>NC_085930.1:137751071-139112142 GCF_028885625.2 Pongo pygmaeus | reverse complement strand
ACAAGTAACAAAGGTGTGTATGAGAGCTTGGGATAAATTACGCGCTCCAGGCCAAGCTCCTGTTTCTTTTACCACGGTTAAACAAGGTCACTCTGAATTATACCCTGATTTTTTAGCTAAATTACAAGATGCTGTTGAAAAATCTGTCTCTGATGAGCACGCTTAAGGCATTCTCCTTCATATGTTAGCTTTTGAAAATGCAAACCACAAATGTAAAATGGCCATGTGTTCTGTCCAGTGACAAAATTTACCTGATCACAAGGTGTTGCCTGCATATATTAAAGCTTGTGAAGGCATTGGATCAGACACCCACAAAGCTATTCTGTGGGCACGGGCCATGAAGGACACCAACCAAACTGGTCCCACTAATTCTTCTCTTGGAGCCTGCTATAATTGTGGCCAACTTGATCATACTCGAAAAAATTGCACTGTTAAAAACTTACAAGCAGCCAAGCTGGCTCAACACACATGGCCAAATGCTGCTCCTACTGTTTGCCCACGTTGTCACAAAGGTAAACATTGGGCAAATAGTTGCCACTCTAAGTATGATCTAGATGGAAACCCCCTGCCACAACTCCAGGGAAACGGGGAGCAGGGCTGGTCCCAGGCCCCAAAGTCAAATGGGACACTTCAAACTCAGACCAATGTTACATTTCCGCTTCAGGCGGTCCCAACGCAACCCCCAGCACAAACAAATCTACCTACAGCCAAACCAAATGGGTCCCGGCCTCTCCTTCTGTCTCAATACAATGCTTGTCCACCTCCACAGTTGGAGGCGGGGCAGTTGATCTCTGTAGTACTATTCTTCTGAATTTACTACCTGACTCTTTGCCTTTGATTGTCCCCACGGGGGTCCCTGGCCCTTTACCTCAAGGTTCGGTCTTCTGAATTTACTACCTGACTCTTTGCCTTTGATTGTCCCCACGGGGGTCCCTGGCCCTTTACCTCAAGGTTCGGTGGGCCTGGTGTTAGGTAGGGCATCTACCTCTGCTAAAGGAATCACCATTCATACTGGTCTCATTAATTCTGATTCTGTTGATGAGATTAAATTAATCGTGTCTGCCAAGGTTCCTGTTTCCATTCCGGCCAGTGAGTCCATTGCTCAATTGCTTTTACTACCTAATATCGTTTTAAACAAAGGAGATAAGACACGTGGCCCTGGGATGGGCTCCGGTGGTGAAACGGCCGCTTATTGGATTAATGTAATTTCTAAACAAAGGCCCATGTGCACCATACACATTCAAGGAAAAAAGTTTGAGGGCCTAGTAGATACTGGTGCTGATGTTTCTGTTATTTCCTCTAGTTTATGGCCTTCCTCTTGGCTTAAACATCCCGCTAACATGGGATTAGTAGGTGTTGGAAAGGCCAAGGAAGTTTATGAGAGCACATTTATCTTGCCTTGCACTGGCCCTGATGGTCAAAAGGGTACAATTCAGCCCTATATCATGCCAATTCCCATTAATCTTTGGGGTAGAGATTTACTGGCACAATGGCGGGGGGGCTGAAATTAATATTCCACATAACTCTTATAGTGCTCCCAGTCAGCATATGATGGAAATCATGGGGTTTGTTCTTGGACTCAGTCTTGGTCCAAAGCATGAAGGGATTACTAAACCCCTCCCAGTTACTATAAAAGAAAACAGGGCTGGTTTAGGTTATCCTTTTTAGTGGCGGGCCGCTGCCACGCCTCCTAATCCTATCCCTTTACAATGGAAATCTGACACACCCATTTGGGTTTAGCAGTGGCCACTTTCTAAAGAAAAACTGGAGGCTTTAACTCAATTGGTTTCTGAACAGTTACAAGTTGGAAATGTGGAACCTTCTCTTTCCTCTTGGAATTCTCCTATGTTTCTAGTAAAAAAGAAATCAGGCAAATGGCGGATGGTAACCGATTTAAGGGCCATTAATGCTGTAATTAAACCTATGGGGGCCGTCCAAACTGGCATGCCTGCCCCTGCTTTAATACCTAAAAGTTGGCCTCTCATAGTTATTGATCTTAAAGATTGCTTTTTTCATATTGCTTTACATAAATCGGATTGTGAAAAATTTGCTTTTACTATACCATCTATCAATAATCAGGAGCCTGCAGGTCGTTATCAATGGAAAGTACTTCCTCAGGGAATGCTAAATAGCCCTACAATCTGCCAGCTTCATGTTGGACAAGTGCTTTCACCAGTTCGAGCCCAATTTCCCAAGGCCTATGTTCTTCATTATATTGATGATATTTTAATTGCTGCCCCCACTGATAAAGAATTAATTGACTGTTACCAAATTTTGAGCCGCTGTGTTACAGAGGCTGGATTACACATTGCTCAGGATAAAATTCAACAGACCACTCCTGTTCAATATTTAGGAATGGTGGCCGATAATGCATTCAACCTAAAAGGTTCAAATTAGGAGAGATTCTTTAAAAACTTTAAATGACTTCCAAAAACTTTTGGGTAACATTAATTATTTAAGACCTACTTTAGGCATTCCAACCTATGCGCTGTCTAACTTGTTTTCTGTGCTACTGGGAGATTCCAATCTCCGCAGCCCCAGGACTTTGACCCCTGAGGCTTTACTAGAACTGGAATTTGTAAGGAAAGAATCCAGACCACCCAGTTATCTAGAGTACAGCTGTTTCAGCCTTTTCAGCTTCTGGTTTTTGCTTCATTACACTCCCCTACTGGACTAATAGTTCAACATAATGATTTAGTGGAGTGGTGTTTTCTTCCTCATTCTGTGTCTAAAACTTTGTCTGTTTATCTAGACCAAATAGCCACAGTAATTGTACAGGCTCAGTGCAGAATACTTCAAATTTCTGGATTTGATCCAAATGTAATTGTAGTTCCTTTAAATCGGCTCGAAGTTCAAGCTGCCTTTCAACATTCTGTACTGTGGCAAATTCACTTAGCTGATTTTATTGGCGTTATTGACAATCATTATCCAAAAAACAAATTGTTTGATTTTATAAAAATGACGTCTTGAGTGGTTCCTCGATTAACCAAGGATCAACCCATTCCTGAGGCCATTACAGTGTTCACTGATGGCTCCAGTAATGGCAATGCTGGTTATATAGGTCCTACAGACAAACTTATTTCTACCTCTTATACTTCTGCTCAAAAGGCGGAGTTAATTGCTGTGATTACTGCCTTACAGGATTTCCCCAAACCTTTAAATATTGTCTCAGATTCCGCTTATGTTGTACATGCCACTAAAAATATAGAAACTGCTACTATCAAACATATTGAGAATTCTGAATTGGCTTCTTTATTTTCAAGGTTACAACAGGCAGTTAGCCAACATAGACACCCTTTCTATATTAACACATATTAGATCTCATACCACTTTACCAGGACCCATGTCTGCTGGTAACCATAAAGTCAACTGTTTGGTCTCTTTTACAACCCAAGAAGCTCAGGAGTTCCATAATCTCACTCATGTCAATACCGCTGGATTAAAAGATAAATTTGCTCTTACCTGGAAACAGGCTAAGTTTATTGTTCACAGCTGCCCTCAGTGCCAGGTCTTCGTACTTCCAAATCAGGAACCTGGAGTTAGTCCTAGAGGCCTAACTGCTAATGCTTTATGGCAAATCGATGTGACTCATGTTAGCTCCTTTGGCAGGCTGTCATATGTGCATGTCTCTGTAGATACCTTCTCAGGTTTTATATGGGCTACTTGCCAAACAGGGGGAAGGCATGGCCCATGTTAAAAAACATCTGTATTCTTGCTTTGCAGTTATGGGGCTTCCATATCAAATGAAGACAGACAATACCCCTGGATATGTTAGTAAGGCTTTTGATTCATTTATGCAACAGTGGGGAATTTCCCATATTACTGGAATCACTTACAATCCTCAGGGACAGACTGTGGTGGAACGGGCCAATCGCACTTTAAAAACCCAATTGTCCAAACAGTCTGAACAACCAAAACATGATTTAACTACTCCCCACTCCCAACTACATTTGGCATTGTTTACTCTAATTTTTTTAAATATTCCTAAAGATAATACTCTAACTGCAGCCGAACGCCATTCTACAGGCAAAAAATTCTCCTTAAACAAAGACAAGCCAGTGTTATGGAAAAACTCCCAAACCAATACCTGGGAACCTGGCACAATTATAACATGGGGAAGATGATATACTTGTGTTTCACCAGGAGATCATCAATCCCCTGTCTGAGTACCCACCAGAAGACTCAAGCTTCGGGTGAATACTGACAACGAAAACCACAGAGAAAAGACGTCTGTGTCAGAGACTGCGACTGCCCTCAGACGTGGTGAAATCTGTGCCGACTCCTCAGAAACAGGCACGCCAAATCACAATGGGTTTAAATCAGTCCTCCCTGATGGCAATGGAGACGCATCTAACTAATCCCACTTCTCCTGATTACCCTTCTTTTTCTCCTTACAAACCTAAAAATCTCACCATTTCTATTAGCCTGAAAATAACATCCCTCTGTTCTTCTCTTCCTCCTTCAGCACTGAATCTCGCTTACACTAGGTTTTACTTAATGATTCTCCTCCTTATACTTTCTGTCTCACCAGTTTCCTCTCACACTGATTTACCTGCTACACATAATTATTCTTATTGGGCTTATGTGCCTTTTCCTCCACTTATTCGACCTCTCACCTGGATAGATGCTCCTGCAGAAATCTACACTAACAATAGTGTGTGGATGCCTGGAGCAACAGATGACCACTGCCCTGCTCAACCAGGAGAAGAAGGCACTGCATTTAAGGTAACCGTGGGTTATAAATACCCACCTCTGTGCCTCGGACATGCACCTAGGTGTATCCATCTAGAAACTCTAGTCTGGGCTGCTTATCTTCCAGAAAGATCAGCTACAGATAAAACAGAACATTTGGTCTCTGGCCTCTCCCTTTCTCCTTTAAAACAAATGAAAGGAGGAGTAATGGGAGATACCCCATACTTTCAATATAAACCTGCAGAAAAACCATGCCCTAAAAATTTTGAGGGCCCATCTAAAACTTTAATTTGGGAAGATTGTGTTAACTCACATGCAGTAATATTAAAAAATGACTCATATGGTTTAGTAATAGACTGGGCACCAAAGGGCTATTTAAAAAACAATTGCTCCTCTGGCAGAAGGGAATGCCTGGAGGCTACTTATTTTATTTCTTATCAGGAGAACGAGAATCATCATTCTACTTTGCATACAAGGTTCAGCTCATTCTTTCCCTTAAAATGGGAAGATAAAAGCATTACCCCCCCACCCCCCGCCCCAGGCCTCGTATGATACTCCCCATTCTGAGCCCACAACACCCAGAACTTTGGAAATTGGCAATTGCCATGTCTGGACTGTGAGTATGGGAAGGGAAAACTATTCTGTCTTGTTCCCACTACCGTCCCACTCTCTCAGTATCAACGTAGATCCAGACATTCTGCTTTACTTACCTCCAACCTGACTGGTCCCATACAGAGTTGTGTTAAGCCTCCTTACATGCTGTTAGTGGGAAATATCAAAATTTGGACGAATAATCAAACTGTCCAACGCATTAACTGTCATTTATACACTTGCATTAACTCCCATTTTGACTCTAGGAAAAGTGTAATGTTGGTTCGAGCTCGAGAAGGATCTGGATTCCAGTAACTTTGCCCAGACCTTGGGAATCCTCCCCCTCAATACATTTAATTAATGAAGTGCTACAGCAAATTCTAAAAAGATCTAAGAGATCTGTTTCCACTTTAATTGCTGTTATCATAGGCCTAATTACAGTCACTGCAATGGCCACCACTGCCGGAATGGCATTACACCAATCCATTCAAATGGCTCATTGTTAATGATTGGCAAGCCAATTCCGCCCACATATGGAATTCTCAACAAGACATCGATCAAAAACTGGCAAATCAAATTAATGATTTAAGACAGTCTGTTATTTGGCTTGGAGATCGGGTAGTCAGTCTTGAACATCACATGCAAATGCAGTGCGATTGGAATACTTCAGATTTCTGTATCACCCCGTATTCCTATAACAAGACTGATCATTCATGGGAAATGGTCAAACGACACCTTCTAGGTAGGGAATATAATTTATCATTGGACATAACTAAATTTAAAAAACAAATTTTTGAAGCCTCTCAAGCTCACTTATCCATTGTGCCTGGAGCTGAAGTGTTAGATCAGGTGGCAGAAAATCTTTATGGATGAAACCCCACGACTTGGATTAAGTCTACTGGGGGCTCCACTGTAGTAAATTTTGGAATTATGTTTCTCTGTTTAATCGGCTTGTTTTTAGTGTGCTGGACCAGTCAAAGAATCCTGCCTCAAAATCAAGAGAACGAACAAGCCTTCATCACCATGGCACATTTATATAAAAAGAAAGGGAGAGATGCTGCGGGAAGTCAGGGACCCCAAATGGAGGGACCGGCTGAAGCCATGGCAGAAGAATGTGGATTGTGAAGCTTTCATGGACATTTATTAGTTCCCCAAATTAATACTTTTATAATTTCTTATGCCTGTCTTTACTGCAATCTCTAAACATAAATTGTGAAGATTTCATGGACACTTATCACTTCCCCAATCAATACCCTTGTGATTTCCTACGCCTGTCTTTACTTTAATCTCTTAATCCTGTCATCTCGTAAACTGAGGAGGATGTATGTCACCTCAGGACCCTGTGATGATTGTGTTAACTGCACAAATTGTAGAGCATGTGTGTTTGAACAATATGAAATCCGGGCGCCTTGAAAAAAGAACAGGATAACAGCTATGTTCAGGGAACAAGACAGGTAACCTTAAACTCTGACCACTGGTGAGCCGGGTGGAACACAGCCATATTTCTCTTCTTTCAAAAGCAAATGGGAGAAATATCGCTGAATTCTTTTTCTCAGCAAGGAACATCCCTGAGAAAGAGAATGTGCCCCTGAGGGTGGGCCTCTAAAATGGCTTCAATCTGGGTCATGAAAGACGCCTAGGGTTTCACCGAAAGGAGCAAGAGTCCCAGGCAGTGTGAAATGGAATAATTCACACAAGGCAGGTAAGAGTTCAGTGTGGCCAGAACTCATGGTTGGGAGAAATGAGAAGTGAGGTTGAGGTGGATCGAGGATAAATTGTGGGTTCTATTCTGGGGTAAATTTCAATACAGGAATTTCTGAAGAAACCATGAATTTAAAGGCAAAATTGTAATAAAGCTTATGATGTTATAAAAACAAATTGGAAATCATACTTGATATGTAATTTCTGCTATGGAAAATGGAATACATAAAATGTCTACTTCAGAGACCTTGTTAGCATCCTCAACCTAATAAAGTGTTATTAACCAGTTATACTCCCATCAGCCAATTAACAGTCACTTGTAAATATAAGAGCTTTCTAACTTACTGGAAACCATCATTTTGATTATTCTCTCCTTCTAAATTGATGAGTCTACAGGCATCCTCAAGCATCGGTGGTGGGTACTGATTGAATCCCCCTATTGAGAGAACAAGGTTATAGTTGGATTTTAAAACTGGAAATGATGTTTCCTAGGTAAAGAGAATCCCAACAGGAACCCTCTTGAAGCAATTAATGTCACTAACATATTTCAGCAAAATTTGGCTGGGGTGAAAACAGAAAATAGCAGTTAGAAATAGCACTCAAAATTTGATTTCAGAGTGTTTTAGCAGCCAAAGGACTACCAGAGTCATGGAAACAGACCTCCTCAAATTGTTCATCTAAGAGCTAGTTGTGATGCAGGGACACATGATTTTCACATGCTCAGGCTAACATAATCTAAGAGATGCTCTATTCTGATTCATCAAAGGTTTTTCACCCAGACTTACACTAACTGATCAAACAGAGACAACGTAATGTTTCATTACATGATACTGATATCATTTCTGTGCTTCTGCACCCACAAATACTGATTCCTATGAGGAAAAGAATCACAGACAAGATTTTACCTTACTGGTCTAAATAATATGCCTATTTATCCCCTTCCTGATGTTGTTCTATAAATTTTGGAATATTGAGAAGTATGTTACCCTGTCCCATTCTGGAAAATAAAAGATTTTAGTTAAAGAAGGCCTTCAGCCATTGAATGATCCAAGGATCTATGAAAATATCTCAGATAACATCTGTAGTTTTATAATAATCACATTTTTGAATTCTAAGATAAGCATTTTTTTCCTTTTTTCTATTTCTTTAAAATGAAAATATATCTTCTGATTAATTGCATCTGACACTTACTGTTGGGTGGGCAAGAATTGTGATGCAGTGGTCATTGCCTGTGCATGTGGGAACAGCAAACATGCCAGCACCAAAACTTGTAGAATTGGGGACAGCAATTTGAAAACATTCCCATAAATACCAGCAGAGGAGTCTTTTCACTCCTACAAACCAAGTGGTTGTGGGAAGGCAGTGAATTGGGTGTGTTTAACACTTCCCAGGTGGAAGTCAAAAGCAGGCTACCTCTACATGATTGCAAAGCCACTTAACAGCCCAGCATGACCAGCTTTGAGTTGTTTTATAGTCTTTTAAAAATGTTGCATAATCATCAATCTTAATGGCACAAAGAAACAATACCGCATAGAAAAAAATGGATACCAATGACTCTGAGCCTAAGAAGTAGCTCACTAGAGTCAAATTCTGAATAAGAAGTTGTTTTAGGAATGCCTTAACCTGCCTATTTCACATAGATTTTCTTTTTATGCATGCACAAGAGTGATATATTTACTATACATCCAAAAGAACTCTTTCAACTGCTATAAAATAAAATGCTCTAATAGGAAAGTTGGTATCAAAATTTAATTGGAAATATTTTTTTCCTTTACATTATACAATTGAGGGCGTCTTAGATTTAAAGAAACAACAGTGTTCCCAAGAGGGCAATTATTGGATTCTTTAATTGAATATGAATCACAGGAGAAAGGAGCTCTTCTTGCAATGAAGAGTGAATGCTCAAGACATTATCACTGTGGTGTTGTGGGGAGATCCTTTGAATAGCAAGGAAACTGGGATTGTAAGGTGGTGGAATTAATTCCAGCCAAGTTTACTTCTAAACCTGTCAGATTTCCAGAAAGAAAAGGTTCAGCTCTGATTCTGTGGGATATTATGGAGAAGTGTTTCTCAGCCTCAGTGCTATTGACTTTTGGGGATGTATTATTCTTTGTTGTGGTGCGGGGTCTGTCCTGTGAACTGTAGGATGTTTAGCAATATCCCTGACCTCTATTTACTTGATACTAGTAGCATCCCCAAGTTGTGACTGCCAAATAATGCCTCCAGACATTTCCAAATGTCCCCTGGGGCAAATTGTGCCGTATTGAGAACAATTGCTCTAGAAGAGCATTTTCCCAAACATCTGTGATAGAGGACAAGGTATTCTTATTTCTAGTTCTTTGCAGACTGATACTTTTGGTCTACATCCTGTTCAATGAGACAGAGTCCACTGGTCATGCAACTGTACGCTGCAGCAATCAATGTCAAATTGCGTTAAAAGTTTCCAGATGTTTACTCTCAATCTGTGTGTTTATTTCTTCACACATCAATTTGTAGCCTGGCACTCATCCAATGAGCAAACCTTTGTAGTGCACTGGCCTAGAGCCATGCTATTCAAAGTGTGATCCATGAACCAGCAGCATTGTCATTACTGCAGTACCTGTTAGAAACGTAGAATCTCAGGCTTCACCCTAGACATCCTCAGTAAGAACATCCTGCATTTTAACATGATTCCTAGGTGACGTGTGTGCCCAGGACTTTGCTATCTTCACATCCTCACACAGGTCTCCAGGGTGTGCCAAAGTTGGAAATGAAACAGGTATAGCAAGTAAAACTTTTACTTGAATGTTCTTCTGAAATCACCTAACTGCTGCTAGAACTTCTGAGCAAATGTGATTCATAAGACCTCTAGTCACTCTGTGGCTTTCTAGTGCCAAGAGTTTGGCTAAAAGACACACTACCATAAAAAAAGGCCTCAGGCCTCGCCATTTTGTGACCAGGATATAAACAGGGTTTAACCAGCAAATGATCCATTCCTGCCCCTATCTCACCATCTAATTCATAAATTATGTTTAGATTAGCTATAGACACAAAAATAAGTTATCAATACTATAATATTAACAAACACTAGCTTATTAAAACAAAGAAAAACAATGAAATAATAACTTACGCCTGACCGAGTATAAAAATGGCTTTAAGAACTTCGCAATATAATTCAGATCTGGTTTATGTATTCTCCCAAGCTGTATCAGGTGTTGATCAAGTGGGTAGCTGGCTAACTCCTCCATGTCATCCTTATGTGTAGAGCCCAGAGAAATCACAAATATGACGTAGCCTTGACATTTAGCCCTCAAAGCCATCGTTTTTACAAATTCTTTTCTCTCATAATTTTCTCCAGCTGAGACCACAAAGATGACCTTGTGTTTTCTTAGATACGGTGTTTCTGGAAAGAGATTTTCAGTAGTCCACAGTAGGGCACGACCAATTGTGGCTTCTCCATTTAGCTGTTGGAAGGAAGTCTGGATGTGATTCTTCATTAGGAGTTGGTTGTTATAAGTGATGAAATCAAACTCTGTTTTTACTGTACCCATCTTTCTCCTGGAACTTTCCCAAGGAGAATAGCTCAACAAAGCAATCCTATCACCAGAGTCTGAGATTAAAGGGTCTGAAGCAATGTTGAAGTTGTCAATCACTGAGCTCACCAAGGCTTTCACAGCCTTAAACTCATCCTTTGCTATATTCTGAGAATTGTCTATGAGGAAGGCTACATCCATGTATGAATCTTTAGGTAAGAAAGCTTCTTGAATGCAAGCATTTGGAAAACATTTATCTGAAAACACACAGAGAGACACATCATTGGTTCAACACTGACCCAACAAGACACTTGTTTGAGATCTTCCAGTGACTCAGTGACTAATTACCAAGAATTATAATTTGATCAATATCTCTTTGATCTCACATAATTTAAATTAATGAGAAATTTTCAATGTCTCAGTACTTCTCCGGGCACTAGCAGACAATAAGGGAAGGGCTTTGTTGAAAGCAGATGTAGGTAGCACATACACCTGCAGTGTACAAGTCATGTCCAAGCTCATTTAGAAAATATTTTTGATATTTTAGAGAGTTCCGATACAAACTACCCAATTGTCCCCAAGAAATGCTACATTGGTTGGGATAATTTTCTAAACCAATTTTCACATTCTATGGAAACTCCAAACATTCCAGAGATTGAAACCATGACATATGATATTGAAAAACTAGAAAACTGAAAATAGAACCTATGATTAAAAACAGAAATCTCTGGATAAAACCACATTCAATAACTCATCTAGAAGGCATTTAAGCTCTTCAGCACAGTCAATTCTCTTCATTGGTCTTACCATAGCAAAGTGTACAGCGCCGAAGTCTTTCTAATGTTTGATTTTCCCCATTTGGAGGAACTGGAATCACCTGAAATGTTCCAGTGTTGTCAAACTGCATTGGAAAAGAAGTGAACGCATGTTTGCTAATTGTTTTTAGTCACTATTAGGAAACCATTGTGCAGCCACTTTAAGGATTAGTTTAAAAAACACCCAACTAATCACTATTACCTTGCATTATAGCTCTTTGCTCCATTCAGTGCATGTTCACACACACACACACACACACACAATCCCCTGCTTATCCTAAACATAACACAAAAAGTATCTATAGAACAAGTATCATCATCCCTAGATTATGATGAGAAAACTGCCATGAGATAACCTGACCAGATTCACTCACTGCGGCAAGTATTAAAATCTCTTATTTCCAAGCCTGCAATTCTGGACTAAATTTGTACACACTTCTGATTATGCACCAGCTGATTATACACCACATGCCAGCTTTTGAAGTTGGGCCCTGCAGAAATTTTACGTTCCCAAGCTTCCTTTGGCCTCCGTGGGTAGTGATCCCAACTCTTTCCAGTCCACTCTATCTAGAAGAAGGCACATCTCTCAGTTGTCAAGAGGACCCTCTCAATCACAAATTCCACTTAAAAGTCTATTTCAAAAAGCAATGGACAGAATTTTATTCAAAATTCCTGGTGGCACACTGTCTGATTTCTTATTTCCTGATTACTTTTTAAAATACTTTAACACTCACTGTAATGGGCAATATACAGCACTCATTCATTCATTCAGTGAGTCAATAACTCTTTATGGGCATTTACTCTATGTGAGGCACCATGCAAAACAGATACTTTTATTATGAAAGAAATCTATCATTCCCAGGTGGTGAGGAGGCTATCTCTCCATCAACAAAGATGTTCATGCTTTTTCTCTTTCTCCCTCAGCAAATTAAAGGGCTAGAAAAGCCAAACCCTCTGTTTTTCTGTAAAGTGCTGAATCAACATTGGAAAATATTTATAATCATTCCAGCCATATGTTTAGAAACTATTTACTACATTCCTACTCTCTATTTTTATTAAATTGGATGCTTTGGGTGTTATTTTGTATTTGACCTTGTTGGTCCCACATGTAAAGACTAGATGTTGACCTGGTAAACCAAGGAAGTTTATTCATAGGAGTAAACCCCATGCTCTTCATTCATTCATTCATTCATTCATTCATTCACTCATTCATTCAACAAATATTTATTGAATGCCTACAATGTTGTAGTGTAGTTCTAGGTTCTGGGGATATGAAAATAAATGAAACAGATAAAACCTCTATCTCGGCCTGGCACGGTGACTCACGCCTGTAATCCCAGCACTTTGGGAGGCCAAGGCGGGTGGATCATGAGGTCAGGAGTTCAAGACCAGCCTGACCAACATAGTGAAACCCCGTCTCTACTAAACATACAAAAATTAGCTGAGCTTGGTGGCATGCACCTGTAATACCAGCTACTCAGGAGGCTGAGGCAGAAGAATCGCTTGAACCAGGAGGCTGAGGTTACAGTGAGCCAAGATCGTGCCACTGCACTCCAACCTGGGTGACACAGCAAGACTTTGTCTCACAAAAACAAAACAAAACAAAAAACAAAAAAACTCCTCTATCTTACATTCTAGTGGGAAAGCTATATCATCAACATAATAAAAAAGTAAATTATTTAGTATGTTGGGAAGTAATACTTTTTATAGAAAAAAAACAAAGCAGGATAATAGGGATGGGAAAATCTGGGATAACATTTAAGTAGAGCCCACTGATAACATGACATTTAAGCAAAAATTCAAAGGACAGGGAAGATGGAGAAAAGAATTTCTGGCATAGGAAATAGCCAGGTGAAAGCTCTGGGGAAGCAGGGGGAATGCCTAGCTTGTATGAGGATCAGCAGGGAAGACAGCGTGCCTGGGATGGAGTGAGAGAGAACAAGACAAGGGGAAGGTGAGATCGGAGAGTTACTAAGATGGATTGGGTGGTAGATCATTCAGAGCCTTGCAAGCCATTGTAAAGACCTTAGCTTTAACTCTGAGAGAAATGATAAATTGGAGAGTTTCAGGTAGAAGAATAACCTGGGGGTTTAATAAGATTACTCTAGCTTCTGTGTTCAGACAGACTGTAGCAGGGCAAGAACAAATGCAAGGCTACTAAGGAAAAGGTGATTGCACAGTCTAGGCAGAAGATAATGGTGGTTTGGATCAAGGTGTCAAAGATACAGTATGAAGTGGTCAAATTCTGGATATATATTATTTACAAATAATACTAAGATTAGTACTTATACCAATACTTAATACTAGTACTTAAATGAATGCTATATTTACTAATAAGTACTAATATGCTTTATTACACATATGTACACTTTAGTGTATATATGTACATATGTACAATTAGAAGCTTCATTTTAGATGTGGTTAAGTTTGAAATATCCATTAACATGCAAGTGGAAGTATTGAATAGGCTGCTCTGTGTATGAATCTAGAGTTCAAGGATGCAGTCTGGATGAGAGATAAACATATCATTGAGGATATTTAAAACGCTGAGTCTGGATGAGAGTGTCAAGAGATTGCATAAGGATAGAGAAGAGGGCTAAAGAATGGGCTTTGGGCAATACCGACATTCTGAGGCCAAGGTGATGAAGCCGAATCAGAAAACTAGACTGAGAAGGGACAATTAATGAAGTAAGAGAAAAACCAGGAAGATGAGGTATACTAAAAGTCAGCCAAAAAAAGAAAATGTTTCCCAGAGAAGGGCAAGATCAACAACGTTGTATACTGCAAGTAAGTCCAGAGAACTGCAGACAGAATCAACAGAATCAACCACTGGGTGCAGAAACATGAAGATCACAGTTGACCTTGACATGAGCAATATCAGGAGAGTAGTAGGAATCCAAATGTGACTGGGATTATCTCAAGAAAGAATGCTAGGAGAGGCACTGGAGACAGCAAATATAGACAATTTTTTTTTTTCCCTAGGAGATTGCTATATGGGAGCCAAGAAATGAAGCAGTAGCTGAAAATCTAGGTCAGAAAGTTGTTTTATTTCTCTTTCTTGATTGGAATAATGTGGCAGAGAAGGAAAAAATCAATCTATAGTAGACAGAGGGTCTCTTCCAGCAATAAAACTAATAAATAATACTAATACTAAATAATATAATAATAAATGATAATATATAAAACTATTAAAAATAATAAAATACTTTAGGGGAATGTGAGTAACTAATAACTCTATCCATTTTGTCTAACTTCACAAAAGGAAAGATCACGGGTAATTTTTAAAAAGATGTACTCCATAGAGAAAAATCAGATTTACAGAGATTTAACCTGCCGATACTTTTTTGAAAATTTAGAAATTTCTAGAATATCAGTAGGGCTTTGCAAGTTTAAATTCCACTTGAGACTGGATCCAGGATAAAAAGGTAAGGCTAACCACTCCTATTCAACATATTATAGGAAGTTCTGGCCAGGGCATTCAGGCAAGAGAAAGAAATAAAGAATATTCAAATAGGAAGAGAGGAAGTCAAGTTGTCTCTGTTTGCAGACAACATCATTGTATATTTAGAAAACCCCATCATCTCAGCCCATAAACTTCTTGAACTGATAAGAAACTTCAGCAAAATCTCAGGATACAAAATCAATGTGCAAAAATCACAAGCATCCCTTTACACCAACAATAGGCAAGCAGAGAGCCAAATCATGAGTGAACTCCTATTCACAATCACCACAAAGAGAATACAGTACCTAGGAATACAACTAACAAGGGATGTGAAGGACGTCTTCAAGGAGAACTACAAACCACGGCTCAAGGAATTAAGAGAGGACACAAACAAATGGAAAACATTCCATCCTCATGGATAGCAAGAATCAATATTATGAAAATGGTCATACTGCCCAAAGTTATTTATAGATTCAATGCTATTCCCATTAAACTACCATTGACATTCTTCACAGAATTAGAAAAAACTATTTTGAATTTCATATGGAATCAAAGAAGACTCCATATAGCCAAGACAATCCTAAGCAAAAAGAACAAAGCTGGAGGCATCATGATACCTGACTTCAAACCATACTACAAGGATACAGTAACTGAAACAGCATGGTACTGGTACCAAAACAGACATATAGATCAATGAAGCAGAACAGAAACCTCAGAAGTGACACCACACATCTAGAACAATCTGATCTTCGACAAACCTGACAAAAACAAGCAATGGGGAAAGGAACTCCTATTCAGTAAATGGTGCTGGGAAAACTGGCTAGCCATATGCAGAAAACTGAAACTGGACCCCTTCATTACACCTTATACAAAAATTAACTCAAGATGGATTAAAGACTTAAATGTAAAACCCAAAACCATAAAAACCCTAGGAGAAAACCTAGGCAATACCATTCAGGACATAGGCATGGGCAAAGACTTCATGACTAAAACACCAAAAGCAATTGCAACGAAAGTCAAAATTGACAAATGGAATCTAATTAAACTAAACAGCATCTGCACAGCAAAAGAAACTATCATCAGAGTGAACAGGCAACCTACAGAATGGGAGAAAATTTTTGCAATCTACCCATCTGACAAAGCTCTAATATCCAGAATTTACAAGGAACTTAAATATATTTACAAGAAAAAAACAAACAACCCCATCAAAAAATGAGCAAAGGATATGAAGAGACACTTCTCAAAAGAAGACATTTACGCGGCTAAGAAACATATGAAAAGAAGCTCAACATCACTGATCATTAGAGAAATACAAATAAAAACCACAATGAGATACAATCTCATGCCAGTCAGAATGGCGATTATTAAAAAGTCAGAGAACAATAGATGCCGGCAAGGCTGTGGAGAAATAGGAATGCTTTTATACTGTTGGTAGGAATGTAAATGAATTCAACCATTGTGAAAGACAGCATGGCAATTCCTCAAGGATCTAGAATCAGAAATACTATTCAACCCAGCAACCCCATTACTGGGTGTATATCCAAAGGAATATAAATCATTTAACTAGAAAGAGTCATGCACACATATGTTTATTGCAGCACTATTTACAATAGCAAAGACATGGAACCAACCCAAATGCCCATCAATGATAGGCTGGATAAAGAAAATGTGGTACATATACACATGGAATACTATGCAGCCATAAAAAGGAAAGAGATCATGTCCTTTGCAGGGACATGGATGAAGCTGGAAGCCATCATCCTCAGCAAACTAACACAGGAACAGAAAACCAAACACCGCATGTTCTCACTCATAATTGGGAGTTGAACCTTGAGATCACATGGACACTGAGAAGGGAACAACACACACCAGGGCCTGTTGAGGGGTGGGGGTTGAGGGGAGGAAACTTAGAAGATGGGTCAATACGTGCAGCAAATCACCATGGCACATGTATACCTATGTAACAAACCTGCATGTTCTGCACATGCATCCTGTTTTGTTTTTTTTTTTTAGAAGAAATGAAAAAAAAAAGGTAAGGCAAACTATTTTAGAGCAGACTTGCCAAAAGAAATAATAATGCCAAAAACAACGGATACAAGGGATGTGAGGTGAGTTTCACAGAAAAATTAAAATGGGCAATAAACATATGAAAAAATGTTTAACCTCACACAGGAATATAATCAAAACAATAAGAATCTCTTATTTACCTACGCAATTGGCAAACATTTAAAAAGCTCAATAGGTAAAATCCAGTGTGGGTAAGTATGTGGGGAAACAGACACTCTCAGACACCAAGGGTATCAGCTTTATGCCTTCAGAGTTGAAGCAGTGAGGACTTGATGAAGAGGATTAGAAGGAGGGAATTGAGAGAGGGGGACAGAGAGGAGGATGTCCTGAGTGGAGAAGAGCGCAAGGTAGGGAAGAATAAAGAATGACTAAAGGGAGCACTGCTCAAGGCGTGATATGCGGTCAGAATGACTGTGTGGGGTTATTATCTGGTAAGAGCGGAGTCATGAGAACCAGATAGCTTCCTGGGTCACCTTCTCTGTAGATATGATGCAAATTTAAAATGATTTTTAACAAGAGTGACTGGAGGCTCTTTCTCACTGGGGATTCTGAGGGCTTTGGCACAGTCTTATCTGAAGATAAGGATTAAATTTGATGTCTTATTAAGATTTCTTGTATTCTGGAATTGTATGCAACTCTCAAAGCTGAAATGTCACTTATTTTCCCCAGAGAGAAAAATTAAGGAGGCAGAAAAATTTCAAAAAGAAAAACTGAAAACCACAGGACTTTGACTTCCTGCAATCCTTTTTGTCAGGATCTGTTGTAACTCTCTGCGGCTCCTATTTCCAAAAAATGCTTGGATGTGTTAGGAACAGATTGATTCTCTCCATGTTATAGAGAGATTCTTTCTCTTTATATGGTAGAAATTGTACATTTTTTATAAAAATAGACCTTTATAATCTCTTGAAGGACATGATGGCTTTACACAGCTCCAGAAGAATGTATTTTATGGATAATCTGAATATACTGAAAAGTTGTAGAACAGATGAAGAGGTTTTTCAGTTTCTTAGGAGGAAGGGAAGGGGAGCACTGATCCCTTGAGAATCTGTGGATCCAAAAGTGACAGGACCTCTTTTGGGAAAAATGTTCATATACATCAAATGTTTTGCACGACCATAGGGGTTCAAAGATCCCCTGAACTTCTTCCATCACTGGTTAAGGCCAGCTGTTCTGTGAGCAACAGCAAGCAGATAACAAATTTGAGAAACACCAGAGCAGTAGAGGGCTGGTAGGGCACCATGTTCATGGTCCTTCATATCACATAGACCTAAGTTCGAATCTCAATTTAGCCACTTAGTAGTGGTATATAGTTAAGTCACTAGTAATCCTCTGGGCCTCAGTTTCCTTTTTTCTTTTTTTTTTTTTTGACAGAGTCTCTCTCTGTTGCCAGGCTGGAGTGTAGTGGCGCCATCTCGGCTCACCACAACCTCCAACTCCCTGGTTCAAGTGAGTCTCCTGCCTCAGCCTCCTGAGTAGCTGGGATTACAGGCACGCGCCACCATGCAGCTAATTTTTGTATTTTTAGTAGAGATGAAGTTTCACCATGTTGGCCAGGATGGTCTCGATCTCCTGACCTCATGATTCGCCCGCCTTGGCCTCCCAAAATTCTGGGATTACAGGCATGAGCCACCACGCCTGGCCCAAGTTTTCTCATTTTTAACATGGAGATGACAGCTGTATTGACCTCCGAGGGCTGTGAGAATGTATGAATACGTATGGAAAGCTCTAGGGACAGTGCCTGGCATACAGCAGGAGCTGAGCAAATGTGGTTGCTGTTATCATTGACTGTCGTTATTATTCAGGATTGGATTTCACAGACACTGACAACAATATAGCTGTGAAAACTGTAAAGGAGTTTTCAAGAGGCCACATATATTCCTTGACTCTCTACCACTCCCATCCTGCCATATCACAATACCACTATCTTAAAAATAAAGAAGTTGCCAAGAGAAATTCTTACCCCAAAAGCTTCAAGGAAAACTCTCTCATCAAAAGCAAAGACTGTTGGACTGATATCCAGGGCACTAAACTCCATGGTGGCCGTGATGATGGATGACCTACTGGCTGTTTGACCATTGCTAAAAAACACAGCAACTCTCCTCACATTGGCTCCTGCATACGTCCGCTTGAACACGTTGCGGGTCACAAACCTCATTGCATTACCAACATCTCGGGGCTCTGTGGTGTCTTGATATTTTATTTGGGAAAGCTGCTGGAGGAGTTGCTTCTTCCTATCATAGTCAGACCAACGGATGAGATAGCTGGTGCCTGAGTTATAGGAAACCATGGCAACTCTTGCTCCCACAGGACAGTTATTTTCCCTGATGTTAAGGTCATTGACAATGGAAGTGATGATGTCCCGTGTTTTATTAAAGCTCTCTTCTGTTACATCGTAGGAATTGTCCAGAGCAAATACTAGCTCTGTTGGATATGCCGGACATTTTTCTAGAAAAAAGAAAAGCAGAAGTATTAAGTTATTTCACTGGATCAAAATCCTTTCCCCAACCATTTACTCCAATGAAGTGGGTTCATACAGAGGCAAAGCAAGTGCTTCATCCAGCTCTAGAACTAAAGGTACCCACGTGCAAAGAAAGGAAAGAAATCTGGCCTGCAAACTTGAAGCTGTTAACATAAATGCAGAGCATGAATATTTGGCTATATAATGCTCAGACTTCATAGCCCACTATCAATCAGTCAGCTGTGTAAAATGAAATTGGTGGGAGTTCTTGAGCTGATGGAACTCTTCTGTGTCCTGACCGGGGTAGTGGTTACATGAATCTACGCATTTGGTAAAACTGAACAGATACACAGATAAACGAATTTTACTGTGTGTAAAATTTAAAAATGAATAAAAATAAATTATAGCTTATTGGAGATCTTGAAAATCTGTCCTCCCCCAAAATCTTCCAAAATGATCTATTAATTATAAAGATAGTTGTAAGATTTCCATCCACTTATGCAACAAATATTTGAGTACCTACCACGTGAAATGCAGTATAACATTCACTGTGAAATGCATGCAAAGATGAATCAAGTGCAGCACTGCCTTCAAGGAACTTGTATTGGCAAGAATCATTATACTATAAGGTATAAAGATTATTCTTAATGAGGATTCAGAGGATAAAGAGGCTGTTTCCGAAAAGGGGCTAACTTAGGGGCTTCAGGAAAGCTGGCTTTCAATGAAGGCCGGGGTGGCAAGAGGAAGGAAGCAACATGAACCAAGGAAGGTTTGCAATAAGCTCTTATAAAAATGGGACTATCTGCCATTCCTAGCTCAATACTCACGTCTTATGATGACTGAACTTTAGAATTTCATAGAAAATCTACCCTATGTATCAAACCTCACTTTTCAATGTCCTTGTTAAAGTCTGAACACAGGAAGAGAAAAATGATTTTTCTTTTAATAAGCACTTCCATCTGCTCAGGCTGTTCTACTATCCCCAATCTGGCTAACTCCCAAAGCATATTACACTCAAAATATCCCATATCCCAACCACTGTTCTTAGTAATAAAAATAGGGAAGTATTGATTTAGAGAAGTGTTTTGAATCAAAGAATTTTACCATGAAGAAATTTCAGTAATTTTAAAATATGAAAGCTGATAATGAACAATAGAATAAGAAAAATGAAAGATATATTTAATCCTAATCCATGAAGTTGTATTGAGCACTTACTGTTTGCAAGGTATATTTTTGCAGAATTAAGGTGAATGGCTCCAAATTTGCACGGAGCTTAAAAACCCTGAGGGTCTACATCAGCAGGCCTCTAGGAGACAAGGAGGTTTTGAAATTGACTTAGCCACTGGCTCCAATGGCCTTGCCACTCAAGGGCTCTAAGGTGCCGTGCAGCCCCGACTACAGGTTAGGCCCTGGGAAGACCATCCACAGCCATGGGCAGGAAAGGTTTAAAAGTAGTGGGCACTCAGTGAGATGACAGGTATGAGTGTGGGCCAGAGGGAGGAAAGGGCGCATCTCACACCCAAGAAGCCAGTGTCAAGGGCGTCAGCAGCAGACAGAGCAACAAAATGTGGATTAGTCAGAGAGCCATGTTTACTGAATCCCCCAGCAGCACAGGGCCAGCTCTGGGGAGAAACTGACTTCTAAACTGTGATGGGTCCCAGGCTAGGGGCTGGGATTCAGTCACCATTTCATAAACAGGTCAATCATGACACTGACAATTATAGTCATAATCAAAAGAAAGAACTGTCTGCATAGAAGGAAGAAATCCTGTTTCCCACGGGGTTGAGGGCGTCTTTCAGATTGTTCTTGTTGGAATGCAGCAGTAATGATCTCAGCAGGGAACAGCATGGTAAGAATACTCACCTTTCCAGCAAGCTGTGAAAAGCAGAGAAGGAAAAGTTTGTTACCTTCCTGAAACAAGACTAAAAATAGTTCAAAAAACAATATTTTAACAAAGCTGAAAATGTTATTTGAGTCTAACTGCAAATGAGGCTAATTCCTATGTGACAGGAAGCCAAGGTTAAAGCATTGAGGAAGATGTCAACAGAATTTTATTAATTTGTGAGCCTTCCTAACCTTTTTCATTTGTGAGCCACAGCCAGCAGACTTTAGCAGAATTTTGGTTGAAACTGAAACACTGATCACTCGTCTTAGAAGCAAAAACAGATGAGCCTCTGATTAAACGGCAAGATGGCCGAAATTCAATTTGTTTTGCCTCATCTCACAGCCTTCTGAGAGTCATTCGGCAACGCAAAGCTAAAATATGGGGTCTTATTTTCTTCCCGGATGAATACCTTGGGAGCCTTTATTTTCCCATACAACCATAGGGAGATTTCCAAGTGAATTTTGTCTTTGATAAAAAACAGCTCCTCTGTTTGAGTGATCTCCGCATCCAGAGGGAGGAAGAAAAAACCCCAAGGGTTTCTCCTGAGCAAAACAGCATCTGGTTCCCTCAACTGAGAGGAATCCGGGAAAGTATTCATACATCTTTAAGAAACCACAGGCGTGACAATTTCCATGTTCATTTCATTCGATTCCTAGGAAGCAAATGAGTCACTCCAATATAATAAAAGATATTATTAATACTGGCAACACACCAGCCTTCTGTCATGCTGTCGTGCAACAGTGGTCCTCTGCCATCCACCCTGTGAACACCTCTTGTTTGTCTTAACCCCATGGCCACTGGGATGCTAACTGCCATCAGACAGCACACATAACCCACAGCCTCCTTTGCATCTGTAGGCTCAAAACAGACCCCTTTTTCCTGACTGAGTACTTCCACGTGTTAACTTCAAACACAGCTGCAAGGCTACAAGCACTGGCCATAGAAGCAGAAACCCCGCTGGGTTTGAATCTGGAAAAGCTGGTTGACTTAGGGGGAAATTACTTAAACTCTTTTGAGCAATTTCTTTAAAGTTGATTTTTCCTAAAAATCTTTACTTATGTATCTCCCTCCAAAATGCTAATCACTTGGGCCCTTCTGTTTTATTCTCAACCACCCCCTTTCTCTCTTAATTTCCCCCAGCCTTCTAGACACCTTCTTTTATTTTCCAAAGAGAGTCTCAGCCTGGCCCTCATCCCTGTATGTCACAGAGCTGCTACTGGACTGAGGAGCAAATGATGTTAGATGAGAAGGCTTGAAAATGTCAGCTATTAAGTGAGGCCATTTAGATCAGCTCTAACAGCCTGTTGCCTGCATCTTTATCTCCAGTCTGCATCCTGGAGTTCCGTGTTATCCAATCAGTGCCCTGTGTGGTTATAGGACTTGCCTACTCTTCTCTGGCCTCCTGATTTATGAGCTAATTCCTTTTATTCCATGTTGGAAAACTTCTCCCTTCAAATCCCAAACCCTCCAATGCTGGTCCTCACCTCCCCAGCCCCTTCCACCTACCTTTGGTCTTCTTTGGGAAGACGTCATTTGATTTCACTGAGAAGACTGGCAACATCGTGAGGAAGGTTGATCCCACATTCATTTCTCCCACAATGGTTCTTCCCTTTTTCTCTCCCTGTGGTTCCAGTCCCTAGTTTTCATCTCCTCCTGTGTGCTGAAGGGCCTTTCCCTCTATCTCCTCCCTTTGAACCTCCTCTCCATTGCCTCCTTCCTCTTGCCTCCTTTCAAGCTGTCCACATTTGGCAGGACTCTCCCATCTCTGGAATGCCATTTTTCTGTACCTTGGCCCCACTCTTTTTGCCAAGAAACAGAAACTCCTTGAGATTCTGTTTCTGACTCTCTAGTTTTACATTTTGAGAAACCTCATCCATCCATGTGTTTTGAAGGACCACCAGCACTGAATGACTTCAGCATCTGAGTCTCCTTCCTTCACCTTTATGAAAGTCCCATTTCACTGGGGTCGATCGTTTCATGTAGGGTCTACACAACATCCCTCTACCCCTAAAATATGTAAACTCATCATCTTCTCCAACCAATTGATCTCCCTTCACAATTCCTCCTCTGCTTACTCATCCTTGGTGACACTCAGCCTCTTCCCTGCTAGCCTGACAGTTATTCTAAACTTGCTTTTTTGCTGTTCTTTCCTTGCCACATACTTGCAATGACAACATTTTTATCTGGTCTCCTTCAGTAAAGTTTCTGATTTTCCCCTTTTACATTCTTCTGATTATGATTATTTAAAAACCACAATGGAAACATAATGAAGAAACACAGATCTCCTAATTCTACCTCCTTGAACACAGTAAATCATTGTTTTTCTACTTTTGCTTCTAGTACTTGTTTCTATGTATGTATTTACCTATCTGCAAAAATAATGAGGATTCAATTTCATTTTATAATATTTAATGCC
This sequence comes from Pongo pygmaeus, assembly GCF_028885625.2. Taxonomy (NCBI): domain Eukaryota; kingdom Metazoa; phylum Chordata; class Mammalia; order Primates; family Hominidae; genus Pongo; species Pongo pygmaeus. The sequence goes on along the minus strand of NC_085930.1, from coordinate 139,088,563 downwards.
TGTATTTTTCAAAGTTTGATTGTCTTCATAAAAACTACATTTGGTTAATATTTTCTCAGATGGTGATGTATTGTAACCTAATTATTCTATAAGTGTAAACAGTCTAAATGTATAATCATTTTGCTCTAGCAAATAATATCCCAACAATCATATTTACCTATATTTTTTCTTTCTTTTGCTGTATTTCCTTGGGACAAATTTTCAGAAATTATATCACTGGGCTTTTCTACCTTATTTTTCCTTCTTTATAACCAAAGACAACCTCTTTATGTTGACTCCTGCTTTATTCCTTTTCTGAAACTATTTTTTGCCACTCCCATCACTTTCCCATAGCTAGATTCAGTTACCCCTATGCAAACATCCTTTATTAACTGAGTAACTGACTAGTCCCAAACCACCACGATCATCCCTTTAACACCATGGCCTCCCAGTCCTTTTGCTCATAACTGTTATACTAATGTGAGTTAATTCACTCACCTTTTGGGTTTTTCTCTAATTTTCCTATATGCATGTTTTCTCTTGATGTCTGCATTGCCCCTCATGAGCGAAGGCACTTTTACTTATACCCCCTTTCCTCTCTCCTTTAATGTGCGATGTTCTACAGGAGGCACTCCAGACAAGCTTGTTACAGAGGCTGCCCACCAGTGAATTCATCCTACTGATCTCACATACCTACACTGCATACAATCCTAAGTGCCTCACCAACCATTGATGGATGCTCTTGTTCCATAACAGATACTCACGACTATGTTCCCGCAAAAACTGGATCAGATCACATTGCTGTAAATGTTGAAAAAGGAGAGAGAAAAGACGCATGAGTAAAGTGACCTTTGAGTAACTGTGTTTATTTCCCAGTGAACTTGTTGAGTTTTCTTTCATGAATAAGGAGATACATACAGAATATACAGGCTGTCCTGCCATGCCTTTAATGCCCTAGGAAAAACAAAAACAGAGCAAGTTAGTGGTATGCCAACTGAAATCTTTAGTAATAAAACAAGAGAAAACAAAAAACTTTCTTTCTTAAAAGCACAGCTGGTAGAGAGTAGTTAAAATATTCCTGAACCCAGTGGATTAATTGTCATATATTTTCCCTACTCACCTCAAGGGTATAAATTTTTTGTTTCAGTGTTAGATCAGGTAAGCTAATGTCTACCAAAGTTAACAAAATTATTTTTCTTCAGTGATAAGAAGAAACAAAGGTATTTCTTAAAGATATTTTACTAAAGATGTAATACTTAGAGGAAGGTATTTCTCATAAGAATGCTTAAAATTATAAACAGCAGACTTTTCAAAGGGCAGTGCCAAGGAGAGTAATTTATTGAGAATTCAGAGGAACAGTTACATTATGCATCAAGAGTGTAAAACACAGGAAATAAGAAACAGCCTCTACATATGAGAAAGACCCAAAGATAATTACACAGAAAAATAAACATTACACAAAAGAAGAGTTACAGAAGTGTAACTAAATCATTACAACAAGCTCGTAAATGCCAAGCGATTATGGAGCAAAGCAAAACAAATACTTTGGTGAGCTGAATCAGGGAAGACTTGCTGAAAGAAGTCAGTCCTTCTTTCTCAGCAGCTTGAGCTTTTCTCTTTGCTCCTTCTTACTTCCATTAATTAGGATCAGGCTTCTCCTTGGCTGTGATTCTTAATATATTTGCATATATAGGTTCCCTTGGGCAACTAATGAATGCCTGTATGCTCACTTCAAAAAAAATGTGATTTCATGCTTACACTTGTACAATTTCATTGACTCCCTCAGAGGTTCAACCAGGGATGTCGGCATAAGAACCTCTGTTCTAAATGACAACTGGGTCACTTCTCCATCGGTCCATCCATCCAATAAACAGTTAAAGGTCTGCTGAATGTCTAGTGGCCTATTGTGGATTGCTGGAGTTAACCAGAACTGTTGTGGCATCCCTAATCTTACCCATTGGGGCATATTAACCTTCTAACTCGAATCAGGAAATTATGCATCTATGAAAACATGTAGTGTCATTCTTCCTTTTACAAGTTATGGCAGATAACAGAAAAGAATGCATGACCATTTAAACAGAGAGATAAACAGTTTCTGGCTAATACACAGAGTAAACAGTCCACATTTTACAGAGAATCAGAACCATGGAGAGGATGTCCTGAAAGAGCGAGCCCTTAAATAACTTTGAACAAGTTCTTAAGCAGAGGCTGAGAATCAAGAGCTTGAGACAAGGAAGCCAAATTCCAGTCCAGACTAGCTGGGCCAAGCACAAGACCAGGAAGATGTAGGTGTCCCCAGATGAGAGCCCCAGAATCTGACGAGATAAATCCAGAACAGACCAGATTGGCCCAGAGACTACATTCTCATTCACATAACTAGGAATATTCACACATTTCTTAATGCCAAAAAAAGTAAATATTGTATCAGAGTATCCTTACAGTTAGCTGATTGTCATTCTAATATGGATTCAGTTTTCCACAAAACTATTCATGTTTTTTGCTTTCATAATAAAGTCCCAAGTTCAAGAACCTCTTCAAGTAATCAGAAAATACTCACAATGCACAAAACAAGGTAAGCAGCTTATCCACTCCTTACACAATGCTGCCTGGGCCTCCACCACAAAACACAGGTGCTCGCAATATTTAATTCTCACCTGACTGTGCTTGTTAGGAGAGACAGACATGTAACTAAATCATTACAACAACCTGGGAGGCACTAAAATAGAGAGATGGCTATTTCATCAGTGGGAGATATGCCTCACTCTGCCTGAGAACGCTTCCAGAGATGCCATTTTTCTTGTAATAGAATCATAGGGGAAGTTGTGCCTATATTTCCAAATCTCTCTAATAAATTTTGAGGATAGGAAGGCGACAATAGTGGTTTTGGTAAACTCCATCAACCTGGAGTTAACACTGGAGTTAACCAATATTAACTATTTGCATTGTACTTTATATATTTTATTTACTATTAGTTATTTTGCAATGCAATATTACTATTTGTAAACCTTACAGTTTACAAAGAGTATTCACATTTGATTATCTGATCCTCATAGCTACCTTTTGAGGTAGTTAGGATATAATATGTCATCCCCTCATTTTAGAAATAAACTCAAAGACCCAGTGACTGGGTCATATAGCTAGTAAAAAGCAGAATCTGGACTTAAATCCAGTGCATTTGACTTTAAATTCTGTGCCCTTTCCATGGAACATACTGGAAACTACTATATCCTACTTAGTTCTTATGGATACACTTACTCTCTGTCCAGGAGGGCCTGGGAGTCCTCGAGATCCCTCTTCACCTTTCAAGCCTACAGTGAGCTACAGATAGGAATATATTAATACATTAGTTTCAACATTGTCTATCTATGGGGACTACTTCAGTTTCGATAAGACTTTCTAATTTAAAAAAATATTTAAAAAAGATAGCAGCTATTAATTGAAGTCAGGTAAATTGCTTACTTGTGATATAAACAATATATTCTTAATGACAGGTAAACATCCATTTCCCTCCTAGCCTCTTTAATAGTGACATACTTTGTTCTGAAACTGGCCGTGCATTTCAATCTTAATTAGCCGTAAATCAGGATTGGTGCTAATTGGAAAAGCAAATATATGAGAGCACACAGAGATCTAATGAGAAACCTCCCATCTGTAAAAGATCAAATAAGAAAAATGATTCCCTACACACATAAGAGGACATGAGTGGGCTATGTCATTCCCATACCCCAAAGTGATGGATATGGATACTAATGAAATTTATCCAGCCAGATGGAAAGTATCCATTAAGTTGCATCTTTTTTCACACTGATGGTGACCACTGATACGGCACTCAAACTTTAAAATGAAAGGATGCTTGTCTCAGCATTTTGCTTCTAAGTAAGTAAGCATAATATTCAACTCTGCACTTTGCTAATTAGAAGATCTCAATAGCCTTCCTCAAAATAGCCTATATGACCTTGTGATGGATAGTGGAATTGTCAGAAACCTTCAGGGACACAGTGGGAAGGACATCTTCCCACTGTCACCTTCATTTCCACTCACAGGGTTAATATGCCAGGATTTAATACATGCCTTAGAAAAGACTGGAAGGCACTGACATTTCTTGGAACAGCAAGTTATCAATTTGTAAATCTTTAAAATAGTACTGATTCATTGAACCATAAACTTTTAGAGCTGAATGTGACCTTAGATGTCACTAAGTTCAATTCTTATGTTACAGAAATAGAGACCCTGAAAAGATGTGTTGAAGGTCACAGCTAGCAAGTGGCATTTCAGATGCCCTTGGGTTGAATCAATAATCCACATTTATTATTATAACATAAAAGCCAAAGTCTGCCAAAGGAATATTTATCATTTCTGGAATTATAGGCTACTTACTGCTAGTCCCCTAAATCCTTTGGGTCCAGGTCCCCCAGGAATTCCAGGATCACCAATATCACCCTGAAGATTCAGATATAAAAAGTCAAGATGTTAAAGTATTTGCTTTGAAAGAATTTAAAAAAAAAACTCTCTGGACTCAAACTTGATTGATATTATGACAATTATATATTAATGAAGGCCAATACAACATTAAGTATCATCTTTTCCTGTCATTTGGAACTAAGTCATTGGTACACTTATTCTTCAAACTATTTTTAATTTTTTAATAATATAAATATTTACATATACATTTCAATTCAGTGGTCATCCAGTTACTAAAAATATCCAAAGAAAATGCTTGAAAACCCAGAAAAACATTTGGAGTATTGACTATATGAAATAAACAATGAATTACTTTATAAATTCATAAAACATTTATGAAAAAGTTGAGGTGAAAATAATCTATTCTGATTTTTTAAAATTTTGACAGTTATTTATCGACATGCTTATTTCACATTTATCAGTAAGTTGAATTATGCTAATTTTCTCCTTTTATCAGTAAATTGGAAAATTGATCCTCTACAATGAGGACTTTCTTTCTAATGGTTATTTATATTGTCCCTTTTGCACCCTTTTGTACTTAAGAATCTCTTTTGGTAATTCATTCATTAAAAATAGTTTTAAGAGGATTCAACAGTCGACAGTTTTCCTATACTTTATTTGATTAATTAGATATTCTATTTTTTAACCCATATTTTGTATTTTAATATAAGCATCACTTATGTAGAAGACATTGTTCTGGACTTTTTTTTCTAAGGGAGATCTTTTTATAGAATTCCAGTGTATAAAACAGACATAACTTGAGCTACTTGGGTTGAGATGAAAGGTATGTCTGTTCCTACAGCATGAAGATGGATTTCAATCTGGCAGGCAATGAGGAATTCTTGAAGATGTTTGAGTAGGAAAGTGGCATAATTTGGCTATGCTTTGGGAAAAAAATCAAGTGACAGTAGTGTTTGGAATTAACTGAATCAGGGAGAAGATGGAAGTAGGAACCCAATTAGAAGGATATTGTAATCTTTCAGGTGAGAGAAAATAAAGGGCACAATAATGAAGAACAAAGAGCATTAACCAAAGCCAAGAGTATTGAATGAAATCACCAAGGCAGAAAATCAAGAAGAGAACAGAAGACTGAACTTGAGAGGATACCTGGAGGTAGGCTTTCAAGGCAGAGGCATCAGGGAATGATGGACAGAATAATCTTTTCCAATGTAAGGATTCATAGGGGTTAAATATGATTCTTTCCTCAGGAAGCCCAAGGAAAACAACTGTCCTGGGTTTCTTCTTATTGTCCCCATTTCATTCAGACATACAGGTTTATCTCAGTTCTCAAGTAGAAGGTTAAGATCATGGTAATTTCAAAAGGTCATGCATACAATACCTTCTGCCCCACATCTCCAGGGAATCCTCTTGGGCCCTGTAATTTTCAGCACAGAACATAAATACATCAACATATCACTTCTGCAGTACGATCATTTCTTCTTGTATTATTTAGTTTGATTCATCAATGAATAAAAATAATTGCTTTCCATATTTACCTTTACTCCTTTTCGTCCCATCTGACCATAGCCTGGGATGCCAGAATCTCCCTGTGTAAACACACCAGTTTATTTCAATTTCTCAAAGGTGGAAATTAATTTTAATCTATACTGGGCAGATTACAGTGTCAGAAGAGAAGCACTAGGGACTTCCATGCAGAAGGGCCTAATTGGTGACCTTGAACCCTGGGAACATTGTGTTGCTGTGTTTTCCTCACTCCCTGATATGTTCCCTGTACTTCTTTGACCAGCTCCATTCTGTAAACATTGCAGGAAGCAGAGGGGTGGTCATTCAGGACTTGTGGAGTCAGTGGCAGTTTCTTGCCTAGAAAATTAGGAGCTGGTCCAAACAACACAGGTGAGAAACTCTCTGAAGAAGGATTACAAATAGTCAATAGACATACAGAAAAAAATGTTCGTCCTCACTGGTAACAAAAAAATGCAAATTTGACCCTGCAATGAGATACTATTTTTGTCAATGGTAAAGACGGAAAAAAGTGACAATACCTGTTGTTGTGGATGCCCTAAAACAAACACTTTCCTGAATAACACGTGGATCCACATACTGTTTGAATTTTCCTAAGGGCACTTCATAATGGAGTTCAAAGCCTTTATGAAACATGTATATATTCTTTGATCCAGCTATGCTACTTTAGAAATCTCTATGTAGAAATTCATTATGGTTTTGTCCAAAATTTTAGTTAGGTACATGAATGTTCATTGCTGTGTTGTTTACCACAGTGAAAAACTGAAAGCAAGCTAAATAACCAATAACAAGATATTGGTCAAATAAATGAATATATATGCATTTAGTAGAATATTTTGAAGCTACTAAAAATGATGTTGAGGAAAAATGTAATGACATGAAAATATGCTCATGATACATTGTTTAGAGTGATTTTTAAAAAATTTCCAGGATGATAATGATAAATATCTCAAAATGGTGGATTATAAGTAATTTTTCTTTTCTTCCCTCTTTCCTATGTTTTATTCTGGGTAAATTTTCTTTCCTTCTCTCTCTTCTCCTCTCCTTTCCTCTCTTCCTTCCTTCTTTATTCCTTTCCTTTTAGATTCATGTTTTCAAATTAGATCACATAAAAAGATACTTTTTAAGACTTGCTGGACCATTCTACAACCATTTAATTTTATGGATAGAAAATGCAATGAAGGAAGACTGAAAGCCTTTATGGAGGCAATGGATTGTGGGTGTAGCCACAAGTCAGAAACTTGCTGTGCCCTAATCATTTGTTCTCCTGTAAGCCTCTAGCTCCTTATGTTTATTTACCATTTTTTTCTTTTTTTTTTTTTGCAATTTTCAAATATACGATATATTGTTATTAACTGTAGTCACCATGATATACAATAAATCTCTTGAACTTATTACTTCTTTCTAATTGAAATTTTGTATACTTTGACCAACATCTCCCTAGTTACCACCTCTGGCAACTACCATTTTAATTCTCTGTTTCTATGATTTTGACTTTCTTTTACATTTCACCTATAAGTGAGATCTTGTTGTATTTAACTTTCCATGCCTGGTTTATTTCACTTCACATAATATTCTCTGGATCCATCCATGTTGTCACAAATGACCAGATTTTCTTCTTTTTAAAGGCTGAATAGTATTCCATTATGCATACATACCACATTTTCTTTATCCATTCATCCATTGATGGATACTTAGGTTGATTCCATATTTTCTTGGCTATTGTGAATAATGTTTGTGTTTGGTAAATTTTCTATGATATCTATGTATAACGTTTGCAATAAACATTAATTTTTTAAAACTGAAATAATTGTTCCTATACTGGCTGCTCCATGAGCTGAGATCTTATTACAGCCAAAGCCATTAGGACAGAGTGCAGGCCTAAAAATGCGATGCCCCATTTCTTAGCCTTATTCCTCTATCTCTCATTGTCACCCTAGACTTTTGCAAGAAGGGAGGAGAAATGGGCAGTGTTGTTTTTCAACGGATATGCATCTATGTGGCCATGCTAGTTGTTAAGGTATTGAAATGCCCTGTTCTAACTCATCCATTATCCTCTCTGCCTACCCCCATTCTCCTGCTTGCTGTTCTCCTTCACGTTGACAGACTATCTATGGAATGAGAGCTTTAGGGGGTGGGAGAAATGTTCTCACATTTTCCTAGATGCTGAAATACCTTTCATGCCCCCCACACTTGGGCTGAAGGTGTCAACCCCTTCTCTTTACCTTGGAACTGAATACTCAGATCTGGGGAAGGTAGGGACTTCAAAACTTCATACCTGTCTTCCTCGCTGCCCAGTTTGCCCCACTGGCCCTAGATCTCCAGGAAGTCCAGGCTTTCCCTAGTAAGTGGGACAAGAAGAGCTTCAGATCAGTAAAATCAAACCTGGTTCCTACCACGGAAAGTTCTGTCCACTCGATGAGGAGACTCAAGGTTCTCAGTGAGGGGGTCAGTGCTCACTAAGGGGATGAGAGTAGGGCACAAATTATGGTTTTTTCATAGCTAGCAGAAGATGTCTAGCACAGCCCAGAGCTGGACTGGTGTGCTGTTTTTCCAGTGTTATAAAAGGACTGAAGGAGAAGGCAAAAAGTAGAAAATTGACTGCAGGGAAAGTTGACTCATTTGCTGATGCATTTGCCTATCCAACAATTACTTATTGAACTGCAAAATAAACACATTAGGGGCGGTCCTGCCCTCACCTGGCTGGAAAAAGAAATTATTAGACAGGCAATTATAATATTGTGAGATAAGGTTCAGGGTGCTATGGAAGCAAACAGAAGGGGAGTCTAAGTCAGATTTGGTGAGCCTGAGGAGGCTGCCGAAAGGAATGGAGCAGGGAAGCTGAGAACTGAAGGATGAGTTGTATGTCAGGGGACTTGGCAAGAAAGGGGTGAGAGTGATCCAGGAAGAGGGAAGGCATTAGTGACAGGCCTGAGGCAGGCACGCAGGAGGGAGGTAAGCAGTGAAACCTTAGAATGAAATGGGGCAAATAGCAAAGGGCCTTGTAAATGACCCCCTACCTTATTAACAAATAATTGCATACGTTTAAGGTGTACAACATGATTTGATATACATATATGTTGTATAATGATTGCCACAGTTAAGTTAGGTAATGTATCTATTGCCTTATCTTGTTACCACTTTTCCTTTTTTATTTTTGCTTTTTGTTGAGAGCATTTAAGATCTACTCTCTCAGCAAAATTTCGAGTATACAATACTGTATTGTTAACCATAGTCACCATGCTATATATTAGCTCCCCAGAATTTATCTTGTAACTACCTTAAAGTTTGAATATTTCCTGGAGGCCATGGGAAAGCCAAGACCCATGATACAATTTGCTGGGCTCAGTGTAAAAGGAAAACTCAGGCCCCTTGCTTAAAAAATGAGATTCAGGACCATGACAGCAGAGCATTAAACTCATCAGGGGGTTCTTCTCAGCAAGGCCACCTGTGTGGCTGCACAGGTCACAGGACCCTGGAGAGGGGGCCATTGAAAGGTTTTAAACAGAGGAGTCAGATTCTGATGAGGTTAATCATTTGCTCTCTGACGATCCCCAACAGAGCCATCTCAGAGATAGTCGTGGTTCGAGAACCACATGCACCAAACGGATTTGAGTTCTGATGCCACCCATCCTCCACTCAACTCAGCAACCACGTGCATTCTTGGATTCAGTAAATCAGGGAGTGAAAGAGATCTTTTAGAGTTGTTTCTGATGGGTGAGATCACTCTCTCCTAGGAAAAGGGGGCAGCTTCATGGAGAGGTCAGCAGTTAGAAACTCTTTGCTCAATGGAAGGAAGAGAACATATTAGCGGAATGCTGGTGACTTGCTGATGGTGCTTGGATTCAATCACGTGAGGAATTAACATGAAAATCAGGAAGAAAATGGAGGTACTTTTGTATTTGAAATCCATAAGAAATAACATTTACTTTTTTCAAGAAGGAGTTCATGTCCTCTGCAGGAACATGGATGAAGCTGGAAGCCATCATTCTCAGCAAACTAACACAGGAACAGAAAACCAAACACTGCATGTTCTCACTCATAAGTGGGAGTTCAACAATGAGAACACATAGACACAGAGAGGGGAACATCACACACTAGGGTCTGTCGGGGGGTGGGGGCCAAGGAGAGGGAGAGCATTAGGACAAATACCTAATGCATGCGGGGCTTAAAACCTAGATGATGGGTTGATGGGGGCAGCAAACCACCATGGCACATGTATACCTATGTAACAAACCTGCATGTTCTGCACATGTATCCCAGAACTTAAAGTATAATTTAAAAAAAGAAAATATCACATTGTACCTCATAAATATATGCAATTATTAATTATCCATTAAATATAAAATATGTTTTTAAAAGAATTAAAAAACAGAAATAATATTTACTTTTTTCCCCAAAAGTCCAGGTCTTCCAGTGCTCCCTTTAGCTCCCATTAGCCCAGGAGAACCCTGAAAAAAAAATTAGAGACTAAAAAGTTGGCACCATAGTAATTCTTAGAAAGCCCATTAGAAACATTTCACTTTCCTTCATGTTATTCCCAACAACTCCTTGATGCAGCCTTAACAAAAGATCCAGCCACCCAGGAGGAGAGAGGCAGAGGGCAGAGCTGAACCAGATGACTCAGGTTCCAGTCCTAGTTAGAGGACCACATGTTTTAATCTGCAGGGACATCACTAGTCCATATGGGGCTTAGTGAGAAAAAGAAAAGGCACCCTTGAGTCAACACATGCTATTTCCAAATGTGGGAAAATTGTCATAATGCACTGATTTTTTTAGAACAAGACACTTTGCCACCTTTGTGCACCGTACCATATGTGCATATATAACGGCATGCAGGATATGTTTCAGCTTCCCAACAAAAAAATGGGCAGAAGTGTCTTTCACACACATATTATCAGAAAGATAACTGACCACACATGCTAGGAATATAGAAATATGGGTATCCGTTGCCTTGTGAACTCTCGCTGTCTGAGCAGAACTGAATAGATTTAGAACATTTTTCCTACAAATCCTTCACCATCCAAACTCTTATTTCTCAGGAAACAAACAGATTCAGATGGTGAATTCAAGAGGTGAACGTAGGAATCAAGTAGGTTTGAGTAGCAAGGGATCTTTGTAGAGTCAATTTTAAATATCTATAGTGAATGGAGACATATGTACATGGCATGTATAAATTTTAAAAGTTAGAAAAATCAGAATAATGTATCAGTTTTTGGAGGAAATGTTATGATTGGGCAATATTTGTATTCTTCCAAATGCTTTCTTTAGGCTGATGAAATGGATCTGTGCTTTCAGAGTAAAACCCCAGTGAAGGAGAAAGAGGAGTGCTTGGGCTATGTATGAGGAATCTGAGCTGTGCTAAAATTTTGCCCCAGATAATCCAAAAATGAAATAATATATATGTAAATAATACAAAAAATTATATGTGAAGATTTTTTTGCACTAAGAGGAAAATAACTGTTGAGAGTCATTGAGCCTAATGTCTCTGAGTCACTCACCTGAGGTCCTTTGTGCCCCTGGCTTCCTTTTTCTCCTTTTCTGCCAGGATTTCCCTGTGACCCCTTTAGTGGTAACAAAGGAAATACAATGCAATTATGTCAATGAAAGCTTACTTCTCAGTGTTTCTTTTGAAACACCCTGCAGAAAAGCAATGATCCAACCCTTCCCACAGCCTTTTAACCCTGAGATTAAGCATGTATTAAGAGTAATTGAGGACAGGCCCAGTAGACTCAGTGGTCCAGATCTCTTTAAGGAATTCCCGGCCTGGATATAAGACCTTCATCCCTCTCCTACAGAGGAAATAAAAATAGGCCAAAGCAGGAAATGAAACCTATAAGAAAAGGAAGTAAGACACAAACAACAGTCAGATGAATTCCTTTAAAGGGATGGGTTACCTGAGCCAAAGCCCTTATTAATGTGTAAAATAGAAAGTAAAGTTGTTTCAAGTTAGCACAAAAGGGCGTCTTAGCAGAAGACCCCTATCAGAAGAATCAAAGTCTATTTTTCTGCTATATTTGCCATCAAACACATGGTTCTCATGCAGTTATCTCATACAGAATCAAAAACTAGAGGTGGCAGTAACATTTCTTCCTATTGAAGTACCAGCTCTGAAATGGCCCTGGGCTGCCCAGGAGCCATCAGGTGAGCCTTGATTCACTGTCTCAGTGTCAAAGGGACCCATGGGTGTCTGAGGTATCTGAAGTAACTGTCATTGCCACCCCCACATCCACCCCAAAGCCTGGGAATGGATCTAGGCTGGTCCCATCCCTACCCAATCTAGAGAAACTGCTAGCTCGTAGTTTGGTTCAGGGACCCCAGAACCACTCAAGAGAATCCCAAATTCCAGTTTGGTCCTAATATCTGAATTTTCTAGAAAAAAAATGAATTCCCGGGAAGACCTTAGAATAGGCACAGCTACACAGGCCCTTCCATACAAGTCCAGGCTTAAATTGGGCTTCATGTAAAGTAGGCTTCATAAGATGACTAAACAACCATGTGTTACAAAGCTACTCTCCAGAATGACCACAGCTTCCCCTTCTGGCACGGAGGGAAGTAAGACAACAATGCTCTGACTTCCGATGCTCACATTACTAATGATATGACCATGAAAGATGCAAATGGCTCACAGAAAGCCCTATCAGTCATATTCCAGAAATACTGATACCCCTGTAGAGTTAGCTTTAGGCAAGTCCAGTAGCAGTTTCCAACTTTCAACTAATTTTCCTTTGTGGGAGCCTGTGTATGCAGGACCCCAGCTATGGAAAACCAATTTGTTGATCCTGGTGTTAATTACTAATGTAATATGAAGATATTAATCATTCACTATTACTAATAAGAAGACACAATACCAGGTGAGCACAAGAGCACATCTTTCCTCTACAAAGGCTTATTAGTGACCTGCAAACAATGAAGCAAGTTTGATGGAATGAAATCACTCCCCACCCCATGATAGGGCAGGCGGCAGATTCTCAGTTATTTATTTTTATATAGAAATATCTGCTTTCTTCCCATCAGAATAACTTTACAGCATTTATCAATATTTACAAAATATTCCAACACACCTGTGGGCCTCGTAATCCTTCAGCTCCCAATGTGCCTGTAGGTCCAGGATTTCCTGGTTCTCCCTGATGAACAAGAGTTTCCAGTGTCAAGCATTTCTACACGTTGTTTCCATATAGATTTTCTCTTCACACTATTTACATCAGAAATAGGTACTATTTTGTCTGACTCGTGGCTCACCCTCTACTTGGCCTAGGATTTTACTGTTCTAGACTATCTAAGGAATGAACACAAACTTGTTTCTTATTCCAATAAGGAATTTCTTTCTCTTGAAGTTGATTCCCAAAGCACATGAAGAGCAGTGAAATGCACAATATTTGGAATTGCACAGGTTCTGCCTGTCTGCCAGGTATCTATCAGGGAGGCTTTTCCTTAGGTCTGTTCTGCAGACCTGTTCTGCAGCTCTTAGGAGCTGCAGTGATCATTGGGTCAGTGGGGCTCACATCCAGTACTGGGCACTTCCTATACCCTTGTCAAATGCTCACGGATTTGATTCCCAGCACCACCTACATGGGAGAAACCTCCTTGGTCCCATCAACCACAGAGAACAGGAAGTCAAGATTACTTACTGAGACACCTCGGAGTCCCCTTTGACCTTCTCTTCCCTGGGACAGAAAAGGCAAAACGTTAGTATGTGGATGTCTGAATGGAGGGGTTCCTTGAGGCAGATCAGCCTCTTTCATTCTCTGATTGACATAAATAATGAGCAGCTCACAGAAACAGTTTCCCTGAGGCATTTTCCATTGACAAGCTTTCACACTGGGCACTTAATTAGAGACTAACATTTGGGGGATTGATTGCAAACTAATCTAAAAGTCATTACAGACCCAGCTCCAGTCTGACAGCCTCTAACAATTATCCAGGAGGCTGTTTAGAGAATCAAATCATCCTGAAGATCCTGTCTTCTGTATTTCCCTCTCCAGAAAATCCCAAAAAGCACTGTCTGCTAATCAGAGCCTTCCCATGTGAGAAGAGCTGTGGCACATCCAATTCTTTCTGTCCTGGGCCCCTGATTGTATCTTGGGAGAAGGTAAAAAATTTCTAGATACAGTGTCTCATATGGGCCCACTGGGGCTAGTCCCTATAGAATTCTACAAGAAATAAATGGCTGATGGGGTCTGCTCAACTATGATAATCCAAATGTCCAAATGGCTACCACTAGGTTCAACAGGGGACAAAAAAGCTTGGCTGATCCCTGAAGCCCAAATCTCTCTCTGCACCTATCCAGAAGCAAGTTCACATTGCCAGCTCAGGCCCTCTACCTAGTAGTTGTCACACAGTCTCTTTTCCAGAGGGTAGCCAAATGGGAAAAGGATTCAGTCCCCAGATCCTAACTTCCTTATCCCTAAACAGCAAGAATAAGATTTGCACCCTCTTATCACCCCCTCAAACCCTGTCCTTGCCTCTTTGAGAGAGTTGTGGAACATCTCGACCACCAATTCACTTAGTGTTGTGATAAACAACTATGATTACTTTAGGTAAAAAGCAAGTACTTTTTAAAATTCTATTTCTTCATTCATTTATTCAGGAAGGTAGCCATGGAAATTATTTCAGAACTGCTGTTTTCTTTCAACTGTCCACCTTCTGAAAGTCCTTAGAATAAACTATCAGATCAAGTATCAGCTCCACCAGGTTGGCTATTGCTTACTATGTTTCCACTGAGGTTCTGCCCCTTGATTCAAGCTAATTTTTGCTTTTAAGATGCAAATACTCTTTGAAAGAAGTTACGCATTGAAACTTTTCAGCTGTTTGTACCCAGAATCAATCTCCAAAGCTCTTGACATAAAAAAGCAGAGAAGAAACAGTAAACGAAGATTGAGGCCTCGGTTCCTATAACATCACAATTCTGACTTCATTAAAAAGCAAGGATAAAATAATGTGTATTCTGTGTAACAGACTATATGCACAATGGTTAGAGATATGTCCTTGAAAATCAGGCAGACTTGAGCTCAGTTTTGTTCTTTAAAGCCTGTGTGGCACAGGGCAATTGCCCAATAAACCTCACCCAGTGTGGTTAGCAGCCCAGACTCTGGAGGGAGACAGACTGACTGAGTTCAAATCCCAGCTGTGCCACTTAGTAGTTCTTGTGACCTTGGGCAAGCTGCCCAAGGTTTCTTGATTTTTTCCATCTGGAAAAATGGATATAATAATAGTATCTACCTCACAGGTATGTTATGAGGATTAAATGAATTAATATTTGAAAGTGATTTGAGCAAGACCTGGCACAAAACAGATGCTATAGAAGTATTCTTTGTGTATGGCAGGCAAAAAGCATAGGGCCTGGAATGTGGACTCCAGTGTGGTTTTCAGCGTGTGGATCCATGGTTTTGGCAACAACAGGTAAAACAATTAATTTACATAAGTTGAAATTCTGTCACATAGAAGGCAATGTCTTGGATTGGCTTACGTTGTTTAAAATTTATCATCCACTTAAGATGCTCCCACCCTCACAGAGAATTCTATTCTGCATCGGAAAGTTGGGGGAGAGGGGAGAAAACCTGATGTTGTTTTATATCAATGTTACCTTGTTTAATTCAGGAGAAAAGAAATTACAAAGGAGGAGGTCAGCAGGGAAATGGGTAGATGAGGAGGGGGCCGAGAGCCTCATGTCCTGTAATTGGCTGGTTTGTCCACGATTTATTGCCTATACCACTCCTGGCATCTCTTTTTTTAAAGTACCTGATTGATGTGTCAGTTATAAAGCTATTTTAAACTAAAAGTATTTCCTCTTAAACCAACAAAAATACACACTTATCTTTGAGATTTATAGCATTTAGCTCATCTTGCTGCTCTACTGCTTCCTCTTATTACCTTTTAATTCTGTTGTGTGAAGAAGAGGGCAAAGTCCCAAAGAATTTTACCAGAAGCACTGGGAAGCCTAACCCCTTCCAACTCCAGCTCTTTTCCTTTAAGAATTGTGGTTCAAGATAAACAAAGGCAAGTGGTATAAAAACACATTTCTTCACCATCTATCCCAGAGAGAAGGGCAATCAGCCACAGCCTTCAAAATAATGAGAAGATTCCAAATTTGTACTAGAAAAGAAATCCAAGCATTTTCAATTCCTTCTTGAACAAAACTCAGAGCCAAATCTAGGACTTTGTCCATTATTCTCTTTTAATGATGTCCATGCTGAGCGCATGAGAGAGGAGTTTTTAATACATTATAAATATCACTTCCAGCTTCAGTAGTCCACAGAAGGAAAGGCAATTTCTTGGTTGTTCCTTTTAAAAAGATAGAGAAGTCCAATGTCCCCATTTTTTGCTGTGATAGGCTTGATATAACATGGGATGCTGTAAAGTTATGCCAGCACCTCAAGGTTGCCACCTGACTCTAACTGCCAGTGCTTTGGCCCATTCAGGAAGAATTTATTCATGAGTCCTCTTTCTCATTGGCAACATGTAAAGCGAAACTATATTTACCTAGTTCATAGTATTCTTATGTAAGATACCAAAGGAGAGCTTTTGTGTCGAAATCATCAGCTCTCTTCAAAGACATCCCAAAACACCTGGAAGGTGGAAAGGGAAAGGCCAACTATGTTACAGTGGTTTCAACCAGGGGTGATTTTGCCTCTCAAACCCACCACTACTACACCCACCACAGACATCTGACAATATTTAGAGACACTTTTGAATGTCACAGGTGGGCAGTGGGGAGGGGTGGTGCTGCTGATACTAGTGGGTACAGACCAGGGATGCTGCAAAACATCTGGCAATGCATAGCATAGCCATTCACAAGAAATAATTATCTGGCCTCAAATTTCAGTAGTGTCAAGATGGAAAAGCCCTGAAAAATATTTCAGCCCTGAATCAGCCAACTCTGTGCAACAAATATTCTGAATGCCTCTGTCATCTTCAAGTGGCAAGGAGGGGAAATAAATGTCCACAGAAATACTTACCGTGCTTCCTCTGGAACTAGGACTGCCTTGCACCCCTTTCTGTCCAGTTCTACCCTAAAAATATAATAATTTCCTCAAGATCAAAAGGCAAAAATTCTGAATAAATCACAAAGGCATCAGCATCAAAACCTCAAGCACTATTAAAACGGCAGAATAAACATGTCATACTGTGATCATTCTGCATATTAACAGTTATACGCCCTTTCAAGAAGAAAAACATATAGCAACATTCACTGCTACTACATGTTCCCAAATAATATCACTTGCCAGAAACTTCATCATTTTGCTCATAAAAGTGTACCCTACTACAAATATGCATCATCAAAAAATAGAGGCCTTCTCAATGTGGTCTTAAGAGTATTTGTTCAATTACAGAAGGGTTACATATCTTACTAAATTTACTTGGATCAATAACAGAATTAATCAACTCATAGATAAAATAGATCAAATTACTTGTCTTCCTTGTTCTCCTTTGGAGCCCTTTTGTCCTTTGATGTTACTGTTTTGTCCTGGATTACCCTAGAGAAAGATTTTTAAAAGTAGTTTAGAATCCAGAAATATCAGCTTTTTCCCCAAACAGTATGATGTTCAAGTACTAAGCTAATTTGGGTCAAGGTATAAGAGGTGTGAGAAAATTTTTCATGTTTGAAACTCACAGGATTTTGGAAAAAATCAAAGCAGTACTTCCTCAAGTTTGAAGAAGATTTGGCAATAAATAAAGAATTAAAAGGGTGCCTGCTACATCGTGATTTTCCCTTTTCTATGATGGCAGCTTCACTGATGCACTGGTTCAAACATTCTTAGGCTATTCCCTCAAGGGTGTAAAAAGATTCCCCTGTAACTGAGTCTGTAAATAGTGAATCTGTAGGTCTGCAAGATTAGAAGTCCAATAAATAAAGCTATGGAAATGTTCTCCCAAAGGAACCAGAAAGTCTCAACATACCATAAGGATTCAGAAGATGGGCCTAACCCAGATAAGACACAAACAGACTTTTCCCAAAGCTTCAGCCAACACCTATCACCCCTACTCCTAAGACAACCATTTGCCTACAGGGTAGGCAGGAAACACAAAGGGAAAGGAGATAGGAACTGTGGAGCAAGTATAAAATTCAGAGCCAACTGGGCCCTAGAAACTTACCACATCCCCTGGGAAGCCCTTCTCTCCATACTGCCCAGGGGCACCTCTGGAACCTGGGCTGCCCTGAAAAAAATGAAATAAATTTCTGAGTTAGCTTGTAGGAGGCTTGTATAATGGTGTTAAGTGTGAAGTTTTGTATGTAGGGGGGTTAATCAGATAAAATGCTCTTTGTCCTATCACAGTCAGATTCCCTTAGACTTCTCAAGCAGTACTAAGTCCAGTTTTAAGCCTATGGTCAGGATTATTTGTAGTGAGGCTCAGAAACTGGAAAACTTCTCATGGTCTAACATAGCACTGTCCAATAGGAGTTTCTGCAGTGATGGAAATGTTCTATATCTGCATTCATCAATACAGTAGCCATTAGCCATATGTGACTACTAAGCACATAAAATGTAATCAATGCCACTAAAGAGCAGAATTTCTTAATTAATTAAAATTAAACTTTAAATAATCACATGTGGTTAGTGGCTATGGTATTGGACATCCTAGCCAGTCTAGCAACTTCTAACATCTATAATTAAATTGCCCACTGGAAACTTCCACAGGAATGTTCTACTGGGGGAACCAGCCCCCAATATTTCAATGTAGTTTCTTTTCTATTTTCCCTAAGTGTCATTGGTCTGAGAAATAAAGGGAAAGAGTACAGAAGAGAGAAATTTTACAGCTGGGTCTCTGGGGGTGACATCACATGTCAGCAGGTTCTGTGATGCCCCTTGAGCCACAAAACCAGCAAGTTTTTATTAGGGGTTTCAAAAGGGGAGGGGTGTACAAATAGGGAGTGGGTCACGGAGATCATATGCTTCAAAGGTAATAAAATATCACAAGGGCAGAGAGACAGAGTGAGATCACAAGGCCAGGGCAAAACTAGAATTACTGATGAAGGTCCATGTCCTGCTGGGCACACGTTGTCATTGATAAACATCTTAACAGGAAACAGAGTTCGCAAGCAGACAACCAGTCTGACTAGAATTCACCAGGCTGGAATTTACTAATCCTAGCAAGCCTGAGGGCGTTGCAGGAGACCAGGGCGTATTTCATCCCTTATCTACAACTACATAAGAGAGACAACCCCAGAGCGGCCATTTTAGAGACCCTCCCCCCTCCACCACCGGGAATGCATTCGTTTTCCCAGGGTGATTCCTTGCTGAGAAAATAATTCAGCGATATTTCTCCTATTCAGTTTCTGAAAGAAGAGAAATATGACTCTGTTCTGTCCAGCCCCGCAGGCAGTCAGACTTTGTGGTTATCTCCCTTGTTCCCTGAAAATCGCTGTTATCCTGTCTTTTTCAAGGTGCTCAGATTTCATATTGTTCAAACACACATGCTTTGCAAACAATTTGTGCAGATAACGCAATCATCACAGGGTCCTGAGGCGACATATATCCTCAGCTTACAAAGATGATGGGACTAAGAGATTAAAGACAGGCATAGGAAATTATAAGAGTATTCATTGGGGAAGTGATAAATGTCCATGAAATCTTCACAATTTATGTTCTTCTGCTGTGGCTTCAGCCTCTGTTCGGGTTCCCTGACTTCCTGCAACATGTTCCATTGTCACCTCAAACCTAATTATTTCCAATTAAACTTGCCCAAGCCAGGATCCTTGCAGGCATATTGACTGACTCTCTATTTTCTGTTCCTCTAGTCACCTATATCTGGAGATTTCAGGTCCCAGAACCAGGACTAGTGTGAGATGAGAGAGGCACCTAAGGTGCAGAATGGAGGTAGGTATTTACTCCACATAACTCTGCCCCTTCTGTACCTCAGGTGCCCTGCTAGCCTCACTTCAGTCTGAGCCCTGCTACACCCTTAGTATATTTTGTGTCTTTTCTCACTATCATTGCTTTACTTGAAGGCTTCATCACTTCTTACCTGATTTCTACAGATCTGCCTCTGATCTTTGCCTTGCATCTATGTCATCTGCAAAATATTGTCCACATTACTGCAAGTAATATTTCTAAAATGTAAATCTGATTGTGACTCTTCTGCTTAAAATCTTTCAAAGGCTCCCCATTGCCTTACAGTTAAAAAACAAGCTCTTCCACATGGCTCACTAGTGCCCTCCCAATCTCTTGATCTCTTCCCACCACCTCTTGAACCTCACCTCCCAGTACCTGTATTCTAATGCTCCCTCCAGGAAGTAAAACTTGGCAGTGCCCTGAACCCTCATGTTTTTTATTATGCTACTCCCTCTGTCTGGAATGCCCTTCCTCCACATCTTTGCCTTGCTGAATTCCTGTTCCTCTTCAGCTCAGAAGTCATTTCCTCCAGGAAGACTTTCTGGACAACACATGCCCCCAGGCTGAGTTACATGCCTTCCTCTGGACTCCCATGTAGATATCTACAACATGGCCTCAATCACATTTTATGTAATTCTATTGATATGTCTGTCTCCCCAACTATACTGTGGGATCTTTGATGACAGGGGCTGTGTAGTTCACCTCTGATTCTTATTATATAAGAATATATGCCTGGCCAATGACAGGTGCCTGGCACATGGCAAGCCTGACAAATGACAGGTGCTCAAAAATATTTCATAAATCAATGGATCAGAACATAAAAGTAGAGCTGCTTGAAATCAAGTAGGCACATACTAATGAGTGTTGAAATAAATGTAAAGTTAAAAAATGTTTCACAGTGATTTGCTACCGAAGCCACCAAAATAATTTTGTCTCTTTCTCTTGCTTTTTTATTTTCTGACATAATAAAGACAACACAGAAATTACTGACATTGACGGAAACGTTGTGGTAAAAAACAAATGAACAAAAGAAACCACTGACAGGTGAAAGCATTCATTTTCAGACATGGGAAACATGCCCATAGAATAAGCTTGTGTGTGCTAAATTTTTCTAGGTGGAAATTCTTGAAAATTACATAATTACCCCCTTGCTTCAATCAGATATGCAGCATATATTCAGTAGCAATAGGCCTTCATTATGTGGTTAAGTCAGTTGTAAATTTTATCCCCTATAACCACTGACACACAGCAGTTAAGACTGTCTCTGTCACCAAATTCTCCTTCTTTGATGTGTTGAAAAGAAAAGTGTTACCTGAGATCCTGGATCACCTTTTTCTCCTTTTATTCCAGGAAATCCATGAGAGCCCTAAAAGAAGACAAGAAAAACAAAATTCCCACTTAAAAAAAATTTTAGCAACCTCATGACAGTTTTATGATACTTGAAGCAATATGGCTTACCTCTTCCCCATCAAGTCCATCAATCCCATCGTCTCCATGTCCTCCCTGAGAGACGACAATAGACAGGCGTCAGGTTAAAAGCAGGTCTCTGCCACACGCTTATTGGGAAACTAATCCCATTTGTAAATCAAATTAAACTAAGAAAAAACTCCAGTACCTTAGGTCCAGAAAATCCTTTGAGTCCCTGCAAAAGATGAAATATCTCTCACTGACATATCAAAGACAGAGTGTGGATTCAAAGACTGCCTCTCTAAAGTGAGTGAGCATGTATTTCTTTAGTTGCTTCGGGCTATACATCTACAAAGAGGTTAGAGATGCAATTTATTAGTGCTAAAGACTCCTTGATATTATTAAAAAGCAGAATTAATCTGCAGACAGGAAAACTCATCGATATAACTGGAGAAAGGAAAAGAGAGAGGAGTGATGGAAGAGAGAAAACGAGGGAGGAAAGGAATGGGGAAAGAGAGGGAGTGAATGTTATAGAGAATTGGAAATAACATTTACAGAAGAGCCTTACCTTCTGACCCCACGCCCCTGGACATCCTGCAATCCCTTTATCTCCTTGGGGTCCTGTGTCTCCTCGTACTCCCTAAGAAAAGGAGCACAGACAGGTACCCAAAGTGATGTTTTTGCCAGAAGCTGCCAGTGGTTTATTTTCACAGAGTTAAGACAAAGCACATGGGCACTATGAGCTTTAGAAAAAGTGAATCCTCTTCAAAAAGGATTCAAAAGTGAATCCCCACTCATTTACATCTGTTTTTCCCCTCTATATTCAAACATGTTTCCTGTCCATCTTTAGGGCTTTTTATGGACCCAAGATCACAAAAAGGTGCAAGAAGAGCTCAGCCACTTCACTACCTGATCAAACAGCACAGTGGCTTCACTTTGTAGCCACATTCCAAGACTCCAGTAATCCATCTAGGGCCCTAATGCTATACTGGGAGAGTCAGTATTGCTGACAGTAGACCCACAGGTCGTTGCTAGGGTACTGCAGCTGAGTAGAAACAGTTGCTGGGAAGTGACACTACTAGGAGAATGAGAAAGCAAAGGTGAGAAAAGCCAGTCCTCACAGGAGGAATCACCAGGTTAAAGACCCCCAAAGTCAGACTATCCGTGCAGGGGTAAGCACTGAATGTCAATGATTTGTGTGTCTCCCACCAACCCTGCTTCTCCAAGGAAATATTTAAATACAGGTAAATGCTAAAGTAAAATGGATCTTAAGAAAGGAACAATTTTGTGCTTTTTGAGGGCAGGAACCCCAACTGTGTCTTTCATCATCATGTCCCTTGTGACTGGCTCATGTCTAGGTGCATAACAGGTGCTTACATTTTGCTGTGTGAATAATTAGCTAGTAATGAGCTTAATTCTTGCCTTGCCAGTAAGAGAGGGAGAAAGGATTTTCCTTTGTCCTGCTTTGCTTTCTTTATCCTGAAGATCATTCCCTGCAAAAGGAGGAGGCCTTGCCCATGGCCACAGGTTGCTGAGAGGTACCTTAGCCCTATGGCTTCCCATTGCCTGGACTTTCTGCCAGCGGTGGGCTCAGCCAGGCAGGTGGGTGACACTATTCCCCACACTGAAAGCACTCCCATGCTAGTTTGGTAGTCTCCAAGAACCCTCGGAGGGTACAGAGTAGGTGATTTAGAGTACCCCCCTTAGTGGTCATTTTGTAAACTAGGTCAGCCATTAGATTGTAGAGGAACTTATAATTGCTTACAGATGAGAAAACTGAGGGTCAAGAAGTTAGGTATCTTGTTCAAGGACACACAACTAGGCCAACTCTTGGCAGTCTGACTCTAGAGTCTTTGCTTTCAATTCTTATAACTTGCTGCCCAGATGAGGAACTGGACTTGATCTAAGGTGATAGAAATCCAGTCTGGATGCTTTCTGAACTTTTTCCATCCCAAACAGAGCCACCTAACTGGTTTCAGTTTCTTCAAATTCTTTCTCATAATTTGACTGATGAGAAAGTGAGAGTTCTGGTTTTAAACATGGAGATTCGCAAACCTCTGTGTAGCATGTGACCGTGAAGCCATGCCTCTCATCTTGAGGGATGCTTTGCCAACTTCCCTTTCCATGGAAGGGTGTATGCTCCAGCCTTGGCCCAAAGCCATGTACTAAGAACTGGGTTTTAGGTCTAAAGAGAGCTCCCTGGCAGATAACCTGCTGTGCCCTGCTTGGGGGTAGAGAGGAGGCTGCCCAGGTATCTGCCACTGATAAAAACATGCCAGGATACACGTGTAAGCCTGTTCCCGCCTTACCCCAAACTTAGACTTAGTAACTGCCTCATAATTCAGACAAGGAAAAATGAAAAGAAAGGCAACCCTTCTTCCCACAAAAAAGCACAAAAATAAATATATCAACAAAATAAACATACCAACATATAAAAATAAACATATAAACAAAACCCCATCTACCCCTTTTGTATGAAAATAAGCTTTTTTATGAAAAAGAAAATAAGTGTGCATTTTTTGTTGTTTGTTTGTTTTTTCTTTTTGTTTTGTCTTTTTTTTATTATTATTATACTTTAAGTTTTAGGGTACATGTGCACAATGTGCAGGTTAGTTACATATGTATACATGTGCCATGCTGCTGTGCTGCACCCACTAACTCGTCATCTAGCATTAGGTATATCTCCCAATGCTATGCCTCCCCCCTCCCCCCATCCCACAACAGTCCCCAGAGTGTGATGTTTCCCTTCCTGTGTCCATGTATTCTCATTGTTCAATTCCCACCTATGAGTGACAATATGTGGTGTTTGGTTTTTTGTTCTTGCGATAGTTTACTGAGAATGATGATTTCCAATTTCATCCATGTCCCTACAAAGGACATGAACTCATCATTTTTTATGGCTGCATAGTATTCCATGGTGTATATGTGCCACATTTTCTTAATCCAGTCTATCATTGTTGGACATTTGGGTTGGTTCCAAGTCTTTGCTATTGTGAATAGTGTCACAATAAACATACGTGTGCATGTGTCTTTATAGCAGCATGATTCATAGTCCTTTGGGTATATACCCAGTAATGGGATGACTGGGTCAAATGGTATTTCTAGTTCTAGATCCCTGAGGAATTGCCACACTGACTTCCACAATGGTTGAACTAGTTTACAGTCCCACCAACAGTGTAAAAGTGTTCCTATTTCTCCATATCCTCTCCAGCACCTGTTGTTTCCTGACTTTTTAATGATCACCATTCTAACTGGTGTGAGATAGTATCTCATTGTGGTTTTGATTTGCATTTCTCTGATGGCCAGTGATGGTGAGCATTTTTCCATGTGTTTTTTGGCTGCATAAATGTCTTCTTTTGCGAAGTGTCTGTTCATGTCCTTCGCCCACTTTTTGATGGGGTTGTTTGTTTTTTTCTTGTAAATTTGTTGGAGTTCATTGTAGATTCTGGATATTAGCCCTTTGTCAGATGAGTAGGTTGCGAAGTCAGGTAGTGTGATGCCTCCAGCTTTGTTCTTTTGGCCTAGGATTGACTTGGCGATGCGGGCTCTTTTTTGGTTCCATATGAACTTTAAAGTAGATTTTTCCAATTCTGTGAAGAAAGTCATTGGCAGCTTGATGGGGATGGCATTGAATCTATAAATTACCTTGGGCAGTATGGCCATTTTGATGATATTGATTAAGGGGATATCACCACCGATCCCACAGAAATACAAACTACCATCAGAGAATACTACAAACACCTCTATGCAAATAAACTAGAAAATCTAGAAGAAATGGAAAAATTCCTCGACACATACACTCTCCCAAGACTAAACCAGGAAGAAGTTGAATCTCTGAATAGACCAATAACAGGATCTGAAATTGTGGCAATAATCAATAGCTTACCAACCAAAAAGAGTCCAGGACCAGATGGATTCACAGCCGAATTCTACCAGAGGTACAAGGAGGAACTGGTACCATTCCTTCTGAAACTATTCCAATCAATAGAAAAAGAGGGAATCCTCCCTAACTCATTTTATGAGGCCAGCATCATCCTGATACCAAAGCCGGGAAGAGACACAACCAAAAAAGAGAATTTTAGACCGATATCCTTCATGATCATTGACGCAAAAATCCTCAATAAAATACTGGCAAATCAAATCCAGCAGCACATCAAAAAGCTTATCCACCATGATCAAGTGGGCTTCATCCCTGGGATGCAAGGCTGGTTCAATATACACAAATCAATAAATGTAATCCAGCATATAAACAGAACCAAAGACAAAAACCACATGATTATCTCAATACATGCAGAAAAGGCCTTTGACGAAATTCAACAACCCTTCATGCTAAAAACTTTCAAAAAATTAGGTATTGATGGGACGTATCTCAAAGTAATAAGACCTATCTATGACAAACGCACAGCCAATATCATATTGAATGGGCAAAAACACTGTCACAAGACAGGGATGCCCTCTCTCACCACTCCTATTCAACATAGTGTTGGAAGTTCTGGCCAGGGCAATTAGGCAGGAGAAGGAAATAAAGGGTATTCAATTAGGAAAAGAGGAAGTCAAATTGTCCCTGTTTGCAGATGACATGATTGTATATCTAGAAAACCCCATTGTCTCAGCCCAAAATCTCCTTAAGCTGATAAGCAACTTCAGCAAAGTCTCAGGATACAAAATCAATGTACAAAAATCACAAGCATTCTTATACACCAATAACAGACAAACAGAGAGCCAAATCATGAGTGAACGCCCATTCACAATTACTTCAAAGAGAATAAAATACTTAGGAATCCAACTTACAAGGGACGTGAAGGACCTCTTCAAGGAGAACTACAAAACACTGCTCAAGGAAATAAAAGAGGATACAAACAAATGGAAGAACATTCCATGCTCATGGGTAGGAAGAATCAATAAGTGTGTGTTTGTGTGTGTGTGTGTGTACAGTGTGTGTGCGACGGGGGTGAGGGGGAGTAATAAAAACTTACAGGGTCTCCATCCTCTCCCCTATGTCCTCTGCTGCCTTTCAGACCTTGAGAACCCTGTGAAGAGAGAACAATAAATTTTAGTCACCCCCCCAATAAAGTCAAACTTGTGAAATCATTAGGCATTCTAAGCAAGTCCCTTCCTCCAACTTGGTTGCAGTTTTTGCAGATACAGCCGTGAGTTTGGGGAGAATCTGACAACATCTGGAGCTAGCTTTTCTCCTTGCATTCAGCTCTGAAGCCCCTCTGCAGAAGGTGACCCTCCTAATGCTTGCAGGAGGCTGACCTTTGGAATCCACCAGCAGATGAGACCCACAGAACCACACCTGCACCTGAGCGATTTGCAGGGAGGACAGCTGTACCAGCCACAACCCTTTTAGCAGACAAACCGATAACATTTCCAAAGGTATTATTTTATTTTGTCCTGCTATTTTGAGAGCTCAAGGAAGAATAACCACTTCCAACAACAAGATTGCATATATTTTAATTGCAGTCATCTCTCCCTTAGCCACGTGTGGTTTAACTGCGTTGTGGCTTACTTGTGGCAAACATTTCATTTGAGTTTGCTTTCCCCACCCTCTAACACAGGCCCAGCTGGCTGATCAGTATACCAGGGGAGTTGTGCTTCTGGAACATAATTCTAATATTGACCTGAGCAAAGTATCGAGAGAAAATTGTGCTAAACAAAACATCACAGCGCAGTAAAAAGTTCAATATAAATTGTCCTTCCATAAGGTTGGACAGTGCAGAACTCATGAGCAAGCATTGTTGATCTCTTTTTTTTTAAAGAAAAACTTCATTTTTATTGTGATACCTAAAATCCATTTGAAAAGTGCATTAAAGTGTATAAAATATAAATGTATAGTTTAATTACTATAAAGTAACTTTATAGAACAATATTATAATTTTTATATATAAGGTCTATGTAGCCACCATGCAGTTCAAGAAATAGAGCATTATTGGTCCCAGGTACAGTGCCTGTCCCCAGTCACAATTCACCCCCAGCCTCTCTCCACAAGGGCCCTCCTGACTTCTGATAATATTTTCTTGCCTTTTAAAAATACTTCACCGTTAAGTATTCCTCCCTAGATACTACAACTTTTAATAAATGGAATTTTACCACATGCATTCTTCTGTGTTTTGCTTTTTTTGGTCATTACCATGTTAGTAAAAGTTATTCATGTTGTTGTGTGTAGCTGTAGTTCATTCATTTTCATTGACATATTTTATTGAAAATATCATGACATATTTATTCATCCTATTGTTGTATAATATTTTATAATTTGTGTTTTAAAAGGCTATTAATCTGCAATGCTATGATCTTTTTGTAGTTCAATCTCATTCTGTTATTGATGAAGCACAACACTTATTTATTTATTTATTTTTAAGGAGATGGGGTCTTGTTATGTTGCCCTGGCTGGTCTTGAACAATCAAGTGATCTTCCCACCTCAGCCTCCCAAGTAGCTGGGATTACAGGTGCAAGCTCCTACACCCAGCTTCATCTCCACTATTTTTTACTTCTTACCACCTTTCAAACTTTCTAAAGCAGGTACAAAAGCATAAATTGCAAAACCAAGAAGCAACATTGCCAACGGTATGTAAGAGAAAAGGGAGTTATTCTTGCTAGCAGTATCAAAAGTGAGCTCTCCTGACCTGAATTTTATTCCAAAAAAGTCACATGAAATGTCCAAAGCAATTCCATTAGCATGGAGTGAAGGTTGTAAATTCAACCACTCAGTCTCAGTCCCACCTGTACCAAATCAAGGCACATTAGATAAAATAGTATCACAGGTGAGTGGCACCTTCATGGCTTGTAGTCCTCGGGTCCCATGATGTCCTGGAATTCCTGGACATTTGCAGAATGTACAGCAGCAAGTCCTCTCTGCAATGTTTCCCTGGGGGAAAAAAAGTAAAGCTGAGTGAATAGCAATTGTCAGAAACTTTATTCCATAAGAACTGTACTCATACAAATCATAATCCACCACCTACACGCCCATCTTCACCCTTTGGATGAGGGGCTGCAGAGAATAAGAGGTGCTTTCTGAATTTAACACTGCAGAGAGGGTACCAGGCACTGCACTGGCAACATCGCCTCTCCAAAGGAAATGACCTCTGTCTATAGACAGGGCATCCAGTATGTGGATGGCCATGGCTCAACTTTGCCTAAGACTTGTTGGTTTCTAGTTGACAGTCTTCTGTTTCCTGGAATTTCTGCAGCACAAACAGTTGGGGGCTTTTTAATTCAATTATGAGTTGGTTAGTTTTTTAGTTTCTTATGCATTCATTTAGTGAGATGACAAAGAATGAAAGAACATGCAAAAACAAAATACTATGCTATGGTCTTCCATACTTTTTTATATACTAAGGACAATGCACTTAATTTAGTGGAGGTAAACAAAGGCAGTCTTTGAAAGTTCTCATCAAGATTCCAATTTAGTTCCCATGGCATTTTGAACAACAGGGGATTTTGTTCAACAACTCACCAGGTACTGTGATAGTTTTTTGCCCAGTTCTCTCGTTCCAATAGTCAGATGAGTCCTGTAATCAAATCTTTTTCCAAATTCAAAGCTAGAAAACTCATGATGAGCAGTTGTGTTAAGGGACACTACCAGCAGAGCATCAAGTCCTATGTGGCAAAAACCACAATATAAATAAAGCAAAGGGGTTGTACATGAAAAAAAAGAAGACATAATAATTCTACTCAGTGAACATGATTTAAAGAATTGAAAAGGGGAAAAAACAAACATAAGAGGAAGGAGTACTCCTGACATATGAAGAAACTAACAGATAATTTGCCTGCATTTTCTGAATATGCACCAGCTCTGGTCCCTGACCGTTGCATGAAATCCCCTGATAAAAAGTATTCAAGAGAAACGATTTACAAATCTATAGAAAAACACTAATAGAAAACCGTGTTCCACATCTTACCACCAATTTTGATGCAATTCTTGGGCACTGGAAAGTGATTTTTAAGAAAGGGCATTATTCATCTCCAGAGAGCTTTTCTGAATTTTCCTGAATGTAAATTAATGATAATTCTCAAGTTATTCCCAATTCCAAACACCCCTGGGAGGCCAAGCCCTGAGAACATGAGGAAAGCCCAGGGCAATTGTCTCAGCTGAACTCCTGACCACATCCAGTTCATTCATTAATTCATCTATTCACTCATTAATTCATTTACTAGTTCATTGACTTTATTCATCTTTTCACTAAACAATTTTTAAATTATTAATAGGAGCCTATTATGTATTAATCATTGTATAATAGCAGAAATACAAATGAATAAGTCAGGCTTACTTCTTTCCTTCCCAGAGTTAATGGTCTAATGGAACAGAGGGTCAAGAATCAGATAGTTGCTCTGAGAAACATCAGGGTTCCATGAAAGCCTAGAGGAGAAGCTCCTAACCCATTCTTGGAGAGTCATGGAAGGTTTCTTGGAAAAATTGATGTTGAAGCTGATTCTAAAGGAGAAATGTAAGTTGGCCAGTGGAAAGAACCAGAGATGGAAGATGGAGAGAGTACCCGGGGAGGAAAGGAGATAGAGGAAGCTCTAGGCAAGGACAGAGAGAAGTGAGGCTGTAAAGTACATGGGGGCCAGGCACAGTGGCTCACACCTGTAATCCCAGCACTTTGGGAGGCCAAGGTGGGCGGATCACCTGAGGTCAGGTATTTGAGACCAGCGAACTGGTCAACAACATGGAGAAACCCCATCTCTACTAAAAATACAAAAAAAATTTAGCCAGGCATGGTGGTGGGCACCTGTAATCCCAGCTACTCGGGAGGCTGAGGCAGGAGAATCGCTTGAACCTGGGAGGCAGAGGTTGCAGCGAGCTGAGATTGTGTTACTGTACTCCAGCCTAGGCAACAAGAGCAAAAATCCATCTAAAAAAGTACATATATATATATATATAAATATATAAATATATATATAAAAATATATATAAATATATATATAAATATATATATATATATATATCATTACAGGAAGAATGGGAAAAAATAGTTTCATATGCCTGGAACACCAAATATAAGAAATGAGTTAGCCAGGTGCAGTGGCTCATGCCTGTAATGCCAGCACTTTGGGAGACCAAGGTGGGCGGATCATGAGGTCAGGAGATCCAGGCCATCCTGGCTAACACGGTGAAACCCCATCTCTACTAAAAATTAAAAAAAACTAGCCAAGCGTGGTGGCGGGCGCCTGTAGTCCCAGATACTCAGGAGGCTGAAGCAGGAGAATGGCGTGAACCCGGGAGGCGGAGCTTGCAGTGAGCCAATATCGGGCCACTGCGCTCCAGCCTGGGTGACAGAGCGAGACTCTGTCTCAAACAAGAAAGAAGTGAGTTAAGGCTGAAATGGGAAGCAGAGGCCAGGTTCTGCAAAGCTCCCAAGCCATGTTAAGGAATTTGATCTATATCCCAAGAACAATGACAAGGTATTGAAGGGAACTGTGCAGAGAAAGAGACACAACCGAGCAATAAAATAGGACATATTGTGGTCTTTAGGGAGGTTGCCTGTGGAAGATGAACCCTAGAAGCCAGTCTGGGCTACACCAAGGAATTCTTAAACAATGCATCTCATTTGACAATTAACGGAGTCTTCCAATGCTGCATCCTACTCTCAACTTCTGCATTTAGCTTCCGGCTCAGTTTGAAGCTATGACATGGACAGAAAATATATAGCGAGAAGTGCTTTTCCAAATCCACGTTGCTATCTTTCATATGGAAAATAAGAAACAGTAGGAGCTGTCTTGGGTCAGGTTCCCTAGAACTGGAATCTGAAAGAGGATTTTGTATGTATGTGGTGTCTATATTGAGAGAGAGAGCGGAAAAGGGAAGGAGATGTAACCAGGGATACATCTCAGTGAAGTCTTAGCCTTTGCCTGATTCATGAAGGACTCTGGAATGCAAATTGTACTAGAGTTGACCCATTTAAGCAAGAGTGCCAGGCTTTTGTATCCCTATATCATAGTTGCCCCCGCCCCCACCACCAAACGTGGAGCATGGTAAACCCACACCCATTCCAAGCACTCCCAGGTACATAGTTCAGGTCAGTCAAGGGCACATGTCTATATAGAAGGTCATAAGTCTAAGCACTTGGCCACAGCATTTGCAGCATTTTGGGGAGGAGTGTGAGGGCTGGTCAATGGGGATTAGATGAGGTATCAACAGCCTCTGCTACAAGTAGCTAGGCAGATCTCAAGATCTACAGCATCTGAGTAAAGGTAGAGACTTGTTAAGCATATTCCACGCTTCACTGTTTAAATTTTCAACTCGGCTGGGCGCGGTGGCTTACATCTGTAATCCCAGCACTTTGGGAGGCCAAGTCAGGTGAATCACGAGGTCAGGAGATCAAGACCACCCTGGCTAACACAGTGAAACCCCATCTCTACTAAAAATACAAAAAATTAGCTGGGCGTGGTGGCGGGCGCCTGTAGTCCCAGCTACTCAGGAGGTTGAGGCAGGAGAATGGCGTGAACTCAGAAGGTGGAGCTTGCAGTGAGCTGAGATCGTGCCACTGCACTCCAGCCTGGGTGACAGACTGACACTCCCTCTCAAAAAAAAAAAAAAAAAATCAACTCAATACCTGCTTCTCTGAGCCTGTCTGATTGATTTTCAAGCATTATGTTGCTTTCACTCTGGAGACCGTCTGAAAAAATAAGCAGCACCTGGAGAAATAAGAAAATGGTATGGTGTAAAAGCTAAATATATAATTGGGGAATGAAGAACAAATGGAAGAATGTGGAGATGAGAGATAAAATGTAATATGGATACCTGGCCCCGGGATGCAGATTTATCCTTAAATGTGTCCCAAAGAGACTGCAAGAACTGTGCGTTCAGATGAGTTGGCCCACTGACGTTGACTTGCAGCAAGCTGTCAAACACTGCTTTCTGATAGATTTGGAACTTGGCAGGGAATTCTTGGTCACTGTTCACTTTAAACGCCAAGCTCACGTGTGCCTCTGTGCCAGCCCCACAGCTCACCCCCCTGATAGAGCTGATGTCTTCTAAGATGCCTGGGAGGTAGGATTCCAGCTGGGGGTGGCCCTGGAACAAAGGCTGCCCCTGCACATGAGTGGAGATGTCAAACCCAACCACTATGTCCATAAAGCAATCTGGAAACCAACGGAACAGAGTCAAGATTAACGAGTAGACAGGAGTAAGGAAGGAGAGACAGGGCAGAAAAAAGGAGCACTGTCACGCCCCAGAGCTAGAGGGTCTCTAGTCCCCAAATAGTGTTCAAGAAGGAAGATACTGGCTGCTTTATCATAATATATATATATATGTGTATATGTAAATCACATATATATGTAATACCAACATATATCACAGGGGTTTTCCCTGTCCCCTTTAAAATATTAAAACTTCCAATAGCTATTTGAAGTTCAAACCATAATTTAGTCTCATTCTCAGTGACTCTGTTGTGCGTGTGTGCGCATGCATGTGGGCATGCATTTTAATGGTGACATATTTTGATTCATATAGTCAGAATACATTAAAGTTTTGAGGCTGGGTGTGGTGGCTTAAGCCTGTAATCCCAGCACTTTGGGAGGCTGAGGCAGGTGGATCATGAGGTCAGGGGATCGAGACCATCCTGGCTAACACGGTGAAACCCCGTCTCTACTAAAAAACACAAAAATAAAATTAGCCAGGTGTGGTGGCGGGCGCCTGTAGTCCCAGATGTTCGGGAGATTGAGGCAGGAGAATGGCGTGAACCCAGGAGGCAGAGCTTGCAGCAAGCCGAGATCGCGCCACTGCACTCCAGCCTGGGTGACAGAGCGAGACTCCATCTCAAAAAAATAAAAAATAAAAAATAAGTAAATAAAGTTTTGTGCTGTCTTTTCAGATGATTTAAGTTTTAGAGGTCACAAACACAAATGGCTGCAAAGGCAGGTAGATAAGAGAAATGATTCCAGTGGGCAGGGTGTGAGGAAAATGAACTGGAGAACAATGACCCATTTCTGGGTCTGTTCACTGTTCGGTTCCAGCTGAGAGTAGCTATGTGGAAAATGGGGCCTAGTGTTGTCAGATCTTCTGATTTTTCAAAGAGGAGCCTGATGTCAACATTTTTAATGTAGAACCTTCAGTGTGAATGCTGTCAACTAATTTAGCAACTCATCAACGCTGGATAGGACAAACAAACTGCAACTGCAAGCTGCCATTTGGTTACTCTGATCCTGCCCAGGTTGCTCATTTTACAGATGAGGAAACAGTCATGTGTGGAGGTTGTTGCTGCTGAACCAGAGTTAGAACTCTAGCTTTCTGATTCCAGGCCCAGGGCTCTTTCCACCACTGTAATCTGCCTTCACTTGAGCACCGCAAATGGGACATATAAGATGTGGAGAGTTTGGAAAAACTATCACATTTTGTGAAAGAAGTGATTTCAATCATAATAAATCTAGAAACGTAAGAACTCTAAGGAATTTCTGCATGTTGTGCAAATTCCACAAACTGTTATCATTTGCTACTGCTTCCTTACATGCTGTCCTCCCAAATCCTAGCCCCAAATTTACAGAAGCTGAGTTCCCTGTGGCCACTCTCAGCTGGAGCTGAATAGTGGCATTCCTGTGAGATGCATCATTGTTTTTCAGTTCACTGTCCTCATACTCTGCTCACTTGACTCATCTCCACTACCCACCTGGCCTTTGCAGCCATTTACCTTTGTGACCTCTGGATTAAATAACCTCTAAGGACAATTCAGATCTTTAGTAGGCTGTGATTATATGAATGTAATCATTAAAAGAAGAAAAATACACTGTACACACACACACACACACACACACACACACACGAGTCCCTTACAAGATGGCTTAACAAAGGTACAATAGTAAAACTTCCAATCAGCAAATGTTTATTTTACTTACTTCCTACTGGATGCAGGGAATTTACTAGGAGGACAGAAAAAGGAGAGAGATCCAGGTGTTAAAAGGAGAATAAACACTGGATTGCTGTGAGGGAACAGGGCTGACCAGAGGACACAGCCCAGGGGTCCCCTCTAGCCTCTGCACCCTTTCCTTGTCTTTGAGGGAGGCTGAGTTATCCAAACTTCCTGGAAGCAGAGAAGTCTCTTCTTATTGCACAATAAGTGAGATATTCTCACTAAATATATGTTCTAAATATATGCTCTGCTAGAGCTAGCCCATAAGACACTCTTGGGAAATGGGGAAATGAGAAGTTTCCATGGAAGAAAACCAAACAAGGAGCACTTACTGGTTTTCCCACAGCTCTGGCAGATTTCACGGATGATTCTTTTTTTCACATCCACATTCTTTAATTTATCAAAGCCTTGAAAAGTGATTATTTTTTCAGAATTGCCTGTTATTGGCAGAAGCTGTTCCTTATAAACATCTCCTATGCCCAAAACCAGGACACAAATTCCAAGGTCCTTCAGGGTTCTTACTGCATCTGCCACATCATAGCGAGGATCTCCAGATGTGATAACAACCAAAGTTTGGGGGACAGCAGCATTTCTTCTCCCACCAGCATGTAGATTAAACATATTGCTCACTTTTTTAAGGGCAAAGTCTATTCTCGGAAATCCACCGCTCTTGGAGACATTCTGAATTAGAGTCTTCCACTGGGTTTTAGTCAGAGAGTTTTTCAACTCAATAATACTCTGGTAGTTGCTTCCAAATTGAGCCATACCAATTTTTATTCTTTGAGACTGAATGTCAAAATTATCAATTAAGTCTGACAAGAAAGTTGTCATGGTTACAAAATCTGAATTAGATACCCTGTCAGAGCCATCGCAAAGGAAAATCACGTCAGCTTCCTGAAGATGACAGACTGCAATAGAAAAAAGAATAAATTATTTTCCTCATGAATCATTCGAAATTTTTCCTTTCCTCATATACTTAAATTGCTTTACTAAATACTTCAATTGCTTTACATTAGCAAATTGAGATAAGTTAACAAGAGAGAGAATCACTGATCCTCAAAAAGAAGAAAAAATAGCAAGAGGAGGAAAGATAATAGAGTTTTTTTCAAAGTTTAATTATTTATACAATCCATTTGAAAAGACAATGAAAGCTAATCAGAGAAAGAAAGTAAGAAGTTTGAATAAATTTCATGTACTCATTAAAAGGTGATTACAAAGGGTAGACGTCCCTTCAAAACACCAAGACTGGGACATTTACCCCATCAAGATAATAGCACTTACTTACTGTACTATTATTAGTACTCCTATTACTAGTCATGTTATCACTTTACATTCATATTGAGGAGTAGCATTTTAAAAATGATTTTGGCATACACTAACAACATTAATATTCACAACCACCTTATGACTAATTATTCTAATTTTACAAATATAGAAATAGAATTCAGAGGTTAAGTGACTCGCCTAAGAGCACACAGTTACCATGGAGTGGAGCTGGTATCTGGACCTCTAGATCCTTTTTACTCTTAAATTTAGCACTTTTTTTCTGCTGCAATGCTTTTTAAAAATATCATGACTCAAATGTTAGAACTTCTCAGAAGAAGCGTGAATGGCTAGTAAATAGAGCATAAGGTCAGCTCCCTGAAGTCCAATCTGAAATGTCCCAAAATCAAAGGGTGACTTTCTATACTCATTTCCAACCAAACTCAATGGCTGTTGTAGCAGCAGCACTACGGTGATTACTAAAGGTAATTGAGACAGTAGGTTACCCACGGTCACACAATTCCTTGTAAGGGTGGTGTGGCAGACACAAAGATGGGCTGCCCGGATAGACCTGCAAAGAGGAACTTACTCCCCAGCTATGGGAGTATGGGCAGGCGGTAGACAGCTTCTAGCTGTCAGCACTTTCAGGGTCTGTCTGACTACAGAGAGATGCCTTGCCAAAGGTCATGCCCTTCCTAGGGCCGCCACATCCAGGCACTAAGTGGGAAGGGTGTTCTCCCTTAGTCCCAGCTGTTTCAGGCTGATGCTGGACAGCTCTCATGGGCGATATTTGCTTCAGAGCTCTCTGCTAGGTTTGGAGCTTTGTTTAGCCTACGTCACTATTTGAGTTATTTGGTCCATCTTGCTTTCCCCATTTATTTTACAGGTGTGGATCCCTAATAAACATCTTGCATCCCAAACTCCATCTCACCACTACCTCAAAAATGTAGGCATGGGAAATGAGAATAAAACAGCCTCCACATTCATAGGAAAAGACTGTAGTCTTAGTAATGCACCAGTTTTGGAGGACACCCCAAACAAACGAGATTAAGCCTGCCTGCGGAGCTTGTAGTCTTTTGATAGATACAGATAGGAAAACAGCAAATATGTGTCAAGTGCTACCACCTGGAAAATAGGAGTGAGAGTTGGGGGATACAGTGGGGACATGGGGTCAGGTTTTGGGCCAGGAAACTAGCAAACAAAGACTGAAATTTGACAGAAAAGTGAGACATAGGCAGGCACACTGGTGGGCTGGAGTGTTCATGGTGGGCAGGATAGTGTGCACAAAGATGTGGAGGAATTTCAGAAGGACAGGGTAGATTGTGAAGAGGGGAGAGGTGATCAATGAGGTTGGCGAGGTGGGCAGGGGCTACATAGAGCTCAGGAGTTTGGAAATTGCCCCAAGGGCACAGGGAGGCCTCCAGAAAAAAAAACACACACACACATACACAAAACACTGTAAGCAGAAGAGTGACCACATCCAGTGTGTAGGAGAAAGAACATTCAGTGTTAAGTGGACTGGCAGGTGTGTCAGGACTGAGGGAGGGGAGCCCACGCTTCAGAGTGAGAGTCCAGGGAGAGGATGGAACAGGCAGAAGAACTGGGGTGGTCCTGCTGCCTTGGGAAAAATCATAATTTTCCTTCGATAGAGATGATAACATCATTAAATATCTGCAACTAAGGAGATGAATTAGTTGCTTACTTAAGTAAGGTAAAGCTATGGTGGTCAGGCATAGTTTTATTTAGCCAAGCAAATGCTGATCTGACACAGGATTTGAGGGAAGGTTTTGTTTGGAGTTGGACAAGTTACAGATATGGAAGTGGGTTAATGTCAGTCTTAGAAACATGATTTATATTAGTGACAAAAGTGAGCTTCCTATTGGTAGAAAGGAAGGAATAAAGGAGGAAAGAAACAAGAGGAAGGAGGGAGGAAGGAAGTGAAGAAGAAAGGAAATTGGAGAGTTAATTGTTTCATTTGCCAGATTGGGAGGACTGGGCCAATAGACAAACCACAAGAATTTGGACCTTCCAAGTAGGCACAGCAGCACTTCCTAGGTGACTTATCAGTCTCTACTGCTTTTGAGACCACAAGTGGCAAATCTCACCCTGTCCTCACTCAGATGTGGTGTCTCCAGCCTACCAACCCCAATGGTAGCTGGTAATCATCTCAGTTCCCTTCCCTCCCTGTTTCTCTCAGCCAGCTTCCATTACCCCATGTTCAACTCTCATATCCTGCCCTCTGCACTGGTGGCGCTTACCCAGAAAAGCACATCAGGCCACTTGAATTT
Source organism: Pongo pygmaeus (assembly GCF_028885625.2). NCBI lineage: Eukaryota > Metazoa > Chordata > Mammalia > Primates > Hominidae > Pongo > Pongo pygmaeus. The sequence continues at coordinate 139,050,999 of NC_085930.1, read as the reverse complement.
TGATGTCTCTCTAGAATGCCTATGATCTCATTTAGAGGGCCCTGGATCTTTGAAAGCAAAAGTCTATCCATTTAAACCATGAAACTTTCCGTTTGAGTTTGACCTGAAACTGATGTCCAGTGGCTGCATTGAGACCACTAACCAAATGGAGCACCATGAGCAGCCATTACTTGGGGTAAGGTGAATATGACCCTAAGAAGAATTCCTTTCTGCCAGAAAAAGGCAACAGAGTAGTAAAATGCCAGGGAATGCATCTGGAACTTTCCTGTATAATCTCTTCAGTGCATGCTGTGGTGAGAAGGAAACTTTGGGATCTTGTTCAATCAACCCATTTCTTTTAGAGATGAGAAAACTGATAGCCTGAGCAGAGAAATGTTCAGTCCATAACATCCAGGTAATCGGAGACCTGAGACTTATGATTTACTTTTTGTTTAAACTTTTATTGCTACCCCCATAGAAACTTTAAAAGTAACAACTTACCCTCTGGTGCTTCAGTACACATACGTTCTTGAACAAGTGTGAAAACATCTTTCAGTTTGTCAAAATTATCTACATAGATAGTATTGTTTTTATTCCCTGCCATACCCTCAAGTTCCTTTTGGTTGGCCTTTCCTACACCCACTGCAAAGATGGTGATGCCTTTGTCTCTTAGTTCCGATGCTGTGTCATTGAGCTGATCATGGTCATGGGATTTCCCATCAGTGATGACAATCAGCACCTGCTTCACATTTTGCTTGATGCGGCTGCCATGTTTCTCTGTAAACAGGGCATTTGCATGCTTGAGAGCCTTGGCAGTGTAGGTGTTCCCTCCAGTGTCCCTGCGCATCCGCAGATTCTCAATTATTGCTGATCTGTTGGAGTATGTATTAAGGTAGAAAAGGATGTTAGGTTGGTCAGAGTATTTAAGGGCTCCAAACTGAACTCGGTTCCTGCCAACATCTGCTTTCTTCACCAAATGGATAGTTAGGTTAATCATGTGATCTTGATATTGTTTTTTTATGCTACCTGAATGATCCAGCACAAACACAACGTCTAGTAGTGTAATCCTTTTACAATCTGAAAGAAGATGAAAACAGGAGTCACAAACTTTCTGCAGTGCATTCTACGCAGGGTGCTGAGAAGGGAAGCGAACTAGCATTTGCCATGAGCCTACTATGTGTCAGACACTATATCTCACTTAGTTCTTAGAGGTGGCTGCTGCCATTTTACAGAAAAAAAAAAAGACAAGGCTCAGAGAAGTGTAACTTGCCTACATCATGACTCCAGGGACATTTGTACCCTATCTATATCACTCCAGGATCAGTGGTCCTTATGCTATACCACTCTATTTTGCTATATCTCATTAGGATATGTAATGTCTTTTGCTAAGCAGGCTTTCAAATGAAAGGCAATGTGAGAAGCTAGTTCAATGACAATGTAATGGCGAGACATACTGATGTTTGCCAAACTGGCCTGCTATTTTAAAAAGCTCGGGAGCTCAGTGTATAAGTTGGTGGTTTTACCCTGCTCCCTCTGGCTCCAGGTATCTTTGGACCCTCGGGTATGCAAACCATCCCTGTTTATCATGTCTCTCTGCAGTTATTTATGCTTTTTCCCCTGACCTTTTGAATTAGAACTCAGGAGTAGCCCCAAGTAGGAGAAGAGCAAAAACTCCTATCACCTTTTCCCTGACCCCAAACCCTCCTCCACATTATAAGACAAGTGACTGTTTTGGCTGGCTTTCCAAAGTGTGGACTCTTTTCCCCACTCTTTTCCTTCCCTCAATAACTTATACACATGTATTCCAAAGATTTGCTTCCTCCACTTTCCACCTGCCTAGTTAATTGTCAACTCTTATTTCTAATAATAAAGTCTCAAATTTTTAATTTTCTGACACTGTGAATGTCCCCAGGCTGTATCTGTAAAAACCTTGGTCAATGACCCACTGAGAACTGGTGACTTGTCATGACCTGATGCTTAGGAGACAATCTAATGCATGAATCAGCTGAATTTCAGGTTATGCTGTAGACAGGGCCTCCACATTTACATTAATCAAAATGAAGAAATGCCAAGAAGAGCCTTGCAGGTTTCAAAGTTGAAGCTATAGCCTTTAGGTATACCTCTCAACATTACCAAGAGTTTTGGAATCACTGCCACCTTTGGGGGAAGAATAAAATTCCAATTAAGCTGTTACCAAGGAAACTTTAGAACTATCACCTTACACTTAAGCGTTTATAAGACATTATGTTAAGTTTCTGAAAATTCCACATGCATAATTTTGATGAATAAAGTCCAATGAAAATCTCTATGTTGCCAGAGGAACAACATAAAACAAACTTACTTTGGTTTGTTCTCTTAGTTGTATCCAAAACACAGAAAATAGCACATGATAGATTTAAAAACATAGGTGTTTTAGTCTATATGTGGATTGAGAGAAAGCTCTCATTCAAAAGACATTAAAATTGATAGGCTCAAACTGAAGTTTGCACAATACAATTTTAAAAGCACTACAATTTGTAAGAATAAAATGATGACCCCAAGTAATCAGAAAAGTGACAAATTACAATTTTTCAAAGGGATGGATACATGAACAGGCAAATACAAAATATCCAGTTGATAGAGGTTAAGAATAATAATGTGAAGTGATGAAAATAAACTATCTTTAAAATACCCAGGGTTTTCTTGGTGGGTGGTGCTTAGGATACTAGATATAATTTAACTAAAAGAAAGACGAATTTATATTTCTAGTTATTTTCTGCTTAACAATGGCTATAGATAGCCAAGAAACAATTCTAGAAAATCATTTGGGATTAAAAACTGGCTCTGGAAAATCCAAGTATGTGGGTATTAAAGATTTGGAAGTTTAAAGCAAAATTCTGGGGTCTTTTTGAAATATATTTGAAGTCACCAATGCCACACTAACTTGTGCCAAACTAGATGCCAAAATTGTTAGTCTGAAACATCCCTGGAGATCACAGGCATTTTAATATTACATAAAGAAGACCAAAACTTAACACTGAAGTCCAGGTGGAGGCCAGGGCCAGAGTGCCATTCACTGTTTTTCATTACAAAGTCAACAGCTCACATCCTTTAGTCCTGACAGATAACAGGGGCACTTACCATGGAGAGCACACACACGAAAGACAAGTTTCCTTTCTAGTGCCTTTAGATGATCGAAGTTCTCAACATGAAAAACTAGGCTGCCATCCCCACTGATCTCTTCTAGCTGAGATCTATTGGCATTGTATACTCCTACAGAGAAGATGGTCACATCTTTGCCCCGAAGAATTCTAGCAGGATCTCTCACATCATCCTGCGCTACTCCATCTGTGATGAGGATGAGAAATTTTTTGGCCCCCAAACGGGCCCCCTTGGAGTGGGTGAAGTATTGACTTACAAAATTTAGTGCCTTTCCAGTTAAAGTGCCTTCATTGATGAGAGACATTCTATCTATTGCATCAGAAATTTCTTGCTGTGTAAAGTATCTACTAAGCTGGAACTCTTCCTTAGTTTTATCACTGAACTGAACAACACCAATCTGAGTTTTGTCTGCACCAACTTGAATCTTAGTTAACAGGTTTTTCATGAAGATTTTCATTTTCCTAAAATTTTCATTTCCTATACTCCAAGAACTGTCCACCAGAAACATGATGTCAGCCTTCATGTCTTCACATCCTGCATGTTATAAAAAAAAAAGACCAGAAATAACCAGGTTGGAAAGGTTCTCATGAAGTAACATTAAGGCAGAAACAAATACATTAATGAGAAAACATTGAAAATTGACTCAAGCAACTGTTGTTATGTTTGAAAACTGTATTTGCTTCTTTAGTAGAAGCTGGTTGACTAGAACCCTGAATCAGAAATGCAGCTTCCAAAATGTGTATTTATTCATGCATGCATGCATGCATAACTCATTTATTCATATTTCATTCATTCATTCATTCAATCATAATTTTGAGTTGTATAAAATGCAGAGCATCCGGCCATGTGTTAAGAACGCAGTAGTGATACAAAAAAGGAACCAGAGCCAAAGCAATCAATTCCTTGCACTCATAATACTAACACTCCAGGGTTTTATGTATATTCTGGAGAAGCACAATTTCAAATAATTTTTAAATAGCATTATTTTCTGGGATAATTCTAAGTGATTTCATAAACACTATAAATCAATATTAGAAATTGGAGAAAAAGTTTTTACTAGAGTTAAGTGCTTCAGTAAGCACATACTCATTCAACATGGACTGTTCCTTCATACATAACATTTGTAGACAGCCTACGGATTGGAAATGAACACACAGACATATGTATATATATACACACATATATACACACATATGTATGTATATTCACTGTTCTATGTATAATATAGACATATGTACATACATAAAACCAATTTCTATAATCTATTAAAAACAACATTATTAATTCATGATACATATGTTGTGTATATATATAATATGCAAATATATTGTCCTTAGCATGTATCTTTTTAGTCTTAATCCCTTTTGTCTATCTGTAATCTCTGCCATCCTCTTACAGTTTCTCCCTCAACACTCTGAAGTCTATCCCATACTTCTTGAAAATAAACACAACATCAGCCATATATTTAAAAAATGAAAAGACGTTAACTGTTACTTAATAAATGTGTAAAGTCACATTCTGATCCACCAGGAGGACTACACCACCATTTTAAGATTCAAGCTGCCGTGGAACCATCTTGAAAGTCATGAGAGGAGAAATTGCTGAAGATGTTTGTGGCCTTGACAGAGTGGCCTTGACCACTGTAGTGAAGTGTGAAAGATTCTCTTCCATGCAACACATATAAAAGAAATAGGCTTTTACATACAGTTTAGTATTCACAGGATCTACCTCCTGGTATTTATTTGTGACAGAAACTACTTAATGTCCCTGAATATCTATCTTTCCATTCTTCTATGTTAATAAAACTTTAGATAGGCAGATGATTGCCTATCTAAAGATTGTATTTCCCAGCCTTCCTTGAAGCTAGCTGTGGCCTTGTGTCTAAGTTTTAACCAAAAGGTATGAGCAAAAGTGATCTGGCCACTTCTGGGTCTTACCATTAAAACAGTTGAGTGTGGTAGGCTGCCTTGGTCCTTTCTCCCTCTCCATGGATGGAAGGTGATAAGAACTGGATATTCAGTTTTGACCTAAAGATGGAAGCTATGTGTTGAGGATGGAACAGCCTCTCTACTAGACCTGGACTATTCACCCTAAACTATTATGTAAGAGAAAAATAATATTCTGTACTGTGTAGTCTGGGGTCTTTTTGCTATTGTAGCTTAACCTGTACGCTACTAATACACTGTGCCTCACTCCATCTGCATCTGCTCTGAGACTCCTTAGTGTTTTTCTAGTTCCGCAAGCTTTGGCTCCATTGTTTTCCTGCCTCTCTGTTAGCCATTTTATGACTCATTTCCTTGTCCACAACATATCTCCTCCTCCAGGCATGCCAGTGCTCAGGCTGACTACTTCAACTGCAACTACCTGAAGTGCAAGGGATGTACTGTACCTCCCTAGATTTGTCCAGGACCTTCTCCCTTTAAAGGATCTGAGATACAACCTACTTTATGCTTCCTGGAATCCTTTTACTTTTCTTAGCATCAACTCCAGGAAACATTGGGGAATCTTTTATTCTTGCACTCTTTCTAAGACGCCCTAAAGACCCAACTCTGTTACTGTCCATAACAGGGAGAAAAATGAACAAAATTGTTACTTACTTAGGATTTTGTTGTTAATGCTATTTATTTGCTTACTTATTTTTTGTTTTTGTTTTTTAGTGGCTCAGAGAAAATCAAACACGTTTTCACTTCAGTAAGTTCAAATAAGTGAGAATTCTCTTCCTTTCCTCATCGGTGAACACCTTAACCACCTTCTGCAACAGCTAACTTTTATGTAGCGCTTACTATGTTCCAGGCACTCCTCTAACTGCTCCACGTGTGTTATCACCATTAAGCTTCACAATAAGCCTACAAACAAGGAAACCAAGGCAAGTAGACAGTAACTTATTCAAGGTCATGGCTAATCAGTGGTAAAGCTAGGGTGTGAACCTTGACTCTGACTTTAGCACCTTTCCTCTTTACCAGTAAACTAATGTGCTTCTCAGCAGGCAATATTTTTATGTGCTAATACTGGCAATCAACACATACCATCTTGAACTAGTAAGTGGTGTAAGAGGCCATTATTAATAATAGAAATAAAAAAACAACCAGATATAGAAATTTGCAAATTGTTTCTCCTAACTTTTGGTACTTCATCTCTAATTAGAACAAAAATGCAAGTATGTGTTTTTGTTGTAAATGAAAATGAACAATTATTACATATATACTTGATATGCATTTAATATAAAAATAATGGTTGGCATTTATGGTGCTCAACTTATAAGGATCCTCTGATGTAGGTATTATCCTCATTTTATAAATGACAATGTTCCAGGCTCAAGTGGAAGTATGTGAGTCAAACCCTAAGCTATCTAGAGCCAAAGTTCATTTTCCTTCCACTGTACCCACCTGTGCACACACAAACACTGTACTTCCCCATATGTATTTGTGTATGCACATACATACACACACACACACCTCACATGCAGAATAGAATCTTTCTCACTCCACAGCAGTGGGCTTTGTCAAGGCCCCAACATTCTTAGCAACCTTCCCACTTATGACTTCCAAGATGGCCTTGGGGCAACTGTTTGTAGAGAGATTCTCCAGTCTTGGCATTTGGTTTAAAAGTGAGTGGCTGAATCTCTCCATGGTAATAAAGGAAGCTAGCAAAATGTTACCCGGACAACTGGTCACATCAGGCCTTGTCTCAGCCTGGCCATTAACCTGCCTAAAGCAATTGATGAAATGTGGAGAATAAAGCCTTTTTTGTGTTGCTTACCTTTTTCAGTGCAGATTTCACGAACGACTTCATTTTTTATGCTTTTCAAAGCATCAAAGTTCTGCCCAAAGCTAACCCTTTCTTCTTTCCCAGCAATTTCTTGCAGTTCTATTTTATTAGCTGCCCCAATGCCAACTGCATGAACAGTGATTTGCTCAGCCCTTAGTCTCTTAGCAGGTTCCACGACTCTGTCTGTGGACATCCCATCAGTCAACACAATGAGGTAACAGGGAACCTTGCTCATTCTATCCTTCATTCCATTTTTTATTATTTGCAGTATGTAATCCAGAGCTTTCCCAGTATAAGTTCCACCAGTTAGTTGCTTAATGTTAAAAATAGCCTTTCTTAAGTCAATGTCATTAGAATAGTCAGTGATATAAAATTCCACTTCTGTGTCATCTGAATACTGCACAACTCCAACTCGGACTTTGTCTGGGCCAATGCTAAACATTTCTGTCACTTCCAACATAAATCTCTTGATTTGCTCAAACTGTTTCTCCTGGATGCTGCTTGAGCCGTCAATGAGGAAATGGATATCAGCCTCTTTTGTATCCACACAGCCTGAAAAAAAAAAGTGCATTCTCTGTAAATTAGAGAACCTAGAGAGAACTTTGCAAGAGGGTTTGTGAAGGAACATGAGGCTGAGGCATTTCTAAAGAATGAAGACTTCGTTTTTGCAGAGCCTGCACACTTCATTAAGCACAGTCATGCCCATTTTCTCCTTTGAAATTTACAACACCTTGTGAGAAAATTGAAACAGGGCAAAATGTAGTGGTTTGTCTAAGGTCATATAACCAGTAAATTAAAGAGTAAAGACCAAATTCCAGAGACTCCAGGCTCCAAGTTAAATAGTTTTTCTAGCATTGACACCTGCCTTCTTAAACAGTTTATGTCCCATCATTTCTTGAAAAAAGGCATGGGATTGACGACCTTCTATTCTTACTTTACCAATAATCTCTTCTTCCCAGAGCAACTAGAACAAGATATTTAAATATAAACTTAGATCACATTATTCTTCCTTTTAAATGATCTATCATTGCATTTGGAACTTAAAAACTAAAACTTGGCCTTATCTTGTCTCTTGCTTTTCTCTCTGACCCTACTTCCAGCAATTCTTCATCTCCCTCACTGTGTTCCAACCACATTGGGCTTCATTCTGTTTTTAGAACATGTCCCTGGGTCTTTGCATGTGCCCTCCTCTCTTCTTGAAATATTCTTTCCCCCAAATATCCACATGGCTGCTTCCTTCTCATCATGGATGTCATCAAGTCATCTCTTAAAAAGATCTTCTCTTCCTCTTATCTAAAGCACACCTGTCATTGTCTATCTTCTTACAGTGTTTATTTTCTTTATGTTACTTTCTGAAGTTACCTTCTTCATTTGTTCATGAGCATGGCCTGTTTCTTACCACAGAATGTAATCCATGAGGACAAAGACTTTGTTTATTTTTCTGCTTCTACCCAGTAGGCCTGGCACATCCTAGGAGTTCAATTTGTTTTTTTTTAATAAAAGACTTCTCAATGTTCCTTCCTTTGTTAAGCTGAATCTATGAAAAACTACTTTTGCTTTCTTAGTAGTCTATTTACTACTTTATGTAGACATTCACAGAAACTGGGTAAGAGAAAGAACATATTTTCAAAATTTTGGGTTGTGTGTGTCATTATCTGGTTTTCTTGACAGCTCTTAGGTAATTTATAGATACTGACACTACTTCAGCCCACGGCAGTTGCTCTTTAGGAAATTAGATATACTGAAAAGAAGTCTGACCCTGAGAAATGAACTATAAAATCAATACATAAAGCATTAGGGCAAAGATAAGCGGTTATCTGCAAAAGACAGGGTTGATCCCAGGCCAACAAAACTTGAAAGTAACCAGAATGCATTAATTTATATATCTAATAAAGAAGAATTAAATGTTCAGCAAAAGAAAGGTAGTGGTGATCAGCAATGAGGGAGAGAAAAAGGTGAGTAGGTGACTGTAGCAATGCCCATTCATCCCTGCCTAGGGCTGTGCTATCCAATACACTAGCCACTAGTCACATGTTGCTATTAAAATGTAAATCTAAACTATCCAACATTAAATAAAATTAAAAGTCATCTCCTTGAGTACACTAGCTACATTTCCAGTGCTTAACAGCTCCATATAACTAGCAGCTACCCTATTAGCATAGATACAGAATATTTCTATCACTACAAAATTTCAATTAAACAGTGCCAAAGAATGTGTCCCTTGGCTCAAGGCCTCACCTGTGCATTCATATATACAGATACATATATAAATATAGATGTATGTATTTGATTTTAAAGTAGAAACATCTGCCCAATTGGATGCTACTAAACATTTCAATTATAAAACTACAGTAACTCCCTTGTTCTGATTCCACAACCCCAAGCTGAGTTTTGATTACAGTTTAGCTTCTAATTTGGCATGTCTATAAGGAGAGAATGTATCACTTGGAAGATGTGAATGTCCAAGCCCCTGGGCATTGATAGCTCTCATTTTTACATAGATAATTGTCATTCTTTTTCTATACATTGGTGGCTTCAGTTTGGTTAATGTGAATTTTGCCTTGATTTAATGAAGTTTTATGGAATAAAAACTGAACGCTTAGTATGTGCCAGATGTAGTAGATATAGCAGGGACTAAGCCAGATATAGATTGTTTCTCTGAGTGTTGATCATTCTGAAATTGCAAAGCTGGCCACCACACTCTAGATCACAGAAACTTCACTAAGGTAGTAGGTCTTAAATGTTGCTAGCCTGAATTCATTAGGGAGCTCACTAAAATGCATGGGCCCAGGCCCTACCCTCAGAGATCAATTCAGTAGTTTTAGAGTGATGCTTGGGCAACTGAATTATTAACAAGCTCCTGAAAAGACTCTAATTAAGTTTACAACAGACACTATTGGTGTTTTCGCCTGTATTTTCTCAAATCTCTTACCATGTTTATGCAAACTGGTTGCTAGTGCTTTGCTTTCACTTCCAATAGCAAATGCTATATCTGTAGGTGAGCTGCCCTTGAGTTTCTGGAAACTTCTTTGCCTGGCACTTGAACCAGGAGTGTCCAGAAATTTACATTCCTTGCATGTTCTTAAATGTAAATTCTCTACTTACGTTTTTTTGTGTGTTTTGTTGTTGTTGTTGTTTGTTTGTTTTCCTTGCCTGGGACAACTCTGATACTTGATATACACTATCTCTAGAATGACACCATGGAATTGAGCCAACATTACTATCCATAGGACTTTTCTTATTGTCCTTTCCTTCCTGTTCCCATTTCCTCATTTTCCTACCAATCTCCGTTTTTTTTTTTTTTCTGGTTACACTTCCTAATATATCAATTTCATGTGAATTTTTGCCAGGCATCTGCTTCTGAGGAGCCCAACTTAAGTCAGGTACCGACATTTTAAAACAACTGGATTACTAAGGAGTTACATAGTGAGGCCGTATGCCCTAGCTTTGGTCCCATATCTTCCCATTTATAATTCCTATAATGACAATAATAATTTTTTGTGGCATCATTGCAAACTCCTGAAAGAGACTATGCCACATATCCCTCCTATGGCCTAATAACAGTATTAGATTGAAGCTGGTCTGAGTTTAAAATTAGCCTTTAATATCATTGGAACATTAAAATTCCTTTCCATGTTGTGTGCTGCCAAATTCCAGTTTCAATTGCCTGGAAGCATTTTCTCTACAGAGAAAATGTGTGAGGACAGCAGATATCTCAGAATTAGATGAGCTCAAAGTCATATTAAGTATCTCTTGGCATGTACCTTTGAAAAGAGCTCAGTAAAACTATAGCAGATTCACAAAGAATCTTAACTAGGAGATCCTTCACTGGAATGATAGAAGAAAAAAATAGGATCAAAATGTCAGAAAATAACCATGATTGTGCATAAAAATACAGGTAAAAGGATGTCCCTGCAAGACTTTTATAAAACCAAAACATTGGCCTATATATCCAACAATTTAAGATATGTTTTAAAAAATATGGTATATCCATTATATCGAATATTTTTCTCAACCTAAAGGAATGTTTCAAAAGAGTATTTAAGGAAACAGACAAAAGATCATAATATCAAGTTGATGGAAAAGTGGATAAGGCAGATATTACTAGTTATCTCCAATATCCATTTTCTCCTTCTTCTACACCAATTGAACCACCAGTTTTAACCTGGGTGCTTGGCTTCCCCAAATGAAGGTCACATCTCCCAGTTCCCATTTTTATAACTTAGGTGTGGCATGTGACCAAGTGCTGGCCAGTGGGATGTAAGCAGAAATGGCACATATAACTTTTGGGAGCATCCTTGAAGAAAAGGTGAAGAGGCCTGGCCCTTTTTCTTCCCTTTTGTCTTTCTTGATTTCTGGATGTGAGGGTGATGCCTGGAGCCATTATTTTGGACAACGATCCTAGGAATTAAGACCACGAACAGCAAAAAATAATGTGGAAAAGGACAGGGTCTCTGACACTGTGGTGTATCAGACTAGCTCAATCTACATACCTCTGGACTTATTTGTGAAACAGAAAAAAATAATCTTATCCTCTTTCAATTACTGTAATTTTGGTTTCTTCTGTTGGTCACACCCAAATATAGTTGTAACTAATAAAAGTTACCCAATTGTCTATGCCTATACTGTTCAATATGACAGCCACTAGACACACCTGGCTATTAAAATGAATTAAAACTACATGACATTTAAAATTCAGTTCCTCCATCACACTAGCCACATTTCAAGTGCTCAGTAGCCACATGTGGCTGGTGGCTGACCTAGTGGACAGTGCAGATAAAGAATATTTCCAGCATCATAGAAAGGGCTGTTGGACAGCACTGATATATACAATGTGATATCATTTTTAAAAACTCTGTATTTGTCTGTGTGTGCATGAATGAAAGGAAGACAGAGAGGCAGAGAGGGGTGAAGGGTGGGAGAAGGGAGGGAGAGAAAGAGAGAGGGACAGAAGAGACTAAAGACAACAGAAAAAGTATTAATGGCTTTATCTGAAGATAGAATTACAGATGATTCTATTTTCTTCTGTCTGTCAAGCCATACTATTACAATATTTTATAATTAACATATATTTTACGTTTTATTGAGGTGTGATTTACATGTTATAAAATTGACCTCTTGTAAGTGTATTGTTCAACGATTTTTGGCGAATGTTTGAAGTTGTACGGGCATCACCAAAATCCAGCTTTAGAACATTCCTACAATTCCTGAAAGTTCCTTTATCCAATTACAGTTGATCCTCACTCCCACCCTAGTCCTAGGTAACCACTTATATTACTTTTATAATTAGAAAAGTATTTTAAAAAACATACCAGTTTTATCAAGATTCCTTTGTTCAGCATAAGTAGAAATTTGGGACCATATTTCATTCTGGAGCTTTTTCAGGAACTTTGTACTGTAAGTTTCTAAGTCTGCATAGGACTTCAGCGTGGAAATTGTCTGTTCTGGAGGGTAAGACACTATTTCTTCTAACTGGGTATTGTTAGCCCCTTGGATGCTCAAGGCAAACACGGTTACACCCTCCAGTCGAAGGTTCAGCGCAGCATCATGCACCTCATCATCTGATGGTCTGTGGGTGACCAGGACTGCAATCTGAGGCACTCCTTGTGCTCTTCTGCTGCCATATGACTCTGAGAAGCCGTCTCTTCTCATCTGATCAATGGCAGCCCCTGTATTGGATTTCCCAACTTGGATGGAAAGATTCTTGATTTGCTGCTGAAACTCAGATTGGGTTGTGCTTGATTTAAGAAATGAAATAGTCTTGGCACTATTGCTGTAACTCATCAGTCCAAGTCGCATGCAATTTTCCTTCACATCCATGGAGCTGGTAATGTTCTCAAGGAAGGTCTGAAGATGCCTTAAATTTCCTCTGGTCCCAAGTGACTCATCCACCAGGAACACGAGGTCAGCAAGTGAATCTTTCTGACAGGATATGGGGAAGGGAACTATGCAGAGAGAAAATGTGTGAGGATTAGTATAAACCACTGGCCCGGAGAGAGAAAGGTACTTAGGTACTTTTTACATTGTCAAGCACATTAGTTAGGATAGAGGTAGTCATGATGGATGTAGACAGCATCGTTTTCTTTTAGTGAACAAAAGATCAAAATTCTAAACAAGACTTACAAGGTCGTTGACTTCAAAAGCTTTCCATATGCTGTTCCCTCTGTCTGAAGAATGCTTCTGACCAATTTCCCTACCACATCCTACGACCACCACCACTATCATCTCCATGACCACCATCACCACTGGTATGATCACCATCACCACTGCCATCATTTCCACCTCCACCACCACCACCACCATTGTCACCACTACCTTCACTACTAGTGAAGTGAAGGAACCACCATGTCCACCATCACCGCTACCTTTACCACTGCCACCACCATTCTCAAGAACTGGGATGCAGGGATGAGTTAGCAGAAATATCTCTTACTACAGGGGTTCACATTCTCTGGGGAAGGCAGATAACTAGATTGTATTATTTCACACAGTAATAAGTGCTAGCAAGGAAATAAAACAGGTGACTTGACTGAGTGACTACACTGTGGTTAAGGGAGGGTTAACTTACCTAAGACATGAAGAAACCAGGGAAGGCCTCTCTAAGAGGATCACATATGGGTTGATAAATGACTGAAGAGAGGAATTCAGCCATGTGGAGTTCTGAAGGAAGAGGAATTCTGGCAGATAGAACAGCAAGAGGTGGGAACAAGCAAGAAGTCCAGAGTAGTTGGAGCCCATGAGTGAGGGGAAACATTGACGGATGAGGCCAGAGGGAAGGAGGGCCCAGTTCTGGGAGTCACATGATCTTATTTAAATATTTTAAATATCACTCCAGTTGCTGAGAGGAAATAATGAATTCAGGGATAATAATTAAGAAACAACGGCCCTAGTCCAGGAAAGAAATAATGATTCTTGGACAAGTATTACAGCTGCTAAGATAGAATGACAAGGATAGTTTTGATACATGACTCAGAGGTAGAACAGAAAGCTGGATAAATTGCATGTGAGTATTGACAACAAAAGATGAAGTGGTGAAAACTCCCGGGATTTTGGCCTGAACAACTGAGTGAATGGTGGTGGTGTCTTTTTTCAAGATAGGGAAGATAGTGGGAAAAACAAGTTACAGGGGGGATTTGTGTTCTGTTTCAGACATGGTAAGTTTGAGAAACTACTGAGTATTGAAGAGGAGATGCCAGGGAAGCACTTGGTTATACAAATTTGGAATCTAAGGGAAAGTACACCATATTCACATAAAACATAGACTCCAAGCACAGCTGGATGAACTGCAGCTGTGGAAAGCATAGCCAAGAGATAAGCTCAACCTTGCCAAGAACTACCCATCTGTGAGTTCTTAAAAGGCAGAAAGCATGTCTTACTTATCACTATCCCTCCAGTACCTGGTGCCTGGTGAGAGCTCAAAAATATTTATGGAATTAAAAATAATTCTCATAAATCTACCAACCTACTCTGAAACCCCACAGTTAGCTAAAACAAACTCCAAGAATGACCTTCTCAGGTTAGTATTTATTTGCAAATAGTTGTTACTATTAATAATAGTAAATAGTGTGCCAAATGCCATACAAGTCACCTCACTCATATTATATGGTAGACATTATTATCCTCACTTTACAGGTAAGGAAACTAATGCTCAGGATTAAGTAAGGGACTCAATGTCCTAAGTGACCAAGCCAGGGTTTGAACTCAGACCTGCCTGACTCCGAAGTCTTTGCTCCTAACCTCTAAAAGTCCAGGATGGGACAACACAGCAGATGCAGGGCTCAACACAACAGAATGCAGTCCACTGCATTGCATTACTGCACCACTGAGGGCATCCCCTCTTCTTCCTGGTCGAACACAAAATATGAACATGTACTAATAGTGTCTCATTCTAAGGTTATCATTCTTCTCACTGAGTATCACTATATATCAGTTCACAAGCATTTATTGAATATTTATTGTGAGCCTCATACTGTAACAAGATGGTGAAGGAAAGAGAATAGACAGTGATCCTATTTCTTTATCTGTAAGATCCTCATGTATTAATTCATTAAGAAATAGAACACCCGCTCATTGTCAGGCACTATGCTTGGCACAAAGGACAGAAAGATAAGTTGTCAATCCTGCCCTCATGTGCTACCTGTTTCTTGCTTCATGGTGGTGGGGAAGGGAAGTTGGACAAACACAGAAATGGATGGTTATGGGAAGTGCTGCTGTCATAAGCTGTGTGCAAGGAACCGAAACCCAAAAAGAAATTAGAAAGGAAAGATTCCAAGAGGAAAAGAATGTAAGGATGAGATTTAAATGACAGGAGTTATTCAAGCTATAAGAAAGCAAAGGAGTGCAATAAGATAGAGCTCTTGTCAGAAAAAATGGCACAAGCAAAGGCAGAAGCGAGTAGGTATAATGTGTAGAAGTTTCCAATACTTCAACATGGCTAATCATGAAAACCTAACATGAGTTGCAAGAGGTGAGAGTGGACAGATGTAGACCCACCTGGGGATCAGGCACCTCTTCAACCAAGGGTTTCCTTACCTTGCATATCAGCATCGACGGCTCCCTCCTTATACTTGGTTACATCTTTGATGATCTGTGTCATGTTTTGGGAAAATGTGCTGAGGTCTCTAATTGTCCGAAGGTTGAAATGGAAATGGGACGTGGCCATGGCCTTCAGATTTTCCTCAGAAGCTTCCTGCACCCCCACGGAGATAATTTTCACCCCATCTTTCTTCAGGGCTTTCGAAGCCTCTTCCACTTCATCCTCAGACTCAGCCGAAGCCAGGACCACCAAAATTGGGGGAAACTGTTTCCTGTCTCTCCCATTTATGGGTGCAGAGAAATAGGTCCTGTGAGCCTCCTGAAGAGCCTTTCCTATCTGCAGGGACCCGCCAATGAACTGAAAGTTCTTCTTGAGGTGGTTCAGCATGGGGCTTCTGCCTTTGAAGGTGCTCAGATGGAATTCACTGTGAAACTCGTCGCTGTACTGGGCCAGGGCTACACGGTATTTGTTGGCCTCTACGGGGAGACTGTTGATCATTTTGTTGATGAATGTTTTCACGAATGGGAACGACTTAGGTCCCAGATGATCGGAGCTGTCCACCAGAAACACGACATCTGCATACACAGGGCCTGGCCCTATCAAAATAAAATAACAACAAGCAAAAACAAAGTTATCATTCAGGCTTTATATTTTAAACCACAATACTTATTTAATACTATGTGCTGGGGGGAGGAGCCAAGATGGCCGAATAGGAACAGCTCCGGTCTACAGCTCCCAGCGCGAGCGACGCAGAAGACGGGTGCTTTCTGCATTTCCATCTGAGGTACCGTGTTCATCTCACTAGGGAGTGCCAGACAGTGGGCGCAGGTCAGTGGGTGAGTGCACCGTGCGCCAGCTGAAGCAGGGGCGAGGCATTGCCTCACTCGGGAAGCGCAAGGGGTCAGGGAGTTCCCTTTCCAGGGGTGACAGATGGCACCTGGAAAATCAGGCCACTCCCACCCGAATACTGTGCTTTTCCGATGGGCTTAGGAAACGGTGCCCCAGGAGAGTATAGCCCGCACCTGGCTCAGAGGGTCCTACGCCCACGGAGTCTCGCTGATTGCTAGCACAGCAGTCTGAGATCAAACAGCAAGTCCGCAGCGAGGCTGGGGGAGGGGCGCCCGCCATTGCCCAGGCTCGCTTAGGTAAACAAAGCAGCCTGGAAGCTTGAACTGGGTGGAGCCCACCACAGCTCAAGGAGGCCTGCCTGCCTCTGTAGGCTCCACCTCTGGGGGCAGGGCACAGACAAACAAAAAGACAGCAGTAACCTCTGCAGACTTAAATGTCCCTGTCTGACAGCTTTGAGGAGAGCAGTGGTTCTCCCAGCACGCAACTGGAGATCTGAGAACAGGCTGACTGCCTCCTCAGGTGGGTCCCTGACCCCTGACCCCCGAGCAGCCTAACTGGGAGGCACCCCCCAGCAGGGGCAGACTGACACCTCACACGGCCGGCCAGGTACTCCAACAGACCTGCAGCTGAGGGTCCTGTCTGTTAGAAGGAAAACTAACAGAAAGGACATCCACACCAAAAACCCATCTGTACATCACCATCATCAAAGACCAAAAGTAGATAAAACCACAAAGATGGGGAAAAAACAGAGCAGAAAAACTGGAAACTCTAAAAAGCAGAGTACCTCTCCTCCTCCAAAGGAACGCAGTTCCTCACCAGCAACAGAACAAAGCTGGACAGAGAATGACTTTGACGAGTTGAGAGAAGAAGGCTTCAGACGATCAAATTACTCCGAGCTACGGGAGGATATTCAAACCAAAGGCAAAGAAGTTGAAAACTTTGAAAAAAATTTAGAAGAATGTATAACTAGAATAACCAATACAGAGAAGTGCTTAAAGGAGCTGATGGAGCTGAAAACCAAGGCTCGAGAACTACGTGAAGAATGCAGAAGCCTCAGGAGCCAATGCGATCAACTGGAAGAAAGGGTATCAGCAATGGAAGATGAAATGAATGAAATGAAGCGAGAAGGGAAGTTTAGAGAAAAAAGAATAAAAAGAAATGAACAAAGCCTCCAAGAAATGTGGAACTATGTGAAAAGACCAAATCTACGTCTGATTGGTGTACCTGAAAGTGATGGGGAGAATGGAAACAAGTTGGAAAACACTCTGCAGGATATTATCCAGGAGAACTTCCCCAATCTAGCAAGGCAGGCCAACATTCAGATTCAGGAAATACAGAGAACGCCACAAAGATACTCCTCAAGAGGAGCAACTCCAAGACACATAATTGTCAGATTCACCAAAGTTGAAATGAAGGAAAAAATGTTAAGGGAAGCCAGAGAGAAAGGTCGGGTTACCATCAAAGGGAAGCCCATCAGACTAACAGCGGATCTCTCGGCAGAAACCCTACAAGCCAGAAGAGAGTGGGGGCCAATATTCAACATTCTTAAAGAAAAAAATTTTCAACCCAGAATTTCATATCCTGCCAAACTAAGCTTCATAAGTGAAGGAGAAATAAAATACTTTACAGACAAGCAAATGCTGAGAGATTTTGTCACCACCAGGCCTGCCCTAAAAGAGCTCCTGAAGGAAGCGCTAAACATGGAAAGGCACAACCGGTACCAGCCACTGCAAAATCATACCGAAATGTAAAGACCATCAAGACTAGGAAGAGACTGCATCAACTAACGAGCAAAATAACCAGCTAACATCATAATGACAGGATCAGATTCACACATAACAATATTAACTTTAAATGTAAATGGACTAAATGCTCCAATTAAAAGACACAGACTGGCAAATTGGATAAAGACTCAAGACGCATCAGTGTGCTGTATTCAGGAAACCCATCTCACGTGCAGAGACACACATAGGCTCAGAATAAAAGGATGGAGGAAGATCTACCAAGCAAATGGAAAACAAAAAAAGGCAGGGGTTGCAATCCTAGTCTCTGATAAAACAGACTTTAAACCAACAAAGATCAAAAGAGACAAAGAAGGCCATTACATAATGGTAAAGGGATTAATTCAACAAGAAGAGCTAACTATCCTAAATATATATGCACCAAATATAGGAGCACCCAGATTCATAAAGCAAGTCCTGAGTGACCTACAAAGAGACTTAGACTCCCACACATTAATAATGGGAGACTTTAACACCCCACTGTCAACATTAGACAGATCAACGAAACAGAAAATCAACAAGGATACGCAGGAATTGAACTCAGCTCTGCACCAAGCAGACCTAATAGACATCTACAGAACTCTCCACCCCAAATCAACAGAATATACATTTTTTTCAGCACCACACCACACCTATTCCAAAATTGACCATATACTTGGAAGTGAAGCTCTCCTCAATAAATGTAAAAGAACAGAAATTATAACAAACTATCTCTCAGATCACAGTGCAATCAAGCTAGAACTCAGGATTAAGAATCTCACTCAGAACCGCTCAACTACGTGGAAACTGAGCAACCTGCTCCTGAATGACTACTGGGTACATAACGAAATGAAGGCAGAAATAAAGATGTTCTTTGAAACCAACGAGAACCAAGACACAACATACCGGAATCTCTGGGATGCATTCAAAGCAGTGTGTAGAGGGAAATTTATAGCACTAAATGCCCACAAGAGAAAGCAGGAAAGATCCAAAATTGACACCCTAACATCACAATTAAAAGAACTAGAAAAGCAAGAGCAAACACATTCAAAAGCTAGCAGAAGGCAAGAAATAACTAAAATCAGAGCAGAACTGAAGGAAATAGAGACACAAAAAACCCTTCAAAAAATCAATGAATCCAGGAGCTGGTTTTTTGAAAGGATCAACAAAATTGATAGACCGGTAGCAAGACTAATAAAGAAAAAAAGAGAGAAGAATCAAATAGATGCAATAAAAAATGATAAAGGGGATATCACCACCAATCCCACAGAAATACAAACTACCATCAGAGAATATTACAAACACCTCTACGCAAATAAACTAGAAAATCTAGAAGAAATGGATAAATTCCTCAACACATACACCCTCCAAAGACTAAACCAGGAAGAAGTTGAATCTCTGAATAGACCAATAACAGGAGCTGAAATTGTGGCAATAATCAATAGCTTACCAACCAAAAAAAGTCCAGGACCAGATGGGTTCACAGCCGAATTCTACCAGAGGTAAAAGGAGGAGCTGGTACCTTTCCTTCTGAAACTATTCCAATCAATAGAAAAAGAGGGAATCCTCCCTAACTCATTTTATGAGGCCAGCATCATCCTGATACCAAAGCCTGGCAGAGACACAACAAAAAAAGAGAATTTTAGACCAATATCCTTGATGAACATTGATGCAAAAATCCTCAATAAAATACTGGCAAACAGAATCCAGCAGCACATCAAAAAGCTTATCCACCATGATCAAGTGGGCTTCATCCCTGGGATGCAAGGCTGGTTCAATATACGCAAATCAATAAATGTAATCCAGCATATAAACAGAACCAAAGTCAAAAACCACATGATTATCTCAATAGATGCAGAAAAGGCCTTTGACAAAATTCAACAACCCTTCATGCTAAAAACTCTCAATAAATTAGGTATTGATGGGTCGTATCTCAAAATAATAAGAGCTATTTATGACAAACCCACAGCCAATATCATACTGAATGGGCAAAAACTGGAAGCATTCCCTTTGAAAACTGGCACAAGACAGGGATGCCCTCTCTCACCACTTCTATTCAACATAGTGTTGGAAGTTCTGGCCAGGGCAATCAGGCAAGAGAAGGAAATCAAGGGTATTCAATTAGGAAAAGAGGAAGTCAAACTGTCCCTGTTTGCAGATGACATGATAGTATATCTAGAAAACCCCATTGTCTCAGCACAAAATCTCCTTAAGCTGATAAGCAACTTCAGCAAAGTCTCAGGATACAAAATCAACGTACAAAAATCACAAGCATTGTTATACAACAATAACAGACAAACAGAGAGCCAAATCATGGGTGAACTCCCATTCACAATTGCTTCAAAGAGAATAAAATACCTAGGAATCCAACTTACAAGGGATGTGAAGGACCTCTTCAAGGAGAACTGCAAACCACTGCTCAAGGAAATAAAAGAGGATACAAACAAATGGAAGAACATTCCATGCTCATGGGTAGGAAGAATCAATATCATGAAAATGGCCATCCTTCCCAAGGTAATTTACAGATTCAATGCCATCCCCATCAAGTTACCAATGACTTTCTTCACAGAATTGGAAAAAACTACTTTAAAGTTCATATGGAACCAAAAAAGAGCCCGCATCGCCAAGTCAATCCTAAGCCAAAAGAACAAAGCTGGAGGCATCACGCTACCTGACTTCAAACTATACTACAAGGCTACAGTAACCAAAACAGCATGGTACTGGTACCAAAACAGAGATATAGATCAATGGAACAGAACAGAGCGCTCAGAAATAATGCCACATATCTACAACTATCTGATCTTTGACAAACCTGAGAAAAACAAGCAATGGGGAAAGGATTCCCTATTTAATAAATGGTGCTGGGAAAACTGGCTAGCCATATGGAGAAAGCTGAAACTGGATCCCTTCCTTGCACCTTATACAAAAATCAATTCAAGATGGATTAAAGACTTAAACGTTAGACCTAAAACCATAAAAACCCTAGAAGAAAACCCAGGCAATACCATTCAGGACATAGGCATGGGCAAGGACTTCATGTCTAAAACACCAAAAGCAATGGCAACAAAAGCCAAAATTGACAAATGGGATCTAATTAAACTAAAGAGCTTCTGCACAGCAAAGGAAACTACCATCAGAGTGAACAGGCAACCTACAAAATGGGAGAAAATTTTCGCAACCTACTCATCTGACAAAGGGCTAATATCCAGAATCTACAATGAACTCCAACAAATTTACAAGAAAAAAACAAACAACCCCATCAAAAAGTGGGCGAAGGACATGAACAGACACTTCGCAAAAGAAGACATTTATGCAGCCAAAAAACACATGAAAAAATGCTCACCATCACTGGCCATCAGAGAAATGCAAATCAAAACCACAATGAGATACTATCTCACACCAGTTAGAATGGCAATCATTAAAAAGTCAGGAAACAACAGGTGCTGGAGAGGATGTGGAGAAATAGGAACACTTTTACACTGTTGGTGGGACTGTAAACTAGTTCAACCATTGTGGAAGTCAGTGTGGCGATTCCTCAGGGATCTAGAACTAGAAATTCCATTTGACCCAGCCATCCCATTACTGGGTATATACCCAAAGGACTATAAATCATGCTGCTATAAAGACACATGCACACGTATGTTTATTGCAGCATTATTCACAATAGCAAAGACTTGGAACCAACCCAAATGTCCAACAATGATAGACTGGATTAAGAAAATGTGGCACATATACACCATGGAATACTATGCAGCCATAAAAAATGATGAGTTCACGTCCTTTGTAGGGACATGGATGAAACTGGAAATCATCATTCTCAGTAAACTATCGCAAGAACAAAAAACCAAACACCGCATATTCTCACTCATAGGTGGGAATTGAACAATGAGAACACATGGACACAGGAAGGGGAACATCACACTTCGGGGACTGTTGTGGGGTGGGGGGAGGGGGGAGGGATAGCAAAAAAAAAAAAATTGTTGAATAAACGAACTTTATTGTAAAGAGGAAAAAAAAAATACTATGTGCTAGTGTTAAGTGTATATCAGAATCCCAAGAAAAGTGTCTTCTGGAGGTCAAACAGAAGAAAATATAATTGCCTTTGCTAAAATGTCAAACAAAAGGGCTTTAGTAAAGTTAGCCAACAGATATACAAGAGACAATAAACTTCTTTTCTTTTTTAGTTCTGGAACCCCAAACTGATATTGTACCAACTCAGAAAGTCCCTGACTGGACTGGTTTGGCTGTGTCCCTACCCAAATCTCATCTTGAATTATAGCTCCCATAATCCCCATGTGTCATGGGAGGGACCCAATAGGAGGTAATTGAATCATGGAGGTGCTTACCCCCATGCTGTTCTTGTGATAGTGAGAGTCTCATGAGTTCTCATGAGATTTGATGGTTTTATAAGGGGCTTTTCCCCTTTTGCTTGGTACTTCTCTCTCCTGCTACCATGTGAAGAAGGACATGTTTGCTTCCACTTCTGCCATGATTGTAATTTTGCTGGGGCCTCCCCAGCCATGAGGAACTGAGTCAATTAAACCTCTTTCCTTTGTAAATTACCTAGTCTCGGGTATTTCTTCATAGCAGTGTAAGAATGGGCCAAAGTTGTCCAAGAACTAACGGCAATTTTTGAAAACATTATAGAGTAAGCAATTGTCTCAGGTGAGAGAACAGAGTCTAAGACGGGGATTTCAGGTGAAAGTGCTTGATTGAAGGCACGCAATGTAAGAGAAACAGGATAGGACAGGGAACAAGCAGAGAAGGGCAAGTCATCAGGTAAGGTCTAGCTTTGACCTGCTCTGCAAGGGGCTCTGGGGCCTAAATTACAGCAGAGCTGTCCCTCTTTGAGGCAAGAGGGCCAGTTTTTTGTGCTACCCTATTAGTCAGTCATTGGCTGCAGACCACTCCCAGAAGTTGGAGAGAAGGAGCAGAGGGTTGTAGGCAGAACCTCTTGGTTAAGTGGGAAAGCTGAGAACAGTTCCCCTGAGAAAATGGGGCACAGCCATGAGCTGTTGCCAGCAATATTCACAGTAGCTGGGAGGTGGGTGCACCAGCCAGATAAGAAGAGTCTGGAAAGGGAGGTGCCAATAGTATCTACCTCAGCAGTCACGGTCAGCCATGCTGCTCCTGAAATTAGTAATGTGCTAGTAAATGTCTAACAACTGGCTCTTTCAAGGTAACTCAGAAATTCATCAGGAAATCTTAGAGTAACACAGTGACAATGCAGTTAAAAATACTTCTTTGAATGATGTTTTTAGTAATTACAAGACAGAAAAACTTACTTTTCATACACGCTCTCTCTCTTTTCCTATACAGATAGGTGCACACACACACACTCACACACTCACACAGTCGTGTGCTTCACAACGACATAATGACATTTCAGTCAACAACAGCCTGCATATATGATAGTGGCCTCATAAGGTTAAAATTAAGCTGGCTGGGCATGGTGGCTCACACTGTAATCCCAGCACTTTGGAAGGTCAAGGTGGTAGGATCACTTGAGCCCAGGAGATTGAGACCAGCCTGTGCAAGATGACGAAACCCTGTCTCTACAAAAAATATAAAAATTAGCCAGGTGTGGGGGCATGTACCTGTAGTCCCAGCTATTTGGGAGGCTGAGGCAGAAGGATTGCTTGAGCTGAGGGAGCAGAGGTTGCAGTGAGCCGAGATTGCACCACTCAACTCTGGCTTGAGTGACAGAGTGAGACTCTGTCTCAAAAAAACACGATTATAATAGAGCTGAAAAATTCTTATCACCTAATGATATCATAGCTGCCATAATGTGGTAGTGCAAGGTATTGCCTTTTCTGTGTTTAGATGTGTTTAGATATATAAATCCTTACCATTGTATTATACTTGTCTACAATATTCAGCACAGTAACATGCAGTACAGGTTTGTAGCCTAGGAGCAATAGGCTGTACCATATACCCTAGGTGTGTAGTAGGCTACACCATCTAGGTATAAGTATACTCTATGATGTTTACACAATGACAAAATCACCTAATGATACATTTCTTAGAAAGTACACCCATTGTTAAGTGACATATGACTGTGTGTGTGTGTTTGTGTGTAAATATATATTTCATGCTTGTAAAAGGAAAGGAAGGCAATGGTTTAGTCACGAAAATACTTAGAATTTGTTTTCTGTGTGGGGTTCCTTCTCTTTCATTTATGAGATCAAGATTCAAATGGATCTATAAACAAATGGACTGACTCAATCCATGGAGACATGTAATATTGAGATTGAAGCAAATCAATGGATAATTAAAGTTTTTCTAGCCAGGTGCAACATAACTCATGACTTTTGCTCATGGCTTTGTGCTGTCTTTCACAAGTTAAGTTTGTTTGATATTGTATAACAATTACTAAATGCTGCATACTTTTATTTTTAGTAAATAAATTATTTCTCGCTGTTTATTAAAGTTTACTGAGATGTAAAAATATTTCCTAAATAATAATAAACATAAAATATACTGATACCTGGGCTCTGGTCTGCCAATGTTTCAGTCCAAATGATTAGGACAAATATAATTAGCAGGATCTTCATTTTGTTAGTGAAGATTTTTATTTTTGTTCTGCAAAAAAAAATTATTTACAATATGAAAAATTTTATTTTATACCATTAAGTAACTGTCAGGATAGTTGTATTAGGGCATGGTACACTGTAAACAAGTATTTGTCAAGCAGTGCCAAGTGTGTTTATAAAATTCATCAAGCATTTGGAGTATTTGTTGAAAATATTAATGCTAATGTTTGCTGAGCCCTGGCCAAGTCTCAAACACCTTTCTCAGTGCTTCACAAGTGTCATCTAATTTAATCCTCAAAACAATCTTATAGGGAGGTACAATTACTACACTTATGTGACAGATAAGAAAACTGAAGCACCAAATGGCTTGGTAAGAGGTAGATCGATCCACAGTACTAACCCAGACGAAGCAATTGCATCACCTAACCTCTTAACCACTATGTCATAAGCTTTATACAAAATTAGTGTCCTCACAGAATTTATGTAGTCACTATTCTCTACCCTTTATTGTTATGCCACTATTGTCTATGTTTATAATTTGGCTTAAAAAGCCAACAGTTACACATGTCTCTTCCTTCACTAAGCCCTTGTGAAAACTGCTTCCTCACTTACAGTTATGCTCAATTTCACAAACTACCTTAGGTTTGGTTTTTCCACATAGTTCACAATCAATCAGAACAATTCATGGGAAATTAAAATCTCAGGAATTTAACCAAATCAGAGTTTGTTCTTTATGTGAATAGAAATAGATTAAAATGGCCAATACTCAAAAAATAGATCTCCCTTAAAACAGATACCAAAGGTATAAGGGCTGATTTTTAGAGTTCTTTTGAAATTGTTACTCATTCAGGAAGATTGATAGAATCACTGGAAGCTGGATGTGGAGAAGACCCTATAAATCATTTAGATTAAGCCCCCAGTTCAGAGGAAACAACATTTTTATCATCCCAAAAAGAAACCCCAAACCCACAGCAGTCATTCCCCATTCCCCCACTCCCCTTCTATAGGTCCTGGCACTGATCTACTTTCTTTCTCTATGGATTTGCCTATTCTGGACATTTTGTATAAACAGAATCGTACAATATGTGGCCTCTAAGTTTGGCTTCTTTCATTTAGTATGTTTTCAAGGTTTATCCATGTTATAGTATGTATCAGTACTTAATTCTTTTTTTATGGCTGAGTAATATTCCACTGTATGGAGATATATATATATATATAATATATATATATATATATATGAAACATTTAAAACATTAATTGTCAGTTGATGAACATTTGGGTTGTTTCTACTTTGGGCTATTATAAATAATACTGCTATGAACACTTACGTACATGCTGGTGTGAATATATGTTTTCATTTATCTGGAGTAGGTACCTAGGAGTGAAATATTTGGTCTTATCATAACTCTATGTTTAACATTTTGAGAAACTACAAAATTGTTTTCCAAAGTGGCCACACTATTTTACATTCTCAGCAGCAGTGTATAAATCTTCCAACTTCTCCACATTGCCATCAACACTTATTTTCCATTTTGTTATTATAGCCATTCTAGTGGGTATAAATGGTTTTCGTTTGCATTGCCCTAATGATGAATGATGTTATCTTTTCAGGTACTTAATGGCCATTTGTATCTCTTATTTGGTGAAACATCTACTTAAATGCTTTACCCATTTTTAACTGGGTTATTTGTCTTTTATTGTTGTAATATAAAAATTCTTTATATATTCTAGATGCTAGAATACTAGATGCTTAGCAGATATATGACTTGCTAATATACTCCTGCCATTCTGTGTGTTGTATTTTCACTTTTTAAACGTGTCCTTTGAGGCACAAGTGATTTTAAATTTGATGAAGTCCAATTTATATGGGTTGTTTTGTTTTATTCTGTTCCTAGTGCATTTAGTATCATATCTAAAACACCATTGCCTACAGTCATGAAGAGTTACTTGTATGTTTTCTTCTAAGCATTTTATAGTTTAGCCTTGCATTTAGTTCTTTAACCCATTTTAAGTTGTTTTTTGTGTGGTGTGAGGTAGGGATACAATTTCACTCTTTTGTATGTGGATGTACAATTACAGTTGTCCTAGTACCATTTGTTGAAAAGACTTTTCTTTCACCATTGAATTGTCTTCACACCCTCATCAAAACCAAATTTACTATGAGTGGATGAGTTTATTTTTAGACTCTCAATTGTATTCTATTCATCTATATTTCTGTCCTTATGCCAGTATCACATAGTCTTGATTATGCTACCTTTTAGAAAGCTTTGAAGTTGTAAAGTGTGAGTCCTTCAACTTTGTTCTTTTTCAAGGTTGTTTTGGCTATTCTGAGCCCTGTGCATTTCTATATGTGTTTTAGAATCACCTTGTCAATTTCTGGAAAAAAAAAAAAAGACATCTGGATTTTGATAGGAATTTCATTGAACAGGTAGATAAATTTATGGAGTTTTAGCATCTTAATATTGTTTTACAATCCATTACTATGGGCTTTCTATGGAGAAGAGAATTTTTAGATCTCTTTATTTCATATTTTCACTGATGCTCTTTAAATACAGGAGATCATAAGAATTCAGAGATAAAGAGGAGGCCTTTCTGTACAGCCACGTGAATTCAGAAGCCAATAAATGTTCAGAGCTGTGTATACATCCTTCTTTAGGTTGGGTGTATGTTTAGAGAGTAAGATTAAGCTGGTCTCAACCCAGTAAAGCTCAGTTGAGTTTTGCTTATGAACACTGGAGCCCAGAGTACCTACCCCAGGTGGCCATTCATGCCCACATCCCTTGGCTTAGCTCTGCTCCCATTCTTTCTTCAGCCCAAATTCCCACTTTGCATGTCTTGGCTCCAAAATAGTAGCAATAGCTTAATTTTGTAGAGGTGGAACTGCTGAGTCAAAAGTATATTTACTTTAAGTTTCTTTGGATACTGCCAAATTGCTATCCTTTGGGTACCAAATAATATTCCCTTACCTGCCCCAACATAGTATGTCTCACTATTTTCACTTCACATTCCTATTTGTCTTTTCCATTATTTACACTGTTTTTGTATAAGTTATTCTGATTAGTCTGTCTTTTTTACTGTTCATGCTTCTGAAATGAATATTTTTTTTCATATGTAAGCTTATTTTAATTCCCTTGGCAAATAATATATGCCTAGGAACAGGGTGAAATTTGTATTCCTCCAGATAAGATGGATATAGAAGAGGGCAGCCTCTCAGAAAAGAAAACAACCAGTGCTATAATCTAGGCTCTACCCCTCCCAATCCCCTCTTCCAGCCCTGTAGTTATTCGGGGGAAGCTACTCTTTCTATGACTCTTGGTCCTTTGATGGCTCAACCTGTCTCTTTTGTAACATCTTGAAGTTTGGATTTGGTACAGGAAGTCAGCAGGCAGTGCTAAATTTCCAACTTTTCCAAAATTCAAAGTTTCCCATGCCAAAGGAAAAGTGAAAAAAAAATTTAGAATATACAGACCCTAAGATATAATAGTAGGGGTCCCTTTGGAGAGAGTTGAATCACATCTCTAAGGCTCCTCCTAACTCTAAAATTCTCTGATCCTGTGATTCTATGATGGAAGGACCTGAGGTAGAAAGCCCCACGAATGAGTGATACTTTAAGGAATTAACTGGCCATTTTGGAGGAGATATACCCCAAACTAGACTTAGGGCCCAAAGAAACTCCAAGTTTGAATAGCTACCAAGTGAACCAACACACCCTTTCTCACACTTTCAAATGCTCAAACTCTCAAAGGCTGACTGGGAATTCAAAGTTAGTATCACATCTGAGGGAAGGGCACCCCAAGCCCACTTCAGGGTAGACCAACAGCCAAACTGCACATCTGGAGAGAAGGCACACATGCTGAGGGCTGGGCATCAATCAGCTGGCCTTGCTATTTCCTGTGGGGATGCTCAGCACATGTAGATCAGCCACATAGAGATGGGGGCTAAAGCTCCCTAGCCACTGCCAGGAGACAAAATAAGAGAGTAATAATAGACAAATGAATAATCATGTCCCTTCTTTTGATTATATTCCTTTGGTCAAAAATATCTGTGAAGACAAATCTCACTCATTCTGAATGAGAAACTGTATTTTTTATGGGGCAATCTATTTTATAACCTATGGCATGAGGTGTTAAAGTGACTTGGTGAAGTAGGGAGAAAAAGCTTAATTTAGCAAAATATAAAGGCACATGATAAAGCTTGCAACCCTCTAAGAGGTTCAGACACTAAAGGGAAAAAGAAATTATTTAACAAGTTATAACTGCACAGCAAAGGCCTTGGTGTAATTCTTGAATCCATGAGATTGGAAGTAAGTATGTAAACAGTTTATTGGAGGTTTAGACTGCTAAATCCTAAATCAAACATGCCACAAATATTGCAAAAGTAATGGCAAACTAGCATTCTGAAAGAGAAAGTTTAATTTATCTTTCTCTCCTTTTGCAGTCAAAGGAGCAAAAAGTCCTGAAATATGGTAAGAAATAAAGGTCAGGTCATCTCCCCTCTGTCCTCTACACTATTTCCCTTCTTCCTAATGCCTGCCTTCTAGTTTCTCCAGTTAAGCATCCCTCACTCAGGATTTATGCAACAAAAGCTGGCCAGAATATGGAGCTCCAGTAGAGGGAGAAGGGCACAGCTTTAGGAACCACAGTCTCCAGTTGATGAGGGCGGTAGGCTGCAAATGCACCATCCATGCAATCCCACCTGAGGATCTGAGGCCACAGAACCAGTCCATGGCTGAGCTAAAGCTTAAATTCTTGGCTTAGCCTCCCTGGTGGCTTATCCCATTTCTGGAGCATCTGGAAGGCACATTGAGTTTTCCTGTCAAAACAAACTGTGAGGCTAGATAATTATTTAGCCTTATTTTCCTGTGCTGGCTGTCCATCCTGTGGGTGCCATATGACTCTACTTCCTTTGGTTTTCATTACTTTTGTTTCCTCCATGGCACCACTCCTCCACACTCTCAAATCTGTCCACATCCAGACACTCATTCTAGCCACCTGGACTGCCAAGTCCCTCCTGTTCTTTGCTACCTATCATATTCTGCCTTGTACTGAAGTTACTGAAAGGCTTTCTTAATCCCCCACTTCTCCTTCTTATCCAGTAACACATACACACACACACACACACATTCTCACACACTCACGCATACACACAGACCACTAACACCTATAAACTCCTTGAAGGCAGAACTGGACTCTTCGTTCCTTGTCATTGAATGTCCCACTTGCTTAGGTCAGTGCCTGCTTTAGAACAGGTTCTCAAGAAGTATTTGCTGAATTGAGTTAATTACTGAGGAAGTGATTAAAAGCCCCATTTATCCAATTATTGTGCCTATTAAACCTCACACAGAAGGAATTCCAGAAATTTCTAGAAGCAAAATGCCATGTTTGGAATATCCTGTGATTGATAAAGTAAGGATCTATGCATGGGAAGCAAACTCCACTGATTTGAGCAACTCTGGGGCACAACTGAACACCATATTGGAGCATTCCAGACAAGTCCCAGGGAGCCTGCTGTAGCAGGAGAGGCTGTGTAAACCATCCTGATTCCATCTTTTCAAAAGGCAGAGGCCTCACAAATCTTCCAGGGTCAGCCCTGGGAAGAAGTAGGTGTGGCGAGGAGGTTTGGCAGCAGTACTAGGACCAGTATGTCCTTTAATACAGTTCACGTCCTTTGTAGGGACATGGATGAAACTGGAAATCATCATTCTCAGTAAACTATCGCAAGAACAAAAAACCAAACACCGCATATTCTCACTCATAGGTGGGAATTGAACAATGAGAACACATGGACATAGGAAGGGGAACATCACGCTTCGGGGACTGTTGTGGGGTGGGGGGAGGGGGGAGGGATAGCACTGGGAGATATACCTAATGCTAGATGACAAGTTGGTGGGTGCAGCGCACCAGCATGGCACATGTATACATATGTAACTTACCTGCACATTGCGCACATGTACCATAAAACCTAAAGTATAATAATGATAATAATAATAATAATAAAAGAAAAATAAATAAATAAATAAATAAAAAACAAACAAACAAACAAACAAACAAAAATACAGGCTGGGTAAAGAATCTGAGAAGTGAAGCTGCAGAGTTCTTGCCTGGCTAGAAAAAACTTCATTCCAATGCCACAGACATTTCTGAACAATCATGACGCATGAAGCTTACTGCATACAATATGAGAAAATGAAAATAAAGACCTAGTCCTTACCTAAAATAAGAATAGAATCTTTGCTGGACCAAATCCAACTCATGATTTAGAACCTGATTCAGCAAAGTTTTCTCACCTCTGTAGTCTCACTGGACCTTATAATTTATATATATATCTCCACACATATATATATGCATGCTTGGGTCTGAGAGATTATTTATCCATTCAACAAATACTCCTCAAGTGCCAACAATGTTCTTAGCACTGTTGTAGGCAGTTTGGATTTAGCAGTGGACAAAACAGACAAAAAGCTTGCCTGGAGACTTGTAATCTGGTTGCCTACATGTCCACCTCCCACTCTGAACTGCAAACTTCTTTAGAGTAGGGACCAAGTATGTTTGATACATCTTTATATCTCCAGTGCTTGGCAGAGTGAGTATTCAGCAAGAAAGGAGAAGAGGAAATGAAGGCAGGTCAGAAGGCAAGTGCTTGTGCAAATGCTGATAGAATATGGGAGGATGGGGTATTACTTCAAATGAGGGAATCGACAAAAATATCATGCACAAAGGGGAAGTGGAGAGATCAAGGATCCCAGGTAGAGAGGTGTCTACAAGTGGATTACACAGCACATCCGCAGAAGGAAACTGTTTCTCTTCTTTTTGGGAAATGTCTGATATCACATTCTAATAATACCTTTATCAAAGGAAACTGGATTAGGACAGAAGGCAGGAATGCTTATGCCACCAGCTCCTAAAACCAAAACAAATAAGACCTATCAGAAACACGGGCTACAGTTTAATTAACACATCTAACAACCGTCACTTTCCCAGTCTTCCAACACTGCCGCTTATAGATAATTTATGGAACTGAAATAGGCTTTGGACACAGAGTAAAACACATAAAATTCTTCCCCCAAGAGCACACAATCTATTTGGGGAGCCAGGACAGTGGCATGAAAAGATGAAATATAGAAAGCCACAAACATTAGCCCTCTAATAACTATAGGGGTTATTTTGTAAGGTCAGTAAAGGTCATAAACCTATTGGTTTTGACTAAAATGTCACTGCAGGCTCTATCATACAATAACTGTCTATGGCATTTACTTCAATGCCTACCCCATAGTAGGTGCATAGTGAATATTTGTTAAAAGAATAAATGAACATGATGTTTCAGAATAAATTGTAAAGAACAGTTAGAATGCAGTTTAAAGAATAAAATACAGCACTTCAGAGTATAATTTATAAAAAGGCATCAAAAGGAAATATACAAAAGCCCTTGATATACTCTAAAGACTTCTACAACTTTGATCAGGCATTGTGGAAAGAATATCAAGGAATCAGAACTCATAATTCAAACCATGAGCTCCTCTCTGGGACTTGCTTCTATAATCTATAAAACAAGAGGGTTGGACTTGAGCGATAGAATGATCTCACTTTGTAAATTAGAGTACAGGCCGTCTGGGAACATGGGCTCAACCAAAGGCATAAAATGAGTGAGCAGGTCCAGCCCTACAAGGTGTGGGCCTCTCAGAAGGGCAAGACGTCACCCTTCTTGCAAGAGCGTTGGCAAAAACCACACTGATAGATACAGAAGCCCCCTCTATCGGAGCCCAGGCATCAGAATTTTGCTTCAAGTATTATTAATTACTGTTCAAGTATCTAACCCATAAGCTTCTTATACACCAGATTTTAAAAAATAAACATCCCTAGATAGAAGAATGTCTTGCTTATGTTACTAATCCTTCTATTTGTGACAACTTCGTAAGGCCTATTATATCCACATGGAAATAAATGACATTGGACCACAGCTGCCATCCAAATCATGAAGGCCCCAAATCAGCAGCATTACTACCCATAGTTTCAGTAGCCTGCTTTCCTGCTCTAGGACCCTTATGGGGTCTGGTTGCGTGCCTCATTATTAGGGTTGTGGCTGAGAAAACAAAATGTGGCTTGGCTCGCTCTTCTCATTATTACTTTCTTAAGAAAGAACAGGCTGTGCGCTGGTGATTCTCAATTTTGGCTGCACACTAGAGAGCTATTAAAACTACTGATGCCAGGTCCCACTCCCAGAGTTTCTGACTCAATTGGTCAGGGGCATGGTCTGAACACTGGGATTTTTTTAAACACTCCTGGTGATTCCAATGTTCAGCCAAGGTTGATGACCACTAAGTTAGGCCATCCTGAATGGTGTAAGCAAGCTCTCTATAGAAAACACAGAGGTACAGTCCCAGAGAGAAAATCTGGGCCTCAATGTCTTTATCTGTAAGTTGTGGTCAATAATAGCTATAACATTGTGTTGTTGAGAAGTTTACATGAGACCATGTACATAAAACATCTTAGGCCGGGCGTGGTGGCTCACGCCTGTAATCCCAGCACTTTGGGAGGCCGAGACGGGCGGATCACGAGGTCAGGAGATTGAGACCATCCTGGCTAACATGGTGAAACCCCGTCTCTACTAAAAATACAAAAAAAATTAGCCAGGTGTAGTAGCGGGCCCCTGTAGTCCCAGCTACTCGGGAGGCTGAGGCAGGAGAATGGCGTGAACCCGGGAGGCGGAGCTTGCAGTGAGCCGAGATCGCGCCACTGCTCTCCAGCCTGGGTGACAGAGCGAGACTCCGTCTCAAAACAAAACAAAACAAAACATCTTAAAGGAGACATCTGTTGATTTTGTCTGCCCAACGTTCATTACTCCTTCTGAGGATTCTCTTTCCCCACTTTCAAACCATGTAGTTGCTGAAATCTTGACCTCACTCCTACTCCAGGAAAGTATACCTGGCTTAGGCTAGCATTGCTACAGTCACTGTGATTGATCCAACAATGAGCACCTGACCTACACCATCAAAGTCAGGGAGCATCAGCCAATATACAGGTTTTGCCACCTTGAAGAAGAATCCCAAGATCAAGAGAGATGTATCTTTGATGACATCAACTGAGCACCTTGATCAGCCTGATCAATCCCTCAACTTTTCAGATGTCTCATTCAATAAATTCTACTTTGTGTTTGAGCTAGTTTGAGTTGGGTTTTACTAATACATGAGCAAAAAGAATCCTGACCAGAATTCAATTGACAACCTTTGAAAATACCAGACCTGCTGGGATATCCAATATTAGGGCCTCTACTGATGGTTCTTTCCTGCTGCAACTTTGCAGAACAAGACTCACTGGAGAGATCTCGAATTCCTAGTCCCTTTGCACCTGACCAGGCACCATAGTATCCACATCGTTTTTCCCTCTGCTTCAAGGCTGAAGGACTTTGCACTTTTCTTAAGTGCAAATTCAAATCCTAATTATACTTCAGAACCTGCCTGCTCTCTGACTACTCCAGCCTCTATCTAATCCTCCATGTTTCCATCTGCCCCAAACACTCAGTCTACATCACCATTTTTTAACAGCTGAGATGTATACCGTATTTAGCTGTACTGTTTATTTGTGTGTATATGTTTGGTAGTGCTATCTCCACTGAAACTTTTGAGAGAAGGGACCATGTTTTCTTCTACTTTGGGGTTGTCCTAATACAATGCAAAGCAAGTAAATACTTGTTAACTTAAAGGATATAGTAGGTTAGGGGTAAATGCAGAAATGGTTATGCAGAGTATGATCCCAATTTTTTAAAATGTCATATGCATTTATTTCTAAGACGTGGGTTCGAGGATATTTTTGGTTCATTCTTAAATTAGAAATTATTTTTCTGAAGTAAAATTTGAGAAAAAAATCACAAATATAATATGTGGCTTCCCAGGACAGTGCCAATTTATGACTGTGGTCCCAGTGCAATGATTAATAGCACCTTAGTTATCTCTTAAAATTGCCCTGGGACTATGGTTTCTAGTTTGTTATGTGGTAGCTTGGAAGTAAGTTGTCACTCCATCCTAAAAACAAGTAAAAAATTAAGCAAACTGAAAAGTAACAATTTTTCTTTGTCACAGGGAAAACCACTGCCCCAAAATTAAAGAGACAGACAGGAGGATACAGAAAATCACAAGTACAATTTATTGGAGCAGAAACTCATGAGCTGAAACTTTTGCAGGAACCAGTGCTGGGGTAGGAAAACTTGAAGTGTAATTGAAAAATGGCTGGAGATTCAATGTGGACAAGCCTAATAGTTAAAAATTCCAGAAAAGCAAGTGTTACAGTGGCACCCACACTTTTGTTAAGTTTTACCTCAGGGAGCTCTATCAAACTCTCACAGTAAAGATAAAAGAAAAAATTCCTCATTATTCAGCAGGGTGAGGGGAATAGAAACCATTTTTAAATACACCACAGCACACTGTTCTTCTTAACAAGGCATGTTCTCAAGAGAAACTATTTCATCAGAACCCAACCTGCTGGGATTTTATCAGAATCTAGCTGGCCTAGACGAAAGGAAATACCCAACTCTAGTCCCCATTACACCATCCTGTCCCTCCCAAGACTGGTGGAAGAGAGAATGAGAGGCATTTGTAAAGTTCATAGCTCGGGAACACAGGCTCACTAAAGGACTGACACCTAATCAGAGAACTATAGAATGCTTCTTCTCACTCCATACCTTACCACTAAATCTGCCACTACATCATTAAAGTCCTATTTACAGGATGAGGAAGGGGGAATTTGAATTATTTTGTTATTATAAGTTATTTGCACTACCTGTGAAGCAGTATAGTGATATTTGAAAGTATACTTGGATTAGTTATAAATGCAAACTCTAGAGCAACCACTAAAGAATGAAGTATAACTGATATGCTAAGTAAGGAGAGAGAATTGAATCCTAAAATGCTCAACTAAAACCACAAAAAACAGGAAAGAGTAGAAGACAAAATTGGAACAAAAAACAAAGGCAACAAATAGAATATAGTAACAAATATGGTAGATATTAATGCATCTATATCAATAATCACTATAATGGTTTAAATGCACAACTAAAAGAGATTGTCAGAAATTAAAACAAATTGAATATATGTTCTCTTCGAGGAACCTGTTTAAATATAGATAAATGTAGATTAAAAGAAATTGGATAGAGAAAGATATACCATGCTAATGCTAATTAAAAGAAAGCAGGAGTAACCATATTAATTTCAGACAGAGAAAACTTCAGAGCAAGGAAAGTTATCAGAGATAAAGAGGGGCATTAGAGATATTCCATGTTCATGGATAGAAAGACTCAGTACTGTCAAGATGTCAGTTCTTCCCAAATTGATCTGCAGATTTAACACAATCCCAATCAATGTCAGCAAGTTATTTTGATATTGACAAACTGATTCTAAAGTTTATATGAAGAGGCAAAAGACTCAGAATAAACAATACAATTTTAAAGGAGAAGAACAAAGTTGGAGGACTGACACTTCCTGACTTCAAGACCTTCTGTAAAGCTACAGTAATCAAGACAGTGTAGTACTGGTGAAAGAATAGACAAATCAATGGAACAGACTGAGAGCCCAGAAATAGACCTGCACAAATACAGTCAACTGGTCTTTGACAAAGTGGCAAATGCTATACAATGGAGCAAAAACAGTTTTTTCAACAAACAGTGCTGAAACAACCAGACATCCACATGCAAAAATATATATATATCTACATATATATATGGAGAGAAAGAGAGACAGAGACAGAGACAGAGAGAGAGAGAGAAAGAAACCTTACACCCTTCCCAAAAATTATCTCAAAATGGGTCACAGACCTAAATGCAAAATGCAAAACCATAAGCTCCTAGAATATAACATAGATGACATTGGGTTTGGCAATGACTTGTGAAATACAACACCAAAGACAAGATCCATGAAAAAAATAATTAATGAACTGCACTTCATTAACATTAAAATGTCATGCTTTATGAAGGGCACTGTCAACAAAATGAGAAAACAAGCCACAGATTGGTAGGCAGGGGAAGGTTTGCAAAAGACATATCCAATAAAGGACTATTACCCAAAATATACCAAGAACTCTGAAAACTCAACAATAAGAAAACAAGCCAATTTTAAATTGGGTAAAATATCTGAACAGACTTCCCATCGAAGAAGACATGCAGATGGCTAATAAGCATATGAAAAGACGGTTAACATCATATATCATTACGGAATTGCAAATTAAAAGAGTAAGATGCTACTACACGCCCATTAGTATGGTGAAAATCCAAAACACTGACAAAACCAAATGCTGGCAAGAATGTGAAACAATAGGAACTCTCATTTACTGCTGACAGGGATTAATGCAAAATGGCACAGCCACTTTGGAGACAATTCAATAGTTTCTTACAAAACTAAACATATTCATCCCATACAATCCAGCAATCATGCTTCCTGGTATTTACCCAAATGAGTTGAAAACTTACATCCATACAAAAAACTACACGTGGATGTTCAGCCTTATTGATAATTGCCAAAACTTGGAAGCAAACAATATGACTTTTAGTTGGTGAACAGATAAACTATGGTATATTCAGGCCAATAGATTATTTAGGACTAAAATGAAATATACTATCAAGCCATTAAGAGACATGAACCTTAAATACATATTAATAAACGAAAGAAGCCAATCTGAAAAGGCTATATACTGTATTTTTACAACTGTATGACATTCTGGAAAGGGTAAAACTATAAAGACAGTAAAAAGATTTGTGGCTGTCAGTGGTTAGGAGGTATGGAGGAATGAACAAGTGGAGCACAGACGATTTTTAAAAACTATTGTCTGATCCTATCATAATGGATACATGTCATTATACATTTGCCAAAATTCATCAAATGAACATTCCCAAGAGTGAACCCTAACATAAACTCCCTTGGACTTTGGATGATAATGATGTGTCAATGTAGGTTCATCGACTGTAATAAATGTACCACGTTGGTGCAGGATATTGATAGCAGAGGAGGCCTCGTGTGTTTGGGGGTAGGAGGGCATATAGGAACTTTGTACTTGTTGCTCAATTTTCCTGTGAACTTAAATAGAACGTCAGTTTGGGCATGAGAGACTTTTTGGGATTAGGAAATGCTCTCTATACTGATTATGGTTACATGGAAATATGCATTTGCCAAACAGTTCTAATAGTACACTTAAAATTGACGCATTATATTAGATATAAATTATATCTCAAAAGGGTTGATTTTGTTAAGTGCACAGTTTGGATGATGAATTATTTTATCATAAGAATGCTATAACAAACGAAGGGCTGTGGTAGTAGTCTGGACTAGCAATAAAGGTGTGCACAGAGCCTTTAAAAATAATAACAAAACAAACTTGGCCTGCTTTATTATCCCCAATGAGCAAGCAATGTTAATCAATGTCAGTAACAATCTTCACCTTCGTGGCTGCATGGACTACTTTCACCACAAATGATACACATTCCCATTCCCTAGAGACCTAATAAAACTCCTACTGATTTGGATGTATTCTTCCAGAAGGTTTCCCTCTGCATAAATGAATCATAATCTACATTAGTCGAATGCTGTCTGCATCTTAAAATCAATATATGATCAAAACAGGCCTAAGCTTAAATATCCCCCTCATAATATGAATTTGAAGAATCCAAGAATAAATCAGAAGTTTTACCCCAAATGTGTAAATTATTATCATTTAATTAAAACTTTAATAGCAAAATTATTAAAAATTGGCATTAGAGTACAGGAACAATATTCTCAGCACTGGTACCTGCTGGATTGTTCTTGAAGCCACTGCATTACATTTACGCCACACTAAGCAGATGCTCGTTTGCAGTTGATGTTTAGGAAGAGCATGTTATTTGGAGATCTATTGGGGATTTTTCCCGTAAAACTTCCTTTTTTTCTTCATTCTCTTTATATTCTTTCTGGTGTTTGGTATGAAAATGATTTAATATAAATATTGGTTATTTGGTAATTTTCCTTGTCTTAAAATTTTGAGCTGATGTAGTTGTCATTCCCCCATAACAAACGGTCATGAATTGTGAACAATTCAAAAGTAGAATTTTTCCTGAAAATTAATGGTCTAGGGAGAAGTAAATAACTAAAAATAAAATCCAGTTCATAAAGATAACTTTCTGTAATATCATGAGTGCTAATATACTAAGCTAAACTTTTCTGTAAAGAAGAAGTAAGTAAATATTTCAGGCTTTGTAGGCCGGACCATCTCCAGGACAAATATACTACTCAATTTTGCCCTTCCAAAAGCAGCCACAGAAAATATGTAAACAAACAAGCATGACTGCCGAACCACCTATGACTTCTGCGGGTCCTACACACTTTTGCCTTATGGGATCCTCTCATAATAAAATGAATTAAAAAATTATTTTTGCTGTGGGTCCTATACATTTTTGCTTTATAGGATTCTCTTACCATAATAAAATAAATTAAAAATTATTTTTGATATAACTTTAAGCACTTTAAAATTTAATTTATTTCTGTTTTAGGCAAAATTTAATAGACTTATGAGTCCTAAAAATTACATTTTTTTCCTTGTGTGAGAAAAAATTGAACAATTTTTGACCTAAATATTCATTTTTCTTCTAATTTTTTTTAAATTAAACATTTCATAGGCTTCTAGAAAACTGTGCCTAGTGGATAAATTGGCCCTGCATGGCTGTACTCCAACAAAACTTTATTAGGTGGCAAGTTGTTAAACCTGCACAAAACAATTATACATGTTTAGTATTATTATATAATCTCTATTATTCTGCCTGGCATTGTTTCTTAAATTTTAAAAACAATTGATGGCTCAAATATTCTTCCTAAATGTACCTACCTCATTTATACTGTATTAATAATCATATTAACTGTGAATCTATTTCTATATGTATTTAACCATTTGAAAGTCCTTAAAAATTGTCACAGACTGGATTGACCATACTAGTTGAAATCAACATCCATTCTGATTAGTCAATGCCTACTCATTGTTGACTATTTTTACTATCACTCTTGTATCTACTTCATTCATCTTAACAGCTGCATAGTACTCCTTTATATCAATGTTTATTTAACCAATTCTTTATAAATAGATATTTAGATTGTTTCCAACTTTTTCACAATTCCAAACAATGTTGCAATAAACAACATCGCACAGTGGAAGAAGTATTATATTTCTAAAGGATCACTTACTAGGAATGGAAATTTGGGGTCAAAAGGAATGTATATCTAAAATTATGGCCAATATTAGACAACTGCAGCAAAAAGGTATGCCAAATCATATTTTCCCTCGGGAACATATGGAAGTCCTTATTTCCCCACACTCTCACAGCATACTTTTGAAGTTTTGGAATCCTGATTGAGGGGAAAGAAATTCCACATTACCACATGGCTCTTTGAATTTGCATTTCTATAATTACTAGTGAGATTGGGAAAGGTATTTTTCTATGAACTGTACACTTAAGATTTTTGACCATTTTACCTGTGAGTGCTTGTCTTTGTATTTATTTTTATGTGCTCTTGATATATTATGAATATACACAGTCCTAGATGTTTTATATTTGTTGCTATTGTAAATTGAATCTTTTCTCTTACTCATGTTACTAAATTATTTATATTGACCACTTTGCTGAACTTTCTTGTTGGCTTGCTTAGACTTTTCCAGTATATTCTCATTTTAAATAAAAATAACAATAATTTTGCCTTCTCCTTTCTCAATGTAATACCTTATATTATTACATTGACCAGAACTTCAACAACGTTAAAGAGTGGTGTTGATAATGTTCCTAACTTAATGGTAATTTTTTTTTTTTTTTTTGAGATGGAGTCTTGCTCTGTCACCCAGGCTGGAGTGCAGTGGTGTGATCTCGGCTCGCTGCAAGCTCCGCCTCCCAGGTTCACGCCATTCGCCTGCCTCAGCCTCCCGAGTAGCTGGGACTATAGGTGCCCGCCACCACACCCAGCTAATTTTTTGTATTTTTAGTAGAGACGGGGTTTCACCATGTTAGCCAGGACGGTCTCGGTCACCTGACCTCGTGATCCGCCCGCCTCGGCCTCCCAAAGTGCTGGGATTACAGGCATGAGCCACCATGCTTGGCCAGTTAATAGTAATATTTTAAGTGTTTTCTTCATTACACATGTTATGATGGCAGTTGGTTTATAATATATATTTTTTATAATATATATTTCTAATTATGTTAAAATATTTCTTCTTATTTTAACCTAAGATTTGAGAAAATCAAGAATGGCTGCTAAATTTTACCTTACCGAATACGTTTTCAGCACCTACTACAATGATCACATTGCTTTTTCTTTTCAAATATAACCATATATTGAACTTTATTTACAAAATATGAGTGAATAGTTATTAATATTGAATGATTTTTTTGCTTTTCTAAAATAAATTCCACTTCATTATCCTACATTTCCTTTTATGTGCTGTTGAATTTTACTTGCTAATATTTGATTCAGGAATTTTGCATTATTGTTCAAAGGTGAGAATGCCTATTATTTTTGTGTGCGTGAGCTATCTTTGCCAGGTATCAATCATGTTGGATTCATAAAAATGATCTGGAAGCTTTTCTTCTTTCTCTTTGTTCTAAACATTTTAAGTGACAACGCAATTGCCAGTTATTGGGAGTTTTGAAAGGAATTACCCACATACTGACAAGGTCAAAAGTGTCAGCTTTCAGCAATTCTCAGTTCCTTCCAGGTTACCGGCCACTTAGATTTTCTGTTGCTTCTTTAGTTAGATTTTGCAGTTATCATTCATGTGCCCTCCTATCATTTTCCATTTCATCCTGGTTTCAAATTGTTTATTGTAAAGTCAAATAAATTTTCCCCCTTGTTTTCTACTCTCTAGGGTTATGTCTAATTTCTCATTCATAGAGAATACATTTGTTTTCATTCTTACTTTTTGTCTGGATTATGGTAACTAGTAAATTATACTGTTTACTGTGAGTTTTCCCAAAAGACATTTTTCATTTACTAATCAATTCCATTGGTATTCTTTGTCTTAATTCTCAATTTTCTGAGTTTATTTTTACTTCATTCTATTTTACATAGGTTTGTTTTGCTTTCCCCCAACTTGTTGAATTGAATGATTAATCCACTTCTATTCTTTCCTATGTGGTAATAAGAACTTTTTGAGTCAACGCATTTTCCTGAGTACAGCATCAGCTTTGATACGCAGGCCTGCTCATCATTACTACAGGCCAGATATTCCTCAGTTACGGTTTGAAATTTTTCAAGTGACTGCATTTTCAATTTCTTCAATTGAAAATCAAGAGATTTTCCATTTTGATTTGGTTGTTTTATTGGGGTTGTTTTATTTTTCAGTGTGAATGTAGCTCTTTTATTAGTTACTTTTGGTTTTAATGCATTGTGGTTAGAGAATGTAGTCTGTACTCTTTTCTGGAATATGTCAAAGTTTCCCCTATATATAACCTAGTATATATTAGATCGATGCAAAAGTAATTGAGGTTTTTGCTATTACTTTCACTTTTAATGGCAAAACCACAATTACTTTTGTACTGACCTAATATAATGCTTAGTTTTTGAAATGCTTAATAAATGCTAGAAAAGAAACAATATTTGCTCCTGATGATAGAGTTCATTATTAGTCTATTAGTTCATCTTTATTTATTTTTGCCTATCTTAACTCTCAAGGACTAATATGAGTGTCTCAACATTTCCCCTACGACTATATTTTCATCAATTCTCTTATTTCCTGCAGTTTCTGCTTTATGCATTTCTACACCATGCTAGTTATTTCATAAGGTTTATGACAGTTATCTCTTCAATGTGGAACATATTCATAACTTGTTTACCATGATTATCTGACTTTTGATTATCGCTCGCGCCTTCACTGTCTGCTTTGGCCCACTGTTGTATCCTCAATCTCTGTCGGTACCTGGTCAATAGTTAAAACTTCATAAATCTTGGTTGAAAAAAAGAAGATGCAAAAAAAGGAAGAGAGGGTAGAAAAAAGTATGCACTACACCTCAATTTAATATAGTTTTTATTGACCTCGACATTTTCTGATATAACATCATAAACTCTGCTTCCTCTTGGGTAGTATGTCTTTTATAAGCAACTTAATGTCAATTATCAAATCTCTTTTGTTTTGGTTGTATCTATGGTAGACAGTGTGTGGCTGGATTCAGCTTTTTGATCAGATCTGTGATTCTTTTTTTTCAAGTAAGGACTTAAACTCTTTTTATTTTATATTATAAAATATATGTTTGGGCTTATGTCTGTCATCTTTACTTTCCACTACGATTTGTTTTGTTTCATTTATTTTGCCTTATCACGTTTCCATTCATTTTCTATTTCCCTTTCATTAATCATTAACTTTATGTGTGTGGGTATATATATTTTTTATTTTACTAGTTTACCCTAAGTGTGTGTGTGTTTGTGTGTGTGTGTGTGTGTGTGTGTACAATTTTACTAGTTTACCCTAAGTATTTGAGAGGTTTATATATCTCTAATTTTCACTTAGGGTAAACTGGTAAAATAATTTATAAATAAAATGTTTTAACTTCTATTTCCAAATTCATCAACTTTAGAAGTAAAATAATATTGATAACTTCCACCTATGAAAGATAAAATTAGTCTGCTTACATTTCCTTTCTCTTCTTTAATTTTTTGTTTGTGTTTTATAGGGGCAAGAGGAATCTCTCAATCTATTATCATTAAATTATCTTTTAAACTTTAGGGATTTTTATATCGTAGCTTTTCTTTCAAGAAGTGTAATTCTTGCTTTGTGATTATAATACCACAGTTATTTCAAGTTTATTTTAAAATTTAAATAGAATGTGCACTCCCAGTTTGTATCTATTATAGGTTTTTAATTTTGATTCTTCTTTTTGCCATGTAAAGCAATCCACATCAGCACTATTGGATAGAAACACAATGCAAACTGTGTATGTAATTTTAATTTTTTTGGTAGCACATTAACAAAAGTAAAAAAAAAAAGGTGAAATTAATTAAATAATATATTTTACTTAACCCAATATATCTAAAGTATTACAATTTCTATGTATAACCAATATAAAATTATTAATGAGATATTTTACTTTTTTTAATACTGAGTCCTCAAAATCTGCTGTGTATTTTACTTCTGTAGCACATCTCAACTCAGTCTAGCTACATTTCAAATGGTCAGTAGCCAATACAGTGAGTGGCTACCACACTGGATAGCACAGCTATAGATCGTGGAACACACAAGAAATTACAATATTATTCAGTCCTTAGCCCATGGCCTTCCATCCCAGAGTCCCAGGCTAAAGAGATCAATGTCTCAGCCTATCACAGTTCTTACAAAGCACACCAGCTGTGAAGCTCTGGGCTAGATGACTCTTCAAGTAGTACTTCTACGAAGTGACTCTTTTAGGAAGTGGTTAATTAAGAAAGTGTTTCTCAAGCTTTAACGTGCGTATGAATTATCTGGGCATCTTATTAAAATGTAGACTCTGATTTAGCAGCTTTGGAGTGAGCCCTGAGTTCTGCATTTTTAATAAGCCCCTAAAGAATGTTGGTTCTCAGAAAACACTTTGAGTAAGAAGGGATTGGGTTCTACATAGTGAGGTTTTGCATACCCAATGATGTATTTGACATTTTTTCAACTTGCTGTCTAGAGCAATCTAAATCACTGCTGTTTAATAGAAATATAACACGAGCCACATATAGAATGTGGCTATAGAAATCTTGGGTCCCATTCATTTCCTTTTCTCGCTAAGGTTCTTATATTAATTGGAACCCACTTTCATTCTCTTCTGGAATCTGATGTTGCTGAGATAATTTATGCAGCTAGCATAATTTATTTTTTCTTTTCCTGCTTGGATATTTTATCCTTTATCCTTAAATATCATCATGTTAATCTTCCTTCCTTCCTTCTTTCCTTCTTTCCTTCCCCTTTCTTTCTCTTTCTTCTTTTCTTTTTTTTTGTTATTTTCTTTTCTTTTCTTTCTTGCTTGCTTGCTTTTCTTGCTTTCTCTACTTCTCTCTTTCTTTTCTTCCCTTATCCAGAACATGGTGAGACTTTTGATCTGTGAATTCAGATGTTCTTTTACTTTGGGAAGGCTTTCATCTAATTCTACATTTATTTAATTA
The DNA here is from genome assembly GCF_028885625.2 of Pongo pygmaeus. Classification (NCBI taxonomy): domain Eukaryota; kingdom Metazoa; phylum Chordata; class Mammalia; order Primates; family Hominidae; genus Pongo; species Pongo pygmaeus. The sequence continues at coordinate 139,006,326 of NC_085930.1, read as the reverse complement.
AAAGATGCATCTTTTTCACATTTTAATCTTTTTCAACTATAAATGTAAGTGACATATTCATTTAATATGTTATGGTTTTCTTCTATTCCTCCAAAATTAATTTTTAAATTGGCGGTGCATCTTGAAATTACTAATAGTTTGAGATCAAAGAAATAAATGTTTTATATTTACTTTCAGTTCCTTTTGTTCTTTTTTTTTTTCAGAAATTTTACTTAGCCCTTTGCTGTTTTTCTGTTGTCTGTTTTTCATTATTATTATACTTTCTTACCACTTCTCTCTCTTTTCTTTGTAGTCAGCATTCTATGTGATTTTTTGCCAAAGCCGTCCTCTAAATCAAAACTCTATTTTTCACAAGATTTACTAATATCTAGCTGCTTCTAATTTAGGTTTTAGTTTTGTAATGGTTTTATTTTCCTTCTGGACTTCCTTGGCTTTGCTTCTCATTCTCTCTTGCATTTCTTTCAGCTCCTGATTTACAGAACTGTGTTGTCTAATGCCTCGAGTTTGGAGTTTTGTTGACTGAAACAATTCTTGATCTTTGTTTTGCATGTAACAAATGCTTCTTTTCTTTGTGGAAGTATTTTTGCATCAGACCCATACTGGTGCTTTTGGGTTTTCTGTGTAGCCTTTGGATATGTGTTTGTGGGAGGAATAAAGTTGAGGAAAGACAGATCCAACAGGGAGTGCTCTTACATATTTCATATTCATGTTCTTGGCTATTTTGTAGTTTATTGCTATTGAGAATAGAAATGTTCCTCTCATTATAGTTTTAACTGTTCATTGCTACTTTATAAAAAAGCTTTCGATTTTTTCTGGATTTATTTCGCAGTCAGCTATCTTAACATTAGGTTTCATAATTTTCACTTGATTCTCTTATTTACAGTCTATTTGGAACAGCAAACACTTACATGTTTCTTATTATGTGCCAGTCTCTATACTTTGTTTTTTATCTTTACAATTTCTGTATGAGGCAAGTACTCTTAGTTAATGTCACAGAAGAAAGTGATATCAAGCACCCTGCCCAAATTCACATAGCTAGTAAGTAGTAAAATGCTGATTTGAACAAAGGTAGATGTGCTCTTAAATCATCACCCTGCTATTTGCAAAATTTGATTATGTTATCTCCTTCTGTCCAAATAATTTTTGGAAAATAATATCACAATGGTTAAAATTAAGTATATATGGTTATCTTCATTATCTCATTTCTTCTACAACTTGCCCCCTCTCTACTAAGGAGATGCACCAGTTGTCAGAAGAGCTAAGGTTTACAGTAGCTCTGTACTAACTGGGTATGTGGTCTTGAGCAACTGTTTATCATTCTGAGCCTCAACTTGATAATGAATGAAGTGATAATAAATACATCTACCCTGTTTACAAACTCTCAAGATTACTGTGGGGTTGAAATATAATCATTTATGTAAACTGCTTTAAAATCTAGATAGAGAGATCATTATTACTCTAATTTCACACCGAGAGTACTTCTCAAAGAATCCAGTTGCCAAGAAGCTTGTTATTATCACTTTCTCTCTACCATCTGCTAGTCTCTAACACACACACTCTACTACCTACTACCCACAAACATTGCCACTTGCCATTTTCCAAAGAATCTTTTTTTTCTTATACCTTAAGTTCTAGGGTACATGTACACAATGTGCAGGTTTGTTACACAGTTATATATGTGCCATGGTGGTTTGCTGCATCTGTCAACTCGTCATTTACATTCGGTATTTCTCCTAATGCTATCCCTCCCCCAGCCCCACACCCGCCGACAGGCCCCAGTGTGTGATGTTCCCCTCCCTGTGTCCAAGTGTTCTCATTGTTCAATTCCCACCTATGAGTGAGAACATGTGGTGTTTGGTTTTCTGTCCTTGTGATAGTTTGCTGAGAATGATGGATTCCAGCTTGATCCATGTCCCTGCAAAGGACATGAACTCATCCTTTTTTATGGCTGCATAGTATTCCATGGTGTATATGTGCCACATTTTCTTTATCCAGTCTATCACTGATGAACATTGGGTTGGTTCCAAGTCTTTGCTATTGTGAATAGTGCCACAATAAACATACGTGTGCATGGGTCTTTATAGTAGAATGATTTACAATCCTTTGGGTATATACCCAGTAATGAGACTGCTGGGTCAAATGGTATTTCTAGTTCTAGATCCTTGAGGAATTGCCATACTGTCTTCCACAATGGTTGAACTAATAAACACTCTGACCAACAGTGTAAAAGTGTTCCTATTTCTCCACATCCTTTCCAGCATCTGCTGTTTCCTGACTTTTTAATGATCACCATTCTAACTGGCGTGAGATGGTATCTCATTGTGGTTTTGATTTGCATTTATCTGATGTCCAGTGATGATGAGGATTTTTTTCACGTCTGTTGGCTGCATAAATGTCTTCTTTTAAGAAGTGTCTGTTCATACACTTTGCCCACTTTTTGATGGGGTTGTTTTTTTCTTGTAAATTTGTTTAAGTTCTTTGTAGATTCTGGATATTAACCCTTTATCAGATGGGTAGATTGCAAAAATTTTCTCCCATTTTGTAGGTTGCCTGTTCACTCTGGTGGTAGTTTCTTTTGATGTGCAGAAGCTCTTTAGTTTAATTAGATCCCATTTGTCTATTTTGGCTTTTGCTTTTGGTGTTTTAGACATGAAGTCCTTGCCCATGCCTATGTCCTGAATGGTATTGCCTAGGTTTTCTTCTAGGGTTTTTGTGGTTTTAGGTCTAACATTTAAATCTTTAATCCATCTTGAATTAATTTTTGTATAAGGTGTAAGGAATGGATCCAGTTTCAGCTTTCTATATATGGCTAGCCAGTTTTCCCAGCACCATTTATTAAATAGGGAATCATTTCCCCATTGCTTGTTTTTGTCAGGTTTGTCAAAGATCAGATGGTTGTAGATGTGTGGTGTTATTTCTGAGTCCTCTGTTCTGTTCCATTGGTCTATATCTCTGTTTTGGCACCAGTACCATGCTGTTTTGGTTACTGTAGCCTTGTAGTATAGTTTGAAGTCAGGTAGCATGATGCCTCCAGCTTAGTTCTTTTTGCTTAAGATTGTCTTGGCAATGCAGGTGCTTTTTTGGTTCCATATGAACTTAAAGTAGTTTTTTTCCAATTCTGTGAAGAAAGTCATTGGTAGCTTGACGGGGATGGCATTGAATCTATAAATTACCTTGAGCAGTATGGCCATTTTCACGATATTGATTCTTCCTATCCATGAGCGTGGAATGTTCTTCCATTTGTTTGTGTCTTCTTTTATTTTGTTGAGCAGTGGTTTATAGTTCTCCTTGAAGAGGTCCTTCACATCCCTTGTAAGTTGGATTCCTAGGTATTTTATTCTCTTTGAAGCAATTGTGAATGGGAGTTCACTCATGATTTAGCTCTCTGTTTGTCTGTTATTGGCATATAGGAATGCTTGTGATTTTCGCACATTGATTTTGTATCCTGAGACTTTGCTGAAGTTGCTTATCAGCTTAAGGAGATTTTGGGCTGAGACGATGGGGTTTTCTAAATATACAGTCATGTCATCTGCAAACAGGGACAATTTGACTTCCTCTTTTCCTAATTGGATACCTTTTATTTCTTTCTCTTGTCTGATTGCCCTGGCTAGAACTTCCAACACTATGTTGAACAGGAGTGGTGAGAGAGGGTATCCTTGTCTTGTGCCGCAAAGAACCATTCTTGTCCTGCATCCATGTAGCAGATTCTAGTTGCCTACCCAACATTCTGATACTCCCAATTCTCTCCTTCTATATTAACAGAACTCCTATGTTGATTGATGAGGCAATGTACTCAGCTATGAAAATACATCTCCAAACCTTCTTTGTAGCTAAGGTTAGCCAATGGGATATATGCGGAAGATTGATTACCCAGCAGGAAAGTAGGTATTTTTGCACTATCCCCATTCCTTCTTCTTACTACACTAAATACAGATATAACATTTAGAGCTCCAACTGCCATCTGGGGACCATAAGACAATCTTACAGATAGGAGTTCCATGCCAAGAAGGTAGAATAGAAAGGTAGAAAGAAGCCTGGGCTACTAATAACCATGTACTGCCTACCTGTGGACTTATTTTACACAAGGAAAATATTAGCGTATGATTTGTTTAAGCCACTGTTTTTGAGTCTGCTATTACTTGCAGCTGAATATAATCATAATTCATATAATCTAGAGAGATATTTCATATGCACAAGAATGCACATTTAGAGCACTTAGCAATATTCATATGTAAATAAATAATTGGTGATTAAAATATAAGAAAATTATAAATTAGCTTATCTATTAATTAAAGAGGTCCTGCAAGACCCTTCTTATGCAATGTTTTTATGTATTACTAGATTATTACATTATGATTTACTTAAATTTTTGTCTTTCCTGATTGTTAAAAAACTGCCCTAGGTGATTAGCTACAAAATTACAATAATCATAACTACTAGCATACATTTAATACATACTCACTATGTGCAAAGCATTTTACATAATAATCTCTAATTCTCACTTCAATTCTATAAGTTAGCTATAATTATACCCATACCACAGATGAAGAAACTAAGGCTCAAAGAGTTAGCATAGCTTGCCCAAGGGCTTGCAGTCTCTACAAAGATGGTGTTCTTCCATTGCACTATGGTGCCTTTCTGAAACTCTAATTCCATTATTCCAAAATAATAATTAATTAACCAAGTGACTTATTTCATCTTGAGAGAGAACATTTGAGGTGTCACCTGGGACAATCGAATAATGTGGAACGTTACATTGGCCTTTCAGAGACCAAGTCTTGAGTTACAGTATCATCCCAAAGGGTGGCTTGATGGATGATAATTCAAATAGGGAGTATTAGAACATTGGGTAGGCAATTAGAAATCTGCAACATGAATACAGGACAAGAATGGTTCCTTGAACTTAAACAAATTCACAACAAAAAAACAAACAACCCCATCAAAAAGTGGGCGAAGGATATGAACAGACACTTCTCAAAAGAAGATATTTATGTGGCCAAAAACATTAAAAAAAAGCTCATCATCACTGGTCATTAGAGAAATGCAAATCAAAACCACAATGAGATACCATCTCATGCCAGTTAGAATGGCGATTGTTAAAAAGTCAGGAAACAACAGATGCTGGAAAGGACGTGGAGAAATAGGAACACTTTTACACTGTTGGTGGGAGTATAAATTAGTTCAACCATTGTGGAAGACAGTATGGTGATTCCTCAAGGATCTAGAACCAGAAATACCAATTGACCCTGCGATCTCATTACTGGGTATATATCCAAAGGATTATAAATCATTCTACTATAAAGACACATGCACACATATGTTTATTGAAGCACTATTTACAAATAGCAAAGACTTGGAACCAACTCAAATGCCCATCAACGATAGACTGGATAAAGAAAATGTGGCACATATACACCATGGAATACTATACAGCCATAAAAAAGAATGAGTTTATGTCCTTTGCAGGGACATGGATAAAGCTAGAATCCATCATCCTCAGCAAACTAACACAAGAACAGAAAACCAAACACCACATGTTGTCACTCATAAGTGGGAGTTGAACAATGAGAACACCTGGACACAGGGAGGGGAACATCACTCACCAGGGCCTGTTGGGGAGTTGGGGGAAAGGGAAGGGAGAGCATTAGGACAAATGCCTAATGCATGTGGGGCTTAAAACCTAGATGATGGGTTGATAGGTGCAGTAAACCACCATGGCACATGTATACCTATGCAACAAACCTGCATGTTCAGCGCATGTATCTCAGAACTTAAAGTAAAATTAAAAATAAAAAAGAATGGTTCCTTGGAGAATGGCAAGTGGCAATGGTTGTGGGTAGTGAGTTGTGTGCATGTTAGGGAATAGGCCAGAGGAATTTAGGAAAATACCATAAAGCACCAGGGATTGATGGGGCAACAAAAATGTTTGCAACTGCCACATGCACCACCAGTCAGCCCTTCCTCATAAAGTAGGCATGCATCTCGTTTTATCTTAGATCCCAACTTTGCCCGGTGCCCAGCTCCTCTTCCTTTGCACTTTTCACTTGCTCAGTGTATACTGGATCTGAGATCCTACAAGATTGACAGGGGCATCATCAAAGCAAACTGCAATACCAAGAAAAGTACACATTCCAAGTGACTTTGTGACCTCCACTCTCAGAGCTGGAGGATTCTGAGTATATGCTCCAGGGTTGAAAATTCTTCCTTTTTGGAAGATGATTTGAACTTGAGGAAGGAAAATCACAACATGAAATACAATGCAAACAAGACATATGTGTCAGCCTTACACTTCATTATAGAAGGATGCTAAGCATATGCTCATTGAATACTTATGAACAATTTGTGCATGTAGCTATGATTCAAGATGGGAAATATTTACAGTGGCAAACTTTATTTTCACAGGCTCATAACATCGCTAGCAATGGCTCCCAATTTTACTGACATTTCCAAAGTTCTTTTCAAACAGAGAGGTGATTAGCTTTTGAAATCTGTGAAAAAGCCTTTTAGATGTTTTAACTTAATATATATATAATAAATATAAAATCATTGTATTGAATGTTTTCTATGCTTTAACATATTAATAATAGTTCAATATCATAACCACACAGGGTCCTCCGGGGAACTACTTTAAGATAATGCTAGCAGGTTCCCTATCAAGACCTTACATCCTGCACCCACCCATTGAAGAAAAGGGAAAACTGAGAAATATCTGCAAATAAATTTGCTCCAGAGTCTCCAAATAAGTCAGCAGTGGATTTAGATTTCATATTTTAAGTTAAGCCACTGAAAGGAGAATAATAATAACAACACAAAACCATTCATTCATCATCAAAGATTAATGGCTCAGGTTCTGAACAGTGATGAGGAGCCTGCCTCTTCTGAAGGAGTTATTTAGAAACTTGGGAATTATCTTCTCTACTTTAATTCATATGAAATCTCAGGATTCCTACTTATTCGATTTGTAAATTGTAGCACTGTAAACTTAAATAGAAAAAATGGAAAAAATTCTTGCAGTGTGAATTTTTTCTTAAGGATTTTTGTTCAGAATTCACAAAGTAAATATATATTTTCCAAGATACCTAGACTGACACCCTGAGTTAACAACGATTAATTTCAGAACAAGCAGTTGAATACCAAAAAACAAAATAAATATGATGTATGAAGCACTACAACAACTTGTGAAGATCCTGGTAAGAGAAATAACATGCTACCAGCTTGGGGATCCTGAGAGTACAAAATTCCCTCCAGCACTTTGAAAGAACCTTACCTGGAGACTTGCACACAGTACAAACTCAGAAATAGTTGTTGAAGCTCTGAGTGTTGTTCTTAGGAAATCTCAAAGATCACAGTTTCGTTTGGGACAGAATAGAATTTCCACAAACCATGAGTGTTTAGAAGTTCTTTTTATAACTGAATACACCCCAGTATCTAATGCCTTTGACTCATTACCTACACACCCATTGCTGTTTATTTGGGGGTTCCTGCATTGGGGTTAGGGGCTCAAATGTAGGACTAAGTGACTTCTAAGGCAGTGGTTCTCAAACTTTAGCTGCATCAGAATCCCGTGGAGGATTGTTAAAATACACATTCCTTATCCCCATTCCCAGAGATTCTGGTTCAACAGGGTTTGGTGGGGTCCAGGAATTTGCATTTCTAACAAGTTTCAAGGGGAAGGCGATGCTATTAGTCCTTGCACCACACTTCGGATAGCACTGCTCTAAGGTCCTTTCGAATTCTGAGTCTACCTTTCAGAACCTGTCTTAACCATCTGTAAAATTCCTTAGAGCTCAGATTTGGGGGCGTCAACAGGTGCAAATCACCAGAAAGGAGAATCCTTCTCACATCCACCTGTCTACCCGAGGTTTCTTCCCCCGCCTGCCTCAGGCCCCAAGTCCCCGCACCCCATACTTACCCAGCTTTCCCGGGGTCAGGGGACACTCCGGACCCTGGAAACCGCCCCCAACTCTCCAGAAGAGGCTGCACCAAGCGCCTGAGCACAGTAACCGCGCGCCTCTCGGGCGCCCGCGGCGCAGTTGGATGGAGCGCGCGCCGGAAGCCCTGGTCCGCGCTGCACAGCTGCAGGTGGATGCCCGGAGCGAACGCCTCGTGCACTGAGAGGCTCTTTTAAGCCGGCGCTGACCCGTGCCCTTGGCCTGGCTCTTCCCTGGGGCTTTTAACTCTTCACAAGTTTTAATGTGAGTGTCCAGAGACGCTCCAGCTGTTTGCTGGCTTTGTTTCAGAGAAGCCACCGGCTGCCAAATGAACTTGGGGAGTCAGAATTTCTCAGAAACCAAGGGCAATCTTTACTGGCAGCCGAGCTGCGGTCACTTCTACTACTTGGACAGAGGACTCGCCATTTGGCTCCAAGTTCCCCAATTTCTCAGAGGCAGCCTGCAGAGAACCAGCGAAAATGCCCAAGGAGGAGCAAAGTCCTGGGGGAAGCCCTATATGAGAAAAAGTAACGCACCCCTGATGCTAAAGGCATCAGGAGTTTCATCCAGCAACTTCTAGAAAGGGCAGGATGGGGAAATGGAGCAGGCAACAAAAATGAAGATGTGATTTTTAGTACATAGATCATAGTGAAGAACTTGGAAAGCATAGACTATTCTTACATGCATGGCTTATTTTTTGTTGGTTTGCATGGACGTGTATTCAGGTTGAGATTTTATATTACATATCTGTATAACACCTGCCAGTAAAGGTACTCCTAGCTTGAGTGGTTAAGTTCAATCAATCCATTGCTTCAGCCTGCTAGCTTCTTCAGGCTGTCTGTGAAGAGATATGTTACAATTACTTACACTGATGAAAGTTTATTAAAAGGTCAAGAGGAAACATAAGACATGGGAGCTCACCCTTGCTCAGCAAGAACCCGATTCTGAGATTGCTTCTGAAGTTAACTAGGAAGTTTCTAAATATGTCTTAGAAAGAATGGTTGGAAGAATGAAGAGAGGGAAGGGTAATGAGGACTGTCGGGATTTTCTCCTTTTATTATTTAATTTTTTTTTTTTTTTTTTTACAAAGAGAACACAAATATGTGTAAACCAAAAACTGTTTGTTTGGTTTTTTTTGGTTTTTCATTAATAAGAAAAAACTGATGTAAGTTGAAAGTGGTTTTTCTAAAAAAAAAGTATTTTATCTATTTTGAATTCACTTGGAATAGTCAGGGTTATGGGGTGTTCTGCACAGAACATCCTGAAATCCTGGATTTGAATGCCAAGACTTGCCCTTCGGTATCAATGAGTCTCAGATTTGTCCAGGTTTTAACGGAAAATGTTCCATTGGTCACCAGAGTGAAGCACAGAGAGAGTCTATGGGCTGGAATATCAGGAAGCTAGAGTCTGGGGGGACAAAATATACATCTATTTCACATTCATGCCTGGCCCAGGCCAAAACTTTGCTACTATGATGTCCACATACCCTCAGTGTGTAAAGATTTATTAATTGAGATGTTCTTCCCCAACCAAGAGTAATGCCCCAAGGGAGAAAGAAGGCCTACTTTATACTTCAGGAGAAGGGTGGGGTTTTGCCTTCACAATTAGGGTAATATCCAAACAGTACTGAAGCCAAAAGGAAGTTGTGGGTTTGTGTTTTGGGGGTTCTTTTGTTGTTTAGAAACTTCTCTAGAAAGTATTATTGTAGAAATTTTTTTACTTTCAATACAATTATGATTTAACTTTCACAATCATGAAATAAAAGTGGCTCCAGAAATCTACAACTTTTCCACAGATTTTAACATTTCCTTTCCTTTCTTCTGCTTATAAAATTGAAACAAGGTTTTCCCTAAATAAATCATAATGTGAAATTTAGTCACTATTGAGAATTGCATTTATTCTATTAAGGATATATTAACTTAATTTACTTCAGAAAGTAGAAGTTTGGAGTTTAACATCTGAAGGAATTCAGGCCCTAAAAGTGCCAACTTTTCAATTTTCTAACAGAATAGAACACAATTGAACTTACTTTATCTGACTTGGGTTTCACTTTCCATTTTCTCTAGAAAATAAAAAGATATTGAATAAAAGAAAAGTAATCCAGAATTTCAAAAGTGTGGAAAAGACATTAAATTTTTTTTTCAGGCTTCATCATTAGTTATATTTGCCTTTTATTAACCCAACCTTCATAATCCGTATTTTCTGCAGCTGTTTTAAATAAGAAGATAACATCACAGTAAAAGATAGCAAATTCTGCTCCACCCTGCACTCGTTGATTCCCACTGGGAAATATTGATGGTATGTCTGCAAATGTGAAAACCGTACTATCAGAAATAGGCAAGAAGATTTTGGATGTGAGCTGATTTAAATGGAATATGATTAACTTTCTCATTGATGCAATCAGAATTATTAAAAGATAAAATAACATTTTTCTTACATGTGACTCAATGCCCTTTGGTCATGCCTATATACCAACAGATAAAAAGTTAACAATTAAAATGCATTATCGATAACTGAAGCCAAATACTTTCCTCTCTGTGTACTAAATAATATTGGAATATAGTATACTTTACTTTCTCTATATTTAAGCCATGCTGAAAATAAGCAAAAATGACTTAGCTACTTGCTTTAAGAAATACTTGCTCCTAATGGACAAGGCTGTGACTAATCAAAGTGGCTTACTTATCTATATCAACCAGCTTGCTCTAGAAGACTTGTTTCAACTCCTTCATCTCCCTGTGTCCAACAATTTAAAGCTATCATGTCATGAACTCTGCCAAACCCAAAGAGTTTTCTGTCTAGCAAAACCCACCTGAAATTCACCCAGTCTAGGACCTAAACCCTGTAAATATCCTCCCTGAGTTCCTTTCTGAGACACTACTAAGATTGTCAATGTTGTGTTTACCTTTACTGCAGTAAGTTGGATCAACAGGTTTTTCCGATGGTCTTCTGGAAAACGCAACAGTTGGCAGCGCACTGTAATCATGGCTTATTACTTCATATTACAGTATCACAGTGGAAGGTGAAGCCAACAGTGTGTGGATGGTTGGGGGTCATAGAGTCAATAAAGCCTTAATGAGAGGGTGACATGAGAGGTGGGTCTGAAAAAGTCCTAAGTTCAACTCTGCAAGACTGGGGAGCCATGTCTCATGAAGAGAAACCCTTCACCTCCAACAGCAATTGGAACCAGAAAGCAATGTCTGTACTGGATATCCATCTGCTTTTTTTTTTGAATTCCTGAAATTACATTCCCTTCCCCCTCCTAGGAAACTTTTATTCTATCTCTACAATCTAAAGACAAATGCTGTTTTGCCAGGGTCCCACCTCCCTAGCCACAGTTCTTTGGGGATGGCCCTTGACCCAAGTTTGACCAGTCAGCCCTAGGATCCCAGGTTCAAAAAAACTGGGTTTCCATTCCTCAGAAGATAAATGTGACCCTGAAGGTTGATGGAAACCACATTCCAGTCATTGTGAAAAAAGTCTATCTAAGGATTAGAGTTGACATGCGGAGAAGAGAGATGGAGAGCTTCAGGGGGTGTTAGAATCTCAAATTTTAGTTATCTTTAATACTTTGTCCTTCCCTCAAGGTGTGCTCATTGGTGAGGAAATAGCCCTCCTTGGCCTAACCTGATTAAGCTGTGTTTCATTCAATAAAATATAATTGCTATTCACCTAGTTAATCGTGGTTGTATTAGTGAAACCATATCTTACTCATTTTGGTATCTCAGAACCATCTTGAAGTAACTTAAAAATAAAAGAGCACCACAATAGGAAGAGTAAACTGTAGTATTATCCATTTCCATTTGAAATAAAGAGCTAACCACAGGAAACTTCAGAATATCTCATGTCCCGCTCAATGAATGAAGTCAGATACTTAAGTACACACCACATACAAGGTTCAACAACCACTGCTAAGCAAGTGGACAAGTTCTCAGTGCATCAAGTCACCAAGGAGGGCTTGTAGGAGTAGCTCAAATTTCAGAAAACATGCAATGCCTTCAACCAATGCTGTTGGGATATTAAAATTAATAATGTAAGAAATAGTTAAGGCTAATTTACTGGTACAAGTTAAATCTTAAAGGAGCCGCCATAACCTGATGGGTTCTGAACCTGTTTTCTGGCTTTTGTTTTATTAGGTTTTGGTGAGGTCAGGCTTGAGATTACATTTTCCCAAATGGATTGTGTCTCAAAGTCAATAGAGAGCTTTTTTAAAAAGGTATATGTATAGGCCCAACCTAAGGCCAATTAATTCAGAATCTCTGGGGAATTGTGCCAGAAATTTGGATATTTTTAGGCTTCAGCATTGATTCATTTGAGCAGGAAGAGTTGAGCAACCCTAGTTCAAAGAAATGATTCACATACTCAAATGTGCAAAACCCTCATTAACAAACCACAATGCCCATTAATTTTGCCCTTGTTATGAGTAGGTCTTTCCACTGAAATCACTTCCATTATGTGAATCCTGTAACTGCTACTTCTTGAAAATATCCTGAGTGTTTATTATTATTGCTGCCTAACAAATAAACACTGGCTTGGATGTCAAGAATCCAGAGAAACCAATATAGGCCTAGGGATTTATATACAAGCAAATAAAAGATGTAAAAGAAATGCCAAGCTGGGCGTTGTGGCTCACGCCTGTAATCCCAGCATTTTGGGAGGCTGAGGTGGGTGGATCATGAGGTCAGGAGATCAAGACCATCCTGGCTAACACGGTGAAACCCCATCTCTACTAAAAATACAAAAAATTAGCCAGGCATGGTGGCACATGCCTGTAGTCCCAGCTACTCAGGAGGCTGAGGCAGGAGAATTGCTTGAACCCAGGAGGCAGAGTTTGCAGTGAGCCGAGATTGCACCACTGCACTCTACACTGGGCGACAGAGCGAGACTCCGTCTCAAAAGAAAAAAAAAGAAAAAGAAAAAGAAAAAAGAAATGCCAAATGCTTTGGGTCCTTTTCTGCTGATTTTACTTGGTACTCTTGGGAAACATTTCCTGTCTAATTTATTGAGTAACTAAGATCTTTGTTTACATATCTGATTTTTTCATTATTCCTTCCTGAACCACCAAACATCTGTCAAGCGTAAGCATGAAATTCTGTAAACATGTCCCTGAAGGATATTAAATAACAAGAAATTTCAAGTCCTCAATGTTAATTCTACTGTATACATCCAATTCCTAAAAGATACATTGGCAAGATGTTATGACTTGATGCTCACTGTAATTATTCCAGCTGTATACACCTGAAATTTCGGTGCTGTGCTGCCTTCATCCCCTAAAAGGAAAAGCAAGACAAGAAACAATTAGAAAAGGAAATGTGGATAAGTCAGTGAGTGTTGGTATTTTGGCCATCACGTAAGTCTGAAAGATGTCTTTAGTGGATGGTTAAGAGTTTTTTGTTGTTGTTGTCCTTGTTAGAAAAGATTTTATAAAAAGATTCCAAATGCTTCTCAAATTCAAATGTGTAGAAAATATAAAACAAATGAAATTTCTGTGACTATCACCCAGAAACTTGGGTGAGAATTTATAAAAATGAAGAAAGTTTTAACAATCGAAGTCATGGTTCAGATTTTACACTTCCAAGGAGCAGTTGAAGTCCTTTTAATTCAATTATATTTTCAACAGCACAGAGGGACAATTCTAAAACTCTTTAAAAATTTTTTTAAATTTGTGAGTACATAATAGGTGTATATATTTACTGGAAACATAAGATATTTTGATATAGGCATGCAATGTGTAATAATTGCATCAGGATAAATGGGGTATCCATCATCTCGAGCATCTTTCTTTTGTGTTACAAGCAATCCAATTACCCTCTTAGGTATTTTTAAATGTACAACTAAATTATTAATGACTACATAAAGAGAACTAAAGACAAAAAACACATGATTATCTCAATAGATGCAGAAAAGGCCTTTGATAAAATTCAACATCGCTTCATGTTAAAAACTCTCAATAAGCTATGTATTGAAGGAACGTATCTCAAAATAATAAGAGCTATATATGACAAACCCACAGCCAATATCATACTAAATGGGCAAAAGCTAGAAGCTTTCCCCTTGAAAACCAGCACAAGACAAGGATGCCCTCTCCCACCACTCCTATTCAACATAGTATTGGAAGTTCTGGCCAGAGCAATCAGGCAAGAGAAAGAAAAAAGTGATATTTGAATAGGAAGAGAAGATGTCAAATTATCTTGGTTTTTAGATGACATGATCCTATATCAAGAAAACATCATCTCAGCCCAAAAGCTTCTTAAGCTGATGAGCAATTTCAACAAAGTCTCAGGATACAAACTCAATGTACAAAAATTGCCACCATTCCTATACACCAACAACAGGCAAGCAGAGAACAAAATTGTGAATGTGTTAGTTTGCTGAGGATAACAGCACAATTGCTACAAAGAGAATAAAATACCCAGGAATACAGCTAATAAGGGAAGTGAAGGACGTCTTCAAGGACAACTACAAACTAATGCTCAAAGAAATCAGAGATGACACAAACAAATGGAAAAACATTCCATGCTCATGGATAGGAAGAATCAATATCATGAAATGGTCATACTGCCCAAAGCAATTTATTGATTCAGTGCTATTTCCATTAAACTACTGTTGACATTCTTTACAGAATTAGAAGAAACTATTTAAAACTTCATATGAAACAAACAAACAAAAAAGCCTGAATAGCCAAGACAATTCTAAGCAGAAAGAACAAAGCTGGATGCATCATGCTACCCAATTTCAAGCTATACTACAAGGCTACAGTAACCAAAACAGCATGGTACTTGTACAAGAACAGACACATAGACCAGAACAGAATAGAGAACCCAGAAATAAGACCACACACCTACAACTATCTGATCTTCAACACACCTGACAAAAAAAAAAGCAATGAGGAAAGGACTCCCTATTCAATAAATGGTGCTGAGAGAACTGGCTAGCTATATGCAGAAAATTGAAACTGGACCCTTTCCTTGCACCTTATACAAAAATTAACTCAAGATGGATTAAAAACTTAAAAGTAACACACAAAACTATAAAAAACCCTGGAAGAAAATCTAGGCAATATCATTCAGGACATAGGTGAGGCAAAGTTTTTATGAAGACACCAAAAGTAATTGCAACAAAAGCAAATATTGACAGTTGGGATCTAATTAAACTAAAGAGCTTCTGCACAGCAAAAACAAAACAAAAACTGTCATCAGAATGATCAGACAACTTACAGAATGCAAGAAAATTTATGCCATTTATCCATCTGACAAAGGTCTAATATCCAGAGTCTACAAGGAATTTAAATAAATTTACAAAAAAAAAACTCCATTATAAAGTGGGCAAAGGACATGAACAGACACTTCTCAAAAGAAGACATTCGTGTGGCCAGCAAACATACGAAAACAAGCTCAACATTACTGATCATTAGAGAAATGAACTTCAAAACCACAATAAGATACCACCTCATGCCAGTCAGAATAGCAATTATTAAAAAGTCAAGAAGCAACAGATGCTGGTGAGACTGCAGAGAAAAAGAAACACTTTTACACTGTTGGTGGGAATGTAAATTAGTTCAACCACTGTGGAAGGGAGTGTGGCGATTCCTCAAAGATCTAGAAGCAGAAATACCATTTGACCCAGCAATCCCATTAGTGGGAATATAAGTCATTGTGTTGTAAAGATACATGCTCACATATGTTCACTGAAGCATTATTCACAATAGTAAAGACATGGAATCAACCGAAATGCCCATCGATGATAGACTGGATAAAGAAAATGTGGTACATATACATCATGGAATACTATACAGTCACAAAAAAGAATGAGATCATGTCCTTTGCAGGTATGTGGATGGAGCTGGAAGCTGTTATCCTCAGCAAACTAACACAGGAACAGAAAGCCAAACACCACATGTTCTCACTTATAAGTGGGACCTGAATGATAACAGATGGACACATGGAGGGGAATAACACACACTGGGGCCTATTGGGGGTGAGGTGGGGAGTGGGAGAGAGAGCATCAGGAAGAATAGCTAATGGATACTGGGTTTAATACCTAGGTGATGGGTTGATCTGTGCAGCAAACCACCATGGCATGCATTTACCTATTTAACAAACCTGCACATTCTGCACATGTACCCTGGAACTTTAAAAGTTGAAGAAAAAAATGTATATATACATATATAAGCCTGGAGTGGTGGCTCACACCTGTAATCCCAGCACTTTGGGAGGCCAAAGGCGGGGGGATCATCTGAGGTCAGGAATTCCGAGACCAGCCTGGCCAACATGGTGAAACCCTGTTGCTACTAAAAATACAAAAAGTAGCCCGGTGTGGTGGTGCACGACTGTAATCCCAGCTACTTGGGAGGCTGAGGCAGAAGAATCACTTGAACCTGGGAGGCAGAGGTTGCAGTGAACTGAAATCGCACCACTGCACTCCAGGCTGGGTGACAGAGCTAGACTCCATCTCAAAAATTAAATTAAATTAAATTAAATTAAATTAAATTAAATTAAAATAGGCAGAAATAATTATTAGTGACTATAATCACCTTGTTGTGCTATCAATACTAGTTCTTTTTCGTTGTTTCTACTTTTTGCACCAATTAACCATCCCCACTTCCTCCACCCCCACTACCCTTCCCAGCTTCTGATAATCTGGTAATCATCTTTCTACTCTCTATCTCCATGAGTTCAATTGTTTTAATTTTTAGCTCACACAAAGTTTGTTTTTCTGTGCCTGGTTTATTTCCAGTTCCATCCATGTTGTTGCAAATGACAGGATGACTAGTACTCCATTGTGTGTATGTACCATATTTTCTTTATCCATTTGTCTGTTGATGGACATTTAGGTTGCTTCCAAATCTTGGCTATGGTGAATAGTGCTGCACAAAAACGTGGGAGTGCAGATATCATTTCAATATACTGATTTCCTTTTCTTTGGGTTTATACTAAGCAGTGGGATTGCTGGATTGTATAGTAGCTCTATTTTTAGTTTTTTGAGACAACCTCCCATTCTATAGGTTGTCTCTTCACTTTGTTGATTGTTTCCTTTGCTGTGCAGAAGCTTTTTCACTTGATATGATCCCATTTGTCCATTTTTGCTTTGGTTGCCTGTGCTTGTGGGGTATTACTCAAGAAACCTTTGCCCAGGCCAATGTCCTGCAGAGTGCCCGCAATGTTTTCTTTTAGTACTTTTATAGTTTGAAGTCTTAGATTTAAGTCTTCACTCCATTTTGATTTGATTTTTGTATATGATGAGAGATAAGGGTCTAGTTTCATTCTTTTGCATATGGATATTCAGTTTTCCCAGCACAATTGATTAAAGAGATTGTCTTTTCCCCAATGTATGTTCTTGGCACTTTTGTCAAAAATGAGTTTACTACAAATAGATGGATTTGTTTCTGGGTTTTCTATTCTTTCCATTGGTCTATGTGTCTGTTTATAATGCCAGTGCCATGCTGTTTTTGTTACTATATCTCTATAGTATAATTTGAAGTAAGGTAATGTTATTCCTCCAGTTTTGTAGTTTTTTCTCAGGATAGCTTTGGCTATTTTGGGTCTTTTGTGGTTCCATGTGAGTGTCTGGATTGTTTTCTCTATTACTGTGAAGAATGTCATTTCTATTTTGATAAGTATTGCATTGAATCTATAGATTGCTCTGGGTAGTATGGGCATTTAACAATATTGATCCTTCCAATCCACAGCATGGAGTATTTTTCCATTTATTTGGTGTCCTCTTCAATTTCCTTCATTAATGTTTAACAGTTTTCACTGCATAGATCTTTCATTACTTTGATTAAGTTAATTCCTAGGGGTTTATTTGTAGCTATTGTAAATGGGATTATTTTCTTGGTTTCTTTTTGCAATTGTTTGCTGTTGGCATGTAGAAATTCTACCAATTTTGTTTGTTGATTTTGTATTCTGCAACTTTACTGAATTTGTTGATCACTTCTAATAGCTTTTTGGTGGAGTCTTTAGGTTTTTCCAAATATAAGATCATATCATCTGCAAACAAAGATAATTTGACTTTGTCCTATCTGATTTGGATGTCCTTTATGTCTGATTGCTCTACCTAGGACTTTTAGTACTATGTTGAATAACTGTGGTGAAAGTGGACATCCTTGTCATGTTCCAGATATTAAAGGAAAGGCTTTCAGTTTTTTCTCATTCAGTATGATACTAGCTGTGGGACTGTCATATATAGCTTCTATTATGTTGAGATATGTTCCTTTTTATACATTCCTGTGATAAATCCTACTTGTTCATGATGAATGATCTTTTTAATGTGTTGTTGAATCGGTTTGGTAGTATTTTTTTGAGGATTTTTGCATCAATATTTATCAAGGATATTGCCCTATAGTTTCCTTTTTTTTTGGTGTGTCTTTTTCTGGTTTTGGTATCAGGATAATACTGGCCTTGTTGAATGATTTTGGAAGTATTTCCTTCTCCCCTATTTTTTCTGAATAGTTTCAGTAGGACTGGTATTAGTTCTTCTTTAAATGTCTGGTAGAATTCAGCAGTGAAACCATCAGGTCCTGGGCTTTTCTTCACTGAGATATTTTTTATTACAGCTTTGATCTCATTACTTATTGGTCTGTTCAGGTACTGGATTTCTTCATGGTTCAACCTTGGTAGAATGTATGTGTCTAGGAATTTATTTATTTCTTCTAGATTTTCCAATTTATTGGCATATTGTTGCTTACAGTAGCCACTAACGATCCTTTGAATTTCTGTGGTATCAGTTTTAATGTCTTCTTTATTTATTTCTGATTTTATTTATTTTGGTCTTCTCTCTTTTTTTCTTAGTCTGGCTAAAACTTTGTCAATTTCATTTATCTTTTCAAGAAACCAACTTTTCATTTCATTAATCTTTTGTGTTGTTTCTTCATTTCGATTTTATTTATTTCCCCTCTGACCCTTATTATTTCTTCTACTAATTTGGGGTTTGGTTTGCTCTTGCTTTTCTAGTTTTTGAGATGCATCATGAAGTTATTTATTTGAAGTTTTTCTTTTTTGATGTAGATGCTTATAGCTTATATCTGTAAACTAGCTATAAACTTCCATCTTAGTACTGCTTTTGCTGTATCTCTTAGGTTTTGGTATGTTGTGTTTCCATTATCATTTGTTTCAAGAAATTTTTCTATTTCCTTCTTAATTGAAACACTCTTTTACTCCTGACTGAAGAGTAGAATCCTCTGCTGGGCAGGTACTCTTGACCACCACCCAGTTCACCAAATCAATGGGGTTTGTGTAAAGACAGTGACAACTGATTTTGCTTATACAGAGACCACACAGTGAGGAACCCAAGGGTTGTACTGGCAACATCTCTTCAGAGGAAAACCACACATTAGAAAACATTTATTCATCATGTCCACGTGGTTCCATAATAAGACAATTTATTTGACTTTTTAAAATTTAAGATGGTAGAGCTCATGTCAAGCATTTTTACCATAGTATGTATAAATAAATAAATAAATACATACATACATAAAAAATATTCTTGCCTCATTGTGGTTGGGGTTTTCAGAAATTTTCTAATCAGGAAGATAGTAAGTTATTTTCATGAATCAAGACAAATGAGAGTTATATCTAAGCCCTCCTAACTGAACAAACAAGATATAGTTTTATGGACACTTAGTAAAGGGAGACTCCATCTCAAAAAAAAAAAAGGAAAGAAAGAAAAGAAAAGCTCTCTTGCATCTGATTTTCTCCTTACTAATATTAGAAATGTCAATGACCATGACTCCTATAACCAAATGTCTTGAATATTATTCAATATCTCAAGACTTTGCTGATTAGGTCTTCTGAGCAATGCTGTCTAACTTCAGTAGACCTTCATTGCCATTTCACAAGCTTCTTATTTGTTCTATTCTGATTTTACTGAATTTACCACATCTATTTCAAACTTTTCTGTACCAATCAATCTCTTAAACTCTACACCCTCTTTGCCAATTTCCTAATAAGAAATAGTAGCAAACAATATTGGCTTCCTACTCAAAATTCAGTATGCCATTCTTCTTCACTAGCAGTGTTTGAGTTTTGTTCAAGTATCTACGCTCTGTGTGGCATTGTACTTAGGGAAATTGATCATATTGCCAACTCAATTTAAACCAAGTAGTTTATGTTAGTCCTATTCTTGCCAGTGGGCATGTGAAATTCTTCTAGCCAATTATACACAAAGGAAGATCCAAACATTTTTTCTTTTTATTTATACACACTGTGGTAAGAACACTTGACATGAGCTCCACCTTCTTAAATTTTTAAGTGCACAATAAGGTATCAGTAACTATAGGCGTAATGTTGTACAGCAGATCTCCAGAACTTACTCATCTTGCATAACTGAAACTTTATACCCCATTTCCTCCTCCTCACAAGCCCCTGGCAACCACCATTCTATTCTCCATTTCTATGTGTTTTACTATTTTAGATACTTCATAAAATAGAATCATACACTATTTGTCCCTCTGTGATTGACATATTTCATTTAGTGTAATGTCCTTTAGGTTCATCTGTGTTGTCACATATTGCAGGATTTCCCTTTCTTTTAGAGCTGAATAATATTTCATTGTATGTATACACCTCATTTTCTTTATCCATTCATTATTGATAGACATTTAGGATGTTTCCAGATCTTGACTATGGTGAATAATACCTCAACAAACACAGGAGTGCATATATATCTTTGAGATCCTGATGTTCATTCTTTTGGATGTATACCCAGAAGTGGAATTGCCAGATCATATGGTGTTTTGTTTTTAATTTTTTGAGAAACTGCCATACTGTTTTCCATGGTGGCTGTGCCATTTTACATTCCATCAACTGTGTACAACAGTTTCAATTTCACTACATCCTCACCAACACTTATCTTTTGTTTATTTGATACCAGCTGTTCTAACAGGTATGCAGTGACGTCCCACTGTGGTTTTAATTTCATTTCCCTGTATGATTAATGAGGCTGGGCATCATTTCGTGTACTTGTTGCCATTTGTATTTCTTTTCTGAAGAAATGTCTTCATTTCTTGGTCCCTTGCCCAATCAGTTTATTAGTTTTGTTTACTTTAGTTTTGATTTTCATTGTTTTGTTTTTTGTTTTTTAATTTTTATTTTTGCTGTTGAATCATAGGGGTTCCTTGTTTGGGTTTTTTTAAGATATTAATCTCTTGTGAAATACATGGTTTGCAAATACTTTCTCCCATTCTGTAGGTTGCCTTTTCAATCTGCTGATTGTTTTCTTTGCTGTGCAGATGCGTTTTAGTTTGATATAGTCTCACTTATCTAATTTTGTTTTTGTTTTCTGTACTCTGTGTCATATCCAAGAATAATTGCTAAGCCCAATGTCATGATCTATGTTTTCTTCTAGTAGTTTTACAGTTCCAGGTTTTACATTTACATCTTTGATATTTGTGTATGGTGTAAGATAAAGGTTCAATTTCATTCTTTTGCATGGGGATATTCAGCTTTTCCAACGCCATTTATTGAAGAGACTATCTCTTCCCCATTATGTATTCTTGGCACCCTTGTCCAAGATCAGCTAACTGTATATATATATGGGTTTACTTCTGGGCTATCTATTCTATTCTGTTGATTTATATGTCTGTTTTTATGTCAATGCCATACTGTTTTGATTACAATAGCTTTATAATAGAGTTTGAAATCAGGAGGTATAATGCCCCCAGCTTTGTTCTTCTTTTTCAATTTGCTTTGGCTATTCAGTGTCTTGTGATTTCACATGAATTTTAGGATTCTTTTCTCTATTTCTGTAAAAAAATTCATTGGAATCTTGATAGGGATTATATTGAATCTGTAGATTATTTTGAGTAGTATAGACATTTTAACAATATTAACTTGTTCAATCCATCAGCATGGAATATCTCTGCATTTATTTGTGTCTTCTTTAACTTTTTTTAATCAACAATTTACATGTTTTAGTGTACATGTACAAGTCTTTTACCTCTTTGGTTAAGTTTATTTTTAAGTATTGTGTCATTTTGATGCTATTATAAATGAAATTTTTTCTTAATTTCCTTTTCAGATAGTTTGTTGTTAATGTATAAAATGCAAATGATTTTTGTACATTGATTGTATAACTTTACTGTATTTGTTTATTAGTTCTAACAGGTTTTTGTGGAGTCATTGAGATTTTCTACATATGAGATAATGTCATATGCAGATAATTTTACTTCTTTTTTATTTACTTACTTATTATTGATACAAAATATTTTACACACTTATGAGGTACATGTGAGTATTTGTTATATGCATAGACTGCAATGATCAGGTCAGGGTATTTGGGGTATCCATCACCTTGAGTATTTATCATTTCCATGTGTTGGTAACATGTAAAGTCCTCTCTTTTAGCTACTTTGAAATATATAAAACCTTGTTGCTAACTATAATCGCCCTACTCAGCTCTCAAATATTGGGGCTTATTTTTTCTATCTAACTGTATGTTTATCTCATTAAACAACCTCTTTTTTATTCCCTCCTCCTATCCACACACTCTTCCCAGCCTCTGATGTCTGTCATTCTGTTCTCTATCTTTATGAGATCAATTTTTTTTTAGTTCCCACATATGAGCAAGAACATGGGACATCTGTCTTTCTGTGCCTGGCTTATTTCACTTAACATAATGACCTCCAGTTCCATTCATGTTTCTGCAAATGACATGATTGTGTTCTTTTATATGGCTGAATAATAATGTGTATATATACCACATTCTCTTTATCCATTCATCTATTGATGGTCATTTAGATTGATTCCATATCTTTATCTCTTTGTAGAATTCTTTAGGTTCATATTATTTGGGATACATTAGGATTTATGAGTTGAAATTAGATGTCCATTTTCCTGCCCCAAATTTGGGTGGTTTTCAGGCATTATTTCTTTAAATAAGATTTCTGTCCCTTTTTCTCTCTCTTCTCCTTCTGGAACTCTTGAAATGCATATATTAGCTCCTGTGATGGTATCCCATAATTCCCTTATGATTTCTACGCTCTTTTTTAGTCTTTTTTTTTTCTTTTGCTTCTCTGACTGAAGAATTTCAAATTACTTGCCCTCAAGTTCATTGATTTTTTTCCGCTTAATTAAATCTACCGTTGAACCTCTCTACTGATTTTTTTTAGTTCAGTTATTATATTCTTCAGTCCCAGAATTTCTGTTTGGTTCTTCTTTATTATTTTTATCTTGTTGTTAATATTCTCATTTTGTTTATGTAATGTTCTTCTGTTTCATTTAGTTATATATCTGTGTTCTCTTCTAACTCACTGAACTTTTTAAAGACAATTATTTTGAACTCTTTGTCAGGCAATTCACAGATCACCATTTTTTTAGATCCAATTAATAGAAATTTAGTTTGTCCTTTTGATTGTGTGGTGTTTTTCTGATTCTTCATGTTTCTTGTAGCTTTGCACTTGTGTCTGTGTATTTGGAGAAACAGCTCTCTCTCCCACTTTTTAGAGACTGGCTTTGACTAGGAAAGACCTTCACCAGTTAGCTTGGCTAGAGAGATTCTAAGGCTTTGTTCCTAGTTGCCTTAGGCATCCAACCTTTTTTTCCAGAAGCCCATAATCTCTCGCTCCTTCTGGTATCTGACTATGTTAGTTCCATCAATGCTTTGTGTGTGGTGAGATGGAAGCTAGCCCCTTGGGCAATGCACTGAAAGGCTGGGTACACTGGGAGCACATTCCACTCTTCCCTTTTTCCCTTGGCATAAACCCTCAGTCATACACTCTTTTCTAGTCTTACAGAGTCATGCCAGCCACAGGTGCCTTGGGAATCTGGACTATGCCAGTTTCTTCAGTGCTCTAGGGGCCAAAACCAGCCTCTTAGGGAGCATACTACAAGACCAGAGACATTAGAGCCATACTTCTGATTTCTCCCTCTGTCCTAGAGGAGAGGCCTCAGTTCTACACCTTCTCCTTGATCCCCATCACAATGCTGGCTGCAGGAAAGAGCCTGTCTAGTAGCTTCCCCAGGAACACAGGTTATACCAGTACTTTCAACACTCCATTGAGGTGAAACAAAAGCTAGCTCCTTAGGGAGTGCACTGAAAGTCAAGAGAGATTGACATTTGCCCCCCCTCTTTCCTTCTTTCCAGAGAGGAGTTGCAATCTCTCTAAATGCTTAGTTGCATCGGCTTGGGGGAAAGGCTGACATAGGTAAAGTAAAATTGCTCTTCATATTTGTTTTGGTGCAGCTGATTCCAATTTTGTATTCATCTGGGGTACTGCAACTGCTTAACTGGATTCTGGACTTCCGTGAAGGTATTTTGTTACTTATATCATTAACAAATTTATGTTTCTGTTGGGGGAAAAGGACTAGGACTTTCTATTATGGCACCTTTTGACATCACTTTCTGTTTTCTCTTTTTTAAAAAGGTACACTCTATTTTCTTCTCCTGGCATTATCACAGTCAAGTAAGATGCTTGTTGTTACAGCAGGCATCTTGTGATTAGCTTCACGATTAATGGAAAAAACCTGGGACTTAGATGATGTCATTGAGCAGATGCAGCTTGTAGCCCATGGCTCGCCTTCCCTTGGACTTCTTGTTATCTGAGACAATAAATATCCTTATTAAAACAGTCAGCTAGGTCAGGGTTTTCTATGACTTGCTGCTTGTGAGGATCCTAACTGAAACAACACTTTGACGTTGCTTTACCTAAACTGCTAAGGTTACTTAAACTGCTAAATCTCAGCCTTCATTCTCCTGAATTTTTACACAGTGTTAGGTTTTCTTGGCCTCACCACTGAATGTTTTCTTCTTTGTTTTTGGAGAGACCATACACTATAAGCTTTATTCCCATATTTTGTGACATTTCTTCCTTGACTCCATGTCCTCCTTCAGCTTCCTACCTGTGGCCACATCAAATTTCAATACCTGACTTTTGGCTCTGATTCCCCTGCATGCTGAACCAATTTCAGGTTAATCTTGCAACTCTGAGCATGTGTGTACAAACACCATGCCTACAAGACTCTGTTTCAGTTTTAGTCCCACATCTCCCACTGTCTGATGAACAGTGCTGTCTGGACATTCCATGACATCTCAATATTGACATATCCACAAGCAAGATTACAATCTTTCTCCAGAAGCCCAGCAACTCTGCAAACCTGTATTTCTCTCAGTGCCGCAGATATTCTCCCAGAATCAAACTTCAAAGTCATTTTTTTATTATGCTGTTCTCTACTCTCTATAAAGATAGTCATCAAGCATTAAGAACCTACTTAGGCTATCTATCATCCCTTTTTACTTGCCCTTCTGTCTCTACCCACATTGTTGCTACAGAATCTGCCATATTTATCTAAGATCTGCCCCCTGGCCACTATTCATTGGCTTAGAGGTGGAAATCTCACCCAAGCTATAGTCCCAATGATGGTTCATCCCTGAGGAATGGCAACTTAGATCACTCCCTTGCTGGGAGCCTAGACTTAAATTTGGGAGCCGTCAGTGACCAGGTTTTCTACCATATGGGTGGGATAAGTTGAAAAAGCCTGACTGAAGAGAGAGAAAAAGTGAGAATTAGCCAACAGAGAGAGAGAGAGGAGCAGAAATTTTAAATGGAGAAAACATCTGATGGAGTTCTAAACTTGGTCCCAGTTGTTTCTGCAATCTAGCTTTAGCCCCCACCTTGAAGTCTACAAGATATCCCCAAGTCCTTACAACGAAATCCCTCAGTTCAAACTCGGTTTTTGTTATCTGTACTAAAAAAGACATATTTTTTGTAAGATCTTACTGATATTTTCTTTGAAATATTATTTTCTTTACATTCTCTAAACACCTCCTTTAAGTTCTCATCCCCAATTGGCTCTTAACTACATTCCCTACCTCCAATATCTTTGCTGCCTGATATGTCATATGGTCCAATTCAAGGTTAACCTTCTTAAATATTGCTTTGCATATGCTATTCTCTTTCTGAAAAATCTTTCATGGATCTCTATTGCCTATGTAATTTAATACAATTTAATGTTTACTCGTACTTTGTATAACCAGCTATGCAAGGTCTTTGACGATGTGGTTCATACACTTTTCAAAGTTCTTCCACATTTTACAAATGTGAATCTTCTGCTTCAGCTAATTTTGTCTTCTAATTTTTTAGCATGTTATGCAAAATTTTGTATATTTCACCTTACTTACATTGTTTTCTCATTCTGCTTATTTATAAACATCCTTTCTTTAATGCAGAATTGTAGATTGTCTCTCTTTTTTTCTTTCTTTTTTTTACTACTTCTGTTTGTCAAAAAAATCATCTCTCTTGTGTGAACTTTGGAGTGGTAGAGTGCAATATTTATTCACAATTTTTTTTCTTCTTCCACAACTTTGTCATGATTTACTGTGAGATAAGTATACCTCTCCACCTCCATTTATTATGGGTTTGGCCTTACGATGTACATTGACCAATGGAATATAAACAAACACAACAGTACCTTTTTTCTGGTTAAAGTTTTAAGAAGTATAGAGTTTCCACCAACCCTCTTGGCTCTTCACATCTTTGCCAGGTGAAGACCATAATTCAGGTTGCCAGATGCAAATTCATGGAGCAGACCTGAACCCAAACAGAAGCTGAAATCCATCTCAGCCCAGCTGAGTCTAGCCCATAATCAGCTGGACCACAGTTTAAAAGTCATGATAAAGAACTGTTTATTGTTTTAAATTACTGAGATTGTGGGGCGGGGTGGGGGGTTGCTTGTTACACAGTACTGTAACAGGAAAAAATACTCCATGCTATGCTCTTAGTCTTTTGAACAAAGACACATGGTTCTAAAAAGGGGTTTAAGTCTGCTTGACCATGGGTTGAGGTGAAGGCTGAAAACAATTTTTTTCCCTCAGGTGAAGCACTGCTAGAGTCTCCTTATGGAGAATTGCTGTGTTTTATGAAATCTGTCATTGTCCAGGTAATTGTCAATGATGTGGTGTCCTTAAACAATTTGCAGAAATGATGGGAGATTATAGGTAGTGTGTGTCCCTCTCTGATGATGTGACTTGATGATTCTTCAGTTACAGAAAATATTAGGAGAGAGAACATTTTCATGAAATGCCTGCTCAAAAATGATTGAATTTCCTTTTCCCACAACATGTGTACTTTCTGACATGGGAATAAACACAGTCCCACTTTCTGTTGATGGATGAGAAGGATATGGAAGATTTGAAATCCTAGCACTTTGGGAGGCTGAGGTGGGGGACCACTTGAGCTCAGAAGTTCGAGACAAGACTGGGCAACATGGCGAAACCTCGTCTCTACCAAAACTACAAAAACTAGCTGGGCATGGTGGTGCATGCCTGTTGTCCCAGCTACTCAGGAGGCTGAAGTGGGAGGACCACTTGAACCTGGGAGACAGAGGTTGCAGTGAGCCAAGATTGCACCACTGCACTTCAGCCTGGGTGACAGAGGGACACCCAGTCTGGAAGGAAGGAAGGAAGGAAGGAAGGAAGGAAGGAAGGTAGGTTGGTTCAAATATCACTTTCTGTTCCAGGCATGTTACTCGGTATGACTCCTAAGGGTCCTTCCACTTATCAAGGGATGCAGAATTCTGCCCATTTCTTCCTGTGATTGAAAACACATTATTGAGCAATTTCAATTGCCCAAGATCTTTTACCTTGGGAAAGGGGTAGCAAAAACAATTTTCATCAAGATCTGCAGCAAACAACTCATTCTCATGGCCTCTGCCCTCCATCAACAGAAAACTTGCAGACTTAAACAGTTTATTTTGGTAAAGAGTTAGGTTGTTTATGAAATGTAAGAAAGACAGATAACTTATGAGACTCTCCTCCCCAACCCTACACCCTGCTAATCCTATTGTAGTGATAGAGCCAGTAGGATAAATAACCAGTACGTAAGGGAAGAGATCAACTTAAAAATGCTTTATCAACACATGATTTAAAAATAATAATTTTGATAAAATTTATCATTTGTTCTTGATACAATTGCTAAATAAAATTAGAATATAAGTAAATTTGTTAAACATAATAGAGTGCTCATAAAGAACAAATAGCAACCCCCTTAATAAATGGTGAAAAATTAGATATTTCCTTGTAGCTAGGAAAAACACATGAAGTCTTCTTCCACTACTTTATCACCTAAGTGATTTGTGAATATTTTCTCCAAACTGTTTCTTATATTTTTTGTTCTCTAACAGTAAGAGCAGAAGTTCTTAATTTTGATAAGGTCTGATTTATCAAATTCTTTTATGGGTTGTGTTTGTGGTATTCTAAGAAATCTTTGCCTAACCCAAGATCACTCAAACTTTCTCCTGTTTTCTTTTAGAAGTTTTACAGTTTTAGGTTTTGCACTTAGGTCTGTGATCTATTTCGAGATGTGGATCAACATCCACTCTTTTGCATATGGATATCTAAATATTCCACCACACAGTTTTTAAAAGACTATTCTTTCTTAAATAAATTGCCTTTGTATTAATAATCAATTGATCATATCTATGTAGTTCTATTCCCAGACTCTTTGTTTTGTTGATTTGTTTGTCTTTATGCTGACATCACATTGTCTTGATTTCTGTAGCTTTGTAAGTCTTAAAGTAAGGTAGTGTAAGTATTACAACTTTGTTCCTTTTCAAAGTTATTTTGGCTATTCTACAGCTTTTGCATTTCCATATGAATTTTAGAATCAGCTTGTCAATTTCTATTTTAAAAACCCTATTGGAGTTTTTGATTGGAATTGTATTAAATTTGAGGAAAATTAACATTTTTAAAACTATTGAGTCTTTCAATCCATGCATTTAAATCTTTAATTTCTCTTAGCAGTTTTGTAGGTTTCATATACATCTTTTATCAGATTTATCCCTGAGTAGTTCACACTTTAAAAATTATTGTAAATGGTATTTTTAAATTAAATTTCCATAGGTATAATCTATTTATTGAGGTATAACTTACATAAAATAGAATTCACCAATTTTTTTTTTTTTGAGACAAGATCTCACTCTGTCACCCAGGCTTGAGTGCAGTGACATGATCTCAGCTCACTGCAACCTCCACCTCCTGGGTTCAAGCAATTCTACCACCTCAGCCTCCCAAGTAGCTGGGATTACAGGTGCACAAAACCATGCCTGGCTAATTTTTGTGTTTTTAGTAGTGATGGGATTTCACCATGTTGGCCAGGCTGGTCTTGAACTCCTGGCCTCAAGTGATCCACCTGCCTCAGCCTCCCAAAGTGTTGGGATTACAGGCATGAGCCACCACACTCAGCCAAATTTACCAAATTTTAAGTAATAATTCTATTAGTTTTTTAAGCGAATTAATGTATTCATTACCAGTACAGGATATTTCCATTCTTTCCAAAAGTCCCCTCATGCCCCTCTTCAGCCAGTCTCCCATACTTGCCTCAGGTTTCTGGCAAACACTGATTTGCTTTCCATCATTGTCTTTCCCAAACTATCATGTAAATTGACTAAGATAATCTAAGACTTCTGCGTCCAGTTTATTTTACTGACTTTTTGGAAATCGTCAATAATATTGTGTATATTTGTATTTCTTTCCATTATACCTGAATACTTTTCCATTGTATGGATGTACTACAATTTATTTCCTCATTTACATGATAATAGACCTGTAAGTTGTTTACATTTTGGATTCCTAATGAATGAAGGAACTCAAGATTGCTATGAACATTTGAGTGTACTTTTGTGTGAATATATGCTTTCATTCCTCTTGGGTAAATGGCTAGAGTGGATGCTGGAGCTCCTCCAGAGAAGTTCATTTAAAAATTGTTAACTAGTTAATTGAAAGGCACAGAGTAAACACGAAGGGATCTAAGGTATCATGGATATAACAACTTTCAGAAAGCAACTATGCAAGCAAAGAAAAGAGGTTGGCATTGTTCTTAAAATTTAAATTTGGAGGAGGAGCCTCACAGAGCTGAAACTCGGATCTCTGAGAATGAGGTGCTTGATTGATACACGTCTAAATTCAGATGTGAGACTGGACTCTGAGAGGGGAACAATTGGCAGCTGTTTGCTGATGTCTCCAAACAGGGGTGATGGGGCTGGTTTCATAGGTGTTGGCAAAACTGCAAACTGGTTGTGTGGCCCCATCAAGGCACAAGAGAAGCTGAGTGATGCAGTCTAGCTGAAAAGCGAGGTGTTTAGCAAAAAGAGAAAGCAGATTTCTGGGGAGGGGGCAGTTGCAAATAATATTCTCTGCTATATCAGGTTATATTTTTGTTATAAGTTCCATGGTAATATTACACTTTTGCCAACTAATGTATTCTGTTCTATTTCTACTTTTGGAATTTATTATAAATATCTTTGGAGCCAAAAATGGCCAGTTTTGGGCAATGACTCACAAGACCTTGTTAGAAGTTTATATTCTTAGTTTTTGGGATAAATAAATAGAAAGATAAATTGATTTTATACACCAGGGGTAGGCCAACTGTTCTGTAAAAGGCCAGACAGTAAATATATTTTAGGAATGCGGTCCATATAATCTCTGTTGTATCTACTCAATTCTGCCATGCAGCATGAAAGCAGCCATAGACAATACGTAAATGAATGAGCAGGGCTGTGTTTCAATGAAACTCTATTGTTTCAACAATAAAGCCAGATCATAACAACAATGAGCCAGATTTGGCCTACAGGTCATTGATTGCTGACCCTTGTTATAGATGACATATATCAGGTCGATCTTATGAAATATGTTAATATCCCTATTAGTAATACATCATTGCATTAAAAAATTATGCCAAAAGATAGTAGCTTCAAACAATCTTAAAGCTTTATCATCCTTTATGGTTTCAGTGGGTCAGGATTGTGGGGTTGGCTTAAATGGGAAGTTTAGGCTCAAAATCTTTCATGAGACTACAATCATCTAAAGGTTATACTTCAGCTGGTAGACCTGCTTCCATGGTTGCTCACTCACATGACTAGTAAGTTAGTAACAGTCCTCAGGCCCTCTCCACAGGGGCCTCTCCAAGAGATCAATTGACTCTCCTTAGGACATGGTAGCTGGTATGCCCCAGAGTGAATGACCCAAGAGAACAAGGTGGAACAGCAATATCTTGCCTCAGAAGTTACACAGTCACCTTTCCATATGCTATTGATCATGCAGAACAACCCTGATAAAATGTGAAAGAGGATTACACAAGAGCATGGATACCAGAAGCCAAGGATCTTTAGGGGCCGTCTTGAAGACCGGCTACCATAATACATTTATAGTTGTATTTTTCATCTATATGATCTGCCATGGCCTAAGAAAGGCTAAATTGAAGGCTTTGACCATTGTTTTATATCTATCTCTCTGCACTCATATTTTCTAATATCCTTTGCCATAAGTGTTTTAATGCCCTAATTTGGTAAATAAAAAGCAAGACAGGCATTATAATTGAATATAGTAGATTGAACAGACATTACTGCCACTCCCAGAACTTACTAAAATTCCAGCAAATTGAATTTGTTTGTTTGAGAATAACCTGTGTTTCTTTTTTTCTCAAGGTTTTGAAATAAATTTAATTGACAAATATTTACCTATTCAAGGTGTACAATGTGATGATTTGATACAGGTATACATTCTGTAATGATTACCACAATCTAATTAATGGACACATCCATCATCACCCATCCTGCACATTGGATTCCCTGAACTTGTTCATCTTATAACTTCAAGTCTGTAACTTTTGACCAATATTTCCCCATTTTCCCCAATCTCCATCTGTTAACCGCTGTACTACTCTTGATTCTATGACCTTGACTTTTTTAGATTCCATGTATAAGCGAGGTCATACAGTACTTGCCTTTGTGTGTCTGGTTTATTTCACTTAGCATAATGTCCCCCAAGTTCATCAACATTGTCACAAATGGCAGGATTTCCTTTTTATGGTCAATGATATTTCAGAGTGTGTGTGTGTGTGTATGTGTGTGCCACATTTCCTTTATGCATTCATCCATCAATGGACACATGTTTTTTCTATAACTTGGCTATTGTGCATAATGCTGCAATAAACATGGAGGAACAGATACCTATTTGAAATATTGATTTCATTTCCTTTGGGTGTTCACTCAGAAGTGTGATTGCTGGATCATATGGTAGTTCTATTTTTAATTTTTTCATGAAACTCCATACAGTTTTCCATAATGACTGTACCAATTTTACATGCCCACCAACAGTGCACAGGGTTCCCTTTTCTCCATACCCTCACCAACACTTGTTATCTCTTGTCTTTTTGAGAATAGCCCTCCTAACAGGTGTGAGGTGATATCTCAGTGTGGTTTTGATTTGCATTTACCTAATGATTAGTGATGTTGAGCACCTTTTCATATACTTGTTGACCTGGTATTTGTCTTCTTTTGAGAAAGGTCTATTCAGGTCCCTTGCTCATTTTTTAATTAGGTTATTGTTTTTTTGCTACTGAGTTGTGTAAGTTCCTTACATATTTTGGATACTAATAGCTTATCAGATATATGGTTTGCAAATGTTTCCTCCCATTTCATAGGTTGCCTTTTCATTTTGTTGATTGTCTCCTTTGCTGTGTAGAAGCTTTTTAGTTTGATGTAGTCCCATTTATTTACTTTTGTTTTTGTTGCCCGTTCTTTTGGTGTCGTATCCAAAAAATCATTTCCAAGACTAATATCAAGGGGCTTTTTATTTATGTTTACTTCTTATACTTTGTGTTGACCATTTCCCCTATGAAATGTTTTCTTCTAGGAGTTTTATGATTTCAGGTCTTACACTTAAGTCTTTAATCCACTTTGAGTTAATTTTTGCATATGGTTTAAGACAAAGGTCCAATTTCATTCTTTTTAATATGGGTATCCAGTTTTTCCCAACATCATTTATTGAGGAGTCTTTCATACCTCTAGTGTCTATTATTGGTGCTCTTCTCAAAGAACAGTTGATTATATATGCAGGGATTTAGATTTGGTCTCTATATTCTATTCCATTTGCCTATGCATTTGTTTTTATGCCAGTACCATACTGTTTTGATTATTGTAGCTTTATGGCATAGTTTGAAATCAAGGAGTATGAGGTCTCTAGCTTTGTTCTTCTTCTTCAAGATTGCTTTGACTCTTAAGGGTCTTTTTCATTCCATACAAATCTTAGAATTATTTTTTAATTTCTGTGAAAAATACCATTAAAATTTTGATAAGGATTGCACTGAATTTGTGGATTGCTTAGGATAGTATGGACATTTTAACAATATTAAAGGGACAAAGTCAGAAGCAGGCTAATTTATGCTATGAAACACTCCTAAAAGTCTCAGAATTTAGGGGCTCCAGGAACCTCCAGGAAATATTGCATATGTGTACTTGAAAATAGGAGAAATGGTTGACATTATATATAAGAAGTAACTAGATGCCACCAGGCACCTTTCATTGCCCTATGTAGCCACATTATTCTTCTCTATTCCTCCCCTCTCCTGCCTCATCAAGGCAGAGACTAGTACATGGAGAAAATTCACCAGAAAAAACTTCAAATGTGACAACAGGAACAGATGAGGGGTAGATACTCACAAGAGAAGGTTAAGTGAAACTTTGCATATTGAACAATAATACTTTTATCTACCCTCCATGTTGTGCTTCCATGAAAACATTAGCAGAATGCTATACTTCTCCTGGGCAGATGATTGGAGGATCTCATGCTTTAAAAATAGACCAGGCCAAGATTAAAACAAGCAGAGCAGAAAAGATAACTGCTGGGGACAGGGCTTAATACCTGGATGATGAAATAATATGTATAACAAACCCCCATGGCATGTGTTTACCTGTGTAACAAACCTTCACATGTACCTCCAAACCTAAAATAAAAGTTAAAATAATAAGAATAAACAAAAAAAAAACAAATGGCGGAGTTTGCAGTGAGCCGAGATCGCACCACTGCACTCCAGCCTGGGCAACAGAGCGAGACTCCGTCTCCAAAAAAAGAAAAAAAAAACACTTTAGAATATGATTATTGTGAGGTTTCTTAAGGAAACATCCCAGCCAAATCAACCCATAATATAGCCTACCCGAAGACTATACCCTCACTCTCTCTCTCATTTACATACAAGGTGTCCAATCAGTTTTTTAGTGACTTCCTCTTAAATTCAATCCAAGACTACCAATCACAGGACATTTGGGAAAAAAAGGCTAAACAATACAGCAAAACAATAAACAGAAAAGAAATAAATTAGGAAGAAACAGAAACGATGCAAGAAGCAATGCAAGGAGACAACTGAAGGAAGACGTGGGACTAGAACTAATATCCTCAGAGAGATAAGAGAAGCTATCATATTCTTTACATAAGATAAGCTATCATATTCTTTACACAAGAAGAGGAAATTATTCAAAAGTAGTTTTACAAACAAAAAGGGCCCCTATAAGTTACAAATATGATGGCAACAATAAATAAAATAATTGGAATTAGATAAAGAAAAACCCAGAAAGCAGAATAACAATAAAAACAAACAAATGATCTGCAAAGGAGATAGAGGAAAATTTTTGAAGAAAAAAGAAAATTAAAGAGTCAATTTAGGCAATCCAATATCCAAGTAGTAGGAATTTCAGAAAGAGAGAACATAGAAAGTAGAAGGAAAAAATTATCTTAAAAGTAATTAAGAAAAATTCTCTGAACTGATGGACATGACCAACCAGATCAAGAAGTCCTCTGTGAATTCAGTATAATAAATAAAAAACCACCCACAAAAAAGCATATCAATGTGAAATTTCTGAACCCAAGTGATGAATTGTAGATCCTAAAGTCTTTGAGAAAGTAAAAGCAGGTCAAATACAATGGACCAGGAATCATAGTATCACCATTCTTTCCAACAATACTTTAGTCTAAAAAAAGACAAGGAAAAATGCTTTAGCAATCCTAACGGAGATGTATATTTAACCTAGAATTGTAAACTTACACTAAGAATTGATTGCAAGTAGAAAGTAAATACGTTTTGGGGCTTTTATTGTTTCAAGCAAAGAAAGTGGTTTTTTTGTTTTTTTTTTTTGTTTTTTCAAAAAAGGCTTGATCATCTAAGTAATTACTGTTGCAGGTCAAGTGAAAAGGGGATTTATTGAGCATCAGATTCAGCAACGTAGAAGTCGCTGGTGCCCACAACTGGAGCAGTTTTGGTGAAGTAGTGAGATGAAAGCTTGATCGGAGGGATAAAAGAGGAGAATGAGAACACTTTCAGGAGAGTTTTATAAAAGGGAGCAGAGAAACAGGCAGCTTCATGAGAATGTAACAAAGGATGAGTGCTTTATTTTTTTAATCTGTGTGCTTAGTTTTTAAGATGAGAAAAATTATAGAATGGTAGGATGCTAATACAAAAGACTTAGAAGAAAGAAAAATTAAGGACATGAGAGAGAGAGTTGAAGTAGTCTCCCTGGGGAGGGTAGAGGGGAGGAGAGCTAGAACACAAGTATGATGAATAGCCTTAGAAAAGAGAATTGGCAATCCACCCACAGGGAGAGAAGAAAGGACAGAGGATACAGGCACACACTCTGTACAGTTGGTAGGCAGGGATGGAAATGTGGCTGTTTTCTTCAGATTGCCTTTTTTTTTTTTCTCATTGAAACAGGAAGTGAACTCATCAGCTGAGAATAAGGGTGGTCTGGAAGTATTGGAAATTTAAGAAGAAAGAAGGTTCTATTTGTTTATTTTATCTATTCGGAGACAGGTTTCACTTTGTCGCCCAGGCTGGAGTGAAGTGGTGCGATCTCAGTTCACTGCAACCTCCAGCTCCTAGGCTCAAGCAATCCTCCCACCTCAGCCACCCAAATACCTGGGACTACAGGTGCACACCACCATGCCAGGGTAATTTTTTTAATTTTTTTATTTTTATTTTTTTATTTTTGTAGAGATGAGGTCTTGCTAAGTTGCCCAGATTGGTCTTGAACTCCTGGGCTCCAGTGATCCTCCCGCCTCAGCCTCCCTAAGTGCTGGGATTACAGGTGAGCCACTGTGCCAAGCCAGTAAGGTTTTAAATCATCCTCTAGATCATTATTTTCAAACTTTAATGTGCACAGGAAATACCTGGGGACCTTGTTAAAACGCAGACTTGATTAAGTGGGCTGGGGATAGAGATCCTGCATTTCTAATCATCTCTCAAATGTTGATGTTGTGGAACTATGAACTACATGTTGAGTAGCAAGGAGGGAAGAAAAATGTAATTTCAATTTGCTGGGGAGCACCACTGCTCAACATAGTTGTTCATTTTCTCCCAGCCACATTCACTGCCTGATGCAGGTGGCAAGGATGTGGAGAGCTGTATTTTACCAAGGTCACGTTTTCCCAGATGAATATGGAGACAGAAAAAAGGGACAAGGAAGTTGAAGGTGCATATAAGGAAATGATTATGATGGTTTCTAGAATCTGAGAAGTGGAGACATGATGGGAAAAGGAGGCAGACTGTGAAAAGGTTACGGGATCAATGGATCATAGATCTCAGTGTGGTCAACAAAACTTGTTGGCTCTGGATACCAGTAGGAGTGAGGTGAAACAGTCAGAGACCCAGATGCTTGGATTCAAGACAATGGAGAGTGCAGTATAGGTAATGACATGGGCCATGGTGGGTCCTGGGAGTATTTAACTGAAGTAGGTAGGATCTTTGTTAAAAGCCAAGGAGCTGAGAAGCCAGGATATTGGAAGGGTGATCCATGTGGATACTGATATCATCAAGAATGAGGGAAGGGGTAGTGATGGAGAGAGTGACTGTGAGCCACGAGCTAAAATCTTCATGAAGTGACTGAGGAATCTGAAGATATCTGAGGCTCAGAGTGGGGATGGTGTAGCAGAATTGCAATGGCATAAGATTAAAAGTTAGGCCATTAGGGAGAAGTGAGAAACATCCTAGAAGCAACGATAAGGATCCTTGCCTCTCTACACGGTGGTATGAGTGATGTGAGAGAGAAAAGAGAATTGGCAGTCCTCTCACTTGAGAGGCCTTATGGGAACATGGTTCCTTAGGAGTCCAGTGAGAACAAGCAATTGAAGAGAACACTCACAGAGGAGGCTGAGGGCACAGAGGACTTAGCTGGTGACTGACAGAGCTTCAGGAGATGCAGTGAGAGGTTTGGGGGCTTTGGGAGCAGGCAGAAGGAGGAGTAGAAGAATTAGGGAATGTTCAGAGCCTCCTGAGGATGGGAGTCCAGGTAATGTTGGAAGACGTGGAGGTGTTGGCTTTCTGTGGTGGCTGATATGAAAAGGGATAAAGGGCATGATAGGATAGACTGCAAGACTCCAAAGCAGATAGAGTGGTGAGTCGGTCCCTGAGTGCTGGGGATGATGGTCTAGGAGCTCTGTACCCATCTCCTCATGCCTCCCAGTGTCAGTACTAGAGCCAGGGAAGGGCTCCAGAATTCTTGGGCACTTCTAATATTTCCTACCCTATAAGAGTTTGACAGTTTTATTGAGTATAAAGTGAGATGGGTGGCATGAAGTCATTTTACAAATGTAGAACATTATATGTAAAATAACTAAGCTTATTTACTCTTCCCTGGTGTTAATGAATGAATAGATTTTGCTCCTTAACAAGATGCAGTTACATTCTGAAACTTGGAATCTGCTGTCATCATAATATTAAAAACAATATTACATTTAAAAATAATAATAATAAAAATCAATGGAATTGGTGGGTTAGATCTGTGAGTGTCCCTAGAGATGATTTAGCCCAGCTCCTTCATTTCAGGAAAGGTGAGTTTCTTTTGAGAGACCAAGGAAGAAATGTTTGCGCTACAAATGCCTGCCCCTTATCCTTCATATCCAATTTAAAAAAAAATCCCCAGTCCCATTTTTACTGTTCCTTTCGTGTTCTTCCATCTTTTAATGACAAGTATGTATCATAAACATCCCCTTTCATAAAATGAGGAAAATGATATCAGTCTACAAACACAGGGTTGCAAGAAGTACTCCATTTATTTATATTCTTTAAATCAATTCAGATCTTGCTTTTAGCACCCGTCTCTCTGGTTGGGAGGCAATTCACTATTAATTGCTGTGGGCACCTTCTTTTCTATACGACAGCAGAAGCCATGAGGTCTCCATGACACCTGGAGAACAGGGAAGGCCTTTCACCTCCATGCCCTTGTGGTTGCCCCTCACATCCTCATGTCCAAAACCCAGTGGTCGTCCATGGTCTGGAAACTCCCTGTTTCAGAAATACGACGTGCACTTGTAAATCTTTGTCTAGATGAGAACAAGGTCCTGTCTTTCTGAGAATTAAGCAAAATCAAGACTAAAAATCCCATTCTTCTAAGAAAAAAACTGGCAGTTCTATAGCCACAGTAACAAATAAATACCAGAACTGCTACTCCATTCAACGGGAACGTACTTTCCTCTGAAAGTCAGCCGATAAATGACAGCCTCCCACTTTGGAAACCAACCAGTAAGTGGTGAACTCACTCCAGTGAAACTGCTTCTAAGGCTGAAGTCAATCCACTCCTGCCTCTAGAAACAACACAACCCAAAGACGCTTACCAACAACCCATTGTCAGATCAGCAGGTTGCATTTTTCACTGAGGCCCTGCCTGTGCAGCAGAGCTCTCCCTTATGAAACCAGTAGTAAATTCATCTTTTAGGTCTCAGATACTGAAAGGTAGTCTCTACATTCATCTCTTCTTTTTTTTTCTTTTTTTTCTTTTTTTTATTATTATACTTTAAGTTCTAGGGTACATGTTCACAATGTGCAGTTTGTTACATATGTATACATGTGCTATGTTGGTGTGCTGCACCCATTAACTCTTCATTTACATTAGGTATTTCTCCTAATGCTATCCCTCCCCCATCCCCCCACCCCACGACAGGCCCCGGTGTGTGATGTTCCCCACCCTGTGTCCAAGTGTTCTCATTGTTCAATTTCCACCTATAAGTGAGAACATGCGGTGTTTGGTTTTCTGTCGTTGTGTTAGTTTGCTCAGGATGATGGTTTCCAGCTTCATCCATGTCCCTACAAAGGACATGAACTCATCCTTTTTTATGCATAGTATTCCATGGTGTATATGTGCCACATTTTCTTAATCCAGTCTATCACTGATGGACATTTGGGTTGGTTCCAAGTCTTTGCTATTGTGAATAGTGCCGCAATAAACATACGTGTGCGTGTGTCTTTATAGTAGCATGGTTTATAATCCTTTGGGTATATACCCAGTAATGGGATCACTGGGTCAAATGGTATTTCTAGTTCTAGATCCTTGAAGAACCGCCACACTGTCTTCCACAATGGTTGAACTAATTTACAGTCCCACCAACAGTGTAAAAATGTTCCTATTTCTCCACATCCTCTCCAGCACCTGTTGTTTCCTGACTTTAATGATTGCCATTCTAACTGGTGTGAGATGGCAGCAAAAGAAACTACCATCAGAGTGAATAGGCAACCTACAGAATGGGAGAAAATGTTTGCAATCTACCCATCTGACAAAGGGCTAATATCCAGAATCTACAAAGAACTTAAACAAATTTACAAGAAAAAATCAAACAACCCCATCAAAAAGTGGGCAAAGGATATGAACAGACATTTCTCAAAAGAAGACATTTATGCAGCCAACAGACACATGAAAAAATGCTCATCATCACTGGCCATCAGAGAAATGCAAATCAGAACTACATTCATCTCTTCTTAGGTACACCTTGTGCTGCCGTGCTGCTTTTTCCTGCCTCGTGGCCTCAGGCTGCCTTTTCAGTCTGGAAAAGCCTCCCTCTTTTTCCTACTATTGCCTGCTGGCAGAAGTTCTCAAGTCAAATGTCAGAAACAGGAAGGGACTGTGTCAATCTGAGTAAAGTTTACCCCATCTATAGACATTTAAATTAAAGCATTTTAAAGCCATTGTGCACCCCAAACACATTTCTTGCCAGAGTTCTATATTCACTCTTCTCTTCCCTAATTGTTCCTCAAAGGCACTTGGAATAATCTCTTCACTTGGAATGATCTCTTCAATGAATTTAGGTTCCAACAAATACGTGGAGATCCTTTTATTTCAAGTGGCTTCAGGTTTCAGCCTTGCCAAAAATTAAAATTAAAATTTTAAAATGAATTAAAATCACAGGAATTATCTAGGTCCTGGCTACCTGCTTGAAATGGCAGAAGGAACAAATATAGAAAAATAAACACAATTAATATTTTAACTCATCACACAGCATTGAACCTTATTCCTTTCAACCTCATTAATTCAGAGCAGCAATAATATAGATACATGTCACAAATAAGTGAATATTGCAAAAGAAAACCACATCCTTTAGTAAATCCTATTTGTATTCAATTTATTTCCCAGTTATAAATGAGTCCTCTATTTATTAAGGTTGGTTCAAGTAATCTATATGATGGTATGTTGTTAGCTCAGATGACGTTGTAGGTGAAGGTTTTATGTCAATTTTATTTTAGAGATTCACCAACAATGGCCTATTTTTGTAGTATATATATTACTCACAACTAATAAGTTTCAACCCTTTTATCTACCTAGTAAAGTTAATCTCACCCAGCTAGCTATATGAAAATCAAATATAAATACAGTAAAATTCAATTCAAAGTTTAAAATATATATATATATATATATACATATATATATTTATAATAGTTGCCCGGTATATATATACCGGGCAACTATTATATTAAGAGCACTATGCAATACCCTGAGGATAGAGATGAGTAAAAATACCAATTCTTGAGGAATATATAGTGTAGTTGGGGAAAGAACGTCAGTCTAGGTCTGCAACTTTCAGTTTGGTGATATGCTCTGGTGACCGTACAGACAATACCCAATAAGACTGAATTCTTGATCCTGCATTTTTGCACCTGCATCTAGGATCTCGTTGTCTCTTCTTGCCTTCCAGTCCACTTCCTGGCTGGTTTCTGACTCTGCCTCATCATAGTACTTCTCTCTGGCTAAGCACTTATCCCTTGAGGCTGAAACTGAAACCAGTCCTCTAGGACTCTGGGAATGACCTCCACTTTCTCCTCTGCCAGTCCTACTGTGTGTATTTCCCACTGCTCTGAATAGCAACTCTAACTGAGGGAATCTTCTTTCTGCTGAGAATGCTTTCTGTTCCATGGAGGGAAATCAAGTACATAGCATACTTATAAATATGCATAAACCAGGCCAGGCTCAGTGGCTCACACCTCTAATCCCAGCTTTTTGGGAGGCCAAGGTGGAAGGATTGCTTGAGACCAGGAGTTTGAGATTACAATGAGCTATGATTGCACCACTTCGCTCCAGCCTGAAAGTAAGAGACAGAGAGAGATTGTTTCAGGAAAAAAAAAAGGGTAAACCATAATATAAAGTCATGAACTAAGCCCTTCATGAAGTTCTTAAAGATGATAAGTGCAATAGAAAGGAGGGAGCAGCCCCTGAGAGTCAGAGAAAGCTTTCCAGAAGAAAGAAATGAACTGTTATTTGTTGGAAAATAGGCACTTGGAATAATCTCCAACGCTTCCTTGTTGGAAGGGTCAAGGCTAGATAAGCAGAAGCATAGGGTGAGGCACTTCTACCCTCATTCCCAGAGCCATTATTACCACTAATACTGCCACCACCACTACTGCAATGAACACATACACCCATACCCAGGAACATCCACATACTCAATTCTGGATTTATCTTTCCCCTTTTAATTCTTACTTTGAAAGAGAACCAAAGCCGTTTTTAAACATTTGTGATGTTTTGTTTTTTTTAAGGAGCTTAAATGATGAGAACTACTTAGCCTGATCCCTGTTGTCATCTTTCACTGCCCAAACATTTTGAAAACCCATTAACTACAGCAGATTCTGCATAAACATATTCCAAATCTAAAATTTCTCAGTCTCTAAGGAAAATACTGGCCATTATATATTGTCAAGATTATTTTTCTAGCAGCTTCTCAGCATTGGGTTCTTCTGGTCATTTGTATGGCACAGGACATGCAATCTCTCTCT
Source organism: Pongo pygmaeus (assembly GCF_028885625.2). Taxonomy (NCBI): domain Eukaryota; kingdom Metazoa; phylum Chordata; class Mammalia; order Primates; family Hominidae; genus Pongo; species Pongo pygmaeus. The sequence continues at coordinate 138,964,602 of NC_085930.1, read as the reverse complement.
TTTTTTCTAACTTTTATTTTAGGTTCAGGATTTCATGTGCAGGTTTGTTATATAGGTGAATTGCATGTCACAGGGGTTTGCTGTACAGATTATTTAATCACCCAGATGATAAGCATAGTACCTGATAAGTGGTTTTTTGATCCTCACCCTCCTCCCACCCTCCACCTTCCAGTAGGCCCTGGTGTCTGTTATTCCCTTCTTTGTGTCCATGTATGATCAATGTTTAGCTCCCACTTGTAAATGAGAACATGAGGTATTTGGTTTTCTGTTCCTATGTTAGCTTGCTTAGGATAATACCCTCCAGCTGCATCCCTGTTGCTGCAAAGGACAAAAATCTCATTTTTTATGGCTGCATAGTATTCCATGGTATATATGTACCACATTTTTTTAATCCAGTTTACTGTTGATGGGCATCTAGGTTTATTCCATGTCTCTGCTATTGTGAATAGTACTGCGATGAGCATACACATGCATGTGTCTTTATGATACAATGATTTCTATTCCTTTGAGTACATACCTAAAAATGGGAAGCTGGGTTGAATGGTGATCGATCCTCACCCTCCTCCCACCCTTCACCTTCCAGTAGGCCCTGGTGTCTGTTGTTCCCTTCTTTGTGTCCATGTATGATCAATGTTTAGCTCCCACTTATAAATGAGAACACGAGGTATTTGGTTTTCTGTTCTTTGAGAAATCGTCAAACTGCTTCCCACAATGGCTGAACTAATTTACAATCCCACCAGCAGTGTTTAAGTGTTCCTTTTTCTCTGCAACCTTGCCAGCATCTGTAATCTTTTAACTTTTTAATAAGAGCCATTCTGACCGGTGTGAAATTGTTTCTCATTACGGTTTTAATTTGCATTTCTCTAATGACCAGTGAAGTTGAGTTTTTTTCATATGTTTGTTGGCTGCATGTATGTCTTCTTTTGAGAAGTGTCTGTTCATGTTCTTTGCCCACTTTTTAATGGAGTTATTTGTTTTTTGCTTATTAAGTTCCTTGTAGATTCTGGATATTAGACCTTTGTCAGATGCATAGTTTGCAGATATTTTCTCCCATTCTGTAGACTGTCTCTTTACTCTGTTGATAGTTTTTGTTTTTGCTGTCCAGAAGCTCTTTAGTTTAATGAGCTTGTCAATTTTTGTTTTTCTCACAATTGTTTTTGGCATTTTTGCCATGAAATCTTTGCTAGAGGACATACGATCTTTACATTCATTGCTTTGTTGATTCAACAAATATTTCTTAAGTCTCTACTATTCGCCAGGCACAGGGCATGCAAGAGTAAGCAAAAACAGACACAGTCTCTGCTTCATGAAGTATTCAGTGTAGGGGAAGAGGTGGACATCATATTAGTTATCTATTATTATCTTTTGCTGTATAACAAATTATCCCAAAACCCAGTAGCTTAAAACAAGTTATCATTTATTATCTCACAAAGTCTGTAAGTCAAGAATTTAGGAGTGGTTTCACTGGGTTGTTCTGGCTCAAAGACTTTCATAAGCTAACAGTCAGAATGTTGGCCAGATGAAGATTTGACTGCAGAGGAAAGATGTGCCTCTAAAATGGCTCACTCACATGCCTCCTGGCAGGAGGCTTCAGTTATTCACCATGTGAACTCTTCATATGGCTGTTTCAGTGCCTCATGGCATGGCAGCTGACTCTCTCCAGAGTGAGTGACCCAAGAGAACAAGGCAGAAGTGAGATATCTTTTATGATTTTACTGCAGAAGTCACACATTATCTTTTCCATAATATCCTAAGTTCATATATGTCAGCCTCATTCAAAATGGGAGAGAGCTACACTGAGCACAAATACCAGAAGGTGAGAATCTTGGGCTGGGTGGGGGCCAGTTATCTTGGAGGCTACCAGGCATTTAAAAAATGTTGACACAAATAAATGTAAAATTATACCTGCAGTAAATAAGTCTTCACAGACTTTGTGAAGATATATTTTAGTCTTTATTCTAAGAACATTGAGAATTCATCAAAATATTCTAATTAGGGGTAAAAAGTTTATCTTTTAAAAGATCACACTAGAAGTTCTGCCTTGGGCAGTGTGTGTGTACATATATATATATGTTTTATATATAAACATATTTTATATATAAAACAATATATATACAATATATAAATACACACATATTGCTATATTAATTTGTTTTCACACTGCTATAAAGAACTGCCCAAGAGTGGGTAATTTATAAACGAAAGACATTTAATTGACTCACAGTTCTGCATGGCTGGGGAGGCCTCAGGAAACTTACAATCATGACAGAAGGGGAAGCAGGCACATCTTATATGGTGGCAGGTGAGATTGTGAGAGAGAGAATAGGAGGAACTGTCAAACACATAATAAAACCATCAAATCCCGTGAGAACTCACTATCGTGAGCACAGCATGGGGGAAACCACTCCCATGATCCAATCACCTCCCAACAGTTCCCTTCCTCAATATGTGGAGATTATGGGGATTACAATTCGAGATGAAATTTGGGTGGGGATACAGAGCCAAACAATATCAATTGCATTGCTGGGCACACAAAGAAGTACAAAAAATGTACTAGCCTAAGGGCCAGCACAAATGAAGAGTAAGCAAAAATTACAGAGATAAACAAAGATGGACAGAACGTAGTACTTCTGGGAGCAAAAATCCATTTTAGGAACCCAGAGTTTGAGGGATTAATGGTTGGCTGATTCAGGGAATGGGAGGGTAGCTCTTAGACTACTCAGGAGTCACTTGAAGAGGTTGTTGAGGAAAATACCCATCTGCTTGCAAAGAGAGCCAGCGTGGGAAGCTATCTGTTTCTGCTCCTTTTCTGGGTTATATCTATATATAAAACAATAGACTTCCTGAGAAATGATATTATAGGCTTGCTCTGATATAAATTTGAGATTCAAATTTATGCTACCTCTGCCTAGGTAATCCCCAGAGCTACAAGTTAAATTAAAGTGGTTTCAATTTAATAGTACTATTGGATACCCTGCAGAAGCAAATGCAAATTCTTTCTAGAGATAAACATTCTCAGTCCAGAACCATCAAGTAGTCATAGACTCAAGTCATTTAAATGTGAATTAATGAACAAAATATACCAAATAAATGAGTTAAAAGGTGACATGAGGAGTGATCAGCATAAATAATTCTTTTAAAAAACCAGACTTTGGATATTAGGACCACCAGTTACAGAATATGAAATAAGTTCTATAAAATATTTAAAGGAACTATAGTTGATTAGGCAGATTTTAAAAAGAACCAAATAGAACTTCTGGGAAGAAAAATGATGATCACCTCAATCGAGGAATTAAAAAGCAGTTTGGACACAATAGAACAAACAGTGAATTGGAAAAGAGAAATTAAGGAATTACCCAGAATGTAGTGCAGAGAACTAAGGAGTGGTGAAATATATATATAAAAAAAGTTAAGGGAAATGGAGGATAAAATGGGAAAACATCTAGTATATATTTTCAAAGGATTAAGCAGAAGAAGAAATAATGGCTGAGAATTTTCCAGAAATAATGAAAGATACACATCCATAGATACAGGAATCACAACATAAACCAAGCAGGAAAAAAGAAAACAAATTCACACCTGGACATGTTGTAATGTAACTGCAGGGTACCAAAGACAAAGAAACTCTTAAAGGCAGTCAGAAAGAAAGAGCCACTAAACAGAACAATAATTTGACTGAAAACAGCTTTCTCATCAACCAAAAAATGGAATCCAAAGACAATGAAATAATATTTTCAAAATGCTGAGAGAAAACGATGAACCTAGGATTCTCTATCCAGCAAAATTGTCATTCAAGACAAAGAGTGACATAAACATTTTTATCATCTAACAAAAACTAAAAGCATTTACCACCAGCAGACCAGAGGAACTTCTCTGAAGAATGTACTTTGGAAAAAAGATAAATTGTTTTGAGATGCAAGAAAAAAGAGTACATAGATACGTTACAGTTAGTGTTTGTGGGTTCAGCAATACATTCATAGTTGTTCCTTAAGCAAAAGAGAGAATTTTAAGACGAAGATCATAGTGGGTTAATGATGACAGCATATCATGAGTCCAAATTGTGATTTATCCAATTACGTGCACATGAGATTTGAAGTTGGGGTGGAAAGGTCAGCAAAACGAATGGTAAATACATAGGCAAATCTAAATAAATATAGACTGCATACAGCAATAATAATGTCTTAACTTGTGAATTTAAAAAATAGTATGATAAATCCCAAATTGGACATAATAGAAAATGATAGCATATAAACCAGGGAGAATGTGATTAGGCTGTTATGTTTTGTTTCTGAAGAAAATAGAAATAATTAATTGTAGACTTTACATTAAGTATACATATTCTATTTTTAAGAATAACAATGAAAAAATAGAGTGCATAATTTCCAATTAGAGGGAATAAATGAAATTTTTAAAAATACATTATTATATCATGGAGACAGTAAAATACTGTTTTATAACATATATAGAACAAAATACATTTATTATGTTAACAGTGTTATCTCTGAAGCCATACAATAAAGTGGTTAAGAAGATCGGAACTGGAATCAGACAGCCTGGGTTCAAATCTTACCCCCAGTACTCATTAGCTGTATGTTCTTGGGCACATCTGTGTTTTCTGTTTCTCAGCCTTCTCATTTGTAAACTAGAGATTATAACAGTATATATCTTATAGGGTTGTTTCATAATTAATGAGTTAAATGTAAATTCTTAGAACAGAAACTGGTATAGAGTTAATGCTCACAATATTGCCAAGATTTTTGTAAAAAATGGAAAAAGGTATAACAATTTTTATATGTTTGCTTATATGTATCTCTAGATTACAATTAAGTAATGAGTGGTTGTGAGTAGGGGCAGAGAGACCTAACACTGAAAATCCTTTATTCCTTTGGATCCATGTAAATTTACCTATTTAAAAATTAAGTTAGAAATTTACTAAATATATTTAAATAGATTCTAATTTTTAAAGAGCTCACTTGTATATTAAAGTAGGCTCAGTGCTGTAACAACTGGACCCAAACTCAATAGAAATGTGTAACTGGCTCAGGTGTTTCCAGGTACTAGAGCATTCCCTCTTGCTTTTCCTCGACCCTACTTAAACTTTTAAAAATCTTTCCTTTTATTTTATTTCAATAGTTTTTGGAGAACAGGTGGTTATTGGTTAAATGGATACGTTTTTTAGTAGTGATTTCTAAGATTTTGGTGCACCTGTCACTTGATCAGTGTACACTGTACCCAATACGTAGTCTTTTATTCCTCACCCTCCTCCCATTCTTCTCCCTGATCCCCAAAGTCCATTACATCATTCTTATGGCTTTGCATCCTCATAGCTTAGCTCCCACTTATAAGTGAGAATGTACAATATTTGGTTTTCCATTCCTGAGTTAGTTCACTTAGAATAATGATCTCCAACTCCATTCAAGTTGCTGCAAAGGCCATTATTTCATTCTGTTTTATGGCTGAGTAGATCCCATGGTATATATATACACCACATTTTCTTTATCCACTCATTGTGGATGGGCATTTAGGTTTGCTCCACATTTTTGCAATTGTGAATTGTGTTGCTATAAACATGCACATGCATATGTCTTTTTCATATAATGATTTCTTTTCCTTTGGATAGATACCCAGTAGTGGGATTACTAGATGGAATCATAGTTCTACTTTTAGTTCTTTAAGGAATCTCCACAATGTTTTCCATAGTGATTGTACTAGCTTACATTCCCACCAGCCATGTAAAAGACTTCCCTATTCACCACATCCATGCCAACATATATTATTTTTTGATTTTTTAATTATGGCCATTCTTGCAAGAGTAAGGTGGTATCTCATTGTGGTTTTAATATGCATTTCTCTGATAATTAGTGATGTTAAACATTTTTATATGTTTTTGAGGTGTTTGTATATCTTCTTTTGAGAATTTTCTTTTTTTCTTTATTAATGTAGCTTTTATTTTATTTATTTATTTATTTATTTATTATTATACTTTAGGTATATCTCCCAATGCTATCCCTCCCCCCTCCCCCCACCCCACAACAGTCCCCAGAGTGTGATGTTCCCCTTCCTGTCTCCATGTGTTCTCATTGTTCACTTCCCACCTATGAGTGAGAATATGCGGTGTTTGGTTTTTTGTTCTTGCGATAGTTTACTGAGAATGATGATTTCCAATTTCATCCATGTCCCTACAAAGGACATGAACTCATCATTTTTTATGGCTGCATAGTATTCCATCGTGTATATGTGCCACATTTTCTTAATCCAGTCTATCATTGTTGGACATTTGGGTTGGTTCCAAGTCTTTGCTATTGTGAATAATGCCGCAGTAAACATATGTGTAGATGTGTCTTTATAGCAGCATGACTTACAGTCCTTTGGGTATATACCCAGTAATGGGATGGCTGGGTCAAATGGCATTTCTAGTTCTAGATCCCTGAGGAATATCCACACTGACTTCCACAATGGTTGAACTAGTTTACAGTCCCACCAACAGTGTAAAAGTGTTCCTATTTCTCCACATCCTCTCCAGCACCTGTTGTTTCCTGATTTTTTAATGATTGCCATTCTAACTGGTGTGAGATGGTATCTCATTGTGGTTTTGATTTGCATTTCTCTGATGGCCAGTGATGGTGAGCATTTTTTCATGTGTTTTTTGGCTGCATAAATGTCTTCTTTTGAGAAGTGTCTGTTCATGTCCTTCACCCACTTTTTGATGGGGTTGTTTGTTTTTTTCTTGTAAATTTGTTTGAGTTCATTGTAGATTCTGGATATTAGCCCTTTGTCAGATGAGTAGGTTGCGAAAATTTTCTCCCATTTTGTAGGTTGCCTGTTCACTCTGATGGTAGTTTCTTTTGCTGTGCAGAAGCTCTTTAGTTTAATTAGATCCCATTTGTCAATTTTGGCTTTTGTTGCCATTGCTTTTGGTGTTTTAGACATGAAGTCCTTGCCCATGCCTATGTCCTGAATGGTAATGCCTAGGTTTTCTTCTAGGGTTTTTATGGTTTTAGGGGTAATGTTTAAGTCTTTAATCCATCTTGAATTGATTTTTGTATAAGGTGTAAGGAAGGGATCCAGTTTCAGCTTTCTCCATATGGCTAGCCAGTTTTCCCAGCACCATTTATTAAATAGGGAATCCTTTCCCCATTGCTTGTTTTTCTCAGGTTTGTCAAAGATCAGATAGTTGTAGATATGCGGAATTATTTCTATTCATGTCCTTTGTCCACTTTTTGATGGGATCGTTTGGGTTTTTTTCTTGCTGATTTGTTTGAATTCCTTGTAGAAACCTTTTATTAAATTATCTTCAAATTATCTGATTTGAATGTGTCATCAAAGACTAAGCAAAGTAAAAACCAACAACTTGGGGGTGATTGGTGTGCCCAACAAGATGTGACTTTTTACCATGTCTTTCATACAAGTCTCATCCTCTGGTGTCTCTGGTGATTAAAAGGACACGCACCAGGTTTTTTGGCTTAGCTATGATTGGCAGCTTTTCTCAGCCCATTTGCCCCTAAAAACATAACACTGGGCAATGACTTAGAAATTTTTAAGATTAAAATTGAAGGAGATTAAAATTTTAAAAAATTTTTGATACTCTTCCATGGTAATAAAGACAGAAATAAGACTTTTTATCACGTGTTTACATATAACATATGCTTTGTCTGTGTGATACATTTTATACTGTTATAGATACAATACAAAAGGGTGAAATAAATACATACATTGTTCTTTGAAAAACTAAAGACTGTTGGCACCTTGAAAGAGGTAGGCAACAGTCTCAGGTTTAGTTAGGGAAGACATATCTCCGCAGTAGCTAAGCTCATGGTGCATGTTTATCTATGATTAAATGCTTTAGTCAGGAAAATTAGAAATGCCAATAGTGTAGATTATGGCCATTCTTGCAAGAGTAAGGTGGTATCTCATTGTGGTTTTAATATGCATTTTTCTGATAATTAGTGATGTTAAACATTTTTATATGTTTTTGGGGTGTTTGTATATCTTCTTTTGAGAATTGTCTATTCATGTCCTTTGTCCACTTTTTGATGGGATTGTTTGGGTTTTTTTCTTGCTGATTTGTTTGAGTTCCTTGTAGAGACCTTTTATTAAATTATCTTCACATTATCTGATTTGAATGTGTCATCAAAGACTAAGCTAAGTATGAGTTGCCAGAATAATTCTGAGTGTAGCTAAACTGTAGTAAATTAGTAAAAACTATTCATTCCAATATAACTGAACTAAATTAGTGATTTACTAAGGAAAAGTATTAGGGAGAAAATAGCACAAAATGTGCTTGGAGAGGTAAGCCAGGGCCAATATCATGTAGGCATACTACAGACTATGTTATAGAGTTTGGGTTTTATCGAACACATTGAGAAACTATTGAAGGGTTAGATTTCGGCAGGAAAGTGACATGATTCTATTTGCATTTTAAGAAGAATGCTATGGCTGCTTTGTGATAATTAAATGGAAGCAGAGAAACCAGACTGGAGGCTATTGCAGTGGTCACCATAAGAGGTGATGGTGACTTGGACTAGGGTACTGACTGTGAAAACAGAGGAGAGTAGCCAGAGCCTTACTGTAATTTGAAAATAAAATTACTTTGATCTGGTGATAGCTCTGATGTGGGATAGAAGGGAAGAAAGGTATTAGAGATGACCCTTAGGTTTCCAGCTTGAGTGTGTGGGGGAAAATTTTGGCAAGGACAAAGAACAGACGCTTTTAACAAAATGGGTGGAATGAGAAAAAGATTGTTTATTCATCCCAATCCTAGTGATTTTTAAAGAAAGTGGATGTTTATAATTTGAGGATGTTTCTGTTTTCTCAAACCAAACAAAGTCATCATTGTCAGTATAAAAGTTTTCACATACTTGGAAAATAATATGAATTGGCAGATGTGAACATGCAAGATCAAGGTAGCTGAGTCCAAGCTGAATGGCTCTACATATAAATGTGAAAAATGTGAGACTTGGAGGGAGATGAGGACTGCACTGGGAGGAGATTGAGAGACCCTTGGCCTTTGTATAAGCAGTAGCTTCAAACTACCTCATAACCACTCTGGCTAGTGAAGTGTGAGCTACTCTACCTGGATCCTGCCAAGCTGGGGTGAAGAGAGGAGAGCAAAACGCAGTCCTTATACAGTATGAAGTAGTCCAGGACTCGGGTAAGGAGTCCTAATTCCTATCCTCTTGGTCAAATAGAAATAGATCTTTTAAAAGATTCTTAATTTAGAGAAGGAAGTTAGAAAACCTTCCCCGGAAATATTGCTTTAAGGGTTCCATGGTGCATTTAAAATCATCCAATTGCACCTCCATCCCCATTTGATGCTTGAATACTTTTTTGAAATCATATCAATATTCAGCAGCCCTACTACTGGCAAATTATTCAACTTAATCTCTGAATTACTTTATTAAACATTGTCTCTATTCTCCTCTTAATAAAGCTAGAAAATTTCCAGGAGTCATCGCCTTTGAGGAGATAATTTTGAATGAACACTTAAGGACTAATGGAACACAGAGGTCAGATGTCCCCATACAGAATCTCTGTTTTTGCTCTTTACTGTACTTGAACCACCCAAAATTCAATACTGGTTGCATTCCCCAAAGGGAATTCACTCACACTAGAAGCATTAATGAGCAATGTAATTTTGTTGAAATTTTTGCAACAGAATAGACTTTACATCACACACCACAAAGCAAAATGCTCAAAAATTCTCATGTGACAAGTTATCCTAAGTCTCCTCTTCTCTTGGCCTCTCTCTTGCAGGATGCCACTCCAAAACCTCAATTCTTCACCATGTTATTACGCTTTTCTCTCAGAAGTGTAAATAACAACCTACCAGAGTTGTCAACAAATAAAGAGCCCTCAAAAAGTGGAAGATTTTATCCTATTATTTTCTCACAATTTGGTTCACTATTGAAGTTTTTAAGTTTTGCATGGCTTAGCTATAATTAAGTACATATGGCATCATTTCAACTTGGCAACCATAGCTACTATTTTCTTGCTACTTATACTCCTATAATCAGCACCAAGAAGACAATCAGGTTCCATTAAATGTATGGGTTTCACACACCTGTGCTTCTCAAGGAGGTAGCTCCTAAGGGAATAATTTGAGGCCAAGCCACAGAGGACCCCATCAGTCTCAAGGAACAAGAGCCAAAGTGATTGGTGATGCTTGTGAATTGATGACCAAAGCCAGAGACAGGCTGAATAGAAAGACTGGAAGCAAGAAGTTGGCCAAGAAAAAAAAAACAGACTGAAAGGACTAAGTTGTATGCAGGGGACATATCAGGTGCCACAGCACAAATGCACATGACACAGTTTCTACTAAGATCAAGTAGGAAAAAGAGATGAGGAGTATACAAATACCCCTGCCAATGAAATAACATTTTAATGACACAGACCAAAGAGGATACGTGAGTTCGCAAGGGCAAGCGCAAATTAAGAATAAAGGGGGAAAAAAATCTCCTTAGTACAAAAAGAAGGAGAGAGAATTTCCCCATCCCTTTTCTTAGAGTATTTACTTAGAAAATTTATAAATTCTTTCACTGACTCTTTGAGATGGATGTGAATATTTTTAAAAGATAAATAAGCCTCTTGCCAGTTTTACAACCCAGGAATCTTTTTCTCAGGGATGTGGCACCCATCTCTTTGAAACGTAATCATCAAGGAAGATAGTACCCCCATCTCCCCATCTCCCAGTTCCCATGGAAGGATAGGACTCTCTCTTCAGCAGGACACCTGACTGTAAGTTGCAAGACTATCACCTGCAGTAAAGATATGAGAAGTTATAAGAAAAAAAAAAAGAGAGAGAGAGAGAGATACGAGAAGTTTATTTTCACTTTGGATAAAGTCTGTTAGCAAACACAAATAACCACCTCAATTACCAGGTGAGTTAGGATAAATTATGTGTGACAAAGGGCACGTCAAAGTCCCCTTACTTGAGATCTGGTTACCCTTATCTTGAGAACATGCGTGTAATGGATTGTATATGTTTGGTTTTATAAAGAGTGAGCTTTCTTTCTGTGTTTGTGATCTCTTTAGCAGATTGCCTGTGATCCACATCAGAGTCTGGTTTAAAGTTTATTCAATAATAAAACTACTTTTTTTCCTTCCTATATTTTGTGGGGAGGATTTTCTGGATGGGTAGGAGGTTTTATTTTTGACTGTATTTCCCCTGAAGTTCAGGGTAGGAAAATAAGCTTTCTGATGAGGTAAATATCAGATAAGAGAAGGTCTTCTGAAGGGAAGACCTTGAAGATGGGGTAGAATGTTGACTGAAGGAAGAAAGAAGTAGGCATTTCAGACATAGCAGACGACCCAGTAAAAGACTTGGCTGTCCCTAATTGTTGTAAACTTAAAGGCCACATTTAAGAGTTGTCTCAGAGGGGTTTGAAGTCTCATTGCTGATTTTTGTAGTTTCCTTATAATGTCAGGGGCAGATGCAGTAAAAAATCTGTACCCAGGAGAGCTTGCCCGCATGGGGAGTCTGGGTCTCCATTAGTATATTTCCTGAGTGCCCCAACCAAACAGCTGAAACCAAGTAGGATTTTCATCCTTTCCCTGAATTGTTGCTCTAATCTTGTCATAATTGCCTGGCTTAACAACACACTTTTTCCTCTGCTTTTTCTCTACGGCACAGCAAGTGGACAATACTTGTAAGTCATGACAAGTTAAATTAAAGAACGTGGCCAACTTAACAAACTCCTCTATAAACTTTTCTGGATGCTCTGAAAACTGGCCAAATTTTTGCTTGTATAAAGCCAAATCAGATCTAGAAAATGCACATGTACTCTAAGTGTTCCTCCGTTTCCATTAGCTACCTCCCACAATGAACACAGGTCTGACTTTAGGGGCTGATAGGGGACCCCACTCCTGGTGGTACTGGTTGGGCAGCAGGGTATATGTGCTGGGGCAAGTTGGATAAGCGGGAGGGTTACCTGATGACCTTGGGGTGGAATCTTTCATTAGAGAAGTGGTGGGACCTGCGCCCTGCCTCAGAACTAGGGGACTGAAGAGGCTCTGGAGAGGGTGTGGGCCTTTTAGGAAGAATAGCTCGGAGGGAATCCCTTAAGTGTAGCTTCCTGGTATCTGGAAGTAACATGAACCAGTGAAGGGCCATACAAGCCGGTACATAAGAGACCTCCTCCCATTTTCCTTCTTTTTTACAGGATAAGTCCAATTGTAAAACAGCAGTATAATGTATAGAACCATGTTTAGGCCAAATATCTTGGTTTTCCAATTTATATTAAACCCAAATGGTGTTGCGATAGAAAATGAATTTATTTTTCTTTAAGGTGAATTTGAATTTGCTCCAATAGCCTAAAAGACATCCTAGCAGTGAGTTTTCTGGGATGCTTATCATTGTCTCCATGTCAAACAAGGATTTCTATTGGACACAGAAGTTTTTCTAAGTCTAGCAAGAGGGAAAGCAAACGGGTCCTCACTATTTTCCTTTCAGATTTCCGCTGCCTGCAGAGAAGATGTAAGTGTAGGTAGCAAGGCATTACAAAAGTAGATTATAAGCATTTGCCAGTGAATTAAATATGACAAAAGAAGTATTTTTATAAAGCAAAATGTAAAAGGAAAAGAGTAAATAAAGTGACAAAGACAAGAAAATGCTATTACAGAAAATGATAACTTTAGGTCAGAAAACAAGAAAAGGGAAGACCAAGAATTTCCTAGGATGGACCCGTAACTCATAATCCTAGAGATAATGGCAATGCCAAAAACCCTAGAGTATCTGAGAGGCAGCCAACAATACCGAATGCTGAAAACCCAGAGTACCCAAGTATGAGCCAACAAGGGGCCCCACACCAAGTGCTGAAAACCCCAGAGCATCTGAGGGGCAGGCAACAGTGAACCCCAAAGGGCTGGTTGGGGCCACAGAACAACATGACTCTGGCATCCCAGAGTTGGCAAAATGGAGACTTCTCACGACCAAGTGTCTTGCTTTAAACAATTGCCCAAATACAGTTAACAAAAAATCAAAGTTAAAATAACCTCAAACAAAACATATAATTGAGAACTGAAGTTAAAATAACCTCAAACAAAACATATAATTGAGAACTGAAAATAAAATGGCTGGCTCACCCAAGCTGAGGGAACCTGGAGAGACTTTCACCCGAGTCCCACATAGAAGACCAGTCAGTGCCATTTTGCCTCCTGTGGATGGATGCGTGTACCTCTGCCCTCCCAGCCCCCACCCCTCTTGAATCAAGTGAGCAGGGGAATAAAGCCTCTGGCTAGAGGATCAGTTTAAAGTCCACCAACATTTGGGTACCCCAAAGCACGTCCCTGTCACCCCTTCCCATGGTCCTTTTCCTCTGACTCCAAGCCTGGGTGAGCTTGGCTGCCATGTTGTGGGGAGATGGGGCGTGGCATGGGGACCAGTGACCTGCTGGCCTGTCAGTCAGAGTAGTGAGTCCCACACAAGGCAGCGGCACTATGGCTACTTGCCCGTCCACTCAGCTCCACTGGCAGGAAAGATGATGATCTTAAAAGAGCCTTTGACTAGCGTTACAGCTCTATAATGCTAATTGCCATCTCACCATCTCTCACTAATTGCCGTCTCTCATCTCTCCAATAATCTCTTGATTTTTTCAATAGATTGGAATACCCAAATGAGAATTTTCTTTAGGAAAGGAAGGGCCGGGCGCGGTGGCTCAAACCTGTAATCCCCGCACTTTAGGAGGCCAAGGCAGGTGGATCACCTGAGGTCAGAAGTTCAAGACCAGCCTGGTCAACATGGTGAAACCCTGTCTCTACTAAATATACAAAAATTAGCCGGGCATGGTGGTGGGTGCCTAAAATCCCAGCTACTCGTGAGGCTGAGGCAGGAGAATTGCTTGAACCCGGGAGGCGGAGGTTGCAGTGAGCCAAGATCGCGCCATTGCGCTCCAGACTGGACAACTAGAGAGAAACTTTGTCTCAAAAAAAAAAAAAAAAAAAAAGAAGAAGAAGAAAGAAAGAATAATTACGACTTTTCTGAGTTCTTGCATATCTCAGGATGTCTCTTTTTTACTTTTGAACACCTAAACATTTAGGGAAGTACCCTATAGAATTGTTGGGTCAATTTGGTTAATAAGTACAAAAACAATACAATTGGATGTTATCTTAATCTGAGAATTGGAGATTTCTAATTAAGTTAGATTGTTATAGCTTTTGTTCTGGTGAACTATATTGCATGGAACATTAAACCCCAAGTGATTGCTGCTGTCAGAACTCTTCCTGGCTCTGCAACTGGTGAGTTTCTTCAATGACAAAGAATTCTGGAACACAATGAATCTCTGCTCATCTTCTACCTTTGCCATGTTTGGTGCTAGGAGTATTAATCTGAGTGAATATACAAAAAAAAGTGTTAGTAGGCAGGTGTAAGACCGGAGTCTGGTTGTTGGTGTGAGGTTCAATGTTTTTCTATCCATGAAGCCCTGTATCCCAGATTTAGGAGAGAGGTCACTTAAAGCCTTTCTCAACTTTTGAGGGGCTCCAAACTGTCTATTTCAGAGGATGACAAAGAGATGAATGATCTAGGATGATGTTCCTTGATTTGCTCTAAAATGATATGCTCAGGAAAAATTCCACTCCAACTCTGACATCTCTTATTTTCCAGCATGCTTTCCAGTTTTTATCTTTTTCTGTTTTTTTAAGGCTACTTTAATGAGAAGTTAGGAGGAGAAATATCAGGTCTGGCAGGCTGGTCTGTCACCATAGCAACCCAGAGCCCTCTCTAATTGTCTTTTGAACACACTGCTTATGTGGTATGATTATGTTGATGACTATCTATGTCATTGGTAAAAATAAAGCTGTCAGTGTGGCAATTTTTCTAACTCAAAGAATCTTCTGCCCTGAGGCTGGATAAAAGCTCTGATTCTCTGGAGGAACTGATACTCTGGGGTAGAAGTGTTTTCTGTGAACTATTTTTTATTTGTGAAGAGCTCCTGTCTCCAGGATTTCTATTTTCTTCTCCCCTGATAGATCTATTGACTCCCTGGAAAGACAGGCAGACAAATTTATTACTTCTTTTGGATGGGGGTCATATTTCAGAGAGAACATCGAAAAATTACACCCTAAAGACAGGGGCCTGAGCTTATATTTTATAGGGGAAATTGCCCCAATATTCACGTAGGTTCTTTTCTATTCTCCTTAAGCATCGGCCAGCTTGAGAAATAAAGGGACAGATTACAAAAGAGAGAAATTTTAAAGCTGGGCATCCGGGGGAGACATCACATGTTGGTAGGTTCCATGATGCCTCACAAGCCGCAAAAACCAGCAAGTTTTTATTAGGGATTTTCAAAAGGGGAGGGAGTGTGCGAATAGGTGTGGGTCACAGACATCAAGTACTTTACAAGGTAATAGAATATCACAAGGCAAGTGGAGGCAGGGTGAGATCACAGGACTACAGGACTGGGGAGAATTAAAATTGCTAATGAAGTTTCAGGCACCATTGTCATTGATAACATCTTATCAGGAGACAGGGTTTTGAGAGCAACCGGTCTGACCAAAATTATTAGGCGGGAATTTCCTCTTCCTGATAAGCCTGGGAGTGCTATGGGAGACTGGGGTCTATTTCATCCCTACAGGCTTGGCCATAAGAGACGGGCACACCTGGGGGGCCGTTTATAGGCCTATACCGCCAGGCATGTATTCTCTTTCTTAGGGATGTTCCTTGCTGAGAAAAAGAATTCAGGGATATTTTTCCCATTTGCTTTTGAAAGAAGAGAAATATGGCTCTGTTCCACCTGGCTCACCAGAGGTCAGAGTTTAAGGTTATCTCTCTTATTCCCTGAACAATTGCTGTTATCCTGTTCTTTATTCAGGGTGCCCAGATTTCATATTGCTCAAACACACATGCTGTACAATTTGTGCAGTTAACACAATTATCACATGGTCCTGAGGCAACATACATCCTCCTCAGCTGACAGCATTAAGAGATTAAAGTAAAGACAGGCATAGGAAATCACAAGGGTATTGACTGGGGAAGTGATAAATGTCCATGAAATCTTCACAATTTATGTTTAGAGAGTGCAGTAAAGACAGGCATAAGAAATTATAAAAGTATTAATTTGGGGAACTAATAAATGTCAATGAAATCTTCACAATCCATGTTCTTCCACCATGGCTTCAGCCAGTCCTTCCATTTGGGGTCCCTGACTTCCTGCAAAACAACATTTAACACACTATTTTTCCTTTAGTTAGCCCCTCACCAACACTGCTTCAGTAGATATCTTAATCTTGAGCTCTTGTTTGCAGGCTATTAAACAAACTTACTAACTCATTTTACTGTCTCCACTCTTTTTTTTCCAATATTTATTATAAAAATGCTCAACCTTATAGTAGGATTGAAAGAATTTTACAGTGTACTCTCCACCTAGATTCTACCAGTAACATTTTACTCTAGTTGTTGTATCACATATTTATCCATCTGTTTATTCATCCATCCATCTATTCATCTTATCTTTTGATGCATTTCAGAGTTGCATACATCAGTACACTTCCCCCTAAATGCTTCAGCCAGCATACCATGGTCATTTCTTATTCTTATTTATTTATTTGAATAATTACGAAGTTGATTTTCTAATGTTTTATTGGTGGTGTACTTTCCCTTTTTGAAAAGTTTATTGCATCCTTCATCCATTTTTCTATGAATATGTTGGTTATTTGAATATTAATTTCTTGGAGGACTTTTACTGAAATTTAATTTTCAGTTGTTTCTTTCTGAATAATTTCTTTATTATGAGACATTTATAAAATCTTAGGGAAACCCAAAAAAATAATATGAGACAAACATCTTTTCCTAAAAACTTAATATTTGGTTGAATTTGCCTTACAATCTTCTTTGTGCTGTTATCTGAAATGTGTGTTTTTTCTGTTATTAAATGTATCAGTATTTTTCTGTTTAATTTTCTCTTTGGTGTAATGCTTTTAAATATTCATCTATATTTAAATATATTTCTTTTGTTTTATACTTTTATTTTGTTAATTTTTTTAAAGTGAATGAAAATGTACTGCATATGAGAAATTAATATTCTAAATTTATGAAGAATACAGAATAATGTAAAATTTCTCAGGGTCTCATTAAACATTTACAAAGGTCAATAACTGATTTTATACAAAAGAGGATATTCAAATAAATATATGAAACATATATTACCTCATTTAAAATAAAAATAATCATTTCAACAAGTTATTAATTGAATAACCTTTACGATAGTATTTTGCATAGTAAAGGGGGAAATATATTTTTAGGAGTTGCTACAGCATTTCTCTGAAGTATTGTGGCAGTGTGAATAAAACAAACCAAAAACTAATATTCTTTGACTCAGCAATACCACAGCTGAAAATATAATAGAAATGTGGCAAAATCTTTTTTTTTAATGTTTTGGACTTCTTTTTTATTATTATTATACTTTAAGTTCTAGGGTACATGTGCACAACATGCAGGTTTGTTACGTATGTATACATGTGCCATGTTGGTGTGCTGCACCCATTAACTAGTCATTTACATTAGGTATATCTCCTAATGCTTTCCCTCCCCCGTCCCTGCACCCCATGACAGGCCTCGGTGTGTGATGTTCCCCACTCTGTGTCCAAGTGTTCTCATTGTTCAATTCCCATCTATGAGTGAGAACATGCAGTGTTTGGTTTTTTGTCCTTGCGATAGTTTGCTGAGAATGATGGTTTCCAGCTTCATGCATGTCCCTACAAAGGACATGAACTCATCCTTTTTTATGGCTGCATAGTATTCCATGGTGTATATGGCCACATTTTCTTAATCCAGTCTATCATTGATGGACATTTGGGTTGGTTCCAAGTCTTTGCTATTGTGAATAGTGCTGCAATAAACATATGTGTGAGTGTGCCTTTATAGCAGCATGATTTATAATCCTTTGGGTATATATCCAGTAATGGGATGGCTTGGTCAAATGGTATTTCCAGTTCTAGAACCTTGAGGAATAGCCATACTGTCTTCCACAATGGTTGAACTAGTTTACAGTCCCACCAACAGTGTAAAAGTGTTCTTAATTCTCCACATCCTCTCCAGCATCTGTTGTTTCCTGACTTTTTAATGATCCCCATTCTAACTGGTGTGAGATGGTATCTCATTGTGGTTTTGATTTGCATTTCTCTGATGGCCAGTGATGATGAGCATTTTTTCATGTGTCTATTGACTGCATAAATGTTTTCTTTTGAGAAGTGTCTGTTCATATCCTTCGCCCACTTTTTGATGAGGTTGTTTGTATTTTTCTTGTAAATTTGTTTGAGTTCTTTGTAGATTCTGGATATTAGCCCTTTGTCAGTTGAGTAGATTGCAAAAATTTTCTCCCATTCTGTAGGTTGCCTGTTCACTCTGATGGTAGTTTCTTTTGCTGTGCAGAAGCTCTTGAGTTTAATTGGATCCCATTTGTCAATTTTGGCTTTTGTTGCCATTGCTTTTGGTGTTTTAGACATGAAGTCCTTGCCCATGCCTATGTCCTGAATGGTATTCTAGGTTTTCTTCTAGGGTTTTTATGGTTTTAGGTCTAACATTTAAGTCTTTAATCTATCTTGAATTAATTTTTGTATAAGGTGTAAGGAAGGGATCCAGTTTCAGCTTTCTACGTATGGCTAGCCAGTTTTCCCAGCACCATTTATTAAATAGAGAATCCTTTCCCCATTTCTTGTTTTTCTCAGGTTTGTCAAAGATCAGATGGTTGTAGATGTGTGGTATTATTTCTGAGGGCTCTGTTCTATTCCATTGGTCTATATCTCTGTTTTAGTACCAGTACCATGCTGTTTTGGTTACTGTAGCTTTGTAGTATAATTTGAAGTCAGGTAGTGTGATGCCTCCAGCTTTGTTCTTTTGGCTTAGGATTGTCTTGGCAATGTGGGCTCTTTTTTGGTTGCATATGAACTTTAAAATAGATTTTTCCAATTCTGTGAAGAAAGTCATTGTCAGCTTGATGGGGATGGCATTGAATCTACAAATTACCTTGGGCAGTATGGCCATTTTCACCATATTGATTCTTCCTATCCATGAGTATGGAATGTTCTTCCATTTGTTTGTATCCTCTTTTATTTTGTTGAGCAGTGGTTTGTAGTTCTCCTTGAAGAGGTCCTTCACATCCCTTGTAAGTTGGATTCCTAGGTATTTTATTCTCTTTGAAGCAACTGTGAATGGGAATTCACTCATGATTTGGCTCTCTGTCTGTTATTGGTGTATAAGAATGCTTGTGATTTTTGCACATTGATTTTGTATCCTGAGACTTTGCTGAAGTTGCTTATCAGCTTAAGGAGATTTTGGGCTGAGACGATGGGGTTTTCTAAATATACAGTCATGTCATCTGCAAACAGGGACAATTTGACTTCCTCTTTTCCTAATTGAATACCGTTTATTTCTTTCTCCTGCCTGATTGCCCTGGCCAGAACTTCCAGCACTATGTTGAATAGGAGTGGTGAGAGAGGGCATCCCTGTCTTGTGCCAGTTTTCCAAGGGAATGCTTCCAGTTTTTGCCCATTCAATATGACATAGGCTGTGGGTTTGTTATAAATAGCTCTTATTATTTTGAGATATGTCCCATCAATACCGAATTTATTGAGAGTTTTTAGCATGAAGGGCTGTTGAATTTTGTCAAAGGCCTTTTCTGCATCTATTATTTTGTTAATATTGTAAGAACATTTAAATACTAATTCATCTGGAATACTTTGGTGCGTGCAGAGTGTTTAGACTCTGGCTTAAATTTTTCCAAGTATTTAACCAGTTAACTCAGCATTATTTATTAAAGAATTTAATCTTCCCCATTTACTTGAAACCACAAATTTAACTCCTATATAATCTTTGGTCTTTTCTTGAAAATGCTTTACAATGACTGAATAATCTATTATTTTATTCAATACATATTTGTGGTATATTTTAATGCCTAACATTTCTGTGCTCCACTGGTGGTTCTTCCTTTCAATATTTTGTTTTCATTCATGAATTACTTATTCTTCCAGACAAAAGATAAAATTGCTTTGCCAAACTCAAAAAAAAAAAACTCATTGATATTTTGTTTGCTATTTTTTTGAATTTATAAATTAGTGTAGTGATAATTGGCATCTTTGCCACTTAGTTCCCCTCATTGAAGAATATAATATATTTCTCTATTTAGTAGGTACTGCCAAAAAGTTTTCTTAGGTGATTGTACCAATTTTCACTTCCATACAGTATGTGAATGTTTCAGTCATTACACATCTTTGCCAACTCTTAGTACTTTTGCCTTTTTCATTTTAACTATTCTAGTGGCTATGACATTGCTTATGACTTTATTTGCATTTCTTTGATGATTAATAAAATTATGTGCCTTTCATGTTCTTATTTGCCATTTGGATGTCCTTATTTTAATCAAGTATTTATTCAAATCTTTCCTCTGCTTTTTTCTATTGTATTGCTTGCCTTTCTCTTTTTGTTTTTTATAAGTTATTTGTACACTCAGGATTTGAGTCCTTTATCAGATGTATGTATTTCAACTGTCATCTCTTACAATGTGGCTTTCTTAAAATTCATAATTGTTTTCACCTTATTAATACAGTATTTATTTGTCTTCCCTCTGTCAAACTCTGAGCCAACCACATTCCCCAGGCTACCTGGGAATGTATAGGAAAAAAGAACATACAGGGCCAATGAGACATAGGAGAAAGAACTATGGGAGGTGGAGATGGCTCCTTCACATGGCAAAAAGAATGAGAGAGGCAATCATCAGGCAAAAGAGCCCCATGACCTCCCAGAGGGCAAAGCCCAGAATGGGATAGAAGAGCTGTTGCTTCAGAGAAGTGTTCCTGGCATAACCAATGATGAGGCTCCCAAACACAGTCCCAACCAATCCCAGCCCCAGAGCCAGCCACCCCAACTGTAGCAGCCCCAACTCCAATAAACTTGGCTGCTGTGTCAATGTCTCTTGAAATTGCACTGGTTTGGAAGCTGCAGCTAGGGACAAGTGAGATAAGGGGATGTGAGACTGCCAAGCTGCTGAGGCTCTCATCTGTCAGTGTCTCTGGTCATTTCAGCACCACTGCAGATAGTAGGCAGCTCAGCAACTGGGAGGTACTCTTGACCAAGAGTGGGTGTAGGCACACTTGGAGCAGGTGTACATTTTTAGGGGTGAGGGGCTATGGGAACACAGTTGCTTTCAGTGCAGAGAAGGTAGAGAGCAAATTTCATAATTTTAATGTAACTAATTTATTAGTTTTTTTCTTTATGGCTAATGCATTTTATATCTTGTTCAAGAATTTTTTGCCTGCCCCAAGGTCGTGAGGATATTTTTCATTTTCTTCTAAAATCTCATTGTTTTCTTTTTATAATTGTAACTCTGAACTTGATTTTTGTTCATGATGTGAGGTAGTGGAAAAAGGTAATTTTTCCATGTGCATTTACAAATGACCCAGTAAATAAATTTTGAAAGGACAAAATTATAAAAATAAAAGGGAATGTTAAAGCTGCCTGAAGAGCTCTGCAGACCCACTCTCTGGCAAAATAACCATAATAAGTGAAAATTATATTTAAAAAGAACAACTATATAATAATTACATTAAACAAATGTATTAATCTTCCAATTAAGAGGCAGACTTTGGTAACATGGACTTTTAAAAATCATTAATTTTATCCTGTTTATAGGAGACTAATTTTAGATTCCAACATACAAATACATGGAAAGTAAAACAATAAAAGAGGATACAACCATTAGAAAGTTGAAGTGGCAATACTAACATAAGACAAAATCAACTTTAAAACGAAAACTGTTACTAAAGAGATACATTTTATAATGATGAGTCATTATTTATAGAGGTATAATAATTATAAACATGTAGGTACCTAATAACAGAGCCCCCAAATTCATGAAGTAAAAACTGACAGATTCAATAAATAGATAATTCAACAATAATAGTTGGAGATTTCAATACTCCACTTTCTATAATGAATAGAATAACCACACAGAAGGTGAATGAGAAAATAGGAGACTTGAACAACAATGTAAACCAACTATACCTGACATGCATCTGTGCAATAATCCACAAAATAACAGCAAAGTACACATTCTTCTTAAGTTCATAAGGAACATTCTCCAGAATAGACCATGTGTTAGGCCATAAAGCAAACCTCAATAAATTAAAGAGGGTTAAAATCATACAAAGTGCATTCTCTAGCCAAAAAGAAATCAAATTGAAAATCAAAAACATACAGAAAAAAATTTCATTCACAAATATATGGAAATTAAACATCAGACTTCTAAATATTCAATGTGGGAAATAAAAAATTTAAAATACTTAGAGATGTATTAAAATAAAAGCACAACGTTTCAAAACTATGGAATGAAGCTAACACCATGCTTAGAAGGAAATTTATAGTAGTAAAAACCTATCTTTAGGAAGAAGAAATGTTTCAAATTTATAACCTAAGCTTCCAATACAAATCACTGGAAAAAAGAATAAACTAAACTCAAACTGGTAAAATTAAGGAAATAGTAAAGACTATAATGAAAATTAATGAAGTAGAATACAGAAACAATATAGAAAACTAATGAAGCTGAACATTGTTCTTTAAAGAGATTAACAAACTTTAAGCTAGACTGACCAAGAAAAAAAGAGGCACGACAGATTCCTAAAATAAGAAGTAAAAGAGCATAATACTGAACTTGCAGAAATAAAAAGGGTTATAAGGGATATGATGAGCAGTAACTATATGTTAACAAATTAGATAAATGAAATGGGCAAATTCCTAGAAGACACAAACTGCAAACTGACTCAAGAGGAAGTAAAAATCCTGAATAGATTTAACAATAGATTGAATTAGACATTTAAAACTTCCCACAAATAAAAACAGGCCCATATGGCTTCATTTGAATTATACCAAATGTCTAAAGATAAATTAACATCAATTTTCCACAAATTCTTCCAAAGGAGGGAACACTTTCTGACTCATTCTATGAGCCCAGTATTACCCTAATACCAAAACCAGACAAACGTATTACAAGAAAATAAAAGTTTACATCGATAACTTCTATTAGTGCAATGGCAAAAATTCTCAGCAAAGTACTATCAAACCAATTCAGCAACATATGAAAAGGATTATACACCATTACTGAGAAAGATCTATACCAGCAATTTAAGGTTGGTTGAACGTCCAAGAATCAATGTAATACAGCATGTCAATAGAATAAAGGACAAAAGCTACATGAGCATCTCAATAAATACAGAAAAAACATTTGACAAAATTTGACAGTACTTCATGAAGAAAATATGCAACAAATAATAAGCAGAAGATGGGATTTCCTTAACTTGATAAAGGGCATCTTCAAAAGTCTCTTAACTAACATACTTAATGGTGAAAGACAGAACTTTTCTCCTAAGATCAGGAATGAGACATGAATGTCTGCTCCCCCTTCATCTTCCATTCAACTTTGTACAGGAGGTTCAAGTCAGGTCAATTAGGAATTTTTTTTTTTTTTAAAGAGCATTCAGTTTGAAAAGAAGAAGGATAACCATATATATTTGCAGATGATATTATGTATAGAAAATCCTAAGGAATCCACTAAAAAAATCATCAGATAATAAATTAGTTCAGCAACATTGCAGGGTAAAAGATAGATTCATTATTTCAACTGATCAACATAAAAAATCAGGGCAGGTGTGGTGGCTCATGCCTGTAATCCCAGCACTTTGGGAGGCTGAAGTGGGAGGATCACTTGAGCTCAGGGTTTCAAGACCAGCCTGGGCAATATGGCGAGACCCCATATCTCCCAAAAATACACACACACAAATAGCTAGGCATGGTGGTATGCACCTGTAGTACCAGCTACTTGGGAGGCTGAAGGGGGAAGATGGTTTGAGCCCAGGAGACAGAGATTGCAATGAGCTGAGATTGCACCATTGTACCCCAGCCTGGGTGACAAAGCCAGACACTGTCTCAAGAAAACAAAAAAGATCAATTGTATGTCTGAATATTATCAATACATAATAGGAAGAGGTCCCATGTTCATCAATTGGATGATCTAATTTTATTAAAATGGAAATACTCCCCAAATTAATCTATAGTTTCAGCACAATCCTCATCAAAATTCTAGCTGGCCCCTCTGCAGTAATTGGTGAGCTGATCCTAAAATATATATGATAATTCAAGAGACCTAGAATAGCAAAAACAATTTTGAAAAAGAACAAAGTTGGAGGGCTTGCACTTCCTCGTTTCTAACCTGGCAGTAATCGAGACTGTATGGTACTGGCATCAGGATAGACATATATCAATGGAATAGAATTGAGAGTCCATAAATAAACCCTCTCATTTATGGTAAATTTATTTTTAACAAAAATGCCAGGACAATTCAGTGGCGAAAGGATAGTCTTTTCAACAAATAGTGTTAAAACAACTGGATGTCCACATGCAAAATAGTAAAATTGGACCCCTACCTCATACTATTAAATACATGCAAAAATACACTCAAACTGATCAAAGTCATAGACATAAGAGCAAAAATTATAAAATTCTTAGAAGTTAATATAGGTCTAGATTTTTATTAACTTAGAATAGGCTGATTTCTTAGGCATAACATCAAAAGTACAAGAAGCAAAAGAAAAACCTAGACAAATTGGACTTTATAAAAATTTAAAACTTTTGTGCCACAAAAGACACCATCAGAAGAGTGAAAAGACACCCACAGAATAGGAGAAAATATTTGCAAATCGTGTTTATGATAAGGGACTTGTATCTAAAATACATAACACCTCTTACTCTTATAACCCAATCATGGAAAGAAAGCCCAATTAAAAATGGCCAAAGGATTTGAATAAACATTTCTCCAAAGAAGATATACAAATGGTCAGTAAGTACATGAAAAAATGATCGATGTCATTAGCCATCAACTAAATGCACATTAAAACCACAATGAGATACTACTTTACACCCACTGGATGCCAAAAAGTCAGATAATGACAAGCTATTGAACCCTTGCAAACTACTGGTGGGATTGCCTGGGACAGAGCTGCTTTGGAAAATAGTCTGGCAGTTCCTCAAAAGGCTAAACCTAGATGGAGAGTATTAGTTTCTGGGTCTTCCATAACAAAGCACCACACACTGAGTGTCATAAACAACTCTCAAATTCTGGAGGCTAGAATTCTGAGATCAAGGTGCCAGCAGGGTTGGTTTCTTCTGAGACCTCTCTCTTGGGCTTGCAGATGGCTGTCTTCTCCCTGTGTCTACACATAGCCTTCTCTCTGTATCTATCTGTGTTCTAATCTTCTTTCTTATAAGGGCACCAGTCATATTGGATTAGAACCTATCCCAATGGCTTCATTTATTTTAATTACCTCTTTAAAGATCCTGTCTCCGAATACAGTCACATTCTAAGGTGCAAGGGAGTAGGACTCCAACATATAAATTGGAAGAGGACACAACTTAGCACATGACAGAGTTTCTGTATGACCCAGCAATTTCATTCCTAAGTGTCTCAATTTGTTTGATCCGCTATTTAAAAAGATACAATAAACTTGGTGGCTTATAAACAACAGAAATTTATTTTCCACAGTTTTGAAGGCTGGGAATTCCAAGATCAAAGTGCCAGCAGATTTGATGTCTGGTGAGGAACAATTTTCTGGTTCATAGGTGGAGCTTTCTTACTACATTCTCAAATGGTGGAGGAGGCAAGGCAGCTGTCTGGTGCCTCTTTTATTAGGGCACTAATCCCATTCATGAGGGCTCTACCCTCATGACAATTACCTCCCAAAGTCCACACCTCCTAATACCATCACATTGGTGATTAGGTTTCAACATATGAATTTGAGAGGGACACAAACATTCAGACCATAGCACTAGATATCTACCCAAGAAAAATAAACATATGTTCCACACAAAAACCTTTTCATGAATGTTCATAGCAACATTATTCATAATATCCAAGAAGTGGAAATAATCCATATGTCCATCAACTGGGAAACTGACAAACAAAATATAATGCTCATTCAATGGAATATTCTTCAGCAGTAAAAAGTAACAAAATACTGATACATATTTTAATCAGGTGAATCTTGAAAACATTATTCTAAGTGAAAGAAACCATTCACAAAGCACCACATATACTATCGAGTCAAAGAGTAGATTTAAGTTTACCCATGGTAGGAGGGTGGGGAAGTTGGAACGAAATGGTGGGTGGCTGCTAATGGGTACAGATTTTTTTGGTTGGATGATTCTGATTTAAATGTTCAAAAATCGATTGTGGTGATGGTTGCACAACTCTGTGAATGTACTGAAAACTGTTGAGTTGTATACTTTAAACAGCTGAATTATATGGCATGTTAGTTATGTCTCAGTAAAGCCATTATTAAGAAAATAAGACCACTTCCTGGAAATAGAAATGCTATTATAATAGCTAACACATAAATAAAGCCATTAGATGTTAATATAGTCCCAAAAAATCTGCTGAAGCATGTATTCCATTAAAACACATGAAGAAACTAACAAATAGAAAGCCATGGAATCCAGAAAACAGATCATCAACATAAGACAGAGCCAAAGTATTCCCAGTATGATGGTGAAGGGAGAGAGCTATACAGCAAGAGCAGTCCTGAGTAGAGCAGAAAGGCTTCAGGAGAGATGGAAGAGAGACAAACCTGATAGAATAGCTCACATATTTAATAAAGTGAAAGGAGAGTTACACTTCCTACGAAATTTGGCAATGAAATGGTGATGCATGTATAAATGACAGTCAAACAAAACAAGAAATAGAAGTGACCATTACTCCTAAGAAAACAATAAATGGCACACAATGTATAAAACATGGCTCTGTTAGGAACAATATTTTCATAGTCATAGTAATATAAACAGTAAACATTGATCTCATTTAAATAGATATAATTATTTGGAGGATGATAAGGGAAATGCAGATGTGGTTAAGACAGCCTTTAAAGAAATTCTATAGAAAATATCTAAAACTAGAAAAGCAAGAAAGAGATGCATGAGAATATTATACAAAAACGAAAGAGTTAAGTGTGGTTGTCTTTAGAGCACATGAACTGGGGAGGCAAGAGGCAAGAAAATTTTATCTCCTATAGTAACCTCAGTAGAATCAATTGACTCTTTAATCTATGTACATGGAAAGACTTATTAAAAATTAAAGTTAAATTTTAAACAGAGAAAAGAAATACTATGTGGTAGATTTCCATTTCTATCAATATTATGTGCTAGATATACTGAAGGGAAAAACCTCTCACTAAAAAGTTATCTAGAAATATTGGGTGAAATTCACTAACAGTCTTTTAATTCTATACCTGAGTTTAAAGAAAGTGAGGGGAATCCCCAAAACGAAACCAAAAAGAAACTGAAAACCAGAAGAAACCAGCATCATTTATTAGTGTTTTGTAGTTTTCATTGTAGAGGTCTTCCACCTTTTGGGGGGATGGGGGGGGAATGAGTCTTGCTCTGTTGCTCAGGCTGGAGTTCAGTGGCACAATCTCGGCTCACTGCAACCTCCACCTCTCGGGGTCAAGCAATTCTCCTGCCTTAGCCTCCCGAGTAGTGCCGGCACCATGCTTGGCTTATTTTGTAGTTTTAGTAGAGATGGGGTTTCATGATGTTGGCCACGCTGGTCTCGAACTCCTGACCTCAGTGATGCACCCCACTTGGCCTCCCGAAGTGCTGGGATTACAGGCATGAGCCTGTAAAATTGATTTATTTTAATCAATAAATTGATTAAATTTATTCTTGGGTACTTTGGGTTTTTTGTAGATATGTAAATGCGATTACTTTCTTGACTTCTTTTTCAGCTAGTTCATTATTGGTGTATAGAAATGCTAGTGATTTTGTATCCTGCAACTTTACTGAATTCATTAATCAGTCATAAGGGCTTTTTGTGGCATCTTTAATTTTTCTGTATATAAGATTATGTCATCTGCAAAGAAGGACAATTTGACTTTCTCTGTTCTTTACTCTTATTCAAGGATACTAATTAGGTATAAATAAAATCCTTTTTATTTTTCTATTATTTTCTCTGTAATCCTTTTAAATGCTCTTTTGCTTCTCCATTTTATTTTGCTCATTTTTCTGAAACCTATCCTCAATATTCCTAACTGTATTTTTGGTACTACCTTTTCTCCTTTTATTGATATTTCTAACATGGTTATCTTTTATATAATAGCTTCAGTCTCTCCTCTCATTTTTTTCTCCTGGCTCTTCCAGTTCATTTTAAAAATCCCTTTCTAGAATTTTTTTGTTATTATCTTATTTGTACACTTGTCTGTATTCTTTGAGCTCTTGGTGCAAAGAGACGTATTTCTTTTAATGTATCTTATTTTAATTCAAGGAAAGTATTCAATATTTTCTCATGCTTTGTAAAATAATTATTTCGGTGTTCTTGTTATAGTGAGTTTCTTAATTTTTATCTTTTAATATTTTTGTCATAGTTTCTGGCTGGTTTTTTAAATTATTGTTTATATTTTAATGGGAGCTAGTTTTTCTTGGTCAGCTGCTTGCTGAAGAATAGTGTATGGTAACAGACATCAGTCTAGGTGAGCTGGCCCAGCTGGCAAATAGGGTCTAGATCTGTTGCCTCAAAATATTCTCCCACCAACTTTCTTCTCTGAAGCTCTGTCTTTTGGAGTTAGACGTGGGACTCCATGAGGCCAATATCCCAGATTCTTCATGTAGTGACTTTGTGCCTACTCCTCTTCAAATGACCTTGCCCCACAACATTTCTCCTCTACCCTACCATAGCTTGACTCTCATGAGATGGCATCTCTGCTACTCTTTACATATGAACTTTCTTACTGCTTTTTAATATTAAATGGGGCTCAGGGATATTCCAGTAAACCATCTGTTCCAAGGTAAGAGATTGACAGCTTGTACCCTCATTAACCACCTACACATGGAGAATTCTATGCACTGGTGGAGTCTGAAGAAGCAACTTCATTTATTCAAAAAATATGTGTTTAGTGGACACCACATTGCAGGTACTGTTCTAAGCCTTCAAAATACATCAGTAAACAAAAGAAAAAATATCTCTGCCCTTGCTGAATTTGTCTTGTTGGGAGCAGGGAGAGGGGGAGAGACTATAAAAAATAATGTCATAAATTATAAAAATTGATAAATATATTGGGGAGAAGTGCAGAAAGGAGGAATCAGGAGTGGTAGAGGATAAACAATTGCAATTTAAAAGAATGGTCTAAATTTCACTGCATTTGGCAGCTATTCTTCATTGATTGTGGGTTGAGATTTTCTTCTCATATGGTCTCTGCTCTTTTTGTTGTTTCAGAAGGGAGAATAAAGTTGGCTTATCCTGATTCTGCAATACTTAACTGGAAGGCCTCTACCATCTCCTTTTGCATAAATGTATTTATTTCTTAAGTTATGGTGATTTGTAGCGTAACATTCCTTTCTGTTTTCCTTCTTTGCCATCATTCTGTATGTAGGAAAGATGGAGAAATCCGAGAAGTTCTTGAAATTCAACCATTCTTTCCCTAACCTGAATCCAATCACATTGTGACTTACATAACTCTTGTGAGTTCTCTTGAACTTTAATTAATTTATGACAACTTTAATTAATTTATGACAATTGGTTTGAGTTTTGTGGTTTTCCTTTTGAAGGTACGTTCGCACATAATTTGGAACAGGGGCGGTGGGGGTAACACCCATGAGAAAATAACCTCCTCTTCTCTTTTCCTCACACCTAAATATATAGTTACATTTGTAGGAATGTTTATATATTTTTAAGATGTGCTCATAATATTTCAAGATAAAAGCTACCCTCTTATAGGTGTAACTGAAGAGTGGAAGTCTTTCTGACAGAAAATCAGGACTGAGAGGGGATTACCAAGGTAACATCCAGGGGAGACTCTAATTTTGATTGTTCAAAGTGTCAAAGAAGAGATTTCTTAGTGGCAGATTTTGGACGTCATCCACCAGGTGGAGGGGACCTGAGAGTGAGAAAGTCCCCAGCCCTCTGATCCTTATTTTCTGGTGGCTTAGCTGGGCAGAAGTGACCAAGGAACTGTCACGATGGTGGTCAAGACTCCTAGAAATATCTGGGCTGAAAAACTGAAACTGACCCACAGAGAGAAAGAGAATTAAACATAGAAATATAGAGTTTAGTCAGTATATGAGTTTCTCATTCCAGAAGCACAACTGTATACATTTCCTAAGAAGGATGCATGAGCCAACAAATTTTTATTGCCCTGTTTTGAGTTTCACTTCTGTCACTTCCAAAAGAATCTTGACTAAAGCACAGGGGAGGAAGGGCCTTTCTACAATTGAGCTAGCGATTTAAAGGAGGAGCTTTGAATGCCTACGTATCAGTTAGGGTACTGCTGGGTTGCTATTTCCAGAAAACTTGATAAACAATGGCCCAAACAAGTAATTTGTCTTACATGACAAGAAGTCTGAGACAGGCAGACCAAGGCAGGTAGACTGAAAGTCTATGCCCTCAAGACTCTAGACTCCTTCCATCTTTCTGCCATCCTTAGTGAAGCTTCCTGGATCTCCAGGCTCATGTCTATATTGTAGGTTAAAAAACAGACAAGAAAATGGAAATACAGCACCAGCAGTCTCCCACCTGCTTTTCATTAGCCATAACTCAGTCACAAGGCCTCCTTAGCTACAAGGCAGTCTGGGAAATTCAGCTTTCAGCTTTCTAAACTTCATAGTGGAGTAGGGTTGGGATGGTTAAAACCGAAGGAGACAAGGTGGTGGCAGTGAGTAAAAGAGGCAGTAAGAAAGGAAGACAAAGCCCGAGAAATAGAGTTTGTTCTGTTTGTCAACCATCCTATCAGCCGGAGGATCCTCCTCCCACAGCCAACTTTGAAGATTCCTGGGATAGAATGTGGATCGGGGAGAGCTCTTGCTGTTAAGGCAAGTGATAGTTACAAATATAATTCATGTAATTTTATTACTTTAAAGATATATATATGTATATATATATATAGACAGAGAGAGAGAGAGTACTATATGTATATAGAGAGAGTACTATAGTATATATTTTATATAATATACACATATGTTAAACCATGTCTAAATACTAATGACAAACTATAAAAAATATCAGTAGCACATATGACAGATAATTTTCTTTATTTGCAAAGAGATCCTAAAATCAGTAAAAGATAACCAACACATCTTTTATGACTTAAAAGATATAAATAGTTTATAGAAAAAGAAGCCAAAATAACACTCCCCAAAGCTACAAAGATGATTACAATACTCATAATAAAAAAACTATAATAAAAACAGGCTTGCCAAGACTTCTTCCTCCTCAGTGCACTTTCTTCTCTCGGCGCTTCCAGGAAGGACATCACAACATCTTGATTTTCCTCCTAGTGCTCTGGTCCCTTTGTCTTGGTCTCTTTCCCTGGTTTCTCCTCTTTTCCCTGGCTTCTCCTCTAAATGCTGGAGTGCTCCAGGAATCAGTCCTCTGTCCTCTTCTCTTTTCTCTCTGCATTCGTTCACTTGGGAATCTTATCCAATCTCAGAACTTTAAATAGTATCTATAGTCTAATGACTTTAAAATACATATTTCTGGCCCCGGCCTTTTTCTAAATTCCAGACTCACATATCCAGCTGCTTACTCAACATCCCCAGCCGCATGTCCAATTGCTGTCTCAAGCTCAACATTTCCAAAGCTGAACTCTTGGTCTTTAACAACTCGTCAGACCTGCTCTACTCACAACTGTCTCGTATTTCAGTTGACAACATCTTCATCCTTTAAGCTGATTGTGCTAAAAGCCTTTCTGGCATCTTTGACTCTTGTTTTTCTTTCATATCCCACATTCGATCTGTCAATATTGGCTCTAAGTTCAAAATATATCTAAAATATCACCATTTCTTACCCATGATATCCAAGCCATCATTATCTCTTGCATCTTAATTCATCTCCCCACTGCCACCTTTGCAGGCTTGTATTCTATTGACAGCACTACAGCAGAGTAATATTTTAAAACATGAATCAAATCATCTCACTCCTCTATCAAAACCCTGCAACGGACTATACTCAAAATAAAATCTGGAGAACTTTTTAAAAGGTAGTTTTAAAACATATCTGCAAACTTTGGGATACTCCTCACACTTCAAGGTGGAGCTGAATCTCCCTCACCTTGCTTAGGGACCAGCCTCAGCGACCAGTGACTCATTTCTAATGACTAGAATGGGATGGAAGTGACGGAGCATGACTTCAAAAGCTGGCTCTGTCTCTCTCTCGAGGCTCATGGAACTCCACTACTATATTGTGAGGAAACCCAGACCACATGGAAAGTTTACATATAGGTGGTCTGGCCACAGCCCCAGCTGAAGTCCCAACCAACATCAACCACCAGACATGTGAGGAAGCCTTAGGGATGATACCAGCCCCAATCTTCAAGCCATACTCACGGATGCTGAGGAAAGTAGAGATATACTTTCCCACTGAGCTGTGCCCAAATCACAGATTAGTGAACAAAGTGTTTTCATTGAGTTAAGCCATAAATTTTGGAATAATTTGTTACATAGCAATAGATAACTTAAACATAATCCTTCATAAGGCCATATCCAATATGATTCTCCTCCTCAATTCCTCTTTAACTTCATTTCTTTGACTCACTTTTTCATACCACTTCATGCATACTGGCATCATCATTGCTGTTCCTCAAACAAACCAGGTACATTTCCACCTTGCAGCCTTTCTTTCTCTTTTTTTTTTTTTTTTTTTTTTGAGATGGACTCTCACTCTTGTTGCCCAGGCTGGAGTGTAATGATACATTCTCATCTCACTGCAATATCTGCCTCCCAGGTTCAAGCAATTCTCCTGTCTCAGCCTCCTGAGTAGCTGGGATTACAGGTGCCTGCCACTATGCCCAGCTAACTTTTGTACTTTTAGTAGAGCCAGGGTTTCACCATGTTGGCCAGGCTGGTCTCGAACCCCTGACCTCGTGATCTGCCCACCTCGACCTCCTAAAATGCTGGGTTTACAGGCGTGAGCCACCATGCCCGGCCACAGCCTTTGTTTGTGTTAGCTGTTGCCTCTGCCTGGAATGACCTTGTCCCTGATATCTACATAGCCTTTCAAGGACAAGCTTTTCCTTTGCCTCCTTCAAATCTTTGCTCAAGTGTCAGCCCCTCATTGGCAAGCCCTGGCCATATTTTTAATACTTGCCCAAACCTCCCCGCTGGCACTCCAGGTACCCTTACCTTGCTATACTTTCATTTTTATTTCATAGTGTTTTCACTTTATAACACACTGGATAATTTACTTGTTTACTGTGGTACTATCTCTAAGATCCCCAGCTGTGCTCTTAATATGTAAACTCCATGAGGGCAGGGTTTTTTTTTTTTTTATTACTGTTACTCTTCACTGCCATTTCCTGAGCTACTAGAAGAGTTCTTAGCACATAGTAGGTGCTTAGTAAATACACATTGACAGAATAGCTATATATCACCTCTTACATATACACTTATAAGTTTCTCTTTAAGCCCCTGTACAGTTCTGAGTCAAAACAAAATTATGTCCAAAGGACCACGGGATTAAAATGAGACCAACATTCTGAGATCACTTTTCAGTTTTCCCTGAGGAAAGTGATTAAGAAGGCAAGACCAGGAACCAGTCTGGAATTTTCTTTTCCTGACAGAAGGAATTCTGACAAAATTGCTACATTCTGAATAATGAAAAAATATGCTTTTAAAATGTGTCCACTCATAGATGCATAATGAAGAGCCTCCTCCCCCTTCCAAAAAAAGGAGATTCACTCAGGCTGACACATATCTTAAAAGAATATGTTTTATTTTCCTGAATCAGGGGTCATATGAGGGTGACATCAGCTCACTTGTCCTGGATTTGTGTTTCTGAGGAATTTCTGGATTACTATGATGCATGAAACATAAATCAACAGCATAAAATATAAATATACGCATTAATGAATACATACAAAGTGAACACCTGTGAAAATACAACTTCGACAGAAGAATAGAACATTCTCATCATTCGTGTTTTCCTTCCTGGTCCTAGCCACCTCCCTCCACAAGAGGATTACAGACTGGAGTTCCCAGAAAACAGTCTCTGAAACAGAGACTAGCATGTAGGACATTTATATGGGAGTGTCTTTAAAGTCAACACCTGTGGAATGAAGAAAAGAGCAAAATTAGGCAGCGAGAGAAGTTGGGCTGTGGTGCAGTCCAGTGGAAGGCCTCAGTGAACCCCATAAGCAGCTCTGGGATGGCCTGCAGAGTTATCCCAAGTTGTTGGGCTGGGATTTTATAACTCAGTGTTGACCAGTCACTGGATGCGTCTGCCCATGGAAGGTAAATTTCTCTTCCTCTGAGGAAATTCTCAATGAGGACTGACCTCCGAGAGTCACCTTCCAGCAGCACTCACAGCAGCTGAAGAACAAATTCTTCATTCCTGAAGTGGGATGTAGGCAACACATCACGGCGTCTACCATGTTTCTGTCCTGACTTCAACGGTGACCACATATTTGGATTTTTTTCTAGTTTTACCACATAAAGGATAACAATATAATTTTAATTTTGCCTTATTTTGGAGCTTAGATAAATGAAATCCTACTGTATGCATACTTCTGTGTCTTTCTCAAATATATGCTTTTAAGATTTAGTCAATGTGGCGTAATCTTAATTCAATTTCATTTATTCATTTTCATTGTTGTACACCTTATTTTAATGTACTACAGCATATTCACACATTTCACTCTTTTGTTTGTTTGTTTGTTTTCCGTTTGTTGAGACAAGGTCTCACTCTGTCACCCAGGCTGGAATGCAGTGCACAATCTTGGCTCACTGCAACCTCCACCTCCCAGGTTCAAGTGATTCTCCTGCCTCAGCCTCCCAAGTAGCAGGGATTACAGGCACCCACCAACATGCCTGGCTAATTTTTGTATTTTTAGTAGAGATGGGGTATCACCATATTGACAAGGCTGGTCCAAACTCCTGACCACGAGTGATCTGCCCACCTTGGCCTCCCAAAGTGCTGGGATTACAGGCATGAGCAACCACGCCCAGCCTACATATTTCACTCTTAATGAACACGTGGGTTGTTTACAACTTGGGTTTTTTTTAAAAAATGCTGCTGTGAACATCATTCATGAATGTGGTTGTATCTTGGTCATCAAGCAAATGAGTTTTCAGGGAATATGCTTACGAGTAAAATTGCTGGTTCATAGTACTTAAATTTTTAATTTTACTAGAAAATGCCAAAACATTTTCTAATATTTGCTTCCAAAAGCCATGTTTGAGGGTTCCCATTTCTCTATATCTGTATCTCTGGGGACAGGCCTGGAAATGCTTCAGTAACAACCCCCTAATTTTGGTGGATTACAAAAACAAAGGTTTCTTTCTCAATCATATTTTGTGTCCATCATGGTCAGCTGTTGAATGATCACCACAGGCTCCAGGCTGATGGAGAAGATTCTTTCTGTAACATTGCTGTTATCTTGGAATGTTTTACTTTTCTAGATATATATTCATATTGTGTATGAATAGAAACTATATTACATCTTCCTTTCCAATTATTCTGCTTCTAAATGTTTTCTCTAATCTAATTGTGTTGGTGTTTTAAGTATTTTGAGGCTATATTATTACATGAATACAAATATACAATTTTTATTTTTTTTAATCATTAGGAATTGACCCTAGGCCAGCCAACTGACCAACAGACTGGTAGCTGACTAGACACATGAGCAAGCCCAATCACAACTTTTTGCAATTAATAATTACCCCAAAACTTAGTGTTTTAAAACAACAGCCATTCATTTAGCTCAGTATTCTGTGGGTCATAAATTTGGGTTGGGTTCAGCTGGGTGGTTCTCCTGTCCTCAGCTGGGTTTGCATCTTTTAGCTTCCTAAGAGATTAGCTAAAGAAGGAATGCTTTTGTTTGCAGAATTTAGAGAGACTATAAAGGTGCAAGTAATGTTTCTCTCCTCTCCAGTCTCCTCAGACAGAAAAGACCAAAGCCCAAAAAAATAGAGTATCTTCTATGAAGTCACCAGGAAAGCTGCGGAGGGAACCAGATGCTGAATTCACATGCCCCAGTCTTGGTATTTCCCATAACACTGTAATCCCAACATTGACCCTCCAGCTTTATTAGAAATATACCTTTGAGATTATTCAAAAGTTAAAGGAAGAACCCACCATGAGATCACAAGAGGTCAGAAATTAAAGGAAGAACCATAAACAGTACACAGTCAGCATGATCTCCACTCAGGAGAGCTCGGGGAAAATCCCTGTATGCATTTATACATTTTGATACATGGCTGGGAACCAAGTTCTGAGCCTACCAATCGCAAACCCTCCACTTTTCTAGGATCAGTGAACTCCACTACATGTTTAAAAGCGCAAAGCAGTCAATTCACATAATGATTAAAACCCTTAAACTTTGCAGAGCGAACCAAGCAGATGCCAAATCAGTTCAAAACACATTTTAACTCTAATTTTAGGCTACCAATTGAATCATGGTGTAAGATTTGATGCCACTTGACTTTTCTGGGTCTCAATTCTTTCATCAGATAAATTAATATCCCCAAAGCAGTGCAAGGTTATAATTAACGAAATAACAGATCCAAGGAGGAATTTAAAAACACATGAACCTTTTTACAATTGACTGATGGAGGCAGATGCCCTGGTGTCTGAAACAAATGCAGAACAAAAATAAATGCAGAATTACAAAGCAAAAAGTTGTCCTAGAGCAAGAGATATAGAAGGCAACCAACTGTTGGGGTGGCTGTGGGGCATTTCTAACAGTCTGAAAACTGGCAGGGAGTTTAAATATCAGAACTAAAGGGAGAAGCATCAGGCCCTGTCCTGGGCAGGGGATTCCAAGATGAAGAGGCTCATGGCCTAATAAGGAGACTAATTGGCAAATGGTGTGAAATAGAGGGAAAAGGGCAAAAAGATAAGGGTATACAAGGCAGCCTATAGGAGCTACTGATTAATTCTTTCTTGAAAGGGGGCAATGGGAGATGTTTTCCTGAGAGGCAATGAGAGCTGAGCTGGGTTTTGACACACATAATGGATATGGTACATAATAGATGCCTATTAAACATTTGTAAATAAGTTAAATAAAGGCATTTCCCACAAAAGTATCACCAAGGGCAACAGCATAGGTGAATGGAATATGGCATTTCCAGGAAATGGTATTGCTCAAATGAAAAGTTGGAGGGTCAGAACAACCGCCACCATAGGTGAGGCTAGAGATGAATGCAAAGGCTAGATCTCTGAGAACTTGCACAAATTATTTTCATTGTGTCCTGTTGGATTTTGGAAGCTAGGGAAATTTGAAAACAATGCAAAAGGACATTCCAGGTAAAGGAACTATGATGAGTGTGGTTTGTGCTCTGCAGTTCCTGCTTCAAGGAAGAACTTGTTGCCCCACCTGCTAGGAGTGCTGTGAGCAGAAAGGCTTCAGCTGGTCGACTTTAGAGTCTGCCACAGTTTCAGAGCTGCCTCCTCCGCAGGTGTGCCCTTCTGGGTGATGGAGGCAGGGGATACAGACCCAGCCAAGTTAGCCCACACTGGGGTAACTCACACAAGCCCACTTAGGTCCAGAGATCCCTGCGGGGTTGGCTGAGGCTGCCATAACAACTGACCTGCACTGCCGTTCAACTTCTCTTTCAGTCCATTCCTACTTCCACCCAGGCCAGAACCACAGGGGTGGGGGGTGATGGGGTGGAGTGGGGTGGGGTGGGGTGGGGTGAGGGGGGTGGGGAGTGGGGGTGGGGTGGGGTGGGGTGGTGGGGTGGGGTGGGGAGGTGGGGAGTGGGGGTCAGGTGGGGTGGGGTGGTGTGGGGTGGGGTGAGGGGGGTGGGGAGTGGGGGTGGGGTGGGGAGGTGGGGAGTGGGGGTCAGGTGGGGTGGGGGGGTGGGTTGTGGTGGTGGGGGGGTGGGGGGGTGGGGGGGGTGGGGGGTGGGGGGGGTGGGGGGCTGGGGTGGGGGGGTGGGGGGGCAACAGATGGAAGAGCAGGGAATCTGAGGCAGAAATCAAGCCCATCCTCCCACCCCTGTAGCTCTGACTTTCAGAATTCTTTGGCGGCAGCTAACGGTTTGGAACAAATGCAGTATAGCTCAAGGAGCCCTAGTCTCAGGATAAAAAGGAGTTCAAGGCCAGTTGCTGTTACGGGTCTGAGCCAAGCCACATCACTTCTGTAAGATAGTTTCTTTATCCCAAAAAGGGGACGAACAATGCCAACACCCAAGATTTAGTGGTGGGGCTGGGCAAATACATGACATAACATGGGAAAGTGCTTTATAAACTGTGTATACAAGAGTCGGTATGAATATTGAAACAATAGACAATTGTTTCTGCCCTTGGCTATATTGTTGCTACCTCGGAATTTGTGGAGTATAAGGTTTATGCTGAGAGTCAGAGGAGCTCCGTGAAAGGGTTATACCGCCACCTAGTAAACACAGGGAGAACTGCAGTTGGATCTCATGAATGTTCCAAGGATGGGTAAACTTTAAAATCCTAAGCCCCTATCGGCTGAATGGACTCTCTTGGCAAAGGGAACCCCAGAAATACCTTAAAACTGTATTCCCAGCCATGACGGGACGGAAAGTCAGACATGCCTGGTTATACCTCCTCCCTTTTAGAGTTTAGACACAACTGACCAGCATTAATGTTAAAATAGGGATCATAAGACTGACAGAGGAGACTTTTCATGGCAATAAGATACCAATTTATAAACAGGACCTAAGACCATGCCAGGCAAAGGGTTAAGTCACACACTCCTGCACTTAAAGAATCAACTATATTCTAACTGCCACAAGGTTTCTCTTTTTCTCTAGCAGCTAAACAAGCACTGGCCTCCAGATAAACAGTATTAAAACAATTACAACTCATCCAGCTCACAGATGCTGATTCACTGAACCCCTGTTCCACCAACCAGAAACAGCTTTGACTGGACAAGAGGCTGATTTCAGTAACTTTCTCCTGATGAGAAGACCACCAGCCATGGACTGGTTCTTGCTGGTTTACAGAGACTACACACCTGTGTGCCTTCATGTCCTGAAAAGATCTTTTGACATATAGGGGCTAGATATAATACATTTCATCTATTCATTTCAAAATGAACATCAGTCATAAGTTACATGTATGTTTATCTAATATGCCTGTGTCAGGACCACTTTCTTGAATACTCAGCTCCTCCTGTAACTTGTTGAACATGTATGTTTAGCCAACCTGTTCAGCATAAAACTCCTACCCCAACCCCTCCTCCTTCCAAACGCCTGTCTCTGGTCTTGGCTAGAGGCAGGCTTCCCAGCCTGTGAGACAACCACCTTGCAGGCTGTAACCTTTTATAAGAATTAAAGCCTCCTCTCTTCTAAATTTATAAATTATGTTTTTTCTTAAGTTAATAAATGGGGACAATCAACACACTTGAATGTTTCTTCCCAATGATGTTCTTATTATTGAACCTTTGCCTTGATGTTCCCAACTCCTGGACATAGGAAGGGAAGAATGGGAATAAGAAATAGAAAATGAATCACAGTTCAAATCAAATACCATCCTCAGGATAGATCACTTTGGCCATTTTATGCTCAGGCAGCTGAAGTTATGCCTAAAACAGAGAAATGCATATATACCCATTCATAAGATGAGCAGCTCTGTGGCAGGATGGAGCATCTGCCATTTAATTCCTGTCAAAAATCAGTTGCATGTACTGTGTTAGGGAAGAAAAAGAAGATAGGATATTCATTCATTAGAAAAAGCCTGGATTATATCAAAACGGTTACCTTTGGGAGAAAAGATTATAGGTGAACTTTATTTTTTCCATGTGCATTTCTGTGTCTTACAGATTTGCTACCATGAACACAGTCATCCTTTTGTGATCATATTAAAATGATTGTTATAAAAATAGAATTTAAAATGTGCTTCTTTGAACATTTTGTATAAAGCTGATTCCATCCCACCTGCTATGTCACCAGACTGTGTGGAGGAACACACAGATTATAGCAGTCACACTTACAGAACCAGGAACTTACCAGAGAGCAACTCCATCCTGTGTCCCTGGGGGACAACCAGCTGCTTGTGATCAGTTATGGACTGAATGTTTGTGTTTCCCCAGAATTCATAGGGTCCCCTAATGTGGCTATAGTTGTATTTAGGGCCTTAGGAGGTAATTAAAGTTAAATGAGGTCATAAGAATGGTCCCCAGTCCAATAAGAGTGGTGTGCTTATAAGAAGAGACACCAGAGCCAGGTGCAGTGGCTTATGCCTATAGTCCTAGCTACTCAGGAGACGGAGGCAGGGAGATCATTTAAGCCCAAGACATTGAGGCTAGGCAAGGCAATATTGATATAGTGAGGCCCTGTCTCACATGAAAAAAAAAAAAAAGACACCAGAGAGCTTGGGTCTTTTCTCTCTTGCTGTCTTTATGAGCATGCAATGAGGAAAGGCCATGCGAGGACCCAACGGGAAGGTAGTCATTTGCAAGCCAGGAAGAGCGCCCTCGGTGCTGTGATCTTGAACTTCTAGCCTCCAGAACTGTGAGAAATAAATTTCTGTGGTTTAAGCCCGTGGTATTTTGCTATGTCAGCCCCAGCTGACTAATGCACGATCCACCAACCAGAAACAGCCGTGCATCCTCAGTGCCCCACAGATCTCCTCCACACAGTTCCCAATTCTGTCTGGAAGCTGGGCCCATGGTTAGAGGCCCAGAGAATCAAGCCATGAGGCAGAGGAAAATCTCACAAAAAACACAATTTTCCTTAATATCTTTGCTGCGAAATGTTTCATCCATGGTGAATGTAAACCTTTCATTTCACTTTTCATTAATAATGTCAGCCTTGATTGTTGAGTCACCATGTTTTGAAGGACAGAGATCACTATAATGGGTGCCAAAGGGTTGGTCTCATGGAAAAATCACTGCTGTCTCTTCATCAACCACAGTGTCACAAAGTATAGCACAGATTGCAGTGAGCAAGAATCACACAGTCTCATGCCAAATGATTTAAAAAAGAATGCCTTTATTTATCTACATTAAGTAGTAAGGATGAAGTTCATTCACATTAGATGTCCCTTTTTCCATGCCCTGTCTTTGACTAATATTTCCCTATTCTCTGGTGGTAAAAAAACAAACCAAGTTTCGATTCATTTCTGAATTAGGTTTTTCTCACTGCTTACACTGATTTTTATTTTGCTACATAGCACCCCCAAATTTTAAAATAATATAAGTCAAGTTTCTTTTTCATTCAGTTCTAATTCATTTAAATATCTTTCAGTTACTTTTTTAACTATTAGAATTCAGTCCTCAAGTCACAAATCATCTGGCCCAAGTCCTTGTTGGCGGGAAAACATTCAGGCGTTTAGGAATCTGATGTCCAAGGAGTTGGAATGGGCTATGTCACTTCTGAGCTGTGACGTCCTGCCTCAGCCATGGTAATCTCCATTTCATCAGCATTAAAAGCTCTGCCTTTAACAGTAACAGGGCTCTGCCTCTACTGTTACTGTATTGGGACACACTGAGCCTCACATTCTTCCTTGGTTTCAAACCGGTTGGCATTGCCCCCACAGCTGCCATACCAGAACTGCTGGCAAACCCGTTCCTCCTTGTTGTAATACCACTTCAGGGTGTAATCCTGACACTCGCCTTCCATTGGATCCATGGAACAAGGACCTGCAACAAAATAAACACAGAGCTGAATTTCCTGCATGAGCATGACAGAAAAAGAGCAATGGTTTGGAGTCACAGACCTGGGAATGAATCTCAGCCTCACCACCAACTAGTTCTGTGACCTTAAGCAAGTAATTTAACCCCTCAGAGCCTCAATTTCCTCAGCTATAAA
Source organism: Pongo pygmaeus (assembly GCF_028885625.2). Classification (NCBI taxonomy): domain Eukaryota; kingdom Metazoa; phylum Chordata; class Mammalia; order Primates; family Hominidae; genus Pongo; species Pongo pygmaeus. Next base: position 138,922,868 of record NC_085930.1, on the reverse strand, counting down.
AGCAATAGTTTAAAAAACTTCTATATCACAAGTATGTTATAAAGTGTCATATAACATATGTGAAACGTGCAACATAGTTATAGCTATGACTTTGCACAGTACCTGGAAGACATACAACAGATAATGTATAGATGAGTGAATAAATGAATGAATATTAATAAATCTTTCTGATACTGAGCACTCCTCACTTGTGCATTATACTGCTTTCCCTCCTTTTGCAAACCATCCCAATTGCTTGTCTCCAGTCTTCTAATGACCTAAGCAAATCTAGCTTATTTATTATTTATAGTACCCTGACTCTTGCCTGAGAAATTAAGACATCTATTAAAGGAAAAACATGATGTTCCTGAACAATTAAAAACAGCATTGGAAATCAACACATTACAACAAAGCAAGATCTGAGACTCCCTGAATTTTACATGAGGCAATGATTTTCCCAGGTATATAACCCTCCCCACCTCAAGTTCTAGGGAGAACAGATTTCCTTGGGTATCCTTTGTATCACATAGAAGTATTTCTGACCCAGGTTGGCCCTGAAGCACAGAATGCTGCCATCCTCCCCATAGTTCCTCCTAGGGCTTCCATGTACCCTTAAATAAAGAGGATACTATCTTCAAAAACACAAGCCTTAAAATTCATGCTTCGTTTCTGTGAAACTATCTGCTAACCTCCCAACAGTATAATCAGCACAGACTAGTTTCCTAGGAGAGGTGACCAGATGTACTGTACCCATAGGGATGAGGTATGCTCTTAGTATGGTAAGAAATTGATCATGGAAATAGTTCTATGCTTTGAGTAGTCATATTTGAATTTGCTCACTGCATGACCCCTACTCTGGAGGATATAAGATAACAAGCAGTACAGGCCCAGGAGAAGTAAGAGAAATACTTATTCAAAAACCTGTTGCTGTCAACAGAAAAACACTCCAATGGTGAGCTCTTTGCTGTACTCTCTAGAGCCAACAAATAGACTCAGGGGTTAGTTATCAGCCGGCACCAACCTCTGCCATTACAACTGATTCTGAACTGACAAACCAAGAATTCATTCAAATATATCCATCACTTTTCCTAGGGACACTCTGTCATCTTTAGAACCTCCACCCTTGCTTTGGGTCGGAAAGACAATCAAACAGGGACTGCTCTTCCTAAATTAGACTTCTAGAGTAGCACTTTCTATAACGATGACATGTTTGATATAATGGAAAATCTGTGCTGTCCAATACAGTAGACACCACTCCCATGTGGCTGTTGAGCATTTGAAATGTGGCTAGTGCAATCAAGGAACTGAAATTTTAATGTTATTTAATTTTGAATTATTTACATTTAAATGTAAATAGCCAATGTGGCTAGCAGTTATTATATTGGTCAGTACAGCTCTAGGTGAAAGAGTCCTTCACGCTTTACGCTAATTATCTCTAAATTATCTTTGTAGCTTAACACTCAGAATACCACTAGTCTTAATTTTTCTTTTACCAGTATGTTAAGGCATTGAGGGCCAACAAATTTTTACCCAAGCAATTATTGCTAGCCCCCAGTCTTATATTTGGCTTTATTTTTTACCATGAATATTAACCTTTGCCTTCTTGGAAGAACTATGCGGTGGCAGTAACAATTTTACTCACAGTCGTTCATGGAATCCAGGAGTAAAGAAAGGTAAAGGTGAAGAAAGAGAAAAGAGTTGGCAGGTATGAACAGCAGCTACAATGAAATTATAATTTTGCTCCAGCTTATTCTATTCCCTGGCATATATGTCTTATAGCCCTACTTGGAGGAGAAAACCAAAAAATTGGTCTGTGTGCTCTGGATATAATACTGAAATTGAAAATGTACCAAGATCAGCCTGGCACCTGCGAAGAGAGATAACTCATTTAATTCTTCACAGGTAGGCGCAATGAAAGGTAGCAGGCACTATGGCAGAATTTGTCTTAAGATTCAGGAGAACCAAGGAGGCTGTGAAAATTTAAAACTACCTGGGGGCATAGAAAAAAAACTCTAAGGAGAAGCAAAACTTGAGCTGAGTAGTAAAAGATGAGTAGATATAGCCCACGTGGACACTGTGGAGGAAATATAGACAGTCAGGTGAGGGTAAGCAATGGTACAGAGATCTGGAATAAATCGCAGGGCATAAAGGCCATGAAAGGCATATGCAGGGAAGTGGCAGCCAGTAAAGCCGCAGAGGACCAAAGCAGGGGTCTAATTGTAAAGGCCCGTGTGCCTTCCATAGGCACCTGAACATTATCTTCTAAACAATGAGGAACCATAGAAGAGGAGAAGAGACACAACCATATTTGTGTTTTAGAAATGTCAATCAGCTGTTTAGAATGGAACTGGAAGGAGGACAAATTGGAAGAAAGCAGACCAGTTAGACAGCAGGAGGCAAGGGAGAAGAGGTCAACTAGAACAATATTGGGCAATCAGGCATTTTTTTGAAAGAAGACATCCAAGCAGCCAACAAATGTGAAAAAATACTCAACATCAATAATCATCAGAGAAATGCAAATTAAAACCACAAGGAGATAGCATTTAGAGTAGTCAGAATGACTATTATTAAAAAGTCAAAAAACAACAGATGTTGGTGAGAACGTGGAGAAAGGGAACGCTACTGGTGGGAATGTAAATTAGTACAATCGCTATGGAAAACAGTATGAAGAGTTCTCAGGGAACTAAAAATAGAACTACTCTTCAATCCAGCATCTCCACTTCTGAGTATCTGCCCAAAGGAGAAGAAATTATTATATCAAAAAGATACCTACACCCGTATGCTCATAGGCGCACTACTCACAATAGCAAAGTCATGGAATCAACCTAAATGCTTATCAATGAATTATTGGATTAAAAAGTGGTATATATACCATGGAATACTACTCATCCATAAAAAAGAAAGAAATCATGTCTTTTGCAGCAACATGGATAGAACTGGAGGATATTATCCTAAGTGAAATGATACAGAAATAGAAAGTCAAAAACTGCATGTTCTCACTGGTATGTAGGAGCTAAACAATTGGTATATGTGGACATACACAGTGGAATAAGACACTGGAGACTCCAAATGGTGGGAGGGCCAGGGCAGGGGCAGGGGCGTGTAGGATGAGATACTATCTTTTGGGTACAATGTACACTATTTGGGTAATGAGTACTCTAATAGGCCAGACTTCACCAATGTGCAATATATCCACATGTACTTGCACTCCTAAATCTAATTAATTAATTTTTAAAAAACAATACTGAGTTTTCCATTCCTGGGCCAGTGGTAGTTCATACCAATAAAGATAGTTGGTAAAGGAAGAGAAGGAAATTTGAATGGGAAAGACAATGAGTTGGGTTTGTTGAACTAAGTTGGTTTGATGTGACTGCAGGCAAGTCCAGTGGAACGATCTGGAGGGTAATTGAATACACTAGGCTGTAGCACAGGAGAGAGTTAAAGTGGAAGATACGGATTTGAGAGTCACCAGCACAGAGGGGATAGTTGATGTTGTGAGGGAAAAAAAAAGCATGCCTAAGTAGTGTGGTGGGTGCAGAGTGTTTGGAGGACTGAAGAAAGAATCGTGAGGAAGGGTGTAGCAGATTCATCATGACATTAATAAACGCTAGGCTTCAGAGCAAATCATTTGCATAAGGCTCTTCTAAATGAATATTCACTTTTCACTTAATTTTAACAATTTTTAAAATCTTTTTCTTAAAGAGGGCCCCCAAATTGTACAAATTCCATAAAACCTGAATCCCTCTGTGAAGGTGGGTCTGGGAAAAGGAGCCCACAAAGACAGACTGGCCAGAATAGAAGAACAAGAGGAGAATGTTGTCTCCAAAGCTGTGAGAGGAGAGGGTTTAAAGAGGAAGGTAGTGGCCAACAGTGGCCAGATCCCAAGAAGCACAAGTCAACAAGGTCTGGAAGAGCCCTTTGGTCTTTCTTGACAATTCAGAATAAGAGAAGGGCCAGTTCTTTTCTCCAGCTGGAGGGCAGGAAGAGAGGCTTGCAGAAATACAGAAAGTTACAGGAGGTTGCGCTCGGTCACCTTTATTTCTTTTGAAAAGAATAAAAAAAGAGGGAGGCATATCTGCTAGAGGAAGAGGCATGGGGGAGGAGGTGGTAAGGGTTTTGAATGGCCTTGGAATGAAAACAGAAAGGAAACTGGCCAGCCAGAGCCACAAAACAACAGAGCAGCTGAGAACTATCAGGGACCTTTAAACCTCAGTTTTTGTCTGTGAATGGGATTGGATTAGTTGACTAGGAAACTCTCCCCCATCCTTTCCACCTTGATTTTATGAGAAAGAAGGCCTTAAAGCAGTAGTTCTCACTCTTGGTTGTTCAGTGGAATCACTGGGTAAGTCCCACACCCAGAGATTCTGACTGATTTGGGCTGAGGGCAATCTTTAAAGATCCCCAGGTGACTCTAATGTACAATCAAGACTGAAAATCACTACCTTAGTAAGATTACCTGAGGATATTCTATACTGAAAACATAAGAACCAACAAGGTAAGTTCTTCTATGTTTAATATTCTAGCCTAAGGATGTGGTATTCCTATGTCTGTCTGATTCTGTTATTTATTTTGGACATGTGTTTGCTTTGAAATCTAAAAGGTAGCATGTATCATCAGCATCTTAACAACTAACTTGTGTGGATGTATATACTATGTGGCAAACACATGAATTATCAAGTTGTATTCTCAAACCTATGAGGTAGGGACTCATATAATCCCCACTTTACAGAGCAGAAAACTGAGTCACCGAGAGAGTGAATAACTCCCATGGCCACCCAGCCAGTAGCCCCAGATGGAGAATCATCTAGGCACATTCAAAACCTCAGATAAATGATCTCTCCTTTAATGTAACCAGGACTAACCACACCACTCACTAGAAACTCTTTCAGCTATCTTGAATCACTTTCCAGAATTTCACAGAGAAGTTTTCCTGTATCTCTTTCTCATGTGTTTAGTGTTCTGCTTAATTTGTTGATCACATATAAAAAGTAACTTAGCGGAGAGTACAGTGGCTCATGCCAGTAATCCCAGAACTTTGGAGGCCGAGGCAAGAGAGTCACCTGAGGCGAGGAGTTCGAGACCAGCCTGGCCAACATGGTGAAACCATGTCTCTACTAAAAATATAAAAATTAGCCAGGCTTGGTGGCGGGCTTTTGTAATCCCAGCTACTCAGGAGGCTGAGGCAGGAGAATCACTTGAACCCAGGAGGCGGAGGTTGCAATGAGCCGAGATCATGCCACTGCACTCCGGCCTGGGTGACAGTGAGACTCTGTCTCAAAAAAAAAAAAGGAACTTGGCATTTGCATTACTGCATGCTGTAATCCAAAATTGATGCTACAGTTATTTTAGATGTATCCAAAATGTAGAGCCTCTCTCCAGGTAGGTACATTTCAAGGTCAGGAGTATCTTTATCACTTCTGCAATAACTCATTGCTTCTCTGCAAAGGTAGTGCAGACACTTCATAGAGTGTGCCTTCATAATATGCCCTGAAATAACTTTCATCCAGCTCCAGTTTGACAGCCAGGTGAAAGTTAGCCTTTGTCTGTCTTTCTTTTTAAACTATTTTCTTTAGCTGCATACATGAACCTGTGGATTTGTAAGCAAAGTGAATTAAAAAAAAAATTGCATGCTAGCACAGTGCACAGGATTTTTTTTAAGAAAAAGTTAAAAATGAAAAAAGTGAATCCAACTTAAGGACCAAGAAGTAGTTTGGTTTTTACCAAAGGTAGTGTCTGCATTTATTTCTTTTCTAGTTCCTTTTTGTTTTGCTGGTGTTTCTTGTTCATTTTCTTCAATGTCATATTTGTTATTTTCATAATTTTCAAGTGCTTCTTGCTGAGTTATAGATGTTGTGATGTCTTTTCTCTTCTCTTCTAGAAAAACGCCTGTTGCTTCAAGTGCTTCCAAATCATCAGCCAAGCCAGACATACCAAACTGGTGCCTGGGCAACCTGTATAGAAACAATCCATGTCAAACTGCATGAAAAGAATCTCAAGAACTGAGAGGCTCAACTGTTGTTACTGTTATTGCTGTGATTTGTAAGCCTTATGTTTGGGCATTTCCTAATGACTGTGTTATTGCATTAACTATTTTCTTAGCTTTGCAGACATGTGTGAAAAATCAGAATGTATGTTTAGCATTATCAATTTTACCTCTGGGATATGGAATTCAAGCTTGGGGCGATATGGTAGAATGGAAATTGGTAGAAATTGGTAGAATGCCAAGACCAGCCTTGACAACATGGTGAAACTATCCCTACAAAAAGTACAAAACCAGCAGGGTGTGTTGGCATGGGCCTGTAGTCCCAGCAATGTGAGAGGCTAAGGCAGGAGGATTGCTTGATCCTGGGAAGTGAAGGCTGCAGTGAGCCGAGGTTATGCCATTGCACTCCAGCCCGGGCAATAGAGCAAAACCCTGTCTGAAGAAAAGAAAAGAAAGACAATCCATATCAGAACTGTCAAGCCCAGGAGCATCCCAGGACCAGTGGTTTAGGTCAAGTTGAGGACTAGCATTGCATATGACCTTTCTTTAGGGAGAAAGTCTCTTCCGCCTTGGGGCAGAGGTATGAACCAATCTCAACCCTGTCCTCAACCCACCTGTTGACAGGTGTGACTAATTGCAGCACAGTGTCCCCACGGTGTAGGCCCCCACATTCTTCAGTGAGCTCTGGAGGTGGGTACTGGTTTGTCCCACCTAAAAGTAAAATAAAAAATCAAGTCAAATATAAAATAATATAAAATTCTAAAATAAAATAAAAGAAAATATTATTCATGAAGACATCAAATTCAAAACATAAAATCAAGTAAAACAAAGTGTAAAATATAAAATAAAACAAATGAAACAAAATGGAATAAAACATAACAATATAAAAATAAAAGCAAATAAAACATTAATGTTTTTAATCCTGGAAGACATAAAATCAAAAAGACATAAAATATATTCACATAAAGCATAAAATAAATATAATATAAAAGCAAATAAAACAAAATAAAAACATAAAATGTATCCTATTATGTAAATAATGCAAAGTAAAATCCAACCTAAGAGAAAAACAAAATACAAAATACAATCTAACATAATACAATATAAAAAATAAAGTAAAATTAAATTAAAACAGATTAGAAAAGTGATTCCTTCAGGCTGCTTCTCCTTCAAAGAATCTCTAAGCCATCAGCCTTCTATTACCTACATATATAAGAAATCTAAGGTTCAGAGACATTCATGAACTTTTCTATGATCACATAGCTCACTAATGGCAGAGCTAGGACTAGAACCAATTCACTGATCTTTGTACCTCTCAAATTGGAGAGGTACAAATGCTGTGTTAGTACTTCTAAGATGTCCATCAAACTCCTTTTATTCTTATAGTGATGAAGGCACAGATGTCCCTCAAGGCTCCCAATGGGCTACCACAACCACCTATAAACTGAGAAACTAATGTCTCCAAGCAAGGAGGGCAAGGAGGCTCCACATGTTACAGCAAAGCACCCTGCACATAAGTTGAATTATGCACTGGAGGATGAAACCCAAGACAAACTGCTAACAATGTGACCAGGATAATACCCTTGCCATCGCAATTCTAAATCTCCATTATCATGCTAGGGATACAGATTTGGCTGCTCACGAATTCAATTCATCTAGTTATAAGAGAAAAAACAATAACAATTCCACTAGTTCTAATTGGAGTTAAGGATGCTCGAGCAGGGGGATGGGAAAGAATTCTGGCTAGGACCCACTGGCACAGCCCTTGCCCCTTAATCTTCACTGTTGGCTTCATCAATCCAACCTGAAATGGAAGACCCTAGACTTTTGTCCTGTCTCCCTTACTTCCTAGTGAGTCCCTGAAAACCCCTGACTCCACACTGCCATGTCAACCTCTACTTTAAAATAAACATCAAATAAACTAGGATCATTGGTATCATTCTCAATCTCGTAAGAAATGCAGACTCTTGTCTCCAATGCAGACCTACAAAATCACAATCTACATTTTAACAAGATCCCCAGGAGATTCATGTGCATGTAAAAATTTGAGAAGCACTGTCAAATACTATTGGAAACTGTAGTAATAAATAGTAATAGCAGTAACTATGCCTTATATGTGTACAATATTAGTGCTTTCAAAGCCCCTCCCTGAACATATGGCTTCACAATTAGAGAAAAGACTGCAATTCTCATTTTGACAAACGAGAAAATTGAAAAGTTACGTGGAAGTCTGAGGCTCCCAGCCACCAAATGAGAAGTTCAGGACAAAAAACCATCACTAGGCTTGACACAATGTCAGGGCAGTAATAGTGCAGAGTTTTCAGGAAATGGGGTGCTCCCTGGCGTTTCCCAGGGATGCTGGGCTACAAACATTAGGCAATAGTGAATCTGCAACAGGCACCTGCATGCCCAAATGCCAGGCTCCGTAAATTCCTCTCCCCACTCCACCCAAGGTGCCCCAGTTCCCGGGGACTGCTCACTTTTTAGGAGGTTCAGGAAGGCCCGAGTGAATCCCCGAGCGTAGTTAACCTCTGGCTCCGAGACCCCTTGTAGGCGCAGTAGATGCTGCTCAGAGGGAGCACTGACCAGCTCGGCTAGCTCGGCTAGCTCATGGGTCCCCACACCCGGACCCAAGGCCAGCACAAAGAGGGTGATGCCCTTGCATTTGGCCTCCAGGGACAGAGTCCATAATTTCTCCCTGTCCCAGCTACTTGTCTCGCTGGCCACGATGGCGAAGAGGACTTGTGCCTTCCGCGGCCGAGGGGCTGCCAGGAGCACATTCTCCAGCGTCCACTCCAGGGCGTGGCCCAGGGCGGGGGTTCCCTGTAAGGGGCGGGCTGAAGCCTCGCGCACATGTCTCTGCATCTGCGTCCGGTTGCCATAGGTGGTCAAGTGGAAGCCCTCGCGCACAGGGAGGCGACCCACACCCGGCCAGAAGTTGGGTGTCGTGTGCGTCACCAGGGCCACACGCGCCCCACGGTGGGACGCGCTCGGCTGCTCAGCCACCTCCAGGTCTTCTAGCGCAGCGTCCACTAGACTCAAAGACCCGCGGTACACGTCGGCATCCACTCCATAGGAGCTGTCCACCACAAACACCAAGTCCACGTCCACCTCCTGGGGCCCCGGCGCGCCAGCCGGGCATCCTGGGTCTGGTCTGCATTTGTCTAGGAAGGAAGTGCAGGGAGAGGCTGGAGTTAAATCACGCATCCCCTTCTTTTCCATGCAAAACACAGTTCCAGACCCTCAATAAGGACAGCTGTCTCTGAGCACTATCTTCCAGGCATTGTGGTGACGTGGCAAGTCAATGGGCACTGTAAATGAGCTCATTTCTCATAAGAAGAATTGAGATCGATTGCACACTTAATGTTTTCAACCACTAGGCCATATGGCTTCCCAGTCTCTGTGTTCACAGACATCACCTCTATTTCCTCCTCCAAAAAATAATTATAATCTAATAATAGATTATAATCTAACAATAGATAAATCAACACTAGTGGGAAACCACGTAAAAAAACATTGATTGCTAGAGCTGGAAGTGACCTTAACGACCATATGAAACTGCCTTTTTTTTAAGGTTAAGAAAAAAAGATCAAACATTGCCAATTTTAAATGAAAAGCTAATAGTGTAGTCTTAGAGCTCTAGAGCTGGTTCAGCATCAAAATGGCATGTAGAATTTTTTTTTTCTTTTTTTTACTGTTGATTCCCAGGCTCTAGCCACGCCAAGATTCTGGTTTGGTAGTGTTGGGAGGGAGCTCAGAATCTATCACTGAAATGTACACAGGTATTCTGATGAACAACGGTGTTAGGGACCCACTGCTGGGGCAAAATCTTTCATTTAGAACTGGTGGGGGCAGGTGTTCTTAACCTGGGAACCACAGTCTCCCAAAGTGTCTGTGAATGAGGATGGGAAAAAGTTACATCTTTATTTTCACTACCTCTATTGAAATGAAATTTAACATTTCTTTTCACTGTGCATAAAGACAACAAACAACTATAATACTAGTGATTCCGACACCAATAGAAATCACTGATTTCCTTATCACTGGTTGCAAATGGCTCAATATTATTTGCACTCACTAATACTTTGAAATAATAGTTATTAGACCTGCTAGATCTTATCGTTTAAAATGCTAATAAAGAAGCACATGACAAATGGGTTAAGAATGTGGTATACACAACAGAATACTATTCAGCCTTTTTAAAAAAGCAGGAAATTCTGTCATTTGTGATGTGGATGAACCTAGAGGACATTATGCTCAGTGAAATAAGCGGGGTACAGGAAGACAAATATTGCATGATCTCACTTGTATGTGGAATATAAAAAGTTCAAACTCATAGAAATAGAGCGTAGGGAGGGCGGCAGGGAGGTGAATGGGGAAAAGAGGTACATTGGTCAAAGGGTACAAAGTTTAAGTTAGACAGAAGGATAGGTTCTGGCGGTCTGTTGCACAGCATGGTGTTATAGTCAATAATAATGTATTGTATATTTCAAAATAGCTTTAAAAAGTGGATTTTAAACATATTCACCATACACAAATGATAAGTATTTGAAGCAATTGTTATGTTAATTGGCCTGATTTGATCATTCAACAATGTATACATGCATTGAAACATCACTGTGCCCCATAAATTTATATAATTATTATTTGTCAATTAAAAATAAAACTTTTAAAAATATATATTACTATATCAAAATTTTTAAGTATTTTGATAATTTCAATGTAATCATTTTCCTTTGTAATCCTGTTTTTATTTTCTGCATTGAAAAACATTATTCTAAGGAGAGCATAGGTTTAACCAGATGCAGAAGGGATCTATGATACCAAGAAAGGTTAAAAACTCCTAATTCAGTCATTAGCAAAGCACAGGGGTAATAGTCAAGAGTTCAGCAACCTGGCTGCCTGGTTCAGTCCAGGTCTATTCCTTACTCAGCATGTGACCTTGGGTAAATTACTTAGTCTACCAGAACCTCAGTTTCCTCATTTGACACATGGAGGTAATCATGATGATAATAATAGTACTTCTTTTTGAGGTTGCTTATGAAGTTTAAAAGAAAAACTGAGTTCATATATATGTAAGTGTTCAAAACAATGCCTGATGCATAGTAAAACCTCGATGAACACTAGCTAGGTTTAGGTTTCTAGAGGAGAGGGAACTGAGGCCCGAAAAAGCAATACGTCAGATTAGATGATGGATGTGAAAGCAGTTCATCACCTGTGACATACTCACAAATGGCAGTTACTACACTTGACCAAGTTGTCATAGCTGAGTATCTTGTGGTAGTACTAGGCTTAGTGTGGATCAAGCAGAGAAAATCATGACATCCCTTCAAGTTTACCCACTCTGGTGCTAGGTAAAATGGGTATGGACAGGAGCTCTTCACATGTGGGCATGCATGCGTTTCAGCAGAAACTTCTCTCCAGCACAGGTTGGTGTGGGATATAACAACGGGGTTTGGGAACCAAGACAAACTGGATGACTGGCCAGTATCCCACTGCTGGTCAATAGTGGTTCTAGGCCTAGAACCCATCACTCTTAATTCTTAGTTCAGTGGCCTGCCCATCACACTAAGGTGCACTAAGGCAGGAACCACAAGCCCAGCCAACCCAGCAGCTAGCAGGACAGATAAATGAGCAGAGTATGCCAGGAGTAAGATAGGGAGGGATGAGGACTATGAGACTCCTCACCCCATTAAGAAGGGTGAGGCCCAACTCAGCTGTGCTGACTGTTTCTCATGGGAATGCAGTGTCTGTGACTCTCATGATAAGTCTGACTTCCTAAGAAAAACCAGAAATCCAGACTTCACAGGAAATTCTCTAGATTTTAAAACCCTGCACATGCCAAGTAAATACACATCTGCCGAGCAGAACTAGCCTGTGGCCACCAGTGAATTCATCCTCTTCTAAAGGCTGTCCTGGCTTACCGTAGCAGAGAATGCAGCGGGCCATGTGCTCCACATCCTGCTGGCGCTCTGTCTCCCAGATGAACAAGTAAAATCTGTTGGTTCCATCCATCTAATCCAAACACACACACACACTCAAGTTTATGATTAGCTGGAGTAATTTCAGGCCATCTTTTTCATGTGTTTTCTCATTCAGATGAGAAAAACATGAATATGATTTTTAAAGGATATATAATTATATAAATATATGTACAAATAACTCAGCATTATACATTCCAGTTATTTATTGCTATTTAGTTCCCTAGTTCTAACCTGGAGGTTGGACTGTCATTGGTGTGGCTATGTGTATTGTGGGTCTTCAGGCTCCCAATATGTGTAAAACTCATCCAACATCATGCATTGGAATGGGAGTAAGGAGACAATGTTAAATCATTTTTAAACTTCATAAATCTTTATTAATTGTTCACGGGATGCAGTGTGGTGGGAGCTATTGACCTGAATGGCAGACTCTTCAAATGGGCAGTCATAAATGTCAAATACCATTAGAATGGAAACAGTAGACACCATGTGGGAATCCCCTCTAGAGTATTCCTGGTGGTCAGAGCTAGACATATCACAACCAGAATATAAAAGTGAAGAGGGATCAGGGAAAGCTTTATAGAGATATAAATTTATCTCCTTTATTTAATTTATCTCCTTTACTTAGCCTTTTCAATTTTGATTAATTTAACAACTAATAACAATGCTTAAAAGCAAAATATTAACAATAAATCCAACAAGGTCCATGGGTCAACTAGTTAGATGATCAGCAAACCCCTTCCTTCTTCTTCCTAGGGCACAGCTGGACTACATTTCCCAGGCCCTCTTGCAGTTAGGTGGTGCCTACTGACTGGGGTCTAGCCAATGGGATGCAGGTGGAAGTGACGTATATCATTTCCAGTGCATGCACTGTACTCCATTACTCCCTCTCCCCTCATCTGCCAGTCAGGTGAGGAGGATCCAGAAAAAGGCTTTGAGGCCCTAGGGTATAATGGGGTCGCTGACAGAAGCAGCCCACATCCCGAAACAGTGGCATGCAGCAAAACATGCCTTCTCCCACAAAAACATATGCAAGGGACCATATCCACTTATGACAGGTGGCAGAAATAACCACTTATTATGTTTGTTAAGACACTGAGACTTGGAAAAGAATGGTTTCACAGTTAACCTGCCCTGACTTATACAGATGATTTGCAGAATGTCAAACTCATGATGAAACTAGAAATGCTTCTCTCAAGATTTGAGGTGTGGTTTACAAAGAGGTGGATGTCTAAGCTTAGTCATGTCCATCTTTGTATCTACTCTCTGCCAAAGCATGCAGAAAAGGGCCCCACTGAGAGTCAGCTTCTCCTCCTTCATCTGTGTGGGCAGGAACAAGCAAGCTCTGGGCCCTCCTCCAGGTAGCAATATGCTGAGGATATGAAGATGTTAGATGCTGAGGATATGAAGATGTCAGGCTAGACCTCAGGAAGATAGACAGTCAAGGGTTAATTTGCAAACAAATTTTCTTAACATTACAGAGCTCTTCACTCTTTCTGTTCGGGACTGTAGTGTATCCCAAACATTGTCTTTCAGAGTCAGCTTACTTGAAAACAAATCCTAGTGGGAAAAGAAATATGAAGAGTTCAATATTTATGCTAACGTAACACAGAAAACCATGGGAACAGGCCTAAGTCTCCTAAGAATAAAAGCAAAAAGCATCCTCTCTTGCTCCTCATATGGCAAAAGCAACCTTAAATTAGGCTTTTTCCTAACTTAGAAATCCAAATCAATCAAGACTGATTAAGCAGATGCTACATGAAAGCATTAACAAACCATTTGGAGATATAAAGATGACATGGCCACATCTTCAAAGAGATTAAAATCCAAGTAGAAAGACAGATAAATGATTTTCAAACAAGAAAGAGCTCCAGTAATATATTTTGGGAGCACAGGAAGAGGAGATTTTCATTTCAAGGGAGAGGAACAGAGGGAACCTAATGAAAATTGTGACGTCTGGCACTTTTGAGAGAATAAGTCAGATACTTAACTGGCAAAGAGGCAGGGAAATGCATTCTAGTGTGAAGGGACAGCATGTACAAAGGCCCAGAGGCGGACTGTGCTTATCTCTGGAATTCTGCTCTATGCTCTCGCTCCCACAGATTAGCGTACACCCACCTCCAACCTGCAGCTGCATGGCACACATCTGTGGAACTCCTTGCCATGTGGAGAAAGCTGGCATGAAAAGTGAGTGCAGCGCTGCCAACATTCAGCACTCATATCTACTGCACATGATCATCAGATCTGAGTACTGACCAAGCCAAATGGACCTAATTAATCACCAAGGATTGAGAAAACAGTGTAGGCAGGAATATGACACATCACTAGCTGTACTGGAAATCACACGAGGCAATCTGGAAGGCTTCTGAACCCAGAATTCATGACAATGTGTCAGGAGATAGGAAGAGGCTGCGATAACTCTGGGTGCATCAATTTTACTCCAACAGTTGTAGGGAAATGCTAAGTTAGTGTACATTATTTTTTAAGCACAGGAAACATGGGTGAAGTATATTATAAAATGCAAAATTTCAGTGACTTTTTAAAGTAGTATGAAAGACTTCAAACAAATTTGAACATTCCCCCAGGTCTGTATAAATTCATTCTCCTTTGTCTTAGAGATGGTTCATAGGGAAAGTTCTGTGCAGCACTAACAGATTAGAGGTCAGGAACCTGGGTCCTAGTCCTTCATCGGCCGTAACTGACTATGTGGCCTTGGATAAACCTCTGGCTTCAGTTTCCTCAGCGACAGAGTTTTAGGGAAAGACTCAACGACCCTGAGTACTCTTCCTTTTCCAACACAGGCTGGTCCTAGGTAACTACCTTCTCTATTTGCTTCTTGATCAGGACAATGCACCAACTTTTCCACTTTGAGCAGCTCGGAGCACATAACTCTTCTATCTTTATTCTATTAATATTTGCTGGAAAACTATCAAATTCAACTGAATTTGAACACTTACTTTTTAAAAACTTTTCTAACAAACAATAATTTTATGATCATGTTTAAAATTTGTACTGTTCCTGCAAAAACAAAATTGTGGGAACAAAAACATGATAAAAGTCCACAGGGGAAGCTATGATTCAGTATAGATTCATCTGTACCTAGTTGTTATTAATAAACATTTAATTACTTTGACTTTGGACTTGCCAGCATGGTCCTTGTCACTGATAAAATAGACAAGATACTTCCTGAGAAAGTTCAAGCAGAGAGATAGCATGGGAGGAGAGGAGAAAACTGTGTATGATTCCTACTGCAAAGTTCCATCAACACCAGAGAAGGAAATATCAGTTGAGTATCTTTAACATAAACCAAGAGGTCTGCTTGAGGTTCAAAATTTTACTACAGTTTGATTCAGCACCTTTAGCAATTCTCTCAACCAACTTCATCCCTAAATGTCCAGTTGTGGTTTGTTGGGACTAGTTGTGTGCTAAAGACAGGAGTATATTGAGGGGAAAGGATATGGCAAAGGGGCTAAATTAACATCCTTTTTTGTTTGATAGACAGAAAGACATTTCTCAAGGAGTATAAGGATGACTCTCAAACTTCAACTCTCAATATTAAAAAAAAACTCCCCACGATCCCTGACTCAAACTTAACCCTGTGGGTTAAAGTCAATGCATCAGCTGTCGTACTAAGCTGCCAGAAGCCATGGGATAATGTTCATCTCTGGGACTGAGTTGGGGGAGTCTCTTGGCTTGGAAAGATGGGAATAGAGTAGAAAGAAGCAAGTGCTAGAAAGGAGGATTTGCCTTGGACAGAGGAAGAGCTAACTGGACCCTAAGGAGAGAGAATTAGAAACCATGTGTCATCAAGTTGAAGTAAGGGCTTGAGAAACAAGGACAGCAAACTGGAAAAAGTAGGGGGAAGGAGACAGAGGGAGAGAGTAGCCAGGTAACCCGTGACTGACCCCAGGAGCTTGAGTCCAGTTCCGGCTCCTTCCAGTTGGCATGGTCCCACCAAAGACTGCCATCAAACAGCCAACTCTTCCTAGATTCCTCGGAAAACATTAGGTGTCAGCATTGGGTTAAGGGTTTAGGTTGTATAGTGAGACTTAGGAACCAGCCATATCCAAATGTAAATTTCAGGACTGTATAGCTGAGAACAAGTAACTTCATCTCTGGCCTTCACATATCTGGGAAATGTACAATTATCATTATTAACTTGTAGCATAGCTATGAGGCTCAGACCAATGCTCCTAAAACTTTAACATTTATGCAAACCATCTGGGGATCTTGTTATAAATACAGATCCTGATTGCTTACATCAGGGGAAAGGCATCACATGCTGGGTGATGCTGCTGCTGCTGGTGGTCCCTGAACCACATTTTGAATAGGGAGGGGTTGGTATGATAAGGCATGGAAAGCATGTGGCATGGTGGCTGGAACTCCATAGGCACTCACTATCAGATTTAATAAATAGTGGGCAAAGGACATTCTTATGGACCTCAAGAAGATGGTAATATAGTGACCCAATTGAGTAAACACATAGAAAGTGTCAGATATCCCTGTGGGTACCATCTCTTATAATTCTCACAACAATCCTGTGAGTTTATCCCCATTTTACAGAGAATAAATTAAGGGGGCCCGATTGCCAAATAACACGCCCAGATTACATAAGGGACAAAACCAGGGTTTGAAGCCTCATTGCCTAATTCTTCCTTTGGTGCTGGTCCTGGCCTTAGGGCATTAACAGTCTGGTGGAGAACAGAGCAGCCATAGGCCTCCTCTGCAAGGGCCCTAACTGCATAACCCAAAACCACCTTTCTTCAAAAGAAATGTTCCCAACTTTAGATATGTTGATTCCTCTGATTTGATTGTTACTTGATGTATATATATCAAAACATCACTTTATACCCCATAAATATATGCAATTATTTGTCAATTAAAAATAAAATAAAAATAAATACTTATATTTTATTGTCTCCCCAAAATAGGAAAGAATGTCCTACTGAAATTATCTGAATTTTGAAATTATACAAAGATATACCCCAAAAATTTATTTAGCCTTTCTCTTAATATTTTCAGCTTCTAAAGGTGATTTTTTGGTTTGCCTCCCATTATAGCTATCATTCCATTGCTTGGCCTTCTTTTTTAAGAGCAATACACAGAACTCGAAATAGGGCCAATTCATAGACCTATATCATTGTGTTATTGTAAAGACCAAATGCATAAATACAGGGAAAGAACTTAAATCTTCTAAAGTCTCTTTTCTTTTCCTGTTTTTGATTTTTGAATTTTGAAAATCCCATTGCTAATGAGAATTCCAGACCTTGAGCAAGTTGTTTAACTTCTCTGTGTCTCAGTTTCATCATCTGAAAAATGGACTCATAATAATACTTATCTCATTGGACTGCTGAGGATTAAATGAATCAATAAGATCTTAGAACAGTGCCTAGATCAATAAATGTGAGCAATTAGGCATTGTTTCAAGGGAACATGGGCTAGACTTTTTATAAAGAAAAACAAAATTTGAAACCTGGCCCACAAATTGCATTTTCCTTGTAATCCTCTGCTTTTTAACTTAAAAAAAAATGGGTCTAATGAAGTCTTCTTTTGAGACATAAGGCAATTAGACATTTCTTAACAAAGGGATTAGGCACAGAAAGTCCAAATGTTATAATGCAGTTTTATTTAGGTCTGAGACAACTCAATGGATGGCTTTATAAACCTTTTCAATATGCACCACAGCTTCTAAGCATGTTTAAATGGACTGGGAAGTTAGGACATCTGTTTACATAATTGCTTCAAATTGAACAACCATCATTTTTCCAGAAGTAGCATGTGGGTGTTGTTCTGAAAATCAAAATAACATAGAGGTGAAAGACAAAGCCCCACACATAATCAAAGAAAGCCTTCAGGCAGATAATTCAGAAGAAAAATCACAAGATATTTCCACTCTCCTAACTGGATTGCCCTAAGGCTGAGGAACAGAGTAGGAGAGGTTAAGGGCTGAATTTTCTGCCCAGTTGTGAAGAAGTGAGGATTTTCTGAAAGGTCCTGAGAATGCAGTTGTCATTTTTACAGTTTCTCTCCTTACCAATGTCACCAGAAATGAGGTTACTCATTATAGCTGAGCTGGCAAGTATCATTTAACATGCTTTGTAAACTGTTAAATTTAAAGAACACGAAGTTGTCTCCCAGCATCCTGGGGTAAGAATATGCCCAATAAATGAAGAGGAGAGCAGATAGAAATGACAGAACTGAGGTTCAAGTACACAAGCTGGCATGTCCTTCTCACATACTGTTATATCCCTTTACTCAGAACCTAAGGCAACTAAGAGGGCAAGAACATCACAACAAAGGATCATCTGTGTGCAAGATCCCAACACTGTCTGCCCAGGATTCCCTCTCAGAGAGCAGCACTGATGAGCATTGGAGGGATGTGATCACACCCCAAGAATCACTCTCCAAATGTTAAGGAAATCCCTTCCTGAGAAATAAACACTTTGATAATTACACCTGGAAGGGAGCCTGGATAGTATCTAGTTGCAACTCCTCTCCATTTTTGAGCTGAGTAAAATAAGACCAAGAAAGGTGAAGAGACTTGTCCAAAGGCACCTCACTATTGATGAGAGAGCCAAAGACAAAAGCTGCATCTCTAATTTAATTAGCTATTTGTTTATACCCTGCCTTTATAAATCCATTCTAGCAGTTGTTGAGGATGTACCCTACCAACCCACCCTGTACAGACATCATACTAGGCAAGAGGGATGTAAGAATGAACAAGGAACTCATCCTCTGCATTTTAACTTTCTCAACTCAAGATATTTTGTCCATTCTTCCCTATAGTTTGCAAGCTGTCCCAACTTTATTGATTCTTAGATGCATATTCAAAGCTGTGTCAACAAAATCTCTCACCTACCACTTCTGCTGCACACTGAACCTTCAGAGAAAATTAAATGGGCTGAATTGATCAGCTATTACGTTGAACCATATAACATTTCCATTTCTGCAGCTCAAAACTGGTGAAATATTGCCAATATCCCATGATCCAACCTAACATTCATAAGCAGCCCGGAATCTCTTAAGAAGAAAATCCCCCTTCATTCTGATAAATCATCCCAGATATTCCATGAGAGTGTGTTGCATGGGTTTCAATTAGGAAAGTAAATTCTGGAGAATAGATAAGTAAATAAATGGTTATGTATACATACAATGGACTACTGCACAGGAATAATAAAGAACAAACTACCCACACACACAACATGGAGGAACAAGAAGAGATGCCATGTTGGCTGGAAGAAGCCAGATACAAATGAGTACACACTGTATGACCCAATATATATGATGGTCCAGAACAGGCAAATAGTACTTGATTGTGATAGAACTCAGAGAAGCAATTACCATGGGGAGTAACTGCTTTATGGTTGCATAAAGAACGTGAAGAAAATTTACAGGGTGCTGAATGTGTTCTATATCTTGAACCACGTATCGGTCACAGGGATTTAAACATATATAAAAATTCATCCATCTGTACATTTAAAATCACTGCACTTTGTCCACTTTGTTACATGAGTATGTATGTTATATTCTGGTTTTCAAAAAGGAAGAAAATTATATTCTCTGACCTCCAATGATATAGTTTAGCATAGTGGCTAAGCACAGGCTCTGGAGGCAGACAATATCTGCCACTAACTAACTATTTGGCCTTGACGATATATTTAACCTCCCTAAGCCTTGGTTTTCTTATCCTGGAAATGGAAATAAACAATAACACCTACATTACAGAGTTGTGGGACTCATTAAGTAAGATAATGTACATGAGGCACATAGCACAGAATAGCTTGCTCAAGATTAGCCAGTGGGTACTAGGAGTAGCACCAGTATATGGGCCATACTGAGAGCCCTCACTCCTTGCATACACATCAATTCCAGGGAAATTCTTTCCCTAAACACCTCTCATTCCTCATGTGGTCCTTGATGGAGAGGTAGAAACCAGGTGTTAGCACCCCCGGCTCCCTGCCCACTTATGGTTCCCCCTACATACCAGCAGGGTGCCTGGGAGGTTGTGCCCCTCTGTGAAGGTGATGACCACGGGGATGATGCCCACTGCAGCAAGCTCCAGTGTGGCTGTATTGATGGAAGCTGCATCATAGGCCCAGCCCGCCTGGAAGAACACAGCCACCTTCCTCATGAGAAGACCCGAGCGTACACGTTTGAACACATGTCTCGCCATAAACCTCATGGTGGCCCCGAGTTTCCTGCGGCCGGATGACTGCTCCAGGGTGATGTTCCTGACAGCCTCCAAGAGTGCAACCTTCCTCTTGTAGTCTGAGAAACGAACCAAGTAATTGGTTTTGGCATTGTAGGAAACAATGGCCACATGGGCACCTGTTGGGCAGTTACTGTCACTTATTTCCATCTTCATCAACAGAGACAATAAAATGTCTCTCATCCTCTCAAAATCCAATGGGGAGACATCATTTGACATGTCCAAGGCAAAGGCCAATTCGGTTGGGAATGCTGGGCATTTGGAAGTACCTTGAGACAACAGATACACAGATTTAAGATATTCTGTAATGCCTTGAAAGAGGTAAGGGTTGAAGTGAGTAAGAAGGAATATTATTTACCTCTTGAACAAACTGGAAGGGAAATTATTTTGGAGAGAAAAGAAGACATTGTTAGCATATGTAGGCAGTCGCACCTTTCCCATGTGTGTGCTTCAATATGAAAAACCATCTTTTCTCAGAAATTCAAGCATGGCCTTCTCAGGCTCCTGCTGAGTGTGGCAGAGATCTCTACTTGTCCCCCAAAATCCATTCTCCCTTTTTTTCTATAGTCATGGAACCCCCAATTTTGGATTGAGCATATGGATGCCTGGAACAAAGACAACACTTCCCAACTTAGCCATCTTACAAATTCTAGGTAATAGAATAGGAAAGATGATAGGTAAAACTTTGAAAAAATATTCTTCTCCTTTCCCTTCCTTTCCCTGATGGCTGAAATACAGATGTGATGACTGAAGCCTGATATAGTTTCAGACCATGAAGCAATTTGGGGAACAGAACATCCCATATACACACAATGGCAAAGCAGGAAAATATAAAGAGACTAATCCCTGACCACCACAGGCTCCATATCAACCTGAACTTACTAGTTCCAGCCTATGGTTTCAGAAATAACATTTGTACCACTGTTACTGAGGATTTAGGTCACATTCAAATGAACTTAAACCTAACGAATACATTGAGCTATTCTGAAACTATATTATATACATGTATACAATATATACACACATAAAATTACATATATATTAATTATAAACTATATGTATTATATATAAGTGTGTGTATACAAGTAATACATTTTCAAAAAAATACTAAAAAAACAAAAAAA
The DNA here is from genome assembly GCF_028885625.2 of Pongo pygmaeus. Classification (NCBI taxonomy): domain Eukaryota; kingdom Metazoa; phylum Chordata; class Mammalia; order Primates; family Hominidae; genus Pongo; species Pongo pygmaeus. Next base: position 138,901,592 of record NC_085930.1, on the reverse strand, counting down.
GAATTACCCTTAATTCATCATGTATATGTATTTATGTATATAAATACAAAATATATAATTATTTCATTTTTTCATTTCATTTTATAAAACTTGGAGCTTAAGATATATTTATTCTGAATCTTTATTCACTTAGTATGTAATGATTTTTTTCCATCAATAAATTTAGAGCAATATCATCTATTCTACTATATAGATGATCCTTTATGAGGAGCATACTTGTACATGTATCTGTGCACATTTGTCCAATCATAGCCCTATATAAATCTCTATAAGTATTGATTTTATATGCATGGTCCAGCCAGTTGCTCTTCAGAAAAGTTGTATCAATTTACACTCCCACCAGCAATATGTACTCTTACACATTTCCTAATCTGAATAGGAATTTTTCTGGCATTTTTAAAACACTTCCAATCTGAGAAACAAAATGGGTATCTCATTGTTTTAATTTATATTGTATGACTTCTGGTGAAGTTGAACATTTTACAGGTTTATTGTACATTTGTATATTTTCTTTTCTGAATCTCCCATTCATGTCTTTTGCCCATTTTCTAAAAGTGGTGTTTGTTTTTTTATTTTTACATTTAGGTTTAGCCATTATGCAATGTCTGTGTTTGCAGATAAAAATGATTGAGCAGTAGCAATCTTTTATATTTCAACATGATATAGTAAGGAATTTAGTTCCTTTGCCTGTATCCTTTGCTTATATTGCAAACTATTTTTTCCCACTTTTCTGTTTACTTTTTACTTCATGGCATCCCTCAGTGTAAAAGGGTTTTAACTTTTTATATGGTCGACTCTGAGACTCTTTTAATTCATAATCACACTGACGGTATTATTCTTTATGATTTCTAAGAAAAAGAAGTCCAGAATCTCTCTGAACAGCCACTGGATGGGACCAGAGAGAACATGGAAGTGTTAGGGTAAGAAGGGCAGGATGATTGCAGAGAAAACCCAAACTTCCAAACTAAGCAATTTGCCAAATCAACATTCTCACCCCATGGCCGTTCAGTAGGTAAATGTACATATCACAGGACACAAATATCCTGGAATGCATTGAACATAATAAATTCCAACTTGGGGATGTGACAAAACATTACTTAAGATTGGATTGTTCATAATTCCATTTTTAAAACACAACTGTAAATAAAATAGGACAGATTTCTTCTCAAAGGGTGACTATTGATCCCTCCTATTTAATAGGGTTACATAAAAAGAACAAAGCTCCTCTGTTTTGTGATAAGAAGCAGCAAGACGTAGGCACACAGGCGTGCAGTTATGACATCTCCTGGGGCACAGTATTGCTCAGTGGAGCTTCTCTTCATTGCTGAGATGGCATGCTGTCAATCCACTTTATTTCTGAGACCACATTGGGAAAGATTACTTACCTAAAGGGCAACTGAGCCCAATGGGTGAATTTATAAGAGCCTTTCACAATGAATAAGGCACCTTCCAAACCTCAGCCAAAGCCTCAGGTTACTTATGCCCCTAATCCGTAATCCATCCCCAGCTCATACCACTGGCTCCTTTTGAGCCTTTCCGAAACAACTTACGGCAGTTTTCACGTGTGAAATCAACAATTTTGCAAGGCTGTTAAAAAGATGGGGGGAGAACAGGAAAAAGGAAAAAGTATTTAACTTGAAGCATATTTTTATTCACACATGTCACCTTAGGAATGTCATATGGGTGTTATCAGTGCCTATCTGAAGCTTTTTAATCTACGACAGAAAACCCAAAAATTGTCAGAGCAGATGAGACTATTCTACAATTACATTTCCAAATCCTGTCGATATTTTAAAACATTTAAAAGATGTGTGTGCAATATAGTGCCCATATTTTTGGAGATAGGTAGATAAGGGGTACCCATTTTTTAAATCTGCCTTACAAAGTAATGGAATCAAACCTGATTTTGAAGAAGTTGAAATCAAAGAATCTCAGCAGAGAATGCAAGGAAATGCTTTCAATTCTTGGCACTCTATATTATAATAGCAATTCCTATATCACTTCTTTAGAATGACTGCCAAGACAGGCACCCCTAACACCTCACCTGGTCATTCTGCTTCTTTCCTTCGATCCCTTCCTCTCTGTTCTGTTCTTCTCTCCATCCCAGGCCTCATCACTTCCTGCTCCTCAGTTGCCTCCACACCTCCCACCCCCTGCCTAATAGTATTTTTGTACTTGGGAGATGAAACGCTGTCATAACTTTTGAGATTGCTTTCAAGTGTTCCATGAAACACAGAAACCTGTGCTATTCAAAAGCCTGTGTGTGGGTTTATAAATACTTTATAAGCAGTTTTTGAGCTTTACAAAAAGTCACATTACAGAAAGGTAGTAGCCTCAAAGTCTTTTCCTTTTTTAATGTCAACTAGTGGTGCTCAAAAACACCCCAATTCCCTGCTAGATTTAAAATACCATTCTACTATTTTTATTTGACTTGGTGATAACATTTCAGAGTAAAGTCTATAAACTTAAAGTACTAACAGAATTTGTAAGAGGAAAAAACTAAAGACTCTTTAAGATTAACAGATTTCTATTTTGTGAAAGTGGAAAGCTTTGTGTTCTAAGAAGAATAAAGTTTTGGCTGGGTGCAGTGGCTCACGCCTGTAATCCCAGCATTTTGGGAGGCTGAGGCAAATGGATTACTACAGGTCAGGAGTTCAAGACCAGCCTGGCCAACATGATGAAACTGTGTCTCTACTAAAAATACAAAAATTAGCCAAGCATGGTGGCACACGCCTGTAGTCCCAGCTACTTGGGAGGCTGAGTCAGGAGAATGTCTTGAACCTGGGAGGTAAAGGTTGCAGTAAGCCGAGATCACATTACTGCACTCCAACCTGGGCAACAGAGCGAGATTCTATGTCAAAAATAATAATATAATAATAATAAAGTTTGGAATTAAAATCTTCACCTACCATCATATCTACCAAAACTTTGGGGCCCTTGATACCCTGGAAAGAATGGAAACTTGAGTTTAAAATGCAAAATTTTGAGATCCAACACATTCTTCTACAGAGTTGGCAAAAGAGTCTTAAAAACTCTACCACACTACATAGACCATCTTCTGTCCTTCACTCCCAGCCCTAGAGTTCTGTCTGACTCTTTTAGGAAGAAAGCCAGAGTGCCTAAGAGGTGTATCCAAGACCTCTGAGTCCAGAAGGCCTAGACAGAAACACTCTTAGAGGACCAGGTCATTTTGAAACCATAGTTTAGGATCACATTCAGAAAAAGGGCTATCGAAGATCCCAGGACCATTCATCGATAGTTCTAAAGTAGACCCTAGTTCCTCCCTTATCCCTTCTCTTCAGGCCACCCAGCACCACCCTTTTTCTGCCCTAATACTGAACAAGAAGTCTTCTCTGGAAACCTTCAGATTAGAGCTTCATGGCTCCAACCTCTGGGAGTCTAGAGATCATTGTTCTTATTTATAATCTACAAGGTGGTAACTTATGACCTCAGGCAGGGCACTATAATTATCTCAGCATCTCAGCCTTTGTTTCCTCTTCTGTAAAAATGCCATGAATGGTCCTTCTAGCATTAAAATTTTTTATTTTCTGACTTTGTTGCACCTCTCCAGTAAACCCTAGACTGCAAGTGAGACCACCAGGTTCAATCCATGGCTGACCTACTGTGCCATCCCTCATGGATTGACAGTCCGGCCTCCTAGGACAAGGCACAGAGCAGAAGGATCGTAGCCTCAAAGTCTTTCCTTTCATATCAAATGATGTTCCAGGGAATTTTAAAAATATTAGTGGACTCGCAACATTGTTAGTTAAGATTATATAAATATTATATTTTGTTAAGCTTTCCCCCTAGTTTTGCATAAATATTGTTGCTCATCTTGTTTGCAATGATAAACAATGATAAACTCACTCTCCAGTGAGTTTTATGCATCATTTTATTTATTTAGGTTCATACATCTCCAACCACTCCAATATCTTCCCCATGTTCAAGTAAAAATATATGTTGAATAAATATACTGTATAAAGACTTGAAGCTAATACGCTGTAGGACAAATGTACCCATTCTCTATGTTGATCCCACTGTTTGTCCCAAATGTTCATTTCTTCTTTAGAGATGCTTCTTATCAAATCTTCATTTATTTTTATACAACAGTTGAAAACAAAAGAAAAAGGAAGCGTACATATTACCATTTGTCCTGGTGGGCCTTGGTCACCCGAAGTTCCAACAAATCCAGGAAAGCCAGCATTACCCTAAAAAAAGACCAAGCCAGAAGAATAAGCTGCCTCCTTGATTACAACCATCAGATCCACTTTGATATGTTATTATTCCTAATGCCAATGAGTCTGCTATTGACCAGTTAGTTTATAAACTGTATATCTGTGGGATAAGACATGGAGAACAGAAAGAGAGGAAGGTCATTTTGTGGGAACCATCCAAACTCCCCCCTATATACCCAACCTCAGTCATGCACATGTGTACATACACACACAAACACACACTTCTAGACAGACCCTTAAAATATGACTCAATACACTCTGTTGAGTCTTGAGGTTATATAATAAAAATAATGCAGGATGTCTGCATTAAGGGCCCGACATCAGGAAAAAGGAAAAATTTCCCTACCACCTTCTGGTTCTCAGTGTTTCAGAAACGGCACATGGTGGCCATAGATTCACTGCTCATCTTCCAAGTATTTGAAATGACACAGTGTTATCTAAATACAGTGAATCCTTTATCTTTTTTTATTTGAAACTAGAAATAAAAGTTAGTTGATCAGAGCAACCATAGCCAGCAGCAAGCCAAGTTAGGCACAGATCAAATATTTCTTTATGTCCTTGCCAATGTATGGAAATGCTAATTCTTGAGCACCTAGAAAACATACATTATCTTTCCTTTCCTCTTTTCTGCAGTAAACACTGGTCCATTTCCTAGAAGACCTTGGTCTCTAACATTGATCAGCTAAACATTACCAGGATGTTAGATATCCACAGGCTTACTCTTTTCAAAAAGAGCTGCCAGTGATTGTGGCTGTTCAAGGCTGAGTGTTGAGAACATAAAGGAATTGATTTTTAATCGGAGACTGTATAAAGCACAGTGGACTCAAAGTCCACCAAGATGGCAACTACATTCTCAAGAATCTTTTCTAAAAATAGCAAGAGAAAGTTAAGGGTTGGGAGAATCCTAAAGAAACAGTAATGTTTGCTTAACAGCTAAAACGATATCCTTCCAAATGATGTCTAGACTTACCGAAGACAGAGGTGCTCCCAAACTTGGTTTTAAAAGGTTGGTATTGTAAAACCAAAACTCCCAACTTGGATTTTCTGTTGTTATGGCTTGGTAAACTGTATTTGTATTCAGGAGATAAATGAGAGTGGGATTAAGTGGGGAGTGGGATAGCCAAAGGAAGGTGTGGAATGAGCATTGACTGAGCAGGAATGGGCTTCCAGTGGAAATGTACTTCTGTAATGACGTGGGCTTCTACAGATCTTAGGAAGTTTCTTTGATTCTTACCCTCTTCCCTCTTATTCCCTTTGCCCCCTTTTCTCCTTGATGGCCAGGGTCACCATCTTCTCCCTTAACAGAATCAAAAGCAGAACTTTGAGTGTAAAGAAAAATAAGCACAAACAAATGACACATGCTGCCTACCAGTTGCCAGGCCCAGAAATATATCTTCTTACTTGTGCACCAGGATAGCCAGGGAATCCAGGTTCACCCTAGTGCCAGAAATGAGATAAGGTCTTATTTAATGTCATGTGATTAAGAAATTTCCTTGACATGCCTTAGGGAAAAAGAAGACACTACAATTTTGAGGAAATAGACTCAAAACAGGTGCCAGGAAAAACAACTATAGCAACAGTTGTTATCTTGAGCTGCTCTCAAGTGGCCATATTTCATATCTCTAATTCAACATGAAACAACTTGTAAATAATTTTTACAAATCTCCCCCCTCCCTAGTATATTGTGTAATGAAACTTTTTCCGTAGGGCATTTTTATCTCTCAGTTTAAATAACCTGAGGTTTAATCCAACAGAAACCAAGAGAGAGGGCACCACATTGAGTGTTGGGAAGCAGGTGCTCATTGTCAGAACCAAAGGCGTACTACAAAGCAATCATTCATTCAACAAATATCTATTCGCATCTCCTATCTTCCAAGCACTTCTCTAGGCACAGGAAATTCAGCAGTGAACAGAATGAAGACCTTGCTCTCATGGAACTTACAAGCTAGTGGGGAAGAAAATGAACAAAGAAATATATAATATGTGAGAAAGAGATCAATGTTATTCCAGAAAGGGTATTAAAGAATAAAGAACTATGTGTATCAAAGGATGAGGAGACACTATTTTATATGAGGTAGTCAGGCAAAGCCTTTTTATAAAGGCAGCATTTGGGCAAAGACCAGCATGAATTGAGAAAACAAGCAGACTTCTGGCAGAAGAGCGTTCCAGGCAGAGGGAGGAGTATGTGAAAAAAAAAAAAAAAACCCTGAAGTAAGAGGAAGAGTATGTGCTGACATGTTTGAGGAACACTGAAGCAGAGTGGAGCAAGGAGGGCAGGCAGGAAGAGATGAAGACAAACAGTTCACAGAGACCACAGGGTGTAAATTCTTATAGACCATGTTAACAGTGGGTTTTATTCTGAGTGACATGGAGAACGACAGAAGGGCTTTGAATAAAGGAATGACTTGATCTGACTATGTTTTTAAAGATGTCTCTAGCTGATGCATGGAGAACTAACTATATGAGGCAAGGGTGGAAGCAGAGAGACCAGTTCAGTGGCTATTGCCATCACACAGATGGAAAATTATGTTGGCTTGGTCCAGAGGGTGGCAGTGCAGTTGTGAGACATGATAAAATGCTGGATGTACTTTGAAGATAGACTTACCACTATTTGTTGATGGATTAAATGTGGGAGTGAGAGAAAAAGATTTATCAGTGACAGCAGCAAGTGTCTGTTTTGAGCAACTGGATGGATGAAGTTCCCAGTCCCTGAGATACGAAAGGCTGGAGGAGGGGTAGGTTGTTAAGGGAACCAGTTTTGGCTGACTGGATATTTGATAATATTAAAGGATTATTATTAATTCTTTGGTGTAAGAGTGGTAGTGTGGTTACATTTTTAAATAATCTTTTAAAGATGCAACCTGAAATGTCTACGCATGGAATATATGATGATCTTGAAGTAAATCCCATATATCACATGACCTATAGTAGGTGAACATATGTAAGGGTTCTCTCCTCACTCCTATTTTCTTAATGAAATATGAAGCATGATCATCTGCTTTAAATATGGACGACAAAGCAGATCTTGGAGGTTTGAAGAGGAAGAAGAGGGTATGAAATCAGCATGGTGGGAGGATAAGTGAGTGGGCGTATAAATAAAACAAAACAAAATTGGCCAGGGGTTGTTCATTGTTTGGATTAGGTGATGGGAACATGGGATGAGGCAGGAGAATGTCATTATACTAGTCTCCACTTTTATTTTTGAATTTTTCTGTAACAAAATGTTAACAAACAAAAAAACAAGAAGAAATTTGTTTGGGGATATGCCAATTTTAAGATGCCTGCTAAATGACCAAGTGGAAATATTTTTAGAGTTTAGGATATTGGTCCAAGCTGGAGAGATAAAGTGGAGATAACAGGATTGATGGTTATTGATGCTATGGAACTGGATTTCCCCAAGAAATGTCACCTGAGAGGTGAGTAAAGAGGGAAGAAGGTATGAGAATAGAGCTTTGAGTCTTCCGATACTTAAAGGTCAAGAACATCCAGAAGATCTAGCAAAGCAGGATGAGAAAGAGAAGACCGTGAAAACCAGGAAAATAGAATGCACTGGAAGTTGAGTGAGGGAAAAAATCAGGAATAAACCCATGATCAATCTGTCAAATGCTGCTGAGAGATGGAGCACAATGAGAGCAGAGAAGTGACCATTGAATTTAGCAACATGGGGTTTACCTCAACTAAAGCAGATGTAGTTGAGTGGGGAGGGTTGAGGAGTGAAGGCTTGAGTGTCAGTTTTTCAACCTCAGCATCACTGATATTCTGGACCTGATGGTTCTTTGTTGGGAGAGGCTATCCTGTGTATTATAAGATGTTAAACAGCATCTCTACCCAGTAGATGCCAGCACCCTCTCCTTGAGTTCTGACAACCAAAACATCTCCAGACATTGTCAAATGTCCCCTGGAGGGCAAAATCACTTCTGTTGAGAAGCACTGGTATAAACTACTCCTTCAGTGAGTTTTGCCCAGGGGAAAAAAATGGACCGAGAGCCTCAGAAAGCAAAAGGGAGTGGAATCCAGTCTAGGAGGCAAGGATTAGTCTTAGGTAAGACCATGGACCCTCGTCCATAGTAGTAGGAGAGAAGGCAGGGTGTATGGGTACAGAGGCAAGTAGGCTGGCCTACTTGGTGGTGAACATTTATGGAGGTTCTTTTCTCACTGCTTCAATTTTGTTCATGAAATAGGAAGCATGATCATCTGCTTTAAGTATGGAAGACAAAGCAGATCTTGGAAGTTAGAGGAGAGAGGAGAGGGTGTAAAATAGTCAACTCAGAGAGAAGGGGAGTGAACAGACTAAGAAAATGTAGTCAACTGGCCAATCAGCAATATGAGACATTTAAAGTGAGGCCATTACATCTTGCAAAGAAAAATTCATGCAAATATGGACTGAATCTGTGTTCCATAATGTTAGCTGTATCACAATAAACAAAGACTGCACTTGTGCTTAGCTCCAAACTGACATGTAGTTCAAACCACACACATTTGAATTCCACCCAGAATTTCCCTGCTATGCAAACTTGTCCATAGCAGAGAAAAATTTAGTTTACCTGGATGGAATTTCAAGGGACTAGCTTCCACATTCACCTCTGCCTCTAACTAGCTGTGTGACCATAGGCAAGTTACTTCACTTCTCTAAGCCTCAATTCTCTGAAATGTAAATTGACAAAGCTAAACTAGATGATCACTGAGGTTCCCCATAGCCCATCATTCCATAGATATTTACTGAGAACTTACTATGTTTGAGGCATTTTTCTGCTCAATAAAATGGCAGTGGTGCCATCTTGCAGGCACCGGGAAACAAGAGAATTGCAGAGAAGCCAGCCCAGAGTCCTGACATCATTAAGCAACGAAGAATCACTAAACATCCCAGTAATTTCTTATTTTGTGAGGGAATACATGTAACTTGAAGACTGAAGCATCCAGAATAACAGTGGGTATTGAGACTTGATTTGCTCAACAAGTTCCATGTGACCTCCATGCTTTAAGACCTGTCAGTGACCACTTAACTACATATTAAAATACAAGCTTCTTATGAGAGTGGCAGTCATTCATTCAAATACACTTATTGAGCACCTACTCTCTGCCAGGCTCAATTCCAGAAAAACAAAAGTGCAATGCTGCTGTCAGGTTTACAGCCTGGGGGATACAAGAATAAATTATAATACAACATTGACAGAAGGGAGCTACTGCAGAAATATGAACGTGCTTTAGGAACACAGAGTATAGGACAGCAAATTCTGTCCAGGGAAGACCAAGGCTGCTTCCACAAGGAGAAGTTGGTACTTGACTGGGTCTTAGAAAATGAGTAAAAATTGTCCAAGAGATGGAGATCAGGAAGCACATTACAAATGGAAACACAAGCATTTGCAAAGGCAAGGAAGTTGAGAAAGGGTCTGGCATTCCCAGAGCTGAGGAGGGAATATCTGACATATATGTGGAAGATGAGGGAAGAAGTTTGACTTTTAAATAAGAGAGTGACAAAATCAATTTTTACTTTTTAGGGAGGGAGCTTTGGTGGCCAAAACATTTTGTAAATATGTACAAAACATTCCTGGCATACAACTTGGAAAATAACACTTATTTTAATAAAATAAAATAAAAACTATAGTCCTTAGTTCAGAATACCCTGTAAGGTTACCCTCACCTTTGTTCCTTTTCTTCCAGGATGTCCATATCCATCAGAACCAGGAAGACCCTAAGAAAATGACATATAAGATGAATTGTAGAGTCATGCAGACTAACACTTGGTTGATAATAATATCTGAACCCTCGGATAAATCAACAATGCAAGGAAGTAAGGATAACAACGGGGCTTGATGGAGATTGAGAGACAACCTTCATAGGACAAACACTCAGATTTGGAGAAGATAAGAGTTTAAAACTTTGAAAGACCACAATAGAAGGAAGTTTTTAGGTTTTTTAAACCCCCATCTGTACATCAGCAAGATGATACCTTGGTTGTAGGAAGCCATACACAACTGTACAAAGTTTCCCTTGGGCTAAACTTGCTTTCCTTGTGAGATAAAGTAAAAATAGAAGCTCTAGAATTGGTAAATCACCAGACAAAAGCACAGACTTTGGAGAAAAAGATTGGAATATAGGCAATATAGTTTAGTGATTAAGTGTACAGACTATAAACGCAGACAGACCTGAATTTTTATTCCAGTTCCAACATTAGTTGTTTGAGTGACCCTAGGGAAGTTGCACAACCTCTATAAACTTCAGTTTCCTAATCTGTAAAATAGGGATAATAGTATCATCTACATTGTATACTTGTTGGGAAGATTAAGTGAGATTGTGTATGAAAAGTGCTTAGCACAATGTAAGGCACAGAGGCAGTACTTGATAAATGGTAATTAGTCTGCTGCTGGTGGTAGCAGTGGTAGTGATGGTGTCGGAGGAGGGCAGTAATGATAGTGGTGCTGATGGTAATAGTGAAGGTGGTGGTGAAGGTAGTGATAGTGGTAGCGATGGTGACTGATTATAGTGATGGTGATGGTAATGATGATGGTGGTGGCAATGGTGATGATGGTGTTGGTGGTAGTGGTGACGGTGATGGTGGTGGTAATAGCGAAGATGATGGTGATGGTGATGGTGGTAGTGGTGGTGATGATGATGATGGTGATAGTGATGGTGGTAGTGGTGGTGATGATGATGATGGTGATAGTGATGGTGGTAGTGGTGGTGATGATGATGATGGTGATAGTGATGGTGGTAGTGGTGGTGATGATGATGATGGTGATAGTGATGGTGGTAGTGGTGGTGATGATGATGATGGTGATAGTGATGGTGGTAGTGGTGGTGATGATGATGATGGTGATGGTGATGGTGGTAGTGGTGGTGATGATGATGGTGATAGTGATGGTGGTAGTGGTGGTGATGATGATGATGGTGATGGTGATGGTGGTAGTGGTGGTGATGATGATGATGGTGATGGTGATGGTGGTAGTGGTGGTGATGATGATGATGGTGATGGTGATGGTGGTAGTGGTGGTGATGATGATGATGGTGATAGTGATAGTGGTAGTCATGATGGTAGTAGTGGTGGTGGTGATGGTGATAGTGATGATGGTGATGGTGGTATTGATGGTGATGGTGGTGATGATGCTGGTAGTTGTGATGTTATTGCTGAAGATAATGATGGTGGAGGTTGCAGTGGTTGTGATGATAATAATCATGAAAATGATGACACTACCAAGGAGCTTAGCATCTGTATAGACAGACAACGAGCTTACTGTAATAAAGAGTAAATTCAAAACCCTATAGGTGTTTTTTCTGAATGAACAAAGAGTTCCCCTAAACCAGGTAGATCAGTTGAGAAGAAAAATTAAAAATTTGAAGACACAAAAAGATTCCTATGGTCTAAATAGGAAAGTCTGAAAGACTAGAAAAGAAAGAAAAATAAGACAGAAGATTGCCAAAAATGAGTTCTTGGCAGGGGCCGGGGGCGGTGATAATGAAGTTCATTTGCTGTTACTCCATCTTCTCCATGCTGAAGGATGTGCAGAACCTCCATCATCTGCAACCCCCGAGACCCAAACTCTGTATTTTTGGAGATGTCTTTTGAAAATAGTCATAAAATAGCTAAGTTGCTCTCCTGTTCAGGGTGATAACTAAAGTAAAAATGCATAGCCCTGTGTTTGAAAGTGTTGTCTTGTAAAAGGAAATCTTTTATGATCTTTGGTCTCCAAAGATTATTTCTGTGCTCTGGATAATCAAACCCACACTCTTAAAAGTTTGCTGATCTGGCTGTCTTATTTGTTGCCCTGGAACAAAAATGTTTCACTGAACATCTCTGTATTCCTAAAAGACTCAAATGCCTATAAAATATCATTGTCAAACAGATGAGAGACATTGGCACTTTGCTCTTCAATATGTGAGAAGGCAAAATAAATTCCAAGTCATCTTTGGATTCTTAATTTATGCAAGAAGTCTCAGAAACTTTGACTATTTTGATTCTCAAGAGCTCTAGTGGTTATGTCATATTTGGAACCATGAGTTTAATTCATCAAGAATATTAAAATTTTGTGTTCACAGCAATGATGTTAAAGCCATTTCAATTTATTACATCAAGCTGATGCCATTTTTGTTTATCAAACCTCTTTTTTCAAAATTTCTTACCAGAATCTAAAATATGGATAAGACACTTTAATGCTGTGGTAGATGAATCCATCAAAATTCAGCTTGGTGCACACTGAGATTTTTTAGACTATATCTCCCTGATTTGCCTGATTTCTTTTCTCTGGTATCTATATTCTGAACTGAATAAAAGTGGTTTCATACATTTAAAACATTAGAATTTTATGTAAAATAAGAACAAATGGCAAACAAATTCAATCAAGAATCCAAAACAGAGAAACTGGACTTACAGGTTGCCCTCTTGGTCCTTGTCGACCCTGTGGGCCTCTTTGTCCTGCAACACCAATCTCTCCCTTTTATTATAAAGAGAAAATATCTAATTAATTTTCTTCTATGAGATTATGCAATTTTGTGTCATTTTCCTTAGAGATTTTAGAGTCACTGCTTTCAAGTTTTGGTAGCATGCCATACAGCCTAAGGTAAATACTTTTCTCTAGGCTTTGTTAAATATGGATGGCTAACAAACATAGTAACAATTGTGGTACCGAAAATTAGCAGCACCAGGTATGTAACATCAATTACAGAATTTTATATTACTATGCCTTTTTCTAAATTTGGATATGCACATTTATATTTGTGGTGAATCCATGTGTATATCTATCTGTCGATACATCTTTGTCTACTTATACATGTGATTCATTTTTCTATATGTTCATCTATATGTCTTGCCTTCAGTCAATAGCATCACCAGCCATATCAGAAATGTATGCTGGAAGTGATAAGTAAAGATTTGTTTAAGAAAACCCAAGGGGTTCTCTCAAGCTACAATCAAGAAAGAGCGTGTTATCTGACATTTACCTTCACTCCTCTTGGTCCAGCTTTTCCTTTTGAACCATTTGTCCCTGGAGGCCCAGGATTCCCCTGCAACAAGACCGTGGTCAAAATCACCACCAGGGCCACAAAGTTTACTGTCTGTCTCTCTTGTTATTATTGAAATAGTCTGTAACTGGTAATATGCTCATGAATCACCTTAGAGATGGGAGTTTAACCTTTAATATTTAATACAATTAATTCTATCCTCCAACATATAAAATGCATAATATACACACTTACACTATGGGCTGGGGAGGTTAGGATAGGGGAGCGGGAGGCCACATCTACCACATACTGAGAATTGAAGGAATCATTTCTATGCTACAGGGGGAAACATTATTTGATTAAGAGATCAGGAAAAAAAAAACCTAGACTTTCACCTGCTCCAAACTGAAGATATTTTCAACTGAGATTGACAATAATATAATCAGTTATAAGGCTAGATTTTTTTTCCTGATCAAGGCAGAAAAATAGCAGAACTATTGCTTTGGCCATCTTTGAGCTGCTATTTTCAGTTTCCTGATGGAGACTCATTCCTGACTCTAATCACGCTGCTCATGTTTCTAAGCCATCTCAAATGCTCATTTCCGCAGGAAGCCACTCTAATCATCCATCTCAATCTATCTGAGCATCCTATGAACCATCAAGATATTAGCTGGGGAGTAAAGCAGGCGCTAGAAAGAACCAAGTTGGAAGTCAGTTCAGACACTTACTATCTGGATGACAAATCATTTAATTCCCCTTAGCCTCAGTTTCCTTATCTATAAAATTGGTATAGTAATGCTTCCTTACATATTTGTGAGGAGCAGATTAGTTATTTATAATTTTATATGGTACTATTATTTCACCTTTTACTATAGCTAAGTATGAACTTGTATTACATACCCTCGAGGTTTAAACCCATATCTCATTGGTCACTATATTCCCACAACTTACCTAGAGTAGAAGAAGATACATAGCAGATGATCAATATCTACTGCATCAAATCAGCTTTTCCAGAAATTCCTGATATCCCCATATCCCAGAACGAACAGTGTGGCTTTATGTTATTTATCCAGGAACACTCAGGGGTATGAATCAGCCAGTGTTAATGAGTAGCTGCATTGTAGCTGTTTTACAAACCTACCTGAGCACCCACTAAGCCTTTTTGTCCAGAAGTTCCTGGTGGTCCTTGCCTTCCTCTTGGTCCCTGATCCAAAGATGACATTAAAATGCAATCAATTTTTAAAGAGTCATTTATATTCCATGTAACCACAAAATCACCTTGGATGCCAATGGAAGCACAAATTAAGGTTCCCTGACCCATCACTATCTCATTTATCAAACTTTAATCAGGGAGCATCTGCACTCTGAAGCACCCCAGAACACTCACTTCAAACTCAACGCCATCTGAAGCAGAGGGTGTGAGTCCTCAGCATCTCTATTTTTAGCAATCTCTCCGGGTGAATCTGATGAGTACTAAAGTTTGAGAATATTGCTTTTATATTTGAATTCACTCAACTAATTTTAAATCCTAAAGGGGTGATGAGAGTGCAGCGAGGCTATTGATCTCCATTGAAGAATGAACCTTTTCCTTATACACACGAGGGTTAAGGACAAGAGATTGTGTTTTCGATTTGATCAAGAGCCAAGGGTGCATTTAAGTAGCTTAATCTCACTGACTACACTGCTGGGGATTTGCTCATTTTCTCTCCAATCTATTTTACTTTGCTGATTTTTGACACTTTAATATTTTTCCAGCTTTTCTGAGAAACACTTTCATATTAGAAGTATCGATTGACCATGGCTTCTACTCTCCTAGGTGAGGTATTGACAATCATCTATTAAAATAGACCATCACGCTCGCATCCCAGCAGGAAAGTGAGAATTAAGGAGAGGTTTTATTGATTATCTTGCTCATGGTTTCCAGCATGACTTGCTTCACTTCCAATCAGCTGTGTAATGAAGTGGGTATAGACAGGAAAGCAGGGACACAATAGTGGTGGAGGGTCCTGAGCCAGTCATCAAAAAGAAAAGGGAAAAATATACATCTTTTATTTGCTTTCCCTTCAGTTCAGATACTATTTTCCATCATAAAATAAGTATAATCTCTAATTACACGTTGACTACCGTTTTTTTTTCTTAGTTCCTTTAGCAAGTCTAAGAGCAGCAGATACCTTCTGAAATTATCATCTGACACTCATAGGATTTTTAATTATGGAGAATGATTTGCTATATTAGTAAAATTTGTTGTTCCAAAGTTCTTCAAGTTGAGTATACTTAAAAACAATTTGTTTTTTAAAATAAATACATATAATGTGCTCCAGAAGGGCTATAGAATGACAGATTTGGGTTATGCTTAGATGATGCCAAAAGAACAGGTTGAAAGTTTAAATTTCCAGTTATCATTTGATAACCTAACAAAACCCCACTGGATGAACTTCTTGAGGGCAGGACCCTTGCCTTAATGGTATGAATGTCCCAGTTCTATTAGCAGTTCCCTGTGCATAATAGATACTCTGTAAACACTTTACTGATTTTTTCCTACCAAATTGAATGATGGGGTCTCACTCTGTTGCCCAGGCTGGAGTGCCATGGCATCATCATAGCTCACTGCATCCTTGAACTCCTGGGCTCAAAGTGACCCTCCTGCCTCAGCCTCCCAAGTAGCTGGGATGAAAGATGCACACCACTATGCCAAGATGTGAATACAATTTTAGTAAATTAAATCATATTTGAATACACAGCTTCAGAGGCAGTAATCAAGAGCACTGATTTTGTAACTATACTGCCTGAGTTTGAATCCCAGCTTTATCACTCACTAGCTGTGTGACCTTTGCCAATTTACCTAACTTCTCCATTCCCTCTTTATTTTTCTCCTGTAAAGTGAGGATAATAACCTCCCTCCCATTGAAGAATTAAATTAGTTAATACAAGTGCTTTAGACAGTGTCTAGAACATAGAGGTCAATAAATATTAGCTATTGTGGTTTAATCTTTTCAGAAAAGGGACTCTACAATTTTCTTTGGGAGGCCCTGGAAAGGATGCATCCGAAGCCATTCTGATTTATGTTAAATTATTATCAAACAATGAAGTTAAAATTTCAAACAAATATCCTTCAGCACTAAAACGAAGCTCCCAGATACAACCTGTGAGCCTGGATACCCAAGCTCTCCTTGGTAACCCTGTTCACCGGATTCTCCAGGCACACCCTGTCAAAATGAATAAAACTTATAGTGAGTTCACCAGCCATCTTTAGTGTTCTTATTGAAAGCAGCTTTTCCTGCAATATATCACTTGAAACCACAAGAGAAAGACTCAAACAAGATTTGACTGGTTGTGATCAATCCTCTTAGGAGATGAAGTTGAAGAGGAAATGTGGGTATTTACACTTATCTTGGGAAAAGGCAAGACCAGATTCTTAGGGCCTTTCCCAGTCTTTGCACATCTCCTTCCAATGTCTCAGCTAGTGATGGGAGCAAAAATACTTTGTTTAAATAACCCAAACTCTTATTTTGTGTAATAACTGGTTCCTAAACAGTCCTTCCTTTTAAGGCATACAGACTAAACATTCAAGGGCATTAAGGTCTTTTATTTCATACAAGGAAACTCAGAATGTTGATCACAGCAATAAACATGACACTCTGAGAAAGGCACAAAAAGTGCTTGGGAAAATAACAGGAAAGTGGCTTTAAAACCCTACAGACCTTGATAGCAAGAAGCTAGCTCTCTAGGCAAAGGATGAGTTGTTAAAATGATTCATTCTATAATGGATTTAATTTATCCCACAAATTAATATTTTCATTTTGCAGAGAAGATATGTTTTCCAAGATTGAGGATAACATCCATTTTGTGAATTGTTCTGCCTTCTTTTTCATGTTGCTCACATGTTGACTAGATTATTAATTATTCATAGATATGCAAAGAGCAAAAACTTCAAAGTCAGAATTTAATCAATATGTGGATCAATTACTCGTGCTTCATCAGTTTTTGAAACTGTTCAGTACTTCTATTAATCATTCCTGTTATGTTATTCTGCTCTTTAAGAGTTGATTTCTAGATTTATAAATATGAACCAAATTTTAAAAGGAATACAGCTAGAAATTTTGAACCAGGTTATGAAATGTGGTCTAATTTGCATATCACATTAGTGATATTCATAGTGCAACATTTATAAAAACAATGTGGCTATATATAGCAATGTTCAGACTCTATCATAACTCTACGCTTATACATTTATATTAAGAAAATAATATGAGTGGAGCAAAAGTGAAAACAAAACAAAAAACCTGTAATACACATCACTGACATTCTTCACGTCAATTACCACGATACCCAACAAAACAGAAATTACCTAAATGTTCAACATAAGAAAGATTAGTAAATCACGGTACTTCAATAGAGTAAAACATAATGTTCTAAAATGATAATAGGGAGATTTGGAAACAGGAAAAAGCAGAATATAAAATGTTATGTACATTATAATAATCCTTTATTTTTTATACAAGAGAACAGAAAAACATGAAAATACTTGCAGAGGGGTGGTGGGTTTATGTACCTTTAAAAAAATTAATAATATTCTCAATTTTATCATAAACAGCAAATTTAAAATCTTGCCTTATTGCCAAAAAAGGTATGCATCAATTTGTTTGGCATAAATATAACCTTTTCCGTAAATAAAATTATATTTAGAATTCCACTTTATTACACATCTTGCAAAGGCCAGCAGATCTAATTTTGTAGATAATACTGAGCCAGATTTTCCCAAAGTCCAAGGAATGCTGTAATTTGGAGTTATGGGCCTATATGACCAGTGCTCCAACATTGAGTCAACTAGCAAACCACTGACATGGTGGATAAACACAGTTCATCCTGAAGCCTGACAATATTTGTAATTATCTCTCTTATTTTAAAAATCAACTACACTATAAGGCCATAGTCAGCAAAACAGCATGGTACTGGTATAAAAATAGGCATATAGAGCAATGAAACAGAAATAAATGAAATAAATAATAGAAATGAAAGCCCTACTCTAAGATATTAGGATATTAGCTTCTTTTCAATCTAAATGAAATGTTATAGCAGGGTGGGGAGGAGGCAGAGAACCATATAAACTTTCCCTTTTTCATGAAAAAAATCACCATGGAAACTTTCAATGAACCTCATGCAACCTCAGACAGCCCAGCCAGCACTCTCCTTGACATCAGAGAGAACAATTTAAAGAAGCCATAAAAGATAGACAAATGGGACTATATTAAACAAAAAGCTTCTGAACCGAAAAAAAAAAAACAACAATGAGCAGAGTGAAGAGACAACCTGTTGAATGGGAGGAAATACATGCAAACTATTCACCTGACAAGAGACTAATATCTAGCATATACAACAAACAAACAATTCAATTACAAAAAAAAAGCAATCCCATTAAAAAATGGGCAAAATATCTGAACTGACATCTGTCAAAAGACATACAAATGGCCAATAGGTATATGAAAACATGTTTAACATCACTGATGATGAAAACCACAATGAGATATTATCTTATCCCAGTTAGAATAGTTTTTATCAAAAATGCAAAAAGCAGCAAATGCTAGCAAAGATGCAGAGAAAAGGGATACATATTTTTGGTAAGAATATAAGTTCGTAAAGTCATTATGGAAAACAATATAAAGATTTCCCAAAAAGTTAAAAATAGAACTACCATATGATCCACAAATCCCACTAATGGGCATTTACCCAAAGAAAAGAAAGTCAGTATATCAAAGGGTTACCTGCATCCCGTGCTTATTGCAGCACTATTCACAATAGCAAATATGTGGAATCAACCTAAGTTTCCACCAACAGATGAGCAGATAAAGAAAATGTGATACATATACACAGTGAAATAAAAGTCAGCCATAAAGGAGAATGAAATCCTGTTATTGGCAGCAACATGGATGGAACTAAAAGTCATTATACTGAATGGAATAAGTCAGGCATAGAAAGACAAATATCACAAGTTCTGTCTCACATGTGGGAGCTAAAAAAGTTGATCTCATGAGGTAGAGAGTAGAATGATAGTTATCAGAGGCTGAGAAGGGGGATTGAGGATAGGGAGAATGAAAAGAGGTTGGTTAATACATAAAACATGGAGTCACATAGAAGGAATAAGTTCTAGTGTTTGATAGTATAGTAGGGTGACTATAGTTAACAACAATATATTGTACATTTCAAAATAGCTAGAAGAGAATATTTGAAATGTTTCTAATATGAATAAATAATAAATGTTTGAGGTGATAGATATCCTAAATACCCTGGTGTGATCATTATACGTTCTATGTATGTATCAAAATATCACATGTACCCCATAAATATGTGCAGGTATTCTGTATCAATAATAAATACAGTAGTCATATGTGTGGAACAAAGAGCAACTCTTTCCAGAAAGCACTGACCTTTAATCCTGGCAGACCTCGCCTTCCTATTGTCCCCTAAGAAAAATGGAAAGCAGAGACCTTAGAGAAGGATATAAACCAATTTTCACCCCAGCCTACCATCCTCTTCCACAAATGCAAGGGAAATACATCCCTCCAGCTGTTAACACCTACCCAAGGGCCGACATTTCCAGTTTCTCCCTGAGGTCCATCAACATTAGAACTTCCCTGAAAAGTAAGAAATAAAGGGAAGATCAGAAACAAACAACAACAAATGCTAGCAAAACTTTTTGTCCAATACAGAAGCCACTAGGTAGATGTAGCACTTAAATTTGCACCAAATTAAATTAAAGATGTAGTTTCTTTGTTATGCTGACCACATTCCAAGTGTTCCATAATTCCATATGGCTAGTGGCTACCACATCGGACGGCACAGACACAGGATATTTCCATGATCTCAGAATGTTCTGTTGGTCAGTGCTCCTCAAGAAGCAAATGGCATTAAATGCTGATGTTTCAAAATATCAGTGTTGTAGGCATCTTTCCCCAGAGATTGTTCCTTTGATGACTCCTTACAGTTCACCATGCTGGGAACACAGCCATGCTTAATATTTGAAAATATTGGCACTTCTCTTTCTACCTGTATCATTTAGGGTCCTGAGTGGTAGATAGAAACAGAAGGTAGAAAAGTGTCTCTCTGAAGACATGGGTGATCAATATATACAGATGCTGACAGAGAGAGAAAGAGGTTATAGAGTCACAGTGAGGAAAGATTCTAGTGTTCTCATTTCTTTGGGGTCAGAAGTGGAAAAATGAGTATTGTCCAGAGAAAAAAAAATGAGTCTATCTTTTAAGAAAAATGGAAACCATGTGGGATCCCAAGTAGGGGTACTTCAGATAATTATTTCATAAAGTTACATGCTAACTCAATAGGAATACATAAATAGGGAAAGAATGTGAAATAACAGAAAGAAAAACGTTTTGTGCAAAGCTGTTCACCCACGTTATTCATAATAGATTAAATTCTGAAACAATTTAAACATCCCACAATATGAGGGAAGTGTTGATCAAATTATGGTAGAAACGCTTATTGAAATAGAATACAACAATTAAAAACTATGTTTTTCAGAAGTTTTTAAAGTACATAAAACTTTGTGCTATAATACCAAAAGTATTTAGCCTGAATCTATTTATGGGAAAACAATCATACAAATCCTAATTGAGGGGTGTTTAGCAAAATAACTGGTGTACAGTGTCAGTGTCATGTAAACAAATAACTGAGCAAATGTGATGAAAGGGCACTGACGACACAGGACAACTAAAGGCACCGCATAGTCCTCAGCTGGATCCTGGAACAACAGCAGCAGCCACAGAGGACGTTATTGGGGTGTTACGGACTCAAGGTTTGTGTTCCCCCCAAAATTCATATGTTGAAATCCTAACCCCCAATGTGATGGTATGACGAGGTGGGGCCTTTGGAAGGTTATTAGGCCATGAGGGGGGGACCCTCATGGTGGGGTTAGTGTCCTTATAAAAGAGGCTTGAAGGAACACTATAGCTCTCCTTCTGCCATGTGAGGTTGCAGCCAAGAAGATGGCTATGAACCAGGAAGCAGTCCCTCACCAAACACTGAATCTTCCAGGACCTTGATTTCAGACTTCCCAGCTTCCAGGACTATGAGAAATAAATGTTTGTTATTTAGGCCACCCACTCTATTAATTCTGTTACAGTAGCCCAAACTGCCTAAGACATGGGGCAAGTGGGAAAATTTGAATATGGACTGTGTATTAGAAAATAATATTGGCCCGGCACGGTGGCTCACGCCTGTAATCCCAGCACTTTGGGAGGCTGAGGCGGGCGGATCACTTGAGGTCAGGAGTTCGAGACCAGCCTGGCTAATATGGTGAAACCCCGTCTGTACTAAAAATACAAAAATTAGCCAGTGTGGTGGTGGGAGCCTGTAATCCCAGCTGCTCTCAGCAGAAGAATCGCTGAACCCAGGAGGCAGAAGTTACAGTGAGCCATTGCACTCCAGCCTGGGCGTCACAGTGAGACTCCATCTCAAAAAAAAAGAAAAGAAGAAAGAAAGAAAAGAATATTGTATAAATATTGAATTTCATGAGGATGATGATTATATTATGTTTATATAGAAGAATATCCTTTTTTTTAACATATACTTGTTGAATATTTAGAGGCAAAGTGTCATGAGGCCTTTAATTAATCCTCAATTAGCTCAGCTACACACACACAGACCCCTAAGTATTTGTATAAAGAGATATAAAGCAAATATGGCTAAAGGATAAAAATTGGTGTTTAGACTTACAACTACATTTTTCTGTAGATTTGAAATTTTTCAGAATGATAAAAAGTAACAGGTTCATCATGGACTATTTCAACAATACAGAGAAATTAAGGTAAAGAAACACTAGGGGCTGGCATGTTGCTGCTACAAACAAGTTGGTTTTTCTCTGTCCTTTCACTTCCTTTCTTTCTTCCCTCCCTCCCCGTCCTTCCTTTCTTCCTTTCTACATTCCTTCTTTCTTACTTCTATTCCTTCCTTCTTATCTCTCTTTCTTTATTCCATACAAGGGAGTAGATACAGGCTGGCAACTCCACAGCCTCCACCATAAGTGAGCTGAAGGACAAACCCAGTTCTACCAAATTCTGAAAAAAAATGTAACCCACTCCTTCTGAAGGAACTGAGGGTGCTGACAATGGACACTGTGTCCCATGTAAAGTGCACGCACTCTCAGCCACAAAAGAGAACTAAATTATGTCCTTTGCAGCAACATGGATGCAGCTGGAGGCCATTATCCTAAATGAACTAATGCAAAAATAGAAAAGCAAATACCACATGTTCTCACTTATAAGTGGGAGTTAAATCTTGGGTTCACACAGACATAAAGATGGGAACAATAGACACACGGGACTCTGAAAGGGGAGGGAGGAATGGGGCAAGGAGTGAAAAACTTCCTGTTGGGTACTATGTTTACTACTTGGGTGACGGAAGCCCAAACCTCAGTACCATGCAATATACCCTTGTAACAAACCTGTACATTATCCCCTGAATCTAAAATAAAAATCGAAATTAATAAAAAAGAAATACACAGTTTTGGCAATATAGAAATATTCTACAAATTTGGACTCACGTTAAATACAGGGTTGTAACCTGCTTTTTTCACTTGATATTACATCATGGATGTTTTCCATATCATGAAATCATCTTCTACATTATGTTTCATGGCCTAATACTATTCCACTGTGTGGAAGAGCATTGTTTACATAAATAATCCTTTATTATTAGATATTTAAATATTTTCAATGTTTGACTACCTTAAAAATCACTGCAATGACCATCCTTGGAGCTAAATCTTTGTGTTGCACCATGATTAGCTTCCAGATAAATTTCTAGGACTAGAAAGGGTAGATCAAATGACATACACATCCTTTTATTTTTATTATTTTTATTTTTTTAATTTTTTTTTTTTTTTTGAGACAGAGTCTCGCTCTGTCGCCCAGGCTGGAGTGCAGTGGCATGATCTCTGCTCACTGCAAGCTCCGCCTCCCGGGTTCATGCCATTCTCCTGCCTCAGCCTCCCGAGTAGCTGGGACTATGGGTGCCCGCCACCACGCCTGGCTAATTTTTTTGTATTTTTAGTAGAGATGGGGTTTCACCATGTTAGCCAGGATGGTCTCGATCTCCTGACCTCGTGATCTGCCTGCTTTGGCCTCCCAAAGTGCTGGGATTACAGGTGTGAGCCACAACGCCCGGCCGACATACACATCTTAAAGCTGTGGCAGACTCAGTTGGTGGCCTACAAAACAGGCCCTCCCTTCCTCTGTGCTAAGAAAATCTGGTCTTTTTAGTTTTGTTTGGAGCAACAACATACCCGGCTCCAAGGGATGAATTACGACAGGCCTAAACCAACTGTGATGATCCCATTTCCTTTTGTTAGAAACTTGCTTTCTCTGGATCTCTTGAAATGCGGCAAGGGCTGTTGGGGAGCACAGGGCCTATTTTAGCTAATGAGCTATAAAGAGAATATTGCTGGGAGTAATTTGATGAAAAGAAAGCCCCTTTTCTCCTGACATTTTATGTAAAGGTGAAGACAAAAAAACACTTGGAGCTGCTAAACCTAGGGACCAAAAGCTGACACGTTGAGGATGGTAGTGTGGGAAGAAAGGCGTTGGGTCCCTGACGACATCACTGAGGCTCGATGGGACCATAAACTGATGTGCCAAAGTTTTCATCACCTATCCCTGGGTTGTAAAACACATTTATTAGCTAAACACTGCTAGTCAGGCTTTCTGTCATTGGTATATTTAAAAACATTACAAAAAAAAAAACAGTAATCCTAACTGATGACTGATGTGCATTGCCTATTGCCTCCCAAAAAGGTTGTATTGACTTTCATTCTCCCCAGAAGTGTTACTTTCTCACTTCTGACTGGTATGATTGGTTCTCCATGCTTTCTCCAATATTAGGTATATAATAAAATTATTCTGCTTGGTCAGAAAGACTGCTTCATCAGGAAACCCTCTCCAGATTGCAACATTTAATCCACTCTTTGGTTCATGTCAGAAAGGAGCCGTTGCCCCCTAGAGAGCTATCTCCCAACAGCACTTAACAGGCTAGAACAGGGGTGTCCAATCTTTTGGCTTCTCTGGGCCACATTGGAGGAAGAAGAATTATCTTCGGCCACACATAAAATACACTAACACTAACAATAGCTGATGAGCTTAAAAAAAAAAAAAAGAAAAGAAAAAGAAGAGAAGAGAAAAAAATCTCATAATGTTTTAGGAAAGTTTACGAATTGTGTTGGGCTGCATTCAAAGCCATCCTGGG
The DNA here is from genome assembly GCF_028885625.2 of Pongo pygmaeus. NCBI lineage: Eukaryota > Metazoa > Chordata > Mammalia > Primates > Hominidae > Pongo > Pongo pygmaeus. The sequence goes on along the minus strand of NC_085930.1, from coordinate 138,877,173 downwards.
CCACATACTGCCCGTGGGCAGTGAGTTGGATAAGCTCGGGCTAGAATGTCAGCATCTACCAGCTGCAGGGTAATATAGCTGGTGGGAGTGATTTCTGTTATCTAAGTCTATTCAAAGGATATTTAGTTACCACCGTTTTTTGGCCTAGCATGGGAGCAGAAACCATGGGGAACACAAATGGAATATGTCACAGCACTGCCCCAGAGGGTTACAATTTTTGTTTGCACGTACAATTTAGGGATCTGGTGCTCAAGGTTAACCCTTGGCTAAACTCAGTGATGGAAACCTCAGAAAGCTGTGAACATGCGGCTCTTGCTGTGTCTGCGGTGCTCTGATGTACACAGCGCTGGACAGTTTGTCTACAGGCCTAGGTTCCTTCCCAGCAGTAAAACCTCGAGCAAATAAGAGAACCAGTCTGAATAGACAGATCAAGATCTTTCTTCTCACAAGAACCACAACTCATGGAAGCTTTGAAATGGTTTCTCTATCTTCCTTCCCTCCTTCCAGATGAGGAAACCGGGGCCCACATGGGTTAAGGGTTGCTGTCCTGCTGCTCCCTTAGCTCAATTCCATAGCCGATTGAGTGGCTATTCACAGGGCTCTCTGATGTTAACTCACCACAGGACACCCTCTTAATTGGGTTTGTCCAAAACAACTGCAATTAACAACAGGATGAGATTCTTGCAGCAAGTCATACTGGTTTTCTCACACAGCAACACAATAATTATCTTGTTACAAACTGTATTTAACTCAGGATCTAGACATATATAAAAGGAATGCAAACTAGCTAGAGAAGAGAGCCAATGTCCTATAGTTTTGTCAAAGGATGAAAAACTGGAGTTCAAAGTAATAGAGGTTCCTCTCTAGCTGCAAACCTTTCTCTATGCAGACCTCATGCCTGGAAATTAGGAAAGATATGAGGACTGCAGCACTTGAGTTATTTTAGTCATTTTTCAGAATCATACATTTTAATGTCTGGGACATGAAAATCTAAAAATGGCTGCCAAGAAGTTAACATCGATCAAAGTTAACAAGTCTTTTTGCTTCTGTGATGCCTTCTATCACAATGCTTCTAGTTTTCAGAACTAGGCAAGGATTTCACCTTAAAAAATGGCTAATACCCAGTTCACATCAATCAGCACTGGCTGTGACAGAAAGCAAGCCAGCACTGTAATGACCCTGAGTACCTTTTAAATCAATACATCATTATAAAGATAGAGAATTTAGAAACTAGAAATATCTTAGGCATTATTGAGTCTGATGATTTCATTTTGGAGATGAGGAAACCAAGGACAAAAGATGTAATGTTGTAGGAGATAGGATTCGTATAGAAAAAAACAACTATGAATTAACTATGCAAGGACGAGGATGTCAGTGGAGATTGGCATTCAGAGCTTCTATCTTCATAGACAGTGGATTCCCACAGGCTTGCTCTCTGGTTTTTTATGCTGATCCTACCAGAATGCCCAAGTCTTGTGCCCCAGTTAGCATCTGTTCCCATGTAGCCCCCCAAGGAAACAGAATATCTTACCTGACTCCCACGCCTTCCTTTTTCTCCCTTAGGGCCTTGGATATAGCTATTAGTTCCAGGATCCCCCTGAGAAAATAAAGGGTTCATTACCTCAAATGGACAGAAAAGAAAAGAAATTATAGGAAGAATTATTTAAAACAAAACAAAACAAAAAAATAAGGTACAACTAAAGTGGACCCTTTTTATTGTCTGGGCCTGCTCAAAAATCTTAGACATTTAATCCAATTAAAATTCCAACCTTTTTAAGAACTCAACTTTTCTATAAGTTTTCCCTCAAATCTCTTATTTGTTGCAATACTAAGATAGGGTGAGCAGATGCTTTATTAATGAATAATTAATTGCTCGTTGACTTTGTGTCATGAGCAAACAGTTCTCCAGTCCCTGGAATTAAAGCAGCAGAAATCCCCCAACATCACTCACAGGATCTCCCCTTAACCCAGGCTTTCCACACTCTCCAGGTTGTCCTGGCGGTCCCGTCAAGCCCTTAAATCACAAAGAAAAAATATGTCACTTTTAAAAATCACATATTGCCTAGAGAGAAGAGAACATTAAGAGGGAAAATAAGAATCAAAGGAAAAGAGCAACTTAGTACTTGAATTTTAAAGCATTCACTGCCAAGGAGGTGAGATTGAAAGGTAAAGAAGGACATACTTTTATTGGCTATCTGCCATATGCTTGGACCTAGTTGTGTGTTACCTCATTTAGCCCTCACAACTCAGGAATTCACCAATTTGCATTATACAGGACCTGAGATTCTAGGAAGTTGGGCCCAGGTCTCCCTACCATCAAATTCCTTGATCTTTCCACCCCTTGGTGGTGCTCCACACAGAAACACATGTTGTTGTTGTTATTGCTTAAAAAGGGTGTGGTGGTGAGGAGGGCTTTCTCCATCATGAGCATGGGCAGCAGTGGTAGAGCAAGATCTCGTGAAAAAGAGAAAGGAGAGAACAATGTTTCCAGAGCTCCTGACTACGGCAGATAGGAAACCAGAGAGGTGAAGAAACTTGCCATAGGACTATGACATGATAAGTAAATGATGCTTCTCTTAAACCCTGCCATGATCTGTGCCATTCCTGTGTAGTAGCACCCACAGAGCCATGAACTGGGGAGAGGCTCCACCACAGGTGCCTTCCTCAGATGACATCACATGCCTGGAGCTGGAGGGTGTGCATGATTAACAGATGGGATCACTGTTCTAGCTTTCACACACAAAGGAAATAAAATGTTCTCTAGACTCCAAAAGAAGCCACCTCATAATCTTACTTGAGATGCCTCCTTATCTCTTTCCTGGCCTAATATAATGGTAAAAGGGGGCTAGATAACTCTAGGTTCCAATCCTGCTATTTAATTTCCTACACTGGTAAATTTCTTTGACTTTTCTAAGACTCCATTTTCTCATTTGTGAAACAGATATGCCTAACTTATAGAAACAGTGTAGGGATTAAATAGAAGAATAAATTCAAGTGTTTAGGCATATGGTTCCTATTATGATTCACCCTACTTCTAGACCCTCCTTTATCTGACCCAGTCACTGGACTTTCAGAGTAATCTTCCAAACCTACATCTTCCAACATGTGTCTTCCTTGCCTATAAACCTTCAATAGCCCTTGATTACTCAGCAGAAACAAAACTCCCAAACATAGCTTTAAATTGACTCCAAATTGCCCTTTCAGGCTTTCTCCCCACTCTTTATACTTTTTATTTTATGCTCCACTCCTATGAAATTACAATCCTTATTTTTCCAGACCTATCCTGATTTCTTCTAATTCTAACCTTTTCCTTGAGCCTTTTTCTTAAGCTAGAATACCCTGTGTCTCTCTCCCAGTCCCTCTCACAGAGGTCTCAGTGAAAAATGTCTTGATTTCCTGCATTTTCTGGAAAGCTGGAGTCCTCTCCACCCTTTGGCACCTGCTCATATAGAAGTTGTTCTCTTGCCCCCCTCTCTCTTCCTTGTTACCTATCTTTTAAATTTCATCCCATCTCCTCTTCAATGAAGCCTTTCTGACTGCACAGGCTGGGTCAAATCCCCTGTCATATTCCTCTCCACGCCCTTATCTCTGCAGTAATATTATATCTATTTCCATGATTATTTCATTCGTGTCTATCTTTTCCCATAGAGGCCAATACTAAGAGATAGAGCCCATGTCTCTTTTGTTCCCCATTCTAGAATCATGCCTTGATTACAATAGATGCTCAATAAATTTTGATGATTGATCAAATGAAGAAAAGGGAATCTATTTTCGTTTCTTCTCCAAGTCACTGTGCTCCCATTGATTCTTTATTTGCACCATTGTTACATCCTGTAGCTTATCCTATCTCATATTATAGTTTTTCCTGTACCAGTTGTATCTCCTGCACACTCAGTAAGCTCTTTGTTGGTCAGAGCCATGGCTTATGTATCTTGGAACCCTTTTTTGTATCCAGCAAATGTCCCACATGTAGGGACAATAAACACTTGTCAGGTGTTTATTGAATTTAACTAAATTTAGCTGAAACTGATGGCTCTCCGGTGTTAAGAAAGTATGGTATCTCCCACCTTCTCCAAAGTCTGATCCATAAACTTCAAGTTAGAAATTAAACCTCAATAAAGAGCCATGTCTTCTGACTCTCCCTGTTTCACCTATCAAGAATTCAATCCACATCACTAATTGTGCACCTTTGGAGTAAAATCATTACTCTAATTTCATGAGGAGTACAAAGAAGCATAAGCAAATAAATTACACCCTTTATGTCTAATCCTATCAATCAATAGAAGCTGATTATAGTACTATGTTAAGATGGATCCTTCAGCCATGTTGGATCCCATAAATGGTTAGTATGTCTGCCATGGGCACAGGAAGGGAGGGTTGTGGGACATATGCTAGGTATCTGCCATCCCTTACATGGAAACAGAATTACCATCAGGAGGAAGTGTGTAATCACTGTCAAACAGGCAGTACAAATAATTGCAAGGATGTAGAGAAGGCAAAGATCACTACAAACTGACATGCCAAGGAAGCTATTGTGAGGAAGAAAAAGAGGAACTGGGCATTGAGGAAAAGGTGATATTCAGATTAAGCACTGAATACGGAACCAAGAAAAAGGCATTCCAGGAGAGGCAGCTGGCATGAGCAAAGACACAGAGGTGGGCATGCATAAGCAACATTTCAAAGACAGTGAGCCTAGGAAGACATTTCTTGACAGAGATTCGTAAAGGATGTGGTTGAAAGGCCTTGGATGTAACACTAAATCATCGGTGACAGGGAGCCATGAGAAGCTTGTGAGACAGGGAGTGACATGATCACTGTTCTCAAGCACAAAATGTTAAGTCACAGGACTTACTTTACTCATTCTACCGTTAACAGAGTCAGACCTTAGGTAAAGCTTCCAAACAGCTATCTCATATTAATTGCCCTTTAACTCTCTGTTTAACTCCATACGGTTTAAGCCACTAGATGATTTTTTTCCCACAGTTTCCCACAGTTTAAAAATAAACTATCTATATCAGGTTACTCAATAGGAAAATGAAAGAATATCATCATACTTTACCCGATTTCCCCTATTTCCTTTTTCTCCAGATGACCCTGGGATTCCGCGATTACCCTAAAAAAAGAAAAATGAACAGAGAACCTGCCTTTTATTAGTCCCACCAAAATTTTTCTTTATGTATTTTCACAATTCTAGCCAAGAGTGGAAAGTACCTTTACTACTCTATTTCTGACAATGTGACACATTAGGTGTTTTGAATAACCCTCCCACTGAAACTTTAAAATTCCAGATAAATTAAAATATATTTTGTATACTTTAAAAATCTGATTTAAGGCCGGGCGCAGTGGCTCAGGCCTGTAATCCCAGCACTTTGGGAGGCCAAGGCGGGTGGATCACCTGAGGCTAGGAGTTCGAGACCAGCCTGACCAACACGAAGAAACCCTGTCTCTACTAAAAATACAAAATTAGTCGGGCGTGGTGGCACATGCCTGTAGTCCCAGCTACTCAGGAGGTTGAGGCAGGAGAATCACTTGAACCCGGAAGGTGGAGGTTGCAGTGAGCCGAGATCGAGCCATCGCACTCCAGCCTGGGCAACAAGAGCAAAACTCCATCTCAAAAAAAAAAAATCTGATTTAAAAAATCCTTATGGTTCATAATAAAGAGAAAGCAAAAACGCAGACAAGTAATAGCTCATGGCTGTCCTGAGGGCTTCTTGTAATTGTGTGTGTGTATGTGTGTGTGTGTGGTGTGTGCATGTGTGCGTGTGTGTGTGTGTGTGGTGTGAAGGGCCTCAAACTGACAATTTATTTTAGGGTGGTCCCAGAACGTAGTGCCACTAGGAACACATGACAGAAGCAAACAACCTCAACTCAGGCCTTAATGATGTCTCACAGATAATGTTCCATCAAAAAATGAGTTTAAATCAAAAGTCACAACACACATGAGGGAGATGCCATGAAGGAGAAGCCAGCAGAAACAACATACACCAAAATTGGACCTGCAGTGACTGCAAATATTGGGATTATAATATACTGAATATAAAATGAGTATATTTAGTATGTTTAAATAATTAGAAGAGAATGAACAAAATAACCAACTATGAAAGGAGACCAAGTAGATTTCAGAAAGGATCAAATAGAACCACTTAAAGTGAAAAATATAATTAAAATTAAAAATTCAATTGACAAATTAAATATTATATTAAATGCAAGTGAGGTGAGAATTAGTGAACTAGAAACTGAAGAAATTATACAGAATGCAGCACAGAATGACAAAGAAATAGAAACATAAAAGAGCAGTTAAGAGACATTGGGGACAAAATAAGAGGTTTTCACAAATTTCTAATTAGATTTCTGCAAAGAAATAATACAGAAAATAGGAAAAATAAAATTTCAAAATGATAATTTCAAAATTAAGCACTGAAGATTTCCAAAATTTATAAGAAACATAAACACTCAGATTCAAAAGACTGACAAGTCCTAAGCAGAATACATAAAAAGTAATTCACACCTGGACACATCATATTGAAACTGTCAAAAACTAAAATCAAAGGGAACATTTTAAAGCAGCCTTATACATTTTTAAAAGTTGCTTACAAAAGAACAATTATTTTGACAGATAAATTCTTTTTTGTTTTTTTGAGACAGAGTCTCGCTCTGTCACCCAACCTGGAGTGCAGTGGCGTGATCTCTGCTCACTGCAAGCTCCGCCTCCTGGGTTCATGCCATTCTCCTGCCTCAGCCTCCCGAGTAGCTGGGACTACAGGCGCCTGCCACCATGGCCGGCTAATTTTTTTGTATTTTTAGTAGAGACGGGGTTTCACCATGTTAGCCAGGATGGTCTCGATCTCCTAACCTCGTGATCCGCCCACCTCAGCCTCCCAAAGTGCTGGGATTACAGGCGTGAGCCACTGCGCCCAGCTGACAGATAACTTCTTAATGGCAATAATGAAAGGTAGAAGAAAATAGAAGCCAGAAGACTATGAAATTACATTTTCCTTTTTTTTAATACTCTGAGCCGTCACACTTACGTATTTTTTCCAAGTCTTTTCTTTTTTTCTTTTTTATTATACTTTAAGTTCTGAGGTACATGTGCAGAACGTGCAGTTTTGTTACATAGGTATACACCTGCCATGGTTGAAATCACATTTTCACAGTGCTGAGAGAAAGTAACCATCAACCAGAATTGCTTACCCAGTGAACTATCTTTCAAAGAGATTTTCAGGGAAACAAAAACAAGAAGAGTTGACAATGAACTGACCTTCATTAAAGGAAATTCTAAAAATTGTGCCTTAAGCAAAATAAACATGATTTTTTCATGTTCTTTTGAAGGTATCAATGACTACAAGGAAGGTGTCAGTCAGATGAGTAAACATGAGGGTAAAGCTAGATAAGCACTGACTATATAAAACAACAATAAGAATGTGTAATTGGTAGAATTTAACAAAAACAAGATGGAAATAAAATACTAGACAATAATATGTAATATGGGAGGGAGTTTATTAAAGTTTCTAGAGTCCTTGTATGTTGAGGATGAGGAAAAATACAGAGATTAACATTAAACATTGTTGAGTATGCATGTTAAAAATTCTAGCTAGTCATGAAAAGCTGTACTCTCTACAAGAGTATAAATGCCAGGTTAATAGAGAGGAAGACATTAAATGAGAAACTTCTGCACCTGTTCTCCATCCAAGCCATCAACTCCTTCCTCACCAGGATTGCCCTGTGAAGCAAAGGAAGATCAGAATCTTAGAGACAAGAGAAAAAGGTTTATGTAAATATTTCTTTGATGTTAATTTCCTTGCTAATATTTTTTCAATTGACACAGAATCTAGACTCTGTAACACTTATATACTGCACCCAGTTACTAAAAAGTAATGATTTTTTCTTCGTGAAATAGTTATTAGGGTTATATACTATTTTACCTCATAGCTTCAGGTGCTAAAAAATGTATATGTATTTTTTAACCTCAAAATTTGAGTGGATAAGAAAGACTCCCTTTAAACTTTTGCACTTGGAACAAGTAGCTGTTTCACAAGATCAAATGAAACACTGGTTGTCGAATGCTAAAAATGGTCTTTTTGTCATCGACCTTCTTTATAAAGATGGCAAATATGCCTGAATTAATTAATTTAATGGAAACCTGGTAGTTCACAGATTAAGGAGGAACTAAATGAGTGTGTGTGCATGTGTGTGCATTTTGGGAGATAAAATTTTAAAAAAGAAAAGAAGTGAAAAACTGAGGCTAATTACGAGATAGGAGTAAAACTGGGCAGTGGCATGGTGACATCTCATCAAATATTCCACCGCTTACAAATTATGGGCCCTTCATTTTTCCAACTAACCCAAAATGACCAATAATATATTCATTATAAAGAATCTTTCAAAGAAAAAGCCAGAGTTTCACAAGCAAAATAAAATGCATTTGCATGTGTGAAATAGTTGATTTACTCCTACTGTCTACAAAAGAAAATCAAGTTTCAGGCATTTTTTTAACCAAAGCACAGCTGAGTTATGCGTAAAAATAAGTATACCGAACTCTTGGACTAGAATTACATGGCATATTTGCCACAGGCCGCAGGAGGTTAATCGGTGGTACCAGAAAACATGAATAAGGAAGCTCCATGAGCCCTTGTCTGTCTTGTTCATCATTTTGTAACCACTCCCTAGGATAATGTGGGGAACAGAGTGGGTACCTAATAAATACTTTTTGAGTGAGTGAATCAGCAAATGGATACTATGGTTCCGAATCTGAATGTAAATCATTCCCTTCTTGTGCCAACTCCTTTCCTAACAACCTCATCCCAGCACTCCTCTTCCATTTGACACCCACCTTGACCAGACCCAGCCCACCACACCCTGGATTCAGGACCAACATTTCTAGACCATCATGTGATGAATACGGTGGCCCAATTCTTATATAGAGTCAGCGAGGATTGCAAACAATATGTCACTGCCTTAAACCTGAAATACATGTCTTACAAATAGTCACTCATTAGCATGGAAGTTTGGCTATTAATATCGTCTGACAAATTCTCTTGTCTAAAAGTCTGAAGCCTCACCTCACTCAAGCAAAGAAATGCGATTGAAATAAGTATTGCATTTCCCAAAGAAACTGCTATCCAGTTTAAGAAGGATAAAGGAGATTACCTACCGTCTCTCCTGAAAATCCTCTTGCTCCCTAAAGTTAGAAAGAGATCAAAAGAATTGAGCTTGAATGAGATTTTTAAGCCCTTGTTTCATTTAGGAAACCATATGTTCCCTGGTTTGAAGAAAATACAATTACAATATTAGATCAAAATGAAGACGCCTTGTCTGGCAAATGTGGTGGGCATTACAACACCCTGGTTATTACTACCCTCCTTTGCATGGAAGCTGGAGAAAATTGCACTTTGCAATTCCTCACATAGAAGGAATGAAAGGGAACAACAGTGACCTGCCTCTTATTAAAATGATGATATTTTTCAAACAAAAGTGAGAATACATTGGCTAGCAAGCATGAGAGGGCTTCAAGGAGCAACAGGAAAAATGAATTGAAAGAGTAATTTGATAGGTATACAGAACATGGTCATTGTGGTTAGGACAACTCTCTTTAGGATTCTTAGATTGTAGAATTTTTTTCTTTCAGTTTATTAAGGAAGATTCTCCAGTCCTGGACAGTAGAGGGACATTTAATGCAACCAACCGAAAATGTACCTGTATCCCTTTAGCCTTTAAAACTTTAGTGTTCTCACATGGACACAGGGAGGGGAATAACACACATTGGGGCCTCTGTCAGGGGACGGGGTTAGGGGAAAGAGAGCATCAGGAAAAATAGCTAATGCATGCAGGCCTTAATAGCTAGGTGATGGGTTGATAGGTGCAGCAAATCACCATGGCACACATTTACCTATGTAACAAACCTGCACATCCTGCACATGTACCCCAGAACTGAAAATTAAAATAAAAACAAAAACAAAAAAAACTTTAGTGTTCTCAATCCTACTTCCAACCACCAGCACCTGTCACTCTTTTCTGAGGGTTTTTTCAGGGACCAGGGCCTGCTCTACCCACATGCAAGACAGACCAAAAGTGCTAGGAACTAATACCTCCTGGAAGCTGCTGTTAACTAATTCTTGATGGGATTTGGTGTATAAATACCCCAGCTCCCTCGCCCCTTAACTGGGGTACATTGAGATGCATGTTCAACTCTGGGGTGCCAGAGTTCTTCAGCAGGATTAAGCTCCATCTACCCACAGTGGTGATCTGATTGATAATGTACCCTTTTCAGGCCTCCTTTCCTCCTTATCGCACTTCCTTACTTCCCCACTAATGTTTACTAGAATTATCTCCCAGTAAAATACTTGCAATTGACTCTTTTTCTCAGGCTTTACTTCTGGAAAACCTTTAATCTGAGGAGGAGCTAAGACTCCATAGCTATGTTGAAGAGTTATGATTTTCCTCAAACTCAAGAGATGAAGCCAAGAAAGAGAAAGAATCCCACAGCTCAAGGTCACACTCACCTTAAGTCCCCTCATACCAGGGCATCCTTCCTCACCTCGGAGTCCAGGAAGACCTCGGGGACCTCGTTCTCCCTGTGGAAGAAGAAGACACATGAATGCACTCAAGCAACTGTCTCTGTCACCACAAGCCAATTCAAGCCAGCAATAAGGACCTTCAAAATGACCAAACTATGACTTGGTCCTTACCGTTGCTTTTACAACCTCAAAGATCTGCTCAGGTCACCTGCAAGGCACTCAGATTGTTAATCCATCAACTGCTCATAGAGATGACTCCAAACCACACAAACCCAAACTATCTGCATTTTTTAATCAATTCAGTTAAGGCTTATGGGCAAAACTTCAGAATTCAAATAAAACAGAAGGTCTGTCTGAACATTTTCTTCAGTCAGCTGAAATTGGATGGAGGTTTCGCTGTGGTCCCTCAAGGAATAAACCATTATTTGACCCTTTCTCTTCCAGGTGAATTCTTACCCATTCCTAAGGTATAAGTCCTGTGTCACCTCCTCTCCTGAGAAGCTTTTCCTGTTGACCCCACCCAACTGTCCCTTCAATTTCCTTGTAGTATTTGGAGGATACAAATCAGCACATATCATAGTGAAATGTGGTTTTACACATCAGAATCTCCTGCTATATTGTGAGGTTCATGGAGACAAAGACAATGTCTCATTTCTTTATCGCTGCATTTCTATCCCCAAACACAGCATCTGATATCATACAATAGACATCCAACCAGGATTTGAAGAATGACTTACTGAATTATATTAATAAATATAACCTTTTCATCTAGGTATTAGATTAGGAAGGGAATTGTAGATATCATGCCTTTTGCCAAGTTGATTAAATATTAATTGGAAAGTACTGCATGTCACATGAGCTTTAATCAAAAGACAATCTACATTTGTAATATCTAACTTTGACTTAATTAGGTTGATAACTACATATGCTATTCAGGACAGTAAAAAGACATGAGAAAATGAGAACTATGGATCTAGAATGAAAGGGCATGTATTTGAGTCCTAGTTCTGCTTCCAGCCTGTTGTGTGAGCTTAGACAAAAGCACGAGATCACAAGATGCCATGAATCACAATTTTCACCATTTATAAATGTGAATCTAGGTAATACTGACTCTAGTCATCTCATAGGATTATTATATTGAATGTATGAGATGCTGTATTGGAAATACTTCACAAAGTATATGGATTGAACAAATGAGGTGTTTTGTACTGAGATAGCAATAGATAACAAAAGCACAGGTTCTGGCATCAGACAGACAGTTTTGGACACATCTCCAACCCTCTCCAACCTTAACAAGTCACTTACTCTCTCTGAGTTTCTACTTTCGCATCTATAGAACGAAAGTATTAACACATACTAGCAGGGTTGTGATAAGGATTAAATGTGATAATACATACAAAATGCCTAATGCAGGGCTTCACACACAGTAGATGCTAAATAAATGTCTGTTTTCCTCCATTCTTCCTAGTCTATTTGTATTTTTAGCTTCAATGTGTGGTGTTTAAGCTTCATCTGGAAAATGCAATCCTAAAATATCTACTGTACTATATTGCAATGTATAGTGCTATCAGTGTGAATAATTGGTTGTTGTGTTTATTAGAAAATAGTTGATATATACAAAACAAATGCTCTTGATAAAAGCAGAGACATCAAGGAAAAATTTATTTTTTAACAAAACTAAAAATAAACCCACTCAGCATGACTACTATTTAAAAAAAAAAAGGAAAATAACAAGTGTTGGCAAGGATGTGGAAAAATTGGAACCTTTGTCCACTGTTGGTGGGAATGTAAAACGGTGTAGCTGCTGTGGAAAACAGTATTTCTAATTCAAATATTAAGCTCTATAATGTTTAAAAATTGGTCTCTCATCTACTCACAGTATTTGCTTAAAGCTATAAATAATATCTATGATTTAATGGAAAGACTAACACCACTAAAAGGTTTTCAAATGTTTGGCTATTTTATAACAAATGGGAATAATAATAATAACATATATACATATATACACATAATAATAATATGTATATATGTTATCATTATATTTATATATGTTATTACATATATATATAGAGAGAGAGAGAGAGGAAACTAAGAAGGTTTAGCCCTGTGTCTGGCATATATAAAACTGTCAACAAATGTTAGATGTTTTTGTTACTACAAAGTTACATAAATATTTTTTGTGACCTTAGAAAATCTGACTTTGTTCTATAAGTAAGGTTTTGCTGTGTAACCAATGCATAAGTTATTATTTAACCACCCATTCATAACATATTTCTTTTAAAATATACAGAATTTGGGAGTCTGACAGATTGCATTTTCCAAAGCCAGAAAACAATATCTCCCATTCCACACGCTCTGTGACCATGCCCCTCCTCCATGCTGGGGAGGAGTCTAAGTCCCCCCCTCTTGAATCTGGTCTGGACTTAGTGACTGGCTTGCAACCAACAGCATGAGAAAGCCATGTTACAGCCTGACTTCTGAGGCTGGGTCATAGGCCTTGCAGCTTCAGCCTTGGTCTCTTGGAGCACTCCCTCTCAGGACAGACCCTCCCTGCTGGAATGCTTCCTGTCAGTTCCAGCTCTACCTGTCCTTGTGCAGTTCCAGCTAAGACGCCAGAGCAGCAGACATGTGAGAAGGGGCAGTGGGTCCTCCAACTCCTGCTTCTAGAGCCCAGACGGTCTAGTCTGAGACTAGTCAACCCAGCTGAGACCCCAGGCGTGGAAGAAAGAGGCCCCTCTTTTGCTTCTTTTTCAGGGTCCCCACCCACAGAATCTGTGAACATAATAAAATGATTATTTTACACAACTAAGTTGTGAGGGTTGTAGGGGGCAGTGGGACTGTAAGTCATGGGTAACTGGAACAATGATTTAGTTATTTGTCCTTGTACACTTTCAACTTGAACTTACAAATTTATGGGCCCCATTCTGAAGCTGGTCTACATCTGCACAGAGATGTCTCTGCTGTTGAGTAGACCAATCTGACCAGCTTTTCAAGCCAACAACATTAAAAGCCATTCAGAGGACAACACATTGTGAAGTCGCCTTCTCTTGTGATAAATGTATTGAAAAGAAACTAAGACCTACTAGAGTTGTTCTTCAAATACAGGGGCTATTGAGCACTTGAAATGTGTCTGGTCCAAACTGAGATGTGCCTTCAGTGTAAAGTAACATTTAGAAGATAGTGTATAGAAAAAGTAAGATGTCTCATTAATTTGTATATTAATTACTAATGAAATGATAATATTTGAGATATATTGAGATAAATAAAATATATTATTAAAATTAACTTCACCTGTTTCTTTTTACTTTCTTTAAGATAGCTGCTATAAAATTTAAAATTATAAATGTCACTTGCATTATATTTCTAGCCCTGTACTAAAGGGTCTTTACAAAATATCTTGGTTTTATAATGTTGGCACAGTAAAGAAGGGGGACAAAACCATCTTTCACTCTAGACAGACAAGAATTTGGTTTATCCTGTTTGTCTGAAATTGGAGCCAATTGTCCTAATGGGTGGGATGGACCTTACGTCATTCTCCTAACATTGACTGGGCTCATTGAACCACAGACCAGGCAGAAAAAATAAAATAACACTTAAAGGACATTTTAAAACATAATAAAAATGGGAAGGAATATTTTCATCATTTCTAAATAAAATAGCAAAAATCCATCAATCACGTTCCTGAATGTATTTCTAACACCTAAGACTGTGCTTACTGAGGAAAAATAAATAGAAAAGTTGAGCAATTATCTTGTAAACATGAAGAAATGCGACTCCGTCTCAAAACAAAAAACAAAAAAAAAAAAAACAAGAAACGGATGAGCTTACATGGGTCTCAGCAGCTACATTTTCCCCTGATTTCTGCTTATTTTCCAACACCCTGAATGTTTAGAATAATAAAACAATGTGCCACTCTAAGTGGAGCAACGACAACATAGATACCAGTGGTTCAGAAAGCGTGGTCAAAGGGCCCCTCGTGTTTCCAAGATCCTTTTGGGAAGGTCACAAAGTTAAAGTTATTTTTCCAATTACACCAAAATGTCTTTTTTTTTTTTTCATTCTTCTCTCCCAAGTTGTGGTAAAGTTATCAAGAAGCCACATGGCAAGTGACAACACCACAGACTGAATACAGAGACAGATTGGAAATCCAGCTGCCTTCTAGTAAGCTAAATATGCTAAACAATGCCTCTTTCTCACTAATATTTTTTGTTTGGGAAAATACAGTTATTTTTCATAAAGAAATATGTCATGAATGTTAACTTTAGTGAGTTTATTGTTGTTATTTCGAAATAAGATAAACAATTTTTAATATTCTTAGTTCTAATTTCTAATATGGTAAATAATAATACATGGAAACCACATAAACAAAAGCTCTTCAAGGTTCCCAATAATCTTTAAGAGTGTAAAGGTTGAGAGGTGCAGGAAATTGAGAGATTTTGGTTAAAAGGTACAATCTTTCAGTTATAAGTGAGTAAGTTCAGGGGTTCTAATGTACAAGATGGTAATTATAGTTAATAACACTATATAATATACTGGAAATTTGCTAAAAGAGTAGATGCTAAATGTTCTTGCCACACACAAAAAAAATGGTAACTATACGAGGTGATGGACATGTTAACTGACTTGATTCTAGTATCATTTCACAATGTATACATATATATCAACTCATTATATTGTGCATCTCAAATTATACAATTCTATTTGTCAATTATACCCCAATAAAGTTGGGGTGGGGGGAAGAATATAATGTTATCCTCAGGCCAAAATATTTGAGAACCAGTGGTATATACATGAATCAACCTTAAAATAGGCACCAGTGGCAAAGTGGTTTTCCATAATTCAAAATTAACCGAAAACCATGGGATTTAAAAATCCTTCTGGCATTTATATTATGTAATAAAAATGGTCCCTATCACATCCCAGTCCCCTAGCTCACAATTCTCTCTATAATATACATTTCCTCCACAGACAATCACATGACTAATAGATAACTTCTCTTTGCCCAGCATATCCCCAGGGGTGTGTTCAGAGTTACGTGCAATCCATCGGTGGCTAACTATAACTCCACCATCTTCTCAGCCACATAGGGAAGCATCTGAATGACCTGTAGTAAGAATGGTCTTAGATTCTCTTCAATTATTTTGTTAACCATTTACAAACATAGATAGCTTAGTAATAGTAACAAATTATCTGCAATTTAGCTTATGATTAACAACTACTTTGACATCCATGCACACTAGACACAGACCACATTTTCAGTTAGTTCAAATTCACTGATTAAAAAATAAAACAGCCATACTGAATCATTAATGCATTCCAGAAACTATATATTTAAAAAGCAGATCTGCCTGGCATTTATTATAATAAATGTCTATTTTATATATATATTAGACCCACTTTAAATGGCATAGATGAGAAAAACTTTCATGACTTAGGTGCAATTAAATATTGCTAATATTTGATCCATTTTGCCATGTTCTTTCAAAGTAAAGAAATAACATTCGGTACTTACATATCTGCCTTCCTCACCAGGATGACCGGGTAACCCATCAAAACCCTTCTCTCCCTGAGAAGACAAGAAGTCAAAATAAATAACTTTGCCTCTAAATTATTTATTTCTCAAATCTATGTGAAATAAGAATTGTTACCAATAGATACCCTTGTCTCACGGAGTTGTCATTTTATGGAGAATCTACTAAATATCAGGCACAATGTACAGAGATATACAGAAACAAATACTCGTGTCCAGTGTTACAGTGAAAACATGCATACCTGTTTATCTCAATAGTCAGTATATCAAACTATTCTTATTTTCCAAAATACCTTCTTCAGTCATTCTATTGCAAAAATCCAAATCAAGACTTGTTTCTAGTTAAAAGCGCAAGGAAAACTGTTACTCTTAAAGAAGGTTTCAACCTTGTTTTACAAAACATCCGTAAGCAAAGGTCTTCCTGCCTATCTTATTCATGAGAAATGGTTGTTTATTTCTGTATGACTCAACTGTCCAGTTTTGTTTTGTTTTTTTACTTCTTCTTACACACCGAAACACACAAACCATTTCCTCTCAAAGAAGTTTGGCTTGCCATGTTATAGTCAGATGTGTTTATTTAGTCTAAAAGCTGGTCAATAAGACCTGGAAGGCATATTTTATTTGTGAGCAACAAAGATATAAAAGTCATTATGACCATCTACTTAATTCTTGCAAACAGAAACAGCAGAGAAGTCAAAAATTTAAAATACTCCCATCTTTGGCCTTAGAGGCACAGGCACAAGCTGCAAAGAAACATACCAAGAAGCTCCCTAAACCTGATTTTCTGATTCTCCAAACTGTTAATGAATAACAACATGACAGGGAAAAATCTAATGCTAAGGCATGATTACAATTTATTTTTCAAACAGTAATTATAAACTTTATACTATTCTAAATTTAAAAGATTGATCTGCAAAGCCCTGAAGAGCTCATTCCAACAATCTCATGGAAAATCTTCCAAAGAGAACGTGTAAAAAGATGACACAAAGCCAGCAGGTGTAACTTAACCTTACCTGTGTGTTTGTGATTATACCCTCATTATAAAGCTTCAATCCCTGTGATAATGGAACCTTGCCAGCCCTGAATATCTGAGGACCATTTCTAATGAGATACTCTCCCTTAGAAGTGTTAAGGAGTAATTTTCCTATTGATTAACCTAGAATTGACAGAGATGCAACTCTTTTCTCAGAGTTTGATGCTGTAGAAAAGAATGTTAGATGGGAAAGAGGCATTTACTACTATAAAGAAAGCAGATGTTGGACAAGTGAAAATATGGTAGATAAGTGAAAACTGTGCAGTGGCAGAATTTGTGACATTATTTGTCAAATGAGCATAAGAAGGTAGCATAATATGGTGGAAATCATGTGGGACTTAGAGTCAGGCAGACATAGGGGCTTAACTCCCAAATGCATCTTCATAATGATGCAATTTTGGGAAAGTGATGTCACCTTTCTGAGCCTCAATTTCACACATGTAAAATGACATCTACCTGAAAGTGTTTGTTAGGGGGGTAAAATTAGAAAATGCTGTTAAATACATAACACAGTCTGGTATGTAGCGGGTACTGAAATATCGTCTCTCTCCTTCCCCCTATTCACATCTGACAAATTCTTACCTTCCTCCCAGAACTCCCATAATCACCTCTGTACCCATCTTCTCTAAAACACTTTGCATATATATTGCAGCATGTTCTTTCCACAATTGTATCCTGAAAAACAGATTCATATCACATACGATTTTCTCATCTGTGTTAGTCTATATCACATTACACACTAAGAAGACAAAATTCTGTCAATGTTTTTAAAATTATTATAATTAATAGAACTCAGCAAAGGATGGCGTTTTTAAAAAGTACTTACAAGTTGCTTCAGCAAGACGCTTGGGAGGGATCGCAGTGTGATGCTCAGAGGTTGCTTATATGCAAACCCTCTGCCAAATTCCAGCTCCTGGAGCTCTTCTAATTTATGGACACCTTCCAGGCCAATGATTAGGAGTCCAGAGAATCCTTCACAATTTCAACAGACGGGAGATTACTTTCATGTCTTTTGAATGGTCTATCTTTGTCTCAGCCCCACATATTCATCCATCATTCCACCATTCCCACAGCCTTCACTTGTCTTGTCTCAAACTGCATTTTGTTACAATTAAAACTAGTTTGTGGCATGCCTTCTTGAAGAATTGGTCTGATACCTTTCAATCCCACCAGCTGAAAGTTAAGCAGAACCACAAAGGACTCTCATAGCTCTCTTATAGCCCCCATTTTGTCATTTCACAGATGATTTTCAGCCTCGTTGTATTAAGTTAGATCCTTCTAAGCCTATCCCTGAAGTTGACTTTCGGTTACACTTAGGAATTGTGGCAGTCACTGTGGCTGTTCACAAACGTTCTGGCTCCCCTTCTTAAGGGCACATGATAGGATTGCATGTCTTTAGTCAGGTTATAAACACTCATTGAGCCTCAATTCCTTACCTGTAAAATATTATCTATCTCATGAAAGTTAGAAGTGACCACACGGCTCGCTCTAGCTAATTAAATGTGAGCAGAAGTGACATGTGTTAATCCCCAGGAGAAATTTTAAGAATAGTACACAATTTGCACCATTTCCTTTCCCTTGCCACAGCAATTACAAAAACAGCTGTTGGGATAGACCTTCCTTCAGCCTGGGTTCTTGAATGGTGAGCAGGAGGCAAAGATGAATCACTTCTTGCTATTTTAAGTCACTGAGGTTTGGAGGTTGTTATTGCTGCATAATCTAGCCTATCCTACCAATGCAGGCATTAAGAGATCATCTGGATTTGTCCACAGAACAAAAACACAAATGAACAAGGGTATTTTGGTAAGTCAACTAGAAATCACCTTGTTTGTCGAATTTAAAAACAAATATTACTGTTAATAGTTTGAACAGTAAATTCTTGGCACATACATACAAATCAGCTTTTTGCTATGGTAAACAAGCTGCTTGACAATTGTGTGGTTAAAAGTTGTGTGCATATTCTTAATTATTCCTTAAAACTAAATTCTTTGAATGGAATTTCTGATCCAGCATAGCATGTAAGCATAGTCTCTTGTTACATACTCCCAAATCCCCTCCAGAAAACAAGCAACAATTTAAACTTCCAGTGGCAATCTATGTAGTGAATTAAGATGGGAGTAAGGTGTCATAAAAAAATATTCTAGCACATGATTAACCAATGGAAAACATCATCCCCAGCAAAATATGTTGAATATACTCGACTGAAGAGGAAAAGAGGTGAAAGGAACTTGAGCAAGTCAAGTTGCTGGTTGTCCATCCTCAGGTTGCTTTTGAGCCTTTTCATGGCACAAAGAGGGAATGGTGAGAGTCATAGTGTACAGTTGAACAAGTTGTGCTGCACAAGAATACCCATCTGAGAGAGCTAATGCATGGCCAAATCCAGCCAGCATACCCCTCACCACCCAGGAGCCCAATACACTTGCATCCATGCAGTGTATTGGATGTCTTTCTCTAATTGCACAAAGATGCCATATAGACTAGCAGCAGGAGCTCTTGAAGATGGAGAAGGAGGAAGAATTAAGAGCAAAGAGGGGAGAATTACAATGCAAAGAGCAGGGCCCAGCTTTAGACTGACTCCAGAGTTTAGGAGAAAACGACATATGGACCCCAGATTGGCCTAAAAGAAAAAACAGCCCCTCTCACCATTTAAGTATGAGGTGTACCTTCAACCTCCCACCCTCAAAAGCTAGTCCTGTCTGAGTCAGAAGACCCCAGTCAGTGTCAAGGACATTGCTGAAGAAGGCAGGGAGTTTCAGCCCCAAAACATCCTCTGGCTCATACAAAGAATGAGACTGGGCATCAGCCTTATGAGCACTGAGCCCCATGCACTGGGTGAACACAGAGGAAGCTTCATAAAGTCCAGTGCCATCTGGAGAGCTGAGTCCCTCAGTTCCAGTGGGAGGAGGGAGGCCCACACTGGGCAACCCTATGCACTTACCTCTGCTGTGGAGAAACTCCGATGTTTTTTTCAGTCTCTTTAAATCATCATCCAGTCCATCTGTAAACACTAAAAGGACCTGTTGTTTATGAGAAAGGGGGTTGGCAGAGCCAGACAGGGAGGGAGGGAGAAAAGAGAAGTAGAAAGGAGGGAGGGTGGGGAAGGAAGAGAAAAGGAAGATAATAAGACAGTGAGAGCGGGGAGGAAAAGGGAAAGGAGGGAAGAGGAGAGAAGAGAAGGAAGAAAGGGAAGGAGGGAGGAGGAAGGGAGGGAACAGAGGGAAGGGGAGAAGGAATGCATAAAATGGATCTTATAAATTGTACATTTCTTTAAAATGCAAGAGTGAGTTTTTCTGGTTATGCCTAGCCTTTCACTCTGTTCCTTTTTACTTATTCTTTTATTACACATTCACCTTTATTTCAACTTCCCCATCCCCTGGAAAAAAAAAAAAACAGGATTTGAATTGGCTGAACTTATTTAAAAATACCTTCCAAAAATGCTTACAATATTTATCCTTATCAACAAAAAATACCAAAATATTAACAGAGAGGTGTGTGTGCCTGTGTGGTGTATGCAGTATGGGCGGGGATGGAGGGGAGGAGATGTGGGGAGTGGTTATGGCTAATTTCTGTTATATTTTGTAATGTATTTTCTACAATTGAGATGTGTTTATTTGCTCATAAGAAATTTTTAATTTAAAACAGGAATAAAAAATAAAACATGGATGATATTAGTCAAAAAATACATCCATTGGATGCATAACAATGTAAATGTAAGTTATGAAGTTTTGGGATGTCATTTCCTATTATGTGATGTGATAAACATCACATAAAAGCTTTCCATCTCTGTGGGCTTTTGTGAGTATATGGTTCAGAGACAGCAGAAGGGAGGGAGAGGCTTGAAGGGTGAGCTGTACTAAATAGCTCTCACTAAAGACAGTTCAAGATGCTGACTGGAAAAATAGCAAGCCTACTCTAAATAGTAATGAGTGACCATAAAAAGCTAAGGAGTCTTAAAACACCTTCCAAGTCGTCTTGGAAATGAATTTATGTTATGGAAGAATATGAATCACTAAACTGTGGGCAATTTGAGAGCAGGTACTTTATTCTTATATTCCTACTAGCATTATTGAGCATAGGACATCTATTTGTTGTTGAACGAAAACGCATCTCTTGTTGGTTCTTATTGGGTAACAGTATGGTTTTCCTCTGTGTAAGATCAACAATTAAGAACAATTTAGTTGGCCTCAGTCGCAAAGCCTTATCCATTCTACCCTACCCGCTGGCTCCATAGCAAGAGTTCTCAGCATTTATTACCTTTACTTTAGCAGAAGAGAGATGAATAGCATTATCTCCCAAGGACTGCAAAAAGTTCACATCCATATTGTTATTCCTGGCAGCCTGATGAACCAAGAACTTCTGGATGATCTCATCACTGTATTTTTCAAAGCCTGAGTCAAAGATAAGCTGGCCATTTGAGCCAGGAACCAAGTAGCGGAATCTTGGGTTGATGTGATCAGAAATGCCACAGCTGATGTTAGAAAGTAAAGCCAACTGTTTCATCAGCTCTGGCAGTAACCTTTGAAGCTTCTGCTGAACTTTTTTTGAAGGAGTTGAGATATCAATTCCTACAGACAAATCCAGGTTGCATCCTTTGAAGGTGAAGAAAATAAAATTAGTCATCTGCAGGTGCATAACTGAGCCCAGAAGATATCAGCCAATCCAGCCCTAAAAGACAAACCCCCAGCCAACCCACAGAATTATAAGCTAAATCATGGTAGTTTAAGTTTTGGGATTGTTTGTTACACAGCAAAAGCTAATTGATACAATACATACTGTTTCATAGCTTTATGCCTCTGCAGATCCTACTCCCTTTGCCCAAAGTGTCTTTTCCCATCTTCCCACCCCAGTCTGGTCCTTCAAGTAGTAGTTCAAGTGCCCGCCCCGCCCCGCCCCACCCCACTCCCCAGGCACTCTCTGGTTCTTGTCCTCACCTCCTCATGTTAAGTTATTAAATGCCTGTGCATGTTCAGTGTTACTTTATTTGACCTTCTTCCCTACTAAATAAGGATTCCTTGATAGTAAAGACTATGCCATCTAATTTTCCAATTGCCTAATACAGATGTTCATTAAATGTTTGACAAATCAATGAAGAAAAGGATATAAATGAACCTTGAGTCTCTTTCAACAATAACTGGAATTATTTCCTTCTTCCCTGAAAGTGTTTTTCCTCATTCACCACCCATGCCTATACCTTGTTTCAGCAGCATGGGAGCATATTAGAAAATGTCAGGAAAAAAATCACTCCCAATTTTCTGTTTCTTATGTCTAAAAATATTTAAGCCCTCTTGGGAAGGTTTTCTCTGGAATTTGAAGGCCTATTAATATTTCAGGCTATACCTATACACTTACCAGTATATAATAAAATTATGCACAAAATTCCACTAAGGATCAAAAGTTGATGGTCAGAGACACATCTGAGGTAGTATCTGGTTGGATGAGTTAAAATGTAACAACCTTAAAAGGGCACCTATTAATTACTTCTGCACAACAAGCATAACTTAGGACTGTCCAAGGCAATCCAGCACATGCAAACATTTTCTCCTTAGATCATCACACACTAGAGTATATGATGATGTAAGGATCTGTGTCTATAACCGAATCTGTATACCTGTATCAGAATCTGCAAGAACAGCATTGCAGATGGGGAGGAACAATTTGAGGGAAAATAAGTACATAGTAGACCATTCACCATGGACAGTAGCTTAAAGTTTCCCAAAAACCTGAGATCAGAGCTGAGCCATGAGCATTCAATCCCCTAAGTATCATACTCCATGCTAGCTCTTAAGATATATTTCTGGAATTGCCAAGACAGAAAATGCCTTCCTCTCCTCCTTTCACATAAAATATCTTGCTTTGGTTTGGTTTTTTAAACATGTAATTCAAATTTATAAAAATGAGCATTCACAGATGTAAATCCCATTTCTATATTGGACCTGATTTCAGAAAAAAAAGGAATTTCCTTTTTGTAGTATGGCATATTATTCCAACATTTCTAATTCACATTTTCACCAGGAACATTTCCAGCTGGCTCTGTTCTATAATTGGCAAATGGAAGAAGCAATTTCTTTCCCTTTTAATGGAGAGGATTAAATCTTTCCAGGTGATCTCTAAGGTCTTTTTCAGGTTTATGATTCTAGAATCCTATAATTAATTAGAGTCTAGCCCTTATTAAAGTGTATAGCTAATTTCATCAAAAAAATTTAAAGACAAAGTTGAAGACAAACATAAATCCTAACTTACTATAAGGGGCAAAATAAACTGAAAAAATAAGCTGAATCCTATATCTCCTCTTCTCCCCAGTGTAATACCTACCTGCATATAAACAAAAAATAGGACTTTGGTGACTAAAAAACTCTGAACTACTTAATGTAGGACGTGCCATAATTCATGCTTCTTTTAAAAATAATTGTACATGTGCATTCTTTTCCAATGATTTTCAAATTTGGCTAGACTACTGCAAAGTAGTTATATTTTTTGTCAATATAAGCAAAGATATTAATTTAATGTCCTAGAAAATTGGACTTCAAAATTTTGGTGGAATGTAGGGTTCTCATCCTAACCCTCCAAAATTAATTCTCTGTTTCCAAAATAAGACCTAGTCCAGGCCAGTCACAGTGGCTCAAACCTGTTATCCCAACACTTTGGGAGGACAAAGAGGAAGGATTGTTTGAGTCTAGGAGTTCAAGACCAGCCTGGATAACACTGGGAGACTCTGTGTCTACATAAAATTAAAAAAAAAAAAAAAACCAGCCGATGTCCACTCGCCTGTGGTCCCAGCTAGAGGTGAAAGGATCGCTTGAGCCTGGGAGGTTGAGGCTGCAGTGAGCTGTGATCATACCACTGCACTCCAGCCTGGGTGACAGAGTGAAATCCTGTCTAAAAATTTAAAAACAAAACAAAACAAAACAAACAAAAATCTTGGCCCAAGTATGGCCCTAGTTTCTCATAGAGAGGCTTCATAGGCATACATAATGCTTAGTGGTTGGACTTTTGACACCAAACTGCTGGAGAATTCAAACCCAGCCTCTATTACTTCCTGTCTATGTTTCTTAACCTCTCCCTTCTTGTTTTTTTTTTAAATCTGGAAATTGAGTATCATAATGATAGCGCCTGCTTCACATGGGTTTGATGTGAATGTTAGATGAATGTATACCATCTAACACATTAGAAATAGTGCTTTGCATTCAACCTTGAGTTTAAAAAAAAAGGGAAAAAATAGTGCTACATACATAATGGAAAAAAACAAGTAAGAATCCTGATTGTGCCACACCTGGAGCCTGCCCTGCCTTTGGAATGCCAGTTAGATGGAATAAAATGTGTCCTTCTTACTTGAGTTTTCTATTACTTGTATGCAAAAACATCCTACCTGATAAGAGGATTTTTCTTAAAATACTGCTTGTTATCTCAGACTTGTTGTGAGGAATCAAGTAAAATAAAGGATGAGAAAGTGCTCTATAAATGTCAAGAGCCCATATTCTGCCTCCCAGCAGAAGGCTGAAGGTGGCAGGACCTCATCAAGAGGCACACATTTAAGTAAGAACATAGAGGTGAGTAGCATCTTCTTTTCAGCCTAAAACTACAAAAAAATTTAAAAAACCTTCTAGATCCAATTAAATGCACATCTATTTAGGGACATGATAACAAAATGATTTCCTGTATACACATGATCACTTGAAGGAATTTTGAGTTTTATGGGTTCCATTATGTATCCTTTGACATAATTCCATACTATGCTATGTTATACAAAGTTATACCATTCTATCACATTCTGTGCTATCCTGTACTATACCATACCATACATATTGTATTTCACTATACTATGCTTTATTGTGCTTCATTGTACTGTACTATACTATACTATACTATACTATACTACACTATACTATACTATACTATACTACACTACACTATACTATACTATTCTATCCTATCCTATCCTACTACTCAATGTATGATGAGGACCTGCAAAATCTGCGTCACCTGGGAGCTTGTTAGAAATGCAGAATGCTGATCTGCTGAATTCAGAATCTGCATTTTAACAAGATCCCTAGATGATTCAAATGTATGCTTAAGTTTGGGAGCCCTTCAATCACCCACTGAAAGGCAAGTCTTGGGGAAGAAAAGCAGACCCCGACTGTCAAAAGGAACAACCCCTGTCTTTACGCCTTGCAGCTTTGGATAAAAACTTGAGGAGACGGAATGGGATTAAGGATGACCTTGGCCATATGGAAGAAGATTGGCAACCAAGTAGGCAGACCCCTGTACACAGCCTCATAGAGAAGACACTGTATTCTGTTTCATAAGAGAGACTGTCTAACTGACATTATTCTCTGCTTCTATTTCCCTCTTGACATGGCCAAACCTTCAGCACATTGTGTTTACACATTCCAATCTGGTTTTGCCTATGCTATAAGGAATTAAAGGAGGAGTTGTGAGGACTTCCTAGAGACAGAGTTCTAAGAAGCTTCAGGCCTTCAGAAGCCAAAGTGATGACAACCATGGGAATGATTAAAAGAATCCCCAGGGGAGGGTGAACAACAGCATCAGGAGTTCAGGCCCTACAGGGTGATCTCCTGCTCCCCTCCTTGCCTAGTTAGAAGGATCAGAGTTTTACTTTATTAAGAGAACCAATAGGATCTCTAACACCTACGATGAGCTTGTGGATCAAATAACAATTCTCTGTCACTCACCTTGTGGATCACAGACCTTAGAAAGAATTTCCTTCTCCAGGTTCTGCAGGGCCTCAAAATTTACATCATGGTACACTTTGTCCTCATCATTAGTGATCTCCACAAGCTGCGATTTTTTGGCTTCTCCCACCCCAATGGCAAAAATAATTATGTTTTTGTCCCTGAGGGCTTTGGCTGGTGTGATTACATTATCTTGGGCGACCCCATCGGTGATCACAATCAAATATTGTTGAACACTGGGTCTCCCTCCTTTTGAACTGTCAAAAAAAGGCAGAGTGAAATTCAGAGCTTTCCCAGTGCGGGTGCCATCCCTCATCTGCTGAACATCAAAGATGGCACTGTAAATGTCTGCCTTTGAGTAGTATTGGTTGAGCCTGAATTCTTCCTGGGGGCTTGAGCTGAACTGCAAAAGGCCAATTTGAATTCCATCAGTACCAATATTAGATTGGTTCACCATGCTCTCCACAAATCTTTTCATCTTTTCAAAGTCTTTTGGGGAGATAGATTCTGAACCATCTATCAGGAAGATAATGTCAGCTTTACTATTCTTACAGGCTGGGGAAAAAGGAAACAGAACAGAACATTCATTAGGAATCTGAAACCAAAAAAAAAAAAAGAAAAAAAGAATCTGAAGCCAATTAATTACAAGTCCCCAGGGACAGTCTGGAATGGCATATATACAACACAAAAATATTTTAGAAGGGAGTGGAAGAGGAATTCAATGAAACAAATACTCTGCAACCCAGCAGAGTTGTTCTGCAATTCAGAGTAGTCTCAAAATAAGCTACAGCTGTATGATAAATATATAAAACTTGACCATCTTGCTTCATTCTAGGTTGTGGTCACTTTGAGTGTCCAGTACTAAGCTGCCAAACAGTGAATCCATGATTAAAGAATGAAGCTGGCTAGGTGTGGTGGCTCACACCTGTAATCCTAGCACTTTGGGAGGCCGAGGCAGGAGGATTGCTTGAGCCCAGGAGTTCAAGACCAGCCTGGACAACACAGCAAGATCCAGTCTTGGGAAAAAAATGCGTAAAAGAATGAAGCTTACTTAAATAAATCAGGTACATATTCTTGGAGAGGTGGGAAAGGAGATTGAAGAAGAAAAAGTCTTACCCTCTGAGGAGCAGATGTCCTGTACCACTTCTTTTTGGATGTCCTTCAGTAAATCAAACTCATACACAAAAAATATCTTGTCTTTAGCTATTTCCTTAAGCTCATCAATGTTAGCTTCTCTTATTCCAATGGCATAAATGTTAACTCCATTTGCCCTCAATCCCTCTGCAGCCTCAGCCACCGGGTCTGAAGATTTACCATCAGTGATGACTATAAGGTATCGAGCAACATTGATTCGGCCGGTGTCTGCAAAAACCTGAGTCATGTTGTTCAAGGCCTCACCGGTTGTGGTGCCACCTCCCCCCTGCTGGATGTTATCAATGGCTACCTTCAGCTCTGCCACACTGGGATACTGGCTGAGGATAAATTTACTTTTAATTTTGTCTGAGTACTGAATGACTCCAAACTGTACTCTGTTGGGCCCGATCTGGAACATCTTTATCACTTCATTCATGAACACCTTCATCTCAAGAAAATCTTCTGGATAGATGCTGCCAGACCCATCAATAAGGAAGTAAATATCTGCCTTTTCGATGTGCACACAACCTAGGCAATAAAAAGAAGCAAGAACCCATCATAACAGCGTCTGAGATGGTGAAGAACCAGAGCGATTGATCCCAATCTCCACCCATATTCCCTCAGTACTCTTTGTTCCCTTGACAGCACCTGTGACTCTGCCTACAGGTACTCTTTGGCCAAGAGCATGATCAGCTGGCACACTAGGAAGACCAGAATGCCTGGGAGTGAGTCTAGAAGCAGCCACCACCCAATAACTGACAGAGGTTGGTGGATAAAGACCCCAGCTCCCTTGTTCATTGCATAGAACCACTCTAAGGTAAGTCCTGCATGGTTTCCCTGAGTCCCCAGTTGCCTGTAGCAATAACCTGTAGGTTACTCCTCATCCCGAACTGGTTCTTAAATCTCCACTCTCCTATCAGCGTCCCCTGGGATCACCACCCAGATAAATAATTTGCATCCAAATCGTTGTCTCAGAGTCTGTTTCTGATCAACCCCACTTAAGACACGAAGGAAATATAACTTGACATTTCTCAAATGGGGAAGTTAAGGAAATGAAAGGAAAATCAGAGCACATTTGAACCTATGAATTGTTTCAGATTCCATTATCCCTGCCTCCCATCCAAGCTGTGCTTTTTAAGTACATGGGCAAAAGTGTGTACATCCTAAAATTTAATTTAATTTAATAATTTGACAAGTTAATTTAAAACATTCTCTATTATATGAGCCTGAATTAGGAAACAACAGATGCTAGTGAGGCTGTGGAGAAATAGGAACGCTTTTATACTGCTGGTGGGAATGTAAATAAGTTCAATAATTGTGGAAGACGGTATGGCGATTCCTCAAGGATCTAGAACCAGAAATACCATTTGACCCAGCAATCCCATTACTGAGTATATACCCAAAGGAATATAAATTATTCTACTATAAAGACACATGCACATATCTGTTTATTGCAGTATTATTTACAATAGCAATGACATGGAACCAACCCAAATGCCCAACAGTGATAGACTGGATAAAGAAAATGTGGTACATATATACCATGGAATACTATGCGGCCATAAAAAGGAATGAGATAATGTCCTTTGCAGGGACATGGATGAAGCTGGAAGCCATCATTCTCAGCAAACTAACACAGTAGCAGAAAACCAAACACCGCATGTTCTCATTCATAAGTGGGAGTTGAACATTGAGAATAGATGGACACTGAGAGGGAAACAGGGGGTTGAGGCGAGGGAACTTAGAAGACAGGTCAATAGGTGCAGCAATCCACCATGGCACACGTGTACCTATGTAACAAACCTGCACGTTCTGCACATGTATCCCTTTTTTTTTTTTTTAGAAGAAATTGTTTTAAAAAAGAGTGTGAATTAAATCAGTCACCTTGTGTTAAAGCCCAGCCTCCAGGGCAAGTGGCTCTAAATTTAATCCTGTCTCCTCGGTTACTAGCAAGCTTGGCCCCCTTGCATCTCAGTTTCCTGATCTATCAAATGAGGATGTTGACACCTACTCAATAAGCTTATTGTGAGAAGACAGTAATGTCATGTAAACAGAGCAGAGTTCAGTATTAAAGATGTAGAGTTAAGAGTAGCTGGTGTTTTATTATTTTTGTCATCTAGCAGATTCCTCTAAAAAAAAAAAATTTTCTCCACTCCCTCTCAATAAGGGCAGCCCAGCCTTGAGTTGTTAATCTCTGGATTCCCTTGGCCCTAGGAAGAGCCTTTTCATTTCTTGGCTGAAAGGGAAGTGGTCTAAGGTGGGAATTGGGCTCCCTGCTCAGGTCTTCATGTAGGAGGACCTAGGTCCATGCAATATGTGTGGCATACTTAAAAAACCCTTGTTGTTTATATGAATGAAATTCAAATGTAATTGGGTGTCCTATATTTCATCTGGCGATGCTATCCTAAAGGGGCATGCATTGGAAAGGAATGTAGCTTAAAGCAGGTAGAGAAAGGAGTCATTCACTCCATGGTAAGTGTTTGCTGAATTCTGGAGAGTAGGGGGGAAATTATGGAAAAATAAGGCAAAAACCCAAACTTTGCTGGACTCCAGCATCCACTGGTGACACATAGATGGCTGCCCAGTGTCAGAGAAAAGGACCACTGTGCAGGAAAGGGCATTTCTGCAGCTAGCCCCTATAGGAGCAGCCCAAGGAGGCTTCACTACAGTCCAGGGCCCTTGGATTGTCAAGAGGAGCCGAGGACCCTAAATATTGCCTGCACTGTACATTCTTGTCAGTCTTAGCAGATTGGGGGAAAAGAGAAAGAGAATATTTCTTACAGTCTGGAGGTTGCCGAGCATTCACATCAATCATACACATACAGTGCTTAGCAGAATATCTGATACATGGCAAATGGCCAGTAAATGGTAGATATTATGATCATTGTGATCATCCAAGACAAAATTCTGGTAAAATCATCATAGCTTCTATTTACCTCTAGGCTACCCCCTTCCCCAACCCATCTAGACTTTGGGCTACTTTTTCTGATTGCAAGTTTCTTTTTAGCTTCTCTGCAGTATCAAAAAACAACAACAACAACTCTCAGCTCTTCATACTGTGAACTAGTAGTGCTTGTCTTCTGTCCTTCTCATCTACAGAATATAGGCAGATAGGCACACGGAAATGAAATTCACATTATAACAATTTTGTTTCTCATTCCTAGAACACAGAAAGGAACTAAAAATATAGGTCAAAAAGAAAGATAGAAATTTATTTAGATATTTCAGATTTCTAGACCTCAGCACAAGTAATCAAGAAATTACCAGATCACTCAGTGTTTAACAAGAAAAAAATCTCAGTGATTTTCCCTTGAAAACATAATTATAGCCTTGAATTTTTACCTCAATTATGTACATTTCAACGATTCTAATTTAAATCTATGATTCTAATTTGAATCTAAGAAATACTAACATGGGTAGACAAAAATAGATTAGAAGACAGACAGACACAAAGATTTTCATAACAATCAGTAAGTGCCAAATCTAGGATTTAAAATTTGGGCATTCATATGCCAAAGGGCATACACTTAACCACTATGTTTTTTCTGGTGTGTGTTTTTTTGTTTAACTGCATATGTAGTAGGAACTCTCCTGACCAACCTCCACTTTAGTGACTCACCAGATAAATCAATGTTCTCCCTTTCCTCTGTAAAGCATGAGTGATGCTCCCATAAAACAATGAGTGCCTGAAGTTCTGCTTCAACCAGTGAAAGAACAAGCTTACCAAGATGAAGGCGGGTTTGTCCCCAGCTTGTTTATGGCAGTTTTGTTGTTATAATTACATAATTAATCAAATATTGCGCAAATCAGCAGGATTTGACTGTGAGTAAAAGAGGTTTATTGCATCTATGAAAACCAGCTTAACTGCTTTAAAAAGACTCAATAAAAGAAAGTTATTTTTTAAAAAATTGCCAGTGTACCAGATAGCATTACGAAAGACTGCATTTTTAAGATTATAAAAATCAATAGCTATTTCTGTTTCTGTTTTGAATTGTTTCAAAAGTCTTTCTCCTTTAAAGAAACTGAAACTGGAAATTATTGATAACATAATATTGGATGGTTTATAAAGAAAATACATGAAATCCAATCAGCAGGGCTCATACTCAAAGAAACCTTGGCCCTATACCAAAAGATTGCCAAATTAACATTCATTTATATGTATTAAGTTAACTTTTTAAATTTCAAGTATGTGAGAAACAATAGTTTCTGAGAAGAAAATAAATAAAAAAGAAAATAACATTTTACAAATTCAAGTGTGTTTGTATCCTTTTTAAAGTAGTTGCCTGCTTCAGTGACTTAAGATTTGTTCAGTCCACACTCGGTTCCTTAGGGCTTCTACTGTAAATATACACAACTCTTCATCAAACTGTTAAAACAGAAGGGGGCCAGGCATGGTGGCCCACACCTGTAATCCCAGAGCTTTGGGAGGCCAAGACGAAGGATCACTTGAGGCCAGAAATTCGAGACCTTCCTGGGCAACATAATGAGACCCTGTCTCTGCAAAAAAAATTATAAAATTAGCTGGGCATGGGAGTGCATGCCTGTAGTCTCAGCTACTTAGGAGGGTGAGACTGGAGGATCACCTAACCCCAGGAGTTCAAGGTTACAGTGAGCTATGATTGTGCCACTGCACTCCAGTCTGACTGACAGTGCGAGATCAAAATTTACATAATTTTTTAAAGGGATGAAGGATAAGATAGGAGGTGCTAGAAATGTTGCCTTTTTACTTCATATTCTCCTGCATTGTTTGGCATCAAGATAAACAAAGTTTCAGTTTCTGGTTTTTTAATGAATTGACTTCAAAATCTTTTCTTTGTTGGAGGATAGAGGAGATGGGTACATGGAGCAACTAAAAAGACTTAAGAAAAGTTTTTTGTTTAAAAACATCAAATTTGGAAAAGACCCTCCTACCTTCGTGTAGGGGATAGCTCGTCCCACTAATGGAAACTTTACTGTCCACCATCTCAGAGCAAAGCTGGTTTGTAAGCTTGCTTCCTACTATGGAGAGCTGCAAAAAGGATTCCAGGGGGACTGAATACTTCCAAGGAGGGTATGATGCTATCTTCTCCAGGTCCTTACTCTCTGAGACATTGTGGGTGCCCACTGCATAGATGGTGATGCCTGCCCTTCGGAGGCGAGAAGCGGGTCTAGATACGCTGTCTTGGGAGAAGCTTTCCGTGATGACTACAGCTATCTGCTGCACACCGTGGTTGGACCGGCTACCCTTCTCCTGAATGAAAACCTCGTTCCTCAGGAAATCTAACGCAGCACCAGTCTTCGTCCTTCCTTTTCTTTCCTGGTAGGTTAATTTGTCCAAATGCTCCAAGATTTTGGCTGGATTCTGAAACGCATCCAGTGAAAATTCAAGTCGTGGTTCCTCACTGTAGAAGACCAAGCCAAATCTCACAGTATCAGGACGAATGCTTAGAGAACTGACAATGGTCTTTAGGAAATTGACAACTTGTTGGAAATTGGGTTGCCTAACCCTGCTAAATTCCTCAATGAGGAATACTAAGTCAGCCGGGATAGCAGTTGCACATGCTGCAAACAGACAAAATCAGAAAGAATGGCTTTATCATAAGAGCATTAATATAACATAAAGACAACATTAATATATAAAAGCTGTATTATAATGTATTTTATATGTTACATAATATATTTATTATTACAATTATAATAATATGTATCATATGAACTTATATTTCTACATTTTATAATTTAAAAGAAGCCTTTATTTGGCATGATGGTCAAAGAACATCACAGAGTTCATACCTATTTCAGAAATTCTCATGTGGAAGAGTATTCACATCACTTGCAAAATATTTAAATACACGAATATCGACAGTAAAGTGCTTCAAGATTGCTTTTCAATTTATCTAAGTCCGTCAGAAGAATCTGAGTCTTGACTAATTTTTCTTCATTTTTCTAGTTTCAAGAGACCCTGGGTCAAGTTCTCATTTATAGGCCTGAAACCTCCCAAAAGATGAAAATTAACTGTGGCTGTTAATTTCTAAACCTTTCTCTGATCAATGTCATGTCATTTTAACAGAGGCAGCCTGAAATGTTGCAAGTTTCTATGAAAAATCTTTATCCAAATATTAGGCTAGCTGGCTGTTTCATTTTGCTACAGAAGAACTTTCCCTTCCACTTACCTCAGATGAAGGAATAAAACATAAACTCGCTGCCAAGAAGAATGCAAACACCACTATCTCTATTTGAGACAGTGCCTATTGCGGGGACACAGACCACTGTGTCCCCATAGTGTCAAGGTCCATATCTGCTTTGATCCGTGAAAAAGGAAATCTCCCTAGCAGAGAGCCAAAACCACACATGCGGAAGCTTGAAACCACTGTGTAAACAACTGAATATTGTGAAACAAGGTTTAGGGGCAATAGAATAACCTTTTAACTTTCTCTTTTGTCTCTTGGTGTCCTGAAATTTCCCCTGTGGTCCTTTTTCATAAAGAATCAAAATTCAATCCTAGATTTTAAAAGAGGGTGTTGTCCACAATTTTAGCAAGTCTAAAACACTGATGCTAGAAACTCCAGACATTTTTGACATCTCCTTTCCTTCACCTTCTTGTACCAAGTGCTGTTATTCTCCTTTGAAATTGTCTTCAGGATTCCTTCCCTTTCCTCATTATCAGAGCCACCCTTGGGCTGGGCCCAGACATCCTCTCCATGTGGCCAGATGACAGCTCAGCCTTAAAGTCTTTCTGAGTCTGAGGTGCCATTTGGAACCCAACCTGCCCGCTTAAGGTTTCCTGAAACACTGCTTTGGTCATGTCATACTTCTTGCTTAAAAGCTGCCCACCAATTACTTCTAGAGTCTTTGAGATCCTGTAGTCAGGGTCTATCATACCTAATCCATTCTTATCTCTCACTGCTTCTATACTCTTCCACTGATCCAAATTGTCTCCATTTTTAAACTTTGTTCCACATTCATCCAGACCATTCCCATTTCCACACCCTTACCAGGAGCGTAGACCCCTTACATGGTTCTTCCCCTTGCCCAGAGTACCCTCCTCCCTTCTCCTATATATTAAAATAATACCTGTTATAGAGGGACCAGCACAATTCCTTCCAGCCCACATCCTCTGGTATGCCCTCCTTTTGTACTATCTATCTCTGCTTAATATGGTACCTCCATAATGTGCTTCTTAGTTCCTTATTACTTCTGTTTAGATTTCCTCTTCTTGTCACATATGTGTTTGTCTTTTTTCTGCCCATAAATTTCCAAGGACCCCAAGCTCTAATTGTTGATAGGTCTGGGCAGAGGTGTGACAATTTCGAGAAAGGAAAAATTGGCCACTTCTAGTTGTGGGGCTCAAAGGATGCTTCATCAAGAGGGTAACTTAAGAACTGAAGGGTAAATTTTGACTGTGGGCATCACAAGCTGATATTATAGTGTATTCAAGAGCAGAGACAGAGGTTGGAAAGCATGATATACATACAGCAAATTATGAGTAGTTCAGCTTGGTCGGTGAATAGAATGTGTACAAAGACTTAGCAGGAGATAAGGCTCAGTAGTTCTCAGCCAAGAGTGGTACCTATCTACAAGGGACATTTTGGAAATGTATGGGGATGTTTTGGATTACCATAATGATTCAGGGATGATACTGGCAGAAACTAGGGATATCAAACCTCTGACAATGCACAGGACAATTCTACACTATGAATTGTCTTAACCAAAATGCCATTAGTATCTCCCTTGAGTGTCTTGGATGCCAACATAAGGAAGTACTTTATCTAATCTATGGGGAGAAGCCTGAGTGCTCCTTCTCCTGGAAAAGGTATATGGTAATTTAGGTTCTTACTCAGAAATATTATCTCCTTACTCCTTATTTCCATGGGAAGATATTCTTTTCTACTCTACTGATCTCAACATAGCCATATGACTTGCTTGAGCCAATGAAATGTTAGCAGACGATGCAGCAGAGGTTTGAGAAATGCTTATGCAATTGGTTTTCTCTCTGGTACCTCTGCAATTACCAGGAGAAGAATATGCCCAGACTAGCCTGATGATCCCAGGAATAAGATGAGAGATATGTAGAGCAGAGCCAAACCTAGATCAACCAACACCCAGACAAATCCCAAATCTGTGAAGAGACAATATCAGCAAAGCCGTTTGTTTGGGCCCAGCCAAGATCAGCTGTTCCTCAACTGATCTGTGAGAATAAGTGATTCTTTTCAGCCACTGACTTTTCATCCAGTTTGTTATGCAGCATCATTGTGACCATAGTTAACTAAAACAAGGTTGTGCCTGAGGCATCCCATGCTTCCTACTCTTTCCTGTCTGCTAGTGCTAGTACCCCAGTACTGAGGAATCCAGAATACCCACCTTCTCTGCTCTTTCCCCAGACTTTCCTTTTACACTGAGATCTCCCAGTGTCTCATATATCCTAGGACAAAATTTTACCTCCTACAGCCTCCTCGTTGGCTGTAATCCTGTGTTCCTGCTGTCCAGTTCCTTGGATCACCACATTCATATCTTCTACTATGTGTCTGACTTCATCTTCTCTCTGCATATCATAGACAAGGTCTGGGGATCCCATCCCTTCCAGTTCTCTCCTGTCAAAGTCCTGCACACCCACAGACATAACTTTCACACCTTTCTCTCTTAGTCTCTGTGCAGCATCCTGGACTTCATCCTCTGATTTGCCTGAATTAATGATCACTGCATACTGGGGAACGCCCTGGAGAAACCGGCTTCCTGCTTCCTCCTGGAAGAATGTCTGAAGAAGGTATCGCAGTGCCTTGCCTGTCCTCCTGGAGCGACCCAGGGGCACAAAACGCTCACGAATGTGAGCTATCATCTCATTCTGGGTCTTGTAGGTATTGAGCAAAAACTCAGTGTGACCTTGATCACCATACTGAGCCAGCCCAATTTGGTACTTGTCCCTGCCAACCTCCAGCATGCCAATCACTCTGGAGAGGAAATTCTGCATCCTCTGGAAACTGGCCCGTGATGTGTCCTGTGATGTGTCAGCAAGAAAGACCACGTCTGCATAGGCTTTGATGAATTCTGGAAGTAAAGGGAAAGGGAAACCAGGGGGCCAGAAAAAGACAAAAGGAGAAAGTAAATCAAATCAAACTCTCATGAAAATTGAATATAAGGATGGTTTTGTGTGCCCAATGTGAGAGGTAGAAGTACTATCTTTATACAACTCTCTGTATATTGTACTTCCCTTCCTCTATGTGGGACTCTATCACAAGGCTTTTCCTCTCTTACAGCCTGCTGCCTTGTTGTCTGTTTTATTATACTAACCTACTCTTGTTCAATTACTCTTGTTCAAACAATAGAGGAGGCAAGGGAAGTTAACTGAGGACATACTTTATGCTAGAGCTTTTTATACATTTTATCTGATTTAATCCTCATAAACCTTTCTTCTAAACAAGTATTATTTTCTTTGTGCAGATGAGAAAATTGAAGTGAAAAAGTGAAGCCACTTGTCCTTGCTCACATAACTAGAAAGTTGCAAAGACAGGATTAAAAAACAGATCTTCTGGCTTTCAAAACCCATGCTGTTTCCTTTGAACAACATGGCAAGATGTTCCTTTCTACCCACAAGAACTCCATCCAGCCTTCAATCCCTTCCCCTAGGAAGTCTCCCCAGGTTCTCCAGTGATGCCGGGCACTCCTTGCCCTCCCATACACCCAGCGTATTCTGGGTTATACTGTAGTGAGCTGGCATGGTTGGAATCTTGGGTTCTAACACAGCTTCTTACCTTTTATCTTACCCTCCACTGCTGAGCACAGAGTCTGAAGAATACTTCCTGAAAAATCCTGCAGGATATTGAAGTTTTCGGTGTTGAAGAGAAACTTCTCAAATGGCTCACTGGCTATTTTTTGCAACTCTTGGACATCCTGGACATTGACCCCTACCACATACACAACAACTCCATCTTCTTTCAATCGGTCAGCCACCTCCTGGACCTCATCATTTGACTCCCCGTCAGTCACCAGGATAACTATCTGAGGAACTCTGTCCTTGGCCCGACTGCCGGACTCCTCAGTCAAATAGTTGGTCCTGATAAACTCCAGGGCGCTCCCTGTGTTTGTGCCTCCTGTGCGGTATGGCAGATTCTGGATCTGCTCCAAGACCATGCTCTTCAGAGGGTGCTGGTTCAGCTGGAAGGCTGGGTAGATGTTGTCATTATACTGGGCAAGTCCCACTCGGACATGGTCACTGCTGATGTCAAGCCCCAAGATGACAGAGTAAAGGAAGTTCTTGACTTTCTGGAAGTTTTGGGGTCCGATGCTAGTTGAACTGTCTACTAGAAACACAATGTCTGCCAGGGCTGCTTCTCTGCAAGCTGTAAGAGAGACGGCAAAAGGGATTGGATTACTGGATCTTCACTCAAAATGCTTTGAACCATTGAACCAATGGTTCAAGCTGCTTGGAACCAATGCAGAAAAGAAGAATAATGGCAGGCAGCCTATACTTAGTGGTCCTCAGACACTACCCTCACCCCAAATGACAGTGTACTCAGAGCAATAACATTAACATCCCCCCATACCTTTCCTTCTCTCTGCTCCATCACCTTCTGAGATTTCAGACCTGCTCTACCGATACTTCCAACCTTGAAATTCACTTAGAAAATCCCTTAAATTTTATTAAGAAGAAAAGCACTCTGTAAATTAAGCAACATGCTAAGAAAGGGAATGTCTTCTTCCCAGTCAGAAAAAGCCATCAGCCTCCTATCTTTTGACAAACAAACCTCATATCTAGGAGTGTGCTGGCACCAGCTGGTCAGAAAGCTGGAATATATCCCATGTTCCTTGACACACCTTATTGCAGCTCTATCATTTAATAGCTCTGTGACCTGTTTATCACTCACCTCTTTGAGACAATTTTCCTCTCTGCAGCACTGAAATCTTTACACCAACCCTCATACCTCGCAAGGTTGTTTTGAGGATAAAATAAGATAATCTACTGTAGCAGACAATGTCATGCTCTGCTCAGTCCTTTTGGATTTCTTTTTTACCATTCTATGCACTGCTCTTTGGAAAACTACCCTCCAGCTAGTGAAACTACTTTTCTCACAATATTTAAAAGCCCAGATCCTTGCTTGACCCAGATTCAGGGTCAAGACAACTTTGAGGCATAATGTACACCAAGTTCCCCTGCAGGATCAGGCTAAAACCCTTTACAGAATTTTTGCCTGAAATCACAACCTTCCTTACTTTTCTCTACTTCTCTATCCTGAATACCCAACATCCTTACTGACCATTGCCCCGGGAGCTCTTCCTTAGCAAATCATGTATATCCAAATTCTTGTTTCAGGCTCTGCTCCCCAGGAATACAACCTAACAGCCCTGCTCTAGTGGAATGGGTCTGCTCTAAAAGATCTGGGATCAAGTCCCTAGTTCTGCAATCCACTTGTGGTAACTTTGGCTTCAGTTTTCTTATCTGAAAAATGCAAACAATAATGCTAATTACCCTATGTATCTAACAAAGTTGAGATGATCAGTCAGATGAGCAATGTAAATAAGCTTTGAAAACTATACAACGCCAGGCAAATAGTAGCTACTATTACTATGAATGTAAAACCTCTTTGTAAACCTTGAAGTGCTGTACAAAAGGAAGATATATAATACTTATTTGCCCATACAAATGCAATACTACCACCACACAGCTGCTTCATCAATGGGTCAAAAGTTTTAGCACTTCTTCCAATTAACATACCTTATACAGAAATACCAAAATAATGAATAAATCATGAAGAGTCTGTCCTCTTGTGGGTTTTGATGGAGCCCACAAGCATTCTTGTCTTTCTCTACTCAAAGTTGTATGCTTTATTATGGAGTTTAGTAATTCATTTATAAAGAATTTTCACCATTTTATGCCCTATCACCAATAGAAGCACAAAGTTGATGACAGGCATATCAGCATCACAGGTTATGACAAGTAATAACAGGTAATGCTTATGAGTACCTCTGGTTGGCCAGGTATGGTGCCAAGTACTTTACTTGCACAATTTTGTTTAATGTTTTTAACAACTCTCTGAGGCAAGTACTATCATCCTAGGAAGAAAATTTAGATTCAGAGAGGTAAAGTAAGTTGTCTAAGATTGCCCTTTCTCTACTTTGTAAGATTTGAATGCAGATCTGTATTTTCCCTAAATTAACAATCTTAACCAGTATATTAAACCAACAGGCTTGCAGTTAAATTAGCAAACATCCTAGGGGAACTACTGCCCCTCTCCCTTCCCGTCCTTCATCCAGGCAACATGAGTAAGTTAACCTAGGAATAATAATGTCATTCTAGAAACAAATAAATCTTCATTCAAAAATGGACTTATACTACATCAGTATATAGAACCAGCATAAGGCCCAAAGGATTTATAAAAAGAGCTGATGAGGCTTTGGTCAGTGATTGAAGAGGAGCATAGGATTGGCTTCATGAAATTTTAATTTTAAAATTAAAAGATGCACACATATGAAAAATAAGAAGGATGAGCAGAGGGATGAATAAGAGATCAAGCTTTGAGTTTCATGACTTCCAGATCAGAAATTAAAAAGAAAAAGCCTTCATACCTGGAGAGACGTGGTCAACATGTGGAGCTGCCTTTGCCAACGTATCACAGAGTTCCTGCCGCAGCTTCTGGGCAAGATTGCTCAGACCAGAGAAGTTAGGAACAAAGGAGGTAAAATTCTCCTGAGGACTACTGGCAATTTCCTTGAGCTCTGCCCAAACTGCATCTCTGACACCAACAGCATAAAGCAGGATGCCTGCCCTCCTCAATGCCTCCGCAGGTCCATGGACATTGTCCTCAACTGGCCCACTGCTGATCACCATGGCAATCTGAGGTACCCCTTGGCTTGCCCGGCTCCCTGATGCTTCCTGGAAGTGGTGGTCTAGAATGAACTTCAGGGCCAGGCCCATCTTCTTGCTCCCAGGCTTAAATTGAAACTGCCGAATATGTCTCAA
Organism: Pongo pygmaeus; assembly: GCF_028885625.2. Lineage (NCBI taxonomy): Eukaryota > Metazoa > Chordata > Mammalia > Primates > Hominidae > Pongo > Pongo pygmaeus. The sequence continues at coordinate 138,837,338 of NC_085930.1, read as the reverse complement.
CACATCACCTTTGCGGTGGTAGGTGGAAAGCAAGAACTCTGAATGGGGCACATCACTATACTGGGCCAGACCCACACGGATGGTCTCACTGCTGACATTGAAGCCGTTTACCAGAATGTACAAGAAGTTCCGCACACTGCGCGCATGTTGGGAGTTGATGTTGGTGTCCACCAGAAACACAACATCTCCCAGAGAGGCCTCCCTGCAGACTAAGAAAGAGAGTCACTTTCAGATAAAACATAACAAATGACAGTTACTGGCTGGAATCCCATCTCTTCAGACTCAGTGCCTTTACTCCTCACAGATCTGCCTACACAGCATGCAGCCTAGACACACCATCATCTTCCCTTGTATTCCCATGGCTACCATCTTCCCCTTCTCACCTGCCACTCTCTGTTCCATTCTAATAGACATTTGGCCCTTCAGTTAGATCACCCACCCTGCTTTCCATTCATCCCTTGACCTAAGTAAAAGAACCCAGTTTTCTACCAGTAGTGGATGCTGTTGGTACCCACCTAGATCGCCTTTACTGGTTGGCACACCTATCCCCCAGCTGCTTCAAGTGCTACCTGTGACTTTCTCCAGAGTCCTAACCTTGGCTGAAGGGAGCGGCCTCAATTGGAGACACCTGGGAAGTTACACCACTACCATCACCCTGGGTGGCCAATGTCTAATTGACATGGAGATACAAATGCCTGGCACACTTGCCTTCAGTGAAACAACCCTGCAGTGTTATTTAGACTCCATCACCACCTCTCATGACTCAGGCCAAGGCTTGACTATACCTATTGTCTTCATCCCCTACTCTAACCCACTTCTCTTACTTCCTTACAGATTTTTTTCCTAAAGAGTACTTTCTCAAAATAATGCACTCAAATTCCTGTCCCAAACTCTGCTTCCAGAGAACCTGACCTAAGACATCAGCTTTCCAGCTTTGACTTCTGTACTCCCTGGCCACCACCAGCCCCTTTTAGTTTGATCGTTGGCATTCCTATACGTGTGGTTCGCATGTGTCTTTTGGCTCCCTGAATTCAAGCTGCACTATGCAGCTACTTCTCCCCAACCCCAGCTACAAGCCTGGAAACCACCATCTCAACAGTGGCCAGGCCCATTGGTACCCCACCTGGGCCCATCCTGGCCTCCAGCATGGAAAAGATCAGACATCAAGTGGCTGCAGGACTGGAGCAAATTTTGGTAAATTCTCATAGGATCATGTTCTTTTATATTTGTAACGTAACATTCATGATTGTGCTTATTTAATTAATGGCAATTTCCCCAACTAGACTGTGAGCTCCATGAGAACAGATAACCATGTATTTTGTTTGTTTGTTCACCACATGAGCATCTAGCATAGAGCAGATACCCAAAAATATTGAGGAAGGAAAGAATAGAGGAAAAGAGAGAAAAGAAAGAGACAGAACTTATAAGGATGGAAATCTTGAACATTAATGAAAACAAATAATGGAATTAAAATTTTAGTGCTAGAAATAATTATATGAGACTGTAGCTGCTAGACATGTGGCAACTGAGCATGTGAAATGTAGCTAGTATAACAGAAACTGAACTTCATCTTTTACTGAATTTTGATTTATTTTAATTCAGAGAGTCACATGCAGCTAGTGGCCCCTGTATTGGACAGCACAAGTATAAAATAAGGAGTCCAATTCAGCTATCTCAAAGAGAAGGAAAATAAGACCTGGAAAGGCAAAGTAACTCAAGTAAATCTGTTCAAAGAGCCAGAATTAGGACCCGGGTCTCCTGATATCTAGTCCATACCCTGAACTGCCATGAAGATTAAATTAGAAATCCATATTACAGAAAGGCAAAGACCAAGTGAGAGTCTAGACAGAGAGGGCTTGGGGAGGTTGGTATAATCCAGGGACACTTAATCCACTTGTCACTTCTGGAGTCCTGGGTCCCACCTCTCAGAAGTTTGCATAACATTGGTCATAAAGCCAAGTGGAATTTGATCACGGAAAAGGCAGACAATAAATGAACCTCAGGTCCTTTAAGCTTTATTTCCCTTCAACACTCCAAAGTGCAGTCTTACTGGGAGAAGAGAATTCAATGGCTGTTCCAGGGATGGCTGACTGGCTTGTCCCCTTAACATCTCTTTCAGGGGTGATCAAATGCAAACCACGAAGTGTTCCTCTGATCTTTCAAATCAGAGGAAACCACACAGCTGTAGAATATTTTCGAGGCAAGTAAGTTTCAGTTCTATCATATGCAACTTGAGAGATGTATTACATTTTCATAGACTGTCACTTTCTTAACCCCGCCACTAGCTCTTTGAATGTTTTAGAAGGTGTTTGAAACATGAAAAGACTGTCACAGCTTCTGTTCACAAGTGAAGGGAGCCAGAGCCAAAAGGAAAACTGAGAGAGCTTCATGTTTTTTTTTCCCCCAACAAATAACAGCCTGTGTAATTATATTTGAATATTTAAACCTCAATATTGTCTCACTGGCACTTCAGGCTACTCAAATAATCTTCTTCTGATGAGACTTTCATCTTGGAAAGTCCCAACAATCTATTAAAATAACTGCAAAAAATTGCAGATGTGTCACTAGCACTCAGTGAAGCGATCCATCTTGTGATGATAATTACTCCTCAGAACAGCTCTGCCAAAGAGAAAAGGCAGAATGCAGAACAGACTCCTGTTTACAAAAGCGTTTGAGAAACTGGTGATACATTTCAGAGTATGGAACTTTTTAATATCTATTTTTTTGTCATTTGGGGTTAAGTACTGAAAAAACAAGTGCCCACCATTCACTATAAGCTTCCAGATTCTGACTAAATTCTCCTTCAATGAATAGATTCCCTCTTATTAATTATGAAGCTTCTGTAATATTTCCTTTTAAGACAGTCACTACCACTAGATGGTTTTCAGCTTAAAGAAACCCAGGTATTACCAATCCTCTGTGACTTGATGAAGCCAAAACCAGCTTCAAGGAGGATGATCCCCCAAAATATCTTCCAAGTCTCCATTCTAGATGTGGACCTAGAGAAAAGAAGAAACCTTGTAATTAAAAATGTGCCTTCATGCACTTAAATTATACCTCATGAAGTTGATTTTTTTTAAAGCATAAGGATGTCTTTCCCCACATCAACATAGACTTTATCAAAATAAAGAGGGAAATGTTCCCACATTGTTTCAATTGTGCAAGGAAAATGGTCTTGCTGACACAACTCGGGAAGAATTTTGTAAACACCCAGAGTGTACACCTCAGACTTCACTATTTAAAGTTGTCCAGAGGTGGCTATAAAAGGAGAAAGCATACAGGACATGGCATAGAACTTCCATTTCACACACTGCATTCATTTGGTGGTCATAAACATTTCTGAATGATTTTTTTTGTATATTTATGCAAGAGTGGAATGACCTGATAAATAGTTGTGGTATGCTAAAATATTCAAGTATCTCAGGAGCACATCTGCCTGGTCAAATAAGCCTAGTTTGAAAATACCTCATACATTCTCAAAAAAAAAAAAAAAAAAAGCAGAACATCAGACCTCCCTCCCCAAAGCTTAGATCCATTTCCAAAGGGGTCCATGGAAATTGTCTACTCTCAATTCCGTTTCTAATTTTTTTTACTCTAAGAAAGTCCATTTATTTAAAAATAAGAACATAATAATCCCATTGAATGAGAGGTTCCAAGTGGAACAGGGAATACCTCATCTTTATATTCTTGGCCAGCCAATCTCATAGCTGCCTTCAGCAGAATGTATGTGGTTAAAAAGCAAGGACTCTTGGAGATAGACTGCCTGGGCTTGAGTCTTCGATCAACTATTTAATAGTGGATCTTAGGCAAATTGCTTCACTGTTCTCTGCCTCGGTTTCCCCATTTGTAAAATAGGGGCAATAATAGCACCTACCTTATAGTGTTATCAGGATTGAGTTCATTATTATAAAACACTTTACCCATTCCTGGCATGCAGAAAGCACTCTTTAGGTGTTTGTTAAATAAAATAAACTTTCTTGGAGCCCCAATATGTAAAAGTTCAAAAGAATTCTTCCATGTCTTTGCTATTGTGAATAGTTAAAGCACATTCTTAAACAAACCAAAGAGTTTAAGCAAGAATCTCTAGCATGTCTAAATCACTTCCTAGTCTTGGGTTCTTTAAATAGAATATTGTGTGGAAGTGATCATCACAACACCCAGGAATAGCAGACACCCAACAGCTGCATTTCTCTTTCCAGAAAGTGTTAAGTGCAAACACCCCAACTCCCTAAAAACACATCTCGACTGTTCATGCTCAACTTACTCCTTAAGAGGGATTCAAAAATTTGAGATAACCATATTTATTTTATTTACTTTATTATTTACACCAACAGAAAATACTGGGAGAAGTCTTGACTTTAAAGGAAGCCCATAGGTCTTGATTCTGGTTTGAGCTTGGCTATTTGCTCTGCAGACTTGAGCAAGCTGTTTCACCTTTCAGGTTTTATGTGATGAGTCTAGAGGGCTTAGCACTGATTTGAGCCAACTACTATATTGACCATTATATTACAAACATGATCCAGGGAATTAGTCCAGTGTTTTTCCAGGAAATATATGTGCTATAATTAGATTTCTCTGTTCCTCAGTTTCTACATAACTTCCCACTAGTGCCTCCTCCCAGAGGTGTATAAGTAACTAAAGGAAAGATACTTTAAGACTTTAGATATCCTATCCTTCAATAAACTTTTACCCAAGGGTGAAAAACATGCATGAATCTTAAAGAATAGATTGCCCTAGTGAATTAAGAACTGTATGAGGGTAAAGAGCTTGAGAGTCTGAAGGTGTGAAAAATGATCCAAAATAAATTAATGGTTCATCAACATGATCATCATCATCATCAATGCAATAAAATATTACACTTCCAATTTTGAAGCACTTGAGTTAATAAAGTTATTGGAAAAACAAAACCTTTAAGTAAAGGTTTTATTGTGTAAAACCTAAATATAGATATTATGTCTACATTTTCATTTTCCATTATGTCCCAATTATTACTATTCATGCAATTAGTCATAAAAAATAAGTATTTTTAGCTAATTGTAAATAAAGCACTAGAGCTGTTTATGAAATTCTAGTGGGAAAGTCAAAATGATAAACATTTATAAACGGTTGTAAACATTTTACAGCTGTGAATGTCTGTGTTATATCAATGAAGAGTTAAGTGTCTATATATTAGAGTTTTAATATCTACATGATATGTACTATTTCATTAAGATGTTTATATCTTAAGCTGCTGAAGAGATTTTGCATTTGAACACATGGGGCTCTTTACGGAGGCAAGAAATAAAGCCATTAGATGAAATGGAATTAGATAGGGATAGCATAGAATACTGATTCTTTCTGGAAATACCTTTAATAGTTTTGCAATAGAAAAGATTTCTCTCAAAAACATATTGCTCAAATAGTTAACCAACTCAAACAGTCTATTTTTTAAGATTCATTTATTCAGTTTAAAAATTACTTTGCAACTACCATAGTAACAATTGGCTCAGGAAGAATCATCAGAGATTGCTAAAACCATTGGGTAAAAGTTTGTTACACAACAGAATATGAATATATTTTCAAAGTATCTTCTGAAAAATTACTTAGAAATTACAAAGGGCAAAAAAGAACCATTACGATGGGGAAGCCTGATAGGCATGACTTAACCAAGTGATCAATTACATCAATAATAACAGGATAAACCAACATTATCACCTCCTGATACTATGCATGAGAAAACTTAACATCACTTACATAGTATTTCTCCTTAAAATCCATGACCTAAATGTGATAATGAGAAAACAATCACATAAACCAAAACTTGAGGACAGTCTAAAAAATAACTGGCCTGTGTGTCTCAAAAATATTAATGTCATGAAAGACAAAGCAAAGGAATTGATTCAGATTATAGGAGTCCAAAGAGACATGACATATAAAGGCAATTCATGATCTTGGTTTGGAGGAAAAAAATGCTATAAAAGCCATTGAATGAGACAGTAGATAAAATGTTAATATGGGCAGAATATTATATAATAATACTGTATCAAAGTCATGGTGAAACCCGGTTTCTACAAAAAAATACAAAAAATATTAGCTGGGCATGATGGTGCATGCCTGTAGTCCCGGCTACTCGGGAGGCTGAGGTGAGAGAATCGCTTGAGCCCAGGAGGTTGAGGCTGCAGTAATCGCGCCACTGCACTCCAGCCTGAGCAACAGAGTGAGACCCTGTCTCAAAAAAAAAAATACTGTATCAATGTTAAATTTAATAACTTTGATTATTGTGTTGTAGTCATGTAAGAGAATGACCTTCTTATTTAAAAATACACACTGATGCATTGTGGAGCAAAGGGCCTTACTATCAGCAACTTACTCTCAAATGCTCAGCAAAATTATAATGATTCATAGAGAGAGAAATAAAGCATTGCAATACATCTGCAACTTTTTACTGAGTGTTTATTGTTTGCCAGACAAAACTTCAGGCCCTAGAAATAACAGACTAAAAGAAACCGTTCTTTTCCTCAGAGAACTAGTGGAGAGAGAGATGGAAAAATTGTAATATTGTGGGATGAGCAAAATAATATAGAAAGCTACAACAAAAAACCAAACACCGCATATTCTCACTCATAGGTGGGAATTGAACAATGAGAACACATGGACACAGGAAGGGGAACATCACACTTCGGGGACTGTTGTGGGGTGGGGGGAGGGGGGAGGGATAGCATTGGGAGATATACCTAATGCTAGATGACGAGTTGGTGGGTGCAGCGCACCAGCATGGCACATGTATACATATGTAACTTACCTGCACGTTGCGCACATGTACCATAGAGCCTAAAGTATAATAATAATGATAATAATAATAATAATAATAATAAAAGAAAAGATTACACAGAAAAAAAATAAAAAATGTCAAAAAAAAAAAAAAAAAAAAGAAAGCTATACAAAGTGCTGAGGAACACGGTGGGTGAGCACCTGTCTTCACCTGGGTGAAGAGTTTACAGAGCAGATGATTCCAGAGTGAAGACTTGAAGGATGAGTAGAAATTTGCAAGTGAGAATGTGAAGAAAGTGTGTTCCAGGAAGAAGAACAGCATGTACATGCAAGGACACTGGAGAGGTACTAGACACTCCAAACACAGCCTGCCACACATTCAGGAGCTCAGGTTTAGGAGTGCTGGGGATGTGGTTAGGCCTTCATTAGAGCTCATGCACCTGTGCTGTGCAAGCTCTTAAGGCTTGATAAGTCTCATAGAGATCTTAGGTTTTCTGAAATGACTGAACTTAAAAGGTGGGATAGAAGAGGGGACCTGAGCAGAATTCCTCAGTCTTCAAAAACAAACCTCCTTAACTTCATTTAATTAAATTAGCAATGCTTTACATACCAGTCTCCTTCAAGGTTTTTGTTTGTCCTCTGTGGAATGCTCAACTATAAAATACGAAGATTCCATCTCTAATGTTCTATGCCAGTAACTCTTAAACTTCAGCATTGCATCAGAGTTACCTAGAGGACCTGTTAAAACCCAGTTTGTTGGACCCTACCTTCAGAGTTTCTGATTTTGTAAGTGTAGTGTGAACCCTTAGAATCTGCCTGCTGAGCTGGTCTGGGGAACCATATTTCAAGAACCATTCTTTAGGCCGGGCATGATGGCTCATGACTATAATCCTAGCACTTTGGGAGACCAAGGCAGGAGGAGTGCCTGAGCCCAGGAGCTGGAAACCAGCCTGGGAAAAATAAAAAGACCCTGTCTCTACAAAAATAAAAATAAAAATAAGCCTGGTATGTTGGTGTGTGCCTGTTGTCCCAGGTTCTCAGGAGGCAAAGGTGGGAGAATTGACTGAGTCCAGAAGTCGAGGCTGCGACAAGCCATGATCATGGCACTCCAGCCTGGGTGACAGAGAGGGAAGGGAAGGGGAAGGGGAAGGGAGAAAGAGAGAAAGAGAGAGAGAGAGAAAGAAAGAGAGAAAGAAAGGAAAGGAAAAGAAAAGAAAAGGAAAGAAAAGAAACTAGTCTTCCATGCATTTAGCATGCAGTGGTTCCTGCTCAAGCAAGTGTCTGCCCCACTTGCTTTCAATAGCCTCTTTAATTCCCTATGGAGAAAATTAAGTGTCTATTATCAAGTAAGTGAGAAAAGAGAAGAGATTATTGATTTTAAAATGTTTTTTAAATTACTGAGGTAAGCAGAAGCTTCAAAATATTTGGATGAAATACTCAATGCAAATACGCAAAATTAATTTAACACATTTTTTCCATTTTCTTTCTATTTATTCTCTGAAATCCAGAGCTGTGCTCTCTCTTTTCTTTCTGTTCACTTTAACAGGGTTATTACAATAACTGGATTTTTGGCTTTCTAATGAGATAGTCTTACAGTGTGCCACGTCTGGGCAGGAAGCTCCAGAAGGCAAACAATTGAGAAACATGAACCGATTCTTCTGTACACTTCACGTTAAACTCTACATAACATGTTTGACAGTAAAAAAAATAAAAATAAAAAACTAAAGTTTAGCCTTAATTTATTGCATAAACATTAACATTTGCTTTGTGTGCTCATTCACAAATCTTAAAATGGCTCAGATAAATCTATAACTTTGTTGTAAAATATTTGAGGGAGGCTATGTCAAACACTTCAATGACAATGTGTCAGTAGGCTCAGAAAAAATAACAAGATGCAGAATCTTGGAGCTTTCCTCCAGAGAAGGGTAAAGATTACAATGCCAGAGTTCAGCGGAGCTCTGTGCAAAGCAATAAATGGCTGTTGATGGCTATGATACTCCCATCAGCTGTGGAAATTAGTAGATTGGCACACAATTAATTTGTGAGGCACTTAAAATTTTGGAACACTACACTAAGAAAATAAGAGAAAAGACCAAATAAATAAAATGAGAATTGAAAGTGGTGACATTACAAGAGATGCTTCAGAAATGAAAAAAATTAAAAGGAACTATTATGAACAATTATATAGCAACAAATTGGATAACCTAGAGGAAATGGATAAATGCCTAGAAAAATACAACTTACCAAGTTTGAATCAAGCAGAAATGGAAAGCTTGAACAGATTTTTTTTAAAAAAATCAAGAGATTAAAGAAGTAATTAACAACCTTCCTAAAAAGAAAAGTCTGAGGCCAGATGGATTCATGGTTGGTCTATCAGGCATTTAAAGAATTATTACCAGTACTTCTTAAACTCTATCAAAAATAGAATTAGAGGGAATACTTCCAAACATATTTTTATGAGGCCACTATCACCTTGATATCTAACTCAAAGACACCACAATTAAAAAAAACTACAGGCCAATATCTCTGATAAACATTGATGCAAAAATCCTTAATAAAATACTATCAAACCAAATTCAACAACACATCAAAGAGATTATATATCAAAACCAAGCGGAATTTATCTCTGGCTGATTTAACATACACAAATCAGTCAATAGTATCCATCACATTAACAGAACAAGAGATAATTACCACATGATTATCTCAAATGGCATTAAAAAAAATTTGACAGAGTTCAGTATCCTTTCTTGATAAGAAAAACTCTTAACAGTTTAGGTACAGAAGGAAAGTTCCTCAAATAATAATGATCATTTATTAAAAACCCACAGCTAACATTATAATCAACAAGGAACAACTGAAAGCTTTTCCACTAAGATCTGGTACAAAGCAGGATGCCTACTCTCACCACTTTTATTCAATACAGCCCTAAAAGTACTAGCAAGAGCGATTACTCAAGAAAAAGAAATAAAAGTCATCCAAACTGGAAAGGAAGAAGTAAAATTATTTCTACTTGCAGAGGGCATGTTCCTATCAGTAAAGAACCCCAAAAATTCCACACACAAAAAAATGTTAGAACTAATATACAAACTCAGTAAAGGTGATACAAAATCGACACACAAAAATCAGTTGGCCAGGCTCAGTGGCTCATGCCTGTAACACCAGCACTTAGGGAGGCCAAGGCAGGCGGATCACCTGAAGTCGGGAGTTCGAGACCAGCCTGACCAACAAGGAGAAACCTGGTCTCTACTAAAAATACAAAATTAGCCAGGCATGGTGGCTCATGCCTGTAATCCCAGCTACCCAGGAGGCTGAGGCAGGAGAATCACTTTAACCCAGAAGGCAGAGGTTGCGGTGAGCTGAGATCACACCATTGCACTCCAGTCTGGGCAACAAGAACGAAACTCCATCTCAAAAAAAAAAAAAAAAAATCAGTAGCATTTCTATATATAAAACTATGACCTAGCTGAAAAAGAAATCAAGAAAACAATCCCATTTATAATTGCATCTCAAAAATAAAATACTTAATAATAAATTTAACCAAGGAGGTAAAAGATTTGTACACTGAAAACAATAAAACATTACTGAAAGAAATTGAGGAAGGCACAAACTAAAAAAAAGATATCTCATATTCATGGATTGGAAGACTAATATTGTTAAAATGCCCATACTACTCAGAGCAATATATAGATTTAATGCAATCCCTATCAAAATTCCAATTCACAGAAATAGAAAAAATAATCCTGAAATTCACATGGAATCACACACATACCAAAAAAAAAAAAAAATACCCAAAGCAATACTAAGAAAGAAAAACAAAGTTGGAAGCATCACACTTCATGATTTAAAATATATTACAATGTCATAATAACCAAAACAGTATTGTGCTGGCATAAAAACAGAAATGAAGACCAACGGAACAGAATAGCGAGAACCCAGAAATAAATCCAAACATATATGGTAAACTAATTTTCAACAAGGGTGCCAAGAGGACACTATGGGTAAAAAATACTCTCTTTAATAAATGGTGCTAGGAAAACTGTATTTCTACATACAAAATAGTGAAATTGAACATTTATCTTACATTATACACAAAAATCAATTCAAACTGGAAGAAAAACTTGAATGTAAACCAGAAACCATAAAACTCTTAGAAGAGAAGATAGGAGGACAGCTCTTTAACATTGGCTTTGACAATAATTTTTTGGTTATCACACCAAAGGCTCAGGCTACAAAAGCAAAAATAAATAAAAGGGAACTACATCTAACTTGAAAGCTTCTGCACAGCAAATGAAATGAATGCACAATAAAATGAAAAGGCAGTCTATGAACTGGAAAAAAAGTGTTTGCAAAGCACATATCTGATAAGGGGTTAATATTCAAAATTTGTAAAGAATTCTTACCACTCAATAGCAGAAAGGCAAATAACGTAGCTTTTAGGCAGGCAAAGGAACTGAACAGACATTTCTCCAAAGAAGACACAAAAATGGCCAATGGATATATGAAAAGGTACTCAACATCTCTAATCATCAGGAAAATGCAAATTAAAACCACTATAAGACATTACCTCACCACCATTAGTATGGCTATTATTAAAAAGGCAAGAAATAACAAGTGTTGGTGAAAGTATGAAGAAAAGAGAATCCTGGTACAGTTGGTGGGAATGTAGACTGGGACAGCATGGCTTAGTCTGTTTCCTGTTGCTTATGACAGAGTACCTGAACCCAAGTAATTTATAAAGAAAAGAAATTGATTTCTTACCGTTATGGAGGCTGAGAAGTCCAAGGTTAAGGGACCACATCTGGTGAGGGCTTTCTTGCTGGTAGGAACTCTCTGCAGAGTCCCAAGGCAGCACAGGCCCCACATGGTGAGGGGGTTCAGCATGCTAATTCAGGTCTCTCTTCTGCTGCTTATAAAGCCACCAGTCCCACTCCCATGTTAACCCATTAATCCATTAATTCATGAATGGATTGTAACATTAATGAGGACAGTGCTCTCATGACCCAATCACCTCTTAAAGGTCCTACATCTCAGTACAGCCACATTGGGGATTAAATTTCAACAGGAATTTTGGAAGGGACAAATATTCAAACACAGCACAGCCATTATGGAAAATGATATGGAGAGTCCTGTAGAAATTAAGAATTACCATACGACCTAGCAATTCCTCTTCTGGGTATATTCTCAAATGAGATGAAATCACCATCTTGTAAAGATATGAACTTCCATGTTTCTTGCAGCACTATTCACAATTGCCAAGCTGTGAAAGCAACCTGAGTGTTCATTGGTGGATGAATGGATAAAGAAAATATGAGATAGATAGATATATAATGAAATATTAGCCTTAAAATGGAGATCCTGCCATGAAATACATGAAATACATGAAATAAGCCAGACACAGAAAGTAAAATCTTGGGGAGATGTAGGTCAAAGGATACAAAGTAGCAAACAAATAGGATGAGCAAGTCTACAGATCTAATGTATAATATGGAAACTACAGTTAATAAAATTGTATTGTTTAGGGGAAAAAATATTCCATTTGCCATGTTGCATTGTCATTATCTGCTTACTTATCTGTCTCCCTCAATGGACTGGGAACACACAGAAGGTGGAGCTTTGGTCTTAAAAATCTTTGTAGTGCTGGATATGTGAAAGACAACTAATAAATCTTTTCCTCTTATGATGACTATGTAAACAATTGAGCATGTAGTTTTGCAAAAGAGTTAAAGAAAGATAAAAAGAATATAAAAATACATAAAAAATATGTGATTGAACAAATTGCTGAATGATTTAATCCAAGGAAAAAAAGAATATTTACTCAGACTCTTTCCACTTATGTGTGGCTTATAAACTTCATCATCACCACAACGTTTCATGAGCTTGGCTATCTTTCTCAGGAGTTTTCATTCAGGAAGGCTGCCTACAATCCGCTAGGCAGATTGGGCCTCTCCAAAGGCCTTGGGCAGGTCAGGACACTCCTGTCACCTCCGACCCTTCCTGTCACCAGAAAACATAGAAAGTGCAGGTCATGCTAGTGAATAAAGACAAGTCCTGATGACCACCTGCAATTGTCTAATCTGGCATCCTATACACAATTCTTTATTTCCTGTATGTTCTTTAAGAAGTTTGCTCCAGAAACTGGAGCATGGTTCAGTAAAAAATTGCACAGAAATTGAGTTTGAATTTTCTAGTTCAAGTGTCAGCCTTGACACATTCCTGTGACGTGACTTCTTGCAAGTCTCCTGAACTCTCTATGCCTCAGCTCTGTCAGCCATAAAACAGAGGCAACGATGTCTTGCCATCGCCACATGGCAGTTATTGTGAGGATGGCAGGAGCTAATGGGGGAGGGTGGACTTTGTACAAAGCTATAAAATTGGAGATGTTACCATCACTTTTGCCAAATAATCTACAGAACAAAATCTTAAAAACTTAGTCCTTTCTCACTGATAGAACCAAACCTTAACATTTTTATTCTAAGACAAATGCTTTGCTTGAATCAAAGAGCTGACTACATTTTTGCTTCGTTATGTCTAGGAAATAACCGCGTGATGGCCAAAGTGACATTTTGATTGTAACAGACTTTACAACAATGAGAGACAGCCTCCCTAAATTGTTGAATCCAGTTACCAGATGCGATACCCAGCTGGTGTCAGTGTGGTCACTTGGGTGAAATAAGCTCTTTAAAACCAGCTGTCAATAATTCCATTAAAAAGTGGGCAAAGGACCTGAATAGACATTTCAGATGGCCAACAGGTACAGGAAAAAATGCTCAGCATTACTAATCATTAGAGAAATGCAAATCAAAACCACAAGAAGATATCATCTTAGCCTAGTTAGAATGGCTATTTCTAAAAAGACAAAAAAATAACAGATGCTGGTGAGTATTTAAAGAAAAGGGAACTCTTATACACTATTGGTGGGAACATAAAGCCATTACGGAAAACAGCATGGAGATTTCTAAAAAATCTAAAAGAACTGCCATACAATCCAGAAATCTCACTACTGGGTATTTATCCAAAGAAAAGGAAATCAGCATATCAAAAAGATATCTGCACCCCCATGCTTACTGCAGCACTATTCACAATAGGAAATATGTGAAATCAACCAAGTGTCCATCAACAGATGAATGGATAAGGAAAATATAGCATATGAAATCCTGTCATTTGCAGCAACATGGATGGAACTGAAGGTCATTATGTTAAGTGAAATCAGCCAGGCACAGAAATACAAATACTACATGTTCTCACTCATCTGTAACAAAAAAAGTTGATCTCATGGAGGTAAAGAATAGAATGATACTGAAGAGAGGCTGGAAGGGTGTGGGGGAAGGGGAATAAAGAGAGATTGTGTTTGTATGACTACAAACACACAGTTAGATAGAAGGAATAATTTCTAATGTTTAATGACAGAGCAAGCTGTCTATAGTTAACAATGATGTAGTGAATATTTCAAAATAGCCAACAAAGGGACTTAACATGTTCCCAACACATAGAAATGATAAATGCTCAAGGTGATGGATATCTTAAATACCCTGACTGGATCATTACACCTTCGTGCATGTAACAAAATGTCACCTGTTCCCCCGTAAGTATGTAAAAATATTGGGTATTGATTTTTGTTTGTTGGTTTGTTTTTGAGACAGAGTCTTGCTCTGTCATCCAGGCTGGAGTACAGTGGCATGATCTCAGCTCACTGCAACCTCCAATTTCCAGGCTCAAGACATTCTCATATCTCAGCCTCCTGAGTATCTGGGACCACAGGCATATGTCACCACGCCCAGCTAATTTTTGTATTTTCAGTAGAGATGTGTTTTCTCCATTTTGCCCAGGCTTGTCTTGAACTCCTGAACTCAAGTGATCTATCCATCTCAGTCTCCCAAAGTGCTGGGATTACAGATATGAACCACTATGCCCAAAAAAAAAATAATAAAGTATGTTATTTAAAATTAATCTATCTCTAAGATCTCAGTTTAAAATAACTAAGTGACATTGAACTATTCTTTCTACAGTTTTTAAAAAATCTTACATGGTATAAGATAATTTTTTTTTTTTTTTTTTTTTTTGAGACGGAGTCTCGCTCTGTCACCCAGGCTGGCGTGCAGTGGTGCGATCTCGGCTCACTGCAGGCTCCGCCTCCGGGGCTCACGCCATTCTCCTGCCTCAGCCTACTGAGTAGCTGGGACTACAGGCGCCCGCCACCACACCCGGCTAATTTTTTGTATTTTGTTTAGTAGAGATGGGGTTTCACTGTGTCAGCCAGGATGGTCTCGATCCTCTGACCTCGTGATCCGCCCGACTCCGCCCCCCAAAGTGCTGGGATTACAGGCATGAGCCACTGCGCCCAGCCTGTATATGATAATTTTTTAAAAGCCAAATTGAAAAATTCACAAAATACAACACTACAAACCTATGTGGCCCTCAGAAAGATAAAGATATTTCTTTATAGATTGCAAGGTTCATTGACCGGACTACGAAACTTTGTGAGGGTCACATAAATACCAGACAGTGTGTTTTGCCAAGTTCATTCAGACCCTGAAGATTTGGAAAATGTCACTTATTCCTTCCCTCTACCTAGAAGGCTGCACATCACTCCTCAGCCCCAATGCACTTGCACATGTAAATACACAGACACGTGCAGGCCCCTCAAAACCCAGCTCAGATGTCACCTGCCTAACTCAAGCCTGATGGCAAATCACTACTGTTGTATTCTTCCTCTGAATGTTCTATACTTATTTCAGTGAATGACTTAAATTTACTAAGGCTGGATCTTTATTATTTATATATACTCAACACCCAGAACAATTCCTTCCTTCATTCTTTCTTTTTCTCCCTCCCTCCATTCACTTCTCCCAGTTCATGGCAATTGCATCTTTCTATTTACATAGACAAAAAGCTATGAAGTTATTCGAAAACAAACAAATATGGAGTCACTAATGGCTCCTCTTTCATACACACACACACCCTCTACATTCAACCTGTCAGGAAATCCTGTTGGCTCTACCTTCAAAGCTGTATATCCAGGAACTGACCA
Organism: Pongo pygmaeus; assembly: GCF_028885625.2. Taxonomy (NCBI): domain Eukaryota; kingdom Metazoa; phylum Chordata; class Mammalia; order Primates; family Hominidae; genus Pongo; species Pongo pygmaeus. The sequence goes on along the minus strand of NC_085930.1, from coordinate 138,821,557 downwards.
TCTCTCACCATTTCTGCTACAAACAGCCCAGTGCAAGCCACCATCATCTCTCCTGCCTGATGACTGCAACAACCACCATGGGTCTCCTTGCCTCTAACCTTTCTCCTTTAAGTCTCTTCTCAACATACAGCCAGAGAAACTCCTTTTAAACCTAAGTCATTCTAATCAAAGCCCTCTAATGGCCCCCTGTTTTACTCAGAGGAAAAAGACAAAATAGACTGCATGGTCCTATGTGATCTGGTCCCTCATTTTCTCTGACTCATCTCTCACCTTCACTTATACTCTGATCACTTCAGCCTACTTGCTATTCTTTAAATAAGCCGGATACACTCCCTATTCAGGGTCTTTGCACTTGCTATCTCCTCTGCCTGGAAAGCTCTTCTCCATATCTCCATGACTAATTCCCTCACCTCCTTCAAGTCTTTGCTCAAATGTCGGCTGCTCAATAAGGTCCATCCTGACCACTCTATTTAAAATGGCTGCTCACCTTTGTGCTCCCAGCACACCCAATCCTCCTTAGCTTGCTCTGCTTTTCCTTTCACCCTGCCCTGAATCACCTTCTAACATGCTATATAATATTTGTCATGTTTATTAATTATCTACTGACACGTTCCCACTTCCAGCTACAACATAAACACCAAGAAGTATCCTTTTGTTTTCCAAGATATGACTCCAGTGCCTGGCACATAGTAGGTGCTCAACAAATATTTGTTGCATAAATTCATTTGTTTGAAAAACAGACTTCCTATACTTAAGACAGAATGTTCTATAAAAAGATTGGAGGGACTCTTGGAAAGATCCCTAGAGCACTCCCATTATTTTGGTAAATGGAGGACTCAAAGCCTATTGGGGTCTCTTTTATACTTTAATTACTATTATATTTTTAATTAGTTTGTATTAAAAATTTAACCAGAACAGCATAAAACTAAACACTTGGCAGATTTGTGGAACTAGTAAAACCAAGCCATAGGCATACTATTTGAAGGGGTCTTTGTTTAAGAGCTCAGAGAAATCTAAAAGGGAGCAACCAGGTTGTGATTGCAACCAATGCCCAAGGAGGTAGGGGAGATATGGTCGGAAAGATGAATCTAAAACTCACAGTCAGTGGGGTGCAGTGGCTCAGGACTGTAATCCCAGCACTTTGGGAGGCCAAAGTGGGCAGATCACTTGAGGCCAGGAGTTTGAGACCAGCCTGGCCAACATGGCAGAATCCTGTCTCTACTAAAAATATAAAAATTAGCCAGGTATGATGGAGCATGTCTGTATTCCCAGATACTCGGGAGGCTGAGGCACAAGAATCTCTTGAGTCCAGGAGGTGAAGGTTGCAGTGAGCCAAGATCAAGCCACTACACTCCAGCCTGGGCAACAGAGGGAGACTCTGTCTCAAATAAACAAATAAATAAATAAATAAATAAATAAATAAATAAATAAATAAATAAAACTCACAACCACAAAATTTCATTTAGATAGTGAGTGGCTCAAATATAAGACATAAGATTAGGTTGGAATGTTTGGGCAAGACAATTTCCTGCATGATCTTTTTTAAAGGAGTCATCTTGTTTTTAGCCTCACAATATTTAAGGCCAAAATATCAGGTAAATATTAGTCATCATTTCACTTTCTTGTAACTCTCTAAATGTGCCATATTTGCTGTTTTTGCAAAATGTAGACAGGGCTCTACTACTCTAACCCAGTGACAAAATAAATCCCCCCACAGACCTTTCAAAGCTCATTCCTGTGAGTCAGAAACTACCAGACAGAATTGTCTTCAAACGCCACTGGGCTACATTCAGGGGCTGAAATTTAAAAGGGCCCATCTGTATTTTTTTATGCCCTGCACCTATTTCTTAGCATCTGAAGATCAATACAAAACATATCAAAAGAGTGATAGATTTTTCTCCTGTGGAATAATTCTCAGCCAGTATTTGATCTTTTATCCCCTAGAAGTCATCCCTAATAGTCATCACCATTCCTATGTTTGTTTAGTGAATTCAAATGAAGAAGTATCAACCCCAGGCATCTATAAATTGCACATTAAATCTAATTTTAATCAATTTCACATTAACTTTTATTGAAGTGCTTAATAAGAATAATCATTTTCTTGAACCCTAGTAAATTATATGCATGCTGAAGTGTTCAGGGAGAAGCGTATTGGCATCTACAATTAATCTTAAAATGCGTCTAAAAATAAGATTAATTAATGGATGGGTAGAAGAATAGATATGTGACAAAACAAGCATATTAAAATGTTAATGATGAAATCTGGATCCTGAGTACACACATATTCTCTGTGAATTCTTTTAATTTTTCTATAGGTTTTACTTATTATTAAAAGTATATATATATATGGTAGGCCAGATGTGGTGGCTCACGCCTGTAATTCCAGCACTTTGGGAGGCCGAGGTGGGCGGATCACGTGAGGTCAGGAGTTCAGACCAGCCTGGGCAACATGGTAAAACCCCATCTCTACTAAAAATACAAAAAAAAAACTAGCCGGGATTAGCTGAGCATGTTGGCACCTGTAGTCCCAGCTACTCCGAAGGCTGAGGCAGGAGGATTGTTTGAACCTGGGAGACAGAGATTGCAGTGAACAGAGATTGCACCACTGCACTCCAGCCTGGGCAACAGAGCGAGACTGTGTGTCAAAAAAAAAAAAAGAAAGAAAGAAAGAAAAGAAAAGAATATTTGACAATCAAATGTAAACAGAATGGTAGTCAAATTATATGAATCTTGGTAAACTAAACAGAGGAAATCCACTTCTAACTTAGAATTGCCCCCATAGCCTCTGTGACTACTCTGAGAGGGAGAGTCATTTTTTATCTGAGTTTTGTATCTCTACTATGCCTGTTTAGTCATTAAATCTTTAATGTTTTCTTCTTCCTTTGGCCTTACCGTTGTAAACTAATCTCCAATTTTAAAGTCTCCCAAAACTTTGTATCAATGAAATAACTCATAAAACATGCATGAGTCCCCATAACATAAGCTGAGCTCCCCTTTCCACACAGATGGTAAATCCTGGATGCATTTGCAAATATTTCATGTCTTCCCGATCAATAAGTGTTCAAAGAGTTGCAAACCCCCTTTATCGTAGTTTTCATTTTAGGTGTTACTCCTTCTCTTCTATCTAACAAATATTCTTTTTTTGCAGGGCGGGGGTGCGCAGCAGTGGTTTCTCTGTGTCTTTATCCTTATCTCAATTTCTCTCCATCACTTTGCTGTTAATGATGTGTCTTTCAGACTCTCTTTCTCATCTGTCTGTTTATACTTCTGGATGGCTTTGTCTCTTTCAGCATGTGAATGAAAGATAAGAAATGCATTTGCAAAAATAAATAGAAATAAACTAAAAGACACCCACCCATAAAACTATTCCTGGGAAAAGGAAATTCCTCTTACCTGTCAAAATCTTTCTGGCTGGTCCTTTCAATTTCTCTTTCTTGTCTTCATTCCTTGAGAAGCTATTTGAGCCTCAGGAATTCCCTAGAGCACAGGAAGTCTGAAGGGCACAATGACACTTCAGCTTTTCCAGTGTTTAATACCCTCCCAGGACCATGGAAAGAGAGCAAGGGGAGGAGCAAGGGCTGTGTTTATGGCAACTGACACATTGCTTGCACTCATACGTGCTTTATTGCCATTAAATAAAAATGGCCATTCACTCTGTAAACACTGGTCTTGAAAATGAATGCAAAAACGTAAGAGACAGCATTCCCAAAAAAAGTAATAATAAAGTAATATAAATGAAACTACCCTTTTTCAATTTTAATTAAAATTCCCGAGAATAAAAATTCATCATACTTATTCCTATTTCAATGTTTTAGTTTTCATCTAAAGTCTCTAGACTATAAGTTCCTTGAAAGCAGGAACTGGGTGTCATTCATCTTTGTGTCATTCATATCCCCTAGATATCCCATAGTAAACAGTCTTGCACATAGTGAGTCTCAACACACCGTTTATAATGGATGAATGGATTGATGGATGAATGGATTGATGGATGAATGGATTGATGTATGGATGAATGAATGCAGAAATAACTTAATGAATTAAACAATGACAAATGCTCCCTGCATTGATAAGCTTTACCTAGGCAAGGAAGCTCAAATGTCTGCATAAACCTTGGGTGCTCTAACCTAGCTCATGTCAATCAGATTAGAGATGAGGGTATATATTTACATGCATAAGTTAGGGTAAGAGTTAAGCTGCTATAACAAGAAACCTAACAATAATATGGCTTAAAGGACAAAGAAGACTGTTTCTTTCTCACATGGTTTAGTCCAAAGTAAGTATTCCAGGTCAGCAGAAGGCTTTTCTCTCCGTATTCATTCAGAGACCCAGGCTAATGCAGACATGCCGTATTCAACACATGGCATCCGAGATTCCTGCAAGTATCACCAGTGGAAAGGGTGAAAGAGCTAAGCCCAGAGACTTCCTCCTAAGCAAGAAAGGCAGAAGTGGCTCACATCTCTCCCACCACCATTCCATTAGTCAGAACTTGGTCACACAGCCACGCCCAGCTGCAAGGAGGGCTTGAGATTTGGTTTCCAGCTAGGCAACCCATGCTGTTCAACTCTATTACCACAGAAAAAGGGGAGAGAGGATGGATTAGGAGTGAGGGGGTCAGCTACTATCACCATCACATTTTGTATACATGTTTATCACCACTATCTCAAAATCTGAGGACCGATACTTGGAACGCAGTGGTGTTTAGTTTCTGGCATAAGTATTTGAGGAAATGGGGTCAAATGAAGTTTCCTGAAATAAACTGTCACTGAAAGATAGTCTGTCATTAACAGAGTTTAAATTTATGCTTCTCTGGATTTTTCCAGGATTGTTAAATTTATACAGAAAACCTAGAGAGCCTCCTACTCAGAGGATAACTTCCCAAATGATAGACTGTTCATTCTTCATCAGTGTACCCTTAATTTACCCATAATGTGAAGATAACAGGGGCACAATTTTGTTCTGCTAGGAAATAGAGTCACTTAGCATATAGCCAAGAAGCAGTGTGTTCTCCAAATGTTCTGATTTCCTCAAAGAAATGTTATCATACTTAAAATTCTTCAGCAAAAACAGTTAAGCTCAGATATTTAATGCCATGCACTCATTCTTCTGCCCCTTTCTTCTCAGGAAGCAGTGTTCTCTTCTCTGACTCATTAACCCAATAACATTCTCTTCCTCAAGTCTCCTTTTTATTCTTCCAGGGCCATCTGGAGTTTCTTGGATACCAAGATGACCTTGGGCTCAAGGTCCTGAACTCTCTCTAAGACTAACCCTGGTTAATTAGTAAGGTCCTTATTTCTTCTATTACTTCAGGGCTTTCACCACTTTTGTCTACTCTGTCTCCTCTCTTTGACCCTCAAGACATCTTCCTACTCTTCCTGGTGTGCTATTCTCTCACAGGGAAGAAGCTAGCTGGTCTAGTTCGGGTTTCCCCCAAAGCTGATCCTGAGACAAGAACTTGGGTGTAGGTGATTTATTTGGAAAGTGATCCAAGGAAGCAAGGGAGGAACAGGTAAAGCAAGACCTGAAGAAAGAAAAGCCAAAAAAGTGTGCTTTCATGAATGTGTTACCTCTGTAAACAACTAGGATTCAATCCCACTGGGGACCTGTGAGAAACTCTGTAGAAGGACCCTCAGAACCATCCCCATGAGAGACAGTTGATATCCCTCAGTGGTTGAGGGTTTCCTTTGGGGCTAAGGAAGGGGGTAAACCCCAGCACATCCCAGCTGCCCAGGAAGGAGGCTGAGTAGTCTCCCTTCTCCGTGAGAAAACCCCTCAGGCTGAGACGCTGAAGCCTGGACACTTGCCATGGGAGGCAGAGCGCATGCTCAGGAGCTGCCCTCAGGAGGTGAGCTCAGAGACTCTGATCTCAGAGACACTGTAGGGATCTGGACCAACAGAACCGGCTGCATTTGCCAACTTCCTCAAAATGATATCTCCGCACCCCAAGACCTCACTCACCCCCTGACTATTTTCACCAGGAGTGGGACCAAATCCCTCAGACTGGAGTCCACAACTCCATCCTCTTTGTTCTTGCAAACATTTAAATCAAAATCCACTATTGCCCTCATCAGGGTTTACTGGGTTTTTTCCCCCCTCGAGGTTTCCCTCACGAGATTATGAGCTGCTCAAAGATAGAAGTGATATCTTCTTTGTAATCATGGGCACATAGTAGGATCTCAACAAGTATTCACAGGGTGAATCCGTGAGCAAATAATCACCTTAATCATATATTTAAACTCAAAAATGACCTTCTTGCCCGGGCATGGTGGCTCGTGCCTGTAATCCCAGCACTTTGGGAGGCCAAGGCAGGTGGATTACTTGAGGCCAGGAGTTCAAGGCCAGCTTGACCAACATGGTGAATCCCCGTCTCTACTAAAAATACAAAAATTAGCCAGGTGTGGTGGCTCGCATCTGTAATCCCAGCTTCTCAGGAGGCTGAGAAAGGAGAATCACTTGAACCTGGCAGGTGGAGGTTGCAGTGAGCCGTGATTATGCCACTGCACTAGAGTCTGGGCTACAGAGCAGGACTCCACCTCAAAAAAAAAAAAAAAAAAAAAAAAAAAAACCTTCTCCAGCTTCCCCTTGTAACTGACATTGACATCACATTTCCACCTTAAATTACTTCTTGATGTTAGACTACAAAAGCTCACTGTTATTTCAAGAGAGACCCTGATCAAGAGTATATCTGACAGTTGTAGAGGGAAAAGAATTTCCTTTGTGAAGCTGTGAAAAAAAAAAAACTGCTTTTGTTAATTAACAAAAAGACATGAGAAAACTTGTTTTCTAAAATCATAGACCGTCAGAAACTTTACTGTTTGAAATCACATTTAATGAGAATGAAACACCTCATTCTTGCCTGGAGGAGCTAAATCATTTTAACACAGAAAAACAGCCTGAATTTCCAGATGCAGAGCTACAGATAAAGGTTTTGCACACAACACTCCACATTTATCTTAACTTTGTAGTTTCTGATGAAACAGGACAGTTTCAATCTCAGCCCAGGCTACATGTCAAGCCTTTTATACGCTGCCCTGCTTTGCTTTGAGTTGGCACACACTGCTTTGCTTAAATTTTACCTAAACCTCACCCCTCCCACAAATACAATAACAAGCCTGTGTCTTCCTTTGTCAAGTGAGATGCCTGCTGGTTTCTCTGACATGTGGTCTCCCTTGGTCGCAAGTTAACCTAACATTGTTGAATGGCAAATATGCCCTTCGTGGTCTTCATCAGATGGACTTTATCACATCTAGTCAATTTGTTCATAACACAGATTAATCTGTTGAGGTTGCTAGTCATTGCCATGAAAAGCACTTAGAGATAGACCCTGAGAAAGCTGGGCAGGTAAACTTCAAGCAGGGGCTAAGCCAGAATTTTTTTAAGACCTAGAGGCTTTAAGGGTATGGTAGACTTTTGAAAAGGGCAAATGTATGTGGTGGACCTGAACCTAGAGTATAGGAAAGACAACACAGTGAAACAGTCATTTACTCTTTGCATGCCTTAAATGGTAACTACTCAACTTATCGGAAAATTCCATCTTCAGTTCCAGCGGGAGTTGCTAACCACAGATCTCAGTCCACATACCACAGTTGGCCCAGGAATCAGGAATCACAATTGACCCAATACTGGCCAATCAGAGTCCTTCCTTAGGTTTTCTTCCTAACATCTCTAGTTATGAAGCTTTACAGATGTGTGCTGAAGTTTCCTGTTCAGCTTTGTGGGGCAGCCAGCCTGACCCCAAAACACTGAGGAAGGCAGAGATGAAATCCTGAGAACATTCAAGTAACTGTATCTTGCCCTTTCCACATGTTGGTAGTTTTTTTAAATTTCGTTTTGTGTTGTTTTGTTTTTGGTTTTGTTGGAGTGTTGTCATTGTTTGTTTATGAGAATCAATATGTTACCTTAATTGCTTAAACCAGCTCAATTTGAGTTTTGGTCACTTATAATCCAGAATCATCACTATGACTTTTGCATAGACACAATTTAAAACTTTCTCCAGGGTTCCATATTGAATGGAACTCTTACTTGAGTTTTATTCCATCTCTGCAGATGCAAGCTTGCACTTCTTTTTGTCAGACAATGAGCACCATATAATTCAGCCGCATTTTCTATTTTCTTTTGCTACCAGGAATCCTACAGCCAACTGCAATATCCAGTTGCATCAAATGTTTGTACATTCACAGAACTTATTCCTGGGAGGGATCTTACAAATTATCGAGTCAAACCCCTTATTTTTAAGAGAAAACTGATGTCCAAAATGGTGATATGATTTGCCCAAGGGAAACATAAGCAATTAACAGTCATTTTCTTGGGTAACTGACCAAGAAATCACTACTCACTTTGCTCCTTTTATATTCTCTCAGCTCTTTTATCTGAAAACTGCCTCAAATAAAAGTGTTTCCATTTTCATCTTCAATGATGGGTGGGCAGAGGGTAGAGAATGAAGGAGTGACCTCAGGAAAGAGGGGCAGAGATAATGAGATTTAACCAAGAAACTAACACTATTCGGACCCTACCAAAGCCTGGAAGTTTATACAAGAAATAAAGTTCACAGTGACTTCCTAAAGGGAAGAGATTATTGAGGACTCAGGGAGTTTTAAGGCCAGAAATAGAAGACTTGGTGCTAAACTCAAGAATTCCTTAGACTTGGTTACAGTTGTAGTGCTCTAAAACTTAAAGATCTATGTTTTATTTGTGCCTAACAGAATGAATCCAGCAATGCTAGTCACAAATTTGTAGCATCATGTATTCAATAAGAACTGTGTAAAAACCAGGCTGTGGCAGAATTTAAGATGTAAACCACCTCTCACAAATACTCCATGGGTGAGAAATGACAAAAGGAGAAACGACGCAATAAACGTAGTCTGTGATTCAGAGTACATCTTTGAGAGATAAGATACTAGCAACTCCATGAGCCAATATGAGGCCCCACCCAGGACAGCATGTGCTTATTAGTGAATAAACTTCTGTTGGTAACATAAGCCCGGGCACCCTCTGAAATTCCCCTTGATCCGGAAGCTGAAAGAGATACATAGGACCATACAGTCTTATTCCCCAACCTCATCCCCTGAAATCACAGAGACATAAAGTCCTTCCACATTTTAGATCGGGGGGAAGGCATCAAGGACGTTTAAACCATTCTTCTCCATCCCTACACTCCAAAATCAGATCCCTGGAAAAATGAAGATCCCCAGTTATCACCAACAAATACTGGCTAAGTGTTCACAGCATAAGTGGCACTTCACTGGCCTCTTGGAATTCAAGACCCAAAAGCTATGTTCACTGGAGAGACAAGATTTCCACACCCATGACAAACAGCAGAACAAGAAAGAATTCAGAAACAAAACATAAATGACAACAACAAAAGATAGCTAACTTTATACCGTCAAAGCCTAGGCTTTTAAATGGTTGTTATATGATATCATTATTTTCAAAACCGTACCCAGAACGTTCAGTAATTCTGTTACACAACTTCATCAGAAAACAGGTCCAAACCCAGTGTGGGAAAAGATAATTTGCTGTGTGTCTTCAAACCCATTGTGGGGAAAAGATAATTTGCTGTGTGTCTTTATCTGCTAAATTTATGTAGTTAATGTTTACTTAGATAGAACTTGTGCAAGGATGAATACTCCTCTCTCCAAAAAATGCTCAATTTTTAAACAATGATTAGTTAATTACAACAAAATCAAGAGGTCATTGTCAGGAGGTCAATGATCTCAAGGTCAGCCATAAAGTCAACCTCCAATGATAAACATAGTTTACAATTTAAAATGATAAACACTTTTGTCTATAATAAATATTCTAACCAATATAATTCCTTATAGCAAACTATCTCAAGGTTATTAGTCAATGATCTTTCAGAGGTTTATATTAAGTAAACTTTTGACTACCACAAGAAGTTGCCTTTTAATAAAACTGACTTAACCCAAAAATCAACTTTATTCGACAAGATCCAGGTTAAAAATAATTTTAACCCCATTTTTTTCCCACTAGTGTGTAAATACTTTTCAATCTTCCTAATCTATGTAAAGCAGTGTATTGCCTTCTCGAAAGCACTGGCATTAACAAAGTGTCACCTTTTGAAATTTACTGCTATGGAAATCAACTTTCATTTTAATCAAGGTTAATTCAAAGAATTTGCGACATTATTTAATTCCTACACCAGAGTAATAGAGCATCAGTGAAATTTTCCCATTTCATCGATATGATGTGGTGGGTAAAATCTTTAAAACACTTCTCCAGAAACAATTTGGTATGTGGGCTTTAGCTTTCTTCTGTGTCCTAGGAGAAGTGAATTGCCTTAATCTGAAAACTCAAGCAGCATTTAATCAAAAGGCCACACAGTAGATGTGGCTACAACCAGTGCTACAGCTATCTTTATCTCCAACATTTTTTAAATTAGCCTAATGGCCATTGGAAATTGATTTTCTTTAGCAAAATCTATGATGTTCTAGATATGTGGATTTGCTAGATATATTAGAGACACTCTCTATCATTGCACGAATGGGATATAAGTACTTGGCCAGCCCAGTGTACTTTAGAAATATTGCATAAGACTTGATTCTCCAAGGTTCTGTGTCCATCCCCTGATTTGGAAGGATTCTTGTTCCCTTCGCTCTACCCAGATGGTCGATCCAAATCTTATCCCTAGAACATTGTCTCATTGCCTTGTATCAAGCCTTTATTTCATGCAGGCAGGGCACTATCAGATCTCCTATAAGACAAAGAACTAGCACTTTCTTGATCTTGCTGAACAGGTGATCTATAAACTAACTCTAACTCTAATCCTACTCTGCCTGTTTGTGACTGCTTCAATGTAAGTATCTGGTTAAATTCAGTCTGAGACTTGCTTTATTGTAACATGATAGCAAAATTGTAAGCTAACAGAGCTGTAGCTCCCTCTTCTAACTATTGGACACTACAGATACCAACCAAAAACTAAAATAAAATAAAAATAAAGAGCCTAATAATTGTGAACAACCACATCAATTTAAGTCAAGCTGCAATATTGAAATATCTATCTTTATTGTATTGAGTGTTTCTCCCTGCTTATAAAATCGTGTTATAGCAGGAATTTAAACAGCTTATAATAAGACAGCACGATAATACTCCAAATAATAAACCCAAAACAAAAAGAGAGACCAAGCAACAAAAAAGCAAGAAAGGAGGAAAAAAATAAAAAACTGTTGGCTAAGGAAAGAAGTAGCAATTGAGCATAGAATCTAGTTTTGAATGAAAATAAAGAGTCTAATAACTGTGAGCGACTACATCAACTTACATCAGATTGTGATATCCAGTCATCTGTCTTTATTTTCTTGGTTGTTTTTCCCTGCTTAGTTATAAGAGGAATTTTAATTGCTTGTAGTAAGAAGGTACAATAATACCTCAAAGAATGAACTCAAAACAAAAAGGGAGAGATCAAGTAACAAAAAAGCAAGAAAGGGGGAAAATAACAACCAAGACAGAAACACAACTAGTTATGTAGTTGGTCCAGAATGATGCCTAAAACAACCCTGGTCCACCCAGGTATGGCCATTTCCAGACAGAATGAGACTGAACAGCCTGAACTCCTCACCTCAGCCTTTCTAGAGTAACACTTCTCAGTCTGTTCCTAGTCAGTTTAACTCTTGTCCCCCTGACTGGTTTCCTGTTTATTACCTCAGTGATATGGTTTGCATGTGTGTCCCCTCCAAATCTCATGTTGAAATGTGATCCCCAATGTTAGAAGTGGGACCTAGTGAGAGGTGTTTGGGTCATGGGGGCAGATTCTTCATGAGTGGCTTGGTGCCCTCCTCAAAGTAATGAGTGAGTTTTCACTCTGAGTTCATACAAGAGCTGGTAGTTTAAGAGTGTGCATAGGAGCCAGGCACAATGATTTGTGCCTGTAATCCTAGCACTTGGGGAGGCTGACGCAGGTGGATCACTTGAGCCCAAGAGTTTGAGACCAGCCTGGCTAACATGGTGAAACCCTGTCTCTACAAAAAATACGAAAATTAGCCAGGCATGGTGGCTCATGCCTGTAGTCCCAGCTACTTGGGAGGCTGAGGCAGGAGGATTACTAGATCCTGGGAGGCAGAGGTTGCAGTGAGCCAAGATTGGGCCACTATACTCCAGCCTGGATGACAATTTCAAATAAAAAAAAAAAGAAGAAGAAGAAGCAGAAAAAGAAGAAGAGTGTGGCAACTCTCCCTAGCGCTCTGTTGCTTCCTCTCTTGCCACGCAATATGCGGGCCCTCCCTTTGCCTTCCACAGTGAGTGTAGACTTTCTGAAACCCTTACCAGAAGCTGAGCAGATGTTGGTGCCATGCATGTACAGCTGCAGAACTGTGAGCCAAAGTAAACCTCCTTTCTTTATAAATTATCCAGCTTCAGGTAGTTCTTTATAGCAATGGAAAAATACATAAGCTTACTCCTCAGACCTAAAAACACTTGGTATGCTTTCTGAAAGCATAATGTCCAGGTTATTAATACAAACAGATAAGCACATGTGAAAGTTTTACTCCACTCATTAATGAAGGAACTAGCAGAAAGACAAAGCCAGTTCCATGAGGATGAAAGAAACCTGGTTTATATGGTCAGTGGAAAAAGCGTGCTGACATAAGAGTTACAAGTCAGATACAATACTAATTAATTTCCTACAAGGCAACAAAACGATAGTCTTTGGGATTATCTTCTCTACTGGACTAAAAAAAAAAAAAGTCCCTTTTCAATGTAATGCAACTTAATCTTTAACTTTTCAGAGCTGTAAAACAAATGGGCGCTAATTAATTCTGAGTACTTAGTCAAAGAAAATTACATTCTCTAAGAGTCAGAATAACCTGAGGCAGGCTTATTAGAAAGTGCTCTAGCATGGTATTAAAATGTCAGGTACTGACCTTTTTGCTTCATTCCCAACTTTTAGATAATTTTCCTGAACAGTTTCTATTTTTTAACTTCAGTCACATGGCGCGCTTTCCCTCCAACAACACCACCATGGGTAAAACCCCAGAAACATCCTCCCACAAACCCTCATTGCAGCTGGGGCATATCCATGAGGTTTTCTCTGGCCATCCTGATGAACTCTTTGATGACCTAGCTTTCTTTGATGAATAGTAGGATACCAGTTCATGGATGAAGCGGAAATGTTTGGATTCTGCAGACCAAAGGATCGCAAACCTTAGTGTGCATAAAATCCTCTGGGGAATTCTGACTCCTTAAACTCAGAGTGGGGTTCTGTCTGCAGAGTGCCTTCAAAACTCAGCTGTTTCAGCTGGTGCCAACCTGTGAACTTTCCACCTTATGCCGGAATCTGCTATTCCCCAAACCACTTCCCAGTTTTCTTTCAGTAATCTTTCTGAAGGAGCCAGGACAATAGGGCCTGCTGTTTAGTTAATTTCTTTATTATTTTCAGCCTTTAAAATATATTTTACTGCCCGGCGCAGTGGCTCACACCTGTAATCCCAGCACTTTGGGAGGCCGAGGCGGGCAGATCACGAGGTCAGGAGATCGAGACGATCCTGGCTAACACAGTGAAACCCCGTCTCTACTAAACAAAATACAAAAAATTAGCCAGGCTTGGTGGCGGGCGCCTGTAGTCCCGGCTACTCAGGAGGCTGAGGCAGGACAATGGCGTGAACCCGGCAGGCGGAGCTTGCAGTGAGTCGAGATCGCGCCACTGCACTCCAGCCTGGGCGACACAGCGAGACTCCGTCTCAAAAAAAAAAAAAAAAAAAATATATATATATATATATATATATACACACACACACACATATATATATATATTCCATCTCTTGCAATGAATTTGTTTCCCTTTTACTTTTTGCTTCATTTTGTTTAAATTTTCAGGTATTTAGCTCCCCTTTTATATTATTTTTAAATTTTTTATTACCCGTTTTAGGGTGTTCCTCCAGAAGCAAACAACAAAATTTTACTGTTGTGATGTACTGATTCTAACTAATCGTAATTTTCCATTTCCTGCATTTAATCATTGTCTCTTCATTTTAAGACTTTTAATAAAAATGTCATTTTTAAAGAAAAAAAATCACCCTCAAGTGATTCTAGGTCTTGTCTTTTTCAGTTTCTGGTCCATAACTTCTGCTTCCCTTCACTACTGATTCATTTCACGTGTTGGCTCATGGGAATTGGCAATAGGATAATGGATTTATAAACATATACACGACATGAGTATGTTCTTCCCCAACCCCACCCTGCTAGGAGGGATCAACACTAAGATGCATTTACCTCCCTTCCAGTCAACCCCAGGAGCTAAGTACAAATCCTTCGTTTTGGCACAACAAAGGAGGACACAGTTTGGGGTTCACAGGAAGAGGTGACAAAGCCTGATACCTGGGGTTGGGAAGGGAGACAGAAATGTCCTGAGACTATACCCCCGAAGTGGGGTTTGGGGTCTCTACACGGCACACAGCCAAGGTCCTACATGCCTACTGAGCCCCAATGGATTGGGGGGCCTGAGGAGGGTGAGTCTGCCGCACAATGCAGCTCCAAAGTGGGCATGCTTCTCTGGAGTGCTGGGAGCCAGTGGGGAGAAACAGCTCTGAGCATGGCCACCATTATGGAACCAGGAAGCCACAGCCCAGGTGGGAGCATCTTGGACTCAGAACCACCTCCTTGCCCCAAACTGAAAATTCTTATTTGACCCTGTGGAGATGAGGAAAGAACCTCAAAAATGCCTGGGGTTGAATACTCTACTGCCAGGTAGAGGAAATCTTAAAAGAAGTCATCACATGGAGAGAAAAAAATTACAGAGAGGAAATTTCAAATATATATCATTGAGAGCAGGGACTCTGGGGCTAGATAGCTCTGGGATGAAATCCTGGAGTATTAGCTGTGTGACCTTGGGCCAGTTACTTGATCTAACTATACCTCAGTTTTCTCATCTCTAAAATGAGAATAGTAATAGTCCTGATCTCAGAAGGCTGCTGTAAAGTTTGAATGAGTTAACCTCAGCAAAGCATTAAAATCAGCCCTGGCACATATCAGCTGCTACATAGGTTTTTTCTAATGTTATCATTCTAAAACTCAAATGCTGATATAGGCTGGATGTGGTGACTCACATCCTGTAATCCTAGCACTTTGGGAGGCCAAGGCAGGAGGATTGCTTGAACTCAGGAGTTCGAGACCAGCCTGGGCAACATGGCAAGACCCTGTCCCTAAAATTAAAAAAAAAAAAAAGAAGAAGAAAAGAAAAGAAAATTAATGCTGGCATAGTTTGGATATTTGTCCCACCCAAATATGTCAAATTGTAATCCCCAGTGTTGGAGGTAGGGTCTGGTGAGAGGAGATTGGATCATGGGAGCGGGTTTCTCCTGAATGGTTTAGCACCATCCCCTTAATGCTGCCCTCCAGACAGTGAGTGAGTTCTCTCAAGATCCAGTTGTTTAAAAGTGTGTGGCGCCTCCCTCCACCTTGCTCCTGCTTTCGCCATGTGATGTGCTTGCTCCCCTTTGGCCTTCCACCATGGTTGTAAACTTCCTGAAGCCTCCCCAGAAGCCGAGCAGACATCAGCACATGCTTCCCTAGAAAGCCTGCAGAATCGTGAGCCAATTAAACTTCTTTTCTTTATAAATTACCCAGCCTCAGGTATTTCTTTACAGCCATGCAAGAATGACCTAATACAAATACTCAGTAGCAAAAGTCACAGCTGCTACATTTACAGTGTTCACCGATGAACGACTTCCTGAAGAACAATTTTACCCATCAGCAAAGGCATTTTACTTCCTGTTTCTGAATTTGTTCTTTGAAAGAAAGTTGAGATCCTAAGATTAAAGCCTGTTTCTGTAAAGTTGCCGTGGGGTCAGTGGTAGAGGTTGGGGTTGGCAGAGGGATTTAGACCAAGTATGCAGTGTTCTAGGAATTTAAGGACTAAGAAATGAAATAAGAATATGATGATATGCAATCATATATAATAAATATATGTTCCACTGTCTCTGTCATCATTGTATTGATGATTCATTTATTTATTTCAAAGTACCTGCAAAGTACCTGTGCAGTTGAATTCATTTTTTAACGTTTTATATTGCACAATAAAAGACACGTTCCAGGGTATTAATAGAAAATGTAAAAAATTCAGAGAAGCCTGAAGGAGGTGGGGCACAGTGGCTGACACCTGTAATCCCAGCACTTTGGGAGGTCGAGGCAGGTGGATCACCTGAGGTCAGGAGTTCAAGACCAGCCTGACCAATATGGTGAAACCCCTTCTCTACCAAAATACAAAGAAAAACAGCCAAGCACGATGGCGCATGCCTGTAATCCCAGCTACTCAGGAGGCTGAGGCAGGGGAATTGCTTGAACTCGGGAGGCAGAGGCTGCAGTGAGCCAAGATGAGGCCACTGTACTCTGGGGGACAGAGTGAGACTCTGTCTCAAAAGAAAAAAAAAAGAGAGAGAGAAGCCTGAAGAAGAAAGAAATACCAACCACCACCACAACCCCACCACCTAGAAATAACCTCCAAAGTCCTTTTTTTTTTTTTTGAAAAGAGTCTTGCTCTGTCGCCCAGGCTGGAGTGCAGTGGCATGATCTCGGCTCACTGCAAGCTGCCTCAGCCTCCATTCTCCTGCCTCAGCCTCCAGAGTAGCTGGGACTACAGGTGCCCGCCATCACGCCCGGCTAATTTTTTTGTATTTTTAGTAGAGATGGGGTTTCACCATGTTAGCTAGGATGGTCTCGATCTCCTGACCTCATGATCCGCCCTCCTCGGCCTCCCAAAGTGCTGGGATTACAGGTTTGAGCCACCGTGCCCAGCCCAAAGTCCATTTTTAAAAGGGAAGTATTCCTTCCTTTGCTCTTTGAAGGCTGTTTTCCTTCTTATTGTGTTCAGGAGTGGTGTGAGATAGGCTGGGTGCTGCTGAGAGAAAGAGAAAGTACTCCTGCCCAGTGGGCAGAGATGAAGAGATGAGTTGCACACATGACCTGTCAGTAGCTGAGCTAATCTCTCTGATCTACATGATGTGGGCCACAGACAGCATTTTCTTGACATGTCTATGCTGAGTCTGAAGGATAAAGATTGAATTTCCAACAAATTTTAGCCTCTGGCCCAGGCTTCTGAACATAAAAACTGGAGATAGAGATATCAGGCCCTCTGCAAAGCCCATTCAAAACCTGGAATGGATGAGCTGATCACCAGAAGAAAGGGAAAAACACTCTTGAGTTTCCCTATCCAATTAGGATTTGGATCAGAATTCAGACTTCTGGGCACTGTTAACAGCCCAAGAACATGGATCCAGCCCACACTCCATTGGCCCAGATGCGCACCCCCGGGGCTGCATCCTTTCTGAGAAATAACTTTTTTTCTAACTGGGAAAAAGACAAGTGTCTTAATTAAAGCAATATCTTAGACACAGGGACTTGGAAGCAGGTGATTTATTTAGAAGATGATCCCAGGAAGCAGGAGTGAGGGAGTGTGGAGTGTGAGAAAAGAGGGAAAAAAGGCAAACTCGAGGCTATGTTATGGAGATTATTGCTGCTGTAAACAAGCGGGGCTTGATCCTATGATGACCTCTGGAGAAGTATACAAATGCCTCCTAGGACTGCCCATCTAAAAGACTGGAGGCCAGGATCTTTACTGCAGCTTCCTGTTCCTGTTAATTGAAGGTGGTTCCTAAGGCTATCAACTTCAGGCTAAGCTTACAAGAAAGCCCAATGGACTCCCTTAGCAATAGAGAAAGCCCTGGATTATAAAGAGTGAAGACACAGGAGACACATTTGTAAACCAAAAGTAAGATTGTAAGCCTCCAGCCGGGCACAATAGCTCATGTCTGTAATCCCAGCACTTTGGGAGGCCAAGGCAGGCAGATCACTTGAGGTCAGGAGTTCGAGACCAGCCTGGCCAACGTGAAAAAACCCTGTCTCTACTAAAAATACAAAAAGTAGTCGGGTGTGGTGGCTCACGCCCGTAGTCCCAGCTATTCTAGAGGCTGAGGCAGGATAATCGCTTGAAACTAGGAGGCAGAGGTTGCAGTGAGCCCAGATCACACCACTGCACTCCAGCCTGGGTGACAGAGTGAGATTCAAAAAAAAAAAAATGTAAGCCCCTCATCCACCTGAATGGACCCCTCCTCTTGGCCAAGGGCATTGCAAAGTTAGCCTGAAACACTAGTTCAGGCTATGATAAGTTAGCCTGAAACACTAGTTCAGGCTATGATGGGAAATAGGGACCAGATATGCTTATTATACCCTCCTCCTTTGGAATTCAGGCACAGCTGACTAGAATTAACATTAAAACAGAGACCTTAAGACTGATAGAACACACTCCTTAATTCTGATAAGAAACATTTACAATCTATTCTCTCTGAAGCCTGCAACATGGAAGCTTCAACCGCATAATAAGAGCCTTGGTCTCCACAGCCCCTTCTCTTAATCCAGACACTCCATTTTATGGATTCCAGGTCTTGAGATAAACTCTTTGAACCAACTACCAATCAGAAAATCTTTGAATCTATGAATGACCTGGAAGCTCCCCCACCCAACCTGCCCCTGCTTCACATTGTCCCACCTTTCCGGACTGAACCAATGTATAACTTACACATACTGATTGATGTCTTTTGTCTCCCTATAATGTATAAAATCAAGCTGTAGCCTGACCACCTTGGGCATATGTTCCCAGAACCTCCTGAGGCTGTCATAGGCATGTCCTTAACTTTGGTAAAATAAACTTCTAAATTGATTGAGACTTGTCTCAGATACTTTTTGGTTTACACTCTTAAAGTGACAAGGTGTCAGGGTGAAGGGTTCTGGGCTCTCTCAGGGCTCTCCATGGCAGCTGCAGCTGAAGGTGGGGAGATGCTGAGGGGATGTGATGTGGGGCACCAACCATGCCTGCTTCGGATTGGTATGAGCTGACTGCAGCCCTGTCCTGTTCCAAATTTTCCAACCCCATCTTCAGGCCCATTTCACAGATAAGGCAATCAGGTCCAGGGAGTTTGGAAGGCTTGCCAATTTTGTACCACCAGGAAGTGAGATAAAAGACTAAACCTGTATCTTCTGCTGCCTAGCACAGTATAGCGTACCTTTAGCCCCAAGCCCCACTCATGACAGGAGTATACCGAGATCGTCCCCTCTTTTTCTTATAAAAAGTTCTACTTTCTTGACAGCCTGGAGCAGCCTGACACTTCCACTGTGGATCCCTGGTGCTGCTGAGAGGCAGTGTGTGCAGTCTGGGTTAATCACCTGAGTGCTAGTTCCTGGCTCCTTCACTGCCTAGACATGGGACCTTGGGCTAGTCTTTCTGTCTCAGGTTCCTCAACTATAAAATGAGGTAATCATAGTACCTAATTCATAACACTGATTGAGGATTAAATGAGTCAATGCTTGTTAAGCACTTAAAAGGCTGTCCTGTATTTATAAAGCACTCAACAAATTCATTCAGTGCCCATTCAACACATATTTATTGAGCACCTACTTTATAACAGGCACTATTCTAAGTTCTGGAGATGCAGCAGCAAATGAACAGACAAAGCCCTTTCTCATTCCTTTCTCAGACCAGTGTTTCTCCAATTTGAGTGTTCATCAGAATTACTTCAAGGGTTTATTAAAACACAGGTTAATAAGTCTTGCATCCAGGGCTGAGCTTCTGATTCCATAGGTATGTGAGACTGAGAATTTGCATTTCTTGCAAGTTTCCAGGCAATGCTGATGCTGCTGGCCCAGCTACCACACCTCAAGAATCATTGTATAGATCTAGTTGCCAGAGTGGGGAAAGCAAAAATAAGCAAATACAGCACTTGTGAGATAGCAACAATTAGTGATGTGGAGGAAAACACAGCAGAAAAAGGAGGGTGTGGGTTACTGCTTCTGTAGAGGTAAGGGAAGATTTCTCTGACAAGGTAGCATTTGAGGGGAGGCCGGAAAGAAGTTAATGAACAAGTCAGGCATTCCAAAGGGAGGGAATCCAAGGCAAAGGAAAAGCAAGTGCAAAGGCCGTGGGGCAGGAGCCTCCATTGGGAAGTCAGGGCCACTGCCAGCCAAGAAGACAACTTGATGTCAACCATGTTAGCAGCACAGTGTGGTAAGTACAGCCCGGGAAGAATTTCAGCTCTCCCTGCTCCTTGTCTGAGCACTTCCTGCAGGGCACATCTATACAACAGAGTATAGTTGCTCTGGGAGGGTTCAGGGAACAGCAAGGAGGTCTAAGTGGCTGGAGCTGAGTCAGGTGAAGAGTAATAGGACATGAGGTGAATCTGTAGGGTCTGTCAGGGTGGATGAAATGGGAGCCATGAGAGGGCTATGAGCAGAGAAGGGACATGACCAAACTTCAAGTCATTCGGCCTGCTAGGTGGAAAACAGACTATTGGAAGGCAAAGGTGGGAGCCGACCAACCACTGAGGAGGCTGTAAATACTAGTTTGGTAGAAGTATTACTGCAAGGAGTGGCTTCTCATAATAAGCCTGGTAGTGCCTAGCTTAGTAGGGCAGAAGTTGTAAGAAATTCTTCTTTCTCCTCTCTCAGATAACTACTATGCATTGAGTCAATCGCTATACATTGCATTTTTCCATTATATTATTTAAAGTCTCAAGAACCCTATAAGCTAAGTATCATCAATACAGAGGAAGAAACTGAGGCCCAGAGAGATGAAGTACATTTCTCAAATTCTCACATCAAGGTCTCTTGGTCCCCAAAGATGGGCTTACAAGTCCTTTTACTGCCTCTTAGGTAATAGCTGAAGTATTGCAATTAACTAATGAATAATTTTTTTAATATAAATTGGATCCAATTCAAGGTTGTCCCTAAAATAATGCCATTCTTACTCACTTTCTCCTATGTTTTGGGGGGCTAGACAGGACTGGAGTTGAGCCAATGAGCTAGAAATTTAATCTACCCTTGGTAAACCGAGGGAAACTTCATTTGAGAGGTTTTCTGGGGAGACTGAAAATGAAGTTTAAG
Source organism: Pongo pygmaeus (assembly GCF_028885625.2). NCBI lineage: Eukaryota > Metazoa > Chordata > Mammalia > Primates > Hominidae > Pongo > Pongo pygmaeus. Next base: position 138,800,683 of record NC_085930.1, on the reverse strand, counting down.
AAACACTGTAGAGAAGTGTCCAAATTACTACTGCTGAATAATAAAGGACTCCAAAATGTAAATGCTTAAAATAATCATTTTGTTTTGCTCATGATTCTGTGGATCCAAAATTCAGGAAGGGCTTGGCTGTCAGTTTTATCTCTCAGAATCTCTGATGCAGTTACAGTCAGATGTTGGGGGTGGTCAATGAAGGGCTCCGCCAGGCTGGGCATCCAAAATGCCTCACTCCTTCCATGGCCAGCAGTGAATCTTCCTCGTTGCTGGGAGCTCAGCTTGGTGTTTACTGGAGTGCCTATACGTGGTCTCTCCAGCTTGATGATCTCAGGATGGTGGAATTTTCATAGTAGCAGCTTTCCGCAGAGTGAGCATCCTGAGAGAACCATCTAATGGCCTTTTATGATGTAGCCTCAGAAATCATAGAGCATCACTTCTGCCACAATTATCTGTCAAACATGAGTCAACATTCTTAGAGTCACAGGGGACATAGACCCCATCTTCTACTAGAGGGTGTGTCAAAGAATGTGCAGATATGTCATAAAACTTCCACCAAGAAGCTGTCACCTGGCCTTATTCATCGAGCATCTGCCTAACTCATTCCCCTTGCTAGCAAGAGGGTAAATTGGTACAATGCCCATAGGGGCCAATTGGAAATACTTATCAAACTTACAAATGCATATATTCTTAGACTGAGCAAGTCCACTTCTGGTAATTTATCCTACAAATATAGTCAACCCAAATCACTACAGGTTATATTCAACACTATAGAAGGTTTCAGATGTAGGGCTAACATTTTCACTAGAAATGATAGGGCCATTTTCACAATTTAGGGAGACCAGAAAATTATTAAGTATATTATGTAATGCTAATTATTATTACTCATCCAGAATTATTATAATGCACCCAGCATGCTATCTGCTTTACATTGATTATATCTAATCCTTCTACAGTTCTCTAGGAGTAATTGTTTCTGTTTCTCTGGAGGTTTGGCGACTTGCCCTAGGCCATACAGCTGATGCACAGAAGGCCCAAAATTCAAATTCAGTTCTTCTTGATTCTTAGTCCCGCTCTAGCTCATAGTAGCATCATCAGTCTTTAATGTTATCTGCTTTTACTTGAAAATCTCCAATCTCTCTGCATTTCCAAACCACTACACGATATAAGAGACTACTTCATTACAAGTTTTTTCCTGTCAGAAGTAACAGGTAAAGATGTAAAGATGATTCTACACAACTCTTTGGAGGAGAAAGACTATGAGATTTATATTTGTACTGAACATTTCTTTAGAAATGGAAATTATCCTTGCGGTGTGTAAATAGAACAAGCATCAGTTTACGTATCTTGTTAATAAATTCCCAGAAGTTGAATCTCAGCACAGTTTTTCCTCGTCACTACTCTTGACAACATTGTTCAAGGACACCTGGAAGATTTGAGAAGAATAGAGGTTAATATTTATCAGGAATTGTCCTTTCCCTTCCTAAAAAGGGGATGGGGGAGTGGACATAGATGATGAGCAAAAATATTTTGTCTTATCAAGTTAGCCAACATCCTAGCCACTCCCTGATTCTTCACACATGCCATTGGAGGGAGTTGTCCATGGAAGAGGCTGCTCCATCCCAGTACTTTACACACACGTATACACACACACATGCACACATATGCATATCATATGCATATACATACTCTTTGCATCTGAAATTTATCTCTGCTTTTTTAACTGAAATATAAGTGCTCAGAAAATCCTCCATCTTAGCAAACTCTCCTTTTTTCTAAAGCTAAATGGATTGCTCACCTGCTCAGACCTTTATAATTACTCCACAGTATTCACTGGAACAAATTCAAACTCATTCCATGAATAAAACAAATAAATAACTTCCTTATTTGGAAATTCTTATTAGGAATCATCACTCACTCTCCCCAACTTTCTTTCCCTCTGCCTCAGTCCAGTCTCTGATACTTTTTTGTAAACCAGATCCACTCCTCCTACTGTGCTTTTTGTGGGCTACTCCCCCCAGATTCTGTTCTCTTTACTCTCCTCCACCTTTCCTAGGTCTACCTATCCCTCTGGGTCTAAATCTAAATGCATCTCTTCCAAGAGCCTGCCTGTAGCACTCTACCCTATTATACCTCACCCTTCCCCAGTGGCCTGTGGCACTTAGGAGCTTTATGATCCAACTTCATATTTGATTGCCTAGGACCAGCAGTTCTAAAATATTAGTATGCATCAGAATCACTTGGAGGCCTTTAAACAGATTGTTTAGATCCATGCCAGTGTTTCTGATTCAGTAGATCTGAGATGGGGCCCAAGAATTTGCATTTCTTACAAGTTCCCAGATGCCGCTGATGCTGCAATCTGGGGTCTAGAGTGTGAGAAGGACTGGTGCAGAGGAACAAGCACACTGCTTGCTAGCTCTTTGAACCTGGGCAAGTTCCTTAACTTCTCTGTGCCTCGGCTTCTTCATCTGCAATAATATTGCTTCAAAGGACTGTTGTAAGAAACTGAAAAAATGTATTTCAAAGCTTAGTACAGTTCTGAGTGCATAGTAGAAAACCAATATATGGCAGCTATTTTTTTCTAGCAGAGAAAAAACAAAACTTCCTGGAGGTTACATATATAACAAAAGTAACACCCAGACTATGGCCTCACAAAGCTCTGGGCTGGGTTTATTGGCAGGACTGCCACATCCTTTACCAGGGAGGGCCGGGAGGAAAGCGACACAAATCTTTATTCACATATTTAAGTCTTAATCTGGGAGGGGCGAATGAGAATAACATTTCTTATGCTTATAAGGCCCCTCCCAACCCTAAACAGCTGTGATTGATTCAACTTTCAGCTCAATAGCTAAATTCTCCACCTGGTTATTCTGTAGAAATACTATTTTTACTTTACTGTAAATTCTAATAACTATCGCAAAACCAAAATATCCTGTAGTTTTTCCCTATAGTTTTTGGCTCTTCATAAGAAAAAAAAGCAAAAACAAAAAAGAGAATCTTAATAAAACCTTAAAGAATAATTTATAATTGCAAAATCAGTTCAGACTACCTTTGTTGGCAAGAATATGTGAAAAGAATGCCAGCGTTTATAAAATTCTGACCTATGAGGGGATGCAGCTTCTGTGCACCTAGTCCAATCAGAGGAAAGCAAGCAAGGAGGGCAGAAGAGTTGGCATCCAGCTTGGTCAGACTCTGCCTTACTCGCCTCCAGCATGCACAGAATTGAGGGCTGTCCTCTGGTTCCACGGAGCCAGTGCTTGGTCAATACCCTAGCTTTGGCAGCTGCCATCCTGAGCCTGAACTTTTCCTGGGACCCCCTGGGGACCCAGGAGCCAAGAGGAGCAAAACCAGAAAGTCTATTATGTCCTCCAAAGCCCTCTCTTCACTGCCTCCTCTGCCAATCCAGATCTGAGTCTCACACTTCTTTGTAGACTTAGTATCTCATACATGGAACCTGGGGCATGATAGGTGCTCAAGAAGTGCTGATGTGGTTAATCAAGGCATTAAACAAGTAATCGTCGAAAGCTTTTTCTATCTGATATGATGGTCATGGTAAATTCAGGCAACACTTTTTGTCGTAAGAAATCAGGGTGTCAATACTGCAGAATGAACATTCTAATACAGTTGTGTATTCAATGATTGCTTCTTTGTTGTGTAATGCATATTATAATTTCAAAATATATCTGAGATATTTGATTTTAATTGTATAATGTTAATTTATGGTCCATGAATGCATTTGTCTAAGAATCTGTGAATGAAAGGGGCTCATCTCAAGGAAAGAACAGAATATTTCATTCTTCAAATAGTATCTGAATCAAAAAGGCAAAAATGTGAAATTTTAAAATGCATACTTTTTACCCTGAATATAAACAAAACATAAAAATATAAAGAGTGAAAATAATAAAAAAAAAACAGTGTGCATATAGGCATCAAATTTGCCTGGCTCTGTTGCTTTTCTTCATACCTGTATCAGTTAGGTGTGATGATCAGAGAAGCAGAACTACTAGGAAAAATATAAGTAATAAAGGCTTTAATAATAATAAATGCTTTATTAAAGGGATTTGAATTTACACAATCATGAGAGCTGGTTACACATTTATGTAAGGCTGTTGTATCTGTATCTGGTACTGCAGACCAAGTCAGCAGGGCTGGATGTGGTAAAGGAAAGATGGATGTGAGGTAGGAGAGAGCAGGACCAGCTGGAACATGTGAGGCTGGGCCAGAAACCAGGAGGATGGATGGAGCCATGTCTGTCTCTCACCATCTCCTAGTCTTCAATGATGCAAGTGACCTGCAGGTGAAGCTGGTGCCCTCCACCACAGAGGCAAACACACACCTAACCCAGGAGTTGAAGAAGCCAAAGAAAGAGATTCAGTAGAACGAAGGAGCTGTGGGCCCTGTTGCTGCCCAGTGAATGATCAACAGCAAACATGAGCTGCCAGTGTCCCACAGCAACCTTCCAAGTGTTAAAGACCTCAGCCACAGGCTCACTCCTGCCTGCCAATTCTCACGCAAAATGTCTCGTGAGGCCCACACCGGAGGAAGAGCGTGCAGGGAAGGGAATTCTGGAAAACATAGTTCCGACTTAGATGAGTTGACACGATATGAATCTACCACAACACCAGGGAGCTAAAACACCTCTAGCTGTATGGCCAGAAGTCAGATTCTCCTGCACTGGGCGAGCTGCCTTGCTCTAGCTCAGGGAGGTTCTATGCTTGAGAATCAGGTGGACAAGCTGGCAATCAACTCTGACTCTCAGTTCATTTTTCTCTGCTGAGGAGAAGAGGAGCAGAGTTCAAATGGCAGCCTTATATATTTTGGCAACTATAACTCAATTCAGAGGGTTTTAGTGCCAATTAGAAAAGTGAGATGGCTAAGAATAGACTCCTGATGACTAGTGCTTCCGAGCAAATTGAGGAATACAACCTAGAGTCGAAATTTAGAGTTGGAAATAAGACTGCTTAAACACCCCCTGGTGTGTGTGAAAAAAATGTAGATTCCCCAGCGATCCTAGCATGGAGGGTCTGGAGAAAATCCCAAAATTTTGCATTTCAACTAATAACCAAAGATATTCTCATGCAGATGGGCCTTGGGTTCACTCTTCAAGAAAGACTTCTCTAGAGGCCTGCATATATTTCCAAATCAACCCTGTCTGCAAAAGCTGGCAACTGTAGGCTATTTAATTCAGTTCAGGGAACATCAGAGAACATCTTTATAGGAAGACAGCAGTGGGAAATTAAAATCAGCTATTTATTTCATCATGATGTTCTAAAGGTTATTTTCGAATTCTGTTTATTAAGGGTTCATAAATGTTGCTCTGTTAATAAAAATCTTGATGGTAGCCAAATTGCATCCTTCACTCCGTCAGCTCACACACCTGTGCCGCCTCGAAGCCGCCAAAAATGTGCTAGCGCCACCTAGAGGCCTCAGGAGCACAGGCTGGCTACAGAGCCGGGCGTCCCAAGTCCACACCTGTGGATGCCAGAACGTGACAAAAGCGAGACAGTCACAAGTAAGAAACTAAACTGGGAACAGACAGTGGTTTGAATTTCATTTTTTTAGTCATGACTAACTATCAGAACTTCCTGTGGTCCCTTCCCTGACTGCTTGCGAGAACAGACAGATCGTGGACTTTGGGATTTGGCCGACTTGGTCTAAAGCTCTGCTCTATCACCTAAAAGCTACATGTATTAGGCTCATTTTGTGCCTGACCTCACATCTTGTTGGCTCACCGGCTTCAGGCAGGGCTCATCTCAGCTGCACTGTTTCCACCACAAGGCTTCTCTAAGGCGGGGAGTCTTGGGACAACTGTGGGAGCCTATCAGTCATTCATACACAAGCACGCATCCCCGTGGTAAGGTTAGCCATGGGGACCCAGCCCCTCCTCTTCACCCTCCTTTCCCAGGTAGACAATTCTGAGGAACATTCTACCCAGCTTCTCAGACGTTTCCAGGAGAACGCAGAGGAAGCTCTTACTCCCCACAGCAATGGCCAATTCAAGACAGTCCTCCCACCACCGTGTTAGCTTTTCCTCTGTCCATTTGCTTTCCCTGAGATCACGTGCCAAAGTAAACCACCTGCACGTAGCCCTTATCTCAGCCTCTGCTTTCTCAGGGAACTCAGGCTGAGACAAAGTATAACCTTAGGCAATTCATTTATCCTCGCAAGTCTGTTTTCTTAGTTGCAATATGTTTCTCACAGGGATATTGTTAAAATTAAGTTAAATCCTGTACAAAAATCACTTTTCCTAGTGCCTGATCCATGACAGAATCCCCTTTTATGGGAGTCTTTCTTCTACCTGGTAGGGGCAATCTCTTTTTAAAGCTTGGCCATCCTCACCAGCATCACCTTCTCCACCATCATCATTACTACCATCACGGCCATCACCTCCTCCCCCCATGCCATGTCACCATCACCACTACCTCCAAGACTACCACTAACCCCTTCTTCACCACCACCACCATAACCATCACCACTACCCCACAACATCGTAACTATTACTGTCATCACAATCACTACCATCACTACCACTATCACCTCCACTACCACCACTCCCATATTCACCACTGCTACCAACACCATCCTTATCCACACCACTTCTCATTCCACCATTACCTCCATTACCACTATCACCGGCCACCACTTCCAACACCATCACCACCTCCATCACCATGACCTCCACCACACCACAATTACCTTCACCATCACTATCATCATCTAACTAACTAGTCATTGGACAGGACTGGTCTACCCCAGGTTGAGTCAATTCTCTTTAGCTGAGAAAATACTAGACATATCTCACTCTGTTACAACTGTATGTTAGGCCATTCTTGCCTTGCTATAAAGTACCTGAAGCTGAGTAATTTATAAAGAAAAGAGGTCTAATTGGCTCACAGTTATGCAGGCTGCACAAGCATGATGCCAGCATCTTCTCAGCTTCTGGGAAGCCTCAGGGAGCTTTTACTCACAGCAGAAAGTGAAGAGGGAGCAGGCACATCACATGGCCAGAGCAAGAGCAAGAGAGAGAAAGAGTAGGAGGTGCCATACACTTTTAAACAATCAGATATCATGTGAACTCACTCATCACCAAGGGGATTGTGCTAAGCCATTCACGAGTGACCCACTTCCATGATCCACCTTTCACCAGGCCCACCTCCAACACTAGGGATTACATTCCAACATGAGATTTGGCAGTGACACAGATCCAAACCGTATCAATCTGCCTCAGCAAAATCTAAACACTAACTAATGTCAAATGTTTCCAGCTAATCTTAACATTGATCAGAATGCTTTGACTAATTAAAATCTTGCAATGGAGTTATTGTATTCTATAATATGTCTACAATACATTCTTGTACCTTTCTAGGAGTCAAAGTACAAGTATATGTTAATACTGTTATAAAAAGTATAAATAAGCTGTAGAAACCTTACAAATAAGTTTCTTTTTTCATTTAATAAATACTTTAATACTACTGTGTGGCAAGCATCTACTAGGCACTAAAAAATAATTACAAGGCCTTTCTCTTTGCAGGCCTTTCAGAGAACTTTCTGGCAAATAGAGAATTACAATGAAGTGTGGCCATTTCCATCATCGGGGAATGCAAGGAGACCCTCATGCAGTTGGAGATGAGGAGTGCTCTAGGAAGCTTCCTGAAGGAGCTGACTAAAGAAAGAGAAGTTAGCCAAGTGGAATTGGGAAGAGGCATTAACAAATACCCCAAGCAGCAGAAACAGCATGGGCAAAGTCCCCAGTGTGAGAGAATGCATGGCTTTCTAGAACCACAAGTAACTGACTTCAGCTGTACTATGGCACACAAGGGGGCAAGTCAGGAGAGATGGCAGAAGAAAAACAAGCTGGGAACAGATCCTGAAGGGAGTGTATGAAACATTAAGGCGTTTAGACTCAGTTTTTCTACATAAATAGGCTCCCTAAAAACATTTTTTTTTTTTTTTTTTTTTTTTTTTTTTTGCCTTGAGAAGACAGCCTTGGAACAAAGCTAACTCAAATCAAATAAATGTTTCACAAAGGGAGGAAATGTTTTCTGGAAGATTTTTATCCACAAGAGAGCGTGGGGTTTGAAGAGTATTAATATCTACTGTAGAGCTACTTCCCACATATCTGGGGCTGAAACCTGCTGAAGTCACCCTCCTATGTGGGCAGGCATGTGGGTGAGTTCCTATAAATGTATGACCGCTGTGTCCAGGGCTTCCTAACAACCTCCTTCCTCCACACCCCCCGAAGCAGAGGCAGCCAGACCTTTGGCCCTTGCTGCCTCCTGGATAAATATGAAGTCTCATCAGCTCTGACTTTGAAATCATCTCCTAAGGAAAACAGTACTACTAAGACTAAACCGAACTAGTATTTCCAGGCCACTAATGTGAAAACTCCTTACACACAAGATAGCAACTCTTTTTTGGATCCACCATGTTCAACCCAGTGTACAGCTTGTAGTAAACAGTCAATAAATGTATGTTCAACGACCAAATTTAACACTAAAATAGTGTCAAAGTCAGCATGAGTGTATTTGATACATAAATGCATCAGTATTTGTAAGCTAAAAGAAAGCCTCCATGATATTAGCCTTTTCCACTCATCAGGAATTAGTGGCTCAAAAGAATAAATTTTTTAAATGCTCTCCTAAATCTTCTCCTTCACCTTTTATCTTCTTTAGATAAACAGGCTATGATAGAGTAGAAATGTTCTTCTCAGTAAACAGAAAAAGAGAAACTAGGAAATACAAAGAGCCTGGGAGGACTGAGCCTTCCTAGGAGCCCTGGATGCCAATATATACTTTTTCCTTTTTATAAAAAGACTCCTTAGTACAAAACTAACACAAAATCAATGCTTCATAGACTAAATTTGTCATCCTTTCCTGGAATGAAGGCTCTGAACTGTTTTATTAGAAACTAATTTACAGGAAGATGTTAGTCACCACAAAGATTAAAGAGAGAAAAAAACTAAAATGTTGGTGTCTACCTGAACATTCTGAACTTTGCCCCCCTGTAAGAATGAATGATCATAACAACTTTGGTAGATTGTGTTTTCCAAAGATGGCTGCAGCAAAAAAATCTCTCATTCCACTTGCTCTTTTACCTTGCCGCACCCCCACCTAGATGGGGTGTCTATGTCCCCTTGCCTTTGAACTTACTTGTAACCAATAGAGTGTGGTGGAACCAACATTATGTGACTTTCCAAGCTAGATCATAAAAGGCCATGTGTCTTCTACCCTGTTCTCTGGGACACTTGCACATGGAGCCCCACACTGTCAAAAAACAAGCCCAAGCCAGGCTGCCAGGCTGTGTAACAAAGCCAAACCACATGGAGCGACCGTGTGGCACTCTGGTCAGTGGTCTTGGTCTTTGAGTCTTCCCAGCCCAGGTACCACACATGGAAGAAAATAAGCTTCAGATGAGTCTAGCTGCCAGCTGTTGTGCCACTCCCAGCCTTTATTTAGTCTTCTAAGTTGAGGCTTCAGACTGTGTGGAGCATGGACACGCCATCTCTGCTGTGCCCTTTCCAAAGTGCTGGCCCACAGAATCCATGAGCATAATGAAATGGTGGTTGTTTTATGCCACTAACTTTGGGGTGGTTTGTTTGTTTGTTTGTTTAGAGACAGGGTCTGGTTGTGTCAAGGCTGGAGTGCAGTGGCACAATCTCAGCTCACTTCAACTAGACCTCCCAGGCTCAAGCAATCCTCCTACTTCAGCCTTCCGAGTAACCAGGACTACAAGCAGACGCCATTGTGCCTGGCTAATTTTTTGTACTTTTTTTAGAGGCAGAGTTTCACCACATTGCCCAGGCTGGTCTCAAACTCCTGGGCTCAAGCAATCCTCCTGCCTTAGTCTCCCAAAGTGCTGGGATTACAGGCGTGAGCCACTGCACCGGGCCAGGAGTGATTTATTGTATAGCAACAGTCAATGGAACAGCAGTTTGCACATACTGAAGGTCTACTGTGTGCGAGCACTGTTTTAGGTGCTTTACATGTATTAACTTATTTAATCTGCACAATAATCTTATAAGGTAGGGACCCATGATCTCCATTTTGCAATAAAGGCATTCAGTCCTGTAGTACATGACCAAGGTGAAGGAGAGCAGTGGCAAATGGCACATTTGTTGTTTGTCTGAGAAGTGGAAATTTAAATATCAACCTCAGAAGACTTTCACATTTTTCTCCTTAAAAAAGGAACACATTTCCATAGTTGTATTTATACATGCAATACACAAACATATCCTCACTATATCATGCACCGGACAACTCCTAGACACCATTTCAGACCCTCTTAACCTCACCTGCCTCTTATTACAGCTGCTGCTGCTGCCACCAGTTCTCTGTATGCTCTGGCCCACTTCCGCTGATGTAACCTGCAGGGCCTCTCCTCCAGCCTACGCTACACACTCTTACCTACTGCTCTGGCTTTCCCCTTGATTCCACTGCAGAACCCTACTCAGCACCCTCACTCATGCAACCCAATTGCCAGAAGAATCAACATGAACATTGGCCAACGGAAGAGAGAGACTTGGTGAATAAGTTCTTCCCCTTTTTTCTCCACCACCCTAGAAACTGTCCTGACACTGAGCAGTTTTTAATACCTTCTTATGTATGGGTCCTATGGGATTAAACAAATTAGTCACACTTATAAACAGCCAATTCAATAACATCTTTGTATAGGTTTTCCCTCCTCACTGCCTCACAACTGTCATTCCCCCATTCCTGCTCCCTGGGCTCAAACTCCTTTTTTTTTGTTGAGACGGAGTCTCGCTCTGTCGCCCAGGCTGAAGTGCAGTGGCTCGGTCTGGGCTCACTGCAAGCTGCGCCTCCCGGGTTCACACCATTCTCCTGCCTCAGCCTGCCGAAGAGCTGGGACTACAGCTATTGTGGTGGCGACTGCCACCACGCCTGGCTAATTTTTTTGTATTTTTAGTAGAGACGGGGTTTCACTGTGTTAGCCAGGATGGTCTCGATCTCCTGACCTTGTGATCTGCCCGCCTCGGCCTCCCAAAGTGCTGGGATTACAGGTGTGAGCCACTGCGCCTGGCCCCTGGGCTCAAACTTCTTAATAGCATATGAGCCTGCCTTCTGGGGAACCCCAATTAAGACATTTAGTGTTCAAACAGTATTCAGGTGTACTGAACAACGTGTGAAAGTCCCCCTTCATAAATGCTTCCAACACTTCCTCCCTCTTACTGCACCCCACTCCCTCGCCACAAGTAACCACTACCAAGAGTTTTGTATGCACCTTTCCAGTCCCCTTTTTGTGCATTTATGTATGCATACATATGTGCATATATTACATGTACAAATATATTTATATATACATAATCATTTATTTTTAAAACTCTTTTACAAATATTGTACTAACTCATACTATTAGCATTATTCTGAATTTTTGTTTTGTTTTTACTTATCAATATATCATAAAGATCTTTCCAGGACCTTGAAATGTGTCAAAGAAAAACTCATGCATGAATTATGTTACTAATAACATGTAGTTAGGGATTCTACATGCTATTTAATTGTTTTGTGTGTAAATTCTTTACGCACATGTACAGAGTCACCTGGTAAAATCACCTGGTAAAATTGTGAAGGAACAAAAGCAAAAACAGGATTTATAAGAGATGGGAAGGCTACAAAACTTACAGTGGCTTGTACTTGCACATTTTAGAGTAGAAAGTTTTTAACTGGCAGCTGGCTAAGAAGCCAGTGTGGGAATTCTGTCCTTGCATAGGCTGACCAAGCCTATGGAGGAACACAATTTAGTAGTGTCTTAATCAGCTCCGGCTGCCATAACAAAATACCAAAGACCAAGGGGCCTAAACAACATAATTCATTTCCTCATAGTTCTGGAGGCTGGAAATCTAAAATAAGAGTGCCAGCATTGCCAGGTTCTGGCGAAGGCTGTCTTCCTGGTTTGTGGATGACTGTCTTCTTACCATGCCCTCCCATGGCAGAGACCAGAGAGAGGAAGAAAGCTCTCTGGTATCTCTTCTTAGAAGGGCACTAATCCCATCAATAAGCGCCCCATACCCATGGCCTCATCTAAATCTAATGACCTCCTATAGGCTCATCTCCAGATAGCATCACACTGGGGGTTAGGGCTTCAAAATATGAATTTTGGTGGGACACAATTCAGTCCACAGCAAGTAGTTCATGGATTATTCATAAAATCTTGAAAGTCTGATTGCGGATGCTCAAGACAGGTGTCTCTGTGGAAGGTCTGCCAGAATATCCAGTAGCCCCTCCAACCCTACGCCAGCTCTGTGACATTTACCACAACAGAATTTGTCCATTGTTAAGCACTGAGAGCTGTTTAGTCAACATGTCCTCTTTCTGCAGCATGGGAACCCTCCCCTGCCAAGAGCTGAGACACAGCAGGAGAGGGACGAGCTTGAGAAGGCACTGGTCTGCACACACCCTTGCTCAGGAATCCCCTTGCTGTTGATTGTTAAAATCCTTGGCCTTTCCTACAGATGGATTTATAGTTGGAAGCAGGAAAGCATAGTTTTGAAATTCAGGCTTGAAGAAGACTTAATGGGAACAGCACTGTCTTGGTATCCTCCCTGGTAAGTGAGAGGGAGATCTGCAGGCTTCTCCCCTCCTCAATTTCCTTAGAATTTCAGCTACTCAATCTCCATCAGAGTGTGGGGTCCCCAAGCCATAACCTTTCCTACAAGTTTGCGAAAAAACAGTGACGTTCAAATTGATTGGGCACACAGATGACATATACACATATATATGTTTGTATACTCACACACATATACACACACAGAAAGAGGCAACACTCATTCTGAAGAATGATGTGGAAGAACCAGGAAAGAAAACAAGCCTAGCCCCATGCCCAGCTTCCCAGCATTTAGGTATCAGGGCCACACCCTGCACAACCCCAGGAAGCACAGTCCCTATCAGAGTACAGGGCTTCTCAAACTCTAACATGTCCACAAATCACCTGGAGATACTGATTGTAATTAAAGGCTGATTGTGATTCAGTAGGTCTGGGGTGGAGTCAGCAAGTCTGCAGTTCCCACAAGCTCCCAGGTGATGCTAAGGGGCCACACACAAGTAGCAAGGTCATAATGTGCATGCATGGTGCCCCTGGAACTGGGCAGTGCACAGCCTCAGAGGCTGTGGTCAGCGGCCCTGGAAGGCATGTATATCTGCGCCTCCAATCTGTCTGCACCAGCTATGACTGCCTTGCCATCCTTTCCCTCCCCTCCCTACAAGCCGCAGCAATAAGACCTTCACTCCAGCTATCCAAAACATTAGGCCCAGAGTTTTCATTCCATTGCATCAAACCCCAGGGAAGCTCTAGGCTGAGTCCTAGTCGTAAACAGTCCATCACAAACTAACCACGTAACTTGGACAAGTCGCTAAACTTATTGGAGAGGTGTTCTCGTATTTCAATGAATAGCATACATATGTATATTTGTCCACCCATTCAACAAATATTTATTGAGACCCACATATGCCAGGCCCTTAACTGATAGATATCCCAGGTTTTGTAAAGCTCAGAGAAGATGTGTATGAAACTACCTAAAAAGCAGAAAGTACTTCCACAAAAAGACTTGGTCACAAATGTTCATAGCAGCTTTATTCCTTTTTATTTGTTAATTGACAAAAAATTATATGTGTAATGTACAACATGATATTTCAATACATGTATAAATTGTAGAATGGCTAAGTCAAGGCAATCAATATATGCAGCTTTATTCTCAATAGCCAAAAACTGGAAACAATCCAAATGTCCAAAGACAAGTGAATGGATAAATAAATTGTGGTATAGCCATACAACGAAAGACTACTCAGCAAAAAGAGAATTCATTACTGATACACACAACAACATGGCTAAATCCCAAAAATATTCTGAGCAAAAGAAGTCAGACACTAGAGAGTGAATACTGTGACTCTGCATTTCTAAATCTTTAGGAAATACAAAACTAACATATGATGACAAAAAGCAGGTCCATGCTTACCTAGAGTTGAGAAGGCAGAGACATTGATTTTGAAGGGGCACAGAGAAGTTTTCAGAGTAATGGTGCTCACATGGGTGCATAAATTTGTCAAAACTCATTGAACTGTATGCTTAAAACATGTACATTTCATTGTTTGTATATTTTACTTTAATAAAATTGATTTTATAATGTTAAAAAGTCACAGGAAAGACTGCATAAATGTTACTTATTATTCATGTCGCTATTCTTATTCTCTTGTAAATTGCTGCCCAAGCCATGGTAATTTATTATTTCATTCAACAAATATTCAAAATTTCATGGGCCAGGCACTGGGGATTAAAACAAAACGGCCAAGACAGCCCACACTGTGGTGAGCAAGACATTCAGCAGCCAACAGTTAAAAGCATCACTTAATAATTGCTAAAAGAGAGAAGGCAGAGGCTGGGAGGAGCACTATCTAAATCAGCTTGGGGAGTCTAACACAGTGTTCCAGAAGAAGGGAGGCTTGAGTTGAGTCCCAAAGGCAGAATAAGAGCAAAGCAGGAGAGGTAGAGATGGATGTTTCAGACTCAACTAGAGGCAGGAGTGTTAAGGTCCCTGTATTGGGAGGACCGGGATTCATGGGGTGTGGCTGTGGGAAGAGATGGGAAATAAGACTTTAGAGCAGTGGTCCTCACATTTAGCTGCTTCAGAACTACCCAGGAATCTGGTCATACATAGGTTTCTGGGCTCCATCCCAGAGTGTCTGGGTCAGTAGGGTTGGGCGGGGCCTGGAAATCTGCATTTCTGAGGTTCTGACAGGTGATGTTGATGCTGCTGGTGCAGAGATCACACTTTGAGAACCACTGCACTAGATTTAGAAGGGAGTCACAGGAAGCTCAAGGCCCGTTCCCAGCCAAGCCTCTTCATGGCCTTGAAATTCAGCACTCAGGGGAAGAGTGGATCATGCTAATGACAGCAAGACAGGGGTGGGTTTAGTTGCCTCCCTGTGGTTCCCATCTCTGCTGCACTGGGCCCCTGGCATTGAAGCTTCCTTCCTTCTTAATCTCTCTTCTGTGACCCTTCAGGCCATTCTTTGATCCAGCAATGTGTGTGAGTGCTGCCTCTCCAGGCTTTGCCATAGCTCACAGTTTGGAAGGAGACAAGGCTTTTACGAGTTGTCTCATCCCAGGTGGATAATCCTCAAGTTCTCCCACACTCCCTTCCAGGATCCATCCCTGACTTCTCATAAAAACTGTCAACTCTCAGTGGCCTTTTTTCCTTCCCATATAACAAAAACATTAAACAATCTCCCCATCACAAACACCGCCCTATAACCCCCTACATGTGAACAGCAAAAAATAATTGTTGGTCCTTGGTTTCTTGGTTATATTGGCTCACTTACTCTGATAAGGGACCAATTTTTTATGTCATTGACAGATTTGGGACATTAGAATTAGAAATGAGAGAGAATGGAGTCATAGGTTTTATGAAAGAGAAAAAATAAAGAGAAATGAGAGAGAAGATCCTAGTAAAAGAGAACACAAGATAAGCTTTATTTTCTAACAGATAAAATAACCTTGGCCCATTTGAAATTTAAATTCAACCACATAAAACTGCCATTTTTGTAGATCACAAACAGTGGAATACTTGCAAATTCATATGATTCAACCTAACTATATATTCTATTAAATATGTACAACTTTACATATATCTCAATTATTTAGAATATCTTAACTATATTTTGAATTACATATCTTAATTTTATATACAAATTATATATTTTTATAGATATTGATTATATATCTTTTTTTTTTTTTTTGAGATGGAGTTTCGCTCTTGCTGCCCAGGCTGGAGTGCAATGGCGTGATCTCAGCTCACCGCAACCTCTGCCTCCCGGGTTCAGGTGATTCTCCTCCCTCAGCCTCCTGAGTAGCTGGAATTACAAGCATGTGCCACCACGCCCAGCTAATTTTTGTATTTTTAGTAGAGACGGGGTTTCTCCATGTTGGTCAGGCTGGTCTTGAACTCCTGACCTCCGGTGATCCGCCTGTCTCGGCCTCCCCAAGTTATGGGATTATAGGCGTGAGCCACCGCACCTGGCCGATTATATATCTTAATTATATTATCTTCTGATTTTAAATATATTTTGACTATATATTTTATTTTATATCCTATACAATCATATAGGATACACATATCATATATATTAGGATACATTAGCTATATTGGGGATTTTATATATATATAATCTCCAAATCATGTATCTCCTAATTAAATAAGCTAATTATTTGTATAAACCCAATGATATATATTCTAATTTGAAACCTATTTTAATTATATGTGTATATGTCTGTATATGTATAGATAGATACACATTAGGATATATGTAAAATTATAGCATATTTATATTAGAAGATATGTGCACAAATTTGCACCCACTGAATTCAAACACTGGCCTGCAATAAAATCAGGATTACTACTGTTGGTCTTTTGTGGTTGCAATGCAGAAGTATGTGAATTTCTAAGAGCATACCACCACCTTCTGTGTTTTTGTGAAAATACATGTGAGCATTATAGCATCTTTCCTTAGAAGGGATTTGCAGTCATTTAGGTATTTATTTATGTATATGTATGTATTTAAATTTTTTTCAGAGACAGGGTCTTGCTCTGTTACCCAGGCTGGAGTGCAGTGACACAATCAGAGCTCGCTGCAGCTTCCAAGTCCTGGGCTCAAGTGATCCTCCTGCCTTAGTCTCTGAGTAGCCAGGACTACAAGTGCATGCCACCATGCCCGGCTAAATTTTTTAATTTTTTTTTTTGAGAGATGGGATCTTGCTATGTTGCCCAGGTTAGTCTCAAACTCCTGGCCTCAAAATTCTCCTACCTCGACCTCTGAAAGTGCTGGGATTACAGGCGCAAGCCACTGAACCCAGTCTGCAGTCACTCATTTAATAAATATTTAGTTAAGATCTACTATGATCCTTGCACTGGGATAGATGCAGGGCACTATGATTTCCAGTCTGCGAACTTTTCATGGCAAATTATCTCCATCCTCCAGGCAAAGAATGTAAATGTAAGAAGTAGGCTGGGGATAGGAAGTGAGTTGAAGAGTAAATGTCCCACATATCTGGGCCAACCACTGCTCAGTTCTAGATAGTTGCTCCAAGAAGGGAGTATGGGCCCAGTACTTTTTTCCAAGAGAAGCCAAAAATTCAAATGTTAGTGTAAAAATCCCTGATTTTTAAATAACAACTTATTCTAATTATTTCTAAATACCATGAGCCAATGTCATGCATCTGTGGGCTACATTTAGTTCATATCCTGCCCAATTTGAACCCATGGGTTGTACTTTTTGTAGTCTGTACTATAGCTTGTACTGTACAAACTTTTTATAGTTTGTACATATACAGACATATACACATATAATTAAAACCCATGGATTTCCTTTCCATCATTTTAGTGTGGCTTCACAAATGAGAAGAGGTATATGCTGGCACCTGGAGATCCAATGGTCTTGTTGGTCTTGTTGACCAACAAGAACTCAAAAACAGATACAGTCTTCTCATAAGGCCGATTTGACCTACAAAAATGGCAATTTCTTAATGCCTAATATGTGGAAAGAGATTCAACCCAATATCTAGAAAGAGAATGTTCTAGACATGTAATAAGCATGCCACTCTAGCATACCCACTAACCGTGCTCTGGGACACTTCTGAGAGTCTGCCAGTCTTGACTGACAGATTCTTGCAAACCATCTCTATTTTTGCAATTCATTGCAAGAATAGAGACTGGGTGATAAAGAGGAACTGAAAGGAGCCAGGCAGTCATAATAATCCCTTTACCAAAGAGTTCAGCATCTCCTTAATCACATGTCAGCATTCTAGGTGGATGTTTGATTGGTAGAGGGAAAAAGTGCTCTAACATAGAGATCAACTACATCCCACACAGTGTTGATGGCTGGTTTACCTATTCACTGTGACGGGATAATTTAGAACTAACAAAACTGAATTAGAACCCACTAGATGACTAAAATTAGTAAGATTGACAGTATGAAGTGTCGGAAGTGTTGGTGAGGATGTGGAGCATACATTGCTGATGGGTGTGTAAACTAGTAAAACCACTTTGGAAAAATCCTTTGGTAGTATCTTATAAAGCTGAACATTCCCAAAGCTTCCAATTCAGCAATTCCATCCCAAGAGAAATGAGGACATATTTCCACTAAAAGACATGTATACAAATGTTCTTAGCAACTTTATTCACAGTGGCACAAAACTGGAAACAATCAAATGTTCATCAAGAATAGAATAAATAGCTGGACATGGTGGCTCATACCTGTAATCCCAGCACTTTGGGAGGCCGAGGCAGGCAGATCACCTGAAGTTGGGAGTTCAAGACCAGCCTGGCCAATATGATGAAACTCCGTCTCCACTAAAAAATACAAAAATTAGCTGGGTGTGGTGGCACACGTTGTAATCCCAGCTACTTGGGAGGCTGAGGCAGGAGAATCACTTGAACCCAGGAGGCAGAGGTTCCGGTGAGCTGAGATCACACCACTGAACTCCAGCCTGGGCAACAGAGTGAGACTGTCTCCAAAAAAAAAAAAAAAAAAATTATGCCATACTTATATACAATGGAATATCATACAGCAATTTTTAAAAGGAGTGAAACATTGATAGTTAATACATTCAAAGACATGGATAAATTTCAAAGATACATTTTAAAAGTCAGACTAAAATAGTACATATTATAATTGTGTGATTCCAACTGTATGAAATTTAAGACCAGGTAAAATTAATCTATAGTGACAGAAGTTAGAATTGCGGTTATTTCTGGTTAGAGGGTGGTATTGCATAGGAGGTGACCCAAAGGAGCCTTCTGGAATGTTGGAAATGCTTTCTAATTTAGGTATGGTAGAATACAAGTACACAACTGTAAAAATGTATTGAGATATAGAAGTAAGACTTGTGTACTTTACTGAATGATTACTATAACTAATTTTTAAAAGATTAAGCAAATTAGAATCCTTAGGGGCATAGGCAATTTGGAACAGGATGTCTTAACAAAATAGTGTCTCTTAGTAAATGTTATATAAAATTGTTCAGGCTGTTAACCTTAAGAGAATGCCCCAGGACCTTAGAAAGTGATCTACAAACTTGTACCACCACTGTAACCCTTTGTACCATCACTGTAACCCTTTAGAGAGAAAATGTCCCATCATAGCTGATCTACTAAACTAATAGGGAATCAGAACTCAGAGTGAAAAACTTTTGGCTCACGCTGGGGAGATCATTTCTCTCATCATCACTGAAGGAAACGGCATTAGTTTTCCATTGTTACTGTAACAAATTACCACAAACTTGGTGACTTACAACAACACACATTTATTATCTTACACATCTGGAGCCCAGAAATCCTAAGAACCAAGACATTGACAGGACTTCATTTCTCTGGAAACTCTAGAGAAGAATCTGTTTTCTTTTTTCCAGCTTCTAGAGGCCTGCATTCCTCGGCTCATGGTTCTTCAAGTCACTCCAAACTCTGCTGCAGTCCCCACATCTCCTACTCTGCGTCTGATCCTCCTGGCTCCCTCCTGTCTGACCCTTGTGATTACATCAAGCCTGCCTTGGACAATCCAGGATAATTTTCCCATCTCAGGATCCTTAATCACATCTGCAAAGTCTCCTTTGCTATATAAAGTAGCATATTCACAGGTTTCGGGGATAAGGACGTAGGCATCTTGCATGGGGCAGGTGATAGGGGATATTCATCTGTCTACCACAGACACCTTCATGGAAAGTTGAGATTATTTACAGGTGAGGGTTTTTTGTTTTGTGTTTTTTTAAGGTAACGTGGCAGATACAGAGATGTTCTGCTCAGATCCCCCCTCAAGAAAGAACTCACTGCTCAGCTGAGAATATGGGAAGCTGATAGCCTCCAGATATTATCTCTTCACATTGGCTTCAGCTTTCAGGTAGAAGCCATGCTCTTCTTGGGACAGCCCCTGCTATAGTCTGAATGTGTGCCCTCAAAAATTCAGGTTGAAAATTAATCACCAATGGGATAGTTTTAAGAGGTGGGGCCTTTAGGAGGTGATTAAGTGATGGGGGTGGAATCCTTGTGAATGGCATTAAGGCCTTTTTTTAATAAAGGAGGCTTCTTACAGTGTCTGGCCCTTTTTACTCTTCCACTTTTCTGGCATATGAGAACACAGCAACAAGGCACCATTTTGGAAGCAGAGAAAAGCCCTCACCAGACACCAACGCCAGTGCTTTGATCATGGACTTTCAGCCTGAGAACTGTGAGAAATCAACTTACATTGTTTATGAATTATCCAGTCTGTGGTATTTTGTGACAGCAGCACAAACAGACTAAGACAGCCCCCAACCGGTAATTTATTAGGGCAGTGATACAAGGGCCTAGCCATTTCTGCCCCATGGTGGGACACTTCTAAAGCTCCAGGGTTCCCTATTAGATTGGAAGAGACTTCGTCAGTTCCACACTGCAGGCCGGTGGCTCTCTTCCCTGTCTTTCTTCCTCCCACTCTCTTTTACAAGTCTTATTTCAAACAAGACTCCTTTTTGGAATCCTAACTCCTGACTCCATTTCATCTGTGATTCCCAATATGTGACATATGACTAGAGAATATCATCAAGATGTTGCTTGAAAAGCAAATGTTACAGCCTGAAATGCACTGCTGGAATGTCTTAGAATAATGCTGCCAACAGAAATATAATCTGAGAGAGCTATTTAATCTTAAATTTTCTAGTAGGCACATATTTAAAAATAAAAGTGAAACTTATTTTTAAAATATATTTTAACTCAATATATCTAATATATTAATTATCATTTCAACATATAACCAATATAAAAAATAATTAATGAGATATGTTTTCTCTTGTACTAATATTTTGGGATCCGGTATAAATTTTATACAGTACTAGCAGCATTCCACAATTTGAATAGCCACATTTCAAGTGCTTCCAAAGAGGAGAGGTATGCTGAAAATAGAGAAATCCAGGAGTATTGTAGGGCAAATAAAAAGGTATTTGTATTTATAGCATGAATGAATACAATTATCTCTTTTGGAGTCTCTGACTAGGTAGCTGTGTCACCCTACCCCTCTTTTTCATTTTGTATTGAAATGTAACACCCCTCCTTTTCATCACCATCATATACCAAACTTTAGTTTGTTTCCCCAAATTCACAAAGATCTGAACACGTGACACACAGCTGTCCCCTCCATTTCTACTTTAGTCACCAAACAGAATCACAGATCACTTTATTAGCTATGTGGATCACCCATCCAGTATTCTCTGAGTGCATCTTAATTTTGCCTGGCAGTGGGGAGAGAGTCATGAACCTCTTTGGGGATCTTGAAGACTAGGGAACTTTCTGCAAGTGAAAATGTACATAAATAAAATGTTGCATCTAATTTCATGGTGTTCACAATACTCCTGGAGCCGTATATGTCCTCCAGATTAAGAATTTTAGTTTCTTAGTTTTTTTATTTCTTCCATGAAACAAAGTAAAAATTCTCTTGCATATCACAAGGCTGTCCATGATTCAACCCCTATCTTCCTCTCACATCTCCTACTGCCTCTTTTTTTTTTTTTTTTTTTTTTTGAGAGGCTCTCTCTCTGTCACCTAGGATGGAGTGCAGTGGTGCAATCTCCTGTTGCCTCTCTCATCGGCACTTTTCACAGGGGCTACATCTGTTCTTTTGAAATTACCTTAACTTGCTATGCTGTTGCATACTTCTGCACATTCGCACATGTTCTCTCTACTCACAATGCTTCCGCCCTGCCCTACTGAACTCCTCTGCAGTTCAAGCATCAATTAAGAGCAACCTTTCAGCAGGGCGTAGTGGCTCACACATGTAATCCCAGCACTTTGGGAGGCTGAGGCAGGCAGATTGCTTGAAGCTAGGAGTTCAAGACCAGCCTGGGCAACACAGCGGGACACCGTCTCTACTGAAAATACAAAAATTAGCCAGGCATGGTGGTGTGCACCTATAGTCCCAGCTACTTGGGAGGCTGAGGCACTAGAATTGCTTGATTCTCTCATGCAAGAATTGCTTGAAGCCAGGAAGCAGAGGCTGCAATGAGCTGAGATCACACCACTGCACTCCAACCTGGGCAACAGATCCCAGACTCCGTCTCAAAAAAGAGCAACCTTCTCTGAGTCACCCTCTCCTCCCAGTTCGTTAAGTCAATAATTAGAAGTCACTCTCACTTCCAACCTAGCAGCTATTACTTTTTGATATAATTATTTGTTTAAATGTCTGTCTTCCTCCACTAAACTGTGAGCACCTTAAGAGTAGAGATGGTGTTTTATACATTGTATCCCTCTCACCTTGTGTTGTATACGGAATATAATTGGTACTCAATTAATGTTGATAGAATAGTCTTAAAAACACTTACCTTGCCTTTGGATATAGCTTAAACAGTGAGAGCTGGCATGTATGCAAGGATTTCTTATGTATTAATATTTACATTAAGGATGCTTACTGGTTCTTGAAGTAAATTTTGTTTTCTGAAAATCTTAAATGAGTTTCCTCTAGAATATAATCCCCTCCTGAAAAAGCATTTGTAAGTCCACAGTCATGATATGCATAAGGATAGAGATACCATATACAATAGAAGAAATAGAAGTGCTCAGGTAGCCCCAGGGAGGTCGAAGACACAGAGAACCACCATCATGCCACTGCACTCCAGCCTGGGCAACAGAGTGAGACCCTGAAAAAAGAAAAGAGGAGAAATGGAATGGAGAGGAGAGGAGAGGAGAGGAGAGGAGAGGAGAGGAGAGGAGAGGAGAGGAGAGGAGAGGAGAAAAAGAAAAGAGGTGCTCAGGTAAGTCAGAAATATTGATAACTTATGAATTACGGAAATGGGGCATTTTTAACAGACGAAAGGCAGGTAATTTTATTCGAAGTAGGTAGTTGTGTTGTATTAGATCTTTGTCATATTATACAATATTATTATAGAATTAGAAATTATATTATTCTATAGGCAAAACTTGAAATAAACTGTTAAAATGTATAACTTCTAATACTCTGTAGTATGCATTCCTTATGGACATGATAAGTGTTTCTGACAAACCTGGTATTCTGCAAAATTGAGCACTAAATACTTATGGAGAAAAATAAGACTATGAGAAGAACACTCATAACTTTTGCAACTTTGTAACCAGAAGTCTCACAAAAGCAATAAGGTAGTCTCCCTTTATCCTCAGGGAATACGTTCCACGACGCCTAGTGAATGCCTGAAGCTGTGGATGGGATCCTTCAAATATTATGCTTTTTCCTATATGCACATACCTATGACAAGGTTTAATGTATAAATTAGGCAGAGTAAGTGATTAACAATAACTAATAAAAACTGGAACAACTATAGCAATATACTTTTTAAAAATGTATGAATGTGCTCTCTCTCAGTCTCTCAGAAAAAATGTTTATTGTATTGTTCTCACCCTTCTTGTGTGAGATGATACAATGCCCATGTGATGAGATGCAGTGAGGTGAACAATGTGGGCATTGTGATTTAGTGTTAGGCTACTACTAACCTTCTGTATTCCTGACTCAGTGTAACCACTCCTAACTGGTAGTAAATGGCTTTGTGTCTGTCATTCGTTTCAGGGGATCTCTCCCTGAAGTCTTCACATAAGCTCAATGCTTTCTGGTACAACAGGTTGCCATCATTTGGAATTGGTTTTTCTGTTCACGTTTTCCACCTACAAATTTAATGCCTTTTCCATCTTAACTAAGCATTTATCATGCACTGTAGCGATAACTTTTGCAGTTTGAGGTGTGACAGCAAAACTAGCATGAATTTCCTTTTCCTTCTTCATAATTTCACAGACAGAAGATTCATCTTACCACAGATCTCAGCAATCTCAGCATATGATTTTTTCTTTCCTTAGTAAGTCAACAACTCTCACCTTTTCACTGAAAGGAAGCACTTTATGTCTTCCTCTTTGGCTTATCCAAATCACCAGCACCACTATTCTTGCACTTTGGTGCCATTATTAAGTAAAATAAGGGTGACCTGAACACAAGCACTGCCAAACCGCAACAGTGGATCTGATCAAGACAGCTGCTAAGAGTAGCGTGCACAGCATGGATACACTGGACAAAGGGAGGATTCACATCCTGGTGGGATGGAGAGGAACGATATAAGATTTCATCATGCTACTCAGAACAGCGTGCAATTTAAAACTTCTAAATTGTTTATTTCTAGAATTTTCTATTTCATATTTCAGACCACAATTGGCTATGGGTAAGTGAAACAGTAGAAAATGAAATTGTGAGTAAGTGGGAAACTACTGCAATTGTTGCATTGATATAATAATCCAGCCAGGCCTCCCAGGATGTCTTCCTCAGGGAATATTTTAAGTCAAAACTTGAAAATTGGGACTGCTGGGCAAGATGGCCGAATAGGAACAGTTCCGGTCTGCAGCTCCCAGTGAGACCAACACAGAAGGTGGGTGATTTCTACATTTCCAACTGAGGTATGCGGTTCATCTCACTGGGACTGGTTAGACAGTGGGTGTAGCCCACAGAGGGCATGCAGAAGCAGGGTGGGGCATTGCCTCACCCAGGAAGCACAAGGGATTGGGGAACTCCCTCCCCTAACCAGGGGAAGCCATGAGGGACTGTGCCATGAGGGACAGGGCTATCCAGCACAGTTACTATGCTTTTCCCATGGTTTTTGCAACCCGCAGACCAGGAAATTCCCTCAGGTGCCTAAGTCACCAGAGCCCTGGGTTTCAAGCACAAAACTGGATGGCCATCTGAGCAGACACCAAGCTAGCTGCAGGAGTTTTTTTCATACCCCAGTGGTGCCTGAAACCCCAGCAAGACAGAACCGTTCACTCCCCTGGAAAGGGGGCTGAAGCCAAGGAGCCAAGTGGTCTTGCTCAATGGGTCCCACCCCCATACAGCCCAACAAGCTAAGATCCACTGGCTTGAAATTCTTGCTGCAAGCACAGCAGTCTGAAGTCGACCTGGGATGCTCAAGCTTGGTGGAGGAGGGGTGTTTCCGCCATTACTGAGGCTTGAGTAGGCAGTTTTCCCCTCACAGTGTAAATAAAGCTGCCAGGAAGTTTGAACCAGGCATAGCCCACCACAGGGCTGCAAAGCCGCTGTAGCTAGACTGCCTCTCTAGATTCCTCCTCTCTGAGCAGGGCATCTCTGAAAGAAAGGCAGCAGCCTCTGTCAGGGGCTTATAGATAAAACTCCCATCTCCCTGGGACAGAGCACCTGGCGGAAGGGGCACCTGGTGGATCCTGCCAGCTCTGAAGAGAGCAGCGGATCTCCCAGCACAGCACTCGAGCTCTGCTAAGAGACAGACTGCCTCCTCAAGTGGGTTCCTGACCCCCATGCCTCCTTACTGGGACACACCTCCCAGCAGGGGTCAACAGACACCTCATACAGGAGAGCTCCAGCTGGTATCTGGTGGGTGCCCCTCTGGGATGAAGCTTCTAGAGGAAGGAACAGGCAGCAATCTTTGCTATACTTCAGCCTCTGCTGGTGATACCCAGGCAAACAGGGTCTGGAGTGGACCTCCAGCAAACTCCAGCAGACCTGCAGAAGAGGTTCCTGACTGTTAGAAGGAAAACTAACAAACAGAAAGCTATAA
Organism: Pongo pygmaeus; assembly: GCF_028885625.2. Taxonomy (NCBI): domain Eukaryota; kingdom Metazoa; phylum Chordata; class Mammalia; order Primates; family Hominidae; genus Pongo; species Pongo pygmaeus. The sequence continues at coordinate 138,775,126 of NC_085930.1, read as the reverse complement.
CATCAACATCAACAAAAAGGACGTCCACACAAAAACTCCATCCAAAGGTCCTCGGCGTCAAAGAACAAAGGTGGACAAATCAACGAAGACGAGGAAAAACCAGCACAAAAATGCTGAAAATTCCAAACACCAGAATGCCTCTTCTCCTCCAAAGGATCATAATTCCTCACCAACAAGGGAACAAAACTGGATGGAGAATGAGTTTGACAAACTGACCAAAGTACGCTTCAGAAGGTGTGTAATAACAAACTCCTCTGAGCTAAAGGAGCACATTCTAACCCAATGCAAGGAAGCTAAGAACCTTGATAAAAGGTTACAGGTACTGCTAACTAGAATAACCAGTTTAGAGAAGAACAGAAATGACCTGATGGAACTTTAAAACACAGCACGAGAACTTCATGAAGCATACACAAGTATCAGTAGCTGAATCGATCAAGCAGAAGAAAGGATATCAGAGATAGAAGATCAACTTAATGAAATAAAGTGTGAAGACAAGATTAGAGAAAAAAGAATGAAAAGTAATGAAGAAAGCCTTCAAGAAAGATGGGACTGTGTGAAAAGACCAAACCTATGATTGATTGGTGTACCTGAAAGTGATGGGGAGAATGGAACAAATTGGAAAACACACTTCAGGAGATTATCCAGGAGAACTTCCCCAACCTAACAAGACAGGCCAACATTCAAATTCAGCAAATACAAAGAACCCCACTAAGATACTCCTTGAGAAGAGTAATCCCAAGACACATACATAATTGTCAGATTCACCAAGGTTGAAATGAAGGAAAAAATGTTAAGGGCAGCCAGAGAGAAAGATCAGGTTGCCCAAAAAGGGAAGCCCATTAGACTAACAGAGGATCTCTGTGCAGAAACCCCACAAGCCAGAAAAGAGTGGGGGCCAATATTCAACTTTCTTAAAGAAAAGAATTTTCAAACCAGAATTTCATATCCAGCCAAACTAAGCTTCATAAGCAAAGGAGAAATAAAATCCTTTACAGACAAGCAAATGCTGAGGGATTTTGTCACCACCAGGCTTGCCTTACAAGAGCTTCTGAAGGAAGCACTAAATATGGAAAGGAAAAACCGGTACCAGCCTCTGCAAAAACATACCAAAATATAAAAACCAACGACATTATGAAAAAAACTGCATCAACTAATTTCCAAAATAACAGCTAGTAATACATTCCACGAATTTGACAGGATCAAATTCACACATAACAATATTACCCTTAAATGTAAATGGGCTAAATGCCCCAATTAAAAGACACAGACTGGCACACTGGATAAAGAGTCAAGACCCATTGATGTGCTGTATTCAAGAGACCCACCACACGTGCAAAGACACACATAGGCTCAAAATAAAGGGATGGAGGAATATTTACCAAGCAAATGGAAAGCAAAAAAAAAAAAGACAAGCAGGGTTGCAATCCTAGTCTCTGATAAAACAGACTTTAAACTAACAAAGATCAAAAAAGGCAAAGAAGGGCATTACATAATGGTAAAGGGATCAATGCAACAAGAACAGCTAACTATCCTAAATATATATGCACCCAATACAGGAGCACCCAGATTCATAAAGCAAGTTCTTACAGACCTACAAAGAGACTTAGACTCCCATACAATAATAGTGGGAGACTTTAACACCCCACTATCAATATTAGACAGATCGACGAGACAAAAAATTGAAAAGGATATTCAGGACTTGAACTCAGCTCTGCCAAGTGGACCTAATATACCACAGTTCTACAGCACTCTCCACCCCAAATCAACAGAACATATATTCTTCTCAGCACCACATACATAATTGGAAATAAAACACTCTTCAGCAAATGTAAAAGAATGGAAATCATAACAAACAGTCTCTCAGACCACAGCGCAATCAAATTAGAACTCAGGATTAAGAAACTCACTCAAAACCGCACAGCTACATGGAAACTGAACAACCTGCTCCTGGATGACTACTGGGAAACAATGAAATTCAGGTAGAAATAAATAAGTTCTTTGAAACTACTGAGAACAAAGACACAAAGTACCAGAATCTCTGAGACACAGCTAAAGCAGTGTTTAGGGGGAAATTTATAGCACTAAATGCTCACAGGAGAAAGCAGGAAAGATCTAAAATCAACACCCTAACATCACAATTAAAACAACTAGAGAAGTAAGAGCAAACAAATTCAAAAGCTAGCAGAAGAGAAAAAATAACTAAGATCAGAGCAGAACTGAAGGAGATAGAGGAACGAAAAATCCTTCAAAAAATCAATGAATCCAGGAGTTGGTTTTTCGAAAAGATTAAAAAAAAAAAAAGACCATTAGCCAGACTAATAAAGAAGAAAAGAGAGAAGAATCAAATAGACACAATAAAAAATAATAAAGGGGATATCACCACTGATCCCACAGAAATACAAACTACCATCAAGAATTCTATAAACATCTCTACACAAATAAACTAGAAAATCTAGAAGAAATGGATAAATTCCTGGACACTTACACCCTCCCAAGACTAAATCAGGAAGAAGTCGATAGACCAATCACAAGTTCTGAAATTGAGGCAGTGGATAGACCAATCACAAGTTCTGAAATTGAGGCAGTAATTAACAGCCTACCAACCAAAAAAAGCCCAGGTCCAGATGGATTCACAGCTGAATTCTACCAGAGATAAAAAGAGGAGCTGGTACCATTCCTTCTGAAACTATTCCAAACAGCAGAAAAAGAGGGACTCCTCCCTAACTCATTTTATGAGGCCAGCATCATCGTGATACAAAACCTGGCAGAGACACAACAAAAAAAGAAATTTCAGGCCAATATCCCCAATGAATGTCGATGCGAAAATCCTCAATAAACTAGTGGCAAACCGAATCCAGCAGCACATCAAAAAGCCTACCCACCATGATTGAGTCAGCTTTATCCCTAGGATACAAGGCTGGCTCAACATATGCAAATCAATAAACATAATCCATCACATAAACAGAATCAATGACAAAAACCACATAATTATCTCAATAGATGCAGGAAAGGCCTTCAATAAAATTCAACACCCCTTCATGCTAAAAACACTCAAACTACATATCAATGGAACATATCTCAAAATAATAAGAGCTATTTTTGACAAACCCACAACCAATATCATACTGAATAGCAAAAGCTGGAAGCATTCCCCTTGAAAACCAGCACAAGACAAGGATGCCCTCTCTCACCACTCCTATTCAACATAGTATTGGAAGTTCTGGCCAGGGCAATCAGGCAAAAGAAAGAACTAAAGGGTATTCAAATAGGAAGAGAGAAAGTCAAATTGTCTCTGTTTGCAGATGACATGATTGTATATTTAGAAAACTCCATCATCTCAGCCCAAAAACTCCTTAAGCAGATAAGCAACTTCAGCAAATTCTCAGGATACAAAATAAATGTGCAAAACTCACAAGCATTCCTATACACCAATAATAGACAAACAGAGGCAAATCATGAGTGAACTCTCATTCACAATTACTACAAAGAGAATAATATACCTAGGAATACAACTTACAGGGGATATGAAGGATCTCTTCAAGGAGAACTACAAATCACTGCTCAAGGAAATAAGAGAGGACACAAACAAACGGAAAAACAGTCCATGCTCATGGATAGGAAGCATCAATATCGTGAAAATGGCCATACTGCCCAAAGTAATATATAGATTCAATGCTATTACCATCAAGCTACCATTGACTTTCTTCACAGAAGTAGAAAAAACTACTTTAAATTTCATATGGAACCAAAAAAGAGCCCATATAGCCAAGACAATCCTAAGCAAAAAGAAGAAAGTTGGAGGCATCATGCTACCTGACTTCAAACTATACTACAAGGCTACAGTAACCAAAATAGCATGGTACTGATACCAAAACAGATATACAGACCAATGGAACAGAACAGACTCCTCAGAAATAATGCCACACATCCACAACCACCTGATCTTTGACAAACCTAACAAAAACAGCCAATGGGGAAAGGATTCCCTATTTAATAAATGGTGCTGGGAAAAATGGCTAGCCATATGCAGAAAGCTGAAACTGGATCCTTTCCTTTCACCTTATACAAAAATTAACTCAAGATGGATTAAAGACTTAAACATAAGACCTAAAACCATGAAAACCCTAGAAGAAAACCTAGGCAATGCCATTCAGGACATAGGCATGGGCAAAGACTTCATGACTAAAACACCAAAAGCAAGGGCAACAAAACTCAAAATTGACAAGTAGGACCTAATTAAACTAAAGAGCTTCTGCACAGCAAAAGAAACTATCATCAAAATGAATAGGCAACCTACAGAATGGAAGAAAATTTTTGCAATCTATCCATCTGACAAAGGGCTACTATCCAGAATCTACAAGGAACTTAAACACATTTACATGAAAAAAAAACCCCATTAAAAAGTAGGCAAAGGATATGAAAAGATACTTCTCAAAAGAAGACATTTATGTGGCCAACAAACATATGAAAAAAAGCTCATCATCACTGGTCATTAGAGAATGCAAATGAAAACCACAGTGAGATACCATCTCATGCCAGTTAGAATGGTGATCATTAAAAAGTCAGGAAACAACAGATGCTGGAGAGGATGTGGAGAAATAAGGATGCTTTTACACTGTTGGTGGGAGTGTAAATTACTTCAACCACTGTGGAAGACAGTGTGGCAATTCCTCAAGTATCTAGAACCAGAAATACCATTTGACCCAGCAATCCCATTACTGGGTATATACCCAAAGGATTATAAATCATTCTACTATAAAGATACATGCACATGTATGTTTATTGCAGCACTATTCATAATAGCAAAGACTTGGAACCAACCCAAATGACCATCAATGATAGAATGGATAAAGAAACTGTGGCACATATACCCTATGGAATATTATGCAGCCATAAAAAGAATGAGTTCATGTCCTTTGCAAGGACATGGACGAAGCTGGAAACATCATTCTCAGCAAACTAACACAAGAACAGAAAACTAAACACTGCATGTTCTCATTCATAAGGGGGAGTTGAATAATGTGAATACATGGACACAGGGAGGGGAACATCATACACCGGGGCCTGTTGCAGGGTGGGGGGCTAGGGGAGGGAGAGCATTAGGAGAAATACCTAATGTAGACGACGGGTTGATGGGTTCACCCAACCACCATGGCACATGTATACCTATGTAACAAACCTGCACATTCTGCACATGTATCCCAGAACTTAAAGTATAAATAAATAAATAAATAAATAAATAAATAATAAAAACACCAAAAATCCTAATGGATGGTTACTATGCTCACTACCTGGGTCCAATATACCCATGTAACAATCCTATACATGCATCCCTTGTATCTGAAATAAAAGCTGAAAATTTTTTTTAAAGTACATATACAAAAATTTTAAAAAGCTTAACAACAACAACAATGAAAAAAAAAAAACCATAACGTGGAAATTCTGGATTGCATTCAGAGACTATGTAGATGGAATGGAAGTCTGAGCTGGTGGAACTGCTCTCAAGACAGGCGTAGTTTTATTTTGAGCTGAAAAGGTTCCTGCTTGAGTAGTAGCCATCCTGTTGATGTTTTAAATTCTACTCATACTAATATGGTTCCCTGTGCCTGGGAAAATTTGTGTATAAACCAACACAATTTCCACTTGTTGTGTAATAGGAATATCTGCTACAGCAAAATTTCTTTTGAAAAGGGAGAAAACAATCTTATTTTCTATTTCTACTGAATAAACCAGCTTGCAATCATCTGAAAAGAATAAACTTCCTTAATTTGATGTCATTATACATTTAACCTTTGGGAATTTGTGAAGTGGAAGCACTTTCAAGTTCCTGCTCTGGAAGAGGACTGTGAATACTATTTTAGCCATCAGCCACGTAGAAGCTGTAAGTACTAAAACAATGCAAATTATGTCATCCAGTCCAAGGTGTCTAGATGATAAGAGCAAGGTACAAGTGAGTGGCATTTTATGATTTAGCCTCATAAGTTATATGGTAGCACTTCCACTATACACTATTAGTCAAGGCAGTCACAAAGTTATGTCCAGGATGCATGGTAGGGGACAAAGAGCCTACCGCTTAAAAGAAGGGACAAGAAGATATCCTTGTAAGGAGATCACGTGGAATGTAAGATGAAGCTTTTGGCCTATTTGTAAAATACAGTCTGCCACAGTTTGCTTTCTGGCCATATTTCTTATGCCTCCCACATGCAAAATACATTCAAATCACACCCCTAGAATTCTCAAGTCTCAAAGCATCAGCTTGAAGTCCAGGAGCTTGTCATCTAAATCAGGTTCAGGTGAAGATGAGATGCCTTGGTGTGGTTCATTTGGGTGCAGCTCCTTAAATATCACTCCTTCTGATTAGAGCTCTGTTGAAGAGACAATCTGCACCCCCGCCACACACACACACACCCAACACACAGTGATAAGAGGCATAAGATGATCCCTATAGGAAAATCCTACTCAAAAGGGAGGAAGAGGCAAGCACACTGCAATAATCTAGAAAAATTCTGAAATGCAGTTTGGTATATGCTTCCACTTCCTTATCAAGATTCAGTCCTACTGTCTGGGAGTTGTTCTCTGTGAATTTCAAATTCCAAAACACATCTGGCTTAAGGGTGCAGTAAAGGATTGTGAAGCTGCACTCAGAGACTATAAGAAAAAGATGTGATAAACACTCCCATTGCCTATCAATGACTGAGCTCTTCAGAGGATGCTGTTGTTGCTTCTGCTTCCCAAGATGATCAGAGTTCAGGAAGTGGAATTTCAAGCAGCTCAGAGGTAAATGAGATAAGGGCTAAATGGTTCTGTAACCATTTCTTCTGCCCCTGCACTGACAGATTATCGCAAAAGAACACAGTCATGAAGAGTAAAGAGCACAGTCAAGTGTTGCAGGACATAACTTTGTCAACTGCTTCATATGTGCCAGGTGTTGTGCTAAAGGCTTTACTGGCATTATCTCATTCAATCCTTCTAAAACTTTATGAGGTAGTTAGTAATCTACCTGTTTTACAGATGAGAAAATTGAGGCTTAGAGATATTAAGCAGTGTCCTGAAGGTTTGCAAAGTTAGAAAATGGTAACAAAATGGTGAAATGACTTTCTCCATCAATTTGCTTGTTTTCATCATTAGAGTGGACATGAAAAAATTTTAATCTCTACGTCAGCAGTCCCCAACCTTTTTGGCATCAGGGGCCAAAAAAAGTTCCATGAAAGACCATTTTTCCACAGACTGCGGGGATGGGGAGGGGATGATTCGAGCACACTACATTTATTGTGCACTTTGTTACTACTATTATTACATTGTAATATATGATGAAATAATTATACAATTCACATAATGCAGAATATGTGGGAGCCCTGAGCTTGTTTTCCTGCAACTAGAAGGTCTCATCTGGGGGTGATGGAAGACAGTGACACCTGAAATGTGTTGCTTATGTCCAGTCTACTCCATATCTCATTATGGTTTCTGTCACTACAAAAAACCCTGCTTCATAAAAATAGGACGTTAGAAATGGAAGCAGGCTTTTCAGTGCTTTTGTGGCAATCTCAGGATACCACTTTGACTTTAATCCAGAACATATGAAAATTTGAAGTTGTCTCAAACATACTTTTAAGGCCACCATCATTTGCAATCTCAAGCAGTTGATCCTCTTCTAGCACAAAGTTGATTTACCTGGCTTATTCACAAATGGGTTGCAGATCCATTCCTTCCTAGTTTGGGGGTCTTTTGTGGTTGGGAAGTAATGCTCAAACTGTTTTGAAGACTGAGATGGGTGATCATGCACTGGCTGGGAGAATAGAAGGCCCTGGCTCAGTCTCTTTCAAAATCTCTGCTAATGTTTGAAACATGTCAAAAATCCCAGTGTTCACTTGTCACCCCCATAACTCCAGCTTGGCTTTGAATGCAGCCACTTTATCTGCTGACTTGAACACAGTTGTTGTTCTCCTCTGAAGTGACAGATTGAGTTCGTTGAGCAGGTTGAATATGTCACACAAGGAAGCAAGTTTTGAGACCCATTGTGTGTCACTGAAATGTGCTGCCAATGGTGATTGTTTTTCTAAAAGAAATCTCTGGAGGCTTATAAGTCAGAAACTCTGGCCAGTGATCTACCTTTAGAAAGCCATCTCACTTCTGTGTATAAGAAAAGACACGTGTGCTCTGCGTCCATCTTCTCACAGAGCTGCATGAACAGATGGTAGTTAAGGGTATGTACTTTAATGTGGTTGGTAATTTTAATCACATCCTGCAAAACGTTAAGTTCAGGTGACATTTTTCAGCTAACCAGCATTTTTCTATGGATGACACACTGCATAGACTCACATTCACAAGCAACCTCTTTGACCCAAGCAGTGAAACCAGAAAGCCATCTAGTCATGGCAGCCACTATGTCCTTGCATAAACTGACACAAAATGACCAATTCAGTTTCCAGACATGTAATCATTCAAAGACTTAAATAGTTCTGCAGCTGTGGTATTGGTTGGCAACAAAAGTACCCAAAACATATCCTTATGCACATCCTCTTGAAAAATATATCACACAAAAACAAATATTGTTGCCTTATTGTCAACATCAGTAGACTTGTCAACCTGGATTGTGTACTCTGGTGACTCATTAATCCTCTCTAACAATTGTGCCTCAATATCCTCTGCTATTTCATCAATGCCTCTCTTTACGGTACCAACCAAAAGAGGAACACGTGCCAGCTTTTGAACTGCAGCCCCTCCTAAAAGTTCATGACAAATGTCCTTAGCAATAGGCAGGATCAGCTCTTTTTCAACAGTAAAGGGCTTCTTAGCCTTAGCAATGTGGTTAGCCACTAAGAATGATGCTCTCAGTGCAGACACATTTGATGAAGTGGTGACCTTCAATAGTTGCTTCTGTTCTTCATGTTCACTTTTTTCTTTGGAAAAACTCCAAAGGCTTGTGTTTTAATGCAAGGTGCTTGGTCTCCACATGGCAAAGCAGTTTTGAAGGTTTTATGTCTTCATTGGATAGCCGGTTGCCACACATTATACAACGTGGGCTTGGAGAACGTGAATCAACTGTTGCAATGAACCCACAATTTAAGTAGGACTCTTGGTATTTTTTTAATGCAGCTTTCTTTCTGTTGGCAGTCTTAGAGTCTTCTGCTGTGTCATCATTGGGTCTTTCCCCTTTTCAAATAAGTTTTCCAGTGACAACTGATTTTTACTCATTTTGGTTTGGGTTAGCTTGTGGGCTTACCAGAACTGTGACTGAGACAAGTGTGTAGTGTGGGAAAAAGGACTGCAGGCCATGCACTCCGTGTGAGGACTAAAATAAGTGTTGGATTCTAACTTCAAGCCTGCCACCAGATGCAGCTGTACAACTGAAGTACATCAACTTAGTTACCACTATAAAGCCTGCCACCCGATGCAGCTTAATTGTCACTTGCTGCTCACTGACAGGGTTTTGATATGAGACCACAAGCAATTTATTATGGTCTCTGTGCAGTCAAACCTCTGCTAGGGTTTATCTGTATTTGCAGCCACTCCCCAGCGTTAGCATCACTGCCTCAGCTCCAGCTCAGATCATCAGGCATTAGATTCTCATAAGGAGCATGCAACCTAGATCCTTTGCATGCAGAGTTCACAGCAGGTTTTGAACTACTATGAGAATCTAATGCTGTGGCTGATCTGACCGGAGGCAGAGCTCAGGCAGTAATATGAATGATGGGGAGCAGCTGTAAATAGAAATGGAGCTTCGCTCACTTGCCCACCGCTCACCTCCTGCTGTGCAACCTTGTTCCTAACAGGACAGAGATGATGTCAGTCTACAGCTCAGGGGTTGGTGACCCCTGATCTACTTTGTCCAATGAAAACTGAAAGTGTAAAATTGGTGAACTGTATCAATGTCAATTTCCTGGTCATGATGTTGTACTAGAGTTATGCAGGATATTACTACTGAGATAAACTAGACAAAGGGTATATGAGATTTCTGTGTTATTTCTTACAATAGCATGTTAAGTTACAATTATCTCAAAATAGAAAGTTTAATTAGAAAGAAAACTAAAACTGTGCTCCAAAGATAGTATCGCCAGACTTCTTTTATACCTTTTTGAGGGACAATGCAATACTTTGGACAATGCAACAGGAAAACTGAAGGCTAATTTAATAATTATTATTTCACAATTACTTTATCCATATAGGCATTTCATCTTTCTTCTGTTCTCCTATTATTTTAGTATTTTTAAATGATAGCTTGGAATTATCAAGTAATGATGAAATAATTCATAGAATGATAAAATAGCAAAATATTTTAACATGTACAGAAAGATCCCAAAAGGTAGCTTAGATTCCAAAAGGTAGCTTAGATTATAAAGGGACCCAATGGGCTCATATGGTAATCGTAAGATAGAATGAGCTTTATTATATATATATGAAAATTTATAAATATATAATATATATTTATAAAGTATAAATATTTATAAATTTATTTATACATTTAATACATAAATACATTTATAAATATATATAATTTATAAATTAAAATTTTATCTTGGTTCTTTGGAAGATCTCTAATAAAGAACAAAAGTTATTGAAATATCAATCCTTACAAATATTTAGAACCCCTCTATAAAGAAACTCAAATTAAAATTGAGTGTAGCAGTCCACAATGGTGTACTGAGAATTAAGATAGAAATCCAAACTCTTAACAAGGCCTACAAGGCCCTACATGGTCTCATGCCTGACACCCCCACCTTCTGAGCCTCTGCCTGCATTTCACTGTGTCTGCTCCAGCCACACTGGCCTCTGTTCCACGTTCAGTTTTGCCACTGGCCACTGCACAAGCAGTTCCTTCTATCTGAGGGGAAGTCTTTGCTGACCCCCTAGTTCAGGTCAGTTTCCTTTTCATAAGCTCTTACAAAACTGTTGATTACCTTTGGAGTACTCATCTGCATTCGTAATGATTCATTCACTAACGGCCTTTATTGATTGATTAATGCCTGTGTCCTCCCAGTAGGCCAAAAGCCCCACGAGAGGAGGGCCTGTTTTCACACCACTGTATCCACAAATGTCAGCATTTACCTTCTCTCCTTCTTGAGACTGCTCTAAAATTATGTAAAGGAATTAAAGTACCAAGAAAGGATCAAAATAACCGGATGTGAGCCCAGTGTAGTCTGTAGATGTGCAATGTTGTCTCTTAGTACTTAGAAAAACATTTCACTGGCCAGGAGTGGTGGCTCACAATTGTAATCTCAGCACTTTGGAAGGCCGAGGTGGGTGGATCACCTGAGGTCAGGAGTTTGAGATGAGCCTGACCAACATGGTGAAACCCCGTCTCTACTAAATACAAAAAATTAGCCGGGCGTGGTGCCGCATGCCTGTAATTCAAGCTACTTGGGAGGCTGAGGCAGGAGAATTGCTTGAACCCAGGAGGCAGAGGTTTCAGTGAGCCGAGATTGCACCATTGCACTCCAGCCTGGGCAACAAGAGTGAAAACTCTGTCAAAAAAAAAAAAAAAAGGAAAACATTTCACTTTATTTTTACTTAAAAGTCAGTAATTTTTACACCAAGATTTAAATTTCTGGCTTCTCTTGATTTAAAAAAAATATATTGGGCCCACGTTCCCTTGAACTGTCTAGAGCTAGTAGTAACTGCCCCAACTCACTTCTTCCTAAAATTTGCTTCTCAAATTTGCTGCATACCTTGCCTCAGGGATGATGCTGTTATCTCTAAAGAGCCCCAGAGAGCCCTGGACCTGAAAATTATTGTGCTTTTCAGGGATTATGGTAGATATTTATTTATTTATTTTAGATGGAGTTTCGCTCTTGTTGCCCAGGCTGGAGTGCAATGGCGTGATCTCGGCTCACTGCAACCTCGGCCTCCTGGGTTCAAGCGATTCTCCTGTGTCAGGTTCCTGAGTAGCTGGGATTACAGGTGCCCACCACCATGCTTGGCTAATTTTTTGTGTTTCTAGTAGAGACAAAGTTTCACTATGTTGGCCAGGCTGGTCTCAAACTCCTGACTTCAGGTGATCCACCGGCCTCGGCCTCCCAAAGTACTGGATTATAACCTCTGCCTCCCTGGTTCAAGCAATTCTCCCACCTCAGCATCCCAAGTAGCTGGGATTACATGCAACCGCCACCATACCTGGCTAATTTTTTGTATTTTTCTTAGAGATGAGGTTTCGCCATGTTGGCCAGGCTGGTCTCGAACTCCTGACCTCGGGTGATCCACCCGCCTCGGCCTCCCAAAGTACTGCGATTACAGGCGTGAGCCACCACGCCCGGCCATGGTAGATATATTAAAGAAATGTTTGTTGAAAGGATAAAGTTGTGACCACAAGCCCCTATGAGGTAACACCTAGCTGCAGTGCCACATATGAACACAAGGTGACAGTGTGCTCTCAGGAATCTGCATAAACCCAGCACAGCTGGTGAGGATCTGTAGTAAATAGGATGACTTGTCCCACCCAACTGTGAGAGAGGGCAACTACCAAAGACCAACAGCAACATAGCATGTGTCCTAGAGGGTCACAGGGGAAAAAACTAAGAAGGAAGGAAGCTTCAAGGCCAGGGACCCAGCACAGCAGAGATGGGACTGCAGGGAGGGAATTAAACTCACCCCTGTCTTTGCTGTCCTTAGCATGATCCACTCTTCCCCTGAGTGCTGAATTTCAAGGCCATGAAGCCATGGTCAAGAGACTTGACTGGGAAGAGGCCTTAAGCTTTCAGTGACTCCCTTCTAAATCTAGAGCAGTGGTTCTCAAAGTGTGGTCTCTGCACCAGAAGCATCAGCATCACCTGTCAGAATCTGCAGAAATGCAGATTCCCAGGCCCTGCCCAACCCTACTGACCCAGGCATTCTAGGATGGAGCCCAGAAACCTATATATAATCAGATCCCTGGGTGGTTCTAAAGCAGCTAAATGTGAGAAGCACAGCTCTAAAGTCTCATTTTCCATCTCTTCCCACAGCCACACCCAGTGAATCCCAATCCTCCCAATACATGGACCTCAACACTCCTGCCTCTAGTTGAGACTGAAACATCCATCTCTTCCTCTCCTGCTTTGCTCTTATTCTGCCTTTGGAACTCAACTCAAGCCACCTTTCTTCTGGAACACTGTGTTAGACTCCCCAAGCTGATGTAGATAGTGCTCCTCCCAGCCTCTGCCTTCTCTCTTTTAGCAATTATTAAATGATGCTTTTAACTGTTGGCTGCTGAATGTCTTGCTCACCACAGTGTGAGCTGTCTTTACCTCCAGCGCCTGGCCAACAGAATTTTGCATATTTATTTAATGAAATAATAAACTACCATCATTTGGTTGACAGCTTTAAAAAGGGTAATAACATCTTTTTCACCTACAGTAGAATTTTATATACACACATATCCTAACTTAATTTTATATACATATTTAAAATATATAGAATTAAATATAATATTAATAGATTCTATATGTAATTATATGCAGATCATAAGCTCCCTGCAAGTCTAAATTTCAAAACTATGCTCTGCTGTTTCTGACATTTGTAGGACAGGCCAAGGAATTCAACAATCAATAGCAAGGGCCATTTAACCAAAGGGAAAAAAAAAACCCAACAAGGAGCTTCCTGAGCAGGGGTGTGTGCAGACCAGTGCCCTCTCAATGTCTGTCTCCAGTTCTCATCCCTCTCTATGTCTGTCTCAGCTCTCGGTGGGGGAGGGCTCCCAAGCTGCAGGATGACGACATGTTGACTATGCAGCTCTGAGTGCTTAACACTGGACAAATTCCACAGTCACAGAGCTGGCCTAAGGTGGAGGTGGTACTGGACATTCTGGCAGGCATTCCACAAAGGCACATGTCGTGAGTCTCCACCACCAAGTTCTCAGAGTTTTTTGGATAACTGATGATCACAGAATACAAGGTCAATATATAAATGTCAATGCTATTTGCATATACTAGCAACAGTTGGAAATTAAAGTTAAGCAATACCATTTACAATAGCATCAAAAATATCAACTGCTTAGAAATAAATCTGTCAAAAGATATGCAAGGCCCATGCATGTGAAAACTACAAAACTGCTGAGAGAAATTAAAGAAGTCCTGAAGAAATGGAGAAATTGACGGTGCTCATGGATTGGAAGACTCAATTTTGTTGAGACTGCAAATATTAATACTTTGAAGCTTCAATTTGCTTTACCCCTGCTTTGTCTCACTGTCTCCTATTTGTCTTTGTATCGTCGATGTCTAGCTCTGTGCCAGGCACAAAGTAGTTTGGTGTTCACCGAATACATGAACAAGGAATAAGGATTCAATTGCTTATACAGAATATATGAATAAATATAGGAAGAGAGCTCAACTACCTGGGAGTGCAATAAAAGGCTTCCTTCAAGATGCACTAGGAATTCTATAAGCTGTGATGGGAGCAGGAACAGACGTCCTGTGAGGAGTAAAACTATATTTATCTGCTGTAGCTTGGGGTCAGTTTGTGCAAAACAGTGACTGAAACACATATGGCCTGAACTCATGTACAGAAGGACTTTCTCACATTAGATATATCTAAGTAGTAGAGTTGACTCATTCAACATTTTAAAATATTTGTTGAACACCTACTCTGGAACAAGGCTTGTGCTCAACGCTGGGATCAAAGTGATAAAGACAGGAACCATCCCTGCTTCAGCTATAAAACTGTAGTTGCTACCTTTGAGACCCATCTTTGGGCCAGGCACAAAATCAAATTCTGTGTGTCTTTATAACAACCTCATGAGACCGTTGTTATTAACAACTTCACTAAATGTGAAGAAACAAACTTAAACTAAGAAATCAGAGTCCCATTTTAAATGCAGGCCAAATGACTGAAAAAAATTTTAGAGTATAATTAACAAAAAATTAAAAGTACACACTTAAAATGTAGTTTGATGAGTTTTGACAAACATATATATTTTGACACCACCATTGAGATATAAAACATTCTCATCGTCCGAAAAGATTCCTTTGTATTCCCCCTTCCCAACCACTGATCTGCTTTCTAACATCGTAGTGTTTTCTAGTGTTTCTTATAGATGGAATTATACATTATGTACTCAATTCTTACTTCTTTGACTCAGCATGAATTTGGTGGTGCCCATCACTAATTCACTTTTATTACTGCTGAATTCAGACCTTTAGGGGACAGAAGACATAAATCAAATAATCACCTAATTAAGTATTTAATTACAACAGCATCCAATTAACCTAAGGGTAAGTACAAGTGAAAATACATTACCTTGTTTGTTAACAATTCAATCAATACTACCTTGGTGTACAGTGGGGGGGGCGCTATAGGGTCATGATTCAGCTTGTGGAAAATAAATGAAAATAAATGTTAGCGAAGAGTGACTCTAAAGAACCTCTGTCCTGACGGTAATTTTTTAAATGTGTCAGATGCTGGTGGGAGGCATTCTTCCTTAGCTCTTTACTCCCATCCCTTACACTTAACAGAGGAAAAGATCTGTAAGGCGCGTACCCCTCTCCTGCCCACTGTCGACGGCAACAGCCTCGCCCTGCACCGCCACCGCCACGCATAAGGCGGTGTCTGGGCAGCTCGGACGTGGCACCTGCCCTCAGCCGCCCAATCACGGGCGCCGCGACGGTCACGTGCACAGCGGCAGTCCCCCTTTTTGCCCCGCCCCCGCGGCCCCGCTCCTGCGTGGGCCCGGCCCCGCCCACAGCCCGCGCAGTCCCGCGAGCCTGGCCTCGGCCGCCCCAGCTTCTAAGGAGCTCGCGAAGGCCAGGCTGCGCCTGCGTGGGGCGGCTGGTGGGCGGGGCGAGGGCCGCTGGGGCAGCGAAGTGGGGCGGCCGGGTGGGCTGCGAGCCGGGTTTGGGCTCGGGGGCAGGCGTCGCGGTGGGCCCCAGCCCGGCAACGGGAAGGCGAGCTCTCCTCCCTCCACCGTCCAAAGTAAACTTTGCCGCTCCTTCCGCGGCGCTCCCGAGTCCTCGCCGCCGCCGGGACGCCGCAGTCCGCGAAGAGCCGTCCTGCGTCAGGGCCTCGTTCCCTGCCCCGGCGCGGGGCCACTGCGCCATGGACGCCACGGCGCTGGAGCGGGACGCCGTGCAATTCGCCCGTCTGGCGGTTCAGCGCGACCACGAAGGCCGCTACTCCGAGGCGGTGTTTTACTACAAGGTAGGGCTGGGCCCGGCGCTTCGGTCGGCGTTGCTCAGTCGGAGTGCGACCCGGGCCTGCGGCCGAGGGGCGGGATCCAGGTGCGGAGGCTAGCGGCCCCAGCTTTGCTTTTCCCTCGTCCGCCTCCCGGCCCTCCTCTTGTTGGGAGCGGCAAGCCAGAGTGCAGAGGCCGACGCTGAGGCTGCGGGGAGGCTGGGTCGCAGCTTGTAGCCGCCGCTCCTCCAGCTGTAGTCCTGACTGGCAAATGCTCACCGTTGAGCCGCTTTGGGGGGCAGGTGTTAGATATGGGTAGTTAGTAGCCATTTCTTGCTGTCACTTGACTCTGATTTACAGCTAGCGGGAAATGGCCTGTGATACATATCAAAATAATGCATGCTCGTTAAATAAACTTAAAAAGAATAAAAACCATCTCCTGTCATAGCATTTGACATACAGTCATGCATCCTTAGCGATGTGATATTTTCTGAGAAATGTGTTCTTAGGCCATTTTGTTGTTGTGCGAACACCGTAGAATGCGCTTACACAAGCCTGAATGGTATAGCCTACTCCACACCTAGGCTGTATGGCATGGCCTGTTGCTCCTGGGTTACAGGCCTGCGCAGCATGTTGCTGTACTCAGTGGTATGTGCAGTTACACGCAATGGTAAGTGTTTGTGTATCTAAACATAGAAAAGGTACAGTAAACATGCAGCATAAAAGATAAAAAAAAAATACTACACCAGTGTGCAGGACTGGAAGTTGCTCTGAGTTGGTGAGTAGTGGTGAGTGAATGTGAAGGCCTGGGACATTCACTGCTCTACTCTATTGTAGACTTTATAAGCAGTGTACCCTTAGGCTACACTAAATTTTTTTAATCTTCTTGCTTCAATAATTAACCTTAGCTTACGGTAACCCTTTTACTTTATAAACTTTTAAATTTTCTCAACTTTTTAACTCTTTTGTAATAGCTTAAAACGAACTTATTGTACAGTTACACAAACATATTTTCTTTATATCTTTATTTGGTAAGTTTTTTTGTTTCATTTTTTTTTTTAATTCTTTAGTTAAAAACTAAGGCACACATTAGCCTAGGCCTACACCTGGTCGGGATCATCAATATTACTGTCTTCCCTCTCCAATCTTCTCCCACTGGGAGGTCTTCAGGGGCAATAACAGGAATGAAACTGTCATCTATGATAACAATGTCTCCTGAAATATCTCCTGAAGGACATGTCAGAGACTGTTTTACAGTTAACTTTTTTTATAATAAGAGTATACTAACAGTACATAGTATAGCGTAGTAAATACATAAACCAGTAACATAGTTGTTGATTATCAAATATTATGTACTCTACATAATTGTGTGTAGTAGACTTTTACACCACTGGCACCTCAGTAGGTTTGTTTACATCAGCATCACCACAGACATGCGAGTAAAGTGTTGTGCTATGACATTATGATGGCTATGACATGACCAGGCAATAGGAATTTTTCAACTCCATTATAATCTTAGGGGACCACTATCATATATTCAGTCTGTTGTTGACTGAAATGTTATGTGGTGTGTGACTGTATATTTTTGTGTTTTTTTATGTGTATGTGTATATGCCTTTTTTTTTTTTAACAAACTGGTTTATACTGTTTTTAGTAATAGCTGCACAGTAGTACATTATATGGGTGTACCATATTTTTTTTTTTAAGAGACAGGGTCTTTCACTGTCACCCAGGCTGGAGTGCCGTGGCCCAGTAATAGCTCATTGCAGCCTCAAACTGCAAAGCTCAAGCAATCCTCCTGCCTCAGTCTCCCAATTAGTGGGACTACAGGTAGACACAACCACACCCGGCTAATATTTTTTTTTTTTTTTTTTTTTTTTTTGTAGAAATGGAGTCTCACTATGTTGCCCAGGCTGGTTTCGAACTCCTGGGTCAAGCGATCTTCCCGCCTCAGTCTCCCAAAATGCTGGAATTACAGCCATGAGCCTCTGTGCCTGTCCAGTGTACTATAATTAATTTACAGACTCTTGGGCATTCAGTTCATTTTGTTTTTTCAACATCATAAGTAACGATGTAGTTCATATCCTTATAACTAATTCTTATGACTAGTGCAAATTTTTGCCTGAATTTTCTTCGGGATAAATTACCGGGGACAGAATTGCTAAATCAAAGGGTATGAGCTTCCACAGTCCACTCTCTTCTCTCCAATTCTGAGGATTTGCAAATATACCCCTCTAGCTCTAGCTAGATTTGGAGGGAGCTGTGTCCTCATGATAGTGTCACCTTTCCTGTTAGAAAGAGTATCAGACTTTGATAATACTGTACGATAGTAATTTTTTTCACAAGTGTATGTGCTATCAATAAAGTGTGGTTTGTTTCAGATTAATATTTTGTTGCTTTCATTTTATAATCTTTTTTCCTTTTTTTTTTTGAGACGAAGTTTTGCTCTTGTTGCTCAGGCTGGAGCGATAGCACAATCTCGACTCACTGCAACCTCCACCTCCTGAGTTCAAGTGATTCTCCTGCCTCAGCCTCCTGAGTAGCTGGGATTACAGGCATGCACCACCACCCCCGGCTAATTTTGTGTTTTTAGTAGAGACCGGGTTTCTCCGTGTTGGTCAGGCTGGTCTCAAACTCCCGACCTCAGGTGATCCACCCTCCTCGGCTTCCCAAAGTGCTGGGATTATAGGCATGAGCCACCACCCCTGGCCTATTTTTTTCTTTTTTTATTGATAGGTAATGTACATAGTTTCAGGGTACATGTGATAATTTAATACATTAATATTTGTAAAGATAAATCAGCATACTTGGGATAGCCATCACCTTAACTACTTCACAGCTGAACTGTGCAGCTATTATTACTGAATATTATTCCCTTAATATTTATGCTAGGAACATTTGAATTAATCTAGCTATTTTGAAATGTACAATCAAATATTATAAACTCTAGTCACCCTCTGATCTATCTAACAGTAGGTCTCATTCTATTATAATCTGCTTTATATTTAGAGAGTTTTGGTGCATTTCAGAATCCTTTCTTTTAGACTTTTTTTGACAATTTCACAAGGCATTGTTTAAGAGAAAAATTGTGTGTGTTTTGTGAAATAGCTTTGACAAATAACAGGTTAAAATAGTGCTATATAAAAATAGATTTTATTAAAGCAAAAGAAACTGCTGTGCACTGCCCCTTGTTTTCCTATAGACCTACATACATGTCAGGAAGAATTTTTCATCTTTGAGAAAGCCAAAAAAAGTGGTTGTACTTCTAGAAATTATTTATATAAGCTTCATCAGTTT
The DNA here is from genome assembly GCF_028885625.2 of Pongo pygmaeus. NCBI lineage: Eukaryota > Metazoa > Chordata > Mammalia > Primates > Hominidae > Pongo > Pongo pygmaeus. Next base: position 138,755,755 of record NC_085930.1, on the reverse strand, counting down.
AGTATTTAGTGTTTTCTGCCCAGTCCTTTCTATAAGCTATTTCTTTCTTGTCAGTTTTGAATATAAATGAAATGAGTAAAATAAAATTGACACCAGCAATTTTTTAAATTGGCTTTATTTTATTTTTTACAGACAGGGTCTCATTCTGTCACCCAGGCTGGCAGGCAGTGGTGAGATCATAGCTCACTGCAGCCTCAAACTCCTGGGCTAAAGCAATCCTCCAGCCTCAGCCTCCTGAGTAGCTGGAACTACAGGTGTGCACCACAATACCTGGCTAATTTTTTTTTTTCCAGAGATGGGGATTTCACTATGTTGCCCAGTTAGTCTTGAACTCCTGGCCTCAAGCAGTCCTCCTGCCTCAGACTCCTAAGTAAAAAAATAGCTTTTTTTAAAAAGCAAAATAATTATTTGGAAATTAATAATCACGTACAAGATAACTGAAGGGGCAATATATGTGTATTATATATTTATATAATTTACATGTATCAAAAACATTCCATTTATTGGATTTAAGTGTAGCTATGATGTATTTAGATAATGATGGTATGTAAGATATATTTAATGTTTACATGTAAAGTTATACTTTCCTCCTCTGAAATATCTGAGTTATAGAATCTAAGGAAGTCATATCTTTTCTATCCCACTGCCTTTAGGCTGAATTTTCATTGTGGTCAAAACTGTACTTCTTCCTTCCTTCCTTGCCCTTGCTTCCTTCCTTTTTTTTTTTTTTTTTTTTTTTGACAGTGTCTTATTCTGTCGCCCAGGCTGGAGTGCAGTGGCCCGATCACAGCTCGCTGCAGCCTCCACCTCCCAGGGCTCAGGTGATCCTCCTGCCTCAGCCTCCTGAGTAGCTGGGACTACTTTGTAGAGACAGGGTTTCACCACGTTGCCCAGGCTGAAAACTGCACTTTTTCTTAATTTTGTTAGGTTCAGTGAAACAACTCCTGCTCAAATAACTGGATTCAAAAAGTGATGTTCAATAGATGGCATCTTTGGAAACAGGCATGATGACCCATGAAGTGTACATGCTTGGGTTACTGCAGAGAAGGTGCTGTTACTTGTAGAAATTTGTCTTTGCTTTTCTAGGTGGTAGCATTGGTAACCTTCCTGTAATGGTGATGAGGAGAATGGAAACACCACCTTCTAGCCATCGCATAACTGGCTATGGAAGTTATGGAATAACTGGAAGAAGAATCCAGATTTTCTTAATTAAAATAAGTTTAATTTATACAACTAAAATCTGCTTTAAAATGTGTCATCCTTTTTCAGTATTTTCTGTGGAGAAAACTGTTTTCCTTTTACTATGAGATATTTAACCTGTATAATCTCCTGTGATCTTTTCTTGGTAATTTTATTTTAGGAGTTATTACTCGTTTTAGTGCTTTGAAGGCTCAGTTCATATTTTTTTGAGTGTGAATTACTTGCAATCGGTTCACATTTTCAACGTATTTAATTTTAAATCTGATCTATTGCATAAGGAAAAAGGAAAACAAAACATGTAAACTACAGCTATTCTAAAGAAGTGTTTATAATCAGTTCCTCATGCGGGAATTCATAAATTTTCAATGATATGTTAAAATTGAGAGAGAGAGCCTGGATAGCTCCTTCAGTAGAGCATCATCAGACTTTTAATGTGAGGGTCCAGGGTTCAAGTTCCTGTTTGGGCATGTCCGGTGGCTTTTAGCACCTAATTCTGACTCTATCTTTGAAAAAGCAAAAAAAAAAGTATCATTTGGGCCAGGTGTGGTGGCTCATGCCTGTAATCCCAGCACTTTGGGAGGCCGAGGTGGGCAGATCACTTGAGGCCAGGAGTTCAAGACCAGCCTGGCCAACATGGCAGAACCCAATCTCTACTAAAAATACAAAAATTAGTCAGGTATGGTGGTGTACACCTATAGTCCCAGCCACTCGGGAGGCTGAGGCACAAGAATCACTTGAACCTGGGGAGATTGCACTGAGCTGAGATCGCACCACTGCACTCCAGCCTGGGCGACAGAGCAAAACTCTGTCTCAAAAAAGAAAAGAAAAAGAAAATTGAGAACATTGAATACTGAAGAAAAACATTGGAAGATTGTATAACTACTTTATGAAAAAAATTACTATTAATAATAATTTAAAGACATTCTTGTTTTGTCATTCATGGAAACCAATATTGAATGAGAATGTGGTAAAGAAAATTCAAGTTGTAATACATCTATTGGATTCCTTTGAATTCTTTCATTTTTAGGAAGCTGCACAAGCCTTAATTTATGCTGAGATGGCAGGATCAAGCCTAGAAAATATTCAAGAAAAAATAACTGAGTATCTGGAAAGAGTTCAAGCTCTACATTCAGCAGGTTAGTAAAGGACTACTAAACTTGTCACTCTATTTTTTCTTTTCTCCCATCACATCTTTCCCCCTATGTTTGTTTCTCTTCTTCATTTTTATCTTTGAATCTTGATGCTCACTCTGTTGCTGCTCATTCCACTTTTGGTAATCACGTCTTTAAAAATCATTTAGAAATAAGTCATAGATCTTTGAAGAGGAACCTTATAGATAATATAGTCCGGTTTCCTAATTTCCCAGAGTGCAGAGATGGTGAATTACCTATGTTCAAACAATTTATCATTGGCAAAGTTAGGATTAGGATTCAGTTAAAGTCTGCTTTTAAAATATCTGTCACGTCTCTTCCTTATAAAATTAAGTGACTGTTCCTCTTCAGTGTTTATAGACTTCAGCAGTAGGTTCCCAGTGTCTTTGTCTGTGTCTTCTACTTTCAGACCTTTGCTAAACTCTTTTTAAACCATATCTTGGGAAAGTGACATGTAAGCAGAGGCTTGGAACTACTTGTATTTATTTTTGTAAACAGCACAACAGGTACAATAATAGAAATATATAGTCTTAATGGTCACAGTTTTGTTAGAGGTAACTGATGTTGATATTGTATTTACAAATACATTGGTTTCTCTAGGGATTCTTTTTAACCCTCTTTTTCTGTTGCTGCATGTTAAAGCCCCAAGCAGAAGAATATTTATTTGCATGGACTTTGTGTAACTTTCTACCACTCATTCTGAGTAGATAGGAGCAATTACAAGAACATATTGGGATAAAGTAGATTTAATCATTGGATTCCTTGTTATGACAGTTCCCTTAAAAACAAGGTGGTTTACTTTTAATACAGTGCCCAGAAATTGCATGTATTGAAAAGTGTACTGCCTGTGTTATTGGAACCTCACTTGATACAAAGTATTGATTCATGTATTCAAAATATCATATAAAATTCAAAGGAACTTTCTTTTCCCAGCCAAGTAAATGAAGTTCTTAAATTTAACTGGCCAATAATTAGGAACTTTGTTTCATAACCAGTGTTTTCAAATAAAATTATCTTTGAAGTAGGGAAGGTAGTCTTTCATGTTTACTTCCATGATCTCCCTGTTTTCTCATAGATATTTTTCTTCATTTCAACAACTGTATTGAATACATGTTTGGGCTATATGGTAAGTACAGGGTAATAGATGAGTGACAGTCCATGTCCTCAGGAGGACCTTCATCAGGTGTGGGGAGAGAACAGTGTCAACATTGCACTATCATGGAAACCCCTTTCTGAAGCATGCTAGACTAAATGTTAAAGCAGAATGCTCTAGAAAGGAGAGATTATATGGTGATATTATTCCAGGAATAGAATCTCTGGTAGCCTAAGGTATATTTCCATCTTTCTTTTCCATATGTACACACAGTCAAGCACATTTATGCCATAGGGTCTTGATTCCAGTAAGATTGCTCTTTAAACCCTTGAAATCCTTGTGACAATTGGAAAAAATAAATATGAATCATTTTTTTCTAAGGAATTTTAAAAATTATTCTTACTTTATATTAAATACAGCTAAGCCTAAAAACTTACATGTGATTTTTGGGAAAATAAACATTGATATATATGTGATATTCAAGCATCAAATGAGACACCCCAATCTCTTGACAAATAAAGACTTGCCAGTGAAATAAAGTTCAAAAAGGATTTTTTTTTTTTTTTTTTTTGAGATGGAGTCTCACTCTGTCTTCCAGGCTGGAGTGCAGTGGTGTGATCTCAGCTCACTGCCAAGTTCTGCCTCCGGGGTTCACGCCATTCTCCTGCCTCAGCCTCCCCAGTAGCTGGGACTACAGGCACCCGCCACCACACCCAACTGATTTTTTGTATTTTTAGTAGAGACAGGATTTCACCCTGTTAGCCAGGATGGCCTCGATCTCCTGACCTCGTGATCCACCCGCCTCGGCCTCCCAAAGTGCTGGGATTACAGGCGTGAGCCACCATGCCTGGCCTTAAAAAGGATTTTTAAAGCATAACATAGCTTGTTTTACCAACTTCTTTCTGCTTTTGTTGAAGAAATGGAGTATAATCTCTAGACAATTTAAAGGATTTTCTTATTTATTATTTTAAGCAGAAAAGTCCTTTTTCAAATAAAAATCCTGTTAGGAACCTTAAGTTTTAAAACAAGATGGTCTGCTGACAGTTAAGAGAATCCTGAGAGAGAGTTGATTTTGGGGTGGGGAAAGGTAACATGATTTAAAATTAACCAGTGTAGGCCAGCACAGTGGCTCATGCCTGTAATCCCAGCACTTTGGGAAGCTGAGGCAGGAGAATCACTTGAATCTAGGAGTTCAAGATCAGCCTAGGCAACATACACCTCATCCCTACAAAAAATCAAAAATTTGCTGGGCATGGTGGTATGTGCCTGTAGTCCCCGCTCCTCAGAGGCTAAGGCCGGAAGACTGCTTGAGCCCAGGAGGTCGAGGCTGCACTGACCCGTGATTGCACCACTGCCCTCAGCCTGGATGTCAGAGTAAGACCCTGTCTCAAAAAATAAAAAGTAAAATTAACCGTCGTAGTACAGAGTTCAAGACTTGGAATTAAAAGATCTCTGTTGAGTCTCTACCCTTTCACTTGTAGCTGTGAAATCTTAGACTAGATCAGTGGTTCTCAGTAGAAAGCAATTTGCCCCCCCAGGGGACATTTGGCAATTTCTGGAGAAGTTTTTGGTTTTCACACTGCTGGGTGGCAAGGAATATGCTTCTGTGATTTAGTTGGGTAGAGGCCAGGGCTGTTGCTAAAAAGTCTCCCACAACAAAGAATTATTCAGCCCAAAATGTCAGTAATGCCAGGCTGAGAAACACTCGGCTAGATATTTCAACATTTTTGAGCTTTGGTATCTTTTTCATGAATGGAATTAGTATATACTTCAGAGGGGCATTTAAGAAGGCTAAAGTTTTGAAAACATCAGCACAAACTGGGCACAGTGGTGAGCGCCTGTAGTTCCAGCTACAGGCTAGTTGGGAGGCTAAGGCAGAAGGGTCACTTGAGCCCAGTAGTTTAATAAGAGTTTAAGGCCAGCCTGGGCAACTTAGTGAGACCCTGTATTTTAAAAAAAAAAAAAAAAAAACACGTACCTTTAAAGAACTAACAAAGTCTCAAACTTTCCTTAAATAGCAAGTTTAGCGAGATATAATTTCCATACCATAAAATTCACCCTCTTAAAGTATGTAATTCAGGTGTTTTTAGCCTATTCCCAGAGTTGTGCCGTCATCCCCACTACCTAATTTTAGAGTGTTCTCATCACCCCAAGAGAAACCTGTTACCTGTTAGCAGTCAATCCCCATTCCTCCCTCCCCCTAGCCCCCACTAATCTTGTTGTTTCTGTGGATTTGCCTATTCTGGATATTTCATGCAAATGGAATCATCCAAAACATGGCCCTTTTGCCATCTGGCTTCTTTCACTGAGTTTAATGTTTGCAAGATTTTTCCATGTTGTAGGTTGTATCAATACTTCATTGCTTTTTATGGCGGAGTAATATTTCATTATATTGATGTGCTGCATTTTGTTTATCCATTCATTAGTTTTTGGAGACATTTGGGTTGTTTACACCTTTTCACTGTTATAAATAATGCAGTTAAGAACATTCATGTACATGCAGTGGCTCATGCCTCTAATCCCAGCACTTTGGGAGGCCAAGGCAGACAGATCACTTCAGGCCAGCAGTTTGAGACTAGCCTGGCCAACAGGGTGAAACCCTGTCTCTACTAAAAATACAAAAATTAGCCAGGCGTGGTGGTGCACACATGTAGTCCCAGCTACTTGGGAGGCTGAGACACAAGAATTGCTTGAAAACCCAGGAAGTGGAGGTTGCGGTGAGCTGAGATCGCACCACTGCACTCCAGCCTGGGTGACAGAGTGAGATTCTGTCTCAAAAAAAAAAAAAATTCATGTACAGATTTTTGCATAGACATGTTTTCTCAATTCTCTTGGAATTCCACCCAAAAGTGGAACTGCTGTATCATAAGATGTAGCTCCATGTTTAACTTCTTGAGGAACTGCCAAATTGTTTTCCAGAGTGGCTACACCATTTCACAGTTGCACCAGCAATGTATCTGGGTTCCAAGTCCTTCACATCCTCACTAACACTTGTTATTGTCTTTTTTATTTTAGCCATCCTAGTGGGCATAAGGTGTCATCTCATTGTTGTGTTTTGCATTTTTTGATGGCTAACATTCAGCAATTTCTTATGTGCCATTTGACCTTTTGAATGCCATCTTTGGAGAAATGTCTGTTCAGATCCTTTGCCCATTTTTTAACTGGGTTGTCTTCATTGTTGAATTGTAGGAGATCTTTATATATTCTGGATACATGTTTCTTATAGATACGTATTATTTTATTAAAATCAAATGAAAATATTATTTCAAAGAGCAGTGAAAATACATAACATATTCTAGGCTCAGGGTAAATAGAAAAAGCAGGAACTTTATCATCAGAGCCTAGTATATTACACAATTTTGTCTATACAGAAAAAAAGTTTTAATTGCCTTAAAATAGATTTCTTAATATTTAGCAATTTCTAAGTTTTTGTTTTGTCTTTTGAGTTAGAGGAGCATATGAGGAGAACGCCTATGTTTTAATTTTTAAGTGAAGAAAGTGCCAGTGGGAGAGAGAAATTCAGGGAGAGAAATTCAGGGAAAGAATTTTAAAAATAAGTAGTGTATTTTTTACTATTCTTTATCTCTGATGTCTATTGTGTGGTAAATAATTGCAGATTTTTTTTCTTAGACCTTAAGATTAAAAAGAGAAGGGAGGAAGGCTGGGCACGGTGGCTCACACCTGTAATCCCATCACTTTGGGAGGCCAAAACTGGCAGATTGCTTGAGCCTAGGAGTTCAAGACCAGCCTGGGCAACATGGCAAAAACCCATCTCTACAAAAAAAAAAAGAGAGAGAGAGAAAAATTAGTCAGGCATGGTGGTACACACCTGTAGTCCCAGCTACTCAGGAGGCTGAGGTGAGAGAATCTGTTGAGCCCGAGGAGGTAGAGGCTGCAGTGAGCTGTGATTGTGCCACTGCACTCTAGCCTGGGCAACAGAGCAAGAGCCTGTCTAAAAAAAAAAGAAGGGAGGAACTTTGTCCTTTTTTAAGGTTTTTTTTTTTTAACCTTGCTAAGTTTTTTAAATGAAGAATTACAGAGTTTTGGTAAAGAATGTCTTAAATAGTGAAAATAGTGGGTTTTCTGACTGTATTTAGATAATATTCCTTCTATGTATTTTTTTTTTCTATTCTAGTTCAGTCAAAGAGTGCTGATCCTTTGAAGTCAAAACATCAGTTGGACTTAGAGCGTGCTCATTTCCTTGTTACACAAGCTTTTGATGAAGATGAAAAAGAGAATGTTGAAGATGCTATAGAATTGTACACAGAAGCTGTGGATCTCTGTCTGAAAACAGTGTGTATAGCTACAAATTACATTTGATGAGTTATGCCAAAACATTTCTTCTCTTGCTAGTGAATTTTACATAACACCTTGAATAAAAGAATTTTAACAGAATAAAGAAATTATTTTATTTTAAATGTAACTACTCCTGAGTAAAAGATGATGAGTAGAAAGCCAATAATGGGTTTTTACATCTTATTAAAATTTTGAAAGTATTGAGTCTTAAATTACAAGAATTATTTTTAACCTTTCTATTCTTATAACTAAAATAAACTTACAGAATTCATTATCACAAATCTATTAATTTAGAATAAACATCCCCTTTTTTCAGTTTCACACACTAAAAAATAAGCTAGTGGTTTGGACGAGCCTTACTTATTTGCAGTGTAAAATCTGTATGCTGAATGGCTTTTACTGCTCCCTGCTGAGCCTTGGTTGGGACTGTTAGCTTCAAGGGACATCTAGTGCATAAGAGAGCAGTGTATTTGACAGGAGGATGAGGGAAAGTAGTTGAGACTGGTGTCCCCAGTGTCTTTCTGACTGGCTTTTTGGCAGTCTTTTGCTCAGAGAAACCATCTGGCCTGATTTCTGTGACTGCCTTGAGACTAAATGAGTGCTAGTGTTCTGAGGTTCCTGCCACTCAGCCTTCCACAGCACTGTGGTCAAACAGTTCTGGTCCAGTTATCACTTGTCCACATTAAGTGGTTTTAAAGTGCACCTCAGTGACAAATTTTCAACACTATTTTAAATGATACCTTTAAGGATGAAAATTAATGTCATCTTTGTTTATTCTCAATTTCAACAAGTGTAATATGCATTGTAAATTTTTTGCTTAGAAATATGGATCAAGCAAATGGAAAAATAATTATGCTTTAAAATGTCTCTTTCTGTCTCTTAAGTCTTATGAAACTGCTGATAAAGTCCTGCAAAATAAACTGAAACAGTTGGCTCGACAGGCACTAGACAGGTGAGTTTGATCTCTCAAGTTCTAATCCATGGATGGCACTTAGTGTTATTTAAACAAATTTATCTAAATGTGTTGTAAAGGCTGCAGTAACAAACCTCCATCTTTTAACTGTCATCTGAAACAAATCTACTTTCTACTTCTTAGTGAATTTACCTCCTCTCTCTAGTTCCCTGCTTTAAACTCAAGAAATAGCAAATCAATAAATGTTTTTAATTTTAGTTTAGAACAGAAAGGACTGTGATATTTGAAATGGAGGACCTCCTTTCTGTTGTGTAATATCAGACTTTCAAAGAGAACTTCCAGAGCCTTCCAGATCTGCTAAAAATAGAAAACATGAACATGAACTTGCTTTCAGCCATGTACATACCTCAGATTATACAGTGTGTAGCTCTTTCACCTCTTAGCTGAAATGTCAACTTTTCAATGAAGCCTGCCCTAACCATTGTTTAAAATTGAATCTCCCCCAGCAGTTGCAGCCTGATTATTCTGGTATTTTTCCCATAGCTCTTATTTTCTGAGGTCTGTGAGATTTACTAGCTTATTATATTCGCTGTTAATGTCTGTGTCCCCTCCAACCTTCATCCCCCAAATGTAAGCTCTGAGGGCAGAGATTTTTGTCTATTTTGTTTAGTGCTGTAACCAAGTACCCAGCGGAGTGCCTGACATGTAATATGTGCTCAGTAGATATTTGCTAAAAGAATGAATGAGTTTGCATAAGCGAATTATATATCTTGAAAGAGTGTTGTAGACACACAAAAAATGAAAGGGTGGAAATTGCTTTTATATCTATATCATGAATTATCTCCTTTTGAGGCTCTGACCTGATAGGTAACTGTACCACCCCAAGCCCTTCTTTTTTTAACTGAAGTAAAATAGTCATCCCTCCTTTTCATTGTCATCTACTAACTTTAGTTTGTTTCCTCAGATTCATGAAGATACAAGCACTTGACACACAGTTGTCTTCTCTATGTTGACTTCTTTCACCTGTCAGAATTATAAGTGACTTTATTACCTCTGTGGCTAACCCATCCAATATTCTCAAGTGCACCCTAAGCAAAGGGTGGGTGAGATAGCCATGGGCTCCTGTGAGGATCTTTTGAAACTTATGGATCCACTCTCTAGGAAAATGTACATGAAATTTTTTTGCATATAATTTCAGAGTTTTCACAAGAATCCTGAAGCTCATATATGCACCTCAGGTTAAGAACTTCTATTTTTTAGCTCGTTAGTTCTTTGACAGAACAAAGTCAAAATTCTGTTGCATATCATGTGAGGCTGTCTGTGATCCATCCCCTGCTTTCCTCTCTAGTCTCATCTCCTGCTGCCTCGTTTGCACTTCTCACAGGGGCAACATTCATTCTTTTGCAATTACCTGGCCAGGCACGGTGGCTCACGCCTGTAATCCCAGCACTTTGGGAGACCGAGGTGGGCGAATCACCTGAGGTCAGGAGTTCGAGACCAGCCTGGCCAACATGGCGAAACCCTGTCTCTACTAAAAATACAAAAATTAGCCAGGCGTGGTGGTAGGCACCTATAATCCCAGCTACTCAGAAGGCTGAGTCAGGAGAATCGCTTGACTGGGAAGGCAGAGGTTGCAGTGAGCCGAGATTGCGCCACTACACTCTAGCCTGGGCAATAGAGTGAAACTCCGTCTCAAAAAAAAATAAAAAATTCAAAAAAGAAATTACCTTAACTCATTGTGCTGTTTCATACTTCTGCACGTTTGTACATGTTCTTCTGTCTACTTAGAATGCTTACTCACTGCCCAGGTGAACAACTCTGCAGCTCAAGCATCAGTTCAGAGCACCCTTCTCCAACTCATCCCCACTTGACAATTCATTAAGTGAAAAACTTCTGTTGTACATTCATTTGCATGTAATACTTTCATTCTAGTATCTGTTATTTTTGATGCAATTGTCTGTCTTTCCCTACAAAACTATGAGTACCTTAAGGGTAGGGATTGTTTTATCCATTCTTTTATACCACTTACCTTACCTTGTATGGTGTCTGATTATGTAAGTGCTCAATTAATGTTGTCAATAGAATATCGTTTGTTAAAAATGCTTATCTTTGGAAGTAGCTGAAGTAGTGAAATGTTGGTTAGTATGTAAGAATTTTATATACTAATTTTACATTAGGGATGCTTGACTGGTTCTTCAAGTAAATTTTGTTTCCTGAAAAGCTTAAATGTGAGTAGGAAAACTAGAACAGTTGTTTGTTCCTTTCTGTTATAGAGCAGAAGCGCTGAGTGAGCCTTTGACCAAGCCAGTTTGCAAAATCAGGTCAACAAATGTTAAGCCAAAGCCACCTCCAGTGAGAGCACATTTTCCACTGGGTGCTAATCCCTTCCTTGAAAGACCTCAGTCATTTATAAGTCCACAGTCATGTGATGCACAAGGACAGAGATACACAGCAGAAGAAATAGAAGTACTCAGGTAAATAAGTTTACAATTAATTGTAATTAAGAATTTTGTTAACATGAATGCAGAATTTTATTTTCATTAGGTTTGCTGAATTGTATTCAGATTTCTCCTATAGTGTATTGTGCTTTTATTATGTAATTATATCATCATGTAGTCACAACTTGAAATAGTTAAAATTTTAGTTCTGATTTATTTTATTATTTTCATTTGTATTTTTTGAGACGGAGTCTCTGTTGTTCAGGCTGGAGTGCAGTGGTGTGATCTCGGCTCGCTGCAACCTCTGCCTCCTGGGCTCAAGCGATTCTCCTGCCTCAGCCTCCCAAGTAGCTGGGACTACAGGTGTGCGCCACCACATCTGACTAATTTTTTTTTTTTTTTTTTTTTTTTAATAGAGACAGGGTTTCATCATGTTGGCCAGGCTGGTCTCGAACTCCTGACCTCAGGTGATTCACCCACCTCAGCCTCCCAAAGTACTGGGATTACAGACATGAGCCACTGTGCCTGGCTTTAGTTCCAGTATATTTTAATATTAGCATTTTTGCTAGACATAATACACTTTGCTGAAAATCCTAGCATTCTGTGAAACTGAGCCACTAAAGGTTAAGGAGCAAAATGAGCTGTAGCAGACCACTCTTAATCTATGCAACTTTGTAACCAGAGCTCTAATGGGGGAAAAAATGTTACTTTGAAATAGGAGTGTAGGTGGTGCGCTGGCAGCTCAGTCCTGCAATCCCAGCATTTTGGGAGGCAGAGGGGGGCAGATCACTTGAGCTCAGGAGTTTGAGATCAGCCTGGGCAACATGCCGAAACCTCATCTCTACTAAAAATACAAAAAATAGCTGGGTATGATGATGTGCACTGTAATCCCAGCTACTTGGGAGGATAACTTGAGCCCAGGAGGTGGAGGTTGCAAAGCCGAGATCGCGCCACTACTCTCCAGCCTGGGCAACAGAGGGAGATCTTATCTCAAAAAAATAAATAAATTATATATATATAAGTTTTTTCTTTGAAAGGTTTTACATGCATTAAAAAAAAAAAAAAGAATATATGACAGAAACCTCCTTGCAAAGCCTAAGCTATATAACCATATGGCTCTTTACAGAAAACATTTGCCGACCCCCCGTCTGCGGGGGGTCATAGTGTGTCTGAAAGCAGTCTCAGAGGATATTAAAAATGTAAAACACCGCTACTCTGGACACACTGCCTGTGGAGTAACCCTGTTCCACAAGGAGCAGTACCAAAAAAAACGAAATGTGAAGCACAATAATGTGGAAATTGTTGATTGCCCTCTGAACCAGTGTAGCTAGGATAAGTCCCTGAGCCAGACAGGGTGGCTTTTTTAAAGTTGAGCACTGCAGAAAGTTCAGTCTGCTTAGAGCTGTGTAAGTCGTGTAGGTGTTCATCTTTTTATTTTCTAAAATTGAGCTGAAAGGGCTTCTGCCTGGGTAGCAGCCATCTGAGAGCATTTTTCTTTCCTTTCCTGCTGAAGATTTTAATTGTAGTCCTGCTAATCCGGCTCCCTTTGTCTAGGAAAAATTGCATATGCACCAACACAACACAATGCAGGACAAAGAAGGGTAGTTTTGAAGCTAAAAGACTGAATTAATAACAGTCCAACACTTTTCCATATGCTACCTTCACATGTTTGAAATTCCGTACTACACCAAAACAACTCTATATTCCACCTAACAAAATGCAGCTATCCTTCATGCGAGTGAAAAGTTTTCATCATCTTTCCAAAATAAGGCTGTACATAGTCCCAACAATCATTTCATCTATTCCTGACTATATTAAGTAGTCCTCAGATTTCCTGGCTATTGTTACCTAAAGACTAAATTCTGAAGTTACTCTGTAACGTCTTGTAAATAGAATAAGGGAGAGAAACAGATACAAGAAGGAAATAGTTAATATAGATAAATAAGCATATACACAAAACAAGGAGAATGCAAAGCTACTACAAACCTTATTTCTTTAATTTGTCGGTAGACCATAGCTGATATCTATGACACTTCCTTCCTCCACTACCCATTTCATATCCTCATAACCAGAAAATGTGAAGAGCATATATTTCAGAATTGTAAATGTCGTGTTTTTTTAATTCCAAAATAACTTAAGCAATTGATTTCTCCCTTTAGGCTTAGCATTGGTTTTGTGTCTTGGTGTCAAGGACACTTTCATTACCTCTTGAATAGTCTTGTCTTCTTGTGTGTGTTAGCCTTAAAAGAATATTCTTATTGATTTGAATTGATTCAGTTATTTTCTGATTTTCAATTGTGTTATGAAAATATTGTCCAAAGATATATCAACAACATGAGGTTGTCAGTTTAATTTTAATACAGTATCATACCTTGTCATTTAAATTTTAAAGAGTTGGAATAAGATTGGCAATTAAGGTAAACTTGAACAGTTAGGTTTTTTTCTCGTGTTTGATAGGACAACATCAAAAATAAATGGTATAGAATATGTTCCTTTCATGAATGTTGACCTGAGAGAACGTTTTGCCTATCCAATGCCTTTCTGGTAAGTAAGCGCTGTTGCAATTTTTAATTCCAATATTTTAACTTTTCAGTACTTTTTCAGTACTCTGAAGTTCAATTTAATAGCCTTGAAATTAAAATTTGTAATAAAAAACAAATTTGTTGGAATAGAGGGGTGGCTGTGGGAAAGGGGTAGGGCAACATAGCAAGAGCACTTTTGTTATTTGCCCAGTCATGAGGACATGAGGATCTCCTTTTGCCTAATATTATTTCTGTAGTGTCTAGCACAGTACCTGGTGTAAAGTAAGTACTCAGTAAATATTTGTCCAAGCAGTGATTGAATCACAACAGAAATTCTAACAGTAAAGAAACTGAATGGAAAAGGGGAATGGAATGATGTCATTGTTTACTAAGAAGACCAATTCAAGCAAGGGCTATTTATGAGAGAATTAGTTAGCACAGCCTTCCAGGACAATGGCAGCTTATGTCAAGAGCCTTAAAAATATTGTTTGGTTTGGGACTCCGAGCTTGTAGTCATCGTAAGGAAATCAACAGTCAAAGATGTACGTAATAAGGACACTCATCAAAGCATCTGTTACAGCAAAAAATTGTTGAAACAAACTAGCAATATGGGAATGATTAAATAATGGTACATCTATACAGTCAAATGTTATGCTACTCAAAATAAGTATTTGAAACTGTAGGGAAAAAAATGTTCCCATTACAGAAATTAAAAAGAAAATTATATATATGATGTCCCAAATTTTTTTCTTTTTTTTTTGAGATAGGGTCTCACTCCCATTGCCTAGGCTGGAGTGCAATGATATGATCATGACTCACTGCAGCCTTGACTTCTCAGGCTCAGGTGATTCTCCCACCTCAGCGTCTCTATAGCTGGGACTGCAGGGATGCACCACCATGCCCAGCTAATTTTTGTATTTTTGGTAGAGACAAGATTTTACCATTTTGGCCAGGCTGGTCTTGAACTCCTGACTTCAAGTGATCCATCTGCCTCAGCCTCCCGAAGTGCTGGGATTGCAGGTGTGAGCCACTGTGCCTGACCCTTATTTTTCTTTTCATGTATTTATAGATGCATAGGAAAAAAAATGATGTGGAGAGATATACCTGAATATTTATAGTGGTTATGTCTAGGTAACAAAATTGTGTGATTTAACTTCTTTTAGTACTTTTTTATTTTTCAAAATTTCTCCAATGAGCATGTTATGTTTATTATTAGAAAAAAAAAAGCTGGGTGCTTACTGTATAGAATGAAGGCTCTGTAAAGAACAAAAGGGCTGCTTTTTATTTTCTAGTGTTTTGCTGTTCTTTTGCCAAGGGTTTAGGTATCACAAAGCCAGTTAACATATTTTTTTCACTCAGGTAGCTGTGTGATGCTAGTAACTGATTGGGATCAAAGGAATTTTTATATCTGAGAAACTTTATAGCATTAATGTTCAGGGCAAGATTCTAGAGCCAGACTTTCTGGTCTCAAATCTTGTGTAACACTGGGCAAGTTGTTAAATCTGTCTCAGTTTCTTGTCCGTAAAATGGGGATAATAATAGAAACTACCTCATAATGTTACTGTGAGTTAATAAAATGTAAAACCCTGAGAATGGTGCTGTTATATAGCAAGCACTATATAATAAAGGTTAACTGCTAGAAAAATCATCATTTTGTTAGTTACTAAGTTATGTAACAATTTGGCTGTATGTTTCAAATATTTTAACAGTTTTTATACCTCTTTGACCAATGATTTTACTTCAGGAATCCAGTTGTAAGGAACTATTTAGAGATATACTCAAAAATTCGTACGAAAGCGATTTATCATTGTTGTTATAATTGTGAAAATGAATCGGTTATTCTAGTATCTTGACAATATTCAAATAGAGATGTAAACTTATCATTTCTATCTTTTTGCAGCAAATTAATGTAAATCATATTTGTAGTGCTTATACGACACAGTGTCCATAAGAAAAATGTTATATAGCCATAAACAATCAAGTTTTCAAGGAATGTAATAACATGGGAAAATGCTCATAATATAATTGGAAAAGTAAAATATGTAGCCATGCAGACTCCCTTAATTTAGGCATAGCACTTGTCACAGTTGGAATTTTTCTTTTTTTTTTTCTTTAAGGTGATTACTTGCTTAATGCTTGTCTGCTACTCTAGCGTATAAACTTCATAAGGACAGAGACCATGTCTGTTTTAATTAAGTTGCACCCCAGTGCCTACCACAGTATCTGGTGTATAGTAGGTATTCAATAAATATTTCTTGAAGTAGTTAAATTGGGAGAAAAACAAGAATAAATACTAAAATTACTATTCTAAGTGGCAAGATATTTTCTTATTTTTTAGATTATTTTACTGTAGGAACAATCAGAAGAAAAAGCAACAGTAAATGTTTTTAAGTTGGGGTAACAGATCATCAGGAAAAGGCTCCAGAATTTATCTTTCGCTAGAGAGATTGAATTATTTTTTAAAATTGTTTCTATTCTGGTCATGTATTACTTTTAAAATAATAAAATAAGCATTATTGAATAAATACTATAATTGTAAGTTTTTTTATTTTTTATTTTTTGAGTTGGAGTCTCACTCTGTCACTCAGGGTAGAGTGCAGTGGTGCGATCTCAGCTCACTGCAACCTCCGTCTCCCAGGTTCAAGAGATTCTTCTGCCTCAGCCTCCCAAGGAACTGGGATTACAGGTGCCCACCACACTCCTGACTAATTTTGTATTTTTGGTAGAGACTGGGTTTCACCATGTTATCTAGGCTGTTCTCAAACTCCTGACCTCAAGTGATCCGCCCGCCTCAGCCTCCCAAAGTGCTGGGATTACAGGCATGAGCCACCGCGCCTGGCTGTAAAATATTTTTAATATATTTAAGTTCTGAGGGAAAAAACCTTGAATTTAATAATCCTCTAGTGACTTGAGAGAACAAATATTATGGAATCTTGGATTTATGCTGAAATATGGTTCATATGACAGGTTAATAATAGATTATGAATTCGAATTTGCATTAATTTTTTCTCCTCAAAATTTTTGAGAGCTGTCTTTAAACTCTTCTGAATTCAATTAGCTCACTTTCTGTTTACAGTTAGCTCCTGATATTATACAGGTAACAAAATGCTACCTGGAATACTAGTGGTTCTGTGAGATGATAATAAAAAATGTTTGAGATATGTTATATGCCATATTCTATTCTAAGAGATTACAATAAACATTGGCTTATTTAAAGTCTAGAGGTATCCTTCAATGAAAAAACTAATACTTTAACCAGGAGTTTGTAGATCATACTTGGCCACAAAATCCTCTCTTCTCCCAGTATCTGTCAGCATTCTTTGAAAAAAAAAAAGTTATGTTTGTGCCAGTTTGTATATTATATACTTTCTATTACTAAGAAATCTTTTGAAAACCAAGGATTTGTTGCTCCTGCTCTAGAAAGGGTTTGGGGATGGTTGGGCCTGGTGGCTTGTGTCTGTAATACCAGCACTCTGGTATTTACTTGAGGAAGGCTGGTGGATCGTTTAAGCACAGAAGTTCTAGACCAGCCTGGGCAACATATGGAGACCTCAACTGTTAAAAAAAAAAAAAAAAAAAAAAAAAAAAAGGTTTAGGGAAAGGGGGAAAGGTAGATGTTTCCCCTTGGTGTACACATCAATTTTAGAGAAATATTGTTACACACAGTGAGTAGAGGGTAATGGATAAGAATGGTGGACTTGGCACCAGAGACCTGGATTCAGATGCCAGTTCTGCTATTTCTTAGGTGTCTGACCTTGGTAAGTCATTAATCACTTTAAGCTATTTCCAAAAATAATTCCTTTAATAGAGTTGTTTTAAGAATTAAGTGGATTATGTATGTAAAGCACTTTAGCATGATGCCTGGCACGTGGTTAGTATTCACTACATTAGCTACACTCATTATTAGCCTTGCCGAGTGGAGTTTGTAAAGAACCAGCTTTGAATCTTTAGCTTCCTAGGTCCTTTTGAATGAATCAGCTTGTACTATTGTTAATGGTTTCATTTTATTGCTGAATTTCTTGAATACAGTTATGCTAAATTTTAAAAATTATATTCTTAAATATAAATGAATTTAAGTTGTTCTTCTGTTTTCAATTATTTAGGTATATTTTTTAATTGGTGGGGATGATCAGGTTGACTGGACTCTATAAAGAGCCAGATTTGACCAGAAGGTTATTTTAGGATAATACAGTACTGCTATAATCACTAGACCAAAAAAAAAAAAAAAATCTCTAGGAAATTTAATTTTGGCTTTGAGTCATCTTTTAAGATTAATTTTTTTATTTTAATTTTTATTATTACCTCAGTGATAGATGGGGCAAGCTACCGTTATCACCTAAACAAAAAACTACATTTTCCAAGTGGGTACGACCAGAAGATCTCACCAACAATCCTACAATGATATATACTGTGTCCAGTTTTAGCATAAAGCAGGTGAGCATTTATTTTGTATGATTTTATAGAAAAGTCATCATTTTAAAGTAATTTGTGTATAGATTTGAGTTTTTTCTTAGATTTTTTATTATATATTCAGGTACAGAAGTGTAATTGGAAAAATTGTTCATTCTACACATTTTGACTGAAACATGCTGAGATAGTATAAGTATAAATCACAGTTTTGAGTGGTTACAGATTTTTATGTGGGCCCTGTTTATCATTATGTACCTGTAAATGCAAAAGTTGAGAATCTGAGTTTCACCTTTGATAAAGGAATAGGTATCAGCAATAGAAGGATATTTGATTATTTGAGTAATTATTCAAAATCAATTTTTTTGAAATACATTATTTAATTTTTCTAGGATTTATTAGAATAAAATGTGTGAGTTGGCAGTATAGCGTTTCTATTTGTTACTTTCCTATTCAAATAATAACCAAGAAAATATTTAGTATACATTGTAGCACTATTCAAAATAACAAAGACATGGAATCAACCTAAATGCCCATCAGTGACAGATTGGATGAAGAAAATGTGGTACATAAACACCTTGGAATACTATGCAGCCATAAGAGAATGAGATGTCTTTTGTAGGAACATGGATGGAGCTGGAGGCCATTATCCTTAGCAAACTGACGTAGAACAGAAAACCAAATACTGCATGTTCTCACTTATAAGTGGGAACTAAATGATGAGAACAGCTTAAAAGAAAGAAACAGCAGACACTGGGTTCTACTTGAGCATGGAGAGCAGGAGGAGGGAGAGGAGCGGAAAAAATAACTATTGGATACTGGGCTAATAGCTGGGTGTTGAAATAATATGTACAACAAACACCTGTGACACGAGTTCACCTATGTTACCTTCCACGTGTACCCCCGAACCTAAAACAAAAGTTTTAAAAAAATATATTTAGTATAAAAAGTAGGTACTTGGGGCAATGTACCTATATTGCGGTAATGTTGAAATTACATGAATGAATATGAATATGTTATTCTTATTAACAGACAATAGTATCGGATTGCTCCTTTGTGGCATCACTGGCCATCAGTGCAGCTTATGAAAGACGTTTTAATAAGAAGTTAATTACCAGGTAAAAATGTGTCTCTCTTTACCTTTTTTGTGTAATTGTCCCTTAACTAGAAATTTAAAACTTAAGCCTTATCTGTATAGAAAGGGGAGAGGGCATATCATTCAGAATGTGGCCCTTCTGTAGAAATTAAGCAGATGATTTATGAATGTGGAAAGATACGCTAAAACAGTCTTAAGAACCTATACACGTAGTTAATATATATGAAATTAATGTGTTTTGAAATAAATGAAATTGATCAAAGTAAAATCATGTCATATTGATAATACTTTGTAATTGGACTGTTAAGTGAGGTAGTCACTAGCCACATGTGGCTATAGACACTTGAAATGGGTTAGTCTGAATTAAGAGGAGATGCACTGCAAGTGTAAAATGCATGAGATTTTGAAAACTTAGAACATAAAAAATGCAAAATTGCAAAATATCTCTAATTTTTATGTTGATTATATGTTAAAATCATATTTTGATTTGTGATTAAATAAAACATCAAAATAGGTTTTGCTTTTTTTTTTTTTTTTGAGACAGAGTTTCGCTCTTGTTTCCCAGGCTGGAGTGCAATGGCATGATCTCGGCTCACCACAACCTCTGCCTCCTGGGTTCAAGCTATTCTCCTGCCTCAGCCTCCCAAGTAGCTGGGATTACAGGCAGTTTTACCTTTTTAACTTTTATTGTGGTTACTAGGAAATATAACGTATTTCTGTTGGCTTGAACTGCTTTAGAATGTATTGAAATGTTTCTGAAATACTTTTTCAGTTTTTAAAAGATACATTAGCTTAAAATCATTCATTGCAAGAACTAAGCATTGTAATTTTTTCAACTTTTCCTGAGCGGTTTTTGTGTGTTAAATCCTAAGAGTATAAAGATGAATTAGACGCAGTCCTTAGTTTCAACTATTTGCCATATAAGTGGTCCAAATGTATTTTAAAAGAAAATTGATACTGATAGTTGTTGAAGTATGTTATTGTATAATTTTATGCAACTTTATGTCAAAGTTGTATCTACTTGCCTTAGTTGTGGTTAATTGAAGTGGTCTTTACTTCTTAGGGCCAGTGGTAAAAGATTATTTTAACTGGCTTAAAATATATACACTTAATAGATGATTTATTAGGGTATATAAGTTAACATTGAGCACTTTTCAGAATATTTTGAAATTTATGTCCACTTTGTGATCTCAGAAAATTACCTAATTAATAGTAAATAAGCACTTTGATTAGGGTGTAGTTCATTTTCTAGGCCTATTGTAGGAAAATATTCTTCTGTTTGTTTTTATGAAATTGCCAAGACGGTAGTATATTCCTGAATGAAATGTCCTGTATAGTAGTAGATATTGAATGCTAATGTTGGTATTTTAATATTTATTTTTCTTACAAAAGCATAATTTACCCTCAAAACAAGGATGGTGAACCAGAGTACAATCCATGTGGGAAGTATATGGTAAAACTTCACCTCAATGGTGTCCCAAGAAAGGTGAATAATGTCTCTCCCCACTCCCATCCCTTGTCTGTCTCCCCTCCCTACCTTTGAATCTTGAGTGAAATCATTAAGAAATGTCATCTGTTTAAACATTTTAAAAGTTAGAGTCTGTGATATTATATATTACTACCAGTAGCATCATGTGTTAATAATTAAAAATTAAAACCATGACAAGTATAAACTTGTTTTTTAAATGGTTTTGAGAAAATTTATACAGTTTCAAAAAGTAACATTCAACTAAGGATTGCTAATGCTTAAAATAAATTTTCATCTGATAGTTCATCTGATTGTTTTGATTAAAAGGAAATCAGACAAACTAAATCTGTTAGGTCAGAAGAGTGTATATGTAGTCATAACTTAAGTGTAAGAAGCCTTTGAAATTATTTCCTTTTAAATATATATGCATAATTTTAATTCACACTAATTTCTTTAAGGAAAGACTCTGAATTCTGTTATAAGGGCCTTGCATTGTTAGGGTTCTCCACCACCTGTCCATGTTGAGATCCGTGCAGCAACATCAGCATCACCTGGAAGCTTGTTAGTTTTGCATAATTTCAGGCTTCGCCCTAGACCTGCTGAATCAGAATTTGCATTTCACGTAGATCCCCTGGTGATCCAGCCTGAAAATCGTTGCTCTGTAGTTCAGTAATACTCAAATTTTAGTATGCACAGAATCACCTAGCAGGTGATTATCTGTTATTAAAACAGGTTTCTGGACCTCACGCCCAGAGTTTCTGATCTGGAGGTCTGAGATGAGATCAAAATTTGCATTTCTAACAAGATTCCAGGTGTTGCTGATGTTGTTGCCTAGAATACTCTCTCAGAGCCATTTTACCTGATTACTTAAAAAGTAAAGAAAATTATTGAGAATAATTTTACTGAACTATAATTCTTGACCTCTTGTTTAAAGAATCTGTAAAGATGTATTGCATAATCTTCCTGTTGGTGTTAAATCAAAATTCTTCTTATCCTCATATCTCTCAGAACACGTTTTTTGTTTTGTTTTTTTTTTGAGATGGGGTCTCACTCTGTCACCCAGGCTGGAGTGCAATGGCATGATCTCGGCTCACTGCAACCTCCGCCTCGTGGGTTCAAGTGGGTCTCCTGCCTCAGCCTCCAGAGTAGCTGGGATTACAGGCACCCGCCACCACGCCCGGCTAATTTTTGGTATTTTTTAGTAGAGACAGGTTTTCACCGTGTTAGCCAGGATGGTCTCGATCTCCTGACCTCATGATCCTCCCGCCTCGGCCTCCTAAAGTGCTGGGATTACAGGTGTGAGCCACCGCACCCAGCCTCAGATCACTTTTTAATATAAATTAGATACTGTATCTGATTACTTCCTCTGTTATTTGTATGTATTTTCTAGCCATAATGTTCTACTTCTACAACTATACGTGAGCCTTTTTATAGGTTTAGAATAAAATGATAATAATACTGTATTTAAAAGTGAGGCCCTTTTGTAATTATTTTAAATGTACGTTTCTAGAATAATATAGGTTGAGTATCCCTTATCTGAAATACTTGGTACCAGAAGTGTTTTGGATTTTGGATTTTAAAAAATTTTTAATATTTGCAGAATACCTACAAGTTGAACATCTCTAATCTGAAAATCCAAAACACTCCAGTAAGTATTTCCTTTGAGCATCATGTCAGCGATAAAGAAGTTTTGGATTTTGGGGTATTTCAAATTTTAGATTTTTTATTTCAGACGCTCAGCCTTTTAATTTCAGTGATAGTTACATGACATTTAATCAGTTGATCAAGGTTATCATCTGACAGATTAGCTTGTAAAATTGAATAAAGACATCATATTAAAAAGAACATTTTATAATTGGTATGATTCTAGAAACATTACCTTAATAGCCGTCAGCATATTGTGCCTTATATTTTATCAGTATGAAAGATATGTTTTTATTTCTTGATAGAAAGGATTTTAAGATATTTTGTGCACCTAAGAAGGTTAATGTTCTCTTTCTCCAGGTGATAATTGATGATCAGTTACCTGTTGATCACAAGGGAGAATTGCTCTGTTCTTATTCCAACAACAAAAGTGAATTATGGGTTTCTCTCATAGAAAAAGCATACATGAAAGTCATGGGAGGATATGATTTTCCAGGATCCAACTCCGTAAGTAATAGATAAGACGATCCAGACACAGATTTAAGCTATCTAATATAACTGTTTTAAATTTGAAAAATTCTAGATAGTCTTTTTGTTTATAGGGAAAGAGAGCAGATTATCAACCCCTGAAAAAGGATGACTAGTCCCCGTATTATGGGGATATATGTATTTTCTTGTGTATCTGGGAAAGCCTAAACCATGTCTGCTTTTGTTGGGATACAAGGCTAATTATAAATACAGTGTACCTTTCCAGAGCAGTCTGTTTAGATCATATGGATGTGTCATATTGTCATGTATATTTTTATTTGTAATTCAGGTTCAAGGAGTTACTTGTTTTATCCAATCTTAACAGAACTTAACCTGTAAGATTGGGGTGTCTGCCAGTGACCTTTTGTTGCATGAGGTAAACTAGACTTGAGCCAGAAAGAAATTAGTCAGATTGGCATGACTTTAAATTCTTACAATAACCAGCCTGTGGCCTTAGAAAAAGTGTTTAACCTTTCTTAGCCTCTTCATGTATCCATAATATAAGGATAATATCCACCTCTTGTCTTAAAGTCGTAAAGATGAAAATTGCATCTTTATTCCAACAATAAAATGAAGTGACGTATGCAAATCACCCATCATTCGTAAGTGATTAGTTTCCCTGCCAAACCAGGTATCCTTGACTTCTCCGGTTCTTTTTTTTTATGCCCAGTTCTAATGCTAGGCAAAGAATATATAGGTCATAATTAAATGCAATAGGATGTTACGGTTTTTCTTTTCCCAGCCTATGCTTTCAGTTGCTCTATCCTTCACATACTTTTAGTTTAGCTTTCTAATTGTTGCTTGTTAATTTACTCAGTGACGTTTAGAGAGAGAAAGAATGGGAATGTATGTAAAACATGAGGAACATCATTGCAAGAACTCACTAAAGGACTTGCGACTGCATCATTGAAGCAGTTTTTTCTGTTACATGTCTTTTTATCATATTCACCTGTAAAATAGTTTATTTAGGAAAAGCAACAAAGATTGTAGGGAAAAATATGCATGTTCAAATTCAGGTAGGAATTTGAGTTAAATAAGAAGTATATTACTGGTTGAAAACAACTACCTTCTGATTTACTTCTACCAAAATCATTATGCCAAATCAGTGAGATGTAATAGCTGCTCTGGGGATTTAAGAACTTGCAAATGACCCTGGCAGTCCTGAAATGTGTTTCTGTTGCAGAATATTGATCTTCATGCACTGACTGGCTGGATACCAGAAAGAATTGCCATGCATTCAGATAGCCAAACTTTCAGTAAGGATAATTCTTTCAGAATGCTTTATCAAAGGTAAATATTTTTCTTTGTTTTATGTGTGTGGTAAATGTGGCCGTTTAAAAACATCATGCTAGCTGGCCGTGGTGGGTCATGCCTGTAATCCCAGCACTTTGGGAGGCCGAGGCAGGCAGATGACCTGAGGTTGGGAGTTGCAGGACCAGCCTGACCACCATGGAGAAACCCCATCTCTACTAAAAATACAAAATTAGCCGGGTGTGGTGGCAGGCACCTGTAATCCCAGCTACTCAGGAGGCTGAGGCAGGAGAATCGCTTGAACCCAGGAGGCAGAGGTTGTGGTGAGCCGAGATTGCGCCATTGCACTCCAGCCTGGGCAACAAGAGCAAAACTCCATCTCAAAAATAAATAAATAAAAATTTAAAAAATAAAAACATCATGCCTTATTTAGAATAGAGATTGCAGAAGCTGTTGTTTTTAGTTATTAAGGAAATTGTTTTTAAAATAGACTTCACATTTTGTACTTCCTATAGTCAGTCCTCAGTTATCTTCTCTTAATAGTTACAGTTAATCCAAATTGTAGATAATCCAAAATATTAGAATATGTAATACGGAAAAATTATTTTAGATTTACTAATTAGTTACCAAGTTGAGGGAAAGTGGGAAAAGAGAAGTCTGAGAAGTTAAGCCTTAAATGGATAATCCATATCCATTTAAGGGACTGGAAGTTTGTCTAAACAGTAATATACATTCGGTTGCAAAACTAGAAAGCTCAGTGATTTAATAAATAAAATGATATGCCTGTTTGGGAAATGCCTGTGGTATTTCACGTCTTTATTTTTATTTCTAAACCACTTGAAATTTAGCATTTGTTTTCCTTCTTTGGTAGGTTTGTGGTTTAGAATTAAGTTGCCAGAAACTTAAAAAAAAGAGAAATGTGATAATTTATTTTATATATTGTGCATTAGAAATGTACTTCTTTTTGAAAATTCTTCAGGGGTAGGAACAGCCCATTTTCGTGTAAGCCATTAGACTAAAAGATGGTGTGATCTTAGATTACAAATGTGTTTTATTTTAATTTATTGTCTTTGGGGTTCATTCCAGATTTCACAAAGGAGATGTCCTCATCACTGCGTCAACTGGAATGATGACAGAAGCTGAAGGAGAGAAGTGGGGTCTGGTTCCCACACACGCATATGCTGTTTTGGATATTAGAGAGTTCAAGGTTTTGCCTTAAATCTTTTTATTTTTCTTGTTGGATAAGACATTGCAGGGATCCCAGATAATTTATCAGACTTTTGAATACTGAGAAATCAAGGTTTAAGTGGAGTTTATAAACCATTTCACCTACTACATTAACTTGATCTCTGCCATTGGAAGTTATGAAGTTAAAAGGTGGGGAAGGAAATCATAGGGATGGCACAGATACTGACGACAGAACAGAAATGCTGTTGTTACACCTCTTTGTCTTTTCCATAAAACCAGCAGTTTTGAGGTGGAATACATAGCTCCCAAGATTGCAAGCTGCTTCTTGGTGTTTGGATCAGTCACAGTGTTAAGCTCTAGAGCAGTGGTCGCCAACCTTTTTGGCATCAGGGATCTGTTTTGTGGAAGACAGTTTTTCCACAGACTGGGGGGTGGGTGGGAGCATGGTTTCAGGATATAACTGTTTTACTTCAGATCATCAGGCATTAGATTCTCATGAGGGGAACACAGCTTAGATCCCTCGCATGCACAGTTCACAATAGGGTTCACACTCCTATGAGAATCTAATGCCACCACTGATCTGACAGGAGGCAGAGCTCAGGCTGTAATGCTCACTTGCCCACTGCTCACCTCCTGCTATGCGGCCCAGTTCCTAACAGGCCATGGACCAGTACCTGTCTGTGGCCCGGGGGTTGGGGACCCCTGCTCTAAAGCATAGTAGACACTGAATAAATACTTATGAAAGTGGGCCAGGCATGGTGGCTCACATTTGTAATCCCAGTAACTTTGGGAAGCTGATGCAGAAGGCTCTCTTGAGGCCAGGAGTTCAAGACCAGCCTGGGCAACATAGTAAGACCCCACCTCTACAAAAAATAAAAAAATATTAGCTGGGCATAGTGCCATATGTCTATAATTCCAGCTACTCAAGAGGCTGAGGTGGGAGATTGCTTGAGCACAGAAGATCAAGGCTGCATTGAGCCATGATCACACCACTGTACTTCAGCCTGAGTGATAGAGACCCTGTCTTAAAAAATAAAAAATTGTGAAAGAGGAAGAAAATAGGAAGATAGCTGGGCATAAGATACATGCCAGTGTGTTTTGTGTGAGCAAGTATTTTTCTTCCTAGAAGCCCTTGCGTGCTGTGAGGCCTTTCAGACAGACCCTATTTCTGCAATATCTGGTTAGAATATTTGACTTCATTACTTCTGAGGTTGTTGTTATTTTTAACTGAAAAATGGATTGGTTTTATGGATTCGAAAATACAAAGATTATTAAAGAAGTACTATTTCTTAATGAAAGACCCTTGATAACAGAACAAATAGAAGTAGTGATCAGTCAGCAATAACAGAGCACTACTATGTGTTAATTAGACTGGTTTTCTTATGTGTGGCACATGGAATTACAGTCACGTGTTGCTTAGTGATGAGTATACATTCTAAGAAATGCATTGTTAGGTGATTTTGTTGTGGCACAGACATCATAAAATGTACTTACACAAACCTAGATTGTACAGCCTACTATACACCCAAGCTCTGTGGTATAGCCTAGTGCTCCTAGACTACAAACCTGTACAGCATGTTATTGTATTGAATACTGTAGGCAATTATAACAACTTGGTATTTGTATATCTAAACATAGAAAAACACAGTAAAAATACGGTATAAAAGATTTTGTTAAATGGTACACCTGTATAGGGCACTTACATGATTGGAGCTTGCAGGACTGGAAGTTACTTTGGGTGAGTGAGTGAGTGGTGAGTGCATGGGAAAGCCTAGGACATTGCTGTACACTACTGTAGACTTTATGAACGCTAGACATGTAGACTTTATAAAAATATTTTTTTCTTCAATAATGAATTGTTCTAAGCCAGTCAGATTCATCAGTGGTGGTTGTATACCAACTTTAGTGATACGAATGTTATTAATAAGTTCTGATTAACCCACTACCATCGGAGCAGCCCAATAATAAATTAACCTTGGCTTACTATAATTTTTTACTTTATAAACTTTAAATTTTTTTTAACTTTCTGGCTCTGTAATAACAACTAGCTGAAAACACAAACACATTGTAGAGCTGTACACAAGTACTTTACATGAGCTTTTTTCTGTTAATTTTTTTTTAGGCTGTTTTGTTAAAATCCGAAACATAAACACACACATTAGCCTAGGCCCACATGGGGGCAGGATCATCAGGATGTCACTTGGCAATAGAACTTTTTCAGCTCCATTATAATCTTATGGAACCACTATGATATATGTAGTTCATCACTGTCTAACATTTCATTATATGGTGCATGACTGTATATGAATTAATGAGGACAGTAGGGACCTATTGCACCATTTTAAAATTTATAGTCTTGGAACTTTCTAAATTAGCTGGTCAGTGTTGAACCCCCCAGCCATGCTCTATAGAATTGTTTCTTTAAAAGTGGCATAAAAATTGCCCACTTAAAGCAAAAAATATAAAAATTATGTTAAATTAAGTACGCCAATAAGTTTGGGGTTTTTTAGAATTGTAATTTGCCACAGATACCAGTCAAAACATTTTAAGTGGCTGGGCACCGTGGCTCACACCTATAAATCCTAGCACTTTGGGAGGCTGAGGCAGGAGAAATGCTTGAGGCCACGAGTTCAAGACCAGCCTGAGCAACATAGCAAGACCCCATCTCTACAATAAATAATTTTTTAAAAAATTAGCTGGGCATGGTGGCACGTGCCTGTAGTCCCAGCTACTTGGGAGGCTGAGGTAGGAGGATCACTTGAGCCCAAGGTTGCAGTGAGCTGAGATCACACCACTGCACTCCAGCCTGGTTGACACAGTGACACCCTGCCTCAAAAAATGTATATTTATATATAAAGGTTTTCTCCAGTACTCTTTTATTGGGTATATTCAAGGAGTTTCCTAGGTGCATTATTTTTATTTTTTATTTTTTGCTACTTATATTTTGAAGTGTTTATTCAATTCTGACTTCTTTTTTTTTGAGACAGTCTTGCTGTGTCGCCCAGGCTGGAGTGCAGTGGCGCGGTCTCAGCTCATTGCAAGCTCCGCCTCCCAGGTTCATGCCATTCTCCTGCCTCAGCCTCCCGAGTAGCTGAGATTACAGGTGCCTGCCACTACGCCCAGCCAATTTTTTATATTTTCAGTAGAGACGGGGTTTCTCCATGTTAGCCAGGATGGTCTCAATCTCCTGACCTCATGATCCACCCACCTTGGCCTCCCAAAGTGCTGGGATTACAGGCGTGAGCCCCCACGCCCGGCCAATTCTGACTTCTGTTTTAAAATATTTCCATATTTGATTCAAGCATTTATCTCTAGGACCTCTTTTTTGCAGAAAGACCTAATCTTAGACTCTGACAGCTCTGCTCAGTATTACATCATTGGTGGCTTTCTTCACTTAAAGAGATTTTCAATATTTATTAATTTTGCATAAAAGTGCTATCATTTTTGTTTGACTACCTGTAATCTGCTCGCATATTCCAAGGTCTTCATTTTAGTCTCAGTGATTCTCTCTTTGGGTCATTTTTGTGTCTTTGAGGTGATGTTTCATAAATAGTCTACTATGGAGTTACATCTCCAGATCAGGGTGCTGACTTCAGTTCACACAAGTGTTATCATAGAATTTCTGAAGCTGTCCAAGGCTTTTCCTTTGCTGCTACTTGGAAATAACTTTAGAAATTGGATGTTTCAGCAAAATCAAATTTTTTTTTTTTTTTTTTTTTTATTCTCTAGCATTCCTCCTTTTTAGGGCTGGTTCTCTACCCATCCAAACAAAATCTACATCCATATCTTGGTGTCCTTGAATATCACTGATGCTGGGGGTCTGTCTCTGAAAAGCTTAGCAGCAATTTGCTCTCCTTTGTGCTGCTCTTTTAGGAAGTGTTAAGAGTCCTGAAATGAGGCAGATTACCTGCTTATGGAGAATTAAATTTTTTGAAAAGAAAGGAATTAGAGTTAAATGTCGGTTGACTTATGTGTGGTGAGACACATATGGTGTAGAAGATATTGATGAAAGAAATTGTATTAATGAAGCTTCTAGGGAATATAGCCTAAGAGGAATGAGTCTTATGTCCAGAAATCACATACATCTACCCCCAGCCACAATTTGTCACCATTTAAAATAGCAAAGGAATGTGTTGTTGTGGTTGTTTAGATGTCTCCCAAACAGTTTGATTTATGATATCGTTAGAAAAAGTACACCATTTCCTAAGGTGACTGCTTGCAGTAAGATAAATATTATTTTGGATTTACCACCTCTTTTATTTTCCCGAATCAATGTAATCAATTCTGTAGACATGCCTGGTATTTACTGAGCATTTACCTTTACATTCTGTTCCATAAATGAGTGGAAGATCTGAAAAGGGATGATAGTGTCAAGGAGTTAATGATTACACTGGGGAGTCAAGATGACTACATTTGTAGGAAACAATATAAGATAGGATACTATTTGTTTTAAACTAATGTAATACAGATTGCTAGCACTATGAAGTTTGGAGAATTCAAAGTAATTAAAAGAAAGAAATTACTAAATGCTAGATACTTTATGTTAATTCCATTTGATCTTCACAGCCATCTTCTAGGGACACATCATAATCTTCATTTTATATCTGAGTAAATGAATGTTCAGAGAGGGTAAATGACCCACCCAAAGAACTGGAATTTGGTCCCATTTTATTCTGACCCCAAAGTCCATGTTCTTTTCTCTTTTCTTCACTATGTCTGTCTGCACTGAGAAGAAAGGGTAGCTAAAGGGATCAAAGAAGGCCTTTCAGAAAAAGGGAACAGCATAATCAAATGCCTTTAGAGGCAAAATTGAATAAGGATTTTATTGCATTCTGAAAGGAAAAACTAGATTAGAGCCAAAGGTACATGGAGTATAAATACTGGAAAATAAAGTGGGGCCAGAGTAGAGTGAGCTTTGAAAAGGCAGAACATACTTCATGCTCTAAGGCAGTACTGTCTAATAGAACTCCTGCAATGATGGAAATGTTCTTTATCTGGGCTGCCCAATGCATTAGCTACTAGCTACCTGTGGTCATTTAACATTTGAAATGTGGCTGCTGTGACTAAGGAACTGATTTTTGAATTTTATATAATTTTAACTTAACTACATGCGGTGAAAGACTACACTATTAGACAGCTCTAGGGAGTAGGTAGCCATTTACAGTTTTTGATCGATGTATGACCTGGTGAAAGTGTTAAAAATATTAATTTCAAGTTGATTTGAAGGGAAAAGAATTGGTAAGTATTCGGTTCATCCTGTAATAAGAGAACTAATATGGTAAAAACTGTTTTGCAACTTAATGTTATCTCCTGCTTCTTTTTTATATAGGGGCTGCGATTTATCCAGTTGAAAAATCCTTGGAGTCATTTACGTTGGAAAGGAAGATACAGTGAAAATGATGTAAAAAACTGGACTCCAGAGTTGCAAAAGTATTTAAACTTTGATCCCCGAACAGCTCAGAAAATAGACAACGGTAAATATATCTTTTTAATTGTAATACCATTTATTCTTCAAAAAAAAAAAAAAAACATGTTTTAACAAGACAAAACGTGTAACTGACTTAAATCATTTAGCATTAAGATTTTTTTAGATTAACAAAGATATTAATTTTCAGGAATATTTTGGATTTCCTGGGATGATCTCTGCCAGTATTATGATGTGATTTATTTGAGTTGGAATCCAGGTCTTTTTAAAGAATCAACATGTATTCACAGGTAACTTTTTGCACATTGCAGAGTATGCTTTATAATAGCATCCACTTTCTTCACTTAAAAACATAATGGTGCCAGGCACGGTGGCTGATGCCTGTAATCCCAGCACTTCGGGAGGCCAATGTGGGTGGATCAGTTGAGCTCAGGAGTTCTAGACCAGGTTGGGCAACATGGCAAAACCTCGTCTCTACAAAAAATACAAAAATTAGCCAGGCATTGTGGCGCACACCTGTAGTCAGTCCCAGCTACTCAGGAGGCTGAGGTCAGCAGGTTACTCAAGCCTGGGAGATGGAGGTTGCAGTGAGCCAAGATCACGCCACTGCTCTCCAGCCCGGACAACAGAGCAAGACTCTGTCTCAAAAAAATAAATAAAAAATGGAATGGTTAATTTAGGAAGACTAGCATTCCCTCTTTTTGTCACGCCCACAGTGACTATCTTGTTAATAGTTGTTTTCTCTCCATGCTTCCTAGTTGTGCCAAAAAAATTTAAAAACAGTAAAACAAAACCAAAAACTCGGATAGCTTAATTCACTTTTTGAAATAGTGTTATATTTTAGCTCTATGAGAAATTTAATTACAACCTTCTTTGTTGACTTTATCTTTTAGTACTTGGGATGCTAAGCAAGGACCTGTGAAAGATGCCTATAGCCTGGCCAACAACCCCCAGTACAAACTGGAGGTGCAGTGTCCACAGGGGGGCGCTGCAGTTTGGGTTTTGCTTAGTAGACACATAACAGACAAGGTACTGATACCCTTCTAATGATATCCCATACAGAAATTTTTTTAATGTAGTTAGAACATTGTGAAAGACATACGTAAACCCCAGCCTGTTTAATTTACATAGGTGCCCTGAGAATAGTGTTTTCTCAGATAAATGAATATTTTCCTCTAAGGAAATTTGTATTTTATAAGTATACACTTAAAATCTTGTTCAAAAGTCATCTCTGAAGAAAAGTATGAGGGAGTTTATGCTTTTTAGTGAGGGTTTGGGGGTTGATCGTATATAGTTTAGATATTAATATTAACATTGAAATATGCTGAAGGGAGTTTGGAAATGTTGAATAATTAATCTTGATTCTGTAAAGGTTAACCATAATCTTAATAGCCTCTGAATCTTATTTAATATATTACTTCATACATTGTGGTCATCTATTAAAATGACAATTTAATTCAGAAAAACAGTGTTTCTTATAGCACTAAATAGCTGAAAACAATGCTCTTAAAATTAGAGGTATTTTAACTTTAAAGAGCATTTTTTGTGGAGAGATTTAAAAAGAAAATAAATAGCATTTTGAACCCATTTTCTAACCACATTGGATTCTTTGT
This sequence comes from Pongo pygmaeus, assembly GCF_028885625.2. Taxonomy (NCBI): domain Eukaryota; kingdom Metazoa; phylum Chordata; class Mammalia; order Primates; family Hominidae; genus Pongo; species Pongo pygmaeus. Next base: position 138,723,522 of record NC_085930.1, on the reverse strand, counting down.
GATTTTAGGATGATTTTGCGAATAATCGAGAATTTATCACAATGGTTGTATACAAGACTGATGGGAAAAAAGTTTATTACCCAGGTATGTTTAGTAGCCCAGCAAACATTAAAATAAACATACATGAGATTTTATTTATATGATTAAGTTGAAAAATGACACATTTTATGTAGATAATATAGAGAAATAATTATGTTGATAGACTAATAGAAACCACTCAAGCAGATGGGTATTCATGCTGTTCTGTGTTTTGTTTTGATTTGTTTTAATTTAGAGACTCCAAGGGGGGATTTCCATATTCTCGCACATGGCTGTCAGAATTTTATTTCTGAAACTTAAATGATGTCTTTTACTCTAATCAAATGTATTCTGTGATTTTCCTTGAACTCCTGGATAAAACCTAAGCTCTTTAGCATGATATATATGGCTTTTTATTCCCACCTTAATCTACCTGCCCCCCTTTATTTCACCCCCCAGCTTCGCACAGTTGAGATAGTTGCCACTCCAGAATACACCATGCCCTTGTTGCCTTTTTTCACATGGTTTCTTCTCTCAAGAATCTCTCCTCCTGCCTTTTACCCACATTCCTTTCTCCCTATTCTGCTTAATGCACATAGTTAAGGTCCAGCCTAAATACCATTCCTTCCACTGGGCACCTGAGATATTTAACACATTGTATTGAAACCACTTTGCTTTCACATGTTTAAAAAATGTGTATCACTTAGTGAGAGAAACTGTCTTAAGGCTGTGGAGAATAGTGATGAACAAAACAGGATTCTGCTTTCATAGAGTTTATGTTCTAGTTGGGGAGACAGTTAATAAGCAAAATATCAAGTACTGATACACATGTGTAAAAAAAAAAAAAAAGGATTATGTGTGAGTGACTGGTTGGTTGCTTTTGGTGGGTGGTCATAGAAGACCTCTTTGAGCAGGGATGAGAAGAGCTATGAATAACAAAAAGGAACCGGTCATGCAAAGAAATCAAGGGAAAAGCATTACAGGCAGAGGGAACAGCAAGTACAAGGACCTTACAGTGAAAAAAGATGGTGTATTTTTGGAACAGAGAACAGGCCAATTGCCTGGGTAGGTGTGGTATCAAAAGAGGTCAGAAAGATTTGCAGAGGTCAGATCATATGAGGTTCTGTACACCACAGGAAGGATTCAGAGAGTCTTTGGCTTGTCATAATCAGGAAAATGACATGTCCTGGCTCCAAATGAAGATGCCAGCTAGGCTGTTGGATTTTTGAATAGAGTTCTGGGGTAAGGGTAGAGATACAGATAGGGGAGTCAGGAGCATATAGATGGAGTTTGAAGATAGGACTGTATAAATCACCTGTGAAGAGAGTTGTGGGTACAGAGATTAACACCCAGGATCTGACCCTTGGACTCTCAGACACCTTGAGGTTGAGCAGAGGAAAAAGGTACCACAAAAGAATTTGAACAGAGGGCCTGATGAAACAGTGAGGTTTCACATAACCCAAGCAAAGAACATTTTTCAAGAGAGAGAGAAAGGACAATTGCATCTATTGATGTTTGAGAAGTCAAATGAGATGAGGTGAGAGAAGAAACTATTGTGGGAACTAAATGATAAGAACTTATGAACACAAAGAAGGAAACAACAGACACTGAGGTCTACTTGAAGTGGGGGGAGGGTGGGAGGAGGGAGAGGAATAGAAAAGATAACTGTTGGGTCCTGGCTTAATACCTAGGTGATGAAATAATATGCACAACAAACCCCCATGACACGTATTTACCTTTGTAACAAACATTCACATGTACCCCCAAACCTAAAATAAAAATTAAAGAGAAGAAACTATTGGACTTAGCATCGTGGCAGTCAGTCATTGTTGACCTTGATAAGAACAGGCATAGTGGAGAGGTGGGGCTAGAAGCCCAGTTGGGTTGGTTTTAAAAGAGACTATGATGTAAGGAAGCAATTGTTGACAGTTCTTGCAAGAAAGCTGTGCAAAGAAATGGGCAGTGATGGGAAGATGTGATCAGAAGTGGTTTAAGTCTTACTTTGTTTAATCATAGGGAAGTATGGCATTCTTCCCTATTACAGTGTGTTGATGGCAGGCACTGAGTCTTGCCAGTCAATATCCCTAGGTTCTGGAGTGGGCATGGCACATAGTAGGTCCAGTGACAAATATCAAGTTAAACTAGCCAAGCTTTCCTTTTTTTAAAACAATGCTCCATCTTATTTATAGTGATTTTGCCTTTTCAGAATACTTTCATGTTTATAATTTTATTTTAATTACAACACTCTGCAGTAAATAGGACAGGCCTTGTTCCCTGTTTGACAGAAGAGTAAACTAAAACATGGAAAGGTTAAAAACCTTGTTCAAGACCCGCAGATATGCCAATTCTTGACTCTTCTCACTAGATCACACCACCCCTGATCATTAGAGACTTATGACTTGTTTGAGATACCAAAATATTGAGTTTTTCTGACAGGTCCCATTATAAATATTCAGCGTTCCTAAATAAGCTAAGTGAGACCATCGATCTTAACATATAGTAATTGGCATGCATAAAATTTTATTGTATCAGGCTTGACTGGTGGGAGTATCAAATAATAATATATTAGGCAGCATTCTTTGTAATAACAAAATATTGGAAATAATCTGAATATCCAGATTTTCTAAATAACCAATTGGGGATGTAGATAAAATGTCATATTTGTATGATGGAATATTATACAGGCAGTTATAAGAAATAAACTATCTGTATAGAACAACATAGCTCTTTTTAAAATGTTGAGTGAAAAATGAAAGATATAAGACATACACTATTTTTTTTTTTTGTATATACACTTATACCAGAAACAGTTATTTGTTCATTCATTTTTAGGAGTGGGTACATTTGTATTCAAGTCTAAAAAGATGCTCACTAAATCCGTCAATAGAAGGGAATAAGATAAGGGTAGTGGTTAAAAGAGACGTTGTTTTATGAAAAAGCTAGAATGACCAAAAAAAAAAAAAAGTTAATTTAAACCTGAGTGGTGAGGAATATATATTTTTATATACTTTTTTGTATTTTTTTTAATTTCATCTCAAAAGAAAAAAAAAAACTAACCCTGACTTTAAAATCCTCTATGGGAGAAAAATGCAACACAGAACAAATAGGAGGAATTACTGAAATGCAACACAGAGCAAATAGCATGTACTATTATACCTCATTGAAAGTATTCAAAAAGATTATTTTTATTAGGAACTGTTTAATTTTAAAGTTTTCAACTGAAATTATAATTCACTAATATCATTATGTTTTAAGGAGAGAATCAGTTAAGGAGATGTCCATCCAAGTAATTATTTTTCCTACATCAACCATAAAATTAAAACTAAAGAAAGAAAAGTCTCCTTTTCTCTAAGCCTACTTGTTTGTTTGCAGCTGACCCACCTCCATACATTGATGGAATTCGAATTAACAGCCCTCATTATTTGACTAAGATAAAGCTGACCACACCTGGCACCCATACCTTTACATTAGTGGTTTCTCAATATGAAAAACAGAACACAATCCATTACACGGTTCGGGTAAGTAAAACCAACACACAATGACAAAACACAGTAATATAAAGTACGTAATATGCTCTGCTTTGTAAGTGGTATTATCTGGAGAAAAAGTTTATTTCTGAAAATATATTGCTCTCTGTTTTTGTGCTTATCATTTTAATAGTAAATTATACTTTCTGTAGAAAATAATACATTTGAAAAGTTTTTATTTTGAAATAACATTTTTATTTTCATAGTAATAGTTTAGCCACGCGGTAATATAGTATGTTGGACTAATACATTTTTTTTTTTTTTTGAGACAGAGTCTTGCTCTGTCACCCAGGCTGGAGTGAGTGCATTAGTGCAATCTTGGCTCACTGCAGCCTCCACCTCCCAGGCTCAAGTAATTCTCCTGCCTCAGCCTCCTGGGTAGCTGGGACTACAGGTGCTGCCACCATGCCCAGCTAATTTTTGTATTTTTTGTGGAGATGGGGTATCACCATGTTGGCCAGGCTGGTCTCAAACTCCTAACCTCAAGTGATTCACCCACCTCAGCCTCCCAAAGTGCTGGGATTACTGGTGTCAGACGCCTCTGCACCCAGCCAATACATTTCATTTTAAAGCAAGCAATAAAAACTTATTTAGCCATTTAATATTTTTATTGACTTTAAAAAGACTTTGAACTTAGTGAAAGAGAATCAGTCACCTAGAAATATACTGCTGTCATCTAGCTGGGAAGGTCATTGTAATTTTCTTCTATATAGATTTGTTTGCTCTAGATAAGCAGCTCAATTTGAATAGATTTTTAGTGATGAAAGGGACATTGGGAGCTGCTACCACCCCTTCCTTTTTCAGATGCAGAAGCCACAGCCTGGAAAAATTGTGATTTGTCCTGAGGCATACACAGTAGCAGAGAAAGCCAAGACCAGACCCCTAGCTTCTCAGTTCCCAGCTCATTAAACCTGACCTGATACTAGGCTGCCTATAGAATAATGACTTGTGTATGCCAACTGATTTTTTTAGTCTTCCAATATATTAATGTATCACTTTGATGTTCTTGTAAGTGTAAAATTTATCAATACAGTCTTTTTTTAAATCTAGGTATATTCAGCATGCAGCTTTACTTTTTCAAAGATTCCTTCACCATACACCTTATCAAAACGGGTGAGAAAATTCATTTGATTGTAATCTCAGCATTCTTTTAGAATTTTTAAATTCCCTTTCCCATTTCTCTCATTTTATTGTTTATATTTAGCAATTTATTATGAAATAAAGACATTCTAAGGCTTCACAGGAATATAAGGGAAACGTAAGTGGCCTTCAATTTGGGTTGGAATACAAGATCTTCAGTGAGCAACATCTGTGAAAAGAAAATTCAGAGAAAGAAGATGAATGCAAACTTTGGTTGTTAGAGAAGGCAATGTGGATGAACCTTAAAAGTAGAATTTGAGACTAACTGCAGGGTGGGCTACATGTATAGAGGAAGATTCTATGGAAAATTCCTGGTAGAAAGAACAACTTGATTAGAGGCTAAGAGATGGAAATAGGGGTTAGTGTAGCAAAGCAGCCTGGCTGTCAGCAGCAAATAAAGATGGGAGAGAGGGGTTGGAGCCACAGAGTGGAAAATTGCCTTTTTTTTTTTTTTTTGAGATGGAAAGAAGTTTTGTCTTTAAGTGGAATTGGAGAATGAAATTTTGTTAATACTAAAACTTTTGTTTTTATTAGATTAATGGAAAGTGGAGTGGTCAGAGTGCTGGAGGATGTGGAAATTTCCAAGAGACTCACAAAAATAACCCCATCTACCAATTCCATATAGAAAAGACTGGGCCATTACTGATTGAGCTACGAGGACCAAGGTTTGTGATGAGTAACTTTCTTAAATTAATGATGTTCTATTACAAGTGAAGATAGTATAACAAAAAAGTTTAGAAACACACCTAAGCATATATGGACATTGTATTTGTAACAATAGCATTATAGTGGAGTGAGGAAAGGACAATCTTTTCAGTAAATGGTATGGAATAATTGAGTATCCATGTGTAAAAAGGGTAATTAGAACCCTGTTTCACATCAAATTCCAGGTGGATTGCAAACCTAAATGTGAAAGGCAAAACAATACAGCTTGTAGACAATAATGCAGGAAATGTTTTAACCTCAAGAGAGGAAAGATTTCTTAAGACAAAGAGCATATTAAAATATTTGTAAATATGCTACATTGATAAGAAAAAAATCTGCAGTTTTTAAAAAATAAAAACACTTTATAAAGGGGGCAATCCAGATGGCCAGTAAACCATTGTAATAACCAGAAATTGGAAACATGTTCATCGACAACATTTAAGATTATAACATAGTCATATAATAGAGTCCTGATATAACAATGGAAATAAATTACAGCTACACACAACATAACGGATAAGTCTTAAAAAGCCACATGTACAGAATACATACCATGTGATTCTCCTTCTGTGAAGTCAAGAACAGACAAAACTGGAATACTCATGTAAGGATGCACACTAAGCTAGTAACACTATAAAGCAGAGCAAGAGAGTTATTACTATAAAAGCTCCATTGGGGGATGGGAGTTGCAATTAGGAATATACAGGGAATTCTGTGGTGCTGAGAGGATTTGTTGATCTGGGTGGTGGTTACCCAGGTGTTTATTCACTTTGCAAATGATTAAGTTGTATATATGTTTTACTAAAGTGTTATGTTTCATAGTTTTAAAAGGTTTAAAAAATATAGAGAATACAGCCTGGGCATGGTGGCTAATCCCAGCACTTTGGAAGGCCAAGACAGGAGGATCAAGTTCAGGAGTTCAAGACGAGCCTGAGCAACATGGCAAAACCTCATCTCTGCAAACATTTTTTTAAAAATGTAGCCAGGCATGGTGGCATGTGCTTTGTGTAGTCCCAGCCACTTGGGAGGCTGAGGTGGGAGGATGACTTGAGCCCGGGAGGCAGAGGTTGCAGTGATCCCAGATGATGCCACTGCACTCCAGCCTGGTCGACAGAGCAAGACCCTGTCTCATACAACCACCACCAAAAAAAAAAAAAAAACAATACAAATGAAAACAGAACTACCTTCTAAATAAGATTGGGCTTAATTTTCCTTTTCTTACAAACTAATCCAGCAGCAGCAGTTAATAACCATTAGATACGAAGATTTGATTAAACTATTTTTCCACAAGAAAGTCATTTTTAAAACCTCTACCAGTTTGATAGGTGAAATAGGTGAATAAACCTATTTGCTCTTTTGTACTTAATTTCTAGATAGATTGAACATGTAATAATGTTCATTACAATATTGTCTATTCCCTATTCATGTTTCTTGCCCATAGAGTTGTCATTTTTTTTTAATTATAAGCATGAATAAGATAAGGGTATTAACTCCTTCACATATTTGTGGATATTTTTCTCAGATTGTCATTTTTCTCCCACATAGAAAAACATTTCATTTTAAAATAATGAAATCTGTCTTCTGGTTTCATTTTGCTGTGGACAGGAACTCTCACCACATTATCAAATTAATTTTCACCATATTCTGATTATGGTTCAGTTTTTTGCATTTAAAAAATTCATATGAATATATTTTTATATTTGGTATGAAATACAATTTAACAGTTTTTTTCTAAATTTTTTGTTACCTCATCACCATCTAAATGAATCTTTCCTTACTGATTTGGAATGCCATGTTTATAATATGCTAAGTACTTCTGTAAATTCAGATTTTGTTGCAGGGCTTTCTTTCCTGTCCCATAGGCCTTTCCATTTGTTACAATAACAATTTTTTTTTCTTTTTTTTTTTTGAGACAGAGTCTTGCTCTGTCACCAGGCTGGAGTGCAGTGTGCGATCTCGGCTCACTGCAACCTCTGCCTCCTGGGTTCAAGCGATTCTCCTGCCTCAGCCTCCCAAGTAGCTGAGGCTACAGGTGCACACCACCATGCCCAGCTAATTTTTGTATTTTTGGTAGAGACGGGATTTCACCATGTTGGCCAGGATGCTCTTGATCTCTCGACCTTGTGATCCACCCACCTCCGCCTCCCAAAGTGCTGGGATTACAGGCGTGAGCCACCGCGCCTGGCCAATGACAATATTTTTAATTATTCCCTGTGGCCAGGTGCGGTGGCTCAAGGCTGTAATCCTGGCACTTTGGGAGGCCAAGGCAGGAGGATAGCTTGAGTCCAGAAGTTCCAGACCAGCCAGGGCAGCATAGTGAGACCCCTTGTCTACAAAAAAAAATTTAAGAAATTAGCCAGATATGGTGGTACATACCCATAGTGCCAGGTCCTGAGGAGGCTAAGTGGGAGAATCCCGAGTCCAGGAGGGCAAGGCTGCAGTGAGCCATGATTGCTCACTGTACTCCAGCCTGGGTGACAGTGAGACCCTGTCTCAAAAATAAAAAAGAGGTCGGGCGCAGTGGCTCACACCTGTAATCCCAGCACTTTGGAAGGCTGAGACTGGAGGATCATCTGAGGTCAAGAGTTCGAGACCAGCCTGGCCAACATGATGAAACCCTGTCACTACTAAAAATACAAAAAAATCTAGCCAGGCACAGTGGCATACCCCTGTAGTCCCAGTTATTCAGAAGGCTGAGGCAGGAGAATCACTTGAACCCAGGAGGCGGAGGTTGCAGTGAGCCAAGATCGTGCCTCTGCACTCCAACCTGGGCAGCAGAGTGAGAGTCTGTCTCAAAAAAAAATAAAATATTTCCCGGGGAGCTCTTGGTAAAAATACAGTGTCTCTTAAAGTAAGCTTAATCCGGTGTTAATCTTTAAGGCTTCAACTGAAATATATAAATGGTGTGTTATGATCAAAAATAGAGTATGTTTCTCTCTACTGAAACTTCAGAAACATAAACTTAGTATGACATCTGCACTTCAGATATAGTTATTTTAAATCACATGTTTGAGAATATATATTAATACAGTAATTCTGTTCATTTTAAATGCTAGGCAATATAGCGTTGGATTTGAGGTTGTAACAGTTTCTACTCTAGGAGATCCTGGTCCCCATGGCTTTCTGAGGAAATCTAGTGGTGACTATAGGTAATGTTGGCATTTTTATTGTATCTGTTTTATACTTTACTTTTTGTGGCATCATCTTCTATAAACCGTATTCTCATTTTCTCTAAATATAGGTGTGGGTTTTGCTACCTGGAATTAGAAAATATACCTTCTGGGATCTTCAATATCATTCCTAGTACCTTTTTGCCTAAACAAGAAGGACCTTTTTTCTTGGACTTTAATAGTATTATCCCCATCAAGATCACACAACTTCAGTGATGGAGAAATCTCAAGTTACTGGCTTTTATACTTACCAAACATCAGTTCTTCAAATAAGGACACAAATCTTCAGGATAGTAAGCAGAACAATCAGAATGGAATTAAATCTCTGAAAACGCGTTACAGGGGAATCTGGTGCTTGTCAGGGTGTTTGGTAAGAACTGTATATGGTCAGAATTACCTAAATCACCTAGAGGTACCGTTTACATGGTTTTGTGTATATAGAGTTGGCTTGCATTTTAGGGGCCATTTTGTATAAAAAGTGCATGTGATTAAGATTAGACTCAGTCATCACTGTGAGATGCCTTTGCTAAGAGGATAAAGGAACTGAGACCAGATGAGAAAAAGAAAGGATATAGATTCCTTGAGTGGAATAGTGGGCTAGATTAATATACTGAAATATTTCCATCGTTTCCCTTTTTTGCAGAGCATGTGGAAGTTAAACCTGCTTGATTCTACTATACATCTTGGGCAACTAGTTACCAAATGAATTGTGCCACCATAACTGATTTTAATTTTGCATTATTTATGATTTTAAAATGTTTGTTGCCCAGGTGTTATGAAAGAATAAAGCTTTTAAGTATAGACTACCTTAGCATGAAGATGCTCATGCCTAAGAATGAAAATTGTTGAGGTTATCTCCCATTCAATCATGTAGCAAGAACTTAAAGAAATTCACTACTGCAGTTTTTTATTTTTAAAAACAGTAATTGAGATATTGAAGACATTACAATTTAGTTTGTATGGTCTTTTTTTAAATTGCTGTATCGTTCAGTCTCTTGTGGCAATAGCACTTTGAAGAAGATAGAGAATTTAATATATGGTGATTGGGATATGTAGCATTCAGAAAAAGTGAATTGCCAAGATACTGGTGTCATGTAAATTCCCACTTTACATAAAAACCCATCAGGACAGAATGATGCTCAATATTTTAAAATTCTAAAAATAGGGTGGGATTTTTCATTGTCTCTACTTTATAATTATCAAATCTTATTTTGTATTGCTACTACCTTAAATTGAAATAAAATGTTTATACTTACGTATATTGCATAGTTTAACTTAGAGTTATTCAAAGATTTCATCTGTCGTGTTTCATGTAAATGAGAACAGATTATTTGCATGAAAATATATACTTCAACAAAATCTGTTCTTTTACAGAGTAGTGGTAGATTATTACACTAATGAGATTTCACTTTGGTAAATACTTCAGGCTTTCAGTTTTAGCCTATTAATTTTAGGTGGACAAACTTAACAAGTTTTCTGTTACTCTTTAAAAAGAAAAAATCCAGAACATAAGAACTGTATTATAAACACATGATTTGAACCTGTTGTGGTAAAGATCTTGTACAGGATACAAACTAAAAACCTAATCCCTGCCATCAAATTTATTAGAAGAGACCTATATATGAACAACTTAAGGCACTGATTTCTATAATAGAGCTCTAAAAACATGCCACCAGTGTATGAATAAGGGAAAGATTAATTTTGGCTGGACCAATATAAAAAATTGTATTTGAAGAATTGATACTGTAACTTGGACCTTGAAGGTAAAGCTTCAAAAGACAGATTATTGACCATTTTCGAGTGTTTACTGTGTACCCAATGTGTATATTTTTTTAATCTTTCCAATAGCTGAATAAAGTATAGATACTATTATTTGTACTTCTTACAATTGAGGAAATAAGCCTAAGAGATTAAAAGATTTTGCCCAGGGTTCACAAGCCTTCTTCCCTGAGCCCTGATTGAGCTGCTGTGTGTGTCTCATGACACCCACAGACACGGCCGTCTAGTCGAGGGAGGGACAAGATCTAGACCTGTTGTAGAGGGAGGAAAAACAATCCAGGCCTTTTGGAGGTTCTAAATAACAGACTACTCAGGAGTTGTTAGAGAGGATGACTCAAGTTACTAATTCACATGGACAGATGCTCATAGCTTCAGTGAAGGTAAGTTTTGACACATTAAATTGCCCAGAAAATCCAGTCTGGAATCAACATGGTATAGTAAGCGAGATCACCCAAAAAGTCAAGAGTCACATGAACTAAGATGGTTAAGAACTGATTTGGGGGAAGTTTTTTAGAAAGTATTTCTAATTTAGAAAAAAATACATAGACTAACAGGAGATACAAGAAAACGAGGTTTGGGGGAGGATTAAGAAGCCCAGTGAACAGAATTCCCAGAAGAGTATAATTAAATGTCATATGTGGTGGAGATAAAGAGGCCACAGTGACAGCAGTGGGGGCAGACTACGTAAAACTAGAAATTTGACTAGGTGATAGTATGAGAAGGGAGCCCTGGTCAAAAGGTGGTCTGCATCCCTTTCTGGTGTAGGAGACAAGCAAGTGGTAGGCTGATGGGAAAGGGGGATTGAGGCAGGAAACAAGAGAAAGTCCTAATGCCCATAAGGAATACTCTAGTGCTACTGACTGCCCAGGCTTTGTCTTTTGTAAAGACAAGGGAAAGAAAGCCCCAATGTTAGAAAATTCCATCCCACTTTCATTCTCTACAAGAAGTACTTAGAAATTTCTAGTTATTAGACTGTATAACTTGACTCTGCTATAAAAACTTTATCCTAGCTTGGGCTATTTTCCAGATGGTGTTTTTTCTAGGAGGAAAAAGAATTGCCTCAATTGCAGGGAAGTTTTTGCTAATGGTAAGTCAAGCAAGTCTCAGTGTCTTTACTACAGGTAAAAGGGTGTAAGGAGATTTTATGAGAACTGAATGAACCCTGAAGGTCACTAGTCAAATTCAGGTATGCTGTTAAGTGTTCTTGTTTGAGACCCAAATTACAAGACTGGCCAATTTTTGTATTTTTGGTAGAGACTGGGTTTCACTATGTTGCCCAGGCTGGTCTCGAACTCCTGGGCTCAAGTGATCCACCAGCCTTGGCCTCCCAAAGTGCTGGGATTACAGGCATGAGCCCTTGGGCCCAGCCGGCTGTTTAATGTTCTTAAATAGCACAAGGGACTTCTATGAACTTTCCTAGATGAAATATTAACTACTAGGTAAAACACCTGTTTGATACTGCAAAGGGTTATTTCTGAAACTTAAACCTCATGATTGGCCAACCAAGAACTTTTTCTTCACAGCATGCTTTAATAATGAAATGCAGATTAAGAGTCCAACATTATAACATTTCCACAAAAGAAAGAATCCATCTGATTCTCAACTCTGAATGCACATTTGAATTCCCTCGGGGAGCTTTTAAAAATCTGATGCCCCAGTGTACCCCCCAGTTAATTAAATAATTCTCTGGGGATGAGAACTGACAGCAACACTTAAGCTTCCTGGGAGACTGCAGTATGCAGCCGAGGCCCACTCCTCCAGCGTCACCACCTCGTCTTTATTTTATTTATCTATATCTGCCACTGTGTCTCCTCATTGCCCACAGCCTTAGCAACAGCAAAAGTAGAATTCAAACCTTGGTAATCAAGGATTAAATTATTACTGTTCATGACCTCAATTGAAAATGATTACTGGTGACCACAGCACTCCATGCTCTTCCTTATGGAAAAAGGGTTGCCTAGAAGATTTAGGCAATACTGGGAGTTCTTATTTGAAGTCACAGAAAGGAGAAACTTTTCTCAAGCCGTTTTTATTACACTCAGTGTATTAAGACAAGTACAAAATAACCTTGTAATTAAGATACTGTATCAGTCAAAAAAGAAGTCACTATTGTATGAAGAGATTTACAAATGACTAAAATATACAGGCTGTGACAGAATTAACAGTTTGAAAGAGGGCTGCTTTTTTCTTTTAGAAATGCTAAATTTTCTTAACAAGACAAAAATACAGTGCTCTAAATATGCATTACCATGAAAACATTAAAGAAAAGCAGTCTTAACACTTTACTATTAACAGCCTTTGCCAACACATGCCTGCCTACTCCCTTTCCTAACTTTAAAGAACAGTTTCCTCTAAGGAATACTAGTGCAGCATAACCCTTAAATAATTTCATTTATTTTTAAAGTTACAACCTACAGAGAAATTAACATCTTGTCAATCTAATAACAGTGGCAACCATTCTTCACATGCACTTCTCTTAGAATAAATCCCCTTGGCTGGCAGGATAAGGCTAATGCTGTAGAACCTTCTCCCCGACAGCCACAAATCCCCTTCTGTAAGTCCCTCCTACCCTCATCCCCCCGCATCCCCACTGGCATTCACCTTTCCCACCCCAAAAAGTGCAGCTCATGGTAGCCTTCTAGAAAATGGTTTTAATGGGTATCCCAGCATACACGCTTTTTTAAAAGCCCCCTCTGAACACCAGAGGTGGTGAAAATGAATTGTGTTCTTGGATTTTTTTTTTTAAGCCTCCACTGGGTCAAAAATATGTGCTCTTAATACTTGAGTTTTTGCTTTGTGTGTGGGTTTTCTTTTTCATTTAGATATCGTGGGATAAAGTGGAGAGGACATCTCCATTTTCCCATACACATTGAGGGTGAGAAGAGAAAGAGAAGCAAGTTGTTGCCCCCACTTTGGCCTGGCTTCCCAGCCATCTTCCCAGCTCTGTTCTTTCATAGGAACTAGTTATTGCTTCCACAATGCCGTTATACGGAATGTTCCACAAAGGCTGTGAACCTGGTCACAGTCTACCCGCAACAACAACTCTGCTCTGAAAAACCAGCCCAAGAGCTCTTACCCAGAAGAACAATCTTTAGCCCTCAAGGTCACTGAAACTTCATTAGAGCAGTTCAGAGTAGACGTGTAAGATTTGGCATATATTAAATGATTATTGGCACAATGTTCTCCAGTTCCATGTATAAATGTTGATATGCACATGGGCCAGGGCCCAAGATGAATCAGCCAATCTGCACCATTTTTATGTCAGCAATAATTCCATCTCTTCCCTTTGAGCACTGTAGGGAGAGCTGCTTCATCCGGTTCTCCAAGGCCTGGCCCTCAGGGGAGATGCTGCTTTGGCTCTTACTGCTGCCACCACTGCCACTGCTATTGCTGAGGCCCCGGTTGTTGTTGGCTTTGTCACTTGTTTTATTCTCTGCCCCTTCTGCCCTGTCTCCTATAGAAATACAAGGATTATCAAAAGTGAGTATTGACAATTCTGCCCTGTCTCCTATAGAAATACAAAGATTATCAAAAGTGAGTACTGACAATTCTAAGTCACTTGAGCTCAAACCAATCAGCTAACTCAGCCCTGTAGAATTCCCACTGTTGCCTACCGTGCCTATCAGAGAGGTTCTTAGTACATAATCATTTACTGCTTTTATTCCTTGTGATGTTTTATATATTCCTTAGCTATAGAAATGAAATTTGCCATATTCACTTTATAGCTGAGAAACAAACCTCTCTACTGTGTGCTTGCCAAGGAGACTGTTCTGATGTGAGACATAGGACCTAAGCTCTACTTTATAGAAGCTGAGTGGAGCCAGGAGCACCCCCAGAACAGCACTTGGAAACAACCTCAGTGATCAATACTGACAGCACAACCACAGAGACCTGGTAATGCAGCATGGGGGCCCTGAGACCTGGCAGAGGTACGGAACGGCACAACAGTCAGGCTACAGAGGCATTGTGGCATCTGGGACGGGGTGAGAAGGCCGCTACTCACCTCGTTCTACTTCACATTCAGGGGAGGAGGCCCCGCTGCATTCACTTCGAGGGCCCAACACTGGGAACATCATCCCAAACTCTGACAGGGACACAGGGCTGGGCAGATCCAGGCTGCCAGGCCTCACAACCGCAGGGAACTGGTCAGGCATCTCAGACGGGCTTGTTGGTCCTGAACTAAAGCTGGACACAGACTGGGTTTCCGAGTCATCTTCAGACACAAAGTTGCTACAGCTGTCATCTTCAAAGGCCTCCGAGGCCACTAAGTTGAGAGAGAACACCAGTCACATGGGTTCTGTCACCTCCTCAAACACCACAAGTGCTTGCTGCTGGAAGGCAGCTAGACACAGCATGGGGACTGCAGAATCTCTACCTCTGTGAGTGCCTAATGAAGGAATGTGACTTCCCAAGCCTGGATGACCAGCCTCTAAAGCAGCTGGAAGGGAAGCAGCTGGCAGCTGGATCCCATGGATATTAAGCGCCCTTCCAATAACCTTATAACCCTACCAAGAAATCAGTGTCACCAGACACCACCTTAAAATGGAAGATTAATTCAGCCACAAATTAGGACCTTTACTCCACCTCAGTCCCCCAAATAGATCCTCATGTGCACAGGAAGAGGTTCTAGTCCTCTGTAACACATCCCAAACAAAGCCAGCTGGACTCAGGCTTCTTTCTTAGGGCAATAGAAGCAAGAGCTGCTAGAAGAAACAGGCCAGCATGGAGTATCTGTTGGGACCTTTGTTATCTTCCAGGTAACTTCTGATCTCATAAAGAACACACTCAAAGGCTACCCACATCACCATTTGCTGCAAAAGAACAGAAATCCTTTACAATGCTCTGTAGCCACATTATTTGGTAGACCAAAATAACAAGGCCCAGACACATGTTATTCCCATGGCTTCAAAGCCTCTTTGGCCTTTAGCGGTTTTCCCTCAGCCTGCCCACAATCCCACTCCTTATTAGAACTTTCCTACTCCACTCTTCCCCCTCTTCTCTTTAAAAACAGCCTTGTAGCATTCCATAAAGGTTTCTTATAAATGATAAATACTGTAATGTTGGGGACAGAAAATGGGCTCAGACCTGAATTGAATCCCTAACTCCACTACTTGCTGTGTGACCTTGGTCAAGTTACTTTACCTCTGTAAGCTTCATGATCCTCTCCATGCAGGGTTTGAGATGATGTATATATTAAAGTACCTCATACATAGTAGTTGTTCAAATGATAGTTTTCTTTTACCTTGAACCTAGTACTTAAATATTTGTTGAAGGAATTAACTCCTGAGGAAGGAGCTTGGGAAAGAGCTGACAGGGATTATTGCACAGGTAAGGAAAAGAAAGGAAGTATGCAAAGACAGTGTTGGGTGGGTTTTCTTGATGGAAAAGAAAGGAAGTATGCAAAGACAGTGTTGGGTGGGTTTTCTTGATGAGCATGACAGAAACCAATTCAAACTTCTATCAGTTTTCCAGGGGGTGGCCCTGAGAAAAGAGGTCTCTATGGTCAGATGTCAGTAAGAGCCACCATTTGCTGAGTGCTTCTTGGGTGTCAGGGGTTGATTCATGTAATCTGAACCACCACCCTACACAACGGATAATATACAGTAGATAGCATCATACTCCCCGTTTAACAGGTGAAGAAACTGAAGTACAAAGTTAGGCCCTTGCCCACAACATGCACTAGTAATGATGTAAAGGTAGATTTGAAACAAATCTGATTACAGCTCTTCTTTCCTGCAGGACTTCTCAGCCTTGAATGTTCTAATGTATACTTTGACTCTCAAAGAGGAGTGAAGGTGTAACATTTTCCCAATTTATTTGACCACAGAATCCTGACTTTGAGGAACACTTAGTACCATCTTAATGAACACAGTGTTCCATAAAACATGGGAACCCACCAGAAACAGCCCTCAGGCCTGCCCAACTCTGAGACCTTTCACTGATGGCCAGAGAAAGTGAGGACCTTGGGAAACAAATCACACAGTCTGATATCTCCCCACGTACCCAGTGGAGCCCCTGACTTACCAGAAATGGCATCAGGCTCAGGTTTGCTCCCTGGCAGATCCTCCACAGATGTGCTGCTGCCCTCAGCACCAACACCGCATCCCCGAGGCCCCATGGCACTGGAGCGCCGCCGCTCGTGGATCTCATCTGAGATCATCTCCAGGTTCTTCAGGGCCATCTTATATTCGCCTTTTGCCAGGGTCAGTTTGGCCTGCAGGTCGTCCACAGTCTTTTTCAGTTGCTGGTCAAGAGAACAGGAGACTAAGTGAAGACTACCCTGCTAGCCTTAAGATGCTTTCTGAATGACAGGTTCAAGTACATTTTCTGCCCATCATTCTACTTCAAGGAATTTTCCAAGACATGACCGAAGACCTGATTACCATTATAACTGCTATTCATTCACCAGACAAAATCAGCCACCACCATCCCCAGATCCCATCCAGGTGACAACCTCTAATATCCAAAAACTCTCACTGGTGGAATAAACCCCATCAGGGAAGCAAAAATGGGCATCAGACACACCAAAGTCCCACAGTCTAGACATCTGGTTCCCAGTACAGTGGTTCTCAAACTTGAGCTTGCATCAAAATCCCCTTGGGTGTTAAGACTCAGCTCACTAGACTCCAACCTCAGAGTTTCTAATTCAGTCGGTCTAGAGTGGGACCTGGTCTATCAGGTCTCCAGGTGATGCTGATGCTGCTGGTCCTAAGAGCACGCTGTGAGAACCACTGGCCTAGTACAACAGAGAAAGTGACTGAACGGCAGTTACAGAGGTTCAGAGACCACTGAAGACCCAACCGAGACAATTTTGAGGTCTGAAAACTCAGTAAAGCCTCTCTCTCCACTTTCCCCTATAGCAAGTGGCCCATGTGATATTCTGCTAACCCAGAAAAGTGAAGCTTTGAGTGCAGAAAAATCTCATCAGTGACGAAGCCCAAAGCTACACATACCTCGAGCTGCACGTAGTACTTTGCCTTGAGTTCAAAATAAGGCCTGCAGAAGACAGGAAGGAAAGCCATCAGAGTAATATAATATAGTGACCACAATCAACTCCACAAGATGAACAAGAGGCATCAGCTACCACTGGCCAGGTCGTCCTTCCAATATTTAGTAAACTCTTAACGAGGCCATGACATGTGAGTGATGCTCCTAGCTCTGGAGACTGACAGACACCAGATGGAATGACTGGGCTCACCCAGGGCTATATTAACAGGAGGCCCATCTCAAGACATAGGGAACCCACACACACATATCTTGGGGACTCTGCAATCTAGCTCATGTTCCTCCTTTGTGGGAAGGCTGTTCAGAGCCTCACAGGTTATACCCAGCAGTAAGGGTGGTCTGGATCTGCTCTTCTAATGAAGTTGGCTCCCCAGGGATGAAGAGCAGATGAGGCTGGAGAAGGGGCTGCTTAAACCTCTTCCTCTACTGAAGTCAACTGGGGAAGAGAGAGAAGCACCACTCCTCCCTCACAGCACAGCAAGGCCACCACTAGGAGGGGGTCTCAGGTTGGTCCTCCCAAACCTTGTCCAAAGACTGGAGTTATTAGTTGGCCGACTCAGCCACATAATGGGCACAAGAAATGCCGGCATCCTAGCAGTTCCCTTGGTTCTGGGTCAGCCGAAAGAGCTTGGCTCTTTTTTAGGAACTTTGGTGCCTGAACATTAAGAGTAGATCACTGCTTTATTCTTGAGCTGTTCACCCTCCATGAAGCTCTCAAGTCCTGCATCCTGAGGATCCAGATGGATGACAAGGACACAGGACTGCCATTGGTGGATATGAAAATCCTGAAACTTGGGGAAAGAGTGAGGTGTATAAGCTCTCGTGTGACCAAAAGGAGCACAAGGTGAAGCGTATGTGTATGAATGGGCATCAGAGGGCACAGGGAAGATGTCCCAGCAAAAGGAACATAAGCATCCATGCAAGGGAGTGTGGCTGGAGAGGCAGGGTGGGCATGGAGGTGGCCTGGAAGCCACTCTGTGGGATGCACAGATGTACATTTTAACCTTTGGGCAGACAGGAGCCACCCAAGACTACGATCTATCCCTGTACTCTTCTCGGAGTCTGAAAAGGTTGGCAAAGTACAATCACAAGACTTATTTTCTTAAACAGGTTAATGGATGAGTATGTGATGTGTGTGCAGTGGGAGTTCTGGGTCTTTTGAGAAAAGACCCACCATATTCACACCAAAGGAAGCAGCATCAAAGGCTGCTGCTCGGCCTCCTTGGGTGTTGCCATGTGGATGATGCCTGGGCTTGCCCAGAGCAGGCACAGGTCCTACAACAACCCTCACCACCTCCTGCCTCCCCTGCAGAAAAATGCCATATACACGTCTATTACTTAGCTCTCAGGAGATCACCCCTGACACACCAAAAACCAAACCAAAACAAAAATACACTAGTCAATTAAGTGCAGTAGTAAATGGTTAAATGCTGTTCCTCTGCACGTATGTGTACCTATGTATGTTGGAAGAGTGTGAGCAGAAACTAAAGAAAAGTCAAGCCTGGGTGAAGGTACTGGGGGGTAGTACAGAGCCTAGGAGGACCAAACTCTTCTTGCAGATCCTCTTCCTCACTGAATTGTCACCTTTCCCTCACTTCCATGAGGACTGGGCATCTGCCAAGCTTCCAACTGCCCAGCCCCTCCTGGCTGGGGCTGTGACCACACCTGGAGAACAGGCCTTCAGTAGCCCTGCACAGCCTGCTCTGGGTATATCTTTGGCTGTTAAGTCTAGGTCATCATAAGTCCTCCTTTTGCTAGGAGGCCCAGCAATTGGGAATGAAGCAGGGAGCTTGTCCCCAAGAGAGGGTACACAGTTGTGCCTGCCCACCATTATCAATATTGTATAAAAATATACAGGGCTGTAGTAAGAAGAGATTGGAGAAAAAAAAAAAACTACTAAAGCCAGTCTTACAGCATTTTATCAGCTCTTGATCACAGGAAACATGTATTGTGAACACAACTCATCCCTATTACACTGACAGATAAATTGAGGGATAGGGCCTTGTCCACACTGTCAGCCACAGATCCCAGAGTACAGCGTGAATTTACCAAATCCCAGCCAATGGGCCATTTAATAATGTGCCTTTGAAATTCCTTTTTCTGTGTTTCCTAACTCAGTCATATCTAGAGCAGCCCACCCCTTAGCATCCTCTGCCTCTGGGGGTCATAGAATATTAAGGGGCAAGAGAGCCTGAGCAGGGGGGCTCTGGTGAGGCCCCAGGGTCTACATCAAAGGACTACTCAGGGTGGTCCTTGAGTGCGTGTCATACAAAAGGCTGAGAAGATGCAGACTAGGACAGCCGCACGGCCCCAGGGAAGGCCGTGCCCAGACTTACTTGGACTTGTTGATGGCTCTCTTGAGTTTCTTCTCCAGCTGTCGCATGCGGCCCATGGCGGCATTGTACCTGGCTGCCGTCTCCTTATGCACCAGCTCGCTCCTGGTCTTGGTCTGTTCCGCCTCCATGACCTTGAAATGACAGCAGAGTTCAGCCCAGTCCAGCCCAGAACAGCCCCTGCTTGGAGTATTACTTATATTATTTTTCAAAAAATATTCTTTGCCCAGGCGTGGTGACACGTGTGTAATCCCAGCACTTTGGGAGGCCAAAGTGGGTGGATCACGAGGTCAGGAGATCGGGACCATCCTAGCCAACATGGTGAAACCTGTCACTACTAAAAAAATACAAAAATCAGCCGGGCCTGGTGGTGTGCTCCTGTAGTCCCAGCTACTCAGGAGGCTAAGGCAGGAGAATCACTTGAACCCGGAGGCGGAGGTTGCAGTGAGCCAAGATCGCGCCACTGCACTCCAGCCTGGGCAACAGAGTGAGACTCTCTCAAAAATAAAAATACTCTTTGGGCCGGGCGTGGTGGCTCACACCTATAATCACAGCCCTTTGGGAGGCTGAGGTGAGTGGATCGCCTAAGGTCAGGAGTTTGAGACCAGCCTGGCCAACATGGCAAAACCCCGTCTCTACTAAAAATACAAAAATTTGCCGGGCATGGTGGCGCATGCCTGTAGTCCCAGCTACTTGAAAGGCTGAGGCAGGAGAATCACCTGAACCCAGGAGATGAAGGTTGCAGTAAGCCGAGATCACGCCACTGCACTCCATCCTGGATGGCACAGCAAGACTCCATCTCAAAATATATATGTATATATAGATATCGATATCTATATCTAGATATATATTTAAGCAAATTAGTGGTCAGACTAAGAATAAACCAACTCCCCAACAGTGGTTTTCTTTTCCTATTGATCTATTTTGAAAAAGTCTTGTGAGGAAAGATTAAATAGCTAATTGGCTGTGGCAATGACTGAGAAAGAAAATGGAAAAACAAAAATCGGAAAATTTTGAACTATTTTCTGATTCAACAGCTGTCCACTTCTCAGGTTCCTCGATCTAAGTAGCCACCTAGAGCTCCTCCTGTTCACACCTTGGGGCAGAGGCCTGATGGGCAGGCAAATGGCCAAACAGCAGCAGTGGGAACCTAAGAGACGGGGAACCTAATGGGGAGACCACCAAAATCAAGAACTAGGCATCGTGCCAGGCACGATGGCAGTCAAGCCAGAAAAGCAGCCATGACTTCCGTTGTTTGGTCCTTTCGCAAATATTCTGAACTAGTTGGCTGTGCACAGAAGAACTCAGGATCCAGAAGGGGCAAACTTTACATTTAAGCAATTAAATTAAAACCCAAGATTTTGAGGTACACAAACATTTGTGAGCAGAAGACGAGTCAGAGTTCTGGTGGGAACACTTTGTTAAGTCTGTTGAAAAAAATAAGTTACAAAACCAATACTCAAGGGCCCTCAACGGCCAAAAAACAAAAGCAGCTCACAGGCCCAGTCCCAGAGACATGGGCAATGTTAATTCTCTCCTTGCTTTACCTACAGAAAAGCATCAGAACAAGGCCTGCCTTGAAGAAAGAGGAGGGAAACAAACTGCAGTTCAGGCCACATAAGCAGCTTGCGATTTCTTTCCCTGTCTTCTGCCTACCACTCACAGTGTTATAAAATAAACGGGAGAGACAGTAGAGGTTAGGCTAAAGGGTTATTCTCTAATTCTGTATTCCCTGGGGAGCATCCGAGAGGAGCCCAGAGGGCTCATGGTCACTAGTCAGCTCTCTCAGACCCCATAGAACAATTTTAGGGAGGTACCACCATGTCTTTAGTTCACAGTTAAAAGAGAAGGCCACAGAGGAAGGTTGCCAATGTTCTACCATCTCCTCCAGTCAACAGCCACAATCAGCCCTAGGATAGTTTACTTATTACTTACGATAAGGATTTTTAAAGGTACCATGAAAAATTATGAAAGACTTTTATACGGGTATTAAAAATTACAGGGTGTCCTGTCTAGGGCACCCTTCCAGGCTATCTCTGACTTTGTCTTGAAGCTGTTTTACAACCCTGTAAGTTGTAGAAAACTGACACTAATACAAATGTTTTTTTTTTTCCAGAGAAATGAAGATGAACTGTGTCCCAGATGCAGTGGATGACTGACTGCCCTGTAATAGTCTATTTTGTATCTGTTGGTAATTCATTGAGGCATTCTTGGTTTTCTATGAGTTTGTATTTTTTGAATTCAAGAATTCTAACATCGCTGTTAGATCCCTCCTTATTTAATGAGAAATAAAATATTTGACACGAGAACATTTTATATTTGTATCCCAATTATGCTTTTACCTTCTTAAAAATATCTTTTAACAAAGGCTTCAGTGCTTCAGATAATTTTTAAAAACAACAAAATCAGAGAAGAAAAATAGGAGAGAACTGAGCTAAGCTGGCATGAGGTGACATGCTTGCTCACATGACTTCTCAACCAAGACCAAAGGGCTAAGAGAATCCTTTCCCTTTGCTTCCAAAACCAGATGTTTCACAAGGAAACAAAATGCATTGAAAATATCTCATGCTTAATACTTGGGGAAACAGCAGTAAATCTTAAGCTTTAAGGATTTACTGGTATAACCTTTATGAAAACTCAAGCCTTCAGGTTCATCAAAGACAACATGTTGGGGGTGACTGTTTTATTACAAAAGGATCCAATTAAAGGTTTACCTTTAAGGAGCTGTCAGAATGCATTTTCAATAGACTTGTAGAACCTGTAATTTGAGGCTCCTGTACAGAGTCCCCTGTAAGAAGCAGGATTCTCACCATCTGCACACAGGCCCTCATTCTGTCTTGGCCTCTAGGCTGCAAGCACAAGCACAGGCTTTCTACAGGAAAACACTCGGAAAGCTCCGAGCTCATGGCAATACTGGCAGTGAAAACTGAAGAAGTGGCCGGCACATCACTGTCCCCTGCTTCGCCCCACCAGGCCACGTCTACCACATCCTGTCCCTATCTCCCCACTTCTCATCTATATACAAAACCTCCAGCGCAGCCAGGTGCAATGGGGCTCATGCCTGTAATCCCAGCACTTTGGGAGGCCAAGGCGGGCAGATCACTTGAGGTCAGGAGTTCAAGACCAACCTGGCCAACATGGTGAAACCATGTCTCTACTAAAAATACAAAAATTAGCTGGGTGTGGTGGTGGGTGCCTGTAGTCCCAGTTCCTCAGGAGGCTGAGGCAGGAGAAAAGCTTGAACCTGGGAGGTGGAGGTTGCAATGAGCCAAGATCCTGCCACTGCACTCCAGCCTGAGCAACAGGGCGAGACTCTGTCACACACACACACACACAAACACACACACACACAACCCTCCAACTCTTGGAAGAGACCTCCACATACCTCAGCTTCCTGCCTTGAGGAAGAAGGTCACTAAGCATGTCGCCTTGGTTATGTCTCCTAGGTAATCAAGGAGCGCCTCTATCTACAGCCTAGCATCAGGCATGAGCTGTGTGCAGTGATGTGGGTCAGGTGTGGTGGGATAAGTAAGGAGGAGGGTGGCTCAGGGGTAGGTGTGGCGAACTGCACCCCATACTCTGGAGCAGCCAGATGCTGAAGATCCAGGGACCACAGAGATACTGCTCAGCCCCAGACCCTGCTCATGTCAGCCCACAGAAGACAGCAAACAGCCGGCACCTTCCTGCATGGGCACCACTGGGCACTGAATGAGTGTTTCAGTCTGGTTTGGCCCAGCCTCTTCGCGGGGTCCCACACCAGCAGAATGGCCCAACCGGCTTAGTAGACATCCACCAGGCACAGCTCCTCAGCCTCCTGTTACAGCTTTCTCGACTCCCCAGTCTCCAAGGCCTTTGCACCCTCAGTTACACTCCCAACATCTCTTCCAACATCACAGAGCTGCGGTCAGGGGCCTCTTTGCCCAGGGAGGCAATCTCACTGTCTGCTCAGCATCTCCATTGTGACTGTTTCAGACTCTTTTCTGATTCTTACTGCGTCCTTGGGCAATGAGACCTAAGAAGGCGCTTCTTCCCACTGTGTGGAAGGGAGGCGGTTCACACCCACCAACGTCAGGGAGGCTGTCATGAGCAGCTCCTCACCTGCCATCCCTGGCTCATATACACTGTGGACCAGGAGAAGGGCTGGCCTGCGTCGTGTCCTCTCCAGCAGCCACCTGGGGCTAGTTCAGAAACAGTTCGTGCCTCGCATTTCCAAGTCACATTTCCTTCTTCCTCTGTCTGAGCTCTTTCAGCAGACATCAGAAAAGCCAATTTCTCCCTCCCAGGATGCCAGCCCCCCTCTCTCAGAGGATGAAAAGCTATCACCTTCCCCTAAAGGCTACTTCGGTGCCAAAACAGCTGAGGCTGAAGGGGCCTATGCTGCCCAAGCTCCCCAGCTGGGGAGCAGCAGGGACCCCAGGCCCTGTGCCCCAAGGAAGGCTGTTCAACTACAAGGTTGGCAGCTCTGCCACAAGCTACTTGTATTTTCCAGAGTCCTCGTCAACCCCAGCACTGAGCAGAAAACTGATCCTTTGTCCCTGTCTGTGCCACTGCATGCGGCCTAACAGAGCACAGCAAGGCTCCTGCCACCTCCTAGTATATTGGCTTCAGCCATGGCTCCAAGTGTGGCTGCCTGATGTCACCACAGGAAGCGTGAGGGGCTGCATAGATAATCTTGGGCACGTTACGTGGGAACCCCAGTGTCCCGCTGTGCCTGGAGGGATCGTGTAGTCCAAGCCACTGCCATTTCTTCAAGACAGCCCTGGGCCTTTCTGAGCATGGAATTTTCTTTTAGTAGACCCTTAAGTAATACTTTGGAAGAAGAGGGTGAGATGAAGCTCCCTTGTTCTAAAGAAACAAGCATCCTAGAGTACCCAGAAGGCAGACATGGGAGGAGACATTCTCTAGCCCTTTGATCACGCAGCTTTCAGCTGGCTGAGCATGCCAGGCCCGTGAGGCTCTAGGAGGGGTCAACATGAGCACCACTGGGGGAAATGCTAAGTCCAGAGAGTTCCCAGTTACTTGACACTGTTTCAAAGCCAACCATGCAAGTTTGTGTCCTGGAGAAAGAATTATGTTCGCATCATCCATTACATTCGGAGAGCCTGCTCTGCACGCTGAATTTCTGAGTGGCACAGGGACGTGATGGGGGAAAGCTTTGCCACAGGCTTTTGTCTCTTGCTGGTGTCTGTTTTTAACTCATCTGTTCAATGAGAGGCATTTCCAGCCTATGCAACTGTGAAGGGATCTGGGAAGAGGAACATCAGCTCAAAGGTGGAAATCCTGGCGTATGACCCGGAACACCTGCCAATCTGCAGAGGTTGCCCCCAAGCCCAAGAAAACCAAATGGGCCCTTCCCTTCAGTGGCCACAGAGAAGGCACATACCAGCTGGCCCTCCCAGGGCCCTATGAAGCCCTCATGACCTCAGGAGTACAGGGCCATCTTGTACAGCCCCACAGGTCTTGCACTGCACAACTCCAAAAAGCACTATTTCCAAAGTCTGTGGTGTGAACGGTGCCCTGAGTTATACAGTGCGGAGGTCTGGGGATGCCACTCCTTGGGAGGCCACCCACTATCCACTGGGGCCCTAGGACTTAAAAATGAGAGATATACAAAGCAGAAGCATGGTTTGTTTACCTTTAAAGAACAGATTAAATGACTTCTGAAATGCTTGCTTATAGGCTGACATGGGTCTCCAGCTGGGGTGGAAGAAGGGCAAAAAGGAAAAGTGGCCCTTCAGCTAATTTCTTGGAAGAAGCTACCTTACATTTTGTCCTTTTCATATCTATCGGGCTTTGGCTTGTGAGCTTCCAAGATTTCCAGCCACCCCTTCCATTTTTCTCGAGATGACCCAGAAAAGTTTTTTCTAGCCCATGTCTAGCTCTGTGAGCATCACACCCACTAGGGGGCAGGAGGCGCAAGGCCTCACAAAGCCAAGCTCATCACACCCACTAGGGGGCAGGAGGCGCAAGGCCTCACAAAGCCAAGCTCAGCTTTGACTGCAGGGAGAGGTGCATAAAGTCAACGCGGATTTGACTCTTGAAGTCATTTGTGTGCCAAGCTTTCTATTTAAGGAAGCGCAAGGCCATCTTTAATTATCAGATCCCCCAGGACTTGAGCCACTGTGGCAGGTGACATTTAAAAGGGAAATCCTATTGGCCTTAACCTGCTGACTTTTCTAATCCAGTCCCCCAGACAGCTTTCTCAAGGAGTCACCAAGACCTCTTGCAACCCCCTACCTGCTCTGTCCAGGGTCTTATTGGAGCTGCTGAAGCCACAGGTCAGCTCACCCACCCACCCTGCAGCAAACCAGCCCTACACTGGTTTTCCAGGCACTGGGGATCTAGACAGAGAATGCAGAGGGGCACAATGGACCCAGGCTGGTACGGGGGGATACCAGGAACATGAGCCTGGGCAGCCCAGGAGCCAAGCCTGGAAGGGGAAAGAGGTATCCAGGAATATTCTGTGTGACTTCTAAGAAACCCGATAGAGTTAGGCAGGGGTAACCAAGTACTGCTGAGCCAAGAACTGTCCCTAGCTGCTATGGTCTGAACGTTTGTGTCCTCCCAAAATTCTTATGTTGAAACTGATCCCCAGTGTGAGCATATCTGGAGGTAGGGCCTTTGGGAAGTGATGAGGTAATGAGGGTGGAACCCTCATGAATGAGATTAGTGACCTCATAAGCTCATGTACCCCTTCCACCGTGTTAGGACATGGAAAAGATGGTCATCTGTGAACCAAGAAACAGGCCCTCATGAGACACTGAATCTACCAATGTCCTACCTACCAATGCACTTTTCATCCTCCAGAGCTGTGAAAAATAAATTTCTATTGTTTACAAACTACCCTGTTTATGGTATTTTGTTTAGTATTTTGTCTTGGCCTGAACAGACTAAGGCACACCATTTCTGGCTCTTGAGTAACGCAGCCTGAGAGGTGGTCATGAGAGCCGGTAAAGAACCCAATATAATGACATAAAACCCAGCAAGCCAAGCTGTGAGTAAGGATCACACACAGTCCGCTTCCTCTGTGCCTGTCAACTCCCTGAATCCCAGCCCAGAAGGCCTGTCGTAAGGACACACCTGATTCTGGTCTAATCTGCCACGACCCCTGCCTTCCTCTGACAGCACATACCCGAAGTGCAGCCCCCATGTAGGGCTGTTCATCAAGGTCTCCCCATCACAGATTAGACACCCAGCCAGTATGCTGGGGTTCCATGGGAACAAACCCTGGAAAATCTGGTCCCTCTGGAAGCCTGAGTCCAGTCAAGATCCCCCGGGGATGACCCAAACCAGACAAACCTCAAGCGACATAAGGGAAGGAGCAGCTCTCGCTGTCACAGAGAGTCACTGTGACTCATTCTGGAGCACTGGCTTCGTACCAAGCACAGCCAAGAGACCACATGGAGATGACAACCTGTGATTTTCAGAGTGTTTTCAGGCAACATGCCTGGGAGTCGAGTCTGTTACCTCCGCTCGGGGGAAGCCAGCGCACATGCACGTGCACACCCCCACAGCACACCCGGCCATGACTCATACCCTCTGAGTGGCGTGATTCAGCATCTCCTGCCAGGCGGAGTCGAACTGCCGCTTGTCATCCTCCAGCAGCCGCTGCTCGGCCAGGGAGATGGTCTCCTTGGCGGCGCGGAGCACCTCCGTGGCCCTCTGGAAGTCCTGCGTGGCTTTCTGAGCTTCCAGCTGAGCCTGTGTGAGAAAGAATCCTCATGAGGCCTCAGAAAATGGCAGGGGCTCCCCACGGTCCATTTTACCTTTCAAAAAATAAGCATCCCAAGGACCAGAACAAGCTCATCTCTGCCTCTTCACTCCCGGCACCCACAGGTCCTCATAGATGCCAGACAGGGCAATGGACCCCTGATGGGGGAGTGAGTGCCAAATCAGTGAGCAAACAGTTTCCACAGTTCTGGACCCAATGGATGAGATAAACACGTCAGCCCTCAGCCAGAATCTGACATGGCAAACCAGCCCATCGTGGGACAGGTACAGCCAAACCCACAGCCTTTCTCAGAAGCTCTGCCTCACTCGAGGCCTGTCACCTTCCCTGCCCAGATCTGTGGCTCAATTCATGGCAAGTCAGAACCAGGAAGGCCCCCGGAGATCATGGTCCAAAGACTTCACTCTATAGAAGGGGGACCTTAGCTGAGAGGACACAGCCTTTCCTGAGATCACACAGCTGACTAGAAGCAGAGCTGTGCCAGACTCCGGCCAGTATGAGTTCCAGCCCAGCACTGTCACTCCGCCAGACAGTCCCCCACTCAACTCACACCCACTGACACCAGCAACAGGCCAAGTATGGCACCAGGCAGGCAAAGAGAAGGACCTAATTAATTAACACAACACAGTCCCTGCTTTCAAGGAGCATCAGGTAGGATGCTCCTTGAAAGTTGGTATGGGAGAACCAATACCAACTGTAGCTGACCACATGTCTAGAGCTGCCCGCACGACACGCATCTACTGATTGTTCAAAATGTGATTAATCCCAGCCAGGTGCAGTGGCTCACACCTGTAATCCCAGCACTATGGGAGGCAGGCGGATCACCTGAGGTCAGGAATTAAAGACCAGCCTGGTCAACATGGTGAAACCCCGTCTCAACTAAAAATACAAAAATTAGCCGGGCGTGGTGGTGGGCACCTATAATCCCAGCTACTTGGGAGGCTGAGGCAGAAGAATCACTTGAACTCAGGAGGCAGAGGCTGCAGTGAGCCGAGATTGCATCACTGCACTCCAGCCTGGGCGACAGAGTGAGATTCCATCTTAAAAAAAAAAAAAAGTGATTAATCCCAATTGAATGTAAGACATCCCTAATCTTAAAGACTTAGTACAAAAAAAAAATGTTAAATATCTCAATAATTTTTATTACATGATGAAATAATATTTTGGATATACTAAATAAAATATATTATTAAAATTAATTTCAGTTGGGTGCAATGGATCCCACCTCTATTCCAGCACTTTGGGGGGCCAAGGCAGGAGGACCACTTGAGGCCAGGTATTCAAGACCAGCTTGGGAAACATAGCAAGACCCCACTTCTGGAAAAAATTAAAAAATTATCCGAGCATAGTGGCACATGGCTGTATTCCCCGCTCCTCGGGAGCCTGAGGCAGGAGACCGCTTGAGGTTACAGTGAAATATGATTATGCCGCTGCACTCCAACCTGGGTAACACAATGAGACCCTGCTTCTTAAATAAATACAATTTAAAAATTAAATTCACAGAGGCTGGGCACGGTAGCTCAAACCTGTAATACCAGCACTTTGGGAGGCTGAGGCAGGTGGATCAGAAGGTCAGGAGTTTGAGACCAGCCTGGCCAAGATGGCAAAACCCTATCTCTACTAAAAATACAAAAATTAGCCGGGTGTGGTGGCACACACCCGGCCTGTAGTCCCAGCTACTCGGAAGGCTGGGACTACTACAGCCTGTAGTCCCAGCTACTCAGAAGGCTGAGGCAGAAGAATCGTTTGAACCTGGGAGGTAGAGGTTGCAGTGAGCCAAGATCACGCCATTGTACTCCAGCCTGGGTGACAAGAGCAAAACTCTGTCTCAAAAAAGAAAAAAATTAATTTCACCATTTCATCTCTCCTCATCTTTCCTTTTTTACTGTGACCACAGGGAAACTTACAATTATACAGGTGATTCCAATTCTATTTCTTGTGGACAGTAGATACCTTTACCCCAAGATGGGCCGTGTGATGGCAGTTGTGTGACTGCATGAGAAATCAGCACTGAAACATCACAGTCACCACTCTACAGGCTCACCTTGAATTCCCCAGCAGAGCACAAGCCACAAGCCCGCCTCTGCAGCGTCCCACCACCCTCCCTCGTCCCACCACCCTCCCTCGGTTAACCACATCCCCAAGTCAGTTACATAAACCCTGGTGGGATGTCCCTAGGGCAGCCCCTGGGACTCAGGAAGAGGGGAACTACAAGGACCCCACCCTTCCCCAAGCAATTCTTATATGACTTCGAGGAAGTCTTCAGTAACCACAGGCTGAGGACGCTTTGTGATGAAGGTTAAAGGAGGGGGAACAAAAAAATCAGAGACTCAGAGCACGCCAGCCCCCAAGGCAAAGAACAGCTTTCCCGAGCACTCTGTGATTGTGTACTGCATACCAGACCCAGACCCAGCCCTCCAGGCGATGCCAATCAGATGGAGAGCTGAACCAAGCATGGAGTGGACACTAGAAGTCCGTAATACAACGCTGTATGTGCGAGTGCCACATCAGGGAGGGAAGTATAGTAGGGAATGTGAAGAGAAATTATTTCCAGTACAGAGAACCAAGGAGGCCTCTTAAAGGAGGATGATCCTGAACTAAGGACTAAGGACACAAATGATTTGAAAACACGGGCTGATGAGGTGGGGGGGCAGAAGGAAGGATTTGAGGCCCTAAAGACATATTACAAAACAGAGTGCCTGTAGGAGATTTGATGATACCTCAGATCAAATTTTTAAAAAGGACTCCAGTGAAGACCTTGACTGAATGCCAGGCTAAACCTTCAACCAAAGTGGCCCAGGGACCTGCCCCTGCTGTGGACTCACCATGTGGCCCTGGGACCAGTCGCCCACTTCCACTCAGGTGTGCCTCAGCTACACAAGGAGAACAAGGATGCCCACCCTCCCTAGAGCTGACCAACTCACCCCCCAACCCCGGCCCCACCTCGTGTCTCCAGGCCCATTAGTGGTTCTTAGTTCTTTCATGTGAGGACAGCCCTGCGGGGCCTCCGCTGGCCAAGCTGCTGGGAACAAGAGGAAGCAGAGGGAACCTGTTACCTTAAAAGCCACTCCACCCCCTACCTATAGGTGGCCTCTCCTACCTATATGCTTCATACCAACTCCAGGAGACAGGATGAATCCCACAGGATCCTAAAATGGGATTTGTATTTGCTTTTTTAGGAATTTTTTAATATTTCAATTCAGCAACATTTAAGGGTAAATTCTCTTCTCCCAGTTCTCTCTGCTTCAGTTATGAATCCCTTATTTCTTCAAGCAAGAAAAGATGCTCTCTTGACGGCCTTCTGAAAGGTGGCTGCTGTACCACGGGCCCAGCACCTCTTCACACCCTCTGCCATGCATCTGATGAGTTCCAAATAAGAGAACCAGATCTCTACAAAGGAAAAGAGGAAGCCCATTTGAAGCTTCCTTTGAGAAGAACATGCACTGTCAAATTCCAGACAAGTGTCTGAAGTTTCTGCAAGATTCCTTCTCCTGTACAGTGACATCAGATACATGTTTGCCTTGCCATATCACAGGTACAACTAATGTGAGGCCTCATTCCATATTTAACTCATAGAAACCAGATGCCATCTCTCCATAATTCATGCACTTACAGGTTCATTCACTCAAGTAAGCATTGGGCACCTGTCATGCCCCACTGTTTATTCTCTCTATTCATTGTGGTCTCAAGGGGAGGCAATATCTCAGCTAAAGACCCTCACTTCCCAGCCCTCGCTACAACTAGTTCCCCTGGTAAGTGACAGCTAATGAGAGGTAAATGAACACTGAGTGAGATTTCCAGGAAGGCTCCTGTTATGGACTGAATGTTTGTGTCCACCCAAATTTACATATTGAAGCACTAACCCCTAATGTGATTATATTAGGAAGTGGGGCCTTTGGGAGCCATATTAGTCCATTCTTGTACTGCTATAAATACCTGTGGGCCGGGCATGGTGGCTCACACCTGTAATCCCAGCACTTTGGGAGGCCAAGGCAGGTGGATCACTTGAGGCCAGGAATTCAAGACTAGCCTGCCCAACATGGTGAAACACCATCTCTACTAAAAATACAAAAAAATTAGCTGGGTGTGGTGGCAGAAGTCTATAGTCCCCAGCTACTCAGGAGGCTGAGGCAGGAGAATCACCTGAACCCAGGAGGCGGAGGTTGCAGTGAGCTAAGATCGCACCATTGCACTCTAGCCTGGGTGACACAGAGCAAGACTCCATCTCAAAAAAAAAAAAAAAAGAAAAAAAGAAAAATACCTGAGACTGCGTAATTTATAAAGAAAAGAGGTTTAATTGGCTCACAGTTCAGCAGGCTGTACAGGAAGCCTGATTCTGGTATCTGCTCAGCTTCTGGGGAGGCCTCAGGATACTTACAATCATGGCAGAAGGCAAAGGGGGAGCAAGGCATCTCATACAGTGCCTGGACTTGGGTCCAGGGTGGGGGGAAAGTGCTACACACTTTTTTTGTTTGTTTGTTGGTTTGTTGGTTGTTTGTTTGTCTGAGACTGAATCTCACTCTATTGCCCAAGCTGGAGTATAGTGGTGCAATCTCAGCTCAATGCTACCTCTGCCTCCCAGGTTCAAGTAATTCTCCTGCCTCAGCCTCCTGAGTAGCTGGGACTATAGGTCCATGCCACCACCATTGGACAGTCTCCCTGCCAGCAATACATGGCAAGAGTAGCTGCTAAGACACCAATAATAATTTTTGTATTTTTAGTAGAGACAGGGTTTCGCCATGTTGGCCAAGCTGGTCTCAAACTCCTGACCTCAGATGATCTACTTGCCTCGGCCTCCCAAAGTGCTGGGATTACAGGACTGCAGGTGTGAGCCACCGCACCCAGTCACTACACACTTTTAAACCAGATCTCATGAGAACTCATTGTCGAAACAACAGTACTGGGGAGGTGGTGCGAAACCATTCATGAGAAACAGCCTCCATGATTAAATCATCTCCCACCAAGACCCACCTCCCAACATCGTTGATTACAATTCGACATGAGATTTGAGAGGGAGCACAGACCCAAACCTTATCAGGAGGTAATTAGGGTTAGATGAGGTCCTGAGGGTGGGACCCTTGTAAGAAGGGGAAGAGAGAGAGAGATCTCTCCCTCTGGTGCACTGAGGAAGCACCATGCTGTCAAAAGGTCTCCTAGGGAAGATTCTGCAAAGGAGGAGGGTATCAGGCAGCAGGCCAGGCCAAGACAGGAAGCACCAAAGAGTTTACACACTTATCTAACTGAGGAAAGTTTAACTGCGACATTGCTTCTCAGTGTCATCACAAAACACAGAACTTCCAAAGTCAGAAACCAATCAATTTCACAATCCTGGAGAGAGCTGGCTATCTGGTTCTCACCATCACACAAAAGATGACACCTAGAAATCTTTGGTACAACCGATAACATTTTACCTTCACATCGTAATAAAGGCCCCAGGCCCTGGTATTTAATATATTATTTGAATAGGGCTCTATGCTCTCAGGTCCTGTGGTGTGTGTAGTGATTCATGCAGTGATTCACTCACAGCAGAGAAACCCAATGAGCCAGCGGAAGAAGTGAGGCCCTGCTTATAATATCACTAAAGAGGAAAATGTTAGCAGAGCTTGGTTTGAGGTATAAGATGCAACACAGAAAAAATGTTAAATACCTTCATGACTTACAGACACTAACAGCTTTCATGGGAAGAGCTCCATGGAGAGAATTTTAAAAGGCCCCTCATGGGCTGGGCGCGGTAACTCACACCTGTAATCCCAGCACTTTGGAAGGCCAAAGCAGGTGGATCACTTGAGGCCAGGAGTTCCAGACCAGCCTGGCCAACATGGTGAAACCCCGCCTCTACCTAAATACAAAAATTAGCTGGGCATGGTTGTGGGCACCTGTACTCCCAGCTACTCGGGAGGCTGAGGCAGGAGAATCACTTGAACCCAGGAGGTGGAGGTTGCGGTGAGCCGAGATCATGCCACTGCACTCCCGCCTGGGCAACAAAGTGAGACTCTGTCTCAGAAAAAAAAAAGGCTGCTCATGAATGAATGTGATAAGTGACCTTCGTTAGACACTGGCCCAGGCCAACTGTGACTGTGAAGCCCTTGGAAATGTGGAAATGTATTGAGCATTCCACAAAGGGTCATCGGCAAAGGAGGTGGCGGGTAGAGAAGGCTGGCATTCTTGAGGCTGCAGTCATGCCCCTCTGACTCAACTTCCACTGTTGCCCACAATGGCTCTCAGGGAGGAACAAGAGCATCTGCACATTTGCATTGGCTACAACAAAGGCCCAAGACAGGGGGCAGTTTACAGACCTCCCAGTTCAAGTCCCTCATTTTTCAAAGGAGAGCCCAGAATAAGTGATGTCACACAGCTGTTTAGTGGCCCCCAGAGCCAGGAAGCCACAGCCCCTGACCCCTAGTCTGGAGCTATTTCAGCTTAACCATGCAGTGTGTACCCACCCCCGGAGTAACTCATTAACACAGTCACTGGACAACTGGACAGTCTCCCTGCCAGCAATACATGGCAAGAACAGCTGCTAGGGCACCAAAGATAAGATAGAAACCCAACTGTGCACAGGATTGCTACCTCCTGCCTGTGGCCCCCGTCCTGAAGCCTTACGCGGGTCCAGCTGACAGGCCCGTGGTTAGCTCCAGCAACTGCAAAGGAGGTGGCTGCCCAAAGTCATACTCTAGCAGGTGGTAGCTCCAAGTCAGGAAGAGAGCTCTCAAGACCAGACCAACCTAGTATCTGACTACTAACAAACCTATAGGTCTGGATACAGATGATTACAAAGGAGAAAATAATCATAGCAGTTACTGTTTTAGCGTTTATTCTGTATCAGATAACGTGTATAAGATGTTCTGAATATAGTACATCATTTAAGTCTCAAAATATATAGCATATATAGTACACATATACTATATAGTATATAGATATAGCACATTATTTAAGTCTCAAAATAACCCTACAGGCCTAACCCAGAGCTTTCATTCTAAATTTTTTTTTTCTTGAGATGGAGTTTTGCTCTTGCCACCCAGGCTGGAATGCAATGGTGCGATCTCGGCTCACTGCAATCTCCACCTCCTGGGTTCAAATGATTCTCCTGCCTCAGCCCCCCGAGTAGCTGGGATTACAGGTGCCCACCACCATGCCCAGCTAATTTTTGTATTTTTAGTAGATACAAAACGGGGTTTTTTAGTAGATATAACGGGGTTTCACCATGTTGGCCAGGCTGAACTCCTGACCTTAGGTGATCCGCCCACCTTGGCCTCCCAAAGTGTTGGGATTACAGGGGTGAGCCACCACACCTGGCCTCATTCTAAACTTCTATTAAACACCACTTGCTGGTGCTGCAAACTCCTGACAAAGAAGTACTAGTCAAGGCAGCGCAGCCTCAGCTCTCCACACGAATCAAGGACACAGTGGCCACCGTCACACAGGTCGGGATGGGCAGGGAGGTTTGGAGGGTATAAGATTTGCAGAGACCGCCAACAAGGAGCAGAGGAGAAGTAAGGAGAAGGCCTGCTGCTGTGAGCTGAGCTCATCCACAACCAGAGTCCCGAAAATGAGGTCTAGAGAGGCTGATCCTGAAAGCCCTCATGCCTGCCTGAGCTTAGCCTCCTATCCCCCACCACACAGTCTCACCTGCTCTGAGGAACAACTTGGACCCCATTCACAGGGGAGCCAGGAGGATGAATGAGATGCAGAGAGGCATGGGGCAGGCAAAATTTCCCCACCTAGAGGCACAGGCCTTCGACTGCCTTCCCCACTCCCCTTTCTAAATGTCTTTAGTACTTAAAATCCAAAAGGACTCTGGGATTTACTTGGGAATGGTTGGGCTCAGTATGCATACACCCCCCAGCACTTGGCCAAAGCAATGATGGAGCAAAAGAAGCTTCCGGAACCCCCTGGATGCCTGGGCATGGATTGGGAGGAAGGAATGCCCCACTTTCTTCTAGAGAAAGTTGGAAAGATACCAGCCCGGGGCGAAACAGGCTCTGCGTGAGGTGAGCAGTGACCCTGCAGGGACGGGGTGGCAGAACCCGGAGGAGAGGGAAGAGCCAGCCAAATGACAGGTGGGCCAGCTTCTACCTCTCGTGCTTCGCTGGAGGAATCTCACCCCCACAGGGCCCAGGGCAAGGCCCCTGCTGGATGGGGGCAACCACTTGATAGGAAGCCTCTGTCCTTTTTAACTTAATACTGTTTTGTCCTTGCCTCTTTACAGTGAATGTCAGAGGCACTGCTGGAAAGAACCCCTCCCCCGGCTAGAAGCTCATGAAGAAAAGCATCAGAAGCCTTTCCAACCCAACCAAGGAAGATCAAAAACCTTTGAAAACATGGTCAATAACCCCTGGGGGGTCTCAGTGAGGGAGGAATGGGCAGGACAAACATCAAAATGGACAAGAGACAAGGATGTCTGTTCTCAGCTTTATTAAAGCCGTGGTTTTCTGCCTATATTCTGAGGAATCCCAGGGACCGGCAGTTCATGGACTGCCTGAGTCCTTCCAGCCTGCAAGCTGCCCATCCTGCACTACCCCTTCAACTCCTGAATGATACTTCATTGAAGAGGACCAGAGATAGAAACTGGCCATTCTGATAGCACCATTTTACCCCTGAGGATGTCTGGCATATATTTTAATCCAAATTATCCCAGAACAAAGTTTCATTTGAAAACATCTTCTGGAGAGAATTCCATTAAGCCCATTTAGTTCCTTGATTATTTTTCACACCCAGGTGCTTCTAATTTTTCACCTTTATTTAGTCAAAATTATTCTCCTGAGGATTGGTTCCTTTCTATTTCAAATAGACTTGACTGAATGAACAGTTTCATCCATATCAAATTTTACTAAATGTAGCTTGTGGCATGGAGTTTTTCATTATTTCTATCAAAATTTTCCTGAATCAGTTTCTTAAAGATCTAAAAATTTGGCCAGGCGTGGTGGCTCACACCTGTAATCCTAGCACTTTGGGAGGCTGAGGCGGGCAGATCACCTGAGGTCAGGAGTTCAAGACCAGCTTGGCCAACATGGCAAAACCCCATCTCTATTAAAAATACAAAAATTACCTGGGCCTGGTGGCAGGCGCCTATAATCCCAGCTACTCAGGGGGCTGAGGCAGGAGAATCATTTGAACCTGGGAGGTGGAGGCTGCAGTGAGCAGAGATCACACCACTGCACTCCAGCCTAGGCAACAAGAGCGAAACTCTGTCTCAGGAAAAGAAAAAAAAAAAGATCTAAAAATTTGTCAA
The DNA here is from genome assembly GCF_028885625.2 of Pongo pygmaeus. Classification (NCBI taxonomy): domain Eukaryota; kingdom Metazoa; phylum Chordata; class Mammalia; order Primates; family Hominidae; genus Pongo; species Pongo pygmaeus. Next base: position 138,686,884 of record NC_085930.1, on the reverse strand, counting down.
ACATAGGGGACATCATTTTTTCTCAGTCCCAAAGGTTACCATGTACAGTCTGGGCCATTATCAGTTTAATAGTGTTATTTCTCCCAACAATGTATATTACAAAGTAAACAAGAAATCTATGGTATGTATCTATCCTTAGAGAAATGAGAAAACCATGGGCAGTCTTAAGAGAGACAGTGCCTGCAGCTGTACCATAGACAGACTACAGAGCCCTTTAATATGTCGGAGCAGCAAGGGAGCTTTGCGGGGTTAGAAACATCAAGGTCAAACGGTTTTGTTCCAGCCTGAGCTTAAAGGTGAACTTTTTAAAAATAAAAATGCAAAAGCTACTACTTGCTTCAAAATAAAGCTAGGAGTAAGAATAAGGGAGAGCTGGGGTTGGGGGTAAAGATGAAACAGGATTGCCCCAAGGTTGGTAACTGTAGAAGCTGGATGATGAACATCCAAGGTTCCATTACACTGTTCTCTACTTTGCATATATTTGAAAGTTTTGACCCCAGTTTCTGGGAGGACAATCCCTATTGCCAACAGTCATCCAGACTAACCATGGGTGAGTGTGACTCAAGGGTTTCGGTTGGGGGCATCAGGGAAGGTTCATCAAGCACTGAGCCCACCTCTGCTTATCTTCAGTACTAGACACCAGCCTGCAGTTCACCTCCGGACACAGCATGTTCACACACACCACCCAGAGGGCTTCCCATTGCACTCATGAAGCACCGGTTCCTCTGCCTTAAGCTGGCACTATTTGTTGTCACCCTACAGAATCTCCCTAATTCATGTAAAAGCTGGCAGGAGGATGGTCTCAGGCCTTATGTTTTCACAGGGCACTACTTAGCCTGAGTCAGTGTGCCTAGGCTAGTCAGCCGACTGATGTCTATGACCCGTCCCCACACTTCCATCCTTTCAAATTAGAAGCAGCTTACAGGGCCTGCCCAGCTACATGCAGCAGGCCTCCGGGAACCACGCACCCCAAATCAAATCCTTCCTGTTGCTGCAGCAACACCACAGATGCCAGGCTCTTCCTGCCCACCCTAGCCAGAAGGGTGCGCCCACATTCCTCCTCATCCCCCACTCTCGCTCTCACTTTCATGCTCTAGCGGTGTGCCACCGGCTAGAGAACCGACTGGCCAGGTGCAAGGCAGGGGCCCGAGCCGGGAGTAGACAGCAGTACCCAAAAGGAAAAAAACTCCACAACAGCACCCCAGGGTACCACCACCAAACCTAGACTCCTCACCCACAGAACCAATTAACAGGGTCTTTGTGCTCAGGCAGACGGAGACAACGTAGACCAATTGTTTTATTTTCTAGGAGAAAATTTAAGAGCCTAACAAATAAATTGGCCTGCTCAAAGCATCAAGCCTGGGTATTCTACCGACCCCAATCCAAGCTGCCTTCCCTGCCAGCCAGCCAGCCACACAGCTGTCTCCGACATCACACTCTCGCACTCTCTCTGTCCCCAAAACACACACGCAACATGCCCCACCTCTTAATTCTTCAAATGTGTGCAAACTCAGAGAGTTCCTCCGCTGCGGTGGGTTTCCCTGAGCTCAGCAGGGCTATATCTTCCTCCCTACACGTCCACTCACAATTCTCTTCCATCTCTGCCTTTGTCCCCCACCTATACTGTCATTCCCAGCACCCACGAAACACCAGCATCTCTTAAGACACACACACACCAATCAGGGAAGCTATTTCATCTTCCACTGGGACGCACGATGCAGACCTAGGCCACGAACCTGGTCATTGCCTGACATTGTGAGGGAGTGGAGAGCCCTGCTTTATGCCACACGGCGGCGGAGAACTGGAATATTGCATGCTGGGAAAGTCCATGTGCTCTGTAATTATGCCTCATGACATTCCTTTGCAGTTAATGAGTAGCTGCTGGTTTCCAGTCACAAGGGTGGAGCATAGGAGTGGAGAGGTGGATGTATAAAGAACTGGGATGCCAGAAGAGGAAAGAGCATCTCCCTCCCCTAAGCTATAGCCATAGCTAATTTTTGTATTTTTAGTAGAAACGGGGTTTCAGCATGTTGGCCAGGCTGGTCAAGAGTGAAACACGGTCCCCCAAAACAAAAAACACATTTTGATGCCGTGCACAAAACTGGCATTGATTTGACCAGGACAATTGGACCAGTGACAATTGGGCCACTATGAGGCCATGGTCTGTGTCAAGAGAACCAGGAAGAGCAGAGTATATCCCTGGCACCAACAATAACCATTGTCTTGGGTCTACAACCTTGAACGAGAACCTGAAGGCATCAGATTCCCTTGGCAGAGCTCTGATCCCCCGACTCCTACCTCTCTCTCTCCTTCCTCTCCAGCAGAAGAACCAGGTGGCCAGTTGCTCCCTTCCCCAGTCCTGCCTCTCTACAGGTACACCCTACTCTGCCTGGGTGTTGCAAGCAGAACACCCACTCTTCCAGTGACTGCTCCCCAGGTACATGGTTCCACCTGCGCCATGTGGACAAACAAGCCCCCTGTAGCTCTCCAATCTTAACACACCATAATATCAACAAAAGAAACATTTTGGGCCGGGTGCAGTGGCTCACTCCTGTAATCCCAGCACCTTGGGAGGCTGAGGCAGGTGGATTACCTGAGATCAGGAGTTCGAGATCAGCCTGGCCAACACGGTGAAACCCTTTTTCTACTAAAAATACAAAAAATTAGCCGGACGTGGTGGCACATGCCTGTAATCCCAGCTACTCGGGAGGTTGAGGCAGGAGAATTGCTTGAACCTGGGAGGCGGAGGTGGCGGTGATGAGCCGAGATTGCGCCACTGCACTCCAGCCTGAGGTGACAAGAGCGAAACACTGTCCCCTCCCCCAAAAAAACACATTTTGACGCCTTGCACAAAACTGGCATTGATTTGACCAGGACAATTGGGCCACTATGAGGCTGTATCCTGTGTCAAGAGAACCAGGAAGAACAGAGTATATCCTTAGCACCAACAATAACCATTGTCTTGGGTCTACAACCTTGAACAAGTCACTAAACTTTTCAGATTGGAATGCCAAGGCCTCTGCTAACTCCAAGGAAGCCTCAGTTACAGTACTGAAAATACATAATTACAGCAGGGACCCATGAGGAAAGTTCTGTAATGCAGTATCTGGCTTAAACAACATATGCAAATTGTGAGCCAGCAGACTAGTTAACTACGAGCTATTTTGCTTTTGCTATCTTCTTTATTGCTGTGCAAGTCTGCAAATTTTCCATAATAAAAAAGTTTACAAAATTGCTTCTCAATACATTTCTTAATCAGCTGTTGCTCTGCTATTTATCTACCACACAGCTCTTCCTTTAAACTCGAAATTATGTCACTGGGTTAAGGAATAGCATAATTTGAGGGGAAAAGGGAGGTCCATACTATTTATCAAGACAAAAAATAACCACAGTTTCTAGTCAAATGTTTTAAACCAATCACAATAAAACTTTTTTTAAACAGCTGGGGAAATTTGAAAAAGGCCTGGATACTAGAAGATATTTAAAAACTAATTTTGTTAGGTGTAAAAATGTGACCTTTTAAAGGTTCTTATCTGTTAGAGATAAATATCTAAATATTTAGGTGTACAGTGATAAATCTATGAACAGCTTTAAAATAATCAAGGAAAAAGCTAGAGGGGGAGGGTGGATGAAACCTGACTGACAAGAGGTTAACAACTGTTGACGCTGGTGATGGGCACATGTGATCCACTGATTATTCTACTTTTGCAGAAATTCCATAATAAAAAGTTGTAAAGAAATATTTTTTGAAGGCGTTGGTTCATCAGTTATCACTTTTGCCCTTTACCTTCCACATAATCACAAAACTCAAGAAAATGCTTACTAAAAGAATAGGGAAAACCAAAAATATTTGTCAATGGTTGTCCTCATTAAAGGCAACATTTCAAATAAATGAGCAAACAAAAGTAAAACAAGACCAGGTGCGGTGGCTCACGCCTGTAATCTCAGCACTTTGGGAGGCCGAGGCAGGTGGATCACATGAGGCCAGAAGTTCAAGACCAGCCCGGCCAACATGGCAAAACCCCGTCTCTACTAAAAGTACAAAAATTAGCTGAGTGTGGTGGCAGGCACCTGTAGTCCGAGCTACTCAGGTGACTGAGGCACGACAATCCCTTGAACCCAGGAAAGGGAGGCTGCAGTAAGCCGAGGTTGCACCACTGCACTCCAGCCTGAACAACAGAGCGAGACCCTGTCTCAAAAAAAGAAAAAGAAATATCTAAGATTGGCAATGAGGGGAGGTAAAGAGTCAAAATGTTACCCAAACAAGAGACAGGTTTACAAGGCTGAGCTGCTCATGGTCCCTCAAAGCCCGTATTACCCACATGCAATCTTTTAAGATGTATGGGAAATAAAGGGGCCCAGCAATGGCCCCAATAGCCTGTTAGTGGCCACACCACTCCAGTTGTCCAAAAGTTCTCATCTCTAATTTCAGTCTCTTCTGCGATGATTTAAAGCTCTCAGCTCTTTCTCTGTCCCTAGCAGAGACAGAAAAACAACAAAACATGCCCACTTATAATTACAAAGCACTAAATCAGGATAGAGCACTTTCAAGGAGAGCCAAAACCAAACTGCAGGCACCTGGATAAGCCCTGTCCCTCCCCACACTCCACCTCTACTGCCCTGGTGGAGGGAGGATAAAGGAGCCAGGACAGGGGTGTTTATGAAATCTCTACTATATGCCAGGTGTGAAGCCACAGAGTCCAGCCCATAGCCCTGCTAGAAGTATTGTCAGACCCATTTTACACCCAAAGAAACTGGTGAAAGCACTGGTCCAGGGTCACAGGGCTAGAAAGGAAGGAGACTAGGACTCATACCCAGGTCTCCGACTCTGACCACCTGGAGAGAAGAAGCACCAATGCAGGGCCCCATATTATCCCCCCTCTCCAGTGGTGTATTATCTATTAAGTTTGACGTTTCGGTGAACCAGCTGCTCCTTTGGCTGTGCTTAAGTAAACTTCACTGAAGCTTACAAGACTGACTCTCTAGACTGTAGATCCTGATGGGAACCCACAGTTTGATAAACTCTCTCCATGCCACCATCTGCACACCCATTTTGCCAAGCCTTCTCTCTACAGGGCATCCAAAGGCCTCACAATCCCTGTTCAACCCCTCCTTACCGCCTAGTTCTGGAAGCCTCTGCACATGTATCCAGCATGGGTTCTTTCCTGGATTATTTGTAAAGCTTTCTCACCACCTGCCCACTTGGCTGGAAGCGCCAATGTCAAACTTTCATAAGCTAATCCTGGGTGCTACTAGTCTCTATTTGGAGAATGCTTTCCAACACACTTGAAATAAATGGGTTCAAAGTCATTAACATTCCTCGTGCCTCAGATGAAAATACTCAAAATAAATGATGGAGGGGAGTTATCTGTCAATTGCCCCTTCTCTGCCAGCTGGGATCTACAAAAGGAGCCTCTCAATTGGAGAGCTTCTCCATATTGGCCAGGATTGGTCTTTTGCCAGCCAGTACCTCACACAACAGCTTGGCCTCAGTCCCAAGGGATGCCATTTAAGAGGCAGAGGACACACCCACTCTAGACAAAGTGACTTCAGTTAACACCAACTAACTCTGCAACTCGGAAGCCCAAACCTTTCTACTCTTGGCCTATAAGCCTGGGAGAGACCCATAAAAGGTATGTGAAAGGGAGAGGAGAGAAGGACAACTCAAACCCAGGGACACCAGCACACACTGGACGACCGAATGCCTGGTGAGTGCCCCAGACCCAGGACCTTTGGAGTTAAGATGCTACAGCAAAAAAGTCTGGCAACCCACAGCCCTCTCCTTTATGCATAGTACATAGAATTTCTAGGATCTCGTCACAGCAGCATCGCCCCTTGTGTCCTGGAAAGTCTTATGAGAGCCAAAACTGTGTTACTGAATTTAATTCCCATATTCTAGCATAGTGGCTGGTACACTGCAAATATTTAAGAAATATTTGTATAATTAAGGTATCTAGCTATGGTAGAAATGATAATCCACAAACAACTCCCTTATGATCAATCGTTATTAATGCATTTGCAATTTTTTTCTCCTGTGACTCCTGTAATTAGATAAATGTCTATCTGGACATGTTTATCCTGGAAAATGGCCACTTAGGGTGATGTAAAAGCTCACCGGAATAATCAAACTGTATACAGAAAGTCATGTCATATGAACGCCATTCTCTTAAGATCTAACTCATTCCCCCCTCCACTCAACCTCACCCCTTCCAAGCTGGGCAATACATAACCCAGATTCCAATGGGGCTTCAGGAAATTAAGCCTGGGAAAAGAATTTACCCTCTCTGACTTCATAGGACCAAGTTTCTGTACTTCTTTTGTCAGTTTGCCACGTTATAAAATAGTATATGTGAAAAAAATACTTTGAAAACTGCCCAACGCTATGAACATATCAGGAATACATCTCCTGAATTATTTTACCATTCACTTGGTCTTCTCAACAAGACTGCAAACTCTTTGAAGGCACCGTGAGTCCTCACCACTAGTATGGCGGAGAAGCTGCACTTAGAAACAGGTGCTCCGCCAAGCCCTCCAGTAGCCAGGAACATTGGCTCTTCTCTTTCCACCTCCTCCATGTTTCAGACTTCCCTGGGTCATTCAGCACTGTTTGTTGCCTGGTACACTTAAACACAGCCAAAGGAGCAACTGGTTCACTGAAACGTCAAACCCCTACCTCCAATCTAACTTTGCTTCTGGATCAGCATAACTTGGCTTAATTTTAACTCTCACCTGCAAGAAGATCTGCAAAGGAATTCAAGGTCAGAGGGACACAGATGAAAATGAGGGCCTAATATAAACATAAGTCAGCAAAACATACCTTTCTGGTAAGCACAGCATATGAAAAATCTGAGGGATCTATTATCATGTAAGTGCAAAGACGCTCAGCATGGCTGCAAGCCGGCGGGCCCTGGCCAGAGCAGGCTATCAGAAACAGCATCAGAGCACATGGGCATACACAGCCAGGGGCCCCTCTGGCTGCCGGAGGCCACACCACTTCAGGCCACCCAGGGATCTGTGGAAGGATGGGAATGGCCTAGTGACAGGGCCAAGGCAGCAGCTCCGCCCCTGCCTGAGGAGGCAGAATCGGCACAAACTGGTGTGGCAGGGGCTCTCCATGTGAGCTCAGGTTCCTGGCAGATCTCCTTTCCACCTGGTATTGCCAAGCAAAGCAGGTCTGAGGAACTCAGGGGCCTTCTCCCAGCTCTAAATGGCTGGGAACAAACTGCAGCCAATGGAACTGAGAATGAAAAAGGATAAGATATCCACACAAAGGAATCCAAATGTCTCAGGGCTAAAATGACTACACCTTAAGCCTTTGTAATTCTGTCAATTCCAAACACTCCTTTTTTATTTCTTTTGTTTTTCAGACAAGGTCTCACTCTCTCGCCCAGGCTAGAGTGCAGTGGCAGTGGCACAATCACGGCTCAGTGCAGCCTCAACCTCCTGGGCTCCAGAGATCCTACCACCTTAGCCTCCTAGGTAGTTGGGACTACAGGAGCACACCACCATGCCCAGTTAATTTTTTGTATAGATGGGGTTTTGCCACGTTGCCCAGGCTGGTCTTGAACTCCTAGGCTCAAGCGATCCACCCACCTCAGTTTCCCAAAGTGCTGAGATTACAGGCATGAGCCACCGTGCCGGGCCGCAAGCTTTCCTCTTTAAAGCAAGTACTCATTTTTCACCTTTACTTTGCACCACGCAACATGAAGACGTGGAAAGGATAAGATGCCATTTCTGCTCTCAAGGAGCTCACGGTTCCAGGGCAGGCTTCTTAACCCATGGTTTAGAGGTTAGGAACACAGATCAAGACTCAGGCTTCTAGACTCATTAGCTGTGTGACCCTGAGTACTTTCTTTCTTCTCTGTGCCTCAGTTTCCTCACCTGGAAAACACAGATAATAACAGAACCTAGCTCATGGGGTTGTTGCGAGGATAAGTGAGTTAATACATATAAAGTGCTGAGAAAAGGCACGCAGTAAGCAGTACAGAGTGTCAGCTGTCATATAAGCACACATTATGTAGCATTAGCTTGTGGGTATTAACCCACATGACATGCATGATATTTAAAGGGACGCAACATATACCATGAAGTTATAATTTATGCACCCATGCACATGTCTGTTTTCAGAGGATGACAACCATAACGCTCAAGTTCTCAAAGAAGCAGAGCTGACAAAAAGCTGAGGGAGCGGGGCTACGGGAAGGATTCATAAAAGTTACATTGACTTGTGCCTTCATTTTAATCCAGCAAAGGGTAAAAGCTAAGCGGTGCTGTCCAACAGAACTTTCTGCAATAATGGAAATGTTCTCTATCTGCACTGTCCCAAAATAGTAGCCAGCCTCCACGTGTGGCTATTGAGCACTTGAAATGTGGCCAGCCAGGGTGAATCAATGAATTTTTGGTTTAATTTTAATTAATTTACATTTAAGCAGCTATGTGTGGCTAATGGCTACTATTTTGAACATCACAGAGCTAGTCAGTCTGGGAAGAAAGAAGTCACAGGCAAAGACTAGATTATGCAATGATGCAAAACATTCCCTGATGTAATCAGAAATCACGGGTAGAACACCACGATGTACCCTGCAATTGTGAGTAGTGACGTGCGCATACACTGAACCACAGCACAGAGAAGTCCAGATGCCGAAAGACAAGAGGGGCCAGGCCAGGCCGTGAAAAGCTTTGTGCGCTGTGGTCAGATTTGGGCTTGACACTGGAGACAGAAGAAGTGTTCTGTACTAGCCAGGGTTCTCCAAAGAAACAGAACTGATAGGATGTTTATATAAACACTTATTATAAGGAATTGGCTCGTGCAATTATGGAGGCTGGCAAGTTCAAAATCTGCAGAGCTCAAAATCTCCAAGTAGGCTGGAGACCCAGGAAAGAACTTATATTGCAGTTCAAGACCAAAGGCCGTCTGCTGCAGAATTCCCTCTTGCTCATGGGAGGTCCCTCTTTTGCTCTATTCAGACCTTTAACTGATTGGATGAGGACCACCCACATTGGGGAGGGCAATCGGCTTTACTCTAAGTCCACTGATTTAAATGTTAACGTCATCCAAAAACACCCTCGCAGTAACAACCAGAATTATATCTGACCACATATCTGGACACTGTATAGCCCAGTAAAGTTGACACATAAAATTAACCATCACATGTACTAAAGTTTTTGAGCAGGACTATCAGTAGAACTCACTTTGGTAAGATAATTCAGCTGGGAGGCAGTAAGGAGGAATGGAGGTTCCAGGAGGCAGGAAGACCAGTTGAAAGGCTATTTCAGGCTGGGGGCGGTGGCTAACGCCTGTAATCCCAACACTTTGGGAGGCTGAAGTGAGTGGATTGCTTCAGCTCAGGAGTTCAAGACCAGCCTGTGGAACATGGTGAAAACCCATCTCTACTAAAAATACAAAATTAGCCAGACATGGTGGTGTGCACCTGTAAGGTGAGTTGGGAGGTCTGTTTGAGTCTGGGAGGCAGAGGTTGCAGTGAGCCGGGATTGCACCATTGCACTCCAGCCTGGGTGACAGAATGAGAGACCCTGTCTCAAAAAAAAAAAGGCTATTTCAATGCTCTGGGTAAGACATGAGGGATTGCACCAAAAAAAGTGACAATGAGAAATGACTCATTTAGTATTTGTTAAAGTATGAATGAATGGATTCTGTGACTTTACAAAACACACACTTTATGAGAAGCTAGCATTTCCTCGCAAATCTCCGACACAATGTAGAATGGGAAAGGAGGTTTTCCATACAACATAAAGGGAGGGAAGTGACGTAGCAGAGAGATACAGATAGTTACCATAGATACAGGTAGATACAGAGATATAGGTAGTTACTATATTTCCATGCTCAAAAGAGTCTTATGCCTGCTCTGTGGGTAACATATGCCCACCTTTAACTCCTTCTAACTCACAGCCTTTCTAGAAGATAAACTATAGTACCCATGTGGCAGTCTGTTAGCTGCTCCCAATATCCATTCCCCCCTTCATCCTTAAAACAACCTTGCCTGGCTAGCTAAAAGACTCCAAGTCAAGCCTCCCTTGCAGCTACCTGTGACTACCTGACTAAGTTCTAGCAATGAATGGAAAAATGTGTTGTCTGGGACTCCCAAGCAGACTCTTTAAAATAGAAGGGACATATATCCCTTCCTCATTTCCTCCTTCTGTCCTGAAATGCAGATGTGATGGCTGGAGTTCCTGGAGCCATCTTCAACCACAAGGTGATGTGGAAGATTGGACTCAAATACTAGGATGTGAGCAGCAAAGAGAACGCTAGGTTTCAGATGACCATGAAATCACAGCACTAATTCCGGACTGCCTAATTTAGGTCTTCTGTTAGTTGAGAGACGGAATCCTTGTTTAGGCCATATTTTTGAGTTCTGTTGCTTACAATCAAACATAATTCCTAACTGATAGATGATACAGCTATTATTTTGTGCACAAACAATGTAGATTTCAAAATTTCAGCCCACATACCTTCGTCCATATATTTTCCTATAGCCTTGGGTGTTGATATGGGGCTAGGCAGAAGAGGAGCCTACATAAACTAATACGGCATCTTACACCTCATGATTTCCTTCCAACAGCTGCTCTCAATAAAGGGCCCACTGAAGATACCTTCTACCACCTTGGATGAGTGCCCAGTTCAGTGTGAAAACAGACACCCCCCCTTCTCTACATAAAGAGAACCTTCACTAAGCTGGCCTTACCCTGAGATCAAGAGACTTAAACTCAAAGAATGCAAAAACCTCAGAAGATTTTGATATGCCACTGCTTTTAGAAATAACACCAAGCACTTTCTCTGGGGTGTGGTGCTTTGACAAGGGGCTGGGGCATACACTTGGGGCTGACAGTGAATTGATGAGCACAGGGCATCTTTTTTTACTTCCATTTAAACCACTTCCTCAGGCCAGGCACGGTGGCTCACACCTGTAATCCCGGCACTTTGGGAGGCCAAGGCAGTTGAGGTCAGGAGTTTGAGGCCAGCCTGGCCAACATGACAAAACCCCGTCTCTTCTAAAAATACAACAATTAGGCTGGGCGTGGTGGCTCACGTCTGTAATCCCAGCACTTTGAGAGGCCAAGGCGGGCAGATCATGAGGTCAGGAGATGGAGATCACCCTGGCTAACACGGTGAAATCCCATCTCTACTAAAAATACAAAAAATTAGCTGGGCATGGTGGCTCACGTCTGTAATCCCAGCTACTCGGGAGGCTGAGGCAGAATTGCTTAAACCTGGGAGGTGGAGGTTGCAGTGAGCCGAGATTGCGCCACCGCACTCCAGCCTGGGCAACAGAGTGAGACTCCGTCCCAAAAAAAAAAAAAAAAATTAGCCGGGTATGGTGGCACATACCCATAATCCCAGCTACTTGGGAGGCTGAGGCAGGAGAATCACTTGAACCTGGGAGGTGGAGCTTGCAGTGAACCGAGATCGTGCCACTGCGCTCCAGCCTGGGTGACAGAGCAAGACTCTGTCTCAAAAATAAAAATAAACCACTTACCCAAAATGAAACCTACAAAGTGAGGCTTCCTAACCAGAGCCCATCATTGCTTTAACTGAAGCAAACAGGTGCTCCATCCTCTATGAGAAGGTAAACTCCCCCATGCCCATGAAAGTTTTAAATGGAAGAAACTAATAACTATCAAACTAATAAAGGCCATCACGAATGGAGAAGGGGAAAGAACTGGTAGGAGGCCAAAACAGGAAGTGGCTGGAGAAGACAGGGGAAGACACAGCTGAGGAACCCACATTCCAGAAGATTCTTCAGAAGAGACCCAGTTGATGTAGCCTCCCATGAAGCACTTCGGAATTCTACCAGGAGCTGACCAGCTCTCAGCAAAACCAAGCTAGTGAGGGTTGGGGCGGACAGAAAAAAATACTAGACCCAGCTCCTTATCTTAGAAACTCAATTTTGTCCCAGAAACACCAGGCTTGGGAGTAGCTAGAACAGCAGCATGAGCATGAGCATGAGCATGCTTTTTAGTATCACTCAACTCTCCTGTCTTTGTTCACTTGTGCCCACTCAAGGCTACAGGCTAAGGAGTGATGAAGTGGGAGCCAGGGTTCCTCCACAGCTCCACATGCTGTGGATTCAGGAACCCCAAGATAGGGCAGCTGACCCCAAAACTACTTTCTCCCTCTAGCTGATCAACACTACAGATTCCCTTTTGGTAGGGCTGCCAGATTTAGCAAATAAAAATATAGGCCTTCCAGTTAAATCTGAATTTCAGGTAAACAATTTTTTTAGCTTATGTACCATATATGGCATAGAACAAATTTATACCTAAAAAAAACAAATCTGAAATTTAACTGGGTGTTCTGTATTCCCATGTTCTATCTGCCAATCTTACTTCTGGCTTAAACTCCACAAGGACATCCCACTGTGTAGAAATGAAAACTCCACCTACAGCCTGCACTTCCAAGCATTTCCCACTTAGTGTAAAGGGTGTAGTTCTGTCTCTCACATGTGCAGAGTTTCCTGCAGCGTGATGAACCCTGAGTTGGGAATATGCAGTCCCACCAGGTTGGAAGCAGGGTATTCCAAGCCATGGGAATGTTTGTAAGTCAGAACCACTTGAAGGCCCAGAGACCATAAATCTCCAAGTCTTATCAGTCATTTATTTCTCAGCATGAATAATTTCATCAGATTCTTCAGGATAGATTTTCATAGAATTCACAACTGGGAGGGCTGGGGAAGAAGTAGAAAAGAAAGGAAGGAAAGCAGGGGCATCCTCTGAGTCAGGAAAGGAACAGAAAGTGCACCAAGAGTGCACAGCCGGGGCCCAAACCTCGTCACCGGGCAACATAAAAAGGCCAGTCTGTGTCGATGAAACTCGTAGCAGAAATACAACCTGTGGTCTGATTTCCTTTCACTGAAAAATTAATCACTCTGCCACTCTTGCCAGGGAATGCCTGTGGTTTACAGAGGGGAACGGGCTATCCATGTCCATGCAATCATTTTACTGAAAGCAGAGTACAGTTGAGAAGAAGGAAGGAAACATCTGAAGAGCATCATGGTTTCAGGGAACCAAACTCCACACCCTGTTTCCCCTCTAACCACTATGCTGCGGTGACAAACCACACCTGTTAGCTTCACAAAGAACACTGCCTTCCCAGCAGCACCAACTGGGGCTCAGCCATGCCTCTGTGAATAGCAAAGGAGACAAGAAAAAGGGAGTTGCCCACGACAAACCTCCCAACTGACAAGGTGATGGAGGGCAGCTCCTCCAGCCCAGTGCTTCCTGGCTAAGACCTGCCTGCAACTAGTCCGCCAGGCGGACTTCCTGCCACCTGCCAGACAGAACGGGGTTGAATGCAAATGGCTCATGGCACCACCAGAAAAGAAAACCTAGGCCAGGCGCGGTGGCTCATGCCTGTAATCCCAGCACTTTGGGAGGCCGAGGCGGGCGGATCACCTGAGGTCAAGAGTTTGAGACCAGCCTGACCAACATGGAGAAACCCCGTCTCTACTAAAAATACAAAATTAGCTGGGCATGGTGGCACATGCCTATAACCCCAGCTACTCGGGAGGCTGAAACAGGAGAATCGCTTGAACCCGGGAGGCGGAGGTTGTGGTGAGCCGAGATCGCACCATTGCACTCCAGCCTGGGCAACAAAAGTGAAACTCCGTCTAAAAAAAAAAAAAAAAAGAAAAAAGAAAAGAAAACCTCAAGATCAGCAACACTCTCCCTGCTCCAGCCCCAGACGCCTGAGGCAGAGCCAGCCAAGCAGGAGGTGCAACCCTTCTGGCAGAAGCCCAAAAATCTACTTCTCTGTGTCACGAGCCTTTGACCTGGGTCAAAAGCTGCCACTCATCTCCTTCCTGACCCCATCCTAATTCAAGATTCCAAGCTTCCAAAGTTCAGCTGCTTCTTTCCCAGAATCTTCAGCCAAGACTGTCAGGCAGGATGCGATCTTTCAGGCGAAGGAGAGTTAAGAGTCCATGCTCAGTTCTTGCCATAAATCTCCAGGAACTCTGCTTTGAGACAGATGCCCTGTCATTCCACTACATGCCCTTACTTTGGACAGCAGGAATGACGCAGTTCCCAGGAACTGGCCTGTGGCCACCCAGGGGGAATGTGACCAGGGCCACAGGGAAGAACGTCACTGAGCCAGACCTCCTCACCCAAAGTCTCGTGGCAAGAACTGCCCCCAAGCAGGCAAGTGGCTCTGCAGAAATGAAAGTGATGGGGAAGAAGGAAGCCATGACAAAGCCGCGCTGAAGTCCTAGCAGGAACAGGGCACCATGAGGGGAAAGTTCCCAAGGACTCCAGATTCTTGGAACAAGAGCTTCTCAGTTACCCTAGCCAAGAAGAGGCAGGGGCGCGCAGGGAAATAACTGCACCAGTGAGCTCAAAAACTGCCTTTAGTCCTAAAAGCCCATTCTCCTCAGATGTGCCAGAGTGTCTTTCAGATTTGCAAATAGTCATAAATGCCTCCTATGTACCAGGCACCAGCCAGAACCAGGTAGACTTGGTTTAAACCTTCACTCCTGTCCTCGCAAGGTCTGTGATCTTAAAGTCCCTAAGCCTCAGTGATTACTCCCCCTCAGTATGATGAAAATAATATCGCCTTGCAGGCCAGACGCAGTGGCTCACACCTGTAATCCCAGCACTTTGGGAGGCTGAGGCAGGCGGATCATCTGAGGTCAGGAGTTTGAGACCAGCCTGGCCAACATGACGAATTCCTGTCTCTACTAAAAATACAAAAATTAGCCTGGTGTGGTGGTGTGCACCTGTAGTCTCAGCTACTCAGGAGGTTGAGACAGAAGAATCGCTTCAACCTGGGAGGCAGAGGTTGCAGTGAGCCGAGATCGTGCCACTGCACTCCAGCCTGGGCGATAGAGCAAGTCTCCATCTCAACAAAAAAAAAAAAAAAAAAAAGAAAAAGAAAAAGAAAAGAGTACCAAAAGTACCACCTTGCAAAAAGCACTTGCTGTAAGGATTAAATGAGATAATGTACATAAAAGACCTATGACCACAAACCCAGGCCCCTAGCAGAGCCTCAATAAATCAGGGCTGTAGATAGGCCCTTAAGAGAACACAGCCTCTAAGCCCCAGTTTCTTCTTCTGCAAAAGTGTGTGTGTGTGTGTGTGTGTGTGTGTGTGTTTACATAACTCCCCCTCATGCATGTAAAACACTTAGAAAGTGCCTGGTATACAAAGAGTGTTGAAATTACTCTTCTTCCTCCCTTCCATCTAGTAAACTGTCACCGCCATACCACTGACTCCCATTTTCCCTGCATTCTAGCCAATGGCATTTCTCCCCAGGTACCCGATCACTTCGATTTTAACATTATGAAGTGTGAACTCGCTTCCTTCTCCCAAAGCCAGATCCCTACTCTCTATCAACTCCTACTGGCTATTCAGGTCAAAACCTTGGCGTTCCGTACAACATAATCTGGATAGATAATTAACCACCAAGTCTGTTACAGTCTTCCTTCACATTCTCTTACATTAGGCCACAACACCGGAAAGGTTATTATGTAAACGCCCAGGTAACAAACAGTCTTTGGGCTCCAAGACTAGTTTCTTCATTCGTACTATAAGGCCAAAAGGGAGACAATGACAGCCCCCGCACAGAGCAGTGTGTGTGGCACCTAATACATCATTAGCGCTCAAAAAATGGAGCTATTAATGTAAGGACACCAATTTCTCAAACAACGTAAGCCCCCTAACTCAAGAGCCTACCATGGCTACTTTGCAGCTTTCAACCAAGTCTGAAGGGTAGGCTGAGGCGTAAGGCACCCTCAGCTGTCCATGCTCTTCCTTTCCTGCCTGGTCCTTTAGCTCCCCTAAGCCTCTCTTTCCAAGGCTCTGGCTTCCTTACCCAAGTTCATATCCGCACTGACCCCTCCCCTCAGATCTCTGCTCTTCTATCTTTACTAGCCAGCCTCCCTCTTGTGCTTCGGAGTGTGCACAGTGTGTCTTTCCCCTCAAGCCTTTCCCCTCAAGCCTTCCTGATGGGCAGCATCTCCCGTCAACACACATACAGTGACACACTCCCTGGCTTCTTCCCTTTGCCATCTACATCAGAGCCACATGGTTCAGCGCACTAACAAATAAGCCTCTCCATGTGGCTCTTGGCAAATACAGTCAGTCCTCATTATTCACAGCTTCCATATTTGTGAATTTACCTACTTACTAAGCTTTATTTGTAACCCCAAAATCAACACTCGCAGTGTTCTCGGGGCCATCCATCGACACACACAGAGTGGTGAAAAAATGAGCTACCTGATACATACATTTCTAGCTGATGTCCAACAAGAAGCCACCCTGCCTTCTTGTTTTGGCTCTCATACTGTACACAAGTGTCCTTTCCTCGGTCCTTTTAGTGCTGTGTTTTTGACATTTTTGTGCTTTTTGTTGATGATTTTTCTCTATAAATTGGCCTCCAAGTATAGCAATTAAGTGCTTTCTAGTGCTCCTAAGTACAAGAAGGCTGTGGTGCCTTATGGAGAAAATACTTGCGTTAGATGAGCTTCGTTCAGGCAGAAGTTATACCACTGTTGGCTGTGAGTTCAGTGTTAATGAGTCAACAAAACGACACATGCAGAAAAAGGAAGAGGAAATTTGCCAAACTGAACATGAGTTCACTCAAATAAGTGCTAAAGTAACATCCGTTGTGCATGATGAAGCTATGGAAAAGATGAAAACGTGGCTGGATTTGTGGATTCCATCTGGCACTAAGCCTGAGAGGTCATGACAGATTAAAAAAGCAGAGTGGACAGCATCATCATGAGGCTAAGAGCCAAAGAAGTTTACAGTCACATCACCCAGAGTCAGGAGAACATTCAACCCTTTGCAGCTAGTGTTTTATTATCAAGAAATATTGCATATAATTGATTGTAAGAAACATACTAAATAAGGGATCTTTAAACAGAAACACACATATAACAAGGTTATGTATTGATCAGCTGACAAAAATGTTGTGACCAGAGGCTCTCAGGAACCTAACCTCTATTTCCCCTAAGAGCAAAGCCTTGGTACTTGCTAATTCAGTGTCTGTGGCAACTTTATAGAATTTGACTACCACAGATAATGAGAACTGATCGTATTTACCTCTGCCATAGCACCACTTTCGTGAAGATGGGGCTCGTGGAGCATACAGACCAACTGTGCACTCCACAGTGGCCAGTGCAGACAAAGGGGAGGATGCTTTTCTTTGCCAATCCCCTGACCCGCTATAATCCTCCCGTAGTCTCACTCCATACCTCAAATGGAGAAGTCACACACACACACACACACACACACACACACACACACACACACCCCTATATCCAGGTCAGTAACAAAAATTCTACTTTTGCTCAAAACAGCCCATCCCACAACCTTGTGTAAGACTGCCATGAGGGGAATGTCTGCTCCATAAGGACAGGATCTCTGTTCTATGCTTGATGGGTCAACAAGTGGCTAGAACAATACCTGGCATATAGTAGGTGCTCAGCCAATAGCTACTGAAGAAAAGAAAATAATAAATCTTTTTAAATCCCCACACAGACATGTAAAGTAATAACCTACATTTGACATATCCTTGAGTTTATATCCTACCTTTGCAGAACATCAGCCTCTCATCTTCTCATTCTCCACTTACAAAATGTTTTTCCTTTTTTTTTTTTTTTTTGAGACAGGGTCTCACTCTTTCACCCAGACTAGAATGCAGTGGTGCGATCACAGCTCCATGCAGCCTTGACTTCTCAGGCTCATGCAATCCTTCTACCTCAGCCTCCTAAGTAGCTAGGACCACAAGCAAGCACCACCATGTCTGGCTTTTTTAAAAAAAGAAATGGTGTCTCACCACGTTGCCCAGGGTGGTATTGAACTCCTGGGCTCAAGCAATCCTTCCACCTCGATCTCCCAAAATGCCAGGATTACAGGCATGAGCCACCACTCCCGGCCATGGAAGGCTTTCTACAAACAAAATCAATGCCTAGAATTTCCCAACAAAGGACCACTATAATACTCTGTTCCTCTAGGATTAACGTAATAGTTCAGGAGATTAATTGATATGCTTGACCCATTTCATTTCATTCAAAACACGATTCTCTATCCATTCAAGGCCCATGCCACACTATCACTTTGGGCACAGAGTGCTTTTGATCAGTCAAAAGGTAGGTCAGCTACTCCCTCCCTCATCATTTTCGATCCTCTGGCACATTCTGCCCTCACAAATAACTCACTATGTACTCAACCTACCTGGGCTCACTCTTTCACCTGGCACAATCTCTCTATCTTCCATAGCCCCCTCCCAGCCAGGAGAGGCCTGTTTCCTCTTCTACCCATAGGTTCTTTGTGGTGGTGATCTTTTTTTTATTACAAGGCAGCAGATTCACCAGATACTCAACATTTGATAGAAAAATACATCTAGGATAATCTTACATTTATTGGACCCAAATGCTTTACATGTACTAATTCAATCGCTGTAGTAAATTGCAAAAGTAGCTAAAATACTTTGCAGGTAGACTTTATCTTTCCCAATTCTTAAATTTGGACTGGCCCCATGACTGACTTTAGCCCATAAGATGTTAATAAACATGAAACAAGCAGAGGCTTGAAAAGGGCTCACCCTTTTTGTTGCTGGAATCTCAACACTGTATGAAAATGACCAGGCTAGCCTGGTGAATGAAAGATACATGTGGCCTAGTCACCCCTGCTACCCTAGCTGACCACCAACCAACTGCTTGACAGATAAGGCCAAGATCAGCCAGCCCCCAGCTAATCCACCAACTGATTGTATATGTGAGAGATCAGCTCTAAGCCTGAGATCAGAAAAACTGGCCAAAAAACCATGAGCTAAATAAATGTTTTAAGCCATTAAGTTTTAGGGTGGTTTGTTTCATAGCAAAACCTAACTGATATACAACTTTTCTTTTTTTTTTTTTTAAAGAGCTAAGGTCTCACCCTGTCCTCCAGGATGGAATGCAGTAGCACAATCATAACTCACTGCACTCTGGAACTCCTGGGCTCAAGCAATCCTCCTGCCTCTGCCTCCTGAGTAGCCGGGACCACAGGCATGCACCATCATGCCTGGCTACTTTTTGTAGAGACTGGGTCTCACTACATTGCCTAGGCTGGCCTCGAACTCTTGGCTTCAAGCAGTCCTCCCGCCTTGGCCTCCCAAAGTACTGGGATTACAGGCCTGAGATCCCTCAACTAGACAACTCCATTTTATGGATGAAAAAAAATTGAGGCACAGAGATTAGGTAACCTGCCAAAGGTCCCACAGCTTTTAAAAGGTGAGCCTACAAGTCACTCTACAAGTTTCAAATGTTTTCCCACTTATCTCCTTTCCTAAAGGAGGTTATATGTAAGACATGGCCTTATATGGCTCCACAGACACAAAACAGGCAAATTTCAGCACTAAATAATCCGCATTATTTTGCATTTATACTGCCCATCAAGTTTGCAAGGTGCTCTGCTTTCTTCTGACACATTCCAACCATTCAAAAATAACAAGTGTTGCCCAATGCCCATGGATGAATGGATAAATAAAACGTGGTATATACATTCAGTGAAAGGAACTTCTGACACATGCTATAACATGGATGAATGTTGAGGACATTATGCTAAGTGAAATAAGCCAGTAACGAAATGACAAATATTGTATGATTCCTCAATACTTATATGAGGTACCTAGGGTAGTCAAATTCATAGAAACAGAAAACAGAAGTGGTGGTTGCCTGAGCTTGGGAGAGGGGAGGAATGGGGAGTTAGTGTTGAATGGGTAGAGTTTCAGTCTGGGAAGATGCAAGGGTTCTAGACGTGGATGGTGGTAAGAGTTGCACAGCAAGTGAATTTGCATTAACAATGTGAATGCCTTAATGCCACCCTTAAGAATGGTTACAATGGGGGAGAGGCAAAAAAGAAAAAAAAAGAATAGTAAAAACGGTACATTTTGTGTTGTATGTACCTTACCACAATTTTCTTAAAGAGGAGAAAAATAAGGGTTGGGACTGACAGTGATAAAATGACAGGTCCAAAGCCACTGTTAGACCAGTCAGCACCCAGGGAGCCAGGTAAGCAAAATACACCCTGCTTTTCAGCATCACTGAGTCACACGGGCTCCGCCCTCATCAGACTGCTCCCCCATCATATGCTGAAGGCCAGATGGACTGGCAGATATGTCAAAGCAGCCTTAAAAACAAGCTTGGACTCAAGGACAAAAACTCTCAAATCAAAGCCAGTGCCCTGCCCCCAACCTGGCACAGAAAACACACATCATGTTGTACCTCTGCTTGGCAGAATTTGGACTTGGTTTTCAAGATCACAGAACTGGATCTGACTCATTGGCTGAAAAATGAGCTCATATCAGGAAAAATAAAATCGATGCAAATTTTTAATGAACCGATATAATTTCCACCAGCCCAACAATTAGATTTTTTTTTTTTTTTTTTTTTTTTGAGTCAGGGTCTTGCTCTGTCACCCAGGCTGGAGTACAACAGAGACATCATGGCTCACTGCAGCCTTGAACTTCTGTGCTCAAGCAATCCTCCTGCTTCAGCCTCCTGAGGGCTGGGACCACAGGCACATGTCACTACATCCAGCTAATTTTAAATTTTTTTTATTTCATATAGAGACAAGATCTCACCATGTTGCCCAGGCTGAAATTACAAATCTTTGTAAACTCTTCACAGAAAATCAAGTGTAGTACCCTCAACTGAGACACTGGATAGATAGACATGGATATTCCAGACATATAAAACCACCACTACGCTATCTCCGTTTTCTCCAAATGGCATACGTACTTTTACTTCAAAATATTCACAAAGTTAAGAAAAAGTACAGTACAAATAACTTTTTGCTCTCAACCATTTGAGTGAGGACCTGATGCTCCATCACCCCCGCAAATACTTTTTGTAGTTGTTATTTCCTACAAATAAGGACTTTCTCTCACATAATAATAATGTAACCATCAAAAGTAGAAAATGCGTTGATACATGACTATCATGTAATTATGATTTCTTTTTTTGAAAAAATTGGGATATACATCAAATAGTAAGAGAAGGTACTAGGACTTATTTTCTTCTTTTCGTCTATTTTCTAAATTTTCTACAATATATTCTAATTTTTTAATGAAGCCAAAACCCAAGCTCATGCTGGGATTCCGTTGTCAAACACATTATCTCACTTAAATCCTAAGGCCAACCTCATGAGATAGCCAGGGCTGTTCCCTTGACTGCCAGCATTTCATGAATGAGGATGCAGGGACTCTGAGGACGCAGTGCCTCCTGACTCAAACTAGAAGGAACTGCTATCTGAAGGAGTCTCTCAGGCACCATTCCCTGCTGTACATAACCAGAGAGGTTTGTAAATATAAAAAGGAAGGTGGTGGGGACAAGAGGAAGAAAACAGGAAGCTCTACTTGGCAGCATCTGGAGATGGACATCGCCCCCTTCACCATCAGGAAGGTGAGAGGAACATTCACACACAAACAAGCTCATCCATCTGGCCTGAGCAGCCCGCCCTCCACAGAGATGAAATGTGACATCTGTGCCCTGCCTCAGCCTTTGAACATCCTTCCAGTTCCTTCGCTATTGACCAACAAGGTCCCCTGGGGTTGACGGGTAGGAGTTAGATTAGGAATCTAACCTTTTCTACCCTGCTTCTTCCTGCCCACCTGCAAGAAGGAAGGAGATTATGGGGAGAGCTTGCAGGCATAAAGCCAGGCAGGATGCTCTCAACATTCATCTTGGGATCTGCCCATTAAGAGTGACTCACTTATCCCCAGGACCTGGGCCTCATCTGATTCGACCCGATGACTCAGTGCCTTGCCCAAGGGACTCAGTAATTGCCCTATTGTCCTCACTGGCCAAGAGAAGGGATGAAGAGATGGAGAGGAGCCACCATCCACTGCTTCCCAACAGACTAGGAGCCTCCCAGCCAGCTCCCTCCTACCTCTTTTCCCAACAAAGAAGATTTGGGGTGCAGAAGAGCAGCGAGTGGTGTGAAATCACTCCAGGATGTGTCACAGCCAGCTGGGGACCCACCTGCTAAATGGGATTTGAATGAACTCAACCCAGACGAGGTTGGATTTGCCAGTCATGCCATTCTCCACCTGCTTACCTAGCTACCAGGTGGGAAAGAGGCTGTGAGTAAAGGAAAAGCTCATGACTTCAAGGGAGGGCAAGGGAGGAATCTCTGGTCTGCTGGCAGCTCCCCAACATCATTCGCTAGTTTGTTCATTTATTGATTTATACAATATTTGAGCACCTTCTGTATGCTGGCATTGCAGACCTGGCAAGGAGCCAAACGAATGAAACTCTCTGCCCTTGTGGAGCTTCACTTACTGTAAACAAGTAAATTATAACAGGTCAGATGGGGAGAAGTCCCACAGGGAAAAAGGAAAGCAAGGCATGCGGGCTAGGGCTGGCAGGGATGGTGGGCTGGGAGTTACCATTTTAAATGTTAGCCTGAGAAGGCCTCGTGGATAAAGGGACATTTGAGCAGAAACCTGAAGATGAGGAATCGGGCTATGAAAATACCAGGGTTAGGACACCACCAAACAGAGGGAAAGGCAAGTCCAAAGACCTGAGGCAGGAGCACATTTCACATCAGCACAGCCAAGGGAGTGACCTGAATCAGAGGAAGAGCCTTGAGAAACCCCAGCACAAAGCCCCCTAGAGCCATCTCTGCCCCCAAACTGAGCTCAGGGACCACGCAAGGAAAACTTCAGCTAGAGAAGCCACTGCTGCGACTCCAACGGGATGCTTCAACAGACCATCCTTCAATCATTCTACAGCATGGGCACACAGGCTGCTTTTAATAGATACGCGTGGGCTAAATGGCATCACAGAACCATAAATCCCAGTGTTACAGACTTTCAGGAAAGGAGGTTTTCTGAATTCCTCGATATTTATCCAATGTTTAAATTAATCCTCAGAAGCTTCTCCTCAAACCTAACCTGAACCCTCCATACTTCCAGTTCAGGTCAAGAATGATACAACCTCAGCCTACAGTGGGTAGGACACATCCTCAACTTGGGGGGCAGCTCAAAGATTGATGCAACTTGGACACTTTGGAGGGGGAATGCCTCAGGGTGCTGGAATCTGTGGGAATTGAAAAGTACTTTTTGGAGAAGGGTTTCGTCTCCCGGGAATTCTAGAGGCCTGGGCAGGGCCCATCTGGAGGTGGAGAAAGGGAGTGGCTGCTGCTCAAGGCGTGTGCAGACCAACGAGCAATCAGAACTTTGAAGTATACAACCCAGTGCACCAGGCCAGGGAAGGAAGAAGGGTTTCAGGCAGCCACTCTGTCTAGGAATAAAGGCAACATATCTGGCAAGGTCCAACCAGGAACTTCAGCTCAGGGTTCAGAGCATAAAACCCAAACACACAGATAGGATCTTGGTAGAACTCCCAAAGCAGCAAGGGGCTCCCTTGAAGAGAAATGAGAGGTGCATGGAGATAGGAAAAAGAAGAGGAATGGTTAAGTCCTGGCCCACATTCTCTATGGGTCTATCTTAATATATTCCTAGATTTCTGGGACTTAATTTCCAAAGGGGCCATCCTACTGATATCTCCCCCACAGTACACAACATGCTGTGCACACACAGAGTAGGTGCTCAGAAACTTTGCGTTGTTGTTGCTCACTCATTTTTTTCTTTTTTTTTTTTTTTTCCTGAGACACAGTTGTGCTCTGTCGCCCAGGCTGGAGTGCAGTGGCACGATCTCGGCTCACTGCAACCTCCACCTCCCAGGTTCAAACGATTCTCATGCCTCTGCCTCCCTAGTGGCTGGGATTACAGGCGCCCACCACCACACCCGGCTAATTTTTGTATGTTTAGAAGAGAGGGGTTTCAACATGTTGGCCAGGCTGGTCTCAAACTCCTGACCTCAAGTGATCTGCCCACCAAGTGATCGGTCTCCCAGAGTTCTGGGATTACAGGTGTGAGCCACCATGCCCAGCCTCACTAAACATCTTCTTACAAGTGGACACTTTTGAAGGCTGCATCTTCCATCGTGTCATAAACACACCACAGGGACAGCACTGGGTCATTTGCTAGTGAACTACAATTTGGACAAACTGCTTAGATCTTCTTGGGAAATCTGAACCCTCATCTCAAGAGGCATCACAGGGTTGGTGATTCACATTAGCTCTCTAATCGGGAAGCCCAAGCAGGCTGAGGAAGGTGAATAAAGCCCCCAGCCCAGGGCCTGCCACACAGCAGGTACCAGTAACTGTTGGGGGCTCTTTACCTTCCCCATTCACAGGGCCTGGCTATCAGAGGCTGCAGGTGACACAAGTGGCACATCGCGTCACACAGCAGCCAAAGGAAGACCAACTCCTAAACCAGAACCCATTTCCACGCAGCCCCCAGCAATCGCCTGATCACAGTCCCCTCCGCCACTCTCCTTCTGGTCTCCGTTTCACTGCTTCTTATTTGGGCTCTCAGGACAAAGAAACAAAGTTTCAGCAGGACGATGGCCACGGAAGTCAGAATCCGCTAAGGAATGTACAACAACTCACCTACCAAATCTTAAAAAGGAAAAAAAAAAAGAAAAAAGAAAAAGAAGAAGAACCGATGTTTCAAGAGAAGCAGAAGGCTAAACACTCCCAAGAGTCAGGCGAACGCGAGGGAGTAAGTGAATCTTCCTACTGCTGCCTGACAGGTTGTCATCAGGAGCGGAGGAGGAACACACTCTGAGTGCACCCCGTAAGTGCACTCAGCACCAACTCAGGGAGCACCCACTTGCAGGGTCATCCAAATGCCAGCATTCACACCCTATTAATAGTGTCGAGCACTGGAATGAGGCCGATTGCGGGGGGGTGGGTCACTGCAGATAAGACATATAGGACTCGAGCTTCTAACCTTCAGCAGGCGATACAGAGTCAAAGGCACCCTCAAAATGGAGGGGTAGTGAGGCTCGAGGTAGGGGAGACATCTATGGGGCTATCTTACCTGCCTTGCCACCCTCCGTGCCTCCCAGTAGGGCTTGGAGTCTTCCACAGCTTTGCCAATTTTCTTCACCAGTTCGTCCAGTTTCACCGTTGCTTCAACCAGAACAGAGCGGAACTTCTGACGAGCATCCTGCAGCCAGGGGAAACCGAGGAAACACAGTTCTGGCTTAAGAAGGGATCTGCAAACACCTACTGGACATAGACAGAAACACCAACAAAGGACTTTACCCAACATACAGACCCCTAAAGTAGCACCTTTACAAGACGGTGTCTAGAGCAGCACCGCTGAAAACAGCTTCCTGCCACGGCGGAAACGTCCTGTGCTCTGCACAGTGCAGTGCGGCGGCCACCAGCCACGTGTAGCTACTGAGCACTTGGCCGGTGTGACTGAGGAAAGGAGTTTTTAGTTTATTTAATTTTAATCAGGCCGGGCGTAGTAGCTCACGCCTGTAATCCCAGCACTTTGGGAGGCCGAGGCAGGCCAATCACTTGAGGTCAGGAGTTGGAGACCAGCCTGGCCAACATGGCGAAACCCCATCTCTACTAAAAATACAAAAATTAGCCAGGCGTGGTGGCAGGCACCTGCAGTCCCAGCCACTCAGGAGGCTGGGGCACAAGAATCTCTTGAACCCAGGAGACAGAGCTTGTGGTGAGCCAAGATCATGCCACTGCACTCCAGCCTGGGTGACAGAGCACGACTCTGTCTCAAAAAAAAAAAAAAAAAAAATGCTTAGTGAGCAACAACAATGCAAAGTTTCTGAGCACCTACTGTGTATGTGCACAGCATGTTGTGCACTGTGGGGGAGATATCGGTAGGATGGACCCTTTGGAAATTAAGCCCGTCTCTACTAAAAATACAAAAATTAGCTTGGCATAGTGGGGGGCACCTGTAATCCCAGCTACTCAGGAGGCTGAGGCAGGACAATCATTTGAATCAGGAGGCAGAGGTTGCAGTGAGCCGAGATCGTGCCACTGCACTCCAGCCTGGGTGACAGAGTGAGACACTGTCTCAAAAAAAAAAATTCATTATATTTAAAATTTTTTAATTAACATGGCTAGCAACTACTACATTGCATAGCATGGTGTAGGTTAAAAAACTTTGTCCAGGACCTCTGGACAGCAAGTTGTCAAAGCTCAGGATTTTAATCAGAGACATGGATTCAACGCTGACTAAATCTCTCTCTGGGGAAGAATGTCCAGCCATCTCTGGCAGCTTCAGTCCAAATGATGCTGTCAATGTTAAACACTGAGTGCAAATTTATTTATTTATTTACCACATGCCAGACCTGGTGCTGGGCCTTGGGCGTGGCCCTGTCTCCAGGGCACTTACAGCCTGGCGGGTGAGGTAGTTATTACAGCCCATTCCAGAAAAGTCAGTGCCAGGGTGGGAATGGTCCAGGCGCCATGGAACTCAGCAGGGAAGAATGGCGCCAGACCATGTATTAGAGGGAGAGTCACAGCAAACTTCCAGAGGAGTACTATCTAAACAGAAGTCCAAAGCATGAATAGGAATTCGGGGGAGGGGAGGAAAATACTGAGTCCCAAGCAGGCGGCAGAGCCTGTGTCCCGATAAGAGGGGAATGGGAACAGCATGGTGTTTGCAAGAAACTGAAGGAGGCCGGAGGTCTGGAATGTGGAGAATGGCAAGAGATAAGGGTGGCCATCCATCCTGGCGACAGCAACTAGCAACTTGGACCTTGATAGGAGTTAGGAAGGCAAAGAAGGACTGTGCAAGGCTTAATCATGTTGTAAAAGTCAAGAAACCAGATCCAAGAGGTATAAGGAGAGAAAAAAAAAATTTAAATAAGTTAGTCCCAGGTCTAGGAGGACCTATTGGAAGGGATCAGGTGAGTGATTCAAACCCCACATCCCCTCTACCTCTCCCTCAGGCATCTGCCTGACAAAGCCACACCTAGGGGAAGGAGGGACACATGCATGAGTTTTTTAAAAAAACAAAAAAAAGGGAAATGGCAGCCAGGCACGGTGGCTCACGCCTGTAATCCCAGCACTTTGGGAGGCCGAGACAGGCGGATCACGAGGTCAGGAGATCAAGACCATCCCGGCTAACAAGGTGAAACCCCGTCTCTACTAAAAATACAAAAAAAATTAGCCAGGTGTGGTGGTGGGCACCTGTAGTCCCAGCTACTTGGGAGACTGAGGCAGGAGAATGGCGTGAGCCCGGGAGGCGGAGCTTGCAGTGAGCTGAGATCGCGCCACTGCACTCCAGCCTGGGAGACAGAGCGAGGCTCCGTCTCAAACAAACAAACAAAAAAAACT
This sequence comes from Pongo pygmaeus, assembly GCF_028885625.2. NCBI lineage: Eukaryota > Metazoa > Chordata > Mammalia > Primates > Hominidae > Pongo > Pongo pygmaeus. The sequence goes on along the minus strand of NC_085930.1, from coordinate 138,659,719 downwards.
AGCTGGGCATGGTGGCGTGTGCCTATGGCCAGGGCGGAAAGATCGCTTAAGCCCAGAAGGTTGAGGCCGCAGTGAGCCGAGATCACACCACTGCACTCCAGCCTGGACGACAGACAGCCCTGTCTCAAAACAAAAACAAAAGAAAAGAAAGGGGAAGTGGATACTCCGAAAGAACAACACATGATCATGAGCTATGGGCCTGGAGACTCAACACCCACCTGCTGGTAAAACACATGTTTCATTGGCTAGAGGGGCCTGCCTCACAAGTAACTATCAGAAAAATTTTATGTTATTTTGAGACAGAGTCTCACTCTGTCACCCAGGCTGGAGTGCAGTGGCATGATCTCGGCTCACTGTAACCTCTGCCTCCTGGGTTCAAGCAATTCTCATGCCTCAGCCTCCCAAGTAGCAGGAACTACAGGTGTGCACCACCACGCCAAGCTAATTTTTTTTTTTCGTATTTTTAGTAGAGATGGCGTTTCACATGTTGTCCAGCCTGGTCTCAAACTCCTGCCCTCAAGTAATCTACCCGCCTAGGCCTCCCAAAGCGCTGGGATTACAGGTGTGAGCCACGGCACCCAGCCAAAATTTTATTTCTAAACATGCAATTGCAGGGGTCTCACGGGGGTAAAGGAGGCTCTGATCAGTTCTAATTCATTCTGTCATCCCAAGCTGTGGGCTTGCCAGATGGGTTTGAAAACGCCGCCGGCATTCCAAAATATGAGGATAAAAGCTTTACCTCCCATGGGAGCACCTCAGCTCCCAAGCCTGGATCCCACATCCAACACAGGCTTTGCCCCCTTTCCCCTGGTTCTGTGCCATCAACATCATCCTGATTTCCTCTGCCTTCTCCCTTATCAGACCAGGCTTAGGGTCATCCGCTGCAGCTTCTACAGGCAGAAAACAAGACTAGACTTGTTCTCCAGGGGAAGTGCCCAGTGAATAGAGAAGACCCACAGAGCTTCTACAGGACTTGGCTTCCAGTAAGAGGGAAGCAGCATGCTGTCAAAGCCCAGGATTTTAATCAGAAACACAGATTCACTGCTGACTAAAGCTCTTTCTGCAAGGCCCTAATCAGGGCCCTCTCTATGAACCATTTGTATTACCTATAAAATTATTACTTTTCATCCCATAGGGAGGGCTCTTAGAAGGAATCAAGGAGAATACAAATGTAAAACATTTAACAATTTCTGGGCACACAGTCAGTGCTCAATAAATGCATACAATTTTTCCTCCTGGTATAAAAAGAGACCCTGAGACCCTCTTAAAAACCATCCAGGGAGTTTCCCAGAGGCGAGGGCAGCTGACACGGTGGACATAATAACCTGTTACACTGTGCAGGCAGCCACTCTGCAAGATGCACTCGCATGTATGACCGCATCCGCATGGTCACCTCCCTGGTGGTGGGCAGTGCCAGTGCTGTCCACATTCATACCAGTGAGAAAACGGAGGGCCAGATCGGTTAGCGTGTGGCCTGCAGCTGGTCACATCATCCCCCAGGCCTACTCTGTTAAATGAGAATTGAGCCCCAAAGCAGTGGCCTATGGGCCAATAAGCTTAGTGCATTTGGCTGGTATGCTGTGTAGTAAATGTCAGGGAAAATTCACATTTAAAAAAAAAAATGAATTCTCAAATTTTTCATTTAAAGAAAAAAAATAGCTAGAAGTAGAGCAGAAGGTGCTCCCTTAGGCAGGGGTTACCCTCCTCTCCAGTCCCTATCACTCTGGTGCCTGAATCACTCATTCAGGTTCCCTGCCCAGCCGCTAAAGATATCTGATTTGCCAAGAGCTCTCTGGGGCACTGGTGAATACAACCCACCAACGCTGCCTTTGTGGAGAAAGAAGGATGGATACAGGGCACAGACTGACTGACTGCTATGTGGCAGGCACTACTGTCAGTGCTTTAACCCCACCAATTTGTGCAACCGCTAACAATCCTAACAGGTAGGTGCTATTGTTGTTATTCACATTTTATAAAGGAGGAAATAGAGGCAAGGAAAAGAAAGGTAACTTGCCCATGGTCACAGAGCTGGGAAATGGCAGAGCCAACAATTAAACTCAAGCAGTGCTAAGACTACTTACACACACTGAGCAACAGACACACGGCTGAGAAGGCCACCCAACCCAAGTCAGACATGAAGAAAGAGGATTCCACCAGACAGAGAAGGGGGACATTCGACCCTCCAGCACTGATGGGCTGGCCTGGTAGGGGCTGGAGTGAGGATGCCTCCTGGGCCATTATAAAGGCATCTGAACTCAATCCCATGAACAATGGGAGGCCATGGCACGGTGGGGAGAAGGGGAGATTATTTCTTGTTTCTTTCTTTGCAGAAGATTTTCTGGTGCTAGTTCATCACTGAAATTCTGTCTCCCTCTGCTATTCTCTATTTGCCATTTCTCTTCCTTTGGCCATAAATCACATCTCAAAATCAAACCTTTTAACCTAGTTCTATGTGGTGGGTTTTCTTCCCATAGGGTTACTTAAGTCTCAAGTAATTTATTTCCAATGCACCCTTTGTCAGAAATAATTAAAGAATGCATTCTACCACAAAAAGGAAACATAATCATAGTTTACCAGGTGGCTCAACTGTGACTAGCACTTACCTAGCTGCAATAAAAGTAATCAAATACTGACCACAATGGATTCTGCTGAGAAGACGGGAGATGGGCAAAGTACAGGACAGAGGGTGAAAAGAGACAAAACCTCATCTTCCATAGCAGGATGTCAACAGATAGTCACTCAAATGAAAAAGATCAAGAAGTCACACAATACATACTACTTGGTCATAGAAGTAAATACCTCCAACAGCTAAAATATATTACACTAATATAGTTAACTGTCTAGGGGAGAAAAAAACAGGGCTAGGGTGGGAGAATGGGATAGTATAGGGCTTTTTGTTTGATTTTGTGTTTTTGTTTTTTGGGGGTTTTTTGGCTTTTTGTTTTCACTTGATCTTAGCCAAAAGGCCGAGAATCGATGGGGTTTTTGTTTTCTTAAGAGACAGAGTCTTGCTATGATGCCCAGGCTGGAGTATGGTGGCTATTCACAGACATGATCATATCACACTGTGGCCTCAAACTCCTGGGCTCAAGGGATCCTCCTGCCCCTTCCAAGTAGCTGGGACTACAGGTGTACAACACCATGCCTGGTTTTTTGTTTTCAACTGTAAAATACCATAGATTTTTCTAAGCAGGGGCATGACCTGATCAAATTTAGGTTTTACAAAATTGTTACCTGGGTGCAGAGTATGTTAAAAGACTCCTCAGGTGATTCTGATGGGCAGGTTCAGGGCCCGCCAGTCTGACTTGATGCCCTTTTTGTGACTATCTGTATTAAGTGTGTGACCATCAAAGGGTATTAAACCCAGAAGACTTGATCTGACATCAGCGTTTCCTTCTATCATTGAGGCTGTGCTGCCAGGAATGACGCATGACTGGCTGACTTCCAACCACCAACAAGCCTATTCATCAAAGATGCACTGAAACCAAACACAAAGCCAGTCTTCCCCGCACCCCCTACCCCGCCCATAAGAAAAAGCCCACCCAGCTGTTACCATTCCACTGAGGATCACAGCTACTTGGGTAACAGTTCCCAAAAGTACTGAGGTATGAGAGGCCACAAACCAAAATCTTTCCTGTCTCCCCAGTGTTACAGCCCTAATATTCCTTGGTCCTCACCCCCACCTCTCAGTCCCTAGTGATGTGACAGGGCCTGGCCACAGTCATACTCCTAGCCACAGTGATTGTTCTATGAGCAGGGGCGATAGACATGACCCATCATAACCAATGAGACTTCATTTCAGGACCTTTCTGCAACAGTTAGAGGAACTTTCTTCCACTTGAGATGTTTAAGAGGATGGAATGAAAGCCTGCAGCAGACAGCAGCCATCTTGGCATCATGAGGAGAGAGCCTGACAGAGAAGAAAGAAGGGAAGGAGACCCCAGGAGGTCCCAGTGGCACTTTGAGCCTCTGGACCCAGCAACGCCTTACAGTCTACCCCTATACCCCTCTTCCCTGAGCCAAGACAGGCCCCCTTCCATCATCATCATTGCTTTCTATTTTGTTCAAGCTAGCTAGAATTGTATTGCTGTCACTTGTAGTTGAATTAAGCCTTTAACGTGCGACTGAAAGATACACTTTATGGAAGTCATATCAGCATAGGACGGCAAGGGCCAACCCATATTCTGTAGCATGGCAAAGCACTGTAATTAAATACAGGTAACTGCTGGAGGGCTTCTGCCCCTGACAATAAAGCCATGTGTATAAGGAGCAGAGTTTGTGGAATTTAGTTCAACCTAGCTTTTATAAAGCATTTCTTTAAATACATCTTAAAACCACCTTGCCACAATTGAACTTGGACTTTCTGTCTTGTTTCATAAAGAAAAGACTTGACCGTGATTCTTTGTCTCCTACAATTACAAGCAAATGTGTTTTCCAAGATCAGAGTGGGGGTGGCTTCGGGAATGTCCAGGGAGGAGAGTAAGCTGACGGCTTTCCCTGCAGGAAATGAGCCATGGAGGGGAGTGGCTCAAAAGTACAAACTTATCTGAGAGAGTGAGCAGATCTTCCCCCAGTCAAGAAAAAGAATCCGTTTACCATCCCAGGGCTGTTTACCAGGGTAGTTTTTAGATCAGCACTTGAAAGAGTTCTCAAACAGTTCCCTCTGCTTGGAGGAGGCCTCAGCTCTTCAAATCTGAAAATTGTGTTTCATCCATTAGGTGACTCAGACTGAAGGTAATTTATTCAAGCAAAGAATTGCTGGGGGTGGTAGAGTCTCCCTGTTTGACTGTGTCAGTGTGTCAGACAAACAGCCTGTGTCAGATAAGAGCTCAAGCTAAACCACACCAGCCAGCACCAGTATACAATGGAAGCAGCATGCAGGTTGAACATGCAGCACAGAGGATGAGTCCCTGTTTTCTGGCCAGTCGCTCACCTGCTCACCTCAATTACCTTGCCTGGAAACTGAGAATCGTGGCTTTTCCTCTTCACAGGTGTCCGCAGAATTAAGTGAGATAAAGATGCGATGGTGATGTTCTAAAAATAACTGTCCTACATGTTAAAGATGACACCATACTTCAAAAGATCCTTACTAATGCCATTTACAAGTATACCACTTTCAGTTGGCAGAAAGGTTTCGCAGGCATTATCTGAGACACACAACAACCCTGTAAAACAGGCTCAGCCAGAATTTCCAACCCGAGTTTACAGATAAGAAAACTGGAGGCCAGGTGCGGTGGCTCACTCCTGTAATCCTAGCACTTTGGGAGGCTGCAGGCAGATCACCTAAGGTCAGGAGTTCGAGACCAGCCTGGCCAACATGGCAAAACCCCATCTCTACTAAAAACACAAAAATTAGTCGGGCATGGTAGGTGCCTGTAATCCCGGCTACTCAGGAGGCTGAGGCAGGAGAACAGCTTGAACCCAGGAGGGGGAGGTTGCAGTGAGCTGAGATCACGCTACTGTACTCTAGCCTGGGTGACAGACACTCTGTCTCAAAAAAACAAAAACAAAAGAAAACTGGAGCCTTGGAGTTCCAGGTGACCTAATCTCTTTGCATAAGGTCACAGGACTATCAAGTGTCAAGTGTTAGATGAAAGCAGACATCTTCAGTATTTTTTGTTTTTTGTTTTTTGAGACAGGATCTCTCTCTGTTACCCAAGCTGGATGCAGTGTCGCAATCATGGCTCACTGCAGCCTCCACCTCCTGGGCTCAAGCAATGCCCCTACCTCAGCCTCCCAAGTAGCTGGGACTACAGGCATGTACGACCACACCCGGCTAATTTTTAAATTTTTTTGTAGAGATGAGGTCTGTGTTGTCCAGGCTGGTCTCAAACTCCTGGGCTCAAGTGATTCTACTGCCTCGGCCTCCCAAACTGTTGTGATTACAGGCGTGAGCCACTGCAACCAGCCATCTTCAGTCTTCTAGTCCAGTGTGCCAGTCACTTCACCAGTGGTTCTCAGAGTGTGGTCTGGCGAAACCACTGGTGGGGGTGGGGGTGGGGCACCTGGAAACCTTTTCAAGGAGTCTGCAAGATGGAAGTCATTTTCATTAATAAAGACCTGCCATTTTCACTGTCATTCTGAGTGTTCAGTAGAGTTTTCCAGAAGCTACCTGACAGGTGACAAGGCAAGAAATGACATGAAATGCAGAAGTAGGTGAGAGAATCCAGCTCTTCTATTAAGCCAGACATTAAAGAGACTTGCGAAAACATGTAAAACAATTACTCTTTCGTTGAATTTTTTGTTTGGAAAATAGTCCTTTTTTATAAAATATATTATTTTTGTTAACATGTAATAGACTGTCATTTTAATGAATATAGACCTTTGAAATAAATGTCTTTTGATTTTTATATGGCAAATATTAATATCATGCACAAAAACGAAGCTCTCTGGGGTACTCAATGATTACCAAGAACGTGAAGGGGGACCTGCAGCCAAAAAGTTTCCAGTGTGCTGCATGGCACCTGCCCTCAGGCCTGCTCTACATAGACCCCTCTTGAACCAAAGACAAGAGTGTACTTTCAATAAGAATGAAGCAGTTGTTCCTTCTCAGATCTTTTTTAAATGCTTCTGATTTTGTCAGGGAGAAAGACTCCATTTGGTACCACAATGTCTTCAGCACCTGTATACATTTGCTAATCTCTTTCTTAAAGAAAAGGGAAGCTAATCCAGGCTCAGAGCCTTCCATAAAGAGGGGAATCTGCTAGAATTTGATAAGGAAAACAATCCACCAGAAACAACATAACATTACTCTGAAAGTCATAAGCTGTACCCTGACAAGGTGGGCACCTCCTATGTATATATTATTCTTTAAAAAACCGCCTGCTTAAAAAATGTATTTTCCTTTGATGGTTTTCCATTTATAGTAAGGATATTTCCTTTACAAACTGAAGTAAGGCTGGGCGCGGTGGCTCACGCCTGTAATCCCAGCACTTTGGGAGGCCAAGGTGGGTGGATCACCTGAGGTCAGGAGTTTAAGACCAGGCTGGTCAACATGGTGAAACCCAGTCTCTACTAAAAAATACAAACCAAAAAAAAATAGCCAGGCATGGTGGTGGGCACCTGTAATCCCAGCTACTCTTGAGGCTGAAGTAGGAGAATCATTTGAACCTGGGAGGCAGAGGTTGCAGTGAGCCGAAATCATGTCATTGCACTCCAGCCTGGGCAACAAGAGCGAAACTCCATCTCAAAAAAAAAAAAAAAAAAAACTGAAGTAAAAATATGAACCAATTTAAAAGACAACATGGAATAAACAGCACATGCAGCCCTAGGATATGGCAAAAATGATGGCAGCAGCAGCAGAATAACTGGAGTTAGGGAAATCCAGCCCTAGAATGATGGGAAAGTCTCCATTAGCAGGAACATACTAGAATTCTATGATAAAAGGCACTATGAAAACATCCTGACTTACTGGCCAGTGGTAAAGGTACCTGAAATGTTCCATTCACTATCACTTTTAATGGCAAAAACCACAATTACTTTTGCACCAACCTAATACAAATCATGCTTTCTTTTCACCCATCCAATCTATTCTCTAAGAGCACTTGTGGCAGCTACTAGAACATACAAAGAAACCACTTTAAATAGCGCTTGGGTGAACAAGGAGCAAGTGCTCTCCAGTGCTGGCTGATGGAACTTCTGTGATGATGACATGTGCTACATCTGTGCCATCCAACACAGAAGCCACAGCCACCTGTGGCCAAGCAAACACTTGAAATGTGGTTGGTACAACTGAGTTTTGTATTTTACTTAACTTCAAGGGGCCAGGCACGGTGGCTTACACCTGTAATCCCAGCACTTTGGGAGGCCACGGAGGGAGGATATCCTGAGTCCAAGAGTTTGAGACCAGGCTGGGCAACATAACGAAACCCCATCTCTACCAAAAATACAAGAATTAACCTGGTGTGGCAGTGTATGCCTATAGTCCCAACTACACGGGAGGCTGAGGCAGGGGGATTGCTTGAGCCCAGGTGGTCAAGGCTGCAGTGAGCCAGGATCGTGCCACTGCACTCCAGCCTGGGTGACAGAGTGAGACACTGTCTCAAAAAATTAAAACTTAATTAACTTAGTGATTTTTTTTTTTTTAATTGTTTTTTGGGATGGAGTCTCACTCTGTCGCCAGGGCTGGAGTGTAGTGGCGCGATCTCGGCTCACTGCAACCTCTGCCTCCCAGGTTCAACAGACTTAATGATAATTTAAATAGCTGCGTGTGGCTAGTGGCTGCTCTACTGCACAGCACAGGCCTAGCCCTAGACCCTTCTCTGCTTTGAGAGATCCTGCCATGCTTTTTGGGGGCCTCAGGATACCTTCCCTCCTGCCTCTGTCTGGTTTTTCTTCTTAGTCCCAGCTCCCGCTGGGAGGGGCTTTCATAGCCCTGAGGGCCAGAGCAAGCTGATTCTACCTTAAGAATTCTGCAGCAAAGATAGAATCACAAAGACTGCACCAGGGCAGAGTGGGGGACCAAGGGAGCCAAACCAGAAAGGCCGAGGCAGGAGGGTGTAGGAGCCAGGAAGAAGCAGAGGTAGAGAGCAGGGGTATGGATGAAGACCACCAGGGAGCTGGAGCCAGCCACAACACTCCTGCTCATGGCATAGGCCCAATTCCACAGCAGTTGGTGTCATCCAACTAGAAGACCCAGGTGAAACAGCCCCAAGGTGACAAATACAAATGGAAAGGAATGGAATAGGAAGAACATACTAGGATCTTCAAGTTGGGGAGAACTTCAAGATCACTGCTGGAAACCAGGGACCTAATTCCCCTTCCCCTGAGTCCTTTTCTTTTCTCATCTCAGGCCCTGACCGACTTCAGGAGTAGGGGCCCCTCAGAGTGTCGGCCAGACCTGCTACTTTCTTCTGTGAGGACTTGCCACCGTGTTTCCAAAACAAGACTCCCTCTCTCAGGAGTCAGGACAGAGGAAACCAGAGGAGGGAGAGACAGACAAAAACAGAGGTGAGAGACAGAAAAAAAGCAAATGTGGAGAGAACCATGAGGTGGCATGGGAGGGGCAGTGAGGGATGGCCTGGGCTCCTGATTCTAATCCTGTGACAACACAGTCATATGATGTATCAATCAAACAAGACACTTTCGAGAATAAGGAGAGGCACTATTAATAACTGTGCTGGGACCACAGGCATCCACCAAGACTGCCAGGGCCAACTGAGACATGTGGTTTCCCTACGCATCAGAGCCAGTGACACTTCCCCTCCCTTGAGTTCCATGAGACTCCTACAGCCTTTCAGAAAATCCTCCCTTTAATGTAAGCTATTTGAGTGGGTTGTGGGACAAAATGCAGGATAGTCTAATCCCAGCTTGGGCATCGCGCAGCTCCAGACCCTCTGGGCAAGCCCTGTGCACTCAACAGCTTTTAGGCCAGATCCTATTTCTTCACTCCAACCCTTTGCAAGGCATCACACTGCCTGTCCTTATCTGAACCACCAAGAGGTTCCTTTCACTAAGAGGACAGAGACGAAGTAAGAAAATATAGGGGTCATCATGGTTTTCTCCTTCAAGTTTCCCTCCTCTGAGGTTAACAAGGGTCTTGGACCCTTTTAAGGCCTAAGTAGAACTAATTCCCTCCTAGACAGAAAGGTTCTGGTTTAGAACTCTGATCTATGAAGTGTTTCCAAACAAGCAGGTGAGCACCCAGTTCCACCTCCTAGAACATCGCAGCCCTCCTTTCAATCCTTGGCCTGTGTCAAGATTCCATAAGCAAAGGGAAGTGCTGCTATTTGGAGGCTGAGTTAAGGCAAAAGGCTCTTTAACTTTTTAGTTTAAAATAATTTCAAACTTGGGAAAAATGAGGGTAAGATGCAGACACCATGCCCCTTTACCCTGAAATATTTTGGGTGCATATTTCCTAAAGATGAGGCCATCCACTTATATAACCAGAGTACAATAATCAAATTCAGAAAATTAACATTGGTACAATGCTATTAATCTGGCCTACAACTTTCTCCAAATTGCATCAATTGTCCCACTCATTTCTTTTATAATAAAGGGCAAAAATTGTTTTCCTGGTCCAAGATCCAATCTAAGAGTCACACTTGGCATTTTGTTATCTAACATTCTTTCATCTGGAACTTTGTCTTTGTCTTTCATAGCCTCAATTTTTAAACAATATGAGCCAGTTATTTTGTAGAATGTCATTTGGAAAAGACTCGCTTTTTTTTTTTTTTTTTGAGACGGAGTCTCGCTTTGTCACCCAGGCTGGAGTACAGTGGCACAATCTTGGCTCACTGCAACCTCCGCCTCCCGGGTTCAAGTGATTCTTCTGCCTCAGCCTCCTGAGTAGCTGGGATTACAGGCACCCACCACCACACCCAGCTAATTTTTGTATTTTTAGTAGAGACAGGGTTTCACCATGTTGGTCAGGCTGGTCTCGAACTCCTGACCTCGTGATCCGCTGGCCTCGGCCTCCCAAAGTGCTGGGATTACAGGTGTGAACCACATGCCCGGCCAAGACTCGCTTTCAGTTCATCTTTTTTGTTGTTACATAGGCACCAGAATGGAACTGAACCAATTACAAAAAAACGTTTAAAATATCCCAAGGTAGATTCTTTTGTAGTTCGTAAGTGTGATGACTGGGTATTCACGTGCATGTGTGAGATATGCCATCCTCGAATTTTTTTATGATATGATGTGGGCACATTACTCATCTGCTATGAAATGGAAAAAAAAAAAAAAAGCCCAAGATACAAAGCACCACGAACAAAAGAAAAACCTCATGAGCCCTTTAAACCTGCGAGCAAGCACCGGGGTCAGTCCTACAAGGCCCGAGAGGATGGACTGAAGTTACTTAACAACGCTGCATGCACATAAGCGAGAACGTGCTCATGCACACAGCTAGAAAGACTGGTGGGACCCAGTGCTTTTTCATTTATGGCTAAACACATGTTCTTAAATCCACAGGATTCTTTGTGTAAGAGGATATAGAAATGCTGAAACAGCCGTGTTTTACTGAATTCAACCACAAAAGCACTATTTCCATGTTTACACCAGGAGGCTTCACATATTTCCTCAACTGCAAGACCTACGATTTTTTTCAAAAATTCACACTCATTAGATTTCAGACAGATTACACCACTGATGTGCATGTTTATTGGGGCTGATGTTTCAACCACCACCCAAGCTGTTATGAAATATAAGGTCTACTTTATAATTAGCACAAGTCTTAGAATCAGGGCAATATGGTGAGTTCATGGCCCAGCCTCAGAAAGCTCTAGAGATCAGTTAGTGTAGCATGCACAGGAATCACACATCCACCCACCACAGCATTCCAGGCAGGCTGGCTGGCTGACTTCTGCTGGCTTTTGGATAACCTCCCTCCTGCCTTCAGCTAATCAAAATGTTAAGAAAGGAGAGCACAGGATGCAAAAGAGCCAAAGTCATAGTCGATGGCTGTAACTTCAGACACACAGGAGAAATGACCAGAAGGAACAACTAAAAACATCATTTCATCGGAATAGAACTAGGGGTGCGGGGGAGTGAGGTAGAGGACTTTCATTTTTCATTATAACTTATCAGGGGCTCTTTTAAAAAAAACTATATCCAAGTATTGTTTCAACAAAAATAAAATTTTAAGTCTATTACAGCATAGATTGACTACAGAGCTTTTGTATTTCCCCAACTGTCAAGACCAAAGGTGGTTCAAAATTTATTCAACATGTGGCTAGATCAGAATGCAGACCCCAGTCAAACAATATCAGGGCTGGAAAAAAGTTTGCCCATCTTTTAGTTTAGATGCTCCCATTTCACTGATGAAGTGACTGAAATCTCAGGAGATAAAAGATCCTCTCCCAAGGATCTATATACCTGATTAACATCAGGGCAAAGATTGAAAACCTGGTCCCCTAAGTCCTAGACAGCATTCTTTCATCTAAGCAGCCTCAGTGGGGGTCTCAGAATATGCATCTGCTATGCCTCCAAACACAAACTATTTAAGGGTATGGGCTCCAGCCTCAGATTCCTGGATTCATTATACATCCTGGCTCCACCACTCCTTCGCTGTGTGACCTGAGAGAATTGACTTATTCACTCAGTGCCTCCCTTTCTCATCAACATTCTGAAGGACTGTTGTGAGAATGAATAGGATAAACTATAGAAGCCACTTAGCACAAAACTTGGCATATAATAACCTTTCACAAAATAGTGGTTATTTTTACTTAGGTGCCATTATTTAATAAATGGCTAAGGGGCTGGAGGAGGAAAGGATCAACATTTGTTGGACATATATGTCAGGTACCATGCCAGACACTTTACAAACATCACCATATTTAACCCTTAACAGCCCTGGTAAGATAGGTATTGCCCTTCACAATTTAGAAGGAAATTAAACCCAGATAAGCTGATATAACTTACCAAGACTGTACAGCACATTAAGAGGCAGAGAGAGATTTCAAATCCAGCTCTGAGCTCCAAAGCCCACACTTTCCACCATCACATGCTATGTAGCTATGTAGTTTAGTTTCTGTCAGCTCCAAAAAAAAAGCTTTCCTTTTTTTTTTTTTTTTTGTTTTTGTTTTTTTTTAAGACAAGAGTCTCGCTTTGTCATCCAGGCTGGAGCACAGCGGCATGACCTTGGCTCACTACAACCTCCACCTCCCAGGTTCAAACGATTCTTGTGCCTCAGCCTCCCAAGTAGCTGGGATTACAGGCATGCACTACAATACCTGGCTACTACTTTTTCTTTTTTGTATTTTAGTAGAGATAGGGTTTCGCCATGTTAGCTAAGCTGGTCCCAAATTCCTGGCCTCAAGCGATCTGCTGCCTCGGCCTCCCAAACTACTGGGATTACGGGTGTGAGCCACTGCGCCCAGCCTCCTATGCTTTTTTTGACCCTAAGTTTCATAACATTGAAGTATGGTTTTAACAAGTTCCAAGTGGGGAAGCAGATTTAATTTCTATCAAATAAATGCAATACCGGGACTCTCTTTCCCCAGAGAAGACCCAGAAAAACCAGTGGCAGGGAAAGAAAATAGCACATCTATCTGGAATAGCCCAAGGGGCTTTAGAACCCTACCACCCTGAATTATAAAGCAACAGTCTAATTATTGTAGTACCTCTGGCTCTAGGCTCCACTAATTTTTTCTAATAGGCATTGAAGCCATGCCATAATTTTTTCTCAGACAAAATTTTGAAGAAATGGGCAAAGTGGCAAAGAATTCCCTATGACAAGGCCCACAGCATTGCTAAAAACTGTCCATCTTGCCTTTATCGTTGCTGGTTTATTTAAGGTCACTGGGAATACTAACCAAAGTCCTTGCTTTGCTGGCTGGTTAACCATTAAAGCACCTCAAGAAGACACTGAAACACGGTTGTTTGTGAAGTCTCTCCACAGAAAGGAAGAGAGGAAAGGAAGAAAGTATATGTCCTACGGGCCTCAAAATAAGCCACTGTCTCTACATCACCATGAGGGTGGCAATTTTCAAATATGGCCTACAATTCTTTGGCACTGCCCCAGGATCAAGAAGAATTAGAATCCAGGTGGGCTCATGACTGCTTGGACCAACAGATTATAATAGAAGAGCTGCTCTGAAGGTTTCAAGGCTCAGTCAGAAAAAGCCAGGAAGCTTCCACCTGGTCATCTTAGGACACTCACTCTGGAAGGAGCCAGAAACCAAAAGGAAGCAAAAGTACCACACTAGAAAGGTCACACGTAGGCACTCTGGTTGCAACTCCAGCTGAGCTCCCAGCATAAGCTTTCAGAGCCAGCATCCTCTGTCAGACACAAGAGTAGGCCATCTCTGATGTCCAACCAAGCCCTCAACGACTACAACCAGGCTGACATCTGACTGCATAAAACTCCTCAAGCAAGGACCGTCCTGCTGAGCCCTCTCAAAACCCTCTCCAAATTCCTGACCCACAAATCATAGGCAAAACAGAACAGTTGTTTTAAGCTATCAAGGCTTGGGATAATTTGTTAGGGAGAAACAGTAACCAGAACAATGAAGAAGAAAAACACCCCCTTTCTTCTTCCAATAAAGCCAAAAATCAAGTAAGAGAACATTAAATCTGTGGGCTTCAAATCTAGCAAAACGAAGCTAAATCCTTTTGCATGCTGGAAACAAAAGGGTGTGGTGAATGAAGACAACCAAATCCCATTCATCATGCTTTGGTTGGGTTTAATGCCAAACAATAAAAGATTTATATTAAGAGGGCTGGGCTGCAGTTATAATAAACAGCGGATATTCCTCTCATTGTCTCCCTGAAAGCAGTTTCTTTCTGTCAGAGCAAACGTTAACATCTCTTAGATAATCCAGCAAAACACAGCAAAGGAAAAAAAAAATCAGGCAAGAATAGAACAAAATTTTTTCCATCTTCCTTTAAGGAAATGAAAGGGGCTGACTTGCTGAGCTCTCCAAGAGCTGCTTTGCAAATTCTGTGATACTCTTGGTTAAAATGCACTACAAAAAAGCAGTATAGTCTTTAATGTTGGAAACATCTACGTGGCAATCGGCAGACTAAGTAACTCTCAAAGAGAAGGGCTGGGCGAAGTTACCTGGGCTGCCTGCCAAAGGATGAGGTTCAATAGATGTTTAATTCATCCAGCCAAAACACACACACACACACACACACACACACACACACACACACCACTACATTAAAGTCCCTACAACAAATGCTGACAAAGAAAAATAACAGCTCAAAATTAAAAGGCTACAGTCCACAGGGACCACATCTCTGTCAATTTAGGAATTTGAAGATTCTCATTAACCACAGGGATAGCAATGAATCCATCAACCCCTATAGCCTGTCTTCTTTTGAGATGACACCTCAGAGTCAGAGGGTAGGCACCTTGAATACAGCTGGGGATACAGTCACATGATTTGTAGGAAAGTCAGCGTGTACTGTAATAGCAAGCGCTTATGATCCTGCCATGGGTTTCAGCTGAGGGGCCAGGAAAGTTTGTGTATTATCTTGTTGATATTTGTAGCTTAAAAGGAAGACATGCCTAGTTCTTTTTGAGGCAATACAGTCCATGTCAATATTAGATAGCTATTTCTATGTTCTAGCCAATGGCCAGAACATGTTTTGGCCACTAATAGCATTTTGCTAATGTGGTTACCATGAATGAAGTTGTGCAAGAACCTATACGTGCCCACATTTATCCGTTTAGAAATGATGCTAACAGTCAAATACATAGAGTAACTAAGTTTGAATATCTAAATATTCTTAATATTTGGAATGTTTTCCATTATATCTTGATTTATTGTATTTTCTAAATAAGCATATATATGACAGTTTCTTGGCTGTAGAAGATCCTCAAGTGCCTTTATAGCACTTTTCATGCTTCCATGAATTACAACTACAGTAGCTTAACAATACACTAATTCATCAAGCAAACCCACAAAATCAGGTTTTATCTACAATTAAGGCAGGAACAACCAATCCAAAGTTTTTCCCATCAGCCTTCACAGTTCCTAAAATTCCTTCCAGAGAAATTCATTTATTTGGCTTACAAAGACTTTTTTTTTTTTTTTTTAACAACAGACTTCATTCCCCACCCCCATCCCATGAAATTATAACATATGGTCATTGTAAATATTTCAGAAAACACCAAGAAATGAAAACTAAAAATCACCAGCATCCTCAGCAGCTAGCAACAACAACTGGTAACATCTGAGGGTACATTTTTCTAGAGCCAGGCTTCTCAAACAATGTGGTGATGGATCTTCCCCCATCCAATCCACCGTAAATCAATATTTCTGCAGAATAAAAACAAACTAGGAAAGTAAAATGCCACCTGGATGTCACAACATCAAATTGCCAAAAAAAAAAAAAAAATTCTAAAGTCTTACTCTCAATTTCTGTATTTACTACACCATAATTGGTAACAAGCAGTTCACATTCTTTGGCCCACACAAGAATAACTATGTTAGGGCCGGGCGCGGTGGCTCACGCCTATAATCCCAGCACTTTGGGAGGCCAAGGCAGGCAGATCATTTGAGGTCGGGAGTTCGAGATCAGCTTGACCTACATAGTAAAACCCCGTCTCTACTAAAATACAAAAATTAGCCAGGCATGGTGGTGGACTCCTGTAATCCAGCTACTTGGGAGGGTGAGGCAGAAAAATCACTTAAACCTGGGAGGCGGAGGTTTCAATGAGCCAAGATCATGCCACTGCAGTCCAGCCTGGGCAACACAGTGAGACTCCATCTCAAAAAAAATAATAATAATAATAACTATGTTAGGCCTGTCTTCTCATATGCATATATTCTTTTACTATATATATGGTTTTATATATGCTCTATGTAGTTTTATATATATTTTATGTATAGTTTTTTTCCCCCCCACTAAGTAGACCATGGCCATTTGTCCATATCCACACATCATCTTTTTTTTAAAGTGAAAGGCCACTCTTAAAATGCTAACGCCCCCAAGCAAGGCAGAATCTTACATGTTCATGAGCCAACATGTGCCTAAGTGGACAGGTTCTGGGGAGGGAAAGGAGAATACAAGGTTGTGTTTTACCAGTGTCACAACTGTCCTCACAGTCAGTCTGTCCAAGAACAGACTGGGAGGCCGGGTGTGGTGGCTCATGCCTGTAATCCCAACACTTTGGGATCACCTGAGATCAGGAGTTTGAGACCAACCTGGCCAACATGGCGAAACCCCGTCTCTACTAAAAATACAAAAATTAGCCAGGCGTGGTGGCACACTCCTGTAGTCCCAGCCACTTGGGAGACTGAGGTGGGAGGATCACTTGAGCCCAGGAGTTCAAGGCTCCAGTGAGCTATGATTGTGCCACTGCACCCTACCCTGGGCAACAGAGACCAACACTATCTCAGGAAAAAACAAAAACAAAGCGGGAGGCCAGGCGCCGTAGCTCACGCCTGTAATACCAGCACTTTGGGAGGCTGCAGTAGGCGAATCATTTGAGGTCAGGAGTTGACCAGCCTGGCCAACATGGCAAAACCCCGTCTCTACCAAGAACACAAAAATTAGCCGGGTGTGGTGGCACATGCCTGTAATCCCAGCTACTCAGGAGGCTAAGGCACGAAAATCACTTGAACCTGGGAGGCAGTGGTTGCAGTGAACAGAGATCACATCATTGCACTCCAGTTTTTGAGACTCTGTCTCAAATAAATAAATAAATAAATAAATAAAGCAGGGCTCACTCAGGGAAACTAATTTTCACATCACAGGAGACAGGCCACAGCGCAACGCCCTGCTGATCCAGTGACTACAAAGTCCATCCCGCTGTAATCCTGGCCTGTACGAGCCCTCCCTCTGACCCCTTTCCCAGTGCCAATCTGACAAAGAAAGGTCATGGCAGGACCTGGGGGAAGAGAACAACAGAGCCACTGCCAGGCCCCATGGCCAGTTTGGCCCCAGTGGACATCTCATTGGAACCTTCTCTGCTTGCAGCGCCCAGCGGGTCTCAGCCCTCCCTGCCAGCCAAGCACACAGGGGGCCCTCTTGTCCACTCAGGCTGGGCAGCTCTCAAAGCACTCTCTCACACAGCATCCCTTACCATCCTCCAGGCTACCCAGGGATGTAGGCAAGAATTGCAGCCCCCAGATTCAAAGATGAGGAGACTGAGGCTTCCATGTGCCAAGTATCCCTAGAAGTCAGCAGACCTCTGATTTCAACCTGTATCACCTGATGTCAAGACAGCTGTCTTCCCTCCACCTCCCCCTTCCCCACAGCTTTGGGTTTTGGTTATTTCCACAGCAAAAACTGAGACACAATCCCATTTTAAAGAAAAAGAAATTGAGGCACAGAAATTACATAATCTCCCAGAGGTCCCACAGCTATGAAGAGGGAGCTGGGATTCAGTGCCAGGCGGTCTGGCTCCAGAGGCCAAGCTTTGCCAGCTGTCCTATAGCTAAGTCACTCTACAAGTTTCAAATGTTTCTCCACTCACCTACTTCCCCAAAGGGAAATAAGCAGTATGGGGGGACCACTGAAGCCCAAGGCCTTAAGTACCACCATTCTGATGGCCAAACTTCAAGTCAGAGCTATGGGGGCAGCGCAGCAGCCCTGACTCAGGCTACCCTGAACAGACGCAAAGACCACACGTGTGTTTTTTCTTTATAATCAGCCAATCATCAAAGGTCCTGTTAACACTCCACCTCTCCCCACCCCAAACTTCCTCAACCTGCAGACGATGTCTGTACCGTCAGCTCTCTTCCTCCTCCACTTCAAGGCTGCTCTGGATGTTATCTTCAGACTATTTGGGGTCTGCAGGCCTCAACTCTGATGCCCCCTATTTCAACAAAGCTTTGGCCTCTCAAAGGGCCCTGAGTGACTCTCCCAGAATCCCCCTCACCCCGCTACAATTGCTTGCTTGGATCCAGGAGATGGCAAGCTCCATGAGGCAGGGATGTGCCTGATTATTTGTTGACCACCCTGGTCCCCACTGCCCCACACAGTATTTGCTGCAGGAAGGCCTCCAGGCCAATGTTTACTTCAACCAGATCTCACCTGTGTACAAGAAGGTCGGGGGGTGTAGGGGCTCTGCCAGCCCAGACCGGGCAGCCTGCCACCAGGCCTGGAATCTGGTGCAGCTTCAAGAAACAGTTACTCCTCCCTCCCCCGGTCTGTCTATCGCTTCAAACATTCCCTAGCAGTTTCTTCAAAGCACAACTGAGTCTTACAGGACCTAGTCCCTAGTGCATTCCACCCACACAGGTTTTAATGGAGAAAGTGCTGGGACGTATCACTGTCCTTTGATAGAGGAATTTTTCTCCTGATTTGTGCTAATAATTCATGAGGGAGGGGCCAGGCAGCTTCCAGTTCACTCTCATCTCCAAGTTTCTAAGCTCAAAACAGAGTTTTTGGTTGTACCATTGCTCCTTGGGTCCAAAAAAAAAAAAAAAAAAAAAAGTTTTAAGAGAAAACATTTGCTGGTTTTTGGAGGGAGGAAAGGGAGAGATAATGAGTGCTGGCTTAAGCGTGTTTGAGGAACACAGATACTCAGAAACAAAGATTTTTCAAACCACCCTGCAAGTATAAGCAGAAACTATTCCCACCTGACGTGAGCAATGAGGAAAAGAAAGGACCCTTTCACAGCCCTGGAACAGCCCACTTCCAGAACAAGCACGGGAAATGATGAAAATGTTACATATTGTGCTTAAAACCACATATATATGGGCATAAAATATTACAAATCTTTATTCTGATCAGACTTAGAAATTCTCAGTGTGGCATCTGTTTTAACAAACATTTGCAAAGAGACAGGCCTATATAATAGGCATTTAAAAATTTTATCAGCATACTGAGTTTTATCACCTCACCTGGCAGGGCTGTCGCACACCTGAATGACCCATTTATCTCTGACTCACTGCCTCCTCTTCCATCCATTACTCACCCATGCCTGGCACAAGGCCCCCTTGCTGGTCCTCAGCTAAGCCAGGCCCACTCCCACCTTAGCACTGATGCGCCCTCCAGCTGGAATGTTCTTCCCCCACATGGCCTGAGGCTTGCTCACTCTCTCCAGACAATACTGCATTCCTCTCCCTCCCCTTGCCTCCAAACACCCACCAGCTGAGTCCCCTTTCAGCTCTTTGCCTCCTTTGTATACATCAGATAACCTACGTTATCTGCTTATCTGTGCTACATTATCTGTGTTTTCCACCCCCTCTGCAATGTAAGCCTCAGAAGAGCAGGGACTTCTGTCCATTCTCTTCACTGCTCTGTCCCCATCACCGAAAACTGCCCCCATCACGTAGTAGGTGCTCAATAAATACTTAGTCAATTAAAAAGCTGGTCAGGCGCGGTGGCTCACACCTGTAATCCCAGCATTTTGGGAGGCCAAGGGAGGCAGATCGCTTTCAGCTCAGGAGTTTGAAACTAGCCTGGCCAACATTGCAAAACCTGTCTTTACTAAAAATACAAAAATTAGCCAGGCGTGGTGGTGTAAGCCTTTGGTCCCGGCTACTTGGGAGGCTGAAACTGCAGAATCGCTTGAACCCGGAAGGCGGAGGCTGCAGTGAGCCGAGATTGTGCCACTGCACTCCAGCCTGAGTGACAGAGCAAGACCCTGTCTCAATAAATAAATAAAGCTGACTGATCAACGGATCTGTGGGAAAATGTTTATTTTCCTAACTTAAAACATCAGGCTTATATCCAAGGCCTCTCTGGTTAAAAGGTTCCTCCTTTAACAGCTTGAAAAGGTTGGCTTTCGCTGATACAAATCAGTGTGCAAAGGGGACCCAGCACTGTTCAAATAAGGTCAGAGGCAAACCCAGGCTGCAGGAAGAGACAGACATCCAAGTGACACGGCAGACGGCTGGCCTCCAGAGGCCCTTTTGCAATCTGGAATTTAAATGGCCAAGACAAGAAATGGGATGTTAAATGTGGGCCTCAGGAGCAACACCTCAGTCTACAGCTACCCACGGACAACTGCACCACAGCGTGTGAGCACATTAGCAGCTACCACAAGCCTGGTCACCAATTCAGCTTCATCAGACAAAAATCACAAGAGGTGCTGAACGCCCCAGATCGCAATCAAAAGGCAATGGGAAAGGAAATGGGGACAGCAAAATACCTTCCCCTGGGGGCCCTGAAAGTAGGCTATCTCATTATTTGCCAATTCCATACTTGTGAATTCGTCTACTCGCTAAAATTTAAATGTAACCCCAAAATCAATACACGCAGCCCTTTCAGGTTCATTCGCCGACATACGCAGGAGCGACGTTCTGCCTCCTCCTTTCAGTGCCCATCCTGTAAACAAGTGTCCTTTTCATGGTCTACTTAGTGCCATGTCTTTCACACTTTTGTGCTTTCTTTGGTGATTTTGCTGTTAAAACTGGCCCATAAGGGAAGTGCAGAAGTGCTGTCTAGTGAGCTTTCCTGAGCACAAGCAGGCTGTGATGTGGCTTACAGAGA
Source organism: Pongo pygmaeus (assembly GCF_028885625.2). NCBI lineage: Eukaryota > Metazoa > Chordata > Mammalia > Primates > Hominidae > Pongo > Pongo pygmaeus. The sequence continues at coordinate 138,638,887 of NC_085930.1, read as the reverse complement.
AAATACATGTTAGGTAAGTGGCCCTGAGTTCAATGCTAATGAATCAATACTATATAGTAAATAAAGTGTCTTTTAATGGAAATTGAAAAGATTAATATTGATCAGTTGATGAAAATGTGACCACAGGCTTGCTCCAAGCCCTGCATTTTCCCTACAACAATGGTTCTGTATTCACTAATTCAGTGTTCACAACTTTATGGAATACGAGTACCACAAAAACAAGACTGGGCACGGTGGCTCACACCTGTAATCCCAGCACTTTGGGAGGCTGAGACAGCGGTGGGGCGGGGGGGGAACAACGACACGAGGTCAGGAGTTCAAGACCAGCCAGTTCGAGACCAGCCTGGCCAACATGGTGAAACCCCATCTCTACTAAAAATACAAAAATTAGCTGGGCGTGGTGGTACACGCCTGTAATCCCAGCTACTCGGGAGGCTGAGGCAGGAGAATCGCTTGAACCCGGGAGGCAGAGGTTGCAGGGAGCCGAGATCACGCCATTGCACTCCAGCCTGGGCAACAGAGTGAGACTCCATCTCAGGAAAAAAAACAAAAGACTTGACTGTATATTAAAATGGCTCATTTTCCTGCCCCCCATCCTTGGGCATACCCCCCTTGACCACCCAATGGCTCACTCCACCTGTTCTTCTGCAAACAGAGGCTCCCCTGCAGGCATCTGCTCAGGCGTCCTCCAGCAGCGCCCCTCCAGTGGCTCTGTCACATTTCTTACTGTAGCTATTACCACCAGTAATTATTACCCTCTCAGCTACTCACCCCAACCAAAAACGTCAACTCCTGGAGGGCAAGGTCTTTGTCTTGTTCACCCACATAAATGCAGTGGCCAACAGTGTCTGACAAGCAGTTGGTGCCCAGCATGAAGGGTGAAATCCCACCTGGCTCCTTTGTGACAGAAAACACCTATTAAACCTGTGCCTCCCAGTGCCACATGTAGCTAACACTTGAAACGTGTCTAGTCTCAACTGAAACGTGCCCTAAGTGTAAAATATGCCAAAGATCTTAAAGACTTAGTACAAAAATATATGTAAAATATCAGTAATTTTTTAATAGCAAGTCCACGTTGAAATTGTACTGTCTTGGATATTCCGGGTTAAACAAAATATTTAAATTCATTTCAGCTGTTTCTTTTTCATTTTTAATGTGTCTACTAGGGAGTTTTTAATTGCTTATGTAGCCCATATTATATTTCTATGAGTCAGTCTTGGTTATAATACCGTGAAAAGGCCAGCCAGCAACCCAGCCCAGCCCTGGCCACCCCCCTCACACCCTCCAGTTCGCCTCACACGGCTCCAAATGCTCTCCAGAGCCAGGCAGGAAACACCTGTCCGGTGGCTTCCTGTGACACACAAATACCTAAGTGTATTCAGAAATGGGATTCAGAAGTCAGGGCTAAAAAGAGTTTAACAGATTAACCAATTTCACCCCAAGAAAGTAAGCATGCTTGGGGCTGAGATGTGGGCCATCTTGTTCATTACCCAGAACAGTGGCCGGCACATAGTAGGCGAGCAATTAGAATCAATCAATGCTTTTAAAAAAAAAAAAAAAAAAGACTATTTCCAGGATGGGTATGGCAACTCACGCCTGTGATCCCAGCACTTTGGCCAAGGTGGGAGGGTCACTTTGAGGCCTGGAGTTCAAGACCAGCCTGGTCAACAGAGCAAGATCCCATCTTTACAAAAAAGCCTAAAGATATGAAAAATTAGCCGGGTATGGTGGCATGCACCTGTAGCCTCAGCTACTGGGGAGGATGGTGCAGGAGGGCTGCCTGAACCCAGGAGTTTGAGGTTGCAGTAAGCTGTGATTGCACCACTGCACCGGGATAATAGAATGCAGGACCTGGAGGAGATCTGGAAAATGCCTGGGACTACAGGATGGGAGCCCAGCCTCTGAGGTGTCATAGTACCAGAAGATGCTGAGCCTCTGAGTCCTGATCTGGAAAGCAAATAGTCCCTACCCTCCTAGCTCTCCAGGCCAGAACATTCTATGATGACAGCAGTTTAATACAGTGGCAACTGGACTGTTTAATATAGTGGCAACTGGGCTCTTGAAACGTGGCTATTGTGACTGAGGAACGGAGTTTTTAGTCTTACCTAATTTTAATTAAACTCATTAGTCAGGCATGGTGGTGCACGCCTGTAGTCCCAGCTACTCAGGAAGCTGAGGAATGGGAATCACTTGAGCCCAGGAGGTGGAGGTTGTAGACATCACACCACTGCACCCCAGCCTGGGCGACAGAGTAAGACTCTGTCTCAAAAAAAAAAAAATTTTAATTAAATTCAAATAGCCATACGTTGCACATGGCTACCATATGGGACAGCATAGCTCTAGGCTGGTGTGACAGGATGGAATGAGATAAAATGTGTAAAAAACATTCTGTAAATGCTAAAGCCCTATAGGAATGGTAGGGGTTTTGTTGTTTAATGCATTAGAAATCTGAGATCCTGAGAGGTTTCATTTACCCCACATCACAGACAGACTCAATTCATAAGTGAAAGAAATGTAAACAAACGCAGATTTTACTTTACTTAGGGAGAAGGACAGCCCACGCTCTTGTATACCTATGATGGAAATGGAGGTGGTTAGCGATAACCCTTCACACAGCTCAGAGCAACAGGCTTTTTAATCCACATTGCTACATCCACATTTGGTAACTCCAGGGCCTACACATGCAGCAGAAATCAAGGCTGCCAGGGAATCCTGGTAGATTATATTCCTATCTCCCACACCCTCACTCTTAGGGACCATGTGCTTCTTGTCCCTTCCACTGACTTTTGCTATTTCTCCTGCTACAGAAACAGACTTTGCCAACAGCTCCCTGCATTGGGAAACTGCGCTGAGAGTCCCTTTGGGGCTCTGACAGTCAATTCACAGTCTCCTGAATACATACAGTGGTTGTTCAAATTTGCTGATGGGTGGTAAAAGCAACCACTACTGGAAAGGGGTGGGAACTAATCGGAGGCTGTGATGAATGCTAACTTGTTTACACACCCGTTGGAAAATGCACATGAAACCCAAATCAAGTTTTAGTCTCCCAAGATTTTTCCCAGCAGGAAAGGCCTTCCCAGTCTAAACAGCTTTTTGCTACCATTATAATTACATTCTATGCACAAGCAGACAATAAAGAAACGAGCAGGGAAGCAGAAGGAGGAGGGGTGAGTTATTAGGACAGGAAAGTCAAGAAATGGTCGAAGTCAGAGGAAACAACACAACACTTTCCAGGACAAATGGTAGGAACTTCCCTGAATATGTAAGAGATTTTGTGAGCTCATTCATTATTCTCCATTAAAGAGTCTGGCTAATTTTCCCCTCTGTCCTTTCAGTCACATTAAAACTTGGGGCTTAAGCGTTGTGTAACGCTCTGCACAGACTTGGTTTAGGCCCCGTGGAGCTTCCATAATGAAAAACAACATGTGAAATTGGATCCACATGCGTTCCGCCCACAGGTTGAGCTCAGTGGTGTATTTTATTCTGTCAGGGAGCTGTTGCTCAACTCCCAAGGAGGGGGTCCAGCAATAACCCTCCAGCTATGAAGACAAAATTAACCAGCCTTGTGCCAGTGTGAGTGACATCACTTCACCAAGAACAGGAACTCAGCTCTCTGTACCTCAAGTTCAGTCTCCCGTCTGTTGATATCATCCGTGGACTGATTTAACTTCTCCAGTTCTCCCTGGTGAAGAAAAGAGGGAGAAAAAAACACTTAAGGGATCCGTCTTTTGTTTCCAATATAACTCAGTCCATAACCTGAAAAATTACCCCAGCCCAATTTGCAGGAAAAGGGAAGAATCAGAATTAATTCTTAAGGCAAACAGTTGAGGCTTGACTAGAAAAGCAAATGAATGTCGGCATTTCTGAAACCATTTTCTTGAGGGTGTCCCTTTTGACAATGTCTTCAGAGACATTTGGAATTTGTCAGAGGTCAACTAATCCAGGTATGTGCCTTCACGTAAACCCCACCTGTTACAAATGGTTTAATGGCCTAATCAAAACAGTACCATCTGCCTTGAGCAAGAACTTTGCTTAGAAAACAATAAAAGACAATAAGCAAGGCCAAGCCAAAAATATAAACCCAGTGAAATCATCAAGGGCAGAATTCTGGTATTAACTCACCAGAATTATTTTTCTGTAAAGGGTGAAAATCTTTTCACACTGCCAATTATTCAACCTACTTAGCTGGACGTTTTAAACTAGCTTTAATCCTATTCCTTTCAATAAACATTTACAAACTGACATTTTGTAAAAAAGTATCCAACATGAACTTAACTCATCATTACTATGCAAACAAAGGATCTTGCTAACATAATCCCATACCAATAACACACGATATATTCCAAACCAATTATTTTAATTAATAGCATTCCTAATGCAAGGATTTTTTTTCCACCTGATCTTTATCTTGCTAACCTGACAAAACAATTCATTTAAACCCCAACCACCGAGTTAAGTGAGCTTTTAAATTGATCTGTGCACTAAAAAACCAATTAGGTATCCAGAAATTACAGAGCATGCTTAAAAGCAATTTTTTTTAAAAAAATGATTTATTGAAAAGGTAGAAAAAAACGGGCCTTAGAAAGGGATTTGCTCTGCTTTTTGCTTAGGGGTGAAGAGGTTAAACTGTCACTCCTAGATCTCGGCTTGGAAATTGTTTTTTAATCATCTCTCTTGGAAATGGAGGCACAGCCAGCCAGCCCAATCCCCTCGCCGCCTCCACGCGTCAGCTTTGCGCATCAGTTGTCCCCGATTTCTTTTCACGCCCAGCCTCACAACAAGGAAAAGCAGGGTTTTAAGCAATTTCAAGCCAGGCAGAATGTTGAGCCAGTGATGACAATAAGCCGCTCAGTTCGCTAACAATGAATCAGAGAAGGAAAACGGCTCAGGCCGGGCACCTTGGCAAGTGAGGACTCTGCACCCGGGCCACCGGTGCCAGCCCGTGCTGCAGGGACGGGCAACGCCCACCCGCCCACGGTGCCCGGCGCCCACGCGGGCGACCCCTCCTCGCAGAGCCTGGACGCCGTGCCATGCCCGCGGTGCCGCGGCCGGGCAGCGGTACCCCCGAGGATACCATGGCGCCCCCGCCCCCTTTTTCCCTTTGTTGCACATCCGCCCGAACCATCAGGCACGCTGACAGCGACCCCGATCCTGCTAGGGGTCGGCGGGGGGCTCCCCGCAAGAGTCAGGCCGCATCCCCTCGGGCACTGTAACCTCCTCATTGTGGAGACGATGAAACGGAGAATACAGACCGTCTCCTGCCACCCTATGTGGCCGCCAGTCCCCGGACCACAGTCACTGGGGGCTGCGAAGTGGCTGTACGCGTAGACACCGACCTCCGTAGCAGCCCTCGCTAAGCCCGGATGCGGGGCGACCCCGCGCGCCCTACCTGGATCCGGGGATCCACCTCTTCTTCCTCCTCCAGCCCCTGCTCCATCCCCTCTTCCTCCTCCTCCTCCTCGTCCCGGGCAGGCGGCAGGAGCTCGGCTGGCTCCTCCGAGCGGCTCCGCTTCAGTGCCGCGTCCATGCAGGCAGCCGGCACGCGCGCCGCGCAGTGAGCTCCGGAGCGCCTCGGGGGTCGCGGCTGCCACAGGTTGGGCCGGAGCCGCCTTGCCACAGCCGGGCACGGTCGGGGAGCCGCCGGGGCCGACACCCGGGAGTCGCAGCTCGCCGATGCGGATCCCTCCGGCCGCGGCGGAGCAGAGGAAATGGGCGCGGCCGCCCCCTTTCTGCCGCGGCAGTCAGCGCAGCGCCCGCTCCGCCCCCGTCCCGCCCCGGCCTCGCGTTCCGCGGCCAGTCCCAGCTATCCAGGTCTCCGTCACAAAACCCCAGCTCCCTCCACATCTCCAAGGTGGCAAAATAGGACAGCCCCCACCCCCTTGTAACTTAGCAGCTCGGATATATCTCAACTACGTAACGCAAGCCTCCCGCTTTCGGGAGTCCCCTTCTCCAGCCCTCCTCCGAGGCGCGTTGTGTGTGTGGTAGGGAGGCGTGGGTGTTTTCACGCTGAAGTCGCCTTCCGAAGCCTACGCTCAGTGACCCTGGACCTCAGGACCAAGACTTGCCGAAACCCTGTACCCAAAGCACATTCCTCCCCTTGAGCGAACCTTGGGAATGGCGGAGGTTCCGTGCACCGATGCATTGCCGAAGGCTGCGGCCTCTCTGGGCGAGCCCCATACGGAAACACAGAGGTGCGGCGGTCCTACCTGAATAGCCAGGAAGCATAGAGAATGCATTGAGCTGGGATTTAAGGAGGTGGCAAGTGTAACCCCTGTTGATGGGCACACTGCGGCCAAGAATTTATGAATTAGTGAGACTTCACTCCGTACATCAACAAGTACGGAGACAGAGTTGGCCTGCCAGACACAGCATCCGCAAAGGCCAAACTGAAGAGGCATGTGTGTGCTTTTATGAAATGTCAGGGCCACTGTGATGTCAGGGGAACGCAAAGGATGACCTTGGCAAAGCAGGTGAGCACATGGCTGCTCACGTCTCCTTCCTTCGAGAAATGCAGAACGTGCACATGTTCTACACGGAGGCCTGTAGCCCATCGGCTCTGAGTTTGGAGGACAAATTTGCTTGAGAAAGGAGCTTCTTTCTGAGAACCTATCATCAAAGCCACCTTATAAAACCTGGCTCTGGCATGACGTGGTGGCTCGTATCTGTAATCCCAGCTCTTTGAGATGCCAGGACACAAGGATCACTTGAGGCCAGGAATTCAACACCAGCCTGGACAATACAGCCAGACCCCTTCTCAAATGAATAAATAGTCCTGCTTCTGGTGGTTTTATCAGAAACTAGGCTAGAGGGTTACTCCTTGGGCAAGGCACCACCCCATACACGCTGGCACTATAGTCCACTGTCAAAGGAAATTTGTCCTGTCTCCTGGAGGTAGTGCCATGGTTTGTTTCCAAAAAGGTCAGACCTGTTCATTGCTCTTTAAATCAAGGATGAGTCAGCAATTCTGTGAGAGGTGTTTCAAAGCTCCTTGCTAAAGACATAGTTGCTTTTGGTTTTCCAATGATAGATGAAGCCAGGAACAAGATAGCCATAGGGGTCACTTTGGAACACAGGAGCCACCAATCTTCTCTGGTGGCTTGGAATTGAGCCTCCAACTTTGCAGGTACATCCTAGCTCTGAATAAACTGAGAGACAGAGTTTGAAATAAACAGAGAACTCTGGGGTCAGCCCTGACTACGATAAATGCTTCTCAGCTAGCAGAACCCCATCCTCTCCATTCTAAATGGCAAACTCCAAGTTACATTCCTGCTTAAGCTTAGGTCAAGAGCAAAATATATCTATGAGACATAGGCCAACTGCTCAAGAACATCAGTTCAGACTTTTGTTGTCTTATTTTTTGGAGATCTGGGCCAGCTATAGTATTAATCCTAATAGTCTTTCTAAAGTTAAAATAAGAAAAATAAACCACAGGCAGTACTATACACAGTCAACCCTCCATAGCCTCTCAGGTTCCACGTGTGTAAATTCAACTAACCACAGATAGAAAACATTTGGGGGAAAAAAACACAACAATTAAAAAAATACATATTTAAAAATACATGGCCAGGAGTGGTGGCTAACACCTGTAATCCTAGCATTTTGGGAGGCTGAGGCAAGGAGGATCACTGGAGGCTGGGAGTTCCAGACCAGCCTGGGCAACAAAGCGAGACTGCCTTGCTCTCTAGAAAAAAAAAAAATACAGCATATGACAACTATGTACATATTTGCATTGTATTAGGTATTGCAGGTAAGAAATCTAGAGCTGACTTAAAGTATACAGGAGGGGCTGCTCATGGTGGTGCATGCCTGTAATCTCAACACTTTGGAAAGCCAAGGTGGGTGGGTTGCTTGAGCTCAGGAGTTCAAGACCAGCCTGGACAACATGGTGAAACACCATCTCTACAAAAAATACAAAAAATTTGCCAAGTGTGGTGGCTCATGCCTGTAGTCACAGCTATTTGGGAGGCTGAGATGGGAAGATTGCTTAAGCCCAGGAGGCAGAGATTGCAGTGAGCCGAGATTGCACCACTGCCCCCCAGCTTAGGTGACAGCAAGACCCTGTCTCGAAATAAATAAATATATAAATAATAAAGTATACAGGAGGGGCCAGACGTGGTGGCTTATGCCTGTAATCTCAGTCCTCTGGGAGGCCGAGGCAGGAGGGACGATCGCTCGAGGCCAGGCGTTTGAGACCAGCCTGGACAACAAAGCAAGACCTGGTCTCTAGGCCAGGCATGGTGGCTCACATCTGTAATCCTAGCACTTTGGGAGGCTCAGGCAGGTGGATCACCTGAGGTCAGGAGTTTGAGACCAGCCAGGACAACATGGTAAAAATACAAAAATTAGCCGGGCGTGGTGGCACATGCCTGTAATCCCAGCTACTCAGGAGGCTGAGGCAGAAGAATCGCTGGAACCCAGGAGGCAGAGGTTGCAGTGAACCAAGATGATGCCACTGCACTCCAGCCTGGATGACAGAGTGAGACTTTCTCTCAAAAAAAAAAAAAAAAAGAAAGAAAAAAAAACACCTCATCTCTAATAAAAATTGTTTTAAATTAGCAAGGCATGGTAGCACATGCCTGTAGTTCCAGCTACTCTGGAGGCTGAGGTAGATCACTTGAGCCCAGGAAGTTAAAGCTGCAGTGACCCCTGATCATGCCACTGCACTCCAGCCCGGGTGACAGAGGGAGACCCTATCTCAAAAAAAAAAAAAAAAAGCTTTTAATGAAAAAATAAATAAAGTATACAGGAGGTTGTATGTAGGTTATATGTAAACACTGCCATTTTCTACAGGGGACGTAAGCATCTCAGATTTTAGCATTGCAGAGGTTCAGAAACCAATCCCCCAGGGATATCAAGGGACAACTGTATATATTCCCTACTGGCACATATGTAGTGCACATAAATGCATAGCAAAAGGCCTGGAAGGATTTATACCCAGTAAAGAGTGACTACCTCTGGGAAAAAGGGAGCAGGGAGTGGCCTAGGATTGTCTGGGATGGGGGCAGGGGATCAAAGGAAAGTTAGTTTCTCAGTAATGTTTTTTTTTCACAAGGAGGATATGTTTTTGATTGTTTTGTGGAATTTAAAGATAAATTTAAAATAACGCATACTGGTCAGGTATGGTGGCTTATGCCTGTAATCCCAGCTACTCTGGAGGCTGAGGCAGGAGAATCACCTGAACCCAGGAGGCAAAGGTTGTAGTGAGCCGAGATGGCACCATTGCACTCCAGCGTGGGCGATAAGAGTGAAACTCCATCTCAAAAAAAAGAAAGAAAGAAATGAGAAAGCATACCACATATACTTTTGGGGGAAGAGCACTCCAGAGACTGCAGCAGCATGTGCAAAGGTCCTGAGGTGGGAATATGCCTTGGGTGTTGGCAAAAAAGCAAGGAGATCCATGTGAGTAGGACAGAGACAGCCAGGGAGAGAGGGAGGGAGATGAAATCAGAGGCAAGCATGTGGGTAGACCACGGAGATGCTTTAGGTCATGGTAAGGAATTTGAATTTTGTTCTGAGTAAGTGCTCCTGTAATAACTCTGGCTAGTGTATGAGAAATTGACTCGGTGGACACTGAGGAGCTAGGGTCAGAGGAGACAAAGGAGATCCATTAGCCTGATGATCAGCCTCTTCTGATTGCTTCTGTTTTTTCAGCAAAGTAATGAGCCACGTCATCAGCTGAGAATGAGGGGATGTGGGGCAGAGGGCATTGGAGGTTGGAGGAGAGAGGCTTTGTGAAAGAGCTTGCCGGGAGAGTTGGTGACTGAGTTGACCACGAGAATATATTATAATCGCCAGGCTGCGCTGAGGACCCACCTATGGTTTGAGAGTCCCAGTGAACCCAGTCAGCAAGGACAAGTGGATTTTCCTATAGTACAGTCTCCAAATCATTCCCATCTTTCTAACCCTTGATTCAGGGCTTCATCATGGCTCCCTAGACTCTTTTACAGTCTCTCACCCTCTTATGTCCGCACTTCCCATTTGATCTAGCTTAGATTCCATTGTCCATCATTAAAATCACCATGCTACAGTCAACCACAACTCCCTCACACTTCTCCACGACCACCGTAAGCACTTGGCATAATCCCAACCCTGGTTCAATCCCACAGTCTTACTACTTTTTACCTGTACTTAGTAGCTAAACTAAAGTGCTGGGATTATAGGTGTGAGCCACCACGCTCAGCCAAAGAGTTGGGGTTTTTTTTTTAGTTTTTTTGGCGGGGGACAGAGTCTCGCTATGTCGCCCAGGTTGGAGTGCAGTGGTGTTAGCTCACTGCAACCTCCGCCTCCTGGGTTCAAGCTATTCTCCTGCCTCAGCCTCCTGTGTAGCTGGGATTATAGGTGCCTGCCACCACACCCAGCTAATATTTATATTTTTAGTCGAGATGAAGTTTCACCATGTTGGCCAGGCTGGTCTTGAACTCTAATCCACCCACCTCGGCCTCCCAAAGTGCTGGGATCACAGGCAAGAGCCACCGTGTCCGGCCAAGAGTTTTTATTTAATGTTTTTAAAGTGAAGTTTGCAAGTGAAAGTGGTCAGCAACATTAATTCATTTGTATTTTTGTTTTGTTTTTTGTTTTTTGATCTAGATCTGCAGAAAGCAACATTAATTCAGTATACTTTTCAGCCCCTACTATGCATGCACTATTTCTGGGGCCAATTTGAGAGTCCCAAACATGTAGATGACAAATTCCTAGTCCTTTACTTGGGGAGACAGGCCCTCATGAAACCTGGGCCCCAGGCCAGGTCTCACACCTGTAATCCCAGCACTTTGAGAGGCCAAGGGAGGAGGATTGCTTGAGGCCAGGAGTTCAAGACCAGCCTGGGCAACATAGTAAGAGCCTCCCCACATCTCTACCAAAAAATTTTTTTAAATTAGCAGAGTGTGGTGGTGCGTGCCTATAGTCCTAACTACCCAGGAGGGTGAGGCAGGAGGATCCCCTGAGCCCAGGAGCTCGAGGCTGCAATGAACTAAGGAACTGCCATGGCACAATAGCCTGGGTGACAGAGTGAGACCCTGACTCAAAAAAAAGTGCCCCAAAGCAGCAGCCACATCAATCCCTCATTGTGAAGTTAAGACTCTTTCTGTCAAATTTCAATGCCATTTAAATTAAGATTCCTTGCAACGCCAATTTTTTTTTTTTAATGCTTTGTGAGCTAGGCATGCTGGCTCACATCTGTAATCCCAGCACTTTGGGAGGCCAAAGTGGGAGGATTGCTTGAAGCCAGGGGTTCAACACCAGCCTGGGCAACATAGCAAGACCCCATCTCTACCAAAAAATACAAAAACTAGCTAGGTGTGGTGGTGTGCACCTATAGTCCTAACTACTCCAGAGGCTGAGATGGGAGGATTGTTTGCACCCAAGAGGTTGAGGCTGAAGTGAACCAAGACTGCACTACTGCATTCCAGCCTGGACAACACATAGGGACCCTGTTTCTAAATAAATAAAATAAATTAAATTAAATGCTTTGTAACTACCTGTTAACTCCTAGAACAGAAACTACTGTCTGGACTAAGAATGAATCTGCATTCACATCACACTCTGGTGCCGATGTCAGAAGAAACTGACAACCAGCATCCCCTCTTTCTCCACCAGTGATATTTACGTGGCACTTTAGGTCAGAGGCTGCAAACTGGAAGCGACTGGTGGGATCAGGCCTGGGGTATGTGCTGCCTGGCTGACACAGCCTTTATAAATTTGAGCCAGCAGTTAAAACTAACATGGAGCCTTGCAGCAGCGTGGGGTGAGGAGGGACTCGTGCATGGGTGCGCAGCCACCACACCCCACCCCCATCCCCTGCACTAGCAAGGTCCCCTGGAAAAAAAAAGACAAAAACCTAAACATGAAAACCGTGACCTAATATGAAAATGCAGACATCTCTGATTGGCAAGAGCGTGGAGAAGATGTGAGGAGTGGCTGGCTGGCCCCTTTACGATGGCATGTAATCTCAAATTAACCTCAGAACCCTATTGGCAGACCACTTACACCTGGCAGGCCACACACAGGTAAATGTCTGACTTCTCCCCAGAGCCCTCATGGTAAGGTGTTGCACGAAAGCTGGCTCCGTAGGTCTTCCTGCCGAATCTCTTTTCTCTTCCCAGCGACCGCTAAGGATCATGGCACATAGTAAAGTGGAAGAGAATTTTAAGGTAGACCATAAACCCTTCAACAATATTTTTTAACCCCAAATGACTGGTTCTAAGAATTCAAGGGTCTATAGAAGCCAGTTCTTTGAAAGGGATCAGAGCCTCCACATTAAAGAGGCATCTGTTTAATTCAGAGATTCAGTGACATCAGTGTGTTGCCAAATTGTCTTCCAATGTGGCCACTCCCCTCTAATGAGAACCTTTATTTGTGTCTAAATTGAATTAAACTTGTCTCTTGACCCAGATGAATTACAGGCCACAGCACCTAGAGAATCCAGGAAAGAGATTTTCAGTGTATATCTGTAGTCTTAGAGGACCTACAGATATTTAGGATGGTGCTGGAATCCTGGAGATGGAAAAAGTATTCCACTAAAAAGAAGAGCCCGGGTGTGGTGGCTCACACCTGTAATCCCAGCACTTTGGGAGGCTGGGGAAGGTGGATCACCTGAGGTCAGGAGTTGGAGACCAGCCTGACCAATATGGTAAAACCATCTCTACTAAAAATACAAAAATTAGCCTGGCATTGTGGCGTGCGACTGTAGTCCCAGCTACCAGGGAGGCTGAGACAGGAGAATTGCTTGAACCCAGGAGGTGGAGGTTGCAGTGAGCCAAGATGGTGCCACTGCACTCCAGCCTGGGTGACAGAGCAAGACTCTATCTCAAAAATAAATAAATAAATAATAAAAAGAAGAAAGAGTGCTTGCTTCAGCAGCACATATACTAAAATTGGAATGATACAGAGAAGACTAGCATGGCCCCTGCACAACCATGACACGCAAATTTGTGAAGTGTTCCATTAAAAACTAAAAAAAAAAAAAGAAGAAAGATCCTATTGAAGTGATGGCCTTTGCTAAAAAAAAGGGGGGGAAAAGAAGAAAGAAAGTTCTATACCCTGCAAACCAATGAGCATAACATTTTGCAGACACTATTCTAGAATGGGATTTTAAGGAGGAGAGAGTACTTCTGTGTCCCGAGAAGAAAAATGAGTCATCACCATGACCCAGCTCGGGTTAACCAAGAACAGATCATGTCAGCACAGCCCTCACTTCCTTATCCATGGCTTATTAGTCTTAGGAAATCTAAGGAAGGAAATAGGCAAGATAGACAAAGATAAATGGTACAGGAAAAGGCCACTTAAATAAATCCACTTATAAAGGAAGCCAAAATTCCGTATTAAATGGTGAAGAAAGGTATTTATTAGGACTTTACTCTGGAAGATAAAACTTAAAATAATGTTAAGAAATTTTTCTTGTATTTTAAAAATACAAGAAATATTTATTTATTTGGCAAGTATTTATTGACCATCTACTATGTGACAGCCTCCGGCAAGTGAAAATATGACAGTGAACAAAGGAGACAAAGCATCTGCTCTAGTGGAGCTTATAGTCCAAGGGAAGACAGACAAATGGTTAAATACATAAAAAAGCAACACAGGCCGGCATGGTGGCTCACACCTGTAATCCCAACACTTTTGGATCACCTGAGATCAGGAGTTTGAGACCAACCTGGCCAACATGGCGAAACCCCGTCTCTACTAAAAATACAAAAATTAGCCAGGCGTGGTGGCAGGCACCTGTAATCCCAGCTACTCAGGAGGCCGAAGTGGGAGAATCACTTGAACCCGGTAGGCGGAGGTTGCAGTAAGCCAAGATCACGCCACTGTACTGCAGCCTGGGTGACAGGAGAGAAACCCTGTCTCGAAAAATAAAAAAAATAGGCCTGGTGCGGTGGCTCACCCCTGTAATCCTAGCACTTTGGGAGGCTGAGGCGGGCAGATCACCTGAGGTTGGGAGTTCAAAACCAGCCTGGCCAACATGGAGAAACCTCGTCTTTACTAAAAATACAAAATCAGCTGGGCATGGTGGCACATGTCTGTAATCCCAGCTATTCGGGAGGCTGAGGCAGGAGAATCACTGGAATCCGGGAGGTGGAGGTTGCGATGAGCCAAGATCACGCCACTGTGCTCCAGTCTGGGCAACAAGAGTGAAACTCCACCTCAAAAAATAATAATAAATAAATAAATAAACAAACAATAAAATAAAACCTATTATAAAAAGCTACTATAAAAGCACTTTTATAAACCTAAACTCTTCCCTGCGGCCTCCCAGGCCCCACCTCATCTGACTTGTGCCCACATCTCACACCTCGTCTCACCACCCCTCCTCCTCGCTCACCCTCTGGCACCACATGGGCTGTCAGCTGGCTCTGTCCTCAGGGCTTCTGCTCTCTGCATCGCTATCTCCTCCAGGGCACGGCTGCCTGACTCCTTCTCATCATCCACATCTCAGCCCAAATGTCACATCCATAGCAAGGCCTTCTCCAACTCCCATCTGGAACAGTTTGTCCTCCAGCCCTCTCTATATAGTTCGGCTGTATCCCCACCCAAATCTCATCTTGAATTGTGTCATGGGAGGGACCTGGTGGGAAGTGATTGGAACATGGGGGCAGTTTCCTCCATCCTGTTCTCATGATAATGAATGAGTTCTCACAAGATCTGATAGTTTATAAGTGTCTGGCATTTACCCTGCTTGCACTCACTCTGTACTGCCACCCTGTGAAGAAGATGCCTGCTTCTCCTTTGCCTTCCAGCAGGATTGTAAGTCTCCTGAGGCCTCCCCAGCAATGCAGAACTGTCAGTCAATTCAACTTCTTTCCTTTAATTACCCAGGTTCAGGTATTTCTTCATAACAGTGTGAGAATGGATTACTATTCCTCTCTAGCTCATTACCCTGTTTTGTTTTCTTCATAGCAATCATCTTTATCGCTAGCTAGTCTATTTTGCTTTTTAATTTTTATTTTTTATTTTTAAAAAATAGAGATGGGGTCTTACTACGTTGCCCAGACTGGTCTTGAACGCCTAGGCTCAAGTGATTCACCCACCTTGGCCTCCCAACGTGCTGGGATTATAGGCATGAGCCACCATGTCCAGCCTTTATAACAGGTTTTATAATAAGTTTTTACAGTTATTATAAAAGTGATGGGAAGCACTGAAGGGACTGAATTCAAAGAATGACACAGTCGATATATTTGCTTCAGTGATCACTGGGGCTGCTGTGTGGACATGAAATGGCCATGAAGGCAAGAGCAGGAGCAGGGATACAGGTCAGGAGGCTGTCCCGGGGGCCCTAGTGAGAGACGTGGCTGCTTGGGCTTGGGGTCCGATGGTAGTGGGGAGATGCACTGGAGTTGATTTAGGTTATATTTGGAAATTAGCTCCAACAAAACTTGCAATTCCATCCGATGTGGGGGCAGGAGAGGCAGAGGCAGAGACATCAAGAATAACAAAATTTTGGCTTGAGCAAGCAGCTGACTGAAGCTGCGATTTACAGAGTGAGGTAGAGGAGACTTAAGAAACAGTTTTGCAATCAAGAAGCCTGTTTTCAGGCACCCAAGTCTGACAGGCTATTAAACACTCAAGTGGAGATGTCAAGTACACAGTAGGATAGACATCTGAAGCTCAGGGGACAGGCCAAGACTGCAGATATAAATTTAAGAGTCAACTGCATGTAGATGATACTCAAAGCCAAGGGACTGAATGAGATCAGGGGACTGAAATCACTTAGAAGAGGGGAGATGTGGAGGAAAAGAGGACCAGGACACAGCTCTGGGGCATCCCAACATTTAGAGATTGAGTCTTGGAGGGGAAGCCAGGCAAGAGGACACCAGCCAGCTGATTCTTAAAATAACAATAATCACAAAAATGAATCAATTGACTGTTGAGGAATTTTTTGCATATGTTTTTCTGATAAAATTATATGATCATATAATAAAAAATTGGTCGATTCAGATTTGACTTTCACAGCAAATCATAAACAGTGTAATTTTGGCAAAAATAGCTGAGGTCCTTGTTAATTTTCCCAGGTGTCTCTCTTACCTCTTTGATATTCAAATCATTCTCATTTAAAGTATCTTTTTGGTCCTTATCCTCATAGATTTTTCTCTCATCTAATGCTGCTGTTTCCTCATATGTCAATGGCTTAGCAAATGATTAGGGCAGTTCCCCAAAATTGCTTTCCTAATCTTTTTAAAATCTTCCTTATTTTGCAAGACTGACAGTTTCACTTTGCCATCAATTTTTATGTAATTTATGTTGCATTGTGCTGTTGTAACCTGACAACTATAGAGAAAATAATGGACAAAGACTGTGACACGATGGGCAGCAGTGGAAGCTTGGTTTTGAAAGGAATGGATATGTAGTCAGTTCATGAGTGATTAATTTTGTGTCATAATTATGTTAGCTGTCTATAGTGGAGATAACTAGCTGTCCACCAAATCCATTCTCCCCTTCCTTAAGCAATAAAATCAACAGCATTTCCCTACCTACCATTTGGCTAGGTGTGGCTTTGTGACAAAGTGAACAGCAGTGACATGCCACTTTCATGCCTGTCTGACAAAAATCGCACACGTGCTCCTTTGTGTGTTTTCCTCTTCTTTGACTGGATGCAGATATGACAGTGAGGGCCCTGGAGAATGACAGATTTACAAGATGGAGACAACCTAGATCCCTGAGTGACTGCATGGAGGATAGCACCCCCACCAACTTGAGTACCCTGATTTCTTGTTACCTGTGCTAGAAATAACATTCCATCATGTAGAGTCATTAAACATTTGAGTCTATTTGTTATGGTAGTTCGGTCTATCCTAAATGACACACTGCTCTACTTAACTTCAGGAACAGGATAATGAATACTCAATAATGAGGAGCCCCTTATATATTTCAGCAAGATATTTATTGCTTCATGTAGACTACACTATTACTTTGTGTAGACAAGGCTGAGAAACAAGGATGATTGCTGACCCAGGTCAGAGAAGTAGTACTGACTGAAAAACCAAACCTAAAGGTTAATGAATCACTGTCCAACCATATACATTCCTTTGGGCTTTATTATCAGTTCTGTCCTTTTCAACATTTGTAGTAGTGACTTGGATGAATATAAAGAATGCTCACTTCCCAAGCTTGCAAAATCCACCCTGGATTGGACAATCATGATTCACAAATATCTTGGCGTTTTATTTGCATTGTGTTGTTGTATCCTAACGACTATGGAAAAAATAATGAATAAAAACTTTGACCCAATGGGCAGGGGGCAGAAGCTTGGCTTTAAAAGGGAAAGGTGATCGCACCACTGCACTGCAGCCTGGGTGACAGAGCAAGACTCCATCTCAAAAAAAAAAAAAAAAAAAAAAGGGAAAGGTGGTGCACTAAATTGAAGATGGTAAAAATCACTGGAGTAAACTGTAAGGTCCTGAGCTTAGTTTGAAATAAACTAGAACAAGATAGAGAAGACATGGCTTAAAGCAGCTCATTTTTTAAAAGTTAGGCATTTTATAATGCATTTCTACAAGCATTGTGCCTATAATAAAAAGGTGATCATCTCGTGTTTTTCTGCCTGTGGCGGGGGACCTCCCTCTTGGCATTTTGTTGTCAAATGCTACACAATACCTGAAATGTGCTCAAAGGAGAGTGCTCAGAACTGATAAGCCTCAGGAAGATGGATTTGGTGTGTGTGTGTGTGTGTGTGTGTGTGTGTGTGTGTGTGTGTGTGTGTTTTAATAGAGACAGGGTCTTACTCTGTTGCTCAGGCTGGAGTCCAGTGGTGTGATCACAGTTCACTGTAAACTCTAATTCTTGGACTCAAGCGATCCTCCTGCCTCAGCCTCCTGAGTAGGTAGGACTATGGGAATGCACCACCAATTTTTTTTGTAGTGACAAGGGTCTTACTATGTTGCCTAGACTGGTCTTGAACTCTTGGCTTCAAATGATCCTCCTGTTTCAGCCTGCCAAAGCATTGGGGTTACAGACGTGAGCCACTGCACCTGGACAAATTTTTTAAAACATTCTATTGGGTAAATCTGTTCAATTGTTAATTGGACTGCCTCAATAAGCAGTGAATGCCCCATCTCTGGAAGTGTTTGAATACATTTGCATATAAAATTACTGTTATTCAGTCATTTTAATCTACAAGAATGGCAATTTCATATGGTTCAACCTAATATTTGGTAGAAAAGGTAGAGGATGAGTCAAGCAATTGATATTTTAAGAGCAAGTGACAGAAGCACATCTCAAACTGACTTCACCAAATGAAAGGAGAGGTATTAGTGGAGTGGAAAGTGTATTGGCTCGTGTAACTGAAAAGCTCAAGTAAATTTAGCTTCGAGTATGGTTACATCCAGCAGTCTCTCTCTGTCTCTGCCCTGTCCTCCTCTGTGTTGGCTCCCTTCCCAGACACACCTGCCCCTTGTGCTAAGCAGCTGGGCACTAGCAGCTCCAGGCTTACGTTAAAGCAGCTTAACAACCCCAGCTAAGAGTCTCTCCTCACCAATAATTCCTGGGACTAACTTTTATTGAACTGAGTTGGCTCATACACTCCTCCCTGAATCAATAACTAAGCCCTCAGTTATTGACTCAGGGGCAGGGAGTAAAATTACTAATTGGCTTGGCCTCAATTACAAGTTGCCCTGGAGTCCAGAGGAGAGTGGGGTGAGAAAAGAGGATGTTCAGCCACATGGGCTGAAAGTAAAGAAGGGATGGCTTTCCAATGGAAAACTGAGGTGCTACAGGTTGACCTGAAAATGAAATGGTGTGTTGGTTCTGAGTCTATTTGAAAAATAAATAAGTAATAGAAAGATGAAGTGAACCAACCAAGTGAATCACCGGGGGAAAATGTGTTCTAAGCAGAGAGAGCAGCTGGTGCTCATGGGGGAATGAGCTAGGTAGGTTTGAGGAACAGAAACCAGGTCAGTGTTCCATTATCTGTTGCTGCAAAACAAAACATCAAAACTTAATGGCTAAAAGTAATAACTGTTTTATCCTTCAATTCTGTAAAATGACTAGACTCAGCTAGAAAGTTCTGCTCTGTGTGATGCTAGCTGGCTGCCGTGACGTGGAAGGTTGACTAGGCTGGAACATCCAAGATGGCTTAGTCACATGGCCAGCAGTCAATGCTGCTGGCTGGGGGCTCATCTGGGGTTATGTATGGCCCAGGGCTCCTCAGTTCTCCTCCATGTCTTCTCTGTGAAGCTTTTGGTTTCTTACAGCATGGTAGCTGGATTCCAAGAAAGACAGCAGAAGCTGCTAATCTTGTTTTTTTTTTTTTTCTTTTTTTAGACAGAGTCTTGCTCTGTCGCCCAGGCTGGAGTGCAGTGGCATGATCTCGGCTCACTGCAAGCTCTGCCTCCTGGGTTCACGCCATTCTCCTGCCTCA
This sequence comes from Pongo pygmaeus, assembly GCF_028885625.2. Classification (NCBI taxonomy): domain Eukaryota; kingdom Metazoa; phylum Chordata; class Mammalia; order Primates; family Hominidae; genus Pongo; species Pongo pygmaeus. Next base: position 138,619,536 of record NC_085930.1, on the reverse strand, counting down.
GCCTCCTGAGTAGCTGGGACTATGGGCGCCCACCACCAAGCCCAGCTAATTTTTTGTATTTTTAGTAGAGACAGGGTTTCACCGTGTTAGCTAGGATGGTCTTGATCTCCTGACCTCGTGATCTGCCCACCTCAGCCTCCCAAAGTGCTGGGATTACAGGCATGAGCTACCGCACCCGGCAGAAGCTGCTAATCTTAAAGCTTCAGCTCAGAAGTCCTGGAACATTAATTTAATCACACACAATCATGGAGCCAGCATATTCAAAGGCCGTTACATTAGCGTATAGGAAGGGAAGAAACTGGTGGCCACCGTCTTGGCTCCAACCTTGGGAAGTAGGAGGCCAGGCCATAGTGAAGGGCAGAGTGGTATGCAATGGAATTGGAAAGGTAGGAAGGGGCTGGATCAGGGGTATGGAAACTATAATCCACAGGCCAAACCCAGCCCACTGCCTGTTTTTGTAAATAAAGTTTTATTGGCACATAGCCACATTCATTTGTTTACCATATTGTCTATGGTAGAGTCTAATAGCAGAATTGAGCAGCTGCAACAGAGACCATATGGCTCACAAAGCCTGAAATATGTTCTATCTGGTCCTTTACAGAAAAATCTACTGATGCCTGGGCTAAGTCATGGAGTGCCTTATAAGAATTGTTGAGGAATTTGAATTGTATTCTAAGTGTGATGGGAGGGTTTTAAACCAGTGAGGCACAATATCCCACCTACATATTTAAAAGATCCTCTCTGGGAATGGATTACTGGAGGATAAACATGAAAGCCAGGAAACCAGTTAGCAGACTATGACAATAATCCAGATGAGAGATGATAGAGTCAAAAACACAAGTGTGTGAATTTTGCACATGTATTCAGGAGAAGCAGCCTGCAGACTTACTGAGCCATTGGATATGGGGATGAGAAAAAGAGAGGAAGCAAGGATGACCTACATTTTTGGCTTGAGCAACTGGGTAAAGGGTGGTATTATTAACTAAGAAGATGACGATCAGGGGAGGAGCTTATTGGGAGAAAAAGCACCAAGAGTTCTTTTTTTTTTTTTTGAAGACGGAGTCTCACTTTGTCATCCAGGCTGGCATGTAGTGGTGCAATCTCGGCTCATTGCAGCCTCTGTCTCCCGGGTTCAAGCAATTCTCATGCCACAGCCTCCCGAGTAGCTGGGATTACAGGTATGTGCCACCACAATCAGTTAATTTTTGTATTTTTAGTAGAGACCAGGTTTCACCATGTTGGCCAGACTGGTCTCAAACTCCTGGCCTCAAGTGATCTGCCCACCTCTGCCTGCCAAAGTGCTGTGATTTCAGGTGTGAGCTACCACACCCAGCCAAGAGTTCTTTTTCGAACATACTAACTTTGAGGTTTTTGTCAGATATCCAAGAGACCTGACAAAAACCTCAAAGTTAATATGTTCAAAAGCAGCTGAACACTTGAGACTGGAGATCAAGGCATAAGTTTGAGAATCATCAGTAAACAGTATTTAAAGCCAGATGCCTGGAAGGAATATTTCCAGAGAAAAAAATAGAGATAGCCTAGGGCCTGGGAAAATTAGAAGCCAACAGCAGCAGAAAGTCAGCAAAAGAGAAGCAGTAGGAGTGGAGAGGAGAGAACCAGGAGACTGTGGTTTCATGACAGTCCTGGAAAAAACATTTCAAGCTGGAGGGAGTGGTCCACTGTGTCTAATGCTACTGGGTAGTGGAAGAATGGGTGGACAGAGAAGTGACCACAAAACTCTGTGACACAGGCCTTTCTGAAACCTTGACCAGAGCGATTTCAGAGGACAGGACCACACCCTGATTGACAGAGTTTAAGAAAACCATGAAATGTGGACAAATGGAGACAGCAAATATAGAGACCTATTTTGAGAAGTTTTGCTATAAAATGAACAGGTCAGAATCACAGATGTTCACTGCAGGCTCATGAGCTTTAAAGTCTCTTTCACTACTAAAGAGCATTGACTCCATGGAGCACCTACTATGTGCCAGCACATTGCTTGTCCAGGATCCCAAGGAGGAATTTCTTTCTAATGGCTTATTGGGAAATTGGATGAAACACAACAGAAATACATATCTATAGCTTCAAAAAAAAAAAAAAAAAAGGAGAAGAAAATTTCAGCCCTTGAGAGGCAAGTGAAGATTTTCAAACAGGTTTCTCCACATTGTAGGGAGACCTGCAAACCTATAAAACCAGCATTTTCGTTTCTGCTGGGTATGCACTCAAGCTCTTCCTTCCACACTTTCTCAAGGAAGCTTGTTCAAGCAAACTTCTGAAATTTGCTACCAAATATAAATGTGCAACCCAATGAATAAGCAGATTTTTATAATCAGAACAAAGTGCATCTTGCAGAAGGATACAAAGTATTATTTTTGCTTTAACATTTTGTTATTTGTTTCTGGAAAACATTTAGTTTCTCCTGACAAACTTCCAGGACAAAAGCACACACTCATACACACAGAATAAGTACAGACTGTAAGAAAGACATGGAGACAATTTTGTATCTAATTTCACTTCCTGGTAATCTTCAGGAAGATTCAGGTGATCTGAATCTGAATCTCTACCTGATAATCTTCAGGTGGAGATTGTCACACCTTGGGAGGCCTAGGCAGGCAGATCGATTGAGCCCAGGAGTTTGAGACCAGCCTGGGCAACATGGCGAAACTCTGTCTCTATAAAAAATGAAAAAATTAGGTGGGTATGGTGGTGCCTGCCTGTGGTCCCAGCTACTTGGGAGGCTGTGGTGGGAGGATCACCTAATCCCGAGAGGTCAAGGCTGCAGGGAGCTGAGATCACGCCACTGCACTCCAGCCTGGGCAACAGAGTGAGACCCTGTCTCAAAAAATTAAAATTAAAAAAAAAAAAAGAGATCACCTGACCCCAAAGTCTGAGCTCTGAACCATTTGCTATACTATTTTATAGAGGTGCAAGCTGACTCATTAGGTTGCCTGTCTTCCTGGGTCTATAAAATATGTAATCAGCAAAGACATGGAATCAGCCTAAATGCCCATCAACAGTAGAGTGGATAAAGAAAATGTCCAGGTTCAGTGGCTCACGCCTGTAATCCCAACAGTTTGGGAGGATGAGGCGGGTGGATCACCTGAGGTGAGGAGTTCGAGAGCAGCCGGGCCAGTGTAGTGAAACCCTGTGTCTACTAAAAATACAAAAATTAGCCAGGCATGGTGGTGGATGCCTGTAATCCCAGCTACTCAGGAGGCTGAGGCAAAAGAATCACTTGAACCCAGGAGGCAGAGGTTGCAGTGAGCCAAGATCGCACCATTGCACTCCAGCCTGGGTGACAGAGTCAGACTCTGTCTCCAAAAAAAAAAAAGAAAGAAAGAAAAGAAAATGTGGTACATATACACCATGGAATTCTATGCAGCCATGAAAAAGAATGAGATCATGTCCTTTGCAGCAACATGGATGGAGCTGGAGGCCGTTATCCTAAGTGAACTAACACAGGGACAGAAAACCAAATATCACATGTTCTCACGTATATGTAGGAGCTAAACATTGAGTTCACATGAACACAAAAAACACAACAACAGACACTGGGGCCTACTTGAGGGTGGAAGTTGGGAGGAAGGTGAGAATCGAAAAAGTACCTATCAGGTACTGTGTTTACTACCTGATTAAACAATCTGTATACCAAACCCCTGCGACAGGAAATTTACATATGTAACAAACCTGCACACGTACCCCTGAATGTAAAATAAAAGTTTTTTTTTCAAGTTTTTCAGAGAAGTAAAGAAACAGAAGAATGACTACTCCATAGAGCAGCCAACTTTTTTTTAAAAAAAGGCATATACGGAATCATAACAGGAGCCATATTTCTGTCTTTGCCCATGAACTTGTTTAGAATCCCAGCTGATATAGTTTAGATATTTGTCCCTGCACAAATCTTATGTTGAATGATAACACCCAGTGCTGGTGATGGGGCCTGATGGGAGGTGTTTGGATCATAGGGGCAGATGCTTCATGGCCTGGTGTTGTCTTCATGATAGTGACTTCTCACAAGATCTAGTCATTTAAAAGTGCATGGCACCTCCCCGACACATGCTTTCTCTCTCTTGCTCCTGCTTTCACCATGTGACATGCCTGCTCCCTCTTTGCTTTCCACCATGATTCGAAGCTCCGCGAGGCCTCCCCAGAAGCAGATGCCACTATGCTTCCTGTAGAACCTGCAGAACCACGAGCCAATTCAACCTCTTCTTTTTTTAAAATAAATTACCCAGTCTCAGGTATTTCTTCATAGCAATGAAAGAATGGCCTAATACAGAAAATTGGTACTGAAGAGTGGGTGATTGCTATATAGGTACCTGAAAATGTGGAAGAGACTTTGGAACTGGCTAACAGGCAGAGGTTGGAAGAGTTTGGAGTGCTCAGAAGAAAACAGAAAAATGAGAGAAATTTTGCAATTTCTTAGACACTGGTTAAATAGTTGTAACCAAAATGCCGATAGGGATAGGCACCGTGGAGACTAGGCTGACAAGGTCTCAGATGGAAATGAGGAACTTATTGGGAACTGGAGCAAAGGTCACATGTGTTATGCCTTAGCAATGAGCATGGCTCCAGTCTGTTCATGTCCTAGGGATCTGTGCAAGTTTGAACTAAAGAGTGATGACCGAAGCTGGGTGCAGTGGCTCACGCCTGTAATCCCAGCACTTTGGGAGGCTGAGGCAGGTGAATCACAAGGTCAGGAGTTCGAGATCAGCCTGGCCAACATGGCGAAACCCTGTATCTGCTAAAAATACAAAAAATTAGCTGGGTGTAGTAGCGGGTGCCTGTAATCTCAGCTACTGGGGCGGCTGAGGCAGGATAATAGCTTGAACCTGGGATGCAGAGGTTGCAGTGAGCCAAGATCCCTCCACTGCACTCCAGCCTGGGCAACAGAGCAAGACTCCGTCTCAAAAAAAAAAAAAGAATAATGACCTAGGGCATCTGGTAGAAGAAATTTCTAAGCAGCAAAGTATTCAAGAAGTGGCTTGGCTGCTTCTAACAACCTATGCTCAGATGAGGGAGCAAATAAATGACCTAAAGTTGGAATTTATATTTAAACAGGAAATGGAATGTAAAAGTTTGGAAAATTTGCATCCTGGCCAGGTGGCAGAGAAAGAAAAAGCTTTTTCGGAAAAGGAATTCAAGCAGCCTTTGGAGCAACTGCTTGCTAGAGAAATCTGCATAACTAAAAGGGAGCCAAGTGCTAATATCCAAGACAGAGAGGAAAAGGCCTCAAAGGTATTTCAGAGAACTTCTTGGCAGCCCCTCCTATCACAGGCCCAGAGTCCAGAGGCCTGAGAAGAATAGTGTCACGGGTCTGGGCCCCACTGCCCTGCACAGCCTTGGGACACTGCTCCCACCTCCAGGGGCTCCAGCTCCAGCTGTGGCTCAAAGTGGCCCACATACAGTTCAGGCCACTGCTCCAGAGAATGCAAACTGTAAGCCTTGGTGGCTTTCATGTGGTGTTAAGCCTGCAGGTGCACAGAGTGCAAGATTGGTGGTTTCTAGGCAGCCTCTGCCTAGATTTCAGAGAATGTATGGGAAAAGGTTGGATGTCCAGGCTAAAGCCTGCTGCAGGGGCAGAGCCCTCACAGAGAACCTCTGCTAGGGCAATTTGGAGAGAAAATGTGGGGTTGGAGGCCCCAAACAGAGTTCCAACCAGGACACTGCCTAGTGGAGCTGTGAGAAGAGGTCACCATCCTCCAGACCCCAGAATGGTAGATACACTGGCAGCTTGCACCCTGTACCTGGAAAAGCCACAGGTACTCAACTCCAGCCCATGAGAGCAGTCTCAGAGGTTGCACCCTGCAAAGCCACGGGGGCAGAGCTGCCCAAAGCCTTGGCAGCCCACTCCTCACACCAGTATGCCCTAGATAGTGAACATGGAGTCAAAGGAGATTATTTTGGAGCTTTAAGATTTAATGACTGCCCTGCTGGGTTTCCAACTTGTGTGAAACCTGTGGCCCCTTTCTTTTGGCCAATTTCTCCCTTTTGGAACAGGAAGGCTTACCCAATACCCCCACTATATCTTGCAAGTAACTAACTTGTTTTTTATTTTACAGGCTCATAGGTGGAAGGGATTTGCCTTGTCTCAGATGAGACTTTGGACTTTTGAGTTAATGCTAGAATGAGTTAAGACTTTGGGGGACTGCTGGGACGGCATGATTATATTTTGCAATGTGAGAAGGATATGAGATTTGGGAGGAACCAAGGGAAGAATGACATAGTTTGGATATTTGTCCCCACCCAAATCTCATGTTGAATTGTAATCTCCAATGCTGGAGGTAAGAGCTGGTGGGAAGTGTTTGGATCATGGGGACAGATCCCTAATGGCTTGGTGCTATCTTTGTGATAGTGAGTGCTTGTGAAATCTGGTCATTTAAAAGTGTATGGCACCCCCGCCTCCCCAACACTCTCTCTCTCTTGCTCCTGCTTTCACCATGTGACACCTGCTACCCCTTTGCCTTCCACCATGATCGAAAGCTTCCTGAGGCCACCCCCAAAGCAGATGCTTCTATGCTCACTGTACAGCCTACAGAACCATGAGCCAATTAAACCTCTTTTTTAAAAAAATATAAATTACCCAGTCTCTGGTATTTTTTTTTTTTTTTTTTTTTTTTAAGATGGAGTCTCGCTCTGTCACCCAAGCTAGAGTGCAATGGCGTGATCTCAGGTCACTGCAACCCCTGTCTCCTGGGTTCAAGCGATTGTCCTGCCTCAGCCTTCTAAGTAGCTGGGATTACAGGTGTGCACCACCATGCCCAGCTAATTTTTGTATTTTTAGTAGGGACGGAGTTTCATCATGTTGGCCAGGCTGGTCTCGAACTCCTGACCTCATGATCCACCCACCTTGGCCTTCCAAAGTGCTGAGATTACAGGTGTGAGCCACATCACCCTGCCAGGTATTTCCTTATAGGAATGCAAGAATGGCCTAGTACACCAGCTCTGCTCTTTATGAAGCTACATGACTCTAAATCACTTAATCTGAGTGAGCCACAGTTGCCTCATTTGTCAACCAGTGATAATAGATCTACTTTACATTTGTGTATTAAATTAGCAAATGTAGATAAAGGTCTGTGTTCATGCTCTGAGTACAATACATGATAGTTATCATAAAGAATAATATCTATGAGTACACCCAGCCTTTCTCAAAAAGATAAAGTTATGTTATCAACTATTAAGAAGGGTCTCAAAAAAAAAAGAAAGAAAAACAAGCACGGTCTCAGATCTCCTGAGTTATCCTACCTCATAGTCAGGATTGCCTGTCTATCCATTTTAAGAATAATCTTGGCTGGGTGCAGTGGCTCACACCTGTAATCCCAGCACTTTGGGAGGCTGAGGCGGGCAGATAACAAGGTCAGGAGTTTGAGATCAGCCTGGCCAATATAGTGAAACCCCATCTCTACTAAAAATACAAAAATTAGCCAAGTGTGGTGGCGGGTGCCTGTAGTCCCAGCTACTCGGGAGGCTGAGGCAGGAGAATTTCTTGAACCCGGGAGAAGGAGGTTGCAGTGAGCCAAGACTGCACCACTGCACTCCAGCCTGGGTGACAGAGTGAGACTCCCTCTCAACAAAACAAAACAAAAGAATAATCTTGGCTGGGTGTAGCCGTTTATGTCTGTAATCCCAGCAGTTTAGGAGGCTAAGATGGGAGGATCACTTGAGTTCAGGAGTTCAAGACCAGCCTGGGCAATATAGCAAGACCTCATTTCTTGCTAAAAATTACAAAAAAAAAAAAAAAAAGCACCGGGCGTGGTGGCTTACGCCTGTAATCCCAGCACTTTGGGAGGCTGAGGTGGGTGGATCACGAGGTCAGGAGATCGAGACCATCCTGACTAACACGGTGAAACCCCATCTCTACTAAAAATACAAAAAATTAGCCAGGCATGGTGGTGGGCGCCTGTATTCCTAGCTACTCAGGAGGCTGAGGCAGGAGAATGGCATGAACCCAGGAGGTAGAGCTTGCAGTGAGCCGAGATCATGCCACTGCACTCCAGCCTGGGCGACAGAGCAAGACTCCGTCTCAAAAAAAAAAAAAAAAAAAAAGCCAGGCATGGTGGCACATACCTGCAGTCCCAGCTACTTGGAAGGCTGAGGTGGGAGGATCACTGGAGCCTAGGAGATCGAGGCTGACGTGAGCTATGATCACGCCACTGCACTCTAGCCTGGGTGACAGAACAAAATCCTATTTCAAAAAAAAGAAAAAATGATCTTGTTGTCTGGGGAATCCTATAGTAGGCAGTATAATTTTAAGCAAGTACCCTTGAGGGTCACAGACTTTAGTTATTTTGTTATTTATTTATTGTTAAGAAAGGATCTTGCTCTGTCGCCCAGGCTGGACTGCAGTGGTGTGATCATAGCTCACTGCAGCTTTGAACTTATGGATCAAGCAATCCTTCCACCTCAGCCTCTTAAGTAGTTGGGATTACAGGCACACACCACCATGTCCAGCCATTTAAAAAAATTTTTGTAGAGACAAGGTTTCACTGTGTTACCCAGGCTGATCTCAAACCCCTGGCTTCAAGCAATCCTTCTGCCTTGGCCTTTCAAAGTACTAGGATGACCAGGTGTGAATCACCACGCCCAGCTGAGAGTCACAGGCTTCAGAAGGTCATCTGTTGGCATAGTAAAGTGTCTCCCATAAATGGCATCACAAGGCCTTCCTGCTAAGCAACCCCAACCTCTCCTCTACCCAGTCCCAAACCTCGCAGCAGTCATCCAGACTTGCTTTGGTTGCCCTATAAGTCCTTCCCAATGAGCTATTTCTGATTAGGAAGAACTACTCTCATCTTCTCTATCTTTGAAGACATTGGGAACTGCTCTACTGTGGAAATAACTGCAGTCCCAATTTGGACCAGTTTGCAGCTTGGCTTTGAATGTTTTCAAAACCTCAGCTTAGACAAGAGGAAAAAATTCTGTCTCCAAGCCTTGCCCACCTCAACTTCCTTAAAGACTCTGACGAAGAGTGACAACAGGGCTAGGAATGACCATCATTTTGGTCTAACTTTAGCTGGTGAAATTCATTGTACATAGAAATGCAAGAGCTGGAAGAGGAGGAACTCCAGTGGAAAGGGTCTTTCCATTGGCCCTGATGATGCACAAGCTGGCTTTGAGCATCCCATCTTCTTGATGTGAAGAAACAGCAGCAGAAGTTCTATCAGGTCAAGGGGTTGTTTCCATTTTGAAATGTTTGAGGTTTTTTTGAGTTGGGTAAAGAAGACAGCTTTAAATTCCTATTCGTGAATAGCAGCAGATGCTGTTTGGAGTGTAGACCACTTCCCCTCAGCCTGACTAGGGTTTCAGCTGCAGCCAGAGTGGACATTCTCCATGCACGCTGGCAGCACCCACCTCAGGCAGCTGTGGAGTCCCTCAACTTTTCCACCTCAGGTTTTATTGGAAGCTTCAGTAGTTCACTTAGTCCATACACAGAGCAGCCCTTAGTGCCTGGGCATGTCAACACTCCCAATCATTGGAGGAATAAGAAACCAGTGGGGGAAGGCCCCAGCCTCTGGCCCTTCAGAGGCACAATTCTGAGGTGTATTCTCCGCAGGTCTCCAGCAACAGTGAGCCCTGGCTGCCCGCAACAGGAACCAGTGGAATCCTACATCCTTGCCTGGCCTATTTCTCCTCTTACTCTCCCTACTCCTTCACTCCTACTTCCTAGGGTCCCCTTTCGAAAAGCTATCTATACCCAAGACCCAGGTCTTTCTCTGAGATTTTGTCTTTGTGATAACCTAAGCTAAGATATGCATCAGTGCACATGTTAGGAGGTGAGTTTAAAAAAATTTTTTTTTCTTTTTTTACTTTTTTTCCTCTTTTTTTTTTTCTTTTTCAACCATGGGAGACTCACCGGAGTCTTTGTTTCTGAATTAAAAAGGAAGTGTTTGGGGTTTTTTTTAACATTCAGAAATAAAGTTGCTCCTGGAAAAGGGAAACTGTCACTATTAAGAAGAGCTGTCCTTCATGCAGAAGAAGTGGGAATACAGTTCTGACTATTGGTAACAAAGTTAAGCCTTCAGGCTGACTGTTAATCTAGGCCAGGGCCTGGGCTGGAGAGGAGCAGCCTGGCTGATTGTGATGTGGAGGTATTTCTTCTTCCCAGTCCCAGCGCTGGAGGCTGGAGGTGGAATGTGTGATGGGAAAAGGCTGTGGGTTGAGACTGAGACAAATGTTCAAAACAGATCATAGAGACCTGGGAAACCTGAAACGAGGTTACAGAGTAAGAGAAGAAAGCAGGCAAGACAGGCTTATGAAGTGGGAGGTGGTCTGGATTCATTTCAGGGACCAAGGGTGAAGGCCAAGGGAAGGCCTTCTCCCCCTGCCTGACATTTGTGCGAGGGTCCTGCCGTGGAACAATGCCCCTAATAATCCCAGTAGACCTAATAACAACACTTCCCCCAACTGTGGATCTAATTGTATGAGAGGGGGAAAACAAGGGGATGAAGAGGAGGAGATAGGGAGATAGGGAAAACAAGCATTTGCGCCCAGTAAGAACACCTGCTTTCCAAGGGCATAATTTTAACCCAGGGAAAGGAAGAATAAAACAATGGCTCACCGTTACCAAAGGGGATTTCCAAGAACAAAAACAACCAACAATAACTGAGAAATCAATCACTTGCCTTCATTCCTGCTGATTTTTTTTTTTTAGACAGAGTTTTGCTCTTGTTGCCCAGGCTGGAGTGCAATGGTGCGATCTCAGCTCACTGCAAACTCTGCCTCCCAGGTTCAAGTGATTCTCCTGCCTCAGCCTCCCAAGTAGCTGGGATTACAGGCATGCACCACCATGCCCAGCTAATTTTGTATTTTTAGTAGAGACAAGGTTTCTCCATGTCAGTCAGGCTGGTCTCAAACTCCCAACCTCAGGCGTGAGCCACCGCACCCGGCCTCCTGCTGATTTTATAAGGCTGTTTTTTACTGTTTTACTTAGATTTGTGGGTCTACAGAGGAGGTGTAGTTATAGTGATTCTGGGGAAGTAATATTTTTCCAGATGCTACAGCCACAGACCAATTTTTATAATAAACTTTATTTTATGGAGCAGTTTTAGGTTCACGGTAAAATCGAGTGGAAAGCATAGAGCATTCCAAGTATAGAGGCTTAGGGTATAGAGACGTACCCCTGTCCCCAAACATGGACAGCCTCCACCCCATCAACATCCTGGCAGCACACTGGTGCCTTTGTTACAATCCATGCACCTACACTGACACATCACTCTCACCTGAAGTCCATAGTACCTTAGAGGCCACTCCCGGTGCTGTATGTTCTATGGGTTTTGACAAATGACTGTTACATATCCACCATTATAGTGTCATACAGAATAGTTTCGCCACTTTAAAAATCCTCTGCTCTCCTGCAGAGTAATTTTAATTCCACAAGAAAGCTGGGTGGTCAGCTACAAGTACAATTGTCAAAATTGGATGGTAAATAATTTGTAGCATATATCAGACTCTCTTGGAATTGATAGCAGATTGGAACCCACCAATATAGCTGCAGAATAAGAATTCTGACTGGGACTGGGTGTGGTGGCTCACGTCTGCAATTCCAACATTTTGGGAGGCTGAGGTGGGAGGATCACTTGAGCCCAAGACTAGCTTGGGCAACATACAGAGACCCCATCTTTACAAAAAATACAAAAATTAGCCACATGTGGTGGTGCGTATCTGCAGTCCCAGCTACTTGGGAGGCCGAGGCAAGAGGATCATGTGAGCCCAGGTGTTGGAGGTTTCAGGAAGCTATGATCACACACACCTATACTTCAGCCTGGGTGACAGAGTAAGACCCTGTCTCAACATAAAAATAATTTTTAAAAAAGAATCCTGACTGTACTTCAAATGGTCGCATTATCCAAAAGTGGACAACCTCTATCCCACTCCCAAGCACCCCAAATCAAAAAAGCCCTTCAAAGACCCCAAGATTCTCCCAAACTGTAGGTCTTTATCTGTGACATTGTAATTTCTACCATCTAATACTAGTAGCTTTAGTTCAATAATTATAATAATCAGATCAGGCTAGGCATGCTGGCTTACACCTGTAATCCCAACACTTTGGGAGGCCAAGGAGGGCAAATCAACTGAGGTCAGGAATTCAAGCCTGGCCAACATGGTGAAACCCCATATCTACAAAAATACAAAAATTAGTTGGGCATGATGGTGGGTGACTGTAATCCCAGCTAATGGGGAGGCTGAGGTGGGAGGATTGCTTGAACCCGGGAGGCAGAGGTTGTAGTGAGCTGAGATCACGCCACTGCACTCCAGCCTGACCAACAGAGTAAGACTCCGTCTCAAAAAATAATAATCAGGTCAATTACTGTAGACTATCACAGCTGTCTTTCTGCAAGGATGGGATGCAGTTTCCTGATAAAGGACATAACCTTTCATCTTAGTTAAAATCCTTTCTTCATAATTCTGAGTCTCAAAATGCTTTTCTGCAATGTTAATTTCCAACACCTGCTTTATGAGCAGACCATAGCAATTTAACTCCCAAGACCTGAAAATGAAACTCACTGAGTACATTAAAAAAATTCTCAGGATCACGTGAAAAACTAATTTATTTATTTATTTATTTATTTTTTGAGACACAGTCTCATGCTATCACTCTATCATCCAGACTGGAGTGCAGTGACACAATCATGGCTCACTGCAGCCTCGGCCTCCCAGGCTCAGGTATCCTCCCGCCTCAGCCTCCCAAGTAGCTGAGACTACAGGAATGTCCCACCACACCAAGCTAATTTAAAAAAAAAATTTTACAGAGACGAAGTTTCGCCATGTTACCCAGGCTGGTCTTGAACTCCTGGGCTCAAGTGATCCGTCTGCCTCCCAAAGTGCTGCAATTACAAGCATGAGCCACCACGCCCAGCCGTGAAAAATTAATTCTTAAAAAAGGTGAGGATCAGCGTTGAGTGTGCATTTACAGAACAGAATTCAACAGATACCTTTGTTTCTTTTTTTCTTTTTCTTTCTTTCTGTTTTTTGAGAGAGTCTCACTCTCTCACCCAGGCTAGAGTGCAGTGGCACAACCTCAGCTCACTGCAACCTCCAAGTTCAAGTGATTCTCCTGCCTCAGCCTCTCGAGTAGCTGGGACTACAGGCGCATGCCACCATGCTCAGCTAATTTTTGTATTTTTTGGTAGAGACAGGGTTTCACCACATTGGCCAGGTGGGTCTCAGAATTCCTGGCCTCAAGTGATCCTCAAGCCTCGGCCTCCCAAAGTGCTGGGATTACAGGCACATGCCACCACACCTGCCTAATTTCTGTATTTTTAGTAGAGATGGGGTTTCACCACAATGGCCAGGCTGGTCTCAAACTCCTGACCTCAAGTGATCCACCTGCCTCAGCCTCCCAAAGTGCTGAGATTACAGGCCTGAGCCACACACCCAGTCTACAATTTTTTTAATTAAAAAAAATTTGTTTTGGCTGGGCACAGTGGCCACCTGTAATATGAGCATTTCGGGAGGCTGAGCCAGAAGGATCACTTGATCCTGGGGGGTCAACACTGCAATGAGCCGTGATGGTGCAAACTGCACTTCAGCCTGGGCAACAGAGCAAGACCCTGTCTCTAAAAAATAAAAATAAATAAAAAATTTAGGGGCATGATGGCATGCACCTGAGTCCCAGTTACTTAGGAGGCTAAAGTGGGAAGACCCCTTAAGCCCAGGAGTTTGAGGTTATGGTAAGCTATGATCATACCACTGCACTCCAGCCTGGGCAATAGAGCAAGACCTCATCTCCGGAAAGAAAAAAGTGTATCTGTGGCTCCCATTGTATTTCTGTTGGACAATGCTGCTGATATTTGTCTATATAGTAAGTACTCAGGGAGACAATTTGTTGGAAGAAACATCAGGAGGCCATTTTTTTTTTTTGAGACGGAGTCTCACTCTGTCACCCAAGTTGGGGTGCAGTGGCGTGATCTCGGCTCACTGTAACTTCCATCTCCCTGGTTCAAGTGATTCTCCTGCCTCAGCCTCCTGAGTAGCTGGCATTACAGGTGCCCACCACCATGCCCAGGTGATTTTTGTATTTTTAGTAGAGACGGGGTTTCACCATGTTGGCCAGGCTGGTCTCGAACACTTGACCTCAGGTGATCGGCCTGCCGCAGCCTCCCAAAGTGCTGGGATTACAGGCATGAGCCACCATGCCCGGCCCTTCTTTTTTTTTTTTTTTTTAGATGGAGTCTCACTCTGTCACCAGGTTGGAGTGCAATGGCGTGATCTCAGCTCACTGCAACCTCCGCCTCCTTGATTCAAGCAATTCTCATGCCTCAGCCTCCCGAGTAGCTGGGGTTACAGGTACGCAACACCATGCCCAGCTAATTTTTGTATTTTTTGTAGAGACAGGGTTTCACCATGTTGGCCAGGCTGGTCTCAAACTCCTAATCTCAAGTGATCCGCTGCCTCAGCCTCCCAAAGTGCTGGGATTACAGGTGTCAGCCACCAAACGCAGCCTCAGTTTCTCTTTTAAACAGATTTATTGTATAATGTATATATCATAAAATCCAGTTTGGTGAGTTTTACTAAATTTACTGTCGTGCAACCATCACCACATTTCAGTTTAAGACAATTTCATTACCCTAAAAACTTTCCTTGTGCCATTTGTATTCTATCCCTGTTCTCAGCAACCACTAGGTAACTCCTGATCTGCTTTCTATGTCCATAGTTTTGTCTTTTCTAGAAATTTCATATAAATTAGATCATACAATATGTGGTCTTTTGTGGCTTCTTTCACTTTAGCATATTGTTTTTGAGGTTCATTCTTAGGTACTGTGCTTTTCTTGGCAGTCTCAATTTTTCAGCCTACTTTTAGAGAAAGCAAAAATGAGTGGTAGAAAATTTTGGGAAATTCCTCAGTAACTTGATCTGAGCCTAGAAAAGTAGCCAAGGTTAATAAAAAACACTGGAATTGTTTTTATTCCATGTCACACTGGAATTGATTTTAAGGATACTGCTCATCTCTCTTTCCTTCTTGTTTTTAAAAGAAAATTGACTGTGTTGGCAAAAGTACTCATTTCCTCATTTTACCTTCCTGTTCTTGTCTATAAACTTACATAATTTATACATTATATACTCATAGTGTAGATACAAATGTGGCATTCTGTATTTCATTTTCTTTACCATAAAATGTTTTTAAAAATAACGATCATAAACTTGCTGACCAGCATGCACACTCTCACCTGGAAAACTGAACAGAGGTAACTGCTTTTTATGGAATTTAACAACAAGACAGTCATTCATTTATTTAACAAAGTGCAAGCTCTTATGGCTCTACTTTATATTGAACTCTAACCAGATGAATCTAACATCCCATGGTGCTAAGATTTTGCATTACAAGTCATGCTATTTGTTTAAATAACAGGAAAAAAAAAGACAGAAACTTTAGGAAGCCAATTTTCCTTGCTAATAAGCAGATACTAAAATAATGAGTATTTTCTGACTACCTTCCTCAAACCACTGAAAAGTTTACCCATTAATAATATGTGAACTTTGAAGAGTGGGTGGCTGGAGTTTCTCATAAGCACACCCTTAAAGATTAAACCACACATAAATTGCTAAAGGAATCACCCGGTGAAAGTCAGACTGTGATTAGTAGGTATGGGGAGGAAGGAGAAGTTGAAAGACCCAGGCTGGGGTCAAACCTCTTTCAGTTACATTTTTAATCAAATTAAGTCAAAACTAACGTTTCATGTCTCTTTTGCTTATTATTGACAGCTGTGTTTAGCTCAGCCATCCCCCACTGAAGCGAACTGTGTCAGTGCACTGTCAGATGCAGCTTTGGAAGACAATTGCTGTCCCTGCTGGCTTCTTCCCTCACGTGCCTGTGTCTCAGTGCCTGAGGGTTCCTCTGCCACAGTGTGCTGAGCCCACACACAGGACTGGCCAGAATTGCTGGGAGGTAACACCCCAGGACAGCCTCAACAGATGAGGGCTAGGAGCTGGTGAGTCCACCCGCCAGCCTCCTCACCACTGCACAGTCTCTCAGAGGGGCCTTTGCAGGACTGCGGCCCAATTGTCCTCTGAGGTATCCTGCTCAGCAACGTGCCCTATGTGGCTTTTCTCTCTTCCCTATCTCACTTCCTTACTCTGCCTCCTGGAATCACTTCTTAAATAGATGATTTGCCCAAAATCCTTTGCCTCAGGGTCCACTTTTGGGCTAACCGAACTAAGACATCTACAAAATTTTAGATAGGAATAGACTTTAAAGGGATCCTTTGACTTTTTTTTTTTTTTGAAACAGCATCTCACTCTGTCACCCAGGCTGGAGCGCAGTGGCATGATCTTAGCTCACTGTAACCTCCGCCTCCCAGGTTCAAGCAATTCTCCTGCCTCAGACACCCGAGTAGCTGAGATTCCACGCGCCCACCACCACACCCGACTAATTTTTGTATTTTTAGTAGAGACAGGGGTTCCCCATGTTGGCCAGGTTGGTCTCGAACTCCTCACCTCAGGTGATCCGCCTGCCTTGGCCTCCTGAAGTGCTGGGATTACAGGTGTGAGCCACTGTGCCCAGCCTCCTATTGCTACTTTTTAACAGAAATCTCTGCGTCAGACTCAGACCCAGAGAAAAGAAACCACAATGATGAGAGTCATACACAAGGGGGTGCCCTCTAGTAGGTTCGCCCGAGGTTGTCCGCCTCCCACCTCATGCTGTTAACATTCCGTAAACACACCATGGCAGGGAGCAGGGCACTGCTGAAGGTTTACATGCGGTAACTGATTTCATTCTCACAACAACCCCGTGAGATGAGTGCTGTTACTGTCCTTATTTTACAGAGGAGAAACCGAGCAGTTAAACTAATTTGACCAAGGGCACAGGGCTAGAAAGGTGGTGTTTAAGAACATCCCAATGCTTTCTAGCCCTTTCTAATCCAAGGGCTAGAACGCTGGAATCGGGATTCCAGCCCAGGCAGCCTGGTTCCAGATTCAAGGACACAGCCCTGAGCATGTGAGGGTATCTGAGAGCTGCCTGCTTGATTTGGGGGTTACCATGTGTAGAGAAAGGAAAGAAGATGGTCTGTGTAATATCTTCAAATGCTTGAAGGCTTTGAGCAATGAACCTCCTTGGTGGTTGGGTGAAGAATTCTATAATGAGTGGATTCTTTCCCAGAATAGTACTTTTTTTTTTTTTGAGACAACTTCTTGACTCTGTCACCCAGGCTGGAGTGCAGTGGTACGAACACAGCTCAGTGCAGCCCCGACCTCCCAGGCTCAAACAGTCCTCCCACCGCAGACTCCTGAGTAGCTGGGATCACAGGCATGCACCACCACAACCAGCTAATTTTTTCATTATTATTATTTTTAGTAGAGACAAGGTCTTACTGTGTTGCCCAGGCTAGTCTCAAACTCCTGGGCTCAGGCAGTCCTCCTGCCTTGGCCCCTTAAAGTGTTGGGATTACAGGCATGAACCACCATGCCCAGCCAGAATAGTATTTTTAAGTGCATAAAAGAAAATACATAGGATTACAAAGGAAACCAATTATATTGAAATGCGCTTATCAAAATGTTCCCCCAAATTGTGACACAGCAATACAGTGCTCCTTTGGTATACACAGGGAACTGGTTCCAGGACCCCTGAGTATACCAAAATACCTAAATCTGGGCATACTCAAGCTCTGCAGTCAGATCTGCAGAACCTGCGTATACAAACAGGCCTCCATTTACAGGGGATTGCATCTCATGAACACTGTATTTTCCATCCACAATGGGTTGTAAAAACTCCACAGGTAAGTAGACCTGTGCAATTCAGAGCTGTTATCCAAATACCCAACTGTATATGCATCCATTCTATGGGAGCGATTACACGTGAGAATGGGCTCCATAAAAGTGTCAATTCTCTGTCATTAGACACTGACAGGAATAGGCTGAGTTGACCAAATGGCTGGATGCTTTCAAGATAGACGTCAGAGGCAACCTCCACCTTCATTAACTTTCTGTTCCTTTTTTTTTCTTTTGAGGTGGAGTCTTGCTGTTGGGAAAAGCTGAGTGTTGGGAGAAGCTGAGGCAGGGCTTGCATGTCTGACATAATGTAAAAGAGTCTTGGAACATGGCCAGGGTCCATGGTCTAAAACCCCTTGTGGCCTTTGGAACACCAAGTTCTGTGCTAAAGGGTGGAGGGCTACCCTGGCACAACATAATCTAAGCCCAGGGCATAAAATCCCTCGTGGCTTGGATAGACTCCAGGGCTCGTGGCTTTGGAATGTGTCTAGACTTGCTGGCTCCTTGCTCCTTGCTCTCCCAGGATCGATTGTATCTTGAGTTAAAAGAACCTGCTCTCCATTATCTCAAGTAGCAGAGCAAATGCTAAACCATCACAGCTGTAAATCATGTGCTTAATGCAATGCACCCTTTTGACTTCCACATTCTCACCACCTGTTTCTTTGTTGGACTACTGATAAATAGCGTGGGCTCCCAGAGTGCAGGGCCTTTGCAGCCTCCACAATCGCGATGGTCCCCTGGTCCCACTTATCTCTCTCAAACTGTCTTTTCTCAATCCTTTGACTCCGCCGGACTTTGTCACCCCCCACGAACTGGTGTTGGGTCTGATCACCCCAACACTTGCTCTGTTGCCCAGGCTGGAGTGCAGTGGTGCCATCTGGGCTCACTGCAACCTCCGCCTCCCGGATTCAAGTGATTCTCTTGCCTCAGCCTCCCAAGTAGCTGGGATAACAGGCACCTGCCAAAACACATGGCTAATTTTTGCATTTTTAGTAGAGACGGGGTTTTGCCAAGTTGGCCAGGCTGATCTCGAACTCCTGACCTCAAGTGATTTGCCCACCTCGGCCTCCCAAAGTGCTGGGATTACAGGCGTGAGCCACTGCGCCTAGCCTCACCTTCATTAACTTTCTAAAACAACTTTGTGTTTCTCACCAATTCTAAGTCTGTCTATGCCTGCCAGCCATTGTCCCTGATAGGAAGTGTAGGGTGTCCAAGATGACATTCAAGGCCCATGTGACTTGAACCCAATAATTTACTTTACTGTTGTGCCGAACTCCTATCCACTCCAATGGGGATAGCCCCAGGCTCAAGAGACCAAAGAGGAGACCTGGAGCCAGCAAATGAGACATGGGGCTTTACTGGGGCCTTACATACAGGGAAGAGAGCCCAGTGGTGGTGGGCTGGACAGGAGAACCATCAATCACTTACGGAAAGCACATGGCTTATGTATCATTTTCACTTGGCACCCTCCCTCAACAACCTCCACCTGGCAACCTTCACGTATTCCCAAAACAAAGGGCTTTGACCCCTGTACATTCCAGATCCATGGGATGGGCCAGGGCTCAGATGTTCCTTAGAGATAAGGAATGAATCTCCAGGTTGGCCACCACTGGATTCCTTGGCTCGGAATTCCAAACTGCATTCAGGTGCATCTGCTATACAGGGTCATTCTCAGAGTTTGCTGACGTTATTACCATCAGGTGAGTTTACCATGCACTTACTAACCTCTGAGCAGTGCCTCCCATGTTCCCTACATTCCAGTCACAGCAAAAGTCCTGCTTCCCTGCATGTACCATGCACTTTGCATTTCAGCGGCTCTCTGCTCCCTCTGCCTGCAGTGAGTGAGGCCTCCATGGCAAAGTCCTTCCTTCAGCTGAAATGATTTTCAAAGTTCCCCGAGAGCCCCTATCCCAGACAGAATTAATCGCTCCTCCTCTGAGCTCCCATAACTCTTCCCACATGCCTCTACTCTAGTGTACACATTCTAGTATAGTTATTGTGAACATATATTAGGGCCTACAACATGAGCAATATTTTATTCATCTTAAATAGGATAGGGCAGAATACCTAGCCCAGGACTTGGCGGGGCACTGTGGCTCACGCCTGTAATCCCAATACTGGGAGGCCAAGGCGGGTGAATCACTTGAGCTCAGGAGTTTGAGACTAGCCTGGGCAACATGGTGAAACCCCATCTCTACCAAAAATACAAAAATTATCCGGGTGTGGTGGCACATGTCTGTGGTCCCACCTACTCAGGAGGCTGAGGTGGGAGGATCACTTGAGTCTGGGAGGCAGAGGTTGCAGTGAGCTGAGATCGCACCACTGTACTCCAGTCTAGACAACAGAGCAAGACTCTAAAAAAAAAAAACAAAAACAAAAACAAAACTAGCCCTTGATTGGGGTGTGGAAGCGAGTAGTTCATTTGACACAAGTATGAAATTAGCTGCATGGAGTGTCTCAATAGTTACCCCAGGTCTTTGGGAGTCTGGTAACAGTCTTCACCAAAATGGAAGACTTGTGTTTATTTTAAAATGTCATGTATAGCTGCTGTCTCTTTCATAATGCATTAATGTTAATGAAATAACGTTATTGGCTTTGCCCAAATTTTTAAGTAAAATGGATATGCCTTAAAAACCTATCTTCTTTTTTTGTGGCTTCTTATGCCCTCTGGCCTGCCAATAATCCCGTGGTACAGGTACCCAGGCTGAGATGCAGGGAACTAGAGGGTTCCTCTTCCTGACCCTGGCGCTAAGGGCATCATTTGGTCCCAGGAGAACCCTCCTGATTGCTTGAGCCCAGGAGTTCGAGATCAGCCTGAGCAACATAGTGAGACTCTTATCTCTACCAAAAGAAAAATTATTTTTTATAAAATTTTTTTAAAAAAATAGAGACGCCATCTCACTATATTGACCAGGCTGGTCTCAAACTCCTGGCCTCAAGCGTTCCACCCATCTCGGCCTCTCAATGTGCTGGGATTATAGGCATGAGCCACCATGTCCAGCCTATAAAATAATTTTTTTAAAAAATTAGCCAGGCATAATGGCATGTGCCTATAGTCCCAGCTACTCAGAAGGCTGAGGGGGGAGGATGGCTTGAGTTCAGGAGGTTGAGGCTGCAGTATGCTGTGATCCCAACACTGCACTCCAGCCTGGACATCAGAGTGAGACCCTGTTTCAAACAAACAACAAATTTAAAAAAAAATCAACAAATGTAAAATTTGAAGAAAAAAAAAAGAACCTTCCTACCTCCCCTAGGAAGCTGGATGCTAAATACAAAGCCTCTGGCAGGGCTCTGCCTCCCAGTAAAGAGTTCAGATGAGCAAGGATTCCAATACCTATCCATTTTTTTTTCCCCCTCAAACACACTTTCTCATCACGTAAAGCCTATCCATTTTCTAATCTTTCTCCAAATTCTTTTGGGGATGACTCATTCTGTGAAGTGAGTTTGTTGGGGGTTTTCCACCATGTCCCTTTGTGTTTATTATTTTCATAATTTGTTCATTGTTGTTGAGACTTTATCTTCCCTGACATGTGCTTTTCTTCTTGTCCTTACAGGACAGACCTCTCTCTTCTTTGCCCAAAGAGGGACTGAGCAAGTGTCCAAGCTCTTCCCTTCTGTTTGTTTTTGTCTTTTTCCTTTTTGTGGAGAACAGGGTCTCACTGCAACCTTCAGTTAACCCTCCTGGGCTTAACTGATCCTCCCACCTTAGCCTCCCAAGTAGCTGGGACTACAGGCACGCACCTACATTCCCGGCCAATTTTTCTATTTTTTGTAGAGGCAGGGTTTCGCCATGTTGCCCAGGCTGGTCTCAAACTCCTGGGCTCAAGCAAACCTCCTGCCTCTGCCTCCCTACGTGTTGGGATTACAGGCATGAGCCACTGCACCCCGCCTTCTGTTACTGAGTTTGATCTGCCTCTGTAAATTTAAACTACGGTGCTGGGCAAAGAGCATGGATTTTTGAGTCAAGCAGGCTGCTTTCAGTCCTAGCTCTGTTACTGACCAGATAATACTAGGCAAACAGTGTAATCTCTCCCAGTCTTAATATACTCATCGATGAAAATCAGAACCATCATCACCACTTCCCAGGCTGCCATGAAAACTGAAGGAGGTAAGGTATGTAGAAGCATCTTAATTAGTATCTGACACAGAGTAAATACTCAATCAATATAAATTTTTGCTTCCTTCCTTCTAAGAGAAAGGAAGTAGAGTTCTGTGGTCTATAAACTAAGGGTGGCATTGGTGCTCACTAAAGAGCCATTCATGAGGAAATCTGCAGATAGCCACTCCCCACTGGAGGGTATGGTCTTGACTTTTGCCTCAGTATCTCCAGCTCCTACCCATCATGGGATGTGGCACAAAGTGGGAATTCAACAACTGTCTATTGGATAAATAAATGGATCCATGAGTGAGTGAAAACATTTCTCTAGACTAGTAAAGGATTTGAGATAAGTTATGTGAAGGAAATCAAATAGGTTGTAGTAGGTGAAACTTACCTCCAAGAATCTATCTGATCTCCACGCCTCTGATACTGTATAATAACAAGTTGGTAATGAAAGTCTACAATACTGGTGGAGGGGGTCATGCACAAGAGCAGCATTGGCCTTGAGAAATTCAAGCATCCCGTAATGCAAGAGCAGGTGGGCTGAGCAGATCACCTGCTTGTAGGAGTTAATTGTTACGGCAATCAGAAGTTAGCAAGGAAGGCATGAGAGGGGTTGCCCTGTAATTACTATTGTTTCAGCATAAATGTTTTTTTCTGGCAAGTAATTGCTATGTATCTGGGTTGCAGCGATAGGTTCTGACTGTGGAGATATCTTTGAGGAATGACTTCAATGATTAAGCACAGCCTGGCATCACCAGATGGTTTGCTGTGGTCCACTGCCTCTGGCCTCAGCAGCAGCCTCCCAGCCAGAGCCCTGCTTCCACAGTTGCCCCATCACAGTCCAGTTCAGTAGCAATGCAAATAGACATTGGATATCTAAACAAAAAGGGAACTTACAGGAAAGATATTAGAGGCTCAGCATTCTAGAAGGAGAAACTGGCATGATTAAGCCAAGGAAGTAAGGAAATGCAGGGCAGAGTGGGTGAACCACGGGGGATCTAAAGGCACGCCAAGAACATTTGCAGGAACAGGAAACCCATCCCTGTGTTTCCCAGGCACACTAGGTGGGCCCCTGCCTTCTCTCTTCCGTTCCTTTTAGAGTTGAGAAAGGGCAAACTTGTCTGAAGCAGTGTATCCATGGATTAAGGAAGTACTGTTTCCTTTGCCAGCTCTGCCTGCTGAAAGATGAAGAGGTGACAATAACATCTTCATCATCTACCTACAAAGGACATGATCAAGTCTAGGCCTTGCTTGGAATACTGGGGGATAAGACTAGGTTAGACTTGACTCAGCAGTAAAGCAGGTATCACAAGCTCACATGCCATAGGGACCAGCGAGTCAGGGAATAGGTGCAGCCAGCTGGGTGAGAGACGATACAGCATGATGATGTCTGTGCCAAAGTGGAGATCAAATCTACAGAAGGCCTCAAATCCTAAACATTTTTGATATGATAATGTGGTTTTACTTCTCGTTTTTTTTTTTTTTTTTTTTTTTTGGAGACAAGGTCTTGCTCTGTCACCCAGCCTGGAGTACAATGGCACAATCACAGCTCACTGCAGCCTCAAACTCCCAGGCTCAAGCATCCCTCTGCCACAGCCTCCTGAGAAGCTGGGACTACAGGCATGCACTATTACACCTGGCTAATTTATTTTATTTTATTTTTTGTAGAGGCGAGGTTTCCCTTGCCTAGGCTGGTGTCA
The DNA here is from genome assembly GCF_028885625.2 of Pongo pygmaeus. Classification (NCBI taxonomy): domain Eukaryota; kingdom Metazoa; phylum Chordata; class Mammalia; order Primates; family Hominidae; genus Pongo; species Pongo pygmaeus. Next base: position 138,596,031 of record NC_085930.1, on the reverse strand, counting down.
AATTCCTGGGCTCAAGTGATCTTCCCACTTAGCCTCCCAAAGTGTTGGGATTACAGGTGTGACCCACCATGCCCGGCCTGGTTTTACTTCTTTAATGTATTGACAGAGTGGATTCATTGGTGGATTTCCTAATTTTGAATCAACCTTTAGCGGTGTGCTGTAGCTGGCTCTTACCAGGTGACAGCCAATTATTAAATTTTCAGGAATTTGTTTAAAGTTGTTGAGGTCATGCTGGTAGCTTAAAATTGGCCATGATGGGAGTATTTACACCATGGGAATTGGCAAATGCCATAAATTGGGGCTGTTTTCTTCTTTCTCAGATAGCTAGTTGTGAATCCAGCATGCTACTGCTTGTATTCCTGGAATAAACTGTGCTTGATCTTGTAGTATTATTTTTGTCATTACTGTATTTTACAGTAATGTGTTACTGTAATTAGTATGTTGCATTCTTTGTCAGCTTTATTTCTTAAAGCCTTTCATATTTTTGTATGGTCCAGTTTAAATCTCTGATTCTTAATTACCTAGGGAGTATCGTAAAATGCGGATGCTAGTCCATGCACCTGATCGATAATCAGAATCTGAGGGTGAAACCCAAATACTAGCACTTTTTAAAAACTCCATAGATGATTCCAATGTACAGCCAAGGTTGAGAACTAGTGGCCTTGTCCAGTGCTTTTCAAACATTAATGTGCATACAGATCATCTAGGGATCCTGTTAATACGCAAAGTCTAATTTAGCAGGTCTGGAGTAAGCCTGAGATTCTGCATTTCCAACAAGCTCCCAGTGATGCCACTGCTGCTGGTCTGTGGACCACAATTTAAGTAGCAAGGATTTGAATTAACATTGTAATTATCCATGCTTTAAAGGTTACATAAAATTCAGCTATTCAGCCATTTCATCCTGGTACTTTCTTCAACATCCAATCTTATTACCTTTCCATCTCTTCTGTAGAACTTAGTCCATTTAAATTTTCCACTTTTTCCTCTGTCAATTTTGGTAGTATATGTTTTGTGAGAAATCTGTTTCTCTTGGTTTTCAAATGTGCTGTCAGAGTGACACTGAATAACCTCTTACTATTTTTTAAAATTATCTCACATCTGCAATGATTAAGCATTCAAATTCAAAGTTTAAAAAATATTTGTCAAGTGCAGTGGCTCATATCTGTAATGCCAATACTTTGGGAGGCTGAGGCAGGCAGATTGCTTGAGCCCAGGAGTTGGAGACCAGCCTGGACAACATGGCAAAACCTCATCTCTACAAAAACAATACAAAAAATTAGCCAGGTGCAGTGGCACCTGCTTGCCAGTAGTCCCAGTCACTTGGGAGGCTGAGATGGGAGGATTGCCTGAGCCCAGAAGGTCAAGTTGCAGTGAGCCAAGATCACACCACTGCACTCCACCCTGAGTGACAGTGAGACTCTGTGTCTTAAAAAAAAAAAAGAAAGAAATCGGCTGGGCACGGTGGCTCATGCCTGTAATCCCAGCACTTTGGGAGGCCAAGGCAGGCGGATCGCCTGAGGTCGGGAGTTCGAGACCAGCCTGACCAACATGGAGAAACCCCGTCTCTACTAAAAATACAAAATTAGCCAGGTGTGGTGGTGCATGCCTGTCATCCCAGCTTCTCGGGAGGCTGAGGCAGGAGAGTCACTTGAACCTGGGAGATGGAGGTTGCAGTGAGCTGAGATCAGGACGCCAGCCTGGACAACAAGAGCAAAACTCCATTTCAAAAAAAAAGAAAAAGAAATTAAGTCAACCAAACCAAACATCTGTGGCTGACTGTCCAAGCTTCCACTTTGCGGTCTTGCCAAAGACCCCTAATTGCTAGGACTGCCATAAAAAAATACCACAGACTGAGTAGGCTTAAACAATAGACATTTATTTTCTACTGGCTCAAGGTTCCAGCAGTGTTCAGTTTCTAGTGAAGGCTCCCTTCCTGGCTTGCAGATGGCCACCTTCTCCCTATTTCCTCACATGGTATTTCTTCTGAATGCACATGCAAGGAGAGAGAGATCTCGTGTCTCTTCCACTTTTTGTTTTTGTTTGGGATGGAGTCTCACTCTGTTGCCCAGGCTGGAGTGCAGTGGTGCAATCTCGGCTCACTGCAACCTCTGCCTCCCAGGTCAAGCGATTCTCCTGCCTCAGCCTCCCAAATAGCTGGGACTACAGGTGCCCGCCACCATGCCCACCACCACAACCGCCTAATTTTTATATTTTTAGTAGAGACAGCGTTTTGCCATATCAGCCAGGCTGGTTTCAAACTTCTGACTTCAAGTGATCTGCTCGCCTTGGCCTCCCAAAGTGCTGGGGTTACAGGCATGAGCCACCGTGCCTGGCCTCTTCCACTTTTTATAGGGACACTACTACTATCAGATCAGGGCCCATCCTTGTGACCTCACTTCATTTAACCTTAATCACCTCTTTCAAAGCCTTATTTCCAGATACAGCCACACGGTTAGGGCTTCACCATGTGAATTTGGCGGGGAGGGGAGGTGCAGAGGGGTGACAAACATTCAGTCAATGAGTTTCAATTACTCCAATTATTTCACCTATTTCAAGTTGTTGCTGACTCCAGAAGATTCTGTTAAACTATGTCACTGAAGAGCTAATCCCAGAATAGTTTCAGAGCTGGACTATGCTTAACAACTATGTGATTCAATCACAGTATTTTACACATGGAGAAACTGAGGCCCAGAGAGGCACATCATTCACCTATGCAGAGTGGAGAGGTTAAGATTAGAACCAGGGTGTCCGGGCATCCAATCAGGAATAGAAGGTATGTCATTCCTTTGTTAGTACCACACCTCCTGCACTTCAATAATGCAAGCATAGTCACTGGATGTGAACGATGTGCAGATGTGGTGCTTACCTGGCACTCAAGGTCTTCTATATTCAGACCATTTTTGTGATGTTCACAGCTTTTCTCCGTGACCCTGGGGGAAAGTGATGCTATTAAAAAACCAATGATTGTAGGAAGCTTCTGGAACCCCCACTGGGCTGGAGGGACAAAAAGGAGAGAATAGTTTTTACCCAGAGCCCACGAGCAGGAGCTTACTCACAACAAATACATCTGTAGTGTTGCTGATGCTGCCACTACCACGACAATCACTGCCTTTCCCATTGGGCAGGCAGCCAAGAGCCCACCTGTTCATGATATTGAAATAGCCACCACAGCCATTGGGGCCCTTACTTACCCAGAGCCACCCCTGCTGCCCTCGCCCCAGTACCCTACCATTGCAAGGCCCACAATTGCCTACTATACCTAGTGATAAATGTCATAAACAGAAAAAAATGGCCTCTCCCTCCCACCTTCCAACCAACTTCACGTAAGTGCCTTCCACTAGCAGAACCTACCTGGCAAGGAACCCAGCTGACAAGGAAGTTTGGGAAATGCAGTTTCCAGGCTTCTAGCCCCTGAGATATAGGGGAGAATGTGGGCCAGGTGTGATGACTCACGTCTGTAATCCTAGCACTTTGGGAGGCCAAGGTGGCAGGATCACCTTGAGCCTAGGAGTTTGAGACCAGCTGGGCCAACATAGTGAGACCCCATCTCCAAAAAAAATGTGGAAAGAGAGAATGTGGAAAGGCAGGAATAGCCATAGACAATATCTGGGTATAGTTACTAGGAGGAAGTGAACAGGCAAGAATGTGGTACCTTAAGGTCAAGTTTTAGAATTCAGACATGTCCCACCAAGAATAATCAGCAATGCTGGGGGGTGTCACAAATTCCATCTGGAAGAGCCCTTTTTCTCTGGTCTTCCCAACAAAACTAGCCCAGAGGAGAATCTCGTCTCCTGCCTCAGAGGAACAGCTGAACGAAGCTGAGCACCCCCTCTGGGAGGTAAGAAATTCTTCTGTTCAGGCAGAGAAGCCTAGAAACCAGAGGCTCCCATTCCACTCTCAGGTCAGGAGCTGTATTAGTCAGCTGGAGCTGCCATAACAAAATGCCATTGTCTAGGTGGCTTTAACAACAGAAATTTGTTTTCTCACACTTCTGGGGCTGGAAATCCAAGAGGAAGGCAGGTTTGGCTTCTCCTGAGGTCCCTCTCGATGACCTGCCCACAGTCTCCTTCTGGCTTTGTCCTCGTTTGGCCTTTTCCCTGTGCATGTGCATCCCAGTGCATCTTCCTCTTTTATAAGAATGCCAGTCCTGGAGGATTAGGACTCCACCCTTATGCACTCATTTAATTTTAATTACCTCTTTAAAGGCCTCATCTGCAAACAGAGACATGGGGGATGGGAGGTTAGGGCTTCAATTTATGAACAAGGGATACAATTCAGTCCATAACAGGAGCCCAGTTGATATCTCCAACTCTAAGAGTAGACAGAGGCCTTTTTTTTTTTTTTTTTTTTTTTTTTTTTTTTGAGAGTCTTGCTCTGTTGCCCAGGCTGGAGTGAGGTGGTGTGATCTCGGCTTACTGCAACCTCCACCTCCTGGGTTCAAGCGATTCTTGTGCCTCAGCCTCCTGAGTAGCTGGGACTACAGGCATGTGCCACTACACCCGGCTAATTTTTATATTTTCAATAGAGACGGGGTTTCACCATCTCTATTGGCCAGTCTGATTTTGAACTCCTGACCTCAAATGATCTGCCTGCCTCGGCCCCCCAAAGTATTGGGACTACAGGCGTGAGCCACTGCGCCTGGTCCAGAGATCTGACTTTTTTTTTTTTTCCCAAGCCAAACTGTATCCAGCTTTATTAAAGATACTTTCCATAAACAATCATGGTATTTCAGGCAGGACGTGGGCAGACAATCGTTAACAGTATACAACAACTTTCAAACTCCCTTCTTCAATGGACTATCAAAAATCAGAAAGCCACTATAAACCCAATGAAGTCTTCATCTGGTGCTCTGAACAGGGAAAGTTTAGAGTGAGGGTTGACATTTCACATTTAGCATGTTGTTTAACAACTTTTCACAAGCCGACCCTGACTTTCAGGAAGTGAAATGAAAATGGCAGAATTTATCTGAAGATCCGCAATCTAGAAATGGAACCACTGCTCTTTTGACAGGTGTCATCTCAGTGGCATCACTGGAAAGTCCGGATTGCCTGACACACACTGGTAACCAATGACTAGGGGTCAGGTCCCAACAGATGTCTGGGCTTAAGGGAGTTAAGTCTATGCTGAAAGATGGAAAGGGAGAAGAAGAAATAAAAACAAATTTGTTTTTCTATACCACAAGGCTTTTGTGCCAAGGTGGCCATGTGTGTCAAAGTCAGGGAATCCCTCTTCCTGAGAGCCAAGAGGAAGTCTCTCAAAACTAGAAGGGAAAGGTGTTTTCTCCACATCAATCCAGCTTTGGAGACATTCTATTAGTGACATATGCCCCTTCCCCCCAAAATAATGAAGTGTTCTGTGTGCTAACAACATAGCTTTAAAAAAAAAAAGTAAAACAAAATTCTGCATTTTTATAAAACTTGATAAAAAATAGTATTTCAAGGCCGGGTGCAGTGGCTCACGCCTGTAATCCCAACACTTTGGGAGGCCGAGGGGGGCAGATCACGAGGTCAGGAGATGGAGACAATCCTGGCTAACATGGTGAAAATCCGTCTCTACTAAAAATACAAAAAACTAGCCGGGCGTGGTGGTGGGCGCCTATAGTCCCAGCTACTCGGGAGGCTGAGGCAGGAGAATAGCGTGAACCCGGGAGGCGGAGCTTGCAGTGAGCCGAGATCATGCCACTGCACTCCAGCCTGGGCGACAGAGCGAGACTCCGTCTCAGAAAAAAAAAAAAAAAAAAATAGTATTTCAAACTGTACAGTCACCAGAAGTACACAGTTATCAAAAATGCATACACTTCACTTGGCATCTCCAGCACCTTCATCTTTCTGTGCCTGGTCTGTTTTGGCATCTCCATTTTCTGCAGGGTTATTCCCCTCCTTGCCAGCATCAGCTTTTTCCTTTTTCCCTTTGGGTACCTTCTCTCCCTTCTTTGCAGAGGCCTTTTTAGGCCTGGGCTCTGGCTTTGGAGGAGCAGGTTTAGGAGACAACCTCGCGGATCTTCTCTGTGGTTCGTCCTTCACCTTGGGTTCATCTCCTTTAGCATCTCCTTCAGCCTTTCTCTTGGGTATGGTGGCTGCGGCGACGGCGGCGGGACGTAGGTGCTGGACGCGGGACGTAGGTGCTGGACGCGGGACGTAGGTGCTGGACGCCGGATGCAGCGGCGCACGGGCTTTGGTCGGTCCGGGGTTCGTTCTCGCCTCTTCTTCATACTGCTCCGAGATCTGACTTTTTTAAGCCCTGGTCAGGAATATGCTGAGTCACCCCTGACTCCTACCTCTAGTTGTAACTTACATTGGTTTGTTCTTCCATTTACTTATACGACAAGTATTTATTGAGTTCCAATTATGTGCCCGGCACTGTATCAGTACTGGGGACATGGATGTTGACATTGGACAGGTGACTACAGTGCAATATGACAGAGGCATGCTCACAGCGCTTAGGGTCAGGCTGTTGGTGGGATGCCCTGCAAACAAAGACACCAGACAAGGCTTTCTAGAGGACGTGAGATGGGAACCCAGTTCTGATATACAAGGCAGAATTATCTGGTTGGGGAGTAGATTTGTTTAATCAGTGGGTCCCTATTTGCCTAGACTTGTACAGGAGAGGAAGGTAGAGTTTACGTAAAACTTTTCTACTCCAGGTGTGGCCCACAGATCAGGAGTACTGGAATCAGCTGGGAGCTTCTTAGATAGACTCACTGACTCTCAGAGTCCATCCCAGGCTTACTGAATCAAAAGCTACAGTTTAATAAGCTCCCCAGGGCACAGGTGAACATTAAAATTTGGGAAACACTGATGCGGTGCAATCCCATTGCTTCACAGATGGACAAACCAAGGCCCAGAGAGCAAGTGATTCTTTTAAGATAATACAGATAACACAGCATTGACAGTAAAGAAAGGTCTTAAATCTAAATCCAAGACTCCCCTTCAGTCCGATGGATTGACACATTTGCCAGTCCACCTACAACTTTCACATCACATTATGATGCCAGATCTTTCTACCAACAAGCCCTTTGGCTATGCCTAGAGGACTCATTATTAGCTCTCACTGATCAGGTGAGAACATGGGGGCCCCAAAAACTGACCTCTGTTGACACTGTTGTCTCTGATTTGGGAGCGTTTGGGCTGCTTTGTGGGTGTCTTTTATATTCTTCATTTATTTACTTAAATGGCAGACATTGCTAATTGTTTGGGCCAGGGAATATCAAGCCTTGAGCCTGGTTTAAGGTGCTTTGAGACCCTTACACCCCTAGACACCTCACAGAAGCAAATGTAAAGACTTTCTGAAGGAAAGTGCCTTCAACATAGGCCTCAAATCATTCCTACACATAGTTTTTCAAATGCAGTGTCCAGGCTGGGCACAGTGGCTCACGCCTATAATCCCAGCCTTTGGTAGGCTGAAGTGGATCACCTGAGGTCAGGAGTTTGAGACCAGCCTGGCCAACATGGTGAAACCCCATCTCTACTAAAAATACAAAAAATTACCCAGTTGTGGTGGTGGGCGTCTGTAGTTCCAGCTACTCAGGAGGCTGAGGTGGGAGAATAGCTTGAACCCAGGAGGCAGAGGTTGCAGTGAGCTGAGATCGTGCCATTGCACTCTAGTCTGGGTGACAAAAGGAGACTTTCAAACAAAACAAAAAAACCCAAAAGCAGTGACCAGCACATAGTCGTAGATAACTCATAGAGTACAAGGCTGGCAATTGGCAGGAAAAAAAGACAAATAATAGAAACAGATCTGCAAAGCATTCAAATATTGAATTATCAGATGTAGACTTTTTAAACAAATAGCTGAATTTATTTTATTTCATTTTATTTTTCTTTATAGATTACTATTAACCTTGTGGAGCAGAGATAACTCATAGGCAGTGCACACAGAGTCAGCCTGAATTTTTTTTAAGGCAAACTTGTTGATATATTCAATGAATTGGAAACTATGAAAATCAATGTAGTCAATTTTTTTTTTTTTTTTTTTTTAATCTGAGACAGTGTCTCGCTCTGTCACTCTGGCTGGAGTGCAGTGGCGCGATCTCGGCTCACTGCAACCTCTGCCTCTCGAGTTCAAGCGATTCTCCTGCCTCAGTCTCCTGAGTATCTGGGATTACAGGCACGTGCCACCATGCCTGGCTAATTTTTATATTTTTAGTAGAGACAGGGTTTCACCATATTGGTCAGGCTGGTCTCAAACTCCTGACCTCGTAATCTGCCTGCCTCAGCCTCCCAAAGTGCTGGGATTACAGGCGTGAGCCACCGCGCCAGCCTATGTAGTCTATTTTTAAAAGAACCAAATAGAACTTCTAGGGAAAAATGTAATAACAAACATATATGCATGTGTAAATATATATATAAATGCCTACATGCTAAGTTCAGCAGATAGGTTTAATGACAAAAACTATAAAACTGAAGAGGGAAGTAGGGAATTGGGAGACAGGACTGGAGAACGTGATTCTGCTGCAGGACGGCGAGCCCCATAATTGGGGCTTAGCCCTGAAGAATTCTCAGCCTCACCCAGGAAAGAATTCAAGGACAAGCCTGTGGTGTTAAATAGCAATCTTATATGAATAGCACCTCTCCCTACAGAGCAGGGGTAACTCATAGGCAATGAGCCCAGAGTCTGCAATGTATGGGCTGTTGGCAACTCTACTTGTACCCAGTTTCAGTTACTTGCATATTAAGGGGCAAGCTGATGCAACTTGAGGGCCAAGTTATTTAGAAAGATCTAGTAAGTTACTGCTCCTTTCCATGGCAATGACCCACAAAATTTGTCGTCAGGGAAAGAGGCAGTAACTTCCGGGTCGTTGCCATGGCATTTGTAAACTGTCATGGCGCGGTGGGCGTGTCCTATGCTAATGAGCAATGAGGACGGCTAGGGATTGCTTTTGTCGCCATCTGCTGGTTTCCATCGGTTTCTTCACTTCATCCTGTGTGGACCACCTTCTTTTGGTCAGCAGGATTGTGACCAGAAGACAAGTCCTGCCAGTGTCCTACCTCATTTCCAAGAGACAAAAAGATAGGATGTGCAGCGGAATAGAAAAAAGACTTAGAAAACATATTTTAAACATCTAATGAACACGTTGTCAGACACCCAGAAGGAGGAGTGAGAGAATGGGCAGTGACAAAATTGAAGATGGAGTGGCTGGAAGGAGGACCTTCACAGCACCACCCATGAGTAAGGGGCTGCTGTAAAGAGACAGAGGTGGTCGCCATGCTCCTGCAGCCCAGTAGGTTCCTTTTTGGAATCAGAGAATCAAAATAAAAGGGCCGAATTCCACCTCCAGTCTCATTCTTGGCTTCGATATTTCCCCTCCAGATGTCTTTTTATGTCTTTTTCATCTATTTCCAGTAGGTCTTTATTCTGTGTGAAAAAATTAAAAATCCGGTGTTTATTTTGGATTTCACAGACACAGCAGGCACAGTCCCTAGACAAAAATACATAACTCAGTGCTCAAGAAAGAGTTTTGTGTTTCCTGGCGCTGTGCATGTTAGAGGCACCTGGGACAGGGAGCAGATCTCTCTGGAGTCTGAGTGGCAGGTCTGCTGCCTGCAAATGTGTGGTTTGTGCACCATACGAAGGTGCCTGCTAAGAGGACAAGGTCCTGAATTCCAGCCGTGGCTCTGCTTGACAAGCTGTGTGCTCCAGCTAGGGCCTAACAGAAGGCTGCCTTCTACCAAAGGTGTTACCCCAAGCTATGAGGCCTGCATTTGCCCAGAGCAGGTCCTTTTTCTGTTTTGCACAAAAGCACTCATTGATTAATGGTGTTCCACCCAACTGTCCACTGGAGAAGTATCTAACAAGAGACAAATCCATTCTCAGGTACTTCACAAAGGCCAACCAAGGCTATGTAATGGTGTGTGTGGGGTACAGCATGGTTGTAGGGTGGCCAACTGTGGGAACCCCACACTAAGGAGTTCCCTGCCATGTGTGGCTGCTATGCTAAAGTCAAGACAGTGTCAGCAAACCCAGATGGTTGGTCATCTTCCTCTTGGAGCTCCTTCAAGTTTGGGCAGCTTTTGACTGTCACTACAGAAAGGACTGAATTATTGGTGTTGCCCTTTCCCTTCCCCTGGTTGTTCCCTTGCCTTGTGCTGACACTTATGTTTGTAGGGCACAGACCATGTCGCAGCAGGAGGAATTCTCCCCATACAAACTTCTATCTCTGACCTTCTGGTTGTTGTACAGAAAAGTACTAATATTTTATGGCCAGGTGTGGTGGCTCATGCTTTTAATCCCAGCACTTTGGGAGGCTGAGGCAGGTGGCTCACTTGAAGCCAAGAGTTTTTTGGGTTTTTTTTGTTTTTTTTTTGAGACAGTCTCATTTTGTCGCCCAGTGGAGTACAGTGGCACCATCTTGGCTCACTGCAACCTTGGCTCACTGCAACCTCCATCTCCTGGTTCAAGCAATTCTCCTGCCTCAGCCTCCCAAGTAGCTGGGACTACAGGGATGGGCCACCATGCCTGGCTAATTTTTGTATTTTTAGTAGAGACGTGGTTTTGACATGTTGGTCTGGAACTCCTGACCTCAGGTGATCAACCTGCATCGGCCTCCCAAAGTGCTGGGATTACAAGTGGAAGCCACCACGCCCAACCAGCCTGGGCAACATAATGAGACCCCATCTTACAAAAAGTAGTAAAAATTAGCTGGTGTGTGCTTGTAGCCCTAGCTACTCAGGAGACTGAGGTGGGACAATTTCTTGAGCCCAGGAGTCAAGGCTGCAGTGTGCTATGATTGCACCACTGAAATCCAGCCTGAGTGCTAGAGCAAGACCCTGTCTCTGTAACAACAACAACAAAAAAACTAAATGAAAATATTTTAGGCCAGGCGCGGTGGCTCATGCATGTAATCCCAACACTTTGGGAGGCCAAGGGGGAGTGGATCACCTGAGATCAGGAGTTCAAGACCTTGCCAATATGGTGAGATCCCCGTCTCTACTAAAAATACAAAAATTAGCTGGGCGTGGCGATGCGTGCCTGTAGTCCCAGCTACTCGGGAGGCTGAGGCAGGAGAATCGCTTGAACCCGGGAGGGCAGAGGTTGCAATGAGCCGAGATCATGCCACCACATTCCAGCCTGGGGTACACAGTGAGACTCCGTCTTGGGGAAAAAAAAAAAAAAAAAAGAAAATATTTTATGGTACTGAATTTCTTGCCAGTGTATTTTTCTGTACATATTTTTATATAGTTCAGAACAGATTGTATAATTTTATATCTAGCTTTTTTAAACTTAAATTATAATGTGAACATTCTATTAAAATGTTGAAAACTTTTTTTTCTTAGACACAATGTTCACTGACTATATTCTGTTCCATCATATGGCTATATCTTAGCTTGACCATTCCCCTACCAGTCATCTAGACTGGGGTCAACAAACTTTTCCTTAAAGGTCCAGATAGCCAGGCGCGGTGGCTCACACCTATAATCCCAGCACTTTGGGAGGCTGAGGCAGGAGGATCACTTGAGTCCAGCGAGCCTGGGCAACATAGCAACACCCCGTTTCTCTAAAAAAAAAAAAAAAAAAACAAGATCCAGATAGTAAATATTTTAGGCTTTATTGGCCAGATAGTCTCTGCCCTTGTAGCATGGAGCCATAAGCCATAAACAATACATATACGCGTGTGGCTGTATTTAACACAACCTTACCAAAATAAAAGGACTAGATGATTCTGTGGGTCATATAACAGAGTCCAAAGAGTGTACCACTCACTGCATGACATCTAATAAGTCAAGAGACGAGGGGTTGAGGCAAGGAAAGTGACTTTTATTCAGAGAGCCAGCAAACCAAGAAAATGGAAGAGTAGTGTCCTGAAGAACCATTTTTAAGTCAATACAAATTTCAGGCTCATTTTATGTGAGAGGAAGGGGGGAAGAGGGAGGAAGTTGAGGTCAAGAAGTGGCCAGTGATCACATCTGGGTGGCAGCAAGGGTCCAAGGAGGTGGTGAAACTTTGTCCTTGGTCAGGTCACAATGCTCTTATAAATCTTTAACATAACATTATTACTTGCATACATCCTCCTTATCTCCTCAGGGGTTAGTTTTGGGGGAGGCACTATTACCATCCTTGCTCTAAACTATAAACTAAATTCCTTCTATAGTTAGCTTGGCCTATGTGCAGAGATAAGCAAAAGCAGTTAACCTAAAAGATACAGGTTATCGCTGCAGGGGGGTTAGGAGCAAAATGGAGTTAGTCACGCTAGGCCTCCTTGTCACTGTTATAGCCATAGCTTGTGGATCTCTGGTTTAGACTATTTATAATGTTTGGTACTATAAATAATGCAGCTAATGAACATCTTTGTGAAGAAGTCCTTGAATATGTCAGATTATCTCTTAGGAAACAATCCTACAAAATGAGTTACTACAACAAAAAAAAAGTATGGCTATTTTTAAGGTCCTTGATCCATAATATGGGATACAAGTTGAAGTAGCTCTCTGAACAGCCACCTAACCTTAACTCAGCATCATTCTTGGACCCTGCCCATGTCCCTGGGAATCCCTGGAACTAACATTTCTTTGGTTCTTTTTTTTTTTTTTTAAGAGTCGGGGTCTCACTCTGCTGCCCAGGCTGGAGAACAGTGGCACAATCATGGCTCACTGCAACCTTGAATTCCTGGCCTCAAATTATACTCCCTCTCACCCTCCCAAAGTGCTGGGATTATAGGTATGAGCATCTGTGCCCGGCCACTTTTCATTACTTCTAAGCACAACCACCAAGTTCAGTTTTCCTGAGTTGCCTCCATTTCTCCAGATCATTCAGCCCCTTTATAATGGAGAATTATGCTAATCTATTTCTGCTTAAATCATCTATCAATATCTATGTGCTACCTTTTCCTTCCCAACCCATTTGTTTAAAGATGACAGACTAGGCCAGGCACCACGGCTCATGCCTGTAATCCCAGCACTTTGGGAGGCAGAGGCAGGAGGCTCTCGAGCCCAGGAGTTTGAGACCAGCCTGGGCAATATAAGGAGACTCTGTCTTTACAAAAATAAAATTAGCCACACACGCTGGCACACACCTACAGTCCTAGCTACTTGGAGGCTGAGGTAGGAGGATTGCTTGAGCCCAGGAGGCAGAGGTTGCAATGAGTCATGATCAGGCCACTGCACTCCAGCCTGGCAACAGAGGGAGACCTGTTTCAAAACAAAAAAAAAAAAAGGAAGAAAAAAAGACAGACTAAGCATGTGTACCTAGTTAGGCTCCTTCTGGAAACCCCACAAAAATGACAGCAAAAGGATATTTTTATCACATAAACCCCACACAATTGATTAAATTTGGGAGAACATTAGAAACAAGGAAATTCTATCATTTGCAACAACATGGGTGAACCTGGAAGACATTATGCTAAGTGAAATAAGCCAGATTCAGAAAGACAAATATCACATGATTTCACTTATATGTGAAATTTTAAAAAGTTGAACCATAGAAGCAGAAAGTAGAATGGTGGTTACCAGAGGCTGGGGGAGGAGAGGAGTAGGGGAGATGTTGACCAAAGGGCACATATTTCAGTTAGCCAGGAAGAATACGTTTTTGAGATCTATTGTACATGGTGACCATAGTCAATAATAATGTATACTTTGAAGGAGCATCCGGAATTTTACCCCCAAATATGGCTCCCTGGTATAATGAGTATTTTGAATTAAATGTCCTTGGCGATCAACAGATGCTAGAAGAAACCTTTTCCCTATCTACATAAAGACCTAAGGGATCCACCAAGGAAAACAATTACTAAGTTTTTATTCCATTTCTCCCATTAATCTGCATTTGGTGAGTGATTTTTTTAGTTGTTCTTCAGAGGGCAAAGGGGAACTTTGTTACTGGCCCCTACAGTTTCAAAATTGTAAAAATAATAACAATAATACATTTTTTAAATTAAATATTTATTTTTACTTTTTTGTTTTTATTAGAGACAGGGTATTGCTATGTTGCCCAGGCTGGTGTCTGGAACCCCTGAATTCCTGGGCTCAAGCAATCTTCCTGCCTTGGCCTCTCAAAGTGTTAGAATTACAGGTGTGAGCCACCATGCTTGGCCAAGAATAGATTTTAAATGTTCTCAATACAAAGAAAAAGAAGTACGTGAGGAGTGGGATATGTTAATTAGTTTCATATAATCATTCCACAATGTATACATCTATTACTATCAAAACATCATATTTATCCCATATATATAATTATTATTTGTCAATTAAAAATACAAATTTTCATTTAAAATTTTGAAGGGCTAGAAAACAGGATAAATAGCAACTGACTTAGCAGGCTTGTGAAGCTGAGTCTTAAGCCAGCAGGGATGAAAGTCAAGAAGCAACTCAACCTGCACTGAGACTCCCATAGAGTTTTGTGACCAGGCTTTGGTAGTACCAGCTACGTCTAGTATAAGTGGGGGTGTGTATAAAACCAAATACAGGAGGATTGGTTGGAAGTCAGTAAGAAGCAGTTAGAACCCTAAATCTCTCCTGCAAGTCCACACAGCCAGACTGTACATCCCCCACCCCAGAATAAGACTGTAAGTTGAGAACAAAAGGTCTCTGGATAAAGGGATACCAGGCAAAATTGGGGTTGAGGTACTATACTGAAAACAATATCATACTGGAAGATTATTTTCTGTGGTTCATATAATACAAAAGCACAGCCAGATATCCTACAAAGAAGCCCAGGTTCCAGACTTTTGTTTGAGACCTGAAAAAGAAACAAAAAAGAGATAAAAGAAAACAAAATAAGTAAAAATAAATAAATAAAATGAAGCCCATGTTGACAACTCCACCTCATGTGCTCAGAGCTTCCAAGCAGCTTTTAAGCTCTGCATTAAAAAAAAAAATGAATGGAAAACCAAAGGTCACCACACATCTGAGAAAAGCTCCTAATAAAGATAGAGACCAAAACAGGAAATAAAGAAAAAAATAGAGGAAACGAGACTATGAAGAGAGAAATTAAATATTAATGGACAAGAAGTTGGGTGCAGTTGCTCACACCTGTAATTTCAGCACTTTGGGGGGCCGAGGCAGGAGGATCGCTTTAGGCCAGGAGTTCAGGACCAGCCTGGGCAACACAGCGAGACCATCTCTCTATAAGAAAAAAAAAATTAGCTGGGTGTGATGGCACACACCTGTAGTTTCAGCTACTTGGGAGACTGAGGTAGGAGGATCACTTGAGCCCAGGAGTTCCAGGCTGAGGTGAGCTGTGATCACGCCACCGCACTCCAGCCCAGGCAAAGACACTTCAACTCTAGAAAAATGAATATGATTTTGTTGGATAGGGTTGAGTTTTTGAAGGCCACAGATCACTGTTATATAAAACATTCTCTTGTCAATCCCAAAAGAACCAATTTTTGCCCCCTTGGGGGACAATTACTGCCCCTCTTAGAGACCCCTTCTCTACTGAAATGCATGCTTTAGAGAAATAACACATTGCATCTGTGAAATAATGGGTTACTATTTTTAAAATGAACACTGAAGTGAGAAAGAGAAGTAGCTCAGAGAAGTCTGAAAAATGTGTGGTATGCAAAATTTATCAGGTCCAGAGAGACAGAATCTTCAGAGAATGAATCTTCAGTCATGCCCACCTCTCCCCAGAGAGTCATGCCTAGGAACAATTGTTTAAAGGCATTTTGTTCTTTCTTTCCTTCCATGTAGTTTCCAGACTGGCTGATAAATTACCCAAAATGCTATCACAAGTTGCACAATATGACCCTCACCCATTATCTTCATGTTCCTGGAATTTGTGACACAAAGAACAATATATGCCAATTAGTAGCTTATGTTCAATTTAGGAACTGCCCCTTCTTTTTTCCTTTAAAAACCCACTTGTTGGCCGGGTGCAGTGGCTCACACCTGTAATCTCAGCACTTTGGGAGGCCGAGGTGGGCGGATCATCTGAGGTCAGGAGTTCGAGACCAGCCTGGCCAACATGGGGAAACCCTGTCTCTACTAAAAATATAAAACATAGCTGGGCGTGGTGGTGCACACCTGTAATTCCAGCTACTAGGGAGGCTGAGGCAGGAGAATTGCTTGAACTCGGGAGGCAGAGGTTGCAGTGAGCCAAGATTGTGCCACTGCACTCCATCCTGGGTGACAGAGCAAGATTCCATCTAAAACAAACAAACAAACAAAAACAAAAACAAAAAAACCCACTTGTTGATTGCTTGAAGCCAAGAGTTCAAGACCAGCCTGGTCAACATAACAAGACCCTGTCTCCAAAAAAACAAAAACAAAAAAATCCACTTGTAAGTGCTGCTAATCACAGCACATATTCAGGGCAACTTAACTTGAATCTGTGTCTCCTGGGCTGTAGCCCTCAAATTTGGCCCAAATAAACTCTCTGCTTATATTAATTTTGCCTCAGTTTATTCCTGTAGGTGAACCAATAAAAAAGAGCTCTTAGAATTGTAGTGTTACCAGAAAGGGATCCCAATCCAGACCCCAAGAGAGGGTTCTTGGACCTTGCACGAGAAAAGAATTTGAGGCAAGTCTGCAAAGTGAAAGCAAGTTTATTCGAGAAGAAAAGAAACAAAAGAATGGCTCCTCCATAGGCAAAGCAGAGGCATGGGCTGCTCTATGAGTACATTTATGGTTATTTCTTGCTTATATGCTACATATGGAGTCGATTATTTGTGAGTTTTCTGGGAAAGGTTGGGCAATTTCCAGAACTGAGGGTTCCTCCCCTTTTTAGAATATGTAGGGTAACTTCCAGGCACTCCCATGGCATTTGTAAGTTGTCATGGTGCTGGTGGGAGTGTCTTTTAGCATGCTAATGCATTATAACTAGCATATAATTGTTACCAGCAGCAAAGCCATATGGGGCTGCAGCAACTAGATGCTTGCTTCCTCGGAGGACAGAATTCAGCCAAGGGGCAGAAGTAGGTTTAAGGCAGAAGGAGAGATTAAGACAACTTTTAGAGCAGGAATGACAGTTTATTAAAAAGTTTTAGAGCAGGAATGAAAGGAAGCAAAGTCCATTTGGAAGAGGGCCAAGTGGGTGACTTGAGAGATCCAAGTGCCCTGTTCAGCCTTTGACCTGAGGTTTTATACATGGGCATGGTTCCAGGGTTTCCGCTTCTCTTCCCTTAATTGTCCGCTTGGGGTGGGCTGTCTGTATGTGCAGTATGTTTACTGAAGTTGTACACATGCTCAGTTGAGGTGTGTTTCCACTACCAGTCA
Organism: Pongo pygmaeus; assembly: GCF_028885625.2. Lineage (NCBI taxonomy): Eukaryota > Metazoa > Chordata > Mammalia > Primates > Hominidae > Pongo > Pongo pygmaeus. The sequence continues at coordinate 138,578,890 of NC_085930.1, read as the reverse complement.
AGTGTTCCCAAAGGAAGGTCATACACCCATTAAACTCTGCTGTTTTGCCTCTTAGTGAACATGCCTTAGTCCACTTGCCCAGCTCCAAAGATCTTACCAGAAAGCTGCTGATTACCAGTTTTCGGTGTTTCCTTTTTTTTTTTTTTGAGGCAAAGTTTCACTCTTTTCACCCAGGCTGGAGTGCAATGGTGCAATCTCAGCTCACTGAAACCTCTGCCTCCCAGGTTCAAGCGGTTCTCCAGCCTTGCCTCCTGAGTAGCTGGGATTACAGGCATGCACCACTACGCCCGGCTAATTTTGTATTTTTAGTAGAGATGGGGGTGGTTCTCACCATGTTGCCCAGGCTGGTCTTGAACTCCTGACCTCAGGTGATCCACCTGCCTCAGCCTCCCAAAGTGCTGGGATTACAGGCATGAGCCATGGTGCCCAGTTAGTTTCAGGTGTTTTCTATCTATTGGGAGATTGTCTTTCTCTGGCACTGGCTACAACCAATTATTATTTTAGAGAGACAGTTTAACAACTGCCTGACCATCATCTGATGATCACCTGACATTCCTGGAGAGGGGGCCCTCCCCTGCCCTGCTCATGTCTGCCTAACTACCGACTCTAACCTAATGAACAGTGAGGATGGCCAGAGGTCACTTTCATTACCATCTTGGATTTGGCAGGTTTTGGCCAGCTTCTTTACTGTATCCTGTTTTATCAGTAAGGTCTTTGTGACCTGTATCTTGTGCCAACCTCCTATCTCATCCTGTGACTAAGAATGCCTAACTGCCTAGGAATGCAGCCCAGTAGGTCTCAGCTTTATTTTACCCAGTTTCTATTCACTTTGGTTCAAATGCCTCTGACAGTAGGGGCCAAGGGAAAAACTTCCCCTTTGTCCTCTGAAGGTTTACTGAAAAATCAACTCACAAAATGCAGATTGGTAGGAAAAAGGCATCAAAACTTATTAATGTGTACACAGGAGAGAATCAGAGTGATCACTCAATATCCCAATGGGGCCCAAATACTTACATGGCCTTATTTGAGACGGGAGTGAGGAGATGGGGAATATAGATAATTCTGTTGAGGTACAATAAACGATTGCTAGGGAGAATGAATGGATCAGGGAACAGAGATTAGCTTGTAAATCGTTCTCTTTGAAAAAAAGATTTTTTTTTTTTTTTTTTTTTTTTTTTTTGAGACAGGATCTTGCTCTGTCCCAAAGGCTGGAGTGCAATGGTGTGGTCACAGCTCACTGCAGCCTTGACCTACTGGGCTCATCTGATCCTCTTGTAACCACCCATGGGTTCACCTTGCCTGCTGCCTAGACAGAGCCAATTTATCAAGACAGGGGAACTGCAGTAGGCGAAGAGTAATTCACACAGACCAGCTGTGCAGGAGACCAGAGTTTTATGATTACTCAAAAAAGTCTCCCTGAGTATTTGGAAATAAGAGTTTTGTTGTTGTTGTTGTTTTTGAGATGGAGTTTCACTCGTCACCCAGGCTGGAGTGCAATGGCGCAATCTCCACTCACTGCAACCTCCGCCTCCTGGGTTCACAAGTGATTCTCCTGCCTCAGCCTACCGAGTAGCTGGGATTACAGGCACACACCGCCATGACCAGCAAATTTTTCTATTTTTAGCAGAGACGGGATTTTGCCATGTTGTCCAGGCTGGTCTCAAATTCCTGGCCTCAAGTGATTCGCCCGCCTCAGCCTCCCAAAGTGCTAGGATTACAAGTGTGAGCCACTGCACCTGGCCAGGAAATGAGAGTTTTTAAGGACAACTTGGTGAGTAGGGGAAAGCCAGTGAACCAGGAGTGCTGATTGATCAGGTCAGAGATAAAATCATAAGAAGCTGAAGCTGTCTTCTTGCACTAAGTCAGTTCCTGGGTGGGAGCCACAAGATCAGATGAGCCAGTTTATCCATCTGGGTGGTGCCAGTTGATCCATCAAGTGCAGGGTCTGCAAAACATCCGAGCACTGATCTTAGGAGCAGTTTAAGGAGAGCCAAAATCTTGTAGCATCCAGCTGTATGACTCCTAAACCATAATTTCTAATCTTGTGGCTAGTTTCTTAGTCCTACAAAGGCTGTCTAGTCCCCAGGCAAGAAGGGCGTTTGTTTTGGGAAAGGGCTGTTGCCATCTTTGTTTTAAGCTATAAACTAAGTTTTAAATTATAAACTACTTTTCTCCCAAAGTTAGTTCAGCCTACGCCGAGGAATGAACAAATACAGCTCGGAGGTTAGAAGGAAGATAGAGTTGGTTCAGTCAGATCTCTTTCACTGTCTCAGTTATAATTTTGCAACGGTGGTTTCACTCCTGCCTCAGCCTCCTAAGTAGCTGTGACTATAGGCACATGCCACCATGCCCAGCTCTTTTTTTTTTTTTTTAATAGAGATGGAGTCTCACTGTGTTGCCCAGGCTTGTCTCAAACGCTTGGGCTCAAACAATCCTCCCTGCTCAGCCTCCCAAAGTGCTGGGATTACATGCATGAGGCACCACACCTGGCCTTTTTTTTTTTTTCTAAGTTTTTTGTTGTAGGTTGTGCTACGTTTCCCAGGCTGGTCTCGAACTCCTGTCCTCAAGCAATCCTCCCACTTTGGCTCCCCAAAGTGCTCTTTGGAAATTGAGCCTGAGAGAAGAATATTATCTTGTGAATAAGTCTGTTTAGGTGTGGTTAATTCCTTGCTCTTCTTTTCTGCAATAGATGAGAAAGCAGGAAGCAGAAGGAAAAACGATTGTTTTCCTTGGTGGGTCCTTCAGCTCTTTATGTAGATAGAGAAAAAGTCTCTTCTGGCAGCTATTGATCTTTAAGGACCTTTAATTCAAAATACTCATTATACCAGGGAGCCATATATTGGGGTGAGGTTGCCTTGCCTGTACTCCTCCAGAATTTATTTTTTAATTTTAATTTTTTTTTGAGACGGAATTTCACTCTTATTGCCCAGGCTGGAGTGCAATGGCGCAATCTCAGCTCACCACAACCTCCACCTCCTGGGTTCAAGAGATTCTCCTGCCTCAGCCTCCTGAGTAGCTGGGATTACAGGCATGTGCCACCACGCCCTGCTAATTTTGTATTTTTAGTAGAGATGGGGTTTCTCCATGTTGGTCAGGCTGGTCTCAAACTCCCGACCTCAGTGGTCCACCCACCTCAGCCTCCCAAAGTGCTGGGATTACAGGCATATGCCACCGCACCCGGCCAATTTTTTTTTTTTTTTTTTTTTTTAAAGAGAAAGAATCTTACTCTGTCACCCAGGCTAGAGAGTGGTAAAATTATAGCTCACTGCATCCTTGAACTCTTGGGCTCAAGGGATCCTCCCAGCTCAGCCTCCTGAGTAGCTGGGACTATAGGTATACATCACTATGCCTGGCTAATTTTATTTTTTTTGGTAGATATGGGGTCTCACTATGGCTGCTCTTGAACACTTGGCCTCAGGTCATCTTCCCGCCTTGACCTCCCAAAGTGCTGGGATTACTGATGTGAGCCACCGCGCCTGGCCTCCTTCAGAATTCAGAAATATGAAAGCAGAAGTTAGGAACTCAATGAAAAGATTGTAAGTTGGACTGAGTGCTGTGGCTCATACCTGTAATCCCAGAACTTTGGGAGGCCGAGGCAGGCAGATCACTTGAGGTCAGGAGTTTGAGACCAGCCTGGCCAACATGGTGAAATCCTGTCTCTACTAAAAATACAAAAATTTGGCAGGTATGGTGGCACGCACCTGTAATCCTAGCTACTCGGGAGGCTGAGGGAGGAAAATCGCTTGAACCCAGGAGGTAGAGGTTGCAGTGAGCAGAGATCGCACCACTACACTACAGCCTGGGTGACAGAGTAAGACTCCATCTCAAGGAAAAAGAAAAAGATTGTAAGTTAAATCTCCTAGAAAGCCAAACACTTGTCAGATAGTGAAAAAAGAAGAGAACAGATTGTAAATTTATAGCATCAGTTCAGTAGTTTCAACATTTTAATAAGGAGGCTGGGGGACACAGTGGGTCACACCTGTAATCCCAGCACTTCAGGAGGCCGAGGTGGGTGGATCACTTGAGGCCAGGAGTTTGAGACCAGCCTCGCCAACATGGTGAAACCCCATCTCTACTAAAAATAGAAAAGTTAGCTGGGCATGTTGGTACGCACCTGTAGTCCCAGCTACTTGAGAGGCTGAGGCAGGAGAATCGCTTGAACCTGGGAAGCAGAGGTTGCAGTGAGCCAAGATCGTGCCACTGCACTCCAGCCTGGGTGACAGAGCAAGACTCTGTCTCAAAAAAGAAGAATAATAATAATGAAACCACCTTTGCAAAAATTATAACAAAATTATGAGACAGGATAATTCCCTTGACCCCCTTGCAGTACTTGCAACTGGGGTGTGGCTTGTTTACTCGGCCACCTCGCGCTCAAACCCCTCGTGAGAGTGAGCGAGTGCAGGAACTGGAAAAAACGAATGCTGGAATTGGCCAGTTGCTCCTCTCTGGCAGGAGCAGGCTCAGTGCAGGCCCCATAACAGCGTCCAAGCATGTTACAACCAATGCTGTTTCAGCTCTGCAGTCTGAGGACAGCCAAGTGCCAACCAGCTCAGTAGAGGGTCAGGGTGGCAGCCCCTGCCGTCTCAACACCTAGGTTCTTGTCCAGCACCCAGAAGAATCAAGTCACATGAACAGATTGAAGGGTAGTGTGTGCAGAGGATTTTATTGGGCGATGAAAGTGGCTCTCAGCAGGATGGGGAGTTGAAAAGCGGATGATGTGGGAAGAAGGTGATCTTTCCTTGAAGCCAAGCAGTCTGAGGCCAGGCTCCTCTCCAAAGCCACATCATCTGAAGTTAGCTACATCTACCCATAGTCTCCAACATTCAGTTGCTTCTCTGCTTACTGCTCAGCCACTTGTATCCTTGACAATCAGCCGTTTGTATCCCCAGTGCTCAGCTGCTGTGTTGCTCTGCCAGCTGAAATCTTTTTATGAGCACAGGATGGGGAAATGGCAGGCCAAAAATGCCACATGTGGGTGGAAAAATGGGGCTCCTGTTTTCACTTAGAGCTGAGGTTCCAGGCTTAAGGGTGGGGTTTACCCAGGAGCCCAGCCCTTCGGTATCAATGGCAGTGGAAGAGATGTAATCTAGCCAATCTCCATCTTGCTTTTAGCCTTCTTTTTTTTTAATCCTCCATGCACCATTTTTGAGCTCCACTCTACTAAAATTTTACATTGCAGAACAATTCCAGATCCTGTAACTTAGGTCCTGTATGTTGACAGTATTTTTTTTAATTATACTTTAAGTTTTAGGGTACATGTGCACAACGTGCAGGTTTGTTACACATATATACATGCGCCACGTTGGTGTGTTGCACCCATTGACTCATCATTTAACATTAGGTATATCTCCTAATGCTATCCCTCCCCCCTCCCCCCACCCCACAATAGGCCCCGGTGTGTGATGTTCCCCTTCTTGTGTCCATGTGTTCTCATTGTTCAATTCCCACCTATGAGTGAGAACATGCAGTGTTTGGTTTTCTGTCCTTGCGATAGTTTGCTGAGAATGATGGTTTCCAGCTTCATCCATGTCCCTACAAAGGACATGAACTCATCATTTTTTATGGCTGCATAGTATTCCATGGTGTATATGTGCCACATTTTCTTAATCCAGTCTATCATTGTTGGACATTTGGGTTGGTTCCAAGTCTTTGCTATTGTGAATAGTGTCACAATAAACATACGTGTGCATGTGTCTTTATAGCAGCATGATTTATAATCCTTTGGGTACATACCCAGTAATGGGATGGCTGGGTCAAATGGTATTTCTAGTTCTAGATCCCTGAGGAATCGCCACACTGACTTCCACAATGGTTGAACTAGTTTACAGTCCCACCAACAGTGTAAAAGTATTCCTATTTCTCCACATCCTCTCCAGCATCTGTTGTTTCCTGACTTTTTAATGACTGCCATCCTAACTGGTGTGAGATGGTATCTCACTGTGGTTTTGATTTGCATTTCTCTGATAGCCAGTGACGGTGAGCATTTTTTCATGTGTCTTGGCTGCATAAATGTCTTCTTTTGAGAAGTGTCTGTTCATATCCTTTGCCCACTTGCTGATGGGGTTGTTTTTTTCTTGTAAATTTGTTTGAGTTCATTGTAGATTCTGGATATTAGCCCTTTGTCAGATGAGTAGATTACAAAAATTTTCTCCCATTCTATAGGTTGCCTGTTCACTCTCATGGTAGTTTCTTTTCCTGTGCAGAAGCTCTTTAGTTTAATTAGATCCCATTTGTCAATTTTGGCTTTTGTTGCCATTGCTTTTGGTGTTTTAGACATGAAGTCCTTGCCCATGCCTATGTCCTGAATGGTATTGCCTAGCTTTCCTTCTAGGGTTTTTATGGTTTTAGGTCTAACATTTAAATCTTTAATCCATCTTGAATTAATTTTAGTGTAAGGTGTAAGGAAGGGATCCAGTTTCAGCTTTCTACATATGGCTAGCCAGTTTTCCCAGCACCATTTATTAAATAGGGAATCCTTACCCCATTTCTTGTTTTTGTCAGGTTTGTCAAAGATCAGACAGTGGTAGATATGTGGCATTATTTCTGAGGGCTCTGTTCTGTTCCATTGGTCTATACCTCTGTTTTGGTACCAGTACCATGCTGTTTTGCTTACTATAGCCTTGTAGTATAGTTTGAAGTCAGATAGCGTGATGCCTCCAGCTTTGTTCTTTTGGCTTAGGATTGACTTGGCAATTCGGTCTCTTTTTTGGTTCCATATGAACTTTAAAGTAGTTTTTTCCAATTCTGTGAAGACAGTCATTGGTAGCTTGAGAGGGATGGCATTGAATCTATAAATTACCTTGGGCAGTATGGCCATTTTCACAATATTGATTCTTCCCACCCATGAGCATGGAATGTTCTTCCCTTTGTTTGTATCCTCTTCTATTACATTGAGCAGTGGTTGTAGTTCTCCTTGAAGAGGTCCTTCACATCCCTTGTAAGTTGGATTCCTAGGTATTTTATTCCCTTTGAAGCAATTGTGAATGGGAGTTCACTCATGATTTGGCTCTCTGTTTGTCTGTTATTGGTGTATAAGAATGCTTGTGATTTTTGTACATTGATTTTGTATCCTGAGACTTTGCTGAAGTTGCTTATCAGCTTAAGGAGATTTTGGGCTGAGATGATGGGGTTTTCTAGGTATACAATCATGTCATCTGCAAACAGGGACAATTTGACTTCCTCTTTTCATAATTGAATACCCTTTATTTCTTTCTCCTGCCTGATTTCCCTGGCCAGAACTTCCAACACTATGTTGAATAGGAGTGGTGAGAGGGTATCCCTGTCTTGTGCCAGTTTTCAAAGGAAATGCTTCCAGTTTTTGCCCATTCAGTATGATATTGGCCGTGGGTTTGTCATAAATAGCTCTTATTATTTTGAGATACGTCCCATCAGTACCTAATTTATTGAGAGTTTTTAGCATGAAGGACTGCTGAATTTTGTCAAAGGCCTTTTCTGCATCTATTGAGATAATCATGTGGTTTTTGTCATTGGTTCTGTTTATATGCTGGATTACATTTATTGATTTGCGTATGTTGAACCAGCCTTGCATTCCAGGGATGAAGCCCACTTGATCATGGTGGATAAGCTTTTTGATGTGCTGCTGGATTCAGTTTGCCAGTATTTTATTGAGGATTTTTGTATCAATGTTCATCAGGGATATTTGTCTAAAATTCTCTTTCTTTGTTGTGTCTCTGCCAGGCTTTGGTATCAGGATGATGCTGGCCTCATAAAATGAGTTAGGGAGGATTCCCTCTTTTTCTATGAGTTAGGGAGGATTCCCTCTTTTTCTATTGATTGGAATAGTTTCAGAAGTAATGGTACCAGCTACTCCTTGTACCTCTGGTACAATTCGGCTGTGAATCCATCTGGTCCTGGACTTTTTTTGGTTGGTAAGCTATTAATTATTGCCTCAATTTCAGAGCCTGTTATTGGTCTATTCAGAGATTCAACTTCTTCCTGGTTTAGTCTTGGGAGAGTGTATGTGTCAAGGAATTTATCCATTTCTTCCAGATTTTCTAGTTTATTTGCATAGAGGTGTTTATAGTATTCTCTGATGGTAGTTTGTATTTCTGTGGGATCGGTGGTGATATCCCCTTTATCATTTTTTATTGTGTCTATTTGATTATTCTCTCTTTTCTTCTTTATTGCCCTTGCTAGGAGTCTATCAATTTTGTTGATCTTTTCAAAAAACCAGCTCCTGGATTCACTGATTTTTTGAAGGGTTTTTTGTGTCTCTATTTCCTTCAGTTCTGCTCTGATCTTAGTTATTTCTTGTCTTCTGCTAGCTTTTGAATGTGTTTGCTATTGCTTCTCTAGTTCTTTTAATTGTGATGTTAGGGTGTCAATTTTAGATCTTTCCTGCTTTCTCTTGTGGGCATTTAGTGCTATAAATTTCCCTCTACACACTGCTTTGAATGTGTCCCAGAGATTCTGGTATGTTGTGTCTTTGTTCTCATTGGTTTCAAAGAACATCTTTATTTCTGCCTTCATTATGTACCCAGTAGTCATTCAGGAGCAGGTTGTTCAGTTTCCATGTAGTTGACTGGTTTTGAGTGAGCTTCTTAATCCTGAGTTCTAGTTTGATTGCACTGTGGTCTGACACACAGTTTGTTATAATTCCTGTTCTTTTACATTTGCTGAGGAGTGCTTTACTTCCAACTATGTGGTCAATTTTGGAATGGGTGTGGTGTGGTGCTGAAAAGAATGTATATTCTGTTGATTTGGGGTGGAGAGTTCTGTAGATGTCTATTAGTTCTGCTTGGTGCAGAGCTGAGTTCAATTCCTGGATATCCTTGTTAACTTTCTGTCTCGTTGATCTGTCTAATGTGACAGTGGGGTGTTAAAGTCTCACATTATTATTGTGTGGGAGTCTAAGTCTCTTTGTAGGTCATTCAGGACTTGCTTTATGCATCTGGGTGCTCCTGTATTGGGTGCATATATATTTAGGATAGTTAGCTCTTCTTGTTGAATTGATCCATTTACCATTATGTAATGGCCTTCTTTGTCTCTTTTGATCTTTGTTGGTTTAAAGTCTGTTTTATCAGAGACTAGGATTGCAACCCCTGCCTTTTTTTGTTTTCCATTTGCTTGGTAGATCTTCCTCCATCCCTTTACTTTGAGCCTATGTGCGTCTTTGCACATGAGATGGGTTTCCTGAATACAGCACACTGGTGGGTCTTGACTCTTTATCCAATTTGCCAGTCTGTGTCTTTTAATTGGAGCATTTAGTCCATTTACATTTAAGGTTAATATTGTTACGTGTGAATTTGATTCTGTCATTATGATGTTAGCTGGTTATTTTGCTCGTTAGTTGATGCAGTTTCTTCCTAGCCTCGATGGTCTTTACAATTTGGCATGTTTTTGCAGTGGCTGGTACTGGTTGTTCCTTTCCATGTTTAGTGCTTCCTTCAGGAGCTCTTTTAGGGCAGGCCTGGTGGTGACAAAATCTCTCAGCATTTGCTTGTCTGTAAAGTATTTTATTTCTCCTTCACTTATGAAGCTTAGTTTGGCTGGATATGAAATTCTGGGTTGAAAATTCTTTTCTTTAAGAATGTTGAATATTGGCCCCCACTCTCTTCCAGCTTGTAGAGTTTCTGCCGAGAGATCAGCCATTAGTCTGATGGGCTTCCCTTTGTGAGTAACCCGATCTTTCTCTCTGGCTGCCCTTAACACTTTTTCCTTCATTTCAACTTTGGTGAATCTGACAATTATGTGTCTTGGAGTTGCTCTTCTCGAGGAGTATCTCTGTGGTGTTCTCTGTATTTCCTGAATTTGAATGTTGGCCTGCCTTGCTAGATTGGGGAAGTTCTCCTGGATAATATCCTGCAGAGTGTTTTCCAACTCGGTTCCATTCTCCCCGTCACTTTCAGGTACACCAATCAGACGTAGATTTGGTCTTTTCACATAGTCCCATATTTCTTGAAGGCTTTGTTCATTTATTTTAATTCTTTTTTCTCTAAACTTCTCTTCTCGTTTCATTTCATTCATTTGATCTTCCATCACTGATACCCTTTCTTCCAGTTGATCGAATCGGCTACTGAGGCTTGTGCATTTGTCACATAGTTCTTGTGCCGTCGTTTTCAGCTCCATCAGGTCCTTTAAGGACTTCTCTGCGTTGGTTATTCTAGTTAGCCATTCGTCTAATCTTTTTTCAAGGTTTTTAATTTCTTTGCCATAGGTTCGAACTTCCTCCTTTAGCTCAGAGTAGTTTGATTGTCTGAAGCCTTCTTCTCTCAACTCGTCAAAGTCATTCTCCATCCAGCTTTGTTCCGTTGCTGGTGAGGAGCTGCGTTCCTTTGGAGGAAGAGAGGTGCTCTGATTTTTAGAATTTTCAGTTTTTCTGCTCTGTTTTTTCCCCGTCTTTGTGGTTTTATCTACCTTTGGTCTTTGATGATGGTGATGTACAGATGGGGTTTGGGTGTGGATGTCCTTTCTGTTTGTTAGTTTTCCTTCTAACAGTCAGGACCCTCAGCTACAGGTCTGTTGGAGTTTGCCAGACGTCCACTCCAGACCCTGTTTGCCTGGGTATTAGCAGCAAAGGCTGCAGAACAGCGGATATTGGTGAACAGCAAATGTTGCTACTTGATCATTCCTCTGGAAGTTTTGTCTCAGAGAAGTACCCGGCCGTGTGAGGTGTCAGTCTGCCCCTACTCGGGGGTGCCTCCCAGTTAGGCTACTCGGGGGTCAGGGATCCACTTGAGGAAGCAGTCTGTCCATTCTCAGATCTCCAGCTGCGTGCTGGGAGAACAACTACTCTCTTCAAAGCTGTCAGACAGGGACATTTAAGTCTGCAGCGGTTTCTGCTGCCTTTTGTTTGGCTATGCCCTGCCCCCAGAGGTGGAGTCTACAGAGGCAGGCAGGCCTTCTTGAGCTGCAGTAGGCTCCACCCAGTTTGCGCTTCCTGACTGCTTTGTTTACCTACTCAAGCCTCAGCAATGGCGGGCGCCCCTCCCCCAGCCTCCCTGCTGCCTTGCAGTTCGATCTCAGACTGCTGTGCTAGCAATGAGCGAGGCTCCGTGGGTGTAGGACCCTCCGAGCCAGGCGCGGGATATAATCTCCTGGTGTGCTAAGACTGTCGGAAAAGCGCAGTATTAAGGTGGGAGTGACCCAATTTTCCAGGTGCTGTCCATCACCCCTTTCCTTAGCTAGGAAAGGGAATTCCCCGACCCTTGTGCTTCCCGGGGGAGGCGATGCCTCACCCTGCTTCGGCTCAGGCTCGATGCACTGCACCCACTGTCCTGCACCCACTGTCTGACAATCCCCAGTGAGATGCACCTGGTACCTCAGTTGGAAATGCAGAAATCATTCGTCTTCTGTGTTGCTCATGCTGGGAGCTGTAGACTGGAGCTATTTGGCCATCTTCACTTTTAGCCTTCAAGCTGCCAAGCTAACTTTAGGAGACATTTAGTTTATAGTTTAAATTATAATAGCCCTTCCCCCAAACTCAATCACCTTTGTAAAGCTAATTAGAGACCACTAGGCTAGGGGGCAGAGAGGAGCCTGAATTCTGCTAAGGTGTAGACATAAACAATTGCCAGCCATAATTCTGGAGGTCATAAGATATGCAACTTCCCCAATTACTCCTTCAGATAACATCACTACTGTAGAACCTAAGATTGACCTTTTGGGATACTTTCTCAGGTTTCTTGCATGTCTGACACCCATGCTTTACCTGGACCTACTGATGAACAGCTCCTGTGGCCTCACCCAGGAGTGATTCAGCATGCAAGAAGATCATTTCCCATATCCCTATGATTGCACCTGAACCAATTGGCAGCAAGCACCCACTGTCTAGCCACCCCCACCCTTTCCCCCAAATTACCTTTGAAAAACTCCTAATCTATAAGCCTTTGATGAGACTGATTTGAGTGATAACTCCATCTCCCACATGGCGTGGCTGGCCTGGCATCAGTTGAACTCTCCACTGCAATGCTGAGATTTTTTTTTTTTTTTGAGACAGAGTCTTGCTCTGTTGCCCAGGCTGGAGTGCAGTGAAGTGATCTTGGCTCACTGCAATCTCTGCCTCCTGGGTTCAAGTGATTCTCCCACCTCAGCCTCCCAAGTAGCTGGGATTACAGGCGCACACCACCACACTGGGCTAATTTTTGTTTATTTAGTAGAGACACGGTTTCATCATGTTGGCCAGGCTGGCCTCGAGCTCGTGACCGCAAGTGATCTGCCTGCCTCAGCCTCCCAAAGTGCTGGGATTACAGGCATGAGCCACTGCAGCTGGCCCAATGCTGAGAATTGATTTTCTTCATGCAGTGGGCAGGAAGAACCCGTCAGGCAGTTACAATACGAGTTCCAGGCCAGGCACCATGGCTCACGCCTGTAATCCCAACACTTTGAAAGGCCAAGGTGGGCTGATCACTTGAGCCCAGGAGTCGCAGACCAGCCTAAGCAACATGGTGAAACCACATCTCTATTAAAAAGTACAAAAAATTAGCCAGGCATGGTCCCATGTATCTGTAGTCCTAGCTACTCAGGAGGCTGAGGTGGGAGGATCATCTGAGCCTGGGAAGTTGAGGCTGCAGGGATCCATGATCATGTCAGAGGTGTTTGAACCACAGCAACTCCATCTTGAGTAGGCGCTGGGTAAAATAAGGCCGAGACCTACTGGGCTGCATTCCCAGAAGGTTAGGTATTCTAAGTCACAGAATGAGATAGGTCAGCACAATGTACAGTCACAAAGACCTTGCTGATAAAAGGATGTGGTAAAGAAGCTGGCCAAAACCCACCAAAACCAAGATGGTGAGGAGAGTGACCTCTGGTGGTCCTACTGCGCATTATATGCTAATTAAATACATTAGCATGCAAAAAGACATGCCCACCAGTGCCACGACAGTTTACAAATGCCATAGCAATGTTAGGAAGTTACCCTATAAGGTCTAAAAGGGGGAGGAACCCTCAGTTCCAGGAATTGCCCATCCTTTCCTTCCCCCGCCCCCCCACCCCCTCGCCCCCAAAAAACTCATGAATAATCCACCCCTTGTTTAGCATATACTCAAGAAATAACCATAAAAATAGCCAACTAGCAGCCCTCAGGGCCACTATGCCTACAGAGTAGCCATTCTTTTATTCCTTTACTTTCTTAGCTTGCTTTCACTTTACTCAAATTCTTTCCTTACCCAAATTCTTTCTTACTCGAGGTCTAAGAACCCTCTTGGGGTCTGGATTGGGACCCCTTTCCGGTAACAATTGTGCCACTGCACTCCAGCCTGGGTGACGGGAGTGAGACGGTGTCTCACAGAAAGAAAAAGAGAGAGAGTTCCAGGAGAAATCGTGTGTGTGTGTGTGTGTGTGTGTGTGTGTGTGTGTGTGTGTGTGTGTTGGAGGTTGGGGTGGGGGGCGGTTGGGGGGTAGTCCTGGAAGTGTTAGGTGTTAGGGAATCATTAAATAAATAGTTCAAGTAAGTAAATTTCCCCAAACTAAAGAATAAACATTTCCAAAATCATAGCAGCCATGGAGAGTGCAGCCCAACAGGTGAAAATATCCCCATCCAAGGTACCTCACCATGACATTCAGGGACCAGGGGACTGGAATGTTGGGGCTCAGACCACCACCCCAAAATATGACTGTGGAAGATGAGAATTAATGCCACCTCAAAATATACTTTGGCATATTTTGAGATGGCTATTCCAAGAAACTAAAGACACAGGAATAGCTCTGAAAAGATCTCCTTTTGTGAAAGAAATTTATGAAAGAATTTTGTAAAAGGAAATCTACATAGCAAATAGCAGATGCAAGCAGAGGCTTTCTCTGAGCCCCCCTTATCTGCCTAGAGATGGAACTAGGAAAAATCATATCACAGGAAGAAGAGATTGTGGGCCGACACGTCCCAGATAGAGATGACCACAGGTGGCCACCCTTCTGAAGGGTGCTACCTGAGAGACTTTATCTGCATAAGGCAACCTTTGTGGGCTGTGCATTTCCTCCCCTTTCCCTTCTAGAATTTGTGCTGTGACCTCCTCTCTCCGCACCCCCACCAAGTGCAGCACCAGGTGTACCCTCTCCACACCCTCTCTGCACCCCCACCAAGCCCCAGGTCCCCTATTCCTTTCCATGGCCTCAAGATGGTATACACACTGGCTCTTCTGGGAGTTTCATATTTTGTGAGGCCTCCATGCATATGTGCACATAATAAATTTGTGTGTCTTTCCTCTTGTTAATCTGTCTACTGTCAAGTTTATTCCAGAGACAAATTATTGAACTTTCAGAGGGTGAACGAAAAGTTCCCCTTTCCCCTACAGAAAAAAGAAAATATCCTTAAAGAACCCATTCTCTTATTTCTGGAAGGTATCATTTAGCTCATGGTGGATAGGAATCTTACAGGTTGAAACAGCATTTCTAGTAGAATTGTCACAAGGATTTTGGTTCACTTAAGAAGTTCATAAAGAAGTTCTAAGGATGCTAGACTATCTTTTTTTGGTAATGTAAAAGTAATAAAGGGTCATTACAGAAAACATGAATTTCAGAAAAGTATAAAGAAGAAAAGCAACAGCTATAATTGAACAACCCTGAAATAAATACTGTAACTGTTTTGGATTGCTTCCTTCTTGTGCGTGAAGTTTTTTTCCCCCATATAGCACCTCCATATCCTTTAATAATATTTATCATTAAACATAGCTGAAACTATACTTGTGAACAGTTTTGGAGTGCTGTAGTGCAATGGCTGGATATCAGCTCACTGCAGCCTCAACTTACCCAGGCTCAGATGATCCTTCCACCTCAGCTTCCTGAATAGCTGGGACTACAGTCATGCACCACCACACCCAGATCAGTTTTGTATTTTCTTCTTTTTTTTTTTTTTTTGAGATGGAGTCTCACTCTGTGGCCCAGGCTGGAGTGCAGTGGCGCAATCTCGGCTCACTGCAAGCTCCACCTTCTGGGTTCACGCCATTCTCCTGCCTCAGCCTCCTCAGTAGCTGGGACTACAGGCGCCCGCCACCACGCCCGGCTAATTTTTTATATTTTTAGTAGAGACAGGGTTTTACCGTGTTAGCCAGGATGGTCTCAATCTCCTGACCTTGTGATCCGCCCGCCTCGGCCTCCCAAAGTGCTGGGATTACAGGCATGAGCCACCGTGCCCAGCCCAGTTTTGTATTTTCTGTAGAAATGGGGTTTCACCATATTATCCAGGCTGGTCTCGAATTCCTGGGCTCAGCTGATCCACCAATCTCAGCCTCCCAAAGTGCTGGGAATACAGGCATGAGCCATTGTATCTGGCCCAGTTTTACAATGTTATGTACAAAGCCTCAAAGGTGAAGGATGCAGTGAGCCATGTTCACGCCAAAAAAAAGAAAAAAAAGAAACAGGTCACAAAGTCCCTGCTAATAAGACTGGTTGCGGTAAAGAAGCCAGCCAAAACCCACCAAAACCAAGATGGCAATAAAAGTGATCTCTGGTCATCCTCACTGCTCAAAATACACTAATTATAATGTATTAGCATGGTAAAACACAGGCCCACCAGTGCCATGACAGTTTACAAATGTCTGGAAGTTACCCTATATGGTCTTAAGCGGGGAGAAACCCTTAGTTCTAGAGATTGCCTGCCCCTTTTCCAGAATGTTCATGAATAATCTACCCCTTATTTAGCATATGATCAAGAAATAACTATAAGTATACTCAGTGGGGCAGCCCATGCCACTACTGTGCCTATGGAGTAGCCAGCCATTCTTTTGTTTCTTTACTTCTCTAATAAACTTGCTTTCACTTTACTCTATGAACTCGCCCCGAATTCTTTCTTGCACAAGGTCCAAGAACCCTCTCTTGGGGTCTGGATTGGAACCCCTTTCCAGTAACACAATGGGTTCATTTTGCCTGCTGCCCAGATAGAGCCAGATCGGGACCTCTTTCCAGTAACACAATGGTTCATTTTGCTTGCTGCCCAGATAGAGCCAATCTGTCAAGACAGAGAAACTGCACTGGGGAGAGACTTTCATTCACGGCTGAATGAGAGACTGGAGTTTTATTACTCAAAACACTCTCTCCAAAAATTCAGACTAGGGTTTTTCAAGGATAGTTTGGTGGGCAGCAGGGCCAGGGAATGGGGAGTGCCCATTGGTTGGGTCAGAGATGAGATCTTATCTCTGTTGAAGCTATCCTCTTGGGCTGAAGTGATTCCTGGGTGGGGACCACAGGAACAGCTGGCAGGTCTGAGTGGCAGTCGTCAGAAATGCAAAAATCTGGCCGGGCATGGTGGCTTACACCAGTAATCCCAGCACTCTGGGAGGCTGAGGTGGACAGATCACCTGAGGTCAGGAGTTTGAGATTGGCCTGGCCAACATGGTGAAACCCCATCTCCACTAAAAATACAAAAATTAGCCAGGCGTGGTTGCGCACACCTGTAATCCCAGCTACTTGGGAGTCTGAGACAGGAGAATCGCTTGAACCAAGGAGGCGGAGGTTGCAGTGAGCCGAGATGGGGTGCCACTGCACTCAAGCCTGGGCAACAGAGTGAGATTCCACCTCAAAAAAAAAAAAAAGAAGAAGAAAAAAAAAAGAAATGCAAAAACCTGAAAAGACACCTCAAAAGGCCAATCTTAGGTTCTACAATAGTGATGTTATTGCAGAAGTAACTGGGGAATTGCCAATCTTGTGGCTAATTTATTCGTCCTAAAAAGACACTCTGGCACCAGGCAAGAAGAGGGTTTATTTCAGGAAAGAGCTGTTATCATCATTTCAAAGTTAAACTATAAACTAAATTCCTCCCAAAGTTAGTTCAGCCTAAAGTTAGTTCAGGAATGAACAAGGGTAGCTTGGAGGTTAGAAGCAAGATAT
Source organism: Pongo pygmaeus (assembly GCF_028885625.2). NCBI lineage: Eukaryota > Metazoa > Chordata > Mammalia > Primates > Hominidae > Pongo > Pongo pygmaeus. The sequence goes on along the minus strand of NC_085930.1, from coordinate 138,562,111 downwards.
AGTCCATTAGGTCAGATTTATTTCACTGTTGTAATTTTCTCACTGTTATATTTTGCAAAGGTGGTTTCAGGACTTCAGGAATATGCCACCATGACTGGCTTTTAAAATTTTTTTGTAGGGGTCTCATTATGTATCCCAGGTTGGTCTCCCAACTCCTGGTCTCAAGCGATCTTCTTGTCTTCAGCCTCCCAAAGTGCTGGGATTATAGGTATGAGCCACCGTGCTGGGCCTCATTTAATTTATAATTATTTCTAATTAGGATTGACCATTTGGCGCATTTTGTCAGCAGTTTATTTCTTTCAGGAGTTGTCTCATTTTGCCAGTCCTGATATTTTTCTTATAGATCTAGACATGTTTGGCAACATGCTCCAAGGAGCTACGTGTCATGTTCTCATCTCCATGGCCATGCCCCAGACCAGAGAATATAATGCCTCCACTGTGAAAATATTCTTTCTAAAGGACAGTGACAGTTATGGCACTCACGTTTTCCACAGCGTTTCTTCCTCTTTTTCCTTCTGCTGGTTTTCTGAGTGTTTGTATTTGTTTTCCTAGTTTATCTTACTCTGGCTGAGTGAACATATGACTGGAGCTGTTTCTCTACCTTCCAGCACATGCGCATGTTACTGGGAAGGGGTCCCAATCCAGACCCCAAGAGACGGTTCTTGGATCTAGCATAATAAATAATTCAGAGTCCATAAAGTGAAAGCAAATTTATAGGAAAGTAAATGAATAAAGAATGGTCACTCAACACAGCAGCCCCAAGGGCTGCTGGTTGCCCATTTTTGTGGTTATTTCTTGATTATATGCTAAACAAGGGGTAGATTATTCATGCCTCCCCTTTTTAGATCATAAAGGGCAACTTCCTGACATTGCCATGGCATTCGTAAACTGTGATGGGGCTGGTGGACTGTAGCACTGAGGATGACCAGCGGTCACTCTCGTCGCCATCTTGGTTTTGCTGGGATTTGGCTGGCTTCTTTATTACAACCTGCTTTATAAGCATGGTTTTTATGACCTATATCTTATGCTGACCTCCTGTCTCGTCCTATGACTAAGAATGCCTTAACCTCCTGGGAATGCAGCCCAGCAGGTCTCAGCCTCATTCTACTCAGCCCCTATTCAAAATGGAGTTGCTCTGGTTCAAATGCCTCTGATACCCACTATCCCTTCACCCCTACCCTGCACTCTAGCCATAGTGATCCCAGAGTGCCCTGCACACAGCTGGTACCCACTGAACAAAATTTAATGAAATACCACACATTTGAGGAGGACACGAAGAAAAAGTGAAAAACATCTAATTTATTTTACTTATTTATTTGAGACAGAGTTTTGCTCTTGTCACACAGGCTGGAGTACAGTGATGCGATCTAGGCTCACTGGAACCTCTGCCTCCCAGGTTCAAGCAATTCATCTGCCTCAGCCTCCCGAGTACCTGGGATTACAGATGCGCACCATCATGCCCAGCCAATTTTTTTTTTTTTTTTAAGTAGAGACAGGGCCTCACCATGTTGGCTAGGCTGGTCTCGAACTCCTGACTTCAGGTGATCCGCCTGCCTCGGCCTCCCAAAGTGCTGGGATTACAGGCGTAAGCCACCTTGCCCTGCCCTTATTTTTAAATTTTTATTTATTTATTTATTTTAAAGACAGGGTCCTGCTATGTTGCTCAGGCTGGAGTGCAGTGGCTGGTTTATTCACAGGTGAGATCATAGTGCACTGTAGCCTTGAACATCTGGCCTCAAGTGATTCTCCTGCCTCAGCTTCCCAAGTAACTGGGACTACAGGCATGTGCTACTGTGCCCTACTAATTTTCTTTTTAATAGAACATTTGGTTTCAGTAGCAGAACTTACTTAAATTTGTGAGAAATGTCTGTTCCCCAATAGAGAACATGGCCCTGCAAAACAGTCTTGGTTTACTCATTTCACAATTTTCCCTTCCTCAGTTGACAACTGTGAAATAGGGAACCAAATGCTATCAAAGATAGCTACAAATAATATCTGCGTGAGGCAGACAATTATCTGTGCTGCAGACCCTTCCCTGCTTTGGCCTTAATTCCAAACAACAGTAAAAGCAAATCCACAAAACCATTTGGGGATAGGAAAGTACAAAGGGGTATTTACTCATAGGAAAAAAAAATTAGGACCCTTCATCGGTGTCCAGCACGTATTTATGCTCCCTAGTGTCCTGGGGGCCTTGCCGACGCCTTTCGAGCCCATCACAGACATTACCTTAAAATGCTTCCCAAATTTAACTGAAAGTAAACACCTTCAGTAGCGAAAGTCGACTGAACATTAGGTAAAAGCACCCTTGCTTTCTAATCTCCAGTGAGGCCAAAATTGATCTTATGAGCTCATAAGTTGATCTAGAAAACACATTTGTAATAAATATTTTCTATGGTCTTCAATGACAATTAAAAAATGGACACTATATAACTAAGATGGGATTGATTTTATGAGCTTATAAGTTGATCTAGAAAACACATTTGTAATAAATATTTTCCATGCTCTTCAGTAACAATAAAAAAAGAACACTATGTAACTAATTAAGATGGGAGTAGAAGGCCAATAAAAACATCTAGTGTCTAGCACCACCTTGTGGTACAACATTCAAATCCTGAGCCCTTGCAAGGACCCCAAGATTAAACCTTCTTGAAAAACAGTTGGTTCATGAGCTGCTCTATCATTTTGACGTAACAATATACTTTCTGGAGAAATACAAAATAATAGAAATAACTAACACTTGACTGGTATTTTATAGTAAACCAAGCACTCCCATCTGAATGATCTCACTTAATCCTGGCAGCAGCCCTGCCAGGTACTAGGTACTAAGATCTGTCTTAGACATGTGAAGTCTGAAGTTCAAAGAAGTTGGTAGTTTGTACTGGGCAAGTCCTGCACTTGAACACATTTATTCATATTCCAAATCCTGTAATAAAATTGTATTAGCACTATTGTATGGAGTATGTGTGTGTGTGTGCGCGTATATATATATATATATGCGCACACACACACACATACACACACATCATCACTATACTATATGTATTAATATATGTGAAAAGTTCAAAAGAAACATATAGTACTATATAGGATATTTTAATATAATATAGTATTTATACTATTTTTTATAGTACTGTTAGTCAGTACCACTACGTTTCTGGGGGATGTTTTCTGGCTGTGAAGACAAGGCAATATTGGTTGACTCTTTGTAGTCTATATGATTCCACAGAGTTTGCTACTAAACCAACCATGGTCTTGCTTTCCTGGTCCCTAAGCACCCAAACATGGGAGAACCTGATCCTCTGTTGTATTAATTTAGGGTGCACTGATGGAAATGTGTCCAGGGAGAATGAACACAAGGACCTAGAGGCAATGAGACTGAAGCCATTTTTATGTTTGGGCTTTAAAATGCTTGTGAACCAATCTACTGGCTCATAGTTAAAATACTGATGGACTGGGTCACCTCATTAATTTAACAAGAAGTACATTTTACAATCAATATATCTTAAAGTTGGCAGCTGCCTGGGCCCACTTCCAACCCTGGCCCAGCCATGAAAAAAAAAAAAACAACTTAGTTTTAGATATATATATATACATATATAGAGAGAGAGAGAGAGACAGAGACAGAGACAGAGAGAGATGGAGTCTCACTCTGTTACCGAGGCTACAGTGCAATGGCGCGATCTTGGCTCACTGCAACCGCCACCTCCCAGGTTCCTGCCTCAGCTTCTTGAGTAGCTGAGACTAAAGGCACCATGCCCAGCTAATTTTTTGTATTTTTAGTAGAGACAAGATTTTGCCATGTTGGCCAAGCTAGTCTCGAACTCCTGACTTCAGATGATCCACCCGCCTCAGCCTCCCAAAATGCTGGGATTACAGGCATGAGCCACCACGACCAGCCAGTTAATCTTAATGTATCTTAAATATATGAGAGGCCACTTGCTCAGTGTCAGGGGTCGGCGTGTCATTAAACCAGCTTTAAATATTGTTTTTATTGTTTATTTTTTGAGACAGAATCTTACTCTGTCACCCAGGCTGGAGTGCAGTGGCACAATCTGGGCTCACTGCAACCTCCACCTCCTGGGTTTAAGTGAGCCTCAGACTCTCAATTAGCTGGGACTACAGTGGACTACAGACATGCACCACCACGCCCAGCTAATTTTTGTATTTTTAGCAGAGACAGGGTTTCAACATGTTGGCCAGGCTGGTTTCCAACTTTTGGCCTCATGTGATCTGCCCACCCCAGCCTCCCAAAGTGCTGGGATTACAGGCATGAGCCACCACGCCCAGCTTCACCTTTAAATATTCTAAATGAAAACTTTTGCAGCCTGGCTTTATGGGATTAGAATTTGGGGCATAATTACTCCTGTGGGTAGAGACAACTCCAAGTTGTGTTTGGAGGAAACTGTTGGCCCCATTCACAGGTATATGCCCAGCCAACCACTGGCAAAAGAGGACTTCATCAACCTGTTTTGCTTTCTCTGAAGTCATTCTTACTTGTCTCTTGGCCGGACAGTCTGCCCAATAGCTACCCTTCTAAGGGACAATAACCTAGACCTCCTGGTTCCTAGATTCACATCAAACCCTCCACTGAGAACACTATTGATGGAAAACTGACCGAAGGACCAACAGCCCGTTAGTCTTCTAGGGATTCTAAAACCCATCTAGACCATCCCCTTTCAGTCCTCTTCATCCACTTATTTGACTAGTCCTTTGGGGGTTATATCTATGTTAAGCTATATTATCAGAAACAATGCTTTGATACTTGTGTTTATTATTGGTAAAGCTGTTAAGTTTGCTATGTTATAGTGTTCTCTTTATGGGAACTAGAGGGAAAGGTTCCTTAGATCTCCAGATTAGGGGTAGCTGCCTCAGGTTTATCGCATGGAGTCTGAACTTGATCTTGTTTCCTTCTTTACGCTGACCACTAGGAAGCAAAATCTGTTATTTATCCTTAAGTGTATAAGACCTGCTGTAATGCAGTTTGTGTGGATAAGATTATTTTCCTGGCCTCAACTTTTATTTTCCTTTAGCCCAATTTCCCTACTTAAAATCATGTAATTTTTGTATTTTTGTAAGTTGTCCTTAAACTCTTTTGGGGAGAATTTTAAAAATAGAAAAAAAACTACTCTCTGGTGTTAGACTTCAGAATAGAGGATATCCTTGTGGGGACAGTGACTGGAACGAGACACAGGGGTGGGGTGGGTTCTGGGGTGCCAGTCATGCTGGACGCGTCATACAGGTATGTTCACTCTGTGATATCAGTGAGCTATACCTATGATTTGTGCACTTTTCTGTATGTACGTTAAGCTTCTATGTTCAAAAAATGAGGGGAAATGATACTCATGTGCTATATGTACTTCCCTTAATCCTCTGAACACTTTTACGTTAGTAGTTATCCCCATTATAAAAACGAGGAATGTGAGGTTCAAACAGGTTAAGGAATGAGGCCAAAATTCCAAATGACTTCTGATAACAAAAGCACAGGCTTATCCTACTACACTACACTGCTCCTTGCTCTTTTTTTTTTTTTAATTGGACACGGGGTCTCGCTCTGCACCCAGGCTGTAGTGCAGTGGTGTGATAATGGCTCACTCCATCGCTACAGCCTCCAACTCCTGGGCTCATGCGATCCTTCAACCTCAGTCTCCCAAGTAGCTGGGACTACAGGCATACACCACCACACCTGGCTAATTTTCTTATTTTTTTCATAGAGATGGGGTCTTGCTACATCACCCAGGATCCCACTTTCCTACTTTAAATGGCCTGTCTTTATTCAGCTTAGCCACTAAAATCCAAGAAACATCGGTCAGACCTAGTAGAGACATAGGTGAAAGGACTTCTACGGAGGGGGCAGCGGGCAGCATCTGAGGCTGAAGCTGGCTGTGGGATTCATTTGGCAGAGGGGGCTTTGGGAGAGAGCACTGGACTGAAAGTGCGGAGCTTGAGGCTGCTTCTGGACAGGGCTGGATTCTCACTGTGAGAAGGCCCATGAGGCCCCCTATAGGTCCACCTTCTTTACAAGTTCCATCAGCCCCTCCCAAGAAGTTGAGGACAGATGGCAGAATCACAACACCCAGGAAGCACAGTCTGAGCCCTGCTGCCTGCCCCTCTTCTCTTCAGGAGCCAGGATTTATTCTGATTGTACAGAACCACTATGACTATTATCCAACCCCTTCACACTGGGACCCCTCCTCCAGATGTGGTTGGAGTTGAGGGGCCCAGGCCTGCTGCATGTGCAGTCCAGTCATGTACTCAAGACAGGGTTCTCACAGCTTTCCGCAGAAAGGCAAACAGAAAGGCTTACAGGCTTAACTCGTGAGCAGAACAAAATAACCTGGATTTTACTTCATAAAGGAAAAGTCATTAAAAGGCAATGATTGGGAAACAGGTCAGCAGACCAATTTAGGGATTTCCCCATATTCCACAACACTAGCTATGTGATTTTGGACTCATCATTTACCCCTTGCTACTGCTTCCTCATTTCCCAATAGGGAGTTGGAATGTCCATTCTAAAGCCCCTCTCAACTCTGAAATTCTAACTCTAAACTAGACACCAGTCATCTTCTCCGAGAAACAGCACTGGACAAATGGGGCAGAGGGGAGGACAGGTGATGGCCATTCCCTCTCTCTCCCCCAGGGCAAACAGTGTGGCAAGGAACTGGCCCAGTGATAAGGGGTCTCAGCAATCAGATAGGGAGCCATGGAGGGTTCTTGAGCACAGACAGAGCAAAAGTGGTATTTGTGGAACACTGGTTTTGAAGAAATACATAACTGAACTAAAGGGGAGACCAATGGGCAAATATAACTGGAAAAAGAAGAAAACAGAACAATCCTTTAGACTAGAAATATATATGAGTGTCTTATTTTAGTCTACTTGGCCTCATTTTTCCCCATGTTTGTCTGACACGTTTCCTGGAGGAACACTCACAGTCACATGAGTAATGACAAGAATCTCTTTACGTGCTACAGGGTCCTTAGGCTTTTCTTTGTGAAATTTTACAGCGAACAATATGGCTAAATTATGTTATTCTAGAAAACTTTCACTACTTTTCAGGCCTTGAAGTTTTATTTACCTGTCTCTAACACACACACATACACTTCCTATTTTTTAATACAAAAAGTACATAGTAGCCCCCCTTATCTGCGGGTGGTATGTTTCAAGACCCCCAGTGGTTGCCTGAAACCAAGATGGTACCAAACTCTAAAAAAAAGAACAACTTTAACAATATACTGTAATAAAAGTTATACGAATGTGATCTTCCAAATTTTTTTTTTTTTGAGACAGACTTTTGCTCTGTCACCCAGGCTGGAGTGCAGTAGCGTGATCTCGACTTACTGCAACCTCCACCTTCCAGGCTCAAGCTAACCTCCCACCCCAGCTGGGACTACAGGCACATGCCACCACATCTGGCTAATTTTTGTATTTTAGTAGAGATGAAGTTTCACCATGTTGCCCACACTGGTCTTGAACTCCTGGGCTCAAGGGATCTGCTGGCCTTGGCCTCCCAAAGTGCTGGGGTTATAGGCGTGAGCCTATAACCCTCAAAATATCTTAAGAAAAGTAACTGACTGCAGTTGAAAACAGGTAATTGAAATTGTGGTAAGTGAAACCATGGATAAAGCGGGACTACTGTACATGCTCATTAAAAAAAATTAAGGGCCAGGCATGGTGGCTCACACCTGTAGTCCTAGCTACTCAGGAGGCTGAGGCAGGAAGACTGCTTGAGCCCAGGGGGGGTTGAGGCTACAATGAGCTGTGATCACACGCCACTGCACTCCAGCCTGCGTACCACAAGATCCTGTCTCAAAAAATATATAAAGTAAAAAGAGTGATTTTATTTATTTATGAAACAGGGTCTCACTCTGTCGCCCAGGCTGGAGTGCAATGGCATGATCTCGGCTCACTGCAACCTCCGCCTCTTGGGTTCAAGCGACTCTCTTGCCTCAGCCTCCTAAGTAGCTGGGATTACAGGCACTCGCCACCATGCCCAGCTAACTTTTTTGTATTTTTAGTAGAGATGGGGTCTCACCATGTTGGCCAGGCTGGTCTCAAACTCCTGACCTCAGATGATCCCCCAACCTCGGCCTCCCGAAGTGCTGGGATTACAGGCATGAGCCACCGCACCCAGACGAAAGAGTGATTTTAAATTTTCCTCTTCAAGGGGAGATATGAATGCCAACCTCATGAAAGGTCAGGACTTAGGATCCAGGCCCAGGGACCACAGGAGATGGGTTCTTAGGAGGCTTTAGAAATTTGCTCTGAAGGAAAATTCTTGGCACACACAGGCCTTCTTTTTTATTCACCGTCTCTCGAAACACATACTCGTTTACCACTTCTTCATAACCTGTGTCCATAAAGAGCTGAGCCAGGAATTCTGTAAGACAAGCATCAACAATGCTCAAAAGTCTTCATAACATTACATTTGCTTTGCAGTCCTTGAGGAGGGATAGAAGGCTGAGGCTATTTTAATATTTTTTTAAATGAAAACCTCAATGCTAAAATTTAAAGGTTTTGATTTGGGAACTAATACACTCCTTCTCCTCTTCTACCCAAACAGAAACCTCCAATTAAACAATTAAATCAGAACAAGGTGAAGGACAACCTGGTGTGCGCATCTTGCCTTATTATGAATTCTCAAATACAAAAGCCCAAGTAAAAAGAAACATTTCCAAATAGGTTATATTCCTTTTTTTTTTTAATTAAAAAAAAATTTTTTTTTTGAGACACAGTGTCGCTGTGTCACCCAGGCTAGAGCAGTGGCACGATCTCGGCTCACTGCAACCTCCGCTTCCTGGGCTTAAGTGATTCTCCTGCCTCAGCCTCTTAAGTAGCTGGGACTACAGGCACACACTACCATGCCTGGTTAATTTTTTTGTATTTTTAGTAGAGACAGGGTTTCGCCATGTTGGCCAGGCTGGTCTCAAACCCCTGACCTCAAATGATCCCCCAGTCTTGGCCTCCCAAAGTGCTGAGATAACATGCATGAGCCACTGGGCCCGGCCGATTAGATTTATTTTTAAAAATCATCTTATTGTTTCCCATCTCTGAACAAAAACATAAAAATTGGCTATACTCCTACAAGGTCTACATGTGCTCAATTTGTTTACATCAAACATCTTATTCATCCTAACACGAAGAAGGAAAATTTGTGATCAGAGTGGAGAAAAACACCCAGTGGTGACCTAGCTCCAGGAAAATCTAACCCAAATAATACATCACTACACATTAAATGAAACAAATAGAATAAATGGTGAGGCAGCAAAAATAAAGACACTTACTAAGAGCATTGCTCCAGAGAACATGCTCTGAAGCACTCGGCAGATATCACTGAATCTTCTCAATATTTACAATTAGTTTAAATTTTACGAATTAAAACATCTTTTGAATTTTAATCTATTTTGATAATTTTGCATTTTTTTTGTTTTGATTTGTTTTTTTGAGATAGGCTTCTCGCTCTGTCGCCCAGGCTGGAGGGCAGTGGTATGATCATAGCTCACTGCAGCCTCTATCTTCTGGGCCAAATGATCCTCTTGCCTCAGCCTCCTAAGCAGCTGGGACCACAAGTGCATGCCACCACTCCTGGCTATTTTTTTTTTTTTTAATTTTTAGTAGAGAGAAAGTTTCACTGTTGCCCAGGCTGGTCTCGAACTCCTGAGCTCAAGTGATCCTTCTATCTCAGTCTCCCAAATAATTTTGCAGCTTTAATAGTAATCACTCAATTTTAATTCATTTTGGTATCTAAAAGAATATTTCATTTCAAGAAGAAAAATGTTAAAATAGAGGTTAAGGTAATTATCTTCCTGTCTAGATGATTAGGTAGACTATGTTCAAGACACCTAAAAGACCGAAATAATGTTCCACATTTTCTTATCAAAAATGACTTTTTAAATACCTCTTTAGGCTGGGCATGGTGGCTCACGCCTGCAGTCCCAGAATTTTGGGAGGCTGAAGTGGGCAGATCACTTGAGACCAGGAGATCGAGACCAGCCTGGTCAACATGGCAAAACCGCATCTCTACTAAAAATACAAAAATTAGTTGGGTGTGGTGGCACACACTTGTAATCCTTGCTACTTGGGAGGCTGAGGCATGAGAATCACTTGAGCCTGGGTGGTGGAGGTTGCAGTGAGCCAAGATCACACCACTGCACTCCACCCTGTAAGACTGTCTCAAAAACAAATAAACGCCTCTTTACAGCCAATTTGCATATTTATTTTAAAACAGATCTAGGACAGGCATGGTGACTAACACCTGTAATCCCACCACTTTTGGAGGCTGAGACAGATGGATCACTTGAGCTCAGGAGTTCAAGACCAGCATGGGCAACATGGTGAAACCCCGACTCTACCAAAAATACAAGAAATTAGCCAGCCATGGTAGCATGTGTCTGTGGTCCCAGCTACTCGGGAGGCTTCGGTGGATCACTTGAGTCTGGAAGGTGGAGGCTGCAGTGAGCCGAGATCACACCACTGCACTCCAGCCTGGGTGACAGAATTAGACTCTGTCTCAAAAACAACAAAAAAACCAAACCCCAAAACAGATCCAATCAATTCTACAGAAAAAGGTTTCCTGACTTCGTGCCATGGGAAAGTAATCTCAAGGCATTATACTGTCAAATTTGCTTTATTTTTAACTGGACAAGAAGTTTCTGACTTGCCCTCCCTCTTATTCCAGCACAATTCCTAGTAGGGAATCCACATGGCATGTCAGAGGCTGTTCATTAACCCAAGCTCATTAGGGGAGTCACTGACACCAGAGAAGGCTTGTGAGCTCTTCAAGGGCAGGGGCCAGGTCTGTGCCTTACAGGTGCTGGGTAAATATTGTGCAGTAGAGGGCTTGTTTCAGGGTCTCGTGCACATGTCGCAAGCCTTCTCCAAGCAGCCTTGCAGTGATAATGCAATCAAATAAACAGAAACAAAGAATAAAACATTTAAAGACTGGATTCCATTCATCTTACCATCAGTAAAAAAATATGATCTGGTCCCATCTTGTCTAACATAAAAGTTTTCTCCAAGTTTGCTGCCGGCTTTAAACCTAAGCATGGCATGATCATACAGCCCGTAGTCACGAAACAAGACACTTTTGCCTGGTTTTAATACCTATGAAACAAAAGCAGGCTGAACATGACTTTGGAGAACCCTGTCAAAATAAAACCTGATTAAGTTAGGACTTAAAATAAATTTGTGATAATTACTAAGGGGACAGACTGAAATGCCCATAATACGGAACCAAAATGGCCTACTACTTAAAAAGATAGTAAGACTGGGCAGGGCTCCATAACACTAAGACGCTTCTTTTTTTTTTTTTTTTTTTGAGATGGAGTCTTGCTCTGTCGCCCAGGCTGGAGTGCAGTGGCATAATCTCAACTCACTGCAACCTCCGTCTCCCATGTTCAAGTGATTCTCGTGTCTCAGCCTCCTGAGTAGCTGGGATTACAGGCGCCCGCCACTATGCCTGGCTAATTTTTGTATTTTAGTAGAGATGAGGTTTCACCATGTTGGCCAGGCTAGTCTCGAACTCCTGACCTCAAGTGATTTGCCCACCTCAGGCTCCCAAAGTGTTGGGATTACAGGCGTGAGCCACCTCGCTCGTCCCTGAAGACAATTCTTGAGTACCTCCAAGAGCACCCTGGAATGTCCAGTGTCACAGGATTAAAATGTTAGAGACCAACCTCGGCAATACAGTGAGACCTCATCTCTACACAAAAATTAAAAATTAGCTGGATGTGGTAGTGTGTCCTGTAGTCCCAACTACTTCAGTGGCTGAGGTGGGAGAATTGCTTGAGCCCAGGAAGTTGAGGCTGCAGTGAGCCACCTCCATGCCACTGCACTCCAGCCTGAGTGACACAGCAAGACCCTGTCTCAAAAATAAATAAATAAATAAAAGTGTTAGAGACAATAAATGAAAGTGTTATCCTCATCGAAGCACTTTCTTCAACATTTTATTCACCATCTCCTAGTACTCAAACTGTATTCAACTGTCACTTAAAAAAAAAAAAAACAGAATGTCCTTTTGGCTCTTTACTGATTCAGGCTGGTTTTCCTCATTCTGAGTCTCAGCTCTCGTTTCATTGTGCCACAATGTATAGCTCAATCACGGTGCTAATGACTGATATATGCCTAGCATTTGACAGCTTAACCATACATTTTCTCATTGTATCTTCACCCAACTGTGGGACAAAGGAATGTGATTATTATTCTCACATGAGATAAGGAAACCAATACTCAACAGGGTTAAGTGATCTGCCAATGATCATACATTAGCTTTTTTTAGAGACAAGGTCTTGCTATGTTGGCCAGGCTGGTTTCAAACTCCTGACCTCAAGTGATTCACCTGCCTTGGCATCCCAAAGTGTTGGGATTACAGGCATGAGCCACCACACCTGGCCAAACTGTGTACTCTTGACCACTAAACCATAACTGCTCTCACCTTATAGCAGGACTCCATGGATCCCAGGTAACTGCAAAATCATCCTTGTCCCGGGGCTGGCGAAGCTCTGAAGAGCAGCCATGGCACTGCACAAATCAGAATTTAGGGTGGATGTTTTATGCCAGAGGACCCCTTTCTATACACTGACTACACAGCCTACCTAGTGAGAATGGAGAGACTATGTGAATCTAGACAGTACATGAGCCTCATGAGGGAAGGTAAGTAAAAGAATCCAACCCTCAAGTGCAGGCCCCAAATCACTAACCTTGTAAATGTTTTGTAAGACAAGGTGCATCTTATCAGGATGAACAGCTGACAGCACAAATATCAACATAACAACATCCACAGACTCTGGAGGTACATGATCCAGAAGATCATCTTTGGTCAGATCACACTGGAATACCTTGCATCTTTCTGTGTCATATAAAGGATTTTGCTAGAGGGGGAAAAAATACAAATGAATTTTAATGCAACCACTATGCTGATACATATAGAAAAATACAACATCAAAAGGCAATCTGATTTCCACTTGTATACATAGAAATTTTTACTTTGTTACCAGATAAAACTGATTAATAAATCACTCACTATAAAGCATGTAATATTCACTACTGCTACAGGGGCAAGACTTCATTTTAATAAATCATTTTTAACTGAGGAGAGAATAAGCGTATCACGTATTCAAAACTGAGCATTTTAGAAGCGTATTATTTCCAGAGGGATGATGATGCAAAACTGGCCTCTGCTTCTTTCTTTTTGTTTTTTAAAGAGACAGGGTCTCACTCTGTCTGCTGGGCTAGAGTGCAGTGGCATGATCATGGCTCACTGCAGCCTTCACCTCCTGAGCCCAAGTCATCCTCCCACTTCAGCCTCCTGAGTAGCTGGAACTACAGGTGTGCACCACTGCATCTGGCTAAATTTTTATTTTTATTTTTGTAAAGATGGGATCTTGCTATGTTGTCCAGGCTAGTCTTGAACTCCTGGCCTCAAGTGATCCTCCCACTTCAGCCTTCCAAAGTGCTGGGATTACAGTCATGAGCCACTATGTCCTGCTGGCCTCTGGCTTCCTTAATCCTCCTTTGAATCATCTGCTTAAAGCCTAAACCCTATGAGAAGCCCTTCTAATTCCCCTTGTTGAGATGCTCCCACAGTTCTTCTGGGGTATATTTTCTCTTTATGCAGCAAGCTAAATAAACTTAACCTTTTTTTGACTACAAATGTGTTCCTGGTACATTTTGGTTGGTAGGCTTCAACACATGTATAGGAGTATTATGAAGAAAAACATTAAACTTCTATTTCATGTAAATGAGGACCTGAATAAATAGATATACAAAGTTACTGGATGGGAAAATTAAATGCAAAATTAAAAAGATGTCAATTCTATTCATAATTCCATTTGTAAATCCAATGCAATCTCAACTGATTCCCAATAGATTTCTAGAAACTTGACAGGGTGAATCTAATTCATCATAAAGTAAAAATCTTTAAGAATAGCCAAGTCAATTTTTAAAATGATGAACAATGAGGTAGGTATGGTGGCTCATGCCTGTAATCCCAGCAACCTGGGAGACTGAAGTGAAAGGATGGCTTGAGTTCAAAGCTGCAGTGAGCTATGATCCGTGCCACTGCAAGCTAGCCTGGACAACAGAGCAAGATCTCACCTTTAAAAAAAATAGGCCAGGTGCGGTGGCTCACACCTGTAATCCCAGCACTTTGGGAGGCCAAGGTGGGTGGATCATGAGGTCAGGAGTTTGAGACCAGCCTGGCCAATATGGTGAAACCCCATCTCTACGAAAAATACAAAAATTAGCTGGGTGTGGTGACCCGCACCTGTAGTCCCAGTTACTTGGGAGACTGAGGCAAAAGAATCACTTGAACCTGGGAGGCAGAGGTTGCAGTGAGCCGAGATCATGCCACTGCACTCCAGCCTGCGCAATAGAGACTCTGTCTCAAAAATAAATAAATAAATAAAATAGAATGAAGAATAATAAAGTAGAAGATACACTACTGGACATCAAAATATATTACAAAACATAGTAATAAAACAACACAGTTTGAGAATGGAGACAAATCTATCACTGAGACAAAACAGAGTCCCTAAACAGACCTGTATATACTGTATATATAAACAGGAATTTTGTATGTTATATGATAAAAGATAGACAAAAGTGACAATTAGATAAAAAGGTAGATAATAAAGATGACAATTATGAGTGAGGAAAAAATTTCTCATTCAATTTACTGTGTTTAGAAGAACTGGCTACCCTCGAGACAAATGACTACCCTTGAGACACAGGCCCACGGTACCAGTTCAAATTTGGAGAAGCAGAACATTAGAGAACAACCCCCTCTCCCACACCCCACCACCGAATCTCCAAGAATACCAGGAAATTGCAGCTGGGAGAGCCACAACAGACAGACTCTTTGGGAAACAGTACAAAGGGAAGACCCAAATCCAAGAGAGGAGACAAAAACAAGTTGCTAGAGGAGTTTGAAGTCTCTGGTGCCCACAGCAACAACAAACCTCACAGGCAGCAACAAAAGACTTCAAACAACAGCCCAATTCCTGACTAGATTGTTACAAATCCCTATCCCTCAGTATCTACTGGCCCTTATAATATATCTAGCTTTAACCAAAAAGTAGAAAACATCCCAGAAGGCAAAAAACATAGTGTGAAGAGAATAAGCCATCACCAGAGCCAGACTCAAATATGACAGATGCTGGATCCAAAAGCTTGGGCATTTAAAATAATTATGATTAAAATGTTAAAGACTCTAATGGAAAAGACAGACAACATGCAAAATCAGATACATAATTTCAGGGATGGAAACTATAAAAAGACTCTAAGAGAAATGCTAAAAACCAAAAATATGGTAACAGAAATGAACACTTTCAATAGGTTCCTCAACAAAACATGTACTGCCTAGGAAACAGTCAGTGAACTTGATGATAGGATAATAGAAATTACACAAACTGAAAATGCAAAAAGGAAAAAAGTGGGGGAATAAACCCTACAACAACAGCATCTAAGGGCTGTGGGGCAATAGAAAATGTTACACACATAACTGGAACCCCAGAGGGAGAAGAGAGAACAAGAGCTAAAGAAAGAATTCGAAGAAATAATGACCCTAATTTTTCCAGATTAAAAAACTAACCAAAATTATAAAATAACTATACAACCAAAAATTATTAAGAGCAATATATAGGTGATTATGTCTAAATCCTAGGAATAGCTGGGCGCAGTGGCTCACACCTGTAATCCCAGCACTTTGGGAGGCTGAGGCAGGAGGATCGCTTGAGCCCAAGAGTTCCAGAGCAGCCTGGGATAGTGAGACCTCATCTCTAAGAAAAATAAAGTAAATCCTAGGAGTAAAGGACTCCTAAACAAGACATAAAATAGAACTTCAAAAGGAAAAGATTAATACTTTGCCATGATAATTTAAATCCTGTGTAGCCTGGGCAACACAGCAGGACCTCATCTCTACAAAAAATTTTTAAAATTAGCCAGGCATGGTGGTGCATGCCCATGGTTCCAGCTCAGGATGCTGAGGATCACCTGAGTCCACAAGGTCGAGGCTGCAGTGAGCTGCAATTTGCACCACTATACTCCAGCCTAGGTGACACAGTGAGACCTTGTCCAAAAATTAAAAAAAAAAAATCCTTGTGTAAAAAAAAAGAGACACCATAAAGTGATGCTGAATAAACTGGAAGAAATGTTTGCAACATACATACCAAAATATCTAGAATCTATCCTAAAAATAAGAAAGAAAATGACAAACCAATAGAAAAATGGGCAGAGGTTATGAATGGACAACTCCTAGTACAAACTCCATGTGGGTGGGAATTTTTGCCTGTCTGTTCACTGTTTAACTCCAGTGCTTAGAACAGTGACTGGCACACATTAAGCTCTCAATAAACAAATGTGGACTAAAGAAACTCACAGCTAACTAATGCTATCAACCTTCCACAAGGCCTTCAACCTCTCTGGTAATAAGGAAAAAACAAATTAAAATATGGAGGCAGTATTTTTTGCCCAAAAGATTGGTAAATATAAAAAAGGCTGATATCAAGTGTTGAGGCAATACAGAAAAAGGTACCTTTACATTATTGGTGAAATTATAAATTAGTATGATCTTTTTGGAAGGAAACTTGGCATTGTCTATTAAAATATACATGAGCATGCTCTTCTTCCAAGGAATTCTGCTTCTTCCATTATTCATCATAGACAAATGTGTACAGACATTTTGGGAACATATATATGATGCTGATCACATTAACCCTATTTGTAAGAGCAAAAAAATAGAAACAATTCAAATAAATATAAATAGGGTAACTGTTTTTCTTTTTTCTTTTCTTTTTTTTTTTTTTGAGACAGTCTCGCTCTATCACCCAGGCTGGAGTGCAGTGGCATGATCTCAGCTTACTGCAAGCTCCGCCTCCCGGGTTCACGGCATTCTCCTGCCTCAGCCTCCCGAGTAGCTGGGACTACAGGCGCCCGCCACCATGCCCGGCTAATTTTTATATTTTTAGTAGAGATGGGGTTTCACCATATTAACCAGGATGGTCTCGATCTCCTGACCTCGTGATCTGTCCACCTCGGCCTCTCAAAGTGCTCAGATTACAGGTGTGAGCCATTGCCCCAGCCGGGTAACTGTTAAAGTATGGTATATCCATTCCACGGAATATTATAACAGGTAAATAAAATCTACATGTACTAACATGAAAAACTCTGCAAAATATAATAATGCAGAATGAGGAAAGCACGTTATGGTAAATATGATACCACCACTATTTTAAAAAATCTACTGTGTATAAAGTGGACAGACTTAAGTCCTTATTTAAAACATCGAGACTTTCTAGATGTTTAGAAGTGCACAAAGTATGTTAAAAGTAAGGTAGTAAATAACACATTTTGTAGATATCCTTTTGTTAAAATTCACTGAAATATTACCTTTTGGAAATGTAATGATCAAACCACTTCTCTAAGCAGTACATATCATTACATCTGTACTGGGTCAGGAGAAAAGGAGGAGAATAAAGTGCAAAGCGCTTTATACCAATGTGCTTACAGTGAGGCAAGATTGACCACTGTACCTTATGTCCATGCATTTTATTTTACTTTGCTATGTATATAGTGTATATGAAGGACAAATGAGTCCTAATTTACAACATCTAGTTCTAGATGTTAAAGAGGTTGACAGCGTATGACCAACGTAGTCAGTAACCTAATACACTGAGTACACTTTGTGTTCAAACTCATAGGAAAGACTGTTCTTAAAAACACTTAGGGAAGTGAAATTGTTAAAGTCCCCTCTAAGCACTACAAATGCTTACACCTATCCACTGAGTTGACAGAGGTGGGAAGGGTTCTATGCCAGAATGTTCGTTCCTATTTAGATGGCACTTTCAAATGGCAGCTTATTACGTATGTGTAACAGTTATTCACATTTTTAGTTCTTAAGAAGGACTATCCTCTGGGAGTGACCTTTGTTAATTGACCTCTTAGAACTAGACATAGTCCTGTACTTAGTCACTGGAATGACAGAAGAGGATGAAGAAGAACAGGTGGAAGGAAGGGCTCTTTGTCAGAATCTCCATATCTAGAAGATGGTTTTAGATGATAACCACAGGTCTATAGGTTCATTTTTAGTAAAGCACCTGTGTTTATTGTGGACAGGGTTTACTATTTTGCAACACCTAAGCTTCATAGATGTCTTGATGTGACAACATATAATAAAAAGCAGAGCTACCCCATAACTATATACATCTACTATGTACCCACAAAATTATTTTTAAAATAGGGCTAGTGAATTTGCCAATTTGCAAATATCTTTTTGTTATAATTGATAGAGAAGATGCATGTTGGACATGGAATTGTTAAACCACCTCTGAGTAATCCATATATGGGGACTTGTTCATTAGTTTGGCAGCAGAGGAGTAGAAGAAAGTATAAAGAGAGAGATGTATGCAGATGTATTCATATTTACATTTTGACAATAGCCACTAATGTATGTGTGTCCCTCTTGGCCGTACTATGGGAATACATTAAGTAATTCAATGGAAACATACATTCTTGGTAATATTTTAGTGGCAAAGATCCCATAATAAATTCTCTTAGAAGCATTATACTTAGTGTTGCTTTATTATAGAAACATTATAGACTACGGAAACATTATACTTAGTGTTGCATTATACTCTGTTGCTTTATGTTTCATTTTAAATTGAGCATTAAGGCAATACAGTCTTCTAAACTCTGCCAATACTTCTACCTAGAGGTCTGTTGCCATTTTTGTCTTCTGTGAAATTTTTGTCCCAAGATAGGTGGAATTATATTTTCTTCTAACAGACTGAGTTGGTGTAGGGTGTTCTTGGTTATTGAAATACTCATATAGCTTTGGGATTTTCAATTAGTAAATATCCATAATGTGTGATAAAACACGATACATACTGCATGATCTTAATCCCATAAAATTGGATACTGTTTCTATGTACACACAGGACCCAGAAGGACAAGTCAAACTGTAAACTGCTTGTGATTGTGGATGACTGTTCTTTGCTTCTTGTGTTTCTCAGTTTCCTACAGTAAACATATTAACTTTTTAAAAATAAAGGGTTGAGTTTTGTTATTTTGAGATAGGGTCCTGCTTTGTCACCCAGGCTGGAGTACAGTGGCATGATCATAGCTCATGCAGCCTCAAACTCCGGGCTCAAGTGATTTTCCCACCTCAGTCTCCCAAACAGCTGCACACGCCACCACACCTGGCTAATTAAAAAAAATTTTTTTGGCCAGGTGCGGTGGCTTATGCCTGTAATCCCAACACTTTGGGAGGCCAGTGGATCACCTGAGGTCAGGAGTTCAAGACCAGCCTGTCCAACATAGTGAAACCCTGTCTGTACTAAAAATACAAAAAAATTAGCCAGGCGTGGTGGCAAGTGCCTGTAATCCCAGCTACTTGGGAGGCTGAGGCAGGAGAACTGCTTGACCCCGGGAGGTGGAGGTTGCAGTGAGCCGAGATCGTGCCACTGCACTCCAGCCTGGGCAATAAGAGTGAAACTCCATCTCAAATTAAAAAATAAAATAAAATTTTTTTTTTGGTAGAGACAGAGTCATACTTTGTTGCCTAGGCTGGTAAGGTTACTTTTTTCAAAAGTCTAATGTGGCTGAGTGTGGTGGCTGACGCTTTTAATCCCAGCACTTTGGAAGGCAGAGGTGGGAGTTAATCCCAGCACTCTGGGAGGCAGAGATGGGAGGATCTCTTGAGCCCAGGAGTTTGAGAACAGCCTAGGCAATGTAGTGAGACCCGTCTCTACAAAAAAATAAAACAATTAGTTGGGTGTGGTGGTGTGCATCTGTAACCCCAGCTACTCAGGAGGCTGAGGTGGGAGGATCACTTGAGCCTGGGAAGTCAAGGCTGCAGTGAGTCATGACTGTGCAACTGCACTCCAGCCTGGGTGACAGAGTGAGACCCTATCTCAAAAAATAAAAAATAAAAATAGGCTGGATGCGGTGGCTGATGCCTGTAATCCCAGAACTTTGGGAGGCCAAGGCAGGCAGATCACTTGAGTTCAGAGAGACCAGGCTGGGCAACATGGAGAAACCCTGTCTCCACAAAAAAATACAAAAATTAGCCAGGGGTGGTAGTATGTGTTTGTAGACCCAGCTGCTTGAGAGGCGGAGGCAGGAGGATCACTTCAGCTCAGGAGTTTGAGGCTGCAGTGAGCTCTAATACACACCACTGCACTCCAGCCTGGGTGACAAAGCAAGACCATGTCAATTAAAAAAATAATAATAAGATTAATTTAAAAAAAAAAAAGCTTAAATTTTAAAAAGTCTAACGAATGCTAAAACTGTGAAAGGTTGATGGGGAACGAGATACTTGCAATGTCACCAAAGTGTCCCCCACATATTGGTTAATGGCAAAGGGAATTTTACAATAGAGGAATTAGGTAGTTACTATCTTAACCCTGTGATCAAAACCAGTAAGATCTCCAGATATTATTGCCTCATGACAGGATGTAATATGCAAGACACAACATTACCTATTAAAGCATTTTTGCCAAAAATATTTTACCTGATTTAAATTTAACTTCTAGTTCACAGATAATATAGAACATAGAGGAATAAATTAAACATAATGCAAATAAACAATGAGACCAATTTGGAAACTTACTATAGAAAATTGGCTTCATCTATCATCAATGTGGAAAGAGGTATGGGGTAGGGCAAGGGTATTTTAGGTCAAGGAGATTTAAAGGACATAAGTGAGCCAGGCGTGGTTGTTCACGCCTGTAATCCCAGCACTTTGGGAGGCCAAGGCGGGTGGATCACCTGAGGCCAGGAGTTTGAGACCAGCCTGGCTAACATGGCGAAATCCCATCTCTACTAAAAATACAAAAATTAGTCAGGAGTGGTGGTGGGCACTTGTAATCCCAGCTACTTGGGAGGCTGAGGCAGGAGAATCACTTGAACCCAGGAGGTGGAGGTTGCAATAAGCTGAGATTGCACCACTGCACTCCAGTCTAGGCGACAGAGCAAGACTCCATCTCAAAAAATAAAATAAAATAAAAAATAAAGGACATAAGTGTAAGAGGTAGTGCTCGACTGGATTATAAACAGCTATAGGCAGGGTGTAATCCCACACTCTGGGAGTCCGAGGAGGGAGGATTGCTTGAGCTCAGGAGTTTGAGACCAGCCTAGGCAACATAGAGAAACCTCATCTCTACAAAAATTTAAAAACCAGCCAGGGTCAGCTGCCATGGCTCGCGCCTGTAATCTCAGCACTTTGGGAGGCTGAGGTGGGAGGATTGCTTGAGCCCAGGAGTTCGAGACCAGCCTGGGCAACACAGTGAGACCTTATCTCTAAAATAAATAAATAAATAAATAAACACTAGCTGGGCACGGTGGCACATGCCTGTAGTCCCAGCTACTTGGGAGACTGAGGTGGGAGGATCTGCTTGAGCCAGGGAGGTCAAGGCTGCGGTGAGTTGTGATTGGGCCACTGCACTCCAGCCTGGGTGAGAGTGAAACCATGTCTCAAACAAAAACCAGCTATAAAAGACACCTGGAAGCCAGGTGCAGTGGCTCATACCTGTAATCCCAGCACTTTGGGAGGCCAGGGCAGGTTGATCACTTGAGCCCAGGAGTTCGAGACCATCCTGGGCAACATAGTGAGACCCCATCTCTACAAAAAATTAAAAAATTGTCTCTGCTACTTGAGAGGCTGAGGTGAAAGAATCGCTTAAGCCCAGGAGGTTGAGGCTGTGGTGAGCCATGTTCATGCCACTGCACTTCAGACTGGGTGACAAAGACCCCATCTCTAAAAAAAGTAAAAAATAAAACTAAAAGACACCAGACACTATTTGGGGAAATCTGAATTTGGAATGGATGTTAATAACATTGGGGGATTATGTTATTTTATTTATTTATTTAAAGACAGTCTTGCTCTGTCACCTAGGCTGGAGTGCAGTGCTGCAATCTTGGCTCACTGCAACCTCCACTTCCCTGACTCAAGTGATCTTCCCACCTTAGCCTCCCAATTAGCTGGGATTACAGGTAAGCACCATCATGCCCAGCTAATTTTTGTATTTTTGGTAGAGACAAGGTTTCACCATGTTGCCCAGGCTGGTCTTGAACTACTGGGTGCAAGCTATCCACCAGCCTCAGGCTCCCAAACTGTTGGGATTACAAGTGTGAACCAACATGGCAGGCCAGATTATAGTTATTTTTGTGAAACATGATAAACTTATTGTGGTTGTGTAGAAAAAGGCCTTTTTTTAGGGGATATGTATGCAAACATTTAGGGGTGAAATGTCTTGACATTTGTAATATACTTTAAAATAGTTCAGCAAAGAAAAATTGTAAAGCAAAGATGTTAATTATATGGATATTATTATGGTATTTTTTCCTGCTTTTCTTGAATAAAGCTGTGTTTCTACATGCACTGTATATGTACGTAAGCAGGAAAACTACGTGTATGGTGACTATAGCTGGTTAGCTCCAGGAAGACTAGAATTGGGCAAATGGGTAAAAAAGGCAGATCAAACAAGATCGGCAAGAAAACAGAAACACAGCAGAATACATAGACGGTGCACCAACCTTAACATATTCAACTGCTCTTGGAGAAAAATCACAGGCATAGGCAAAGATATTCGGATCTTCTTCTAAAAGTGGGAATAAACAGTTTCCAACCCCACAGCCAGCTTCAAGCATTGTTAACTTTTGATCTTCAAACTGGGGAAAGACAGCACAAAGTTATAGTATATCACTTTGCATAATGAAGAAATAAACCAAACTAAAAGGTCCATAATATGAGAGGTGGTCTCTGACCCCATGGAGCAGACGATCAACAAGTGAACTAATAAGCAAAAGCTAATACTGGTACTTCATTTGTCATCCAACATTAACAATTTGGTGTGGAGGAAAAAAACAGCACAATGGCTAACTCGGCTCTGGAGTTAAACTGCCAGCACCCAAATCTCAACTCCTCCCCTGCATTCTATCCTTGGGCAAATCACTTAAACAGCTCTGTGCCTCAATTTTACCTTAGGGACAAATGAGTACAATACTAATACTTACACTTCACAGAACTGGTATAAGGGTCAAATGATAGGCCATGTAGAAAAGAGCCATGGTAAATAGTTACTAACATTAACTATTATTACTATTATTTTGAATCTGTCACTGAAGTCACTTAGTATGAATTTATATTTTTATTTTTTAAATTTTTAATGTTTAAATTTTTTAAAATTCAGAACATAGGGTCTCACTATGCTGCCTAGGCTTGGCTAATTCATGTTGACTATTCACAGGCACAAGCCGCCTGCCTCAGCCTCTGGAGTAGCTGGCAATAGCCACCAGACCTGGCTCTTGAATTTAATATATAATGTTTACAACTATCAGATCAGCTTAAAGAAATAGAAAACGCCCACTAAAGTTCTCTCTCCTATATGTTAACCAAACCAGAAACTGCTAAAACTTTGGTGTTAAGACCAAACAGTATATTTCTCTCCTAAAACGCAAAGTATTTTGATAGGCTTCTTAAATTCTCTACTTCGCACTCTCCCTAGGAATGCAATACAGCACACCTCTTCACATTTTTTTTTTCTTTTGAGACAGAGTCTCGCTCTGTCGCCAGGCTGGAGTGCAGTGGCACGATCTCGGCTCACTGCTATCTCCGCCTCCCAGGTTCAAGCGATTCTCCTGCCTCAGCCTTCCAAGTAGCTGGGACTACAGGCGTGCACCACCACACCCAGCTAATTTTTGTATTTTTAGTAAAGACGGGCGTTTCATCACTTTGGCCAGGATGGTCTCGATCTCTTGACTTTGTGATCCGCCTGCCTCGGCCTCCCCAAGTACTGGGATTACAGGCATGAGCCACGGCACCCTCTTCACATTTTAAATGAAGAACAGCTCAGATAAGGCCTAATATTAGCTTACCTCTCTACATGATCTTAGCTCCTCAAACTCTCTGGTGGTCCAGTGTCTGTCTTTGAAGAAATTAGTGCTATTTCTTTTGTAAAAAAGATCCCAATTTTTCTGAGCCTCTTGTTCCAATTTCTGCTGTTTAAAATCAGACACCAAAGTTTGGTCTCTTTTCAGTTTCTCCTCTTCTTCAGAGGTGAGAATCCTTGCCTGCAGCCCTTTCCTTTGCAAAGAAGCCATCTCTGAAACTGACGGTAACACTTAACACAGCTGAAGATTCTCCATCACCAAATAATATGAATCCACGCTAATGGATCAGATGCATTTCCTGAGGTGAGTTTCACGCCTCAAACAGCATAAAGGGCTTCGCAGAGAAAAGAATGAGATTCTGGTTAGTGGTTACAGTTCAAGACGCCAGGTTCAATTCACCAAATGTTTATGAGATGCAGACTGTACAAAAAAAAATCCTCCCCGCTATATGAGAGGTCACAAAGAAGACAAAGACACAGTCCCTACCTTCAGAGGGCTTACATTCATTCAGTGGCCAGGACTATCTCATGCACCATACTTTTATTCAAACCAGATGAGTCAACAATTACAATAAATCGATTTAGTTTAGGAAAAAGGACGCTCTCAAGAAGTGACTGGGAAACCTTGCGAAGAAAATATTCCTCAATTTTCGGTGCCCGCGAAAGGGGTGACTTAAAAACCACAATGGCCTTAGCTGGAAGCGGGTGGGGTGGTCAATTGTCAGATACAAGTGAGGTCACCGTTTCCCAAGGGTCGGAGCTCCGTTTTTTCGGGGGAAATGAAGCTAAGCCTGGGTGGGCTCATTTCCTGATCGCACTCACAAGAGGCTGTTGTAGGAACCAGAGAGGGCGTCACTTTGCAGGGACTGAGACCCTCGCACCGCCATCACCGGGCAAAGTGGAGAAAGAGACCCAGTGACGCGTGGCTGAGGTCCCGAGGATCCATCTCAGGACCCTCAGGATAGACTAGGCCGCATGGGCCCCTAGACCCTGAGGAGGACGTCCATGATAGCTAGCCGACCCGCGTTAATCTAGTCAGCCACGCTCAGGGCTCACCGTCATCAGTTCCTAAATTCACGGGTACGGCTAGGGCCAGGCGCACTCACCCCACAGCCGGCCCCACTGGGCCTCGGAGGCAGAATATGGGAGGAACCGCGAAACAACCCTAAACCAATTCTGAGGACCACGAATTGGGATTCTCCGGGAGGAGTTATTTTGCCATGGCAGCGCCGCCGCCACTTCCGCTGGGAACCCGGAAGTTCCTCCCCGACGCCGGAAGTCCCACGGCCTTGCCTCCTCAGATTCTTCTCCCACCCCCACGCAGAGGAGAGAACTTGCTTCTGGACCCGGGTGGGTGCCGGCTCGGCTCTCCTTGCCTTCGAGAGCGGTGGCCCGGAAGCACAGTCCTCCCAGACGCCAGCGCCAGAAGCTCGGATCGCGGCTGCACCAGGAGAGCGCCGATCTGGGTGCGAGGCAGGTGCGGGGCCATGAATGGGACCGCGAACCCGCTGCTGGACCGTGAGGAGCATTGCCTCAGGCTCGGGGAGAGCTTCGAGAAGCGGCCGCGGGCCTCCTTCCACACTATTCGTTGTAAGTCAGCGCTCCCCACGGTTCCCTTCGGCCGCTCCAGCCGCCACATGTCAACCTTGACTCCTTCCTTTCTTCCCTTGGCCCTTCAGATTCCAGGGAATCCCCTGCCAGCGTCAGTTACTTTCTCTCGAACCCCAAATCCTTTGGGACCTCGATTTGTCCCTTCTTTTACCCAGATTATTTCTCCCAAATCTTCGTCACTCCCTACTATTCTTCTACCTCACAGTCTCAAACACTAGTTCCAAAGGTCTTTGGCCTCTTTCCATTTCCATCCCTCCCCGCCCCCCACCTCGTCCCTAAGGCAAACCTCCGTCCCCCAAGGCAAACCTCCCTCCTCTTATCCGGGTCCACTTCTCCCTCGAAACCCCTCCCCTCCTTTCCGATGCTCCCATCAGGGTTCTCCACATTTAAAAGACGCTTCTTGTTTGTTATGAGCCTCATCCACTGCCTTAGAACCCATTCACTTCCCTGTTTTCCTCCTCCGACTTGGTCCTGGACTCCCAAATACTGCGCTTTGTTCCCTCTACAGCCAAAGAATTGGCATCCTCTCTGCGCCTCATCAGAGTCTTCTTCCATCTCCTTTCTGTGCTTCATTTGACTTGGATGTCTTTTGAGGTCACCTATACCACCGGGGCTTTTCCTCTAGACCAAGTTCCTTGTGGGTAAAGAGTCAAATCAGAGTTCGTGAGCCTGGGATAGGTTAAAGATTGGTCTATGTTTGGAAGCAGAAGAGAGCAGGCGTAAGGAATGTCGAAATACTCATTATGCCGGACGTTTTTCTACATGATTATAGACGCTGTTGAGAGAGTGCACTTCCACCCTATGTCCTGGGTGAAGGTTTGGCAGTTAGGAATTGGCTGACAGAGCATCCCTCCGTGATTCATGAACTTCTGGTTTCCGTGGCGCTAACGCTGTTGTTAAGACTTGTTTTTGTCAGAGGACCTAATAGATGTGACTCAACACATGTGAAGAGGGCGTTTTAGATAATGAAATCCCATCTTTGTGTAGTCACTTGCCATGCCATTGCTATGCTTCCTACTGACAGCAGATCCAGCTCTTTCAGAGAGAAGAGATGGGAATAAGATAAGAACATCATTTCCTGAAGAGTTTACTAAGTTGATGTTTTCTTTTGGTGAAGGGCAATGTGGAATTTAAATCATATAGTTCATGTGTGCACCTGTCCTGCAGTTTGAGGCAGGTGTGAATGGGAATTAAGATGGCTATTATGTTGTATTCTAACTGCAGTTTAGAAACACGAGCAGGATAACTTCTGGAGATACAGTTCAGTTGTCTGCTATGAACATCTACGAAGTGTCTTGGTTAAAGCTGTGGAACTGGCTGAGAGTGGTGGTTGACACTATAATCCCAGTACTTTGGGAGGCCGAGGTCAGCAGATGGCTTGAGCCCAGGAGTTTGAGACCAGCCTGGGCAGCATAGTGAGACCCCATCACTATTTAAAAAAAAAAAAAAAAAAAGCTATGGAACTTGAGTATGGCAAATCCTAATTTTGACAGTTTCTATGCAGAATGAAATCAGCTTTTGATGATGCTGTGGCCTTTCATATTTCATATAGAGTTTACAGTCACAGAATCTGTTTCATATGCTGTTACTTTTTATCCTTACAACCCTAAAAAAGCAACTTATTATGGATGATGAGATAATTTTCATCTCTCCCTTGGGAGAAGGGAATATCTTTGTTTAATAAAATGGCCTATAAATTCTTTTTTCCCCCTAGAATAATCAAAAAGGGGGTCAGAGGAAAAGTATGTGGAGGTGTAGATGAAACAAGATTGTCCCTGAGTTGGTAATAATTGAAACTGGATAATGGTACACCAGGTCTCATTGTATGATTCTCTCTACTTTTGTGTATCTGAAGTTTTCCATAATGAAACAGTTTTTTAAGAATTCTAAATTATTTTTATTTTCCATTCATCTGAGTAATAATTTTAATTCTTAAATGGAGATGCCCAGGAAGCCCTTATTATAAGTAACCTGGTGGGTAAGTGCTTTTTTTCCTTTCCCTTTAGATGATTTTAAACCAGCATCTATAGACACTTCCTGTGAAGGAGAGCTTCAAGTTGGCAAAGGAGATGAAGTCACAATTACACTGCCACATATCCCTGTGAGTTTATTTCATTGTTTTTTTTTTAATGTAAGATCACAATGAATCTTTGTCTTTTATGTTATTGCAATTTAAACTTCCTACTTTTAAAAATGTTTAGATTTCTGAAGTGGCAACATAAGGAAAAAAGGAATTTTGGGGAGTGGGGTGGGGTGGACTTCATGCTAGGCAGGTGCTTGATTAAAAATAATTCTTGTAATCCTAGCATTTTGGGAGGTGGAAGTGGGTGGATAGCTTGAGTTCAGGAGTTAAAGACCAGCCTGGGCAACATGGTGAAACCCCGTCTGTACCAAAAATACAAAAAAATTAGCTGGGGGTGATGGCGCATGTCTGTGGTTGCAGCTGCTTGGGAGGCGGAGCTGGGAGGATCGCTTGAGCCTGGGAGGTAGAGGTTGCAATAAACCAAGATCACGCCACTGCACTCCAGCCTAGGCGACAGAGTGAGACTCCCTCTCAAAAAAAAAAAAAAAAAAAAAAAAGATTATTCGTCGTTTTCCCCAATCTTCCTTTTCCCCCATCTGCTACTGAGTAGACAAGGTTCCTGTCTGGACACCTAGATATAGCTTTTCTCCCAAGCAACTCCAGACAGAAAAGCCCTAGGTGCCCTGCTGATTATATGGCCACAAGAGCTCAGGAGTGTGAGACAACCAAGCCAGGAGTTAAGGCAGGCAGGAGCCAGAGATGTGGCACATTCAGCTGATTTAGGGATGAAGAACTAAATTGAAAGCGGGATTAAGAACCCTTACAGAGAAAGATTTTTGTGAAGCCCTGCCCAAGGCAGCACTAATGACAAAGCACCAAAGGGTCACATGATGCTCTTAGTGAACATGTGTTATTGCATGTCACACCCCTGTCCTGGAACATAAGTTCTCGGTAGCTGGTGACAGAATGAAAAGTCTCTGGACAGGGAGATCTGGAAAGCTCTGTGCTGAGGAAAAATTGCCCATTCAAACTGCTGTTTGATTACTTGTTACCTTTGGCAAGTTACGTCATCTCCCTTTGGACCTTAGTTTCCCATATGTAAAATGAAAGGTTTAGATAAATGGTCCCTAAAGTTCTTTCTAGCTCTATATTTTTACTATATAAATAAGGAGTCAAAGAGCCAAGTGGTTTTTTATTCTAAGCAAGGCATTAAATACGATATTCAACAAATATTAATCAAATGCCTCCCACATATTGGCCCATTACTAGGCATGAAGAATACAACCTTGAACAAAACAAGCACATTTCTTGCCCTTGTGGAGCTTATGGTCTGGAGTTTAAATAAATACAAGAAAATATAGCAGTTATTCTACAAAATCAGGGAAGGCTTCCTTAAGGAAGTAACCTGTGAGCAGATCTGGAGGTTGGGTCATTTAAAGAGAGGGGGCAGGATATAGCCGGCAGAAGCCTTGTTAAAGCCCGGAGGCAGGAGAGAGCTTGAGGATCTGAGGGAAGCCAGTTGCCTTCTGCTCTGAAGCACATGCGCAGGGGAGTATGCTGCAGGGTGAGGTGGAGAGCCAGGGAAGGGCCCGGTAGTGCAAGGCCAAGTGGCTAGTTTAAAGATTTTATCCTTTGGCCTGAGAGCAACTGAGGAGTGATTGAAAGGCTTAGGCAGATGAGTGACATGATTGATTTATTCTGAGCCAACCAGGATAATGACCTTCTCTTGGAAAATGCTCTGTTGGTTGCTTGACATGAGAAGGGGAAACCCTGGTCTCTCTAATGACAAAGAAATAGAGATCACTCACAGTTTTACTATACAGAGTGATAACTCTGCTTAGTATAATGAAAGTAACGGTTAATTTTTCTCTCTTGGAACGTATATAGTAATTAAAATTTTTATACTACCTTTTTGATTACTTAGAATGCATTGCACATTCACAAATTCTTGCTATATTATTTCTCCTTTATTTTTGCCTCGGAAACCAGGAGATAAAATAGAAATCAGTTCAACCTGTTCTTTTTGAATAGCTCTGATAAAAGATTTCATCAGGTAGAGTCATCTATAAATTCAGTTGATATTCATAACTGGTATGTTTAGTTTGATCATCTTATACTTTTGTGGCAAATAGGGATCCACACCACCCATGACTGTGTTCAAGGGGAACAAACGGCCTTACCAGAAAGACTGTGTGCTTATTATTAATCATGACACTGGTGAATATGTGCTGGAAAAACTCAGTAGCAGCATTCAGGTGAAGAAAACAAGGTATGTGAATAGCCAGATGCAGGTTTATATCATGTTTCCAAACCTCTGTTATCTATTCAGTTTTTATAAGGTTGTGAACATCTGCTTGCTCATAGTGTTCTATCAATAATCTTAACTCTACCTGTGTCTTCTCAGACAAAATGAGTAAAATGTCTTCCTCAAATGCAATAAAAGAAATAATGTTTTTAAGACCTAAAACATGGGAACCATTAGGGAAAGGGATATACTTTATAATTAAGCCTATTTTGTTAATCTGATGATTGCTACAGTACCACCTAAGGGATAAGATAACTTATAGACTTATAATTATGAAGGAGTAATATATACTATACTTGAGTGAAAACATTAATTTTTTTATAAGATACATTTGAGATTACTATAATACCAAAATAAAACTTTGCCTATTTTTTAATATAGTGAACTGTTTAATTCAACAGTTGCTACATGTTTAAAATGAAGCCAGTTAGAGTTTATTTGAAAATAAAAATTCATTCTATAAATAGAAATAACCTAGTGGTTCTATTTGTTACCATATAATACAGTATTTTTTTTTTTTTAAAGAGTCGAGGTCTCTTGCTCTTTCACCCAGGCTGGAGTGCAGTGGCATGATCATAGCTCACTTATAATACAGTAATTATTATAATACAGTAATTGTAAAGATTGTCACAACCTGATGTTTTTTGTGCTTCGTTAAGCCATTTTTTTTCATTCATTCATTCCACAGAAAATAAAAATAGGTACCACTTATTGAGGGGGTATCATGTCCCAGGCACTCTGCTAGATGCTTTATATGCATTGTTTTATCTAACAAGTAATTTTTAGAAAGGTGTTATTATTATTTTTTACTTCTTTTGTTAAAAATATGGAATCGTTCATGAATTTGTGTGTCATCCTTGCACAGGGGCCATGCTAATCTTCTGTGTATCGTTCCAATTTTAGTATATGTGCTGCCAAAGTGAGTACAAAAGGTGCTATTATTATCTTCAAAAAAAAAAAAAAAAAAGATACGGAGACTGAGGGTTAGAGAGCTTGACCTACCCCAGAGAGTGTGCTGCAGAGTCCTTGTTCCTGTCCTGCCACTCTTATTTATTTGTATTCATTACCTATGTGAACCAGGTGCTACTGATATTCCTCCAATATCTGATGGTTGTGGTAGATTCCCTTACTACTCAGTGTGACATGGGAACTAACAGTATCATATCACCTAGATGATATGCAGAATCTCAACACCTATTAGATCTGAATCTGCAGAGATCACCAGGTGATTTGTGCATAAGCAACAGTTTTAGAAGCACTAGGCTAGTCCATTTACAAAAGAAATTGTTAACTGATAGAATATTCTCAGGCTTGGGATGGAATTCTGCTTGTCTGAAAGCAAGAGCTGGCATGTGATGAAATGAACAAGCAATATATAGATAATGGAAAAAATTTTCAAGCTGGGCAATATTTTAAGAGCTACTTTATTTAGGAACTCATGCACTCATGATTATAACTACATAATGATGTTTTGGTCAATAGTGACCTACATATATGACAGTGGTCCCTTAAGATTCTAATGGAGAATGTGTGGAAACCTGATATACGGCACTTGATATTGGCATTGCAGATCAAGTAGGGGGAATGATTGATATTCAGTAATGGTGGTGGGACATTTGGGTTTTCATGTGAAAAAATTATATGCTATCTTGGTTTGTGTAAGTACATTCTGCTGTTTGCATGATGAAATCACCTCATGATGCAGTTCTCAGGACTTACCCTCATTGTTAAGAGATGCATGAATGTATTTTCTACTAGTAAAATGGATTTTCATAGTTGCATTGTATCCTACATTTGTTTGCTATACATTTGAGCTCATCGAGGGCAGTAAATGTTCTATTCATCTCTGTATCCCTGATACATAATATAGTACTGGATTACAGTAGACACTCAAATGTTGAATGAATAGCTCACATGTTAAAATTACAAGTATCAGTATTTTGAAGTGGTCTGGAAAGAACATGGGGTTCTACAGAGACTTCTGAGTTTTCAGTCACCTGGACAAATTTGAGAACCACTGTTTTTGCCCTGCTAATTTAATCTCCTTTCAGAGCTGAGGGCAGCAGTAAAATCCAGGCCCGAATGGAACAGCAGCCCACTCGTCCTCCACAGACGTCACAGCCACCACCACCTCCACCACCTATGCCATTCAGAGCTCCAACGAAGCCTCCAGTTGGACCCAAAACTTCTCCCTTGAAAGATAACCCCTCACCTGAACCTCAGTTGGATGACATCAAAAGAGGTAGAGAACATTTTCTGGATCCATGATAGCAACTTGGAGGAGAGTGCTGAATTTTCTTGTGGAGATCACATGGCTGCTGTATTGATACAGTGGCTGGGGCATTCAATGCCATCAAAAAAATGTCTGCAGAGCTCACTGTTCAGAGATGGGGAGGGTGGGGGCTTCTGCCACTTATCTCATTTGATGAGGGTGAGTCCTGGAATAGTGACTTGAGTTTGTGGCTATCTTTGTAGCATTCTGCTTAGAGGCCTAGGATTTAAACAAGCATGACTTCCATCTAAAGTTCCATATGGCACACCTCTAAGGCTTCGGAGAAAGGATTCTAGGTGTTGGAGGTGAAAACTGAGCGTACGTGGCAACCTTTCTGAGCTCTACATTAGTATAGAGGCTGGAGGAGCTGACCATGGTGCTGCACACTTGTAGTTTCAGCTACTATGAGGCAGGAGGATCGCTTGAAATTGGGAGTTCGAGGCTACAGTGTGCTGTGATCATGCCTGTTGGTAGCTACTGAACTTCAGCCTGGGCAATAACATCTCTTTTTTGGGGGAAAAAAAGGATTAAAGTGCCTTTTAAAATACCATAAGCAAATGTTCTGTGCTAACACAAAGTGTGTAAATATGAAAGAGGCCATGAGGACCAATAGAAACAGATACTGGCCTAGAAAGAGTTAAAGGTCCAGTTTGGTTCTCTCCACTGCAAACCTGAGACAAAGGAGCTTACCTTGGCTTTCTCCTTCACACGATGAATGGTTTTAGTCCTCCAGACTCTTTAGAAGTTGTGAGGCCAAGTGTCATATTTCATATTTATAAGTTTTATAAAATAACTAAATCCATAATAATAGTAGGGAAACGTAAAGAGTTGTTCCTGGGAAATTTGCCTTTTCCACCCTGTAGAACGGCTGCAGACATCACTCTGCACTGTGTACAGTTGTTTTGTCCCTTGTTTTTTTTTTTCCTCATGGATACTGGAATGCTGTTATGGAAGTTTTCACTTAGGTTGAATAGGAATCAGAGCATGAGTGGTTAGTTGTTGCCAATTATGCTTAGAGGAGCCACAGCCATTTAAGGCCACATGGTATGCCTAGACAGGAAAATCTGGCACCTTTCTTGAAATGGTTAGTTAACATCGATATTTTATATCTGTAAAAAATGCAGTACCTGATAGGCATGGCTGTCAGTCAAATAAGTAAAGAGTGAAGGGAAGAATATTGTTTTACCATTTTTATTTAGTCACCATGGTTCTTCCTGCAAACCTCCATTTATTTATGGGACATGAGAGCTGGAAAGGACCTTAGAGGCTATCTTGCTTTCATTTTTCCAGAGTGGCTTGGAAAATTCATTGACTTCTACCTGGGTGTCACTGCTGGTTAGAGGTAAATCCAAAACAAGCACTCAGACCTTCCAACTCCTAGTCAAATATTTTTCAACTACTTTACATAATATTTGTCTTCTCTTATGTGGGAATTATGGTTTTATCCCATAGTTCATAATATTCATAATTTTTCTTTTAGTAGATAAAGGCAAATGGACTTAATTCATTTCTTACACAGAACAGCCATTATTCTGAAACAGTCTTGCTTTTTATTTATTTTGAGTGAATTTAATGTTTCCATTGTGTCTCTGGAAACAGGTTGTGTTTTTGTTTTGGTAATTTTGTTTGTACATTTTTTAAGGTATTGAGAAGCAGGACTTTGTTTTAAATTATTTCTTATTGCTGTTGGTTTTGCTGATTTACTATTTATAGAAGCTCCAATACACTGCCTTGAAAAGGGCTGCTGTGCTGATCCATGTCATATCCTTTATTCCAGAGCTGAGGGCTGAAGTTGACATTATTGAACAGATGAGCAGCAGCAGTGGGAGCAGCTCTTCAGACTCTGAGAGCTCTTCGGGAAGTGATGACGACAGCTCCAGCAGTGGAGGCGAGGACAATGGCCCAGCCTCTCCTCCGCAGCCTTCACACCAGCAGCCCTACAACAGTAGGCCTACCGTTGCCAATGGAACCAGCCGGCCACAAGGAAGCAACCAGCTCATGAACACCCTCAGTAAGTGTGTGCTCCCTTTTCTGGCTGAGAGAGGGCCATAGGTGCAGCTTCTATTTATCCTGTGCCAGAACTTACAAACCTAAAGATGTTTAAGGCATAGGAGAGGATCTTGTTAAAAATAGTTTGGAGCAGAAAGGTATGAGTTACTAAACAGTAAAAAAGGGAAATGAGATGAAAAATCTGTTCTTTCTATTTCTATTCCCCACTGGCGCATACCGATGTTTGTGAATTCTAGAAAACACTAAAACATGAACAGATAGGCTGTTTTTGCTTTTATACCAGACTTTCGGGGAGCTACCTGCCACCATATTGCTCTCTGCCCATTGGTCTATTTTCTGGAGACGGAGTCTCACTCTGTCGCCCAGGCTGGAGTGCAGTGGTGCAATCTCGGTGTACTGCAACCTCCACCTCTCGGGTTCAAGCGATTCTCCTGCTTCAGCCTCCCAAGTACCTGGAATTACAAGCATGTCCCACCACACCTGGCTAATTTTTGTATTTTTAGTAGAGATGGGGTTTTGCCATGTTGACCAGGCTGGTCTCCACCTCCTGGCCTCAAATGATCTGCCTGCCTCAGCCTCCCAAAATGCTGGGATTATGGGTGTGAACCACCACGCCTGGCCTATCTTGAACTTTTATAAAAAAGAATCCGCTGTCCCCAGTGTGGTGGCTTTTTTTTTTTTTTTTTCCTTCAGACAGAGTCTTGATCTGTTGTCCAGGCTAGAGTACAGTGGCACTTCCCAAAGTGCCGAGATTATAGGCATGAGCCACCATGCCCAGCCATTTTTAAAATTTTCAGTAGAGACAAGGTCTCACTGTTTTGCCCAGGCTGGTCTTGAACTCCTCCTGGGTACAAGTAATTTTCCCAACTGCCGAAGTGCTGGGATTAAAAGCATGAACCACCGTGCCCGGCCTCGGTGGGTTTTAATGCAGTTGATACTACAGTAAAACAGGAAAACAAGAACAAAAATTTATTTGTTTTGAAGGTGAGCAGAGAGCTAATTTTCTATGCTTTTTTCTCTTTGGAACCCTGATGAATGTTCTCTCTTGGTACACCTTCCGTTGAGGAAGTTGGAAGGTCTAGAGGCAACAGTGGGGAAGTTAATCTAGTTAATCCAACTATTGTGGACCAGGCAGAGATAATCTCAACCTCAGCACTATGGGCAGTTTGAGCAAGATAAGTCTTCTTTGTGGGAGGTTGTCCTGCACATTGTAGGATGTTTAAGAGCATCCCTGACCTCTACCCACTAGATGCCAGCACCAGTCTCCTCCCACCTCCCCAGCCCCATGACAACCAAAAACATCTCAAGACATTGCCATTATATGCCCCACCTTTAACATAGAGACTGAAGTATATGAAGAAAATCTGGCATTGTAGGTAAAGAAAAGGGGTGACCTCAGGATCAGACCCCCCTGAAAGGGTTTCATGGACCCCAGAGTCCTCAGAATAGACTTTGAGGAGAACTGGCCTAGAGATTAGCAATTTGGAAATAAAGAAAACACTTTTGCTACAAGTGGTATCAACTGGGGTTCTGTTATATGTATTCCTATTGTATTAGATTGAAATGTTAAGTAATTATATTCTTCTAAATTCTGCATAGTAAACAAGAATCTGGGGTTTTATAAAGCACGTTAGTTCAGATTTGAAATTTAAGATAACATGACTATCCTGGACAGAGGTGTGCTAGAGCAGATACTGCATTAGCATATTACTGGTGTTAACAGTATTCACCTTTCTTAATGGGAAGCCTACTGGATATTTTCTTAAGTTGCCTTTATAAAGCAACTTAAGGTGATCAGTTCTTCTGAATGGTGATCAGTTATTTTAAATATTTTTTTTTTTCTTTTTTCTTATTTTCTTTGAGACGGAGTCTCACTCTATCACCCAGGCTGGAGTGCAGTGGTGCAATCTCGGCTTACTGCAAACTCCACCTCTCGGGTTCAAGCGATTCTCCGCTTCAGCCTCCCAAGTACCTGGGATTACAAGCTTGTCCCACTACACCTGGCTAATTTTTGTATTTTTAGTAGAGATGGGGTTTTGCCATGTTGGCCAGGCTGGTCTCCAACTCCTGGCCTCAAATGATCTCCCTGCCTTGGCCTCCCAAAGTGCTGGGATTACAGGTGTGAGCCACTGCGCCCAGACATATTTTAAATATTTTCTTGCTATTTATTAAACCATTTAAAAGTTATCTAGCTTACTTCTCCTTTGCTCTACCCTAATATGCAGTATTGTTGTGCTTTGTAGATAACCAAAAGCACCATTTTGTTTCAGTGAGCCAATTTGATTTTCTTCCCTAAGTTGAATTAACAAGGTTTTACTGTAGTGTGATAGCCAAGGCAATTAACAAAAAATTGTGAGGAAGTCATTTTTATATTCTGTACTTTTGTTTGATTCTACGATTTTACTTTTTTTTTTTTTTTTTTAAATAGGAAATGACTTGCAGTTGAGTGAGTCTGGCAGTGACAGTGATGACTAGTGCTGGATCTTTCGAAATCTACTTTTTGGTGCACAAACATGCCGCAAGACTGTGCTACTTTGGCGTGGAGTCTATTGCAAGAGGAAAATGTTATGGATCAGTGACTGTAGTAGGAGTTTGAGGCTCTGGAGCTCTCACATATTCAAGTCTTTAACCTAGTGGTGATGGGTGATTTTCTCATGTCATTTTTGAACAATCTCATCTTTCAAAGTTTAAGTAGACCTGTAGAAGAGCTAACAGAATTATATTTCTATTTAGTTAACATTGTTAATGAAAAACAGATAAATGTGCCCTGGTCTAGGTTACTCAAAGGCCATATCTTCACCAGGCCAGAGATTCAGTTTTAAACCTCAGCAGCCATCAGTTTGGCCAAGTGGTTGGTACCAGTGAAATGAAGTCTTTGATGGGTAGGAGAGAGAGGGAAAACCTCAAACTACATCATAGAAATATGTTAAAACCACTTTAAATTGTTGACACAAAGTGGTAAGGAAGTTTTGTCTGACTCAGCCTGACAAGCCTGGATAGAAATGGACCTCAGAATACAGAATGGAGTCCTTGAGTGTCAGCTGGTGAGGACCATGGAGTCCTGCGAGCTCAACCTGTCATTTACAGACTAAGAAAGGGAAGTACACACCTGGCTTGTGGCCAGTCTCCTGCCCGCTCTCTGGGCTTTCCTCACTGTTCTCTCCCTTGAATCTCATTTGTAGGAATCAAGAGATTCCTATACATGGGACTTTTAGATGTACATTGGCACTTTGATTAGATTCCAAAAGACAAAAGTGTTGGGTGCTTCTAGCTTGAATTTAGTCCCTAAATACATGAGGCTGGGTGAGCAGATGAAACCGGTAGCCACTGTGCTGATGCATGTGACTCCATTCACTTGGGGCTTTTGGTTCCATGTGGATCCATACTAAGTGTTCTTCAGTCAGTGGATTTTAGCAGGGGGAGGTAGGAGTGGAAGAGAGGTGTGAAGAGACCTCTCTGAACAAATGAACCAGCAGTAAGTTTCTAAAAATCAGAATCTAGATAGAAGTTCTGCAATATGAAATGAGCACATTCTTTGATAAGGCGTATCTATTCATGCTTTTGTTCCACCGTTTGTACCTGACTCCCTGACCGATTTGTATTTTTTATATACAACTAGAAGAAGGTCACAAGATTGCCTTCTACAGTGTGCCATTTCCAAATGGATCTGTTGTTGGAGGAAACTGGTCGCTAGTCAATGTTCTATATTTAATGAATGTGTGATAAATCATCCTGTAATCAGTATGGAGTAACCTGTTTTTGTAGTTTGGATGAATATGTCCTGAGAAATTTCCATCCACTTTGGTTCAGTGGACATCAAGATAGTAATAATAATTTTTCCTCCACAGGTCCCTCCACTCATATGGCCTCTCCCTCCCCAGCTAGTGGAGGGGAAGCAGTCTGGACTTAGAAAGGAAATAGGTGGTCTGTGGTAGGGGCTTTCGTTAGAGTTAAACTTCATAGAGTCAACTGTTTCATCATCATAGTGAGCCCAGAGAGCCACTGCCCAGCAGCATGCTCACACCATCTACCCTAGTGTAGGTAATAGGTCTACGCTAGGACCCTGTGCTGGGCTCTCAGCCCATCATGAGATTTTGGTGGATTTAATGGCAGGTAGGAAGTTATTTATAGTGGATTGATAATTGCTTTATAATTCCTTGGTAATGACAGCTCAGGGAAGGTTTCACAAGGTCATGATCAGGAGACTTGAATTGTTACTGGATGTAGGAATTGTTTCACTGCTCTTAACTTGCTCAAACTGGGGCAGGTTCCAGGAACTTGAACTAAAAATATCTATTTAAGCCTCTCTCTCTTTCTCTCCTCCCCAACTTTTTTCTGAAAGCCTTGATTCCTGTAGACAGAACTATGGTTTTTGGCATGTTGGGTCAAGACGTGTTTCTATAGGAAATGCTTGCATGTGGCACTGGCTTGGTGAGTCAAGCTTACTGAGCTTCAGACCCTCTGTCCTGTCATCTGTCCTGCCCAACACTGTATGGTTTTTCTCTAGCACGGCTTCAGTTTTGTTCTCTGCACAAAGCCTTTGGTGGTTCTGCCCTCTGCCCTCCAGCTTAACCCACCAGAGTAAGGAATCTTTTCTTTTTAGAAATCAAGAATTTGGCTTCACAGATGCTTCTCACAGACGCCCTCCTGCCAGCCAAACCGGACTTGTTCTTCCTGCCTCTGTGCCTTCTCTCATTCTCCTTCTCTCCCTCCAAACCCCACTTTTGAGGCTCTGTGGGTACCATCTTTGTGGACTCTTGTCTTTTTTTTCAACCCACATGGAGTGCCCTGTGTGTACATACTGACCTTTTTTTTTTTTTGCTTGAACTCTGGTTGGTATGAGCTCCTTAAAAGCAGGTACTGGGCTGGGTGTGGTGACTCATGCCTGTAATCCCACCACTTTGGGAGGCTGAGGTGGGAGGATTGCTTGAGTCCAGGAGTTTGAGACCAGCCTGGGCAACATGGCGAGACCCTGTTTCTACAAAAAGAAAAAGGAAAAAAAAAGCAGGGACTGTCATTCTCATCTCTTCCCTGGGGTATCCACAGGAATGGACATTCAAATGGTTGTAGCCTGGTGGGGTAGAAGGCAGAGAAGACTACCCAGCCAGTGAAGTGCAGAGGATAAACATAGGAAAACATTCCAGGCATTTGGAGACAGCTGAAAGTATCCATGCTGACTTTCATGATTTAGAAGTCATGAATTATTAAAATTATTAAAATTGCCTTTTCTTTGTGCTGTACAATGTCTACTGTACTGTGGGTCATTTAGATGAGATGAAAAACTTAATTAAATCTGAAGTGTCTGAGGCGCTTAGTAAGCTTTAGTAAAGTTGTGATTGAAGAAACTTAATACAAATGAACTAGAGGTTTGTAATCATGCCACTCATTAATGATTTTATTTCTGCAGCAGAATCATTTTTCCTATGTAAGGTGTTAATGTGTGTGTATGTGCTTTGGTTGTAGGAAAACTTGAAAATTCCAAAATCCTTATTTTCCTATTTGAGAGGCTGGTTCAGCAGGGTGTGTGTGTGTGTGTGTGTGTGTGTGTGTGTGTGTGAATGGTATATTTATTACATTATTTTGAAAGAGAATTAGTGTGTTATGTGGATAATGTTATATACAGCCAAAGTGGATGTTTCTATTTGGCAAGGAAGGTGGGATTTCTGAAACTCAGGCCTTAACCAATAGGTTGGAAGACAAGACCAATTGAAGAGTTAGGAAATGTGAGTTTTTTTTACTTCTGTTATTTCAGTCTTGGTTTCATTGTCTCATTCTTTATTTTTAAAATCTTGTGCCTAAAAGTTTTTTTGCTTAATTATGAAGTAGACATGCATGTTTACATTTATGTAAAATATTTGCTGTGTAAAGTATTTTTTGTTTATTCTCTTAAAAGATCACTATATTTAAATAAAAGTGAAGGTCAGCAATACATTTCCTGTCTTGGTGGGTTTCATTTTCTTTTAGAAATCAATGAGCAATATAGGGTTCTTTTAAGAACCTTCTGTGCTTAAGCCTAAATAGCTAACTAAATGGATTCCTTTTTAATTTGGTGTTTATAATCGTTAGGAAGTATACCTCAGCTTTTAAAAGGTGTGACATTCAAAACTGAAGGATGAACTTCAGTTTTTAAAAGGTATGAAGTTCAAAACTGAATCACATCTGAGGCCATTTTACTTGGTCTGGAAAGGAAGGCTTAGTTTGGGTCTGAGAACCATGCAACAGTTAAACTGAATCCCTAGACATATCCTATTGTCATTTTAGTTTACCAGATTCCTTCTGCCTGGAATGCTATGCCACACACACCTCTGACTCCCAGTTGACATTTGGCTAGAAGTGATCCTGACCTCCTGCTTCCATTCTCCACTTCTGCTTCAGCAGTGCTCATATTTACCTGTGGTCTTGGCTCCTCTGCTAGACAGCATAAACTTCTAGGTAGGCAGTGGCCATATTCCTTTTTAATTCGCTGTAGTGTCTCTAATAGGTGCTCAATACATTTGGATTTAATTAAATTACATGTTAAGTCTAGAAAACCTCTGCTACTTAATTCTGCAATGTGCTTGTTCCCTCAGATGGCAACAGGAGTTAGACGTGAACCATCTCAGTGGGGAAGTGGTGGTGTCCATCACTGAAGGGAGTTTTATCTTCAGTTAACTATTGCCACTGTAATGTTCTGTAAGAAACCATCCCAAAACTCAATGACTAATGAGCATTTATTTTGCTCACAAGTCTGAGTTGGCTTTAGACTGGCCTTAGCTGGACAGTTCTGGTCCTGATTGGCTCCCTCATAGGCCTGGCAATTGACTGAGGTTCAGCTGATCTAGGATGGCTTTGGCCAGCAGAGTGGGGGCAACAGCTCTGCTCCATGTCATCTCCACCAGCCTAGCCTGGGCATGTTGTCATGGCAAAGGCAGAGAGGTGTAAGAGTAAGAGAGAAACCAAAATACTTCTGTCACAATTGCTAAGACATCATTGGCCAAAGCAAGTTAGAGAGCTAAGTTCAGAATGAAGGGGTGGGGAAATCCATTCCCCAAAATTGATGGGAGGAGTTGAAAAAGAGATTGGAAAGGGTGTAGATACAGGGAGGTGGGAAGAATTGCTGCTATTAATGCCATCTATTACATTCACATGCCCTGTGACTGCCATGTTTGAGATCACTGGGCCACATGATCTCTAAGTCCCCTCCCAATTCTGGCATTGTTCCTGGCCAGATAAACGAAAGTTCCAGTAAGAGTTAAGATACTTCTATTCATGATTCATGCAGAGGGCACCAAAAGCCACCCAATGGCTTCTCTTGGCTCAGCCCTCCCTCCTTCATTCACTGTGTATAGTTTGCTCCCCTCCTGCCATTTCTTACCAAGAGCACTATTCCAGTTACCTGTTGCTAAGTAACAAGCTACTCCCCAGAACTTGGTGGTTTAAAACAATCACTATTTTATGTCATGGAATTTGTTGGTTACAAATTGGGACAGAGCTTGGCTAGGCAGGTCAGCATCTTGTGGCTTTAACTGTGGTACTTAGCTGGCAGATGGGCTGGACTGCAGGGTCCAAGCTAGCTTCACTCACATGCCTGGCATCCTGGTGGAGGTGGCTGGAAGCAGGCTCCTGGAACCTCTGGGCCCATGGATTGTAATGGTGAATTGCTCAAATGTAACAATCTCCTTGGTGAATTGCCAAGGTCCTTGACCTGTAAGCTGATTATTATCGCACAAGTGCTGAAGAACTGCTTCACTGAAAATTTAAATTGGCTCACTGTACTATGGGGGAAGGATGGGGCCGAACAATTCCAGTAAAGCAGGCATTGGGGAATAGGTCGGCCCATTAATTGTAATGAGCTTTGGAGATTATTTAGCAATTTGACCCACACATACCCTCCATGCCCCTAGCGGAGCGATGGCCTATGTGTCTGTCCCAGGAGACACTCAGAAATTGTCCCACCCGCTTCCCCAGCACTGGTTCCTAAGTGAAGTGCTGGTGACCAAGCTGCCATCAAAAACCTTACTTTGCTTCCAAATCTGTTACTAAAACGGCTTTGCAGGTCGACAGATAAGAGGTCTAGGGCCAAACCCCAACCCTACACTTCCCTGGTCATGGTAGGAGTTCTGGGACGGCCTAGAGAATCCCAGAGACAGGCCGGATCCTTGGGGGTCAGTTGAGCACAGCTTGAGCTTCTGTTACTGGTGAAAGCATCAAAACCAGTCCAGTACTGAAAGAGTAAAAAAATCAGTCTGGATAGAGAGAGTAAGTCAGCTCTGTGCCCCTACCATGCCTCAGACTGTCATAGCCGACACCAGAAAGCCAGTTACAACGTTAACAGGAGGAATATTTCTCCCACACTGCTGCAATTGAAAAGTGTCATAACCATTCCTTTTTTTTTTTTTCCTTGAGAGGGAGTCTTGCTCTGTTGCCCAGGCTGGAGTGCAATGCATGATGCTCACTACAATCTCCGCCTCGCAGGTTCAAAAGATTCTCCTGCCTCAGCCTCCCAAGTAGCTGGGATTACAAGTGCCTGCCACCATGCCCAGCTAAGTTTTTTGTATTTTTAGTAGAGATGAGGTTTCACCATGTTGGCCAGGCTAGTCTCGAACTCCTAACCTCAGGTGATCCACCCACCTTGGCCTCCCAAAGTGCTGGGATTACAGGCAAGAGCCACTGCGTCCGGCCAACCATTCCTTATTTTGAGTGACTACTGCTTTCTTTCCAATGACACCTCTAGCCTTGCTTTGTTACTCCCGCCACCTGAAAAAAATCACTGTGAAACTTTGTGAATACCCCTAGATCCCCAAAGAGGTGATTGATTTGGCCTGAGCCACTAAATAATGACAATAACAAATAAAATCCAACACTTCCTAAACAGTTTTTTTTTTTTTTTTTTTGAGACAGTCTCACTCTGTCACCCAGGCTGGAGTGCAGTGGCACGATCTCAGCTCACTGCAACTTCTGACTCCCAGGTTCAAACGATTCTCATGCTTCAGCCTCCCCAGTAGCTGGGATTACAGGTGTGCACCACTACACCTGGCTAATTTTTGTAGTTTTAGTGGAGTTGGGTGTTTCACCATATTGGCCAGGCTGATCTTGAACTCCTGACCTCAGATGATCTGCCCACCGTGGCCTCTCAAAGTGCTGGGATTACAGGCGTGAGCCACCACACCTGGCCTTAAACCATGTTATCACTAAAATTCACCACAACCTTGAAATAAGGTACTATTATTCCCCATTTAGAGGTAAGAAAACAGAGACTCAGAGAAGTGAAGTAAATTAAGCGGGTTAATTAAACAGCGAGTTTGTGGCAGAGCCAGGCTTCAAATCCAGATGTGTGAATCCAATCTTCTGCTTTTTTCACAAACTACACCGCATCTTTCTTGACCTATGGCACTCTGTGAGAAGTCAGTCTCTGTGAGTGGACCTATCAAAATCAACCAGGCCTGCAATCCCAGTACTTCGGGAGGTGGAGGTGGGAAGATCGCTTGAGGCCAAGAGTTTGAGACCACCCTGGACAACATAGTGAGACTCAATCTCTACCAAAAAAAAAAATGAAAAAAATTAAAAGACTCGATCAGCAGGCCAGGCACGGTGGCTCACGTCTGTCTGTAATCCCAGCACTTTGGGAGGCCAAGGCAGGCGGATCACTTGAGGTCAGGAGTTCGAGACCAGCCTGGCCAACATGATGAAACCCCATCTCTACTAAAAGTACAGGCCGGGCGCAGTGGCTCACGCCTGTAATCCCAGCACTTTGGGAGGCCGAGGCGGGCGGATCACGAGGTCAGGAGATTGAGACCATCCTGGCTAACATGGTGAAACCCCGTCTCTACTAAAAATACAAAAAATTAGCCGGGTGTGGTGGCGGGCACCTGTAGTCCCAGCTACTCAGGAGGCTGAGGCAGGAGAATGGCGTGAACCTGGGAGTTGGAGCTTGCAGTGAGCCGAGATCACGCCACTGCACTCCAGCCTGGGCGACAGAGCGAGACTCTGTCTCAAAAAAAAAAAAAAAAAAACAAAAATTAGCCAGACATGGTGGCTTGTGCCTACT
Organism: Pongo pygmaeus; assembly: GCF_028885625.2. Classification (NCBI taxonomy): domain Eukaryota; kingdom Metazoa; phylum Chordata; class Mammalia; order Primates; family Hominidae; genus Pongo; species Pongo pygmaeus. The sequence goes on along the minus strand of NC_085930.1, from coordinate 138,517,983 downwards.
ATAATCCCACCTACTCAGGAGGCTGAGGCAGGAGAATCACTTGAACCTGGGAGGCAGAGGTTGCAGTGAGCTAAGATTGTGCCACTGCACTCCAGCCTGGGCAACAGAGCGAGACTCCATCTCAAAAAAAACAAAAAAAAGAATCAACCAGTAGCCTTCTGGGTATGGTGTGAGCAGTCTTCCCAAAGGTTTGCCTCAAGCAACTCAGCACCTATTCCTGCCAAAAGGAGAAGCAAAACCAGACAACCAGTGGAATGGACATTATGTGTGCCCTGTACCCATTCCCCCAATTCATGCTCCCCAATATTTGGTCCAGAAGTCATCCCCATGTAGCCTCTGTGCTTCTGGAGAATCTCCAGGGGATAGGCTAAGAGTAATGTGTCTAACAGTGCTAAGCCAAGCCCATGGCCTGGGTCAGCAACATTCTAGAAGAGGAAGAGCATTGTAGCCGATTGTTTGGCTGGATGGTAGTGATGGGGAACAGTTCCCAGGTTGGGCATGTGGAAGGTTTTCTGGTACTTTGGATTAAGACAGGATGCAGTGGTCCTAAATTCTTATAACCTTTGTCTCCATGGGTTCAGGAACCCAGCCTTCGTTCGTCAGCAAGTGCCATTCTCCCGACCAATAGAAATTGGTTCAGAAATAGGCGTGTGACCCAAAGCAGACCAAGGAGGCTCACTGCCTCCTTGGTTTGCTGGGGACTTCTAGAAAATAAATTTTCTTTCTTTTTTTTCTTTTTTTTGAGAAAGGGTCTCACCCTGTCACCCAGGCTGGAGTCCCGTGGTGTGATTATGGCTCACTGCTGCCTCAACCTGCTGGGCCCAAGCGATCCTCCTGCCTCAGCCTCCCAAATAGCTGGGACTGAAGGTGCACGCCACTCCACCTGGATGATTTTTGTATTTTTTATAGAGATGGGGTTTCGCCATGTTATCCAGGCTGATCTCGAACTCCTCAGCTCAAGCAATTCACCCACCTTAGCCTACCAAAGTGCTGGGATTACAGGCATGAGCCACCATGCCTGGCTGGAAAAGAATTTCTTGAGAGCCACTGGAACAGGCATTGTCTCTTCCTCTGGATTTTGCAGGGTGCAGATGTAAGCTTGAAACTGCAGCAGTCAACACCCTAAGGATCCATCCTAAGGATCAAATTAATGGAAAGGTTCAAATAGTTGAGAGGATAGTAGAGGTATAGAGTGGGGACCTTGATTGAATCATGCCTGATCACCCCACCCCAGTGGACTTTTAAAGTTATATGAACCAATAAATATGTGGTATTCAGATTGGATTTTCTGTTCTTGCCAACAAAAGCATATGGACTGGCATAGCCTTCTTTGGTGACCAACTGCATCTCTGAGACCCTCTCTTATTCTAAGCCACCCCATGTGACAGCCTCAGGAGCAGCTAAGGGAATCCATTCCTGCTCCTAGGGTATGTTCTGTCAGAGCTGAAGGGCAGGCGCCACACCCACAATCTGTTAGAGTTGGAAGAAAAATCAGCCCTTATTGAAAGTCTTTTTCAGGTGAGGAAATTGAGACCATGAGAAGTGATGAACCCAGTCTGAATCCAGGTACCTGTACCCCCTGTTCAGTGTTCTTCCCTCCACATTCATGGTAGCACCCCAACTTCCTCCAGGACCAGCAGATTATCTCAGGAAACATTTACTTGGCATAGATGAGCTCTTGGATGCCAATTCTGTGGCTCCCTGGGCAGCACACCCACTTTTGTTCATGGGGAACCAGCTCCCTACATCATAGTTAGGATTTCAGGGAAGGGCTGGGAGCTGCCCACCTTCCCCGATCTCTCATCTTTCAATTTCAAAATGCCAAAGGGCCAGAATTACTACTATTACACATATTCTTAAAACATGTGACTTTGAATCCTTTCATGTCCTCAGCCTTTCAGAACCGTCCCTTGAAATAGCTTGAGACAGGCCCATCCCTAATATTTCAGGGTCCAGGAAAGAGCATATATGGACACTTACATGCCAAATGTTTAGGTATTTACATTATAATCAAAGAACAGACTATTTTTGTTGTTTTGCTTTTTGTTTTTTAGAGGTGGCGGAGTGGGGGACGGTCTTACTGTGTTGCCCAGGCTGGCCTTGAGTTCCTGGACTCAAGTGATCCTCTCTCCACAGCCTCCCAAGTAGCTGGGACTACAGGCACATGCCACCTGATCTGGTTTGGCTGTGTCCCCACCCAAATCTCATTTTGAATTCCCACATGTTGTGGGAGGGACCCGGTGGGAGGTAACTGAATCATGGGAGCAAGTCTTTCCCGTGCTGTTCTCGTGTTAGTGAATAAGTCTCATGAGATCTGACGGTTTTAAAAGGAGGAGTTCCCCTGCACAAGCTCTTTCTCATTCTCTCTCTTTCCCTGCTGCCATCCACGTAAGATGTGACTTCTGCCATGATTGTGAGGCTTCCCCAGCCACGTGGAACTGTAAGTCCAATTAAACCTCTTTCTTTTGTAAATTGCCCAGTCTCAAGTACGTCTTTGTCAGCAACATGAAAATGGACGAATACAAATTCCTGGACTTAAGTGATCTCTTGCCACAGCTTCCCAAATAGCTGGGACTATAGGCACATGCCACCACTCCCAACTAAACGATTCAATATGTTCTATCTGCTTCCCTCAAAAAGGATACTTTCATTAAGAATGGAAAGACAGGTTTGAATTTGGAATTTTAGAATCCACAAAGTCCTGTGGCAGCAAGAGGAGAGGAGGGTCCAGCCCCCTGCCAGATCCCCTTCTGTTTTTACCCCTGGCCCATCCCACACTAAGAAGGGCCTCATGTATGTCCATGAGGAAATCCCAGCCCACATTCCAAGCCCCATCTATAATTCCTACAAACAACTTTTTGCTGGCCACCCCCAGGCCTGCATGTGTGCAGGTCACACTCAGGAGGACAGACATGGGCAAGAGGCCTGCAGGTCCAGGAAGCAGGCTCAAGACCACTTGGGTGGGGAACTGTGGTTTCCCAGGTACCTGGAGCATGGTCTAGGAGTGAGGCGTGCAAGCTCCAGCGGGTATGTCACTTTGGCCACATGGATACCTCGCCCTGTTGGGGGGGGTAATGGCCAGAGGAGGGCCAGGGTACGGCCCTCCAGCCTTGGGACCCAGGACAGAGCCTCTCTTTGCCAGGTCCAGGAGTAGTACTAGACCTCCATTCCATCCTAAACAAGGTCCTAAAACTAGGGCTGAGGACAGGGCTGGCCTAGCAAGACTGGGTTTTTTGACCTTGGGCAAGTTCATGACATCTCTGGATCTGTTTCCTCCCTTGTGCCTGAGGGAAGTGGAATGCTTCCACATTCCAGAACCCTCCACAGAGTTTGGGAAGCAGATTTGAATTTAGACTCCTCCCTCCATCTGGCAATGCTGAGACACTGGCCCCACCCCCACCACCAACGGAAGAGAGAGCCACAGCGGGGAAATGGACTGCCTTTATTTTTTTATTTCCCATCCAGAAACCCCAGTGTGATGGTGGAAGCAGCATGAAAACATCTCCCCAGGCCTCGCAGTAGAGGTGAAGGGAACAGGGCTGCCCATGTGCCTGCCTCTAAAGACACCACCCTCAGGTTGATGTCACCTGTGGGAGACCGGGTCCACCTACAGACACCAGGTGATGGTCCGCCAGGCCCCAAGCTCCAGCCTGCTGAGTCCCCAAGACACGGGCTCATTAAATAGCTTTGTACAAAAACCCAAGGGTGTCCCTCCAGCTGGTAAAAATTGGGCAATTTCTACTTGAGGTCTGCTGTAGGGGTGGACCTCACCTTGGAGATGTCTTTCCAAAATAAAACTAAGCCCTACTCAGGAAAAATGGTGATGAAAGGCAGCTCACAGACATGCAGGACTAATAATCTTATCGAAAAGGGAGGAGCTCAGGCACACAGGAGGACGAGGCTATGCAATATGCAGACATGAAAGAAATGCCACGGGATGCTGTCAGGGGTCAGCAGGAGGCAAAGAGGTAGAGCTCCGGCCAGGAACGCTCTGCCTAGAGAGAGCCCTCTGCAGCTGGCCCTAGATCGGGGACCCAGGGGAGTATCTGCCTAAGGACCAAGGAGACACCAACAGCCTGCCCAGGTGTGGGCTTGTGCAGGTCACAGTCCTCATGAGTCTCCTGGACAGGAAATGGACATGAGGGACATTTTTGAGACAGGGGGCAAAGTGCAGAGGGAGCCAAGAGGTCAAGATGGTGCCAGAGATTTTGAAACCACAAGAGCCACCCCTTTGGGAAACACTGAGAAGAGGAGCCTCTTCTCTAGCCTCTGCTTGGGGCAAGCCTGGGTCAGGTGGGTTCTCAGTATTTTTTCACAGTTAAAGTCTTCTCCTGGGCAGCCACATCCACGTCAGGCTGGGCTGGGCTGTGGCCAGTCGAGGGGTCCTTTGGCAGGTTCAAAGCTGTGAGCCACCCCAAGAGAACGTGCCCACTTCCCTGCTTTGTTGTTCATAGGCCTAGAGAGACCCGACAGCGGGCTGCCCAGTGTGAGTGAGAATGCCTGCACGTTTTGGTGGTCAGGGGCGGAGAGGCCTGTACTCCAGATTCCCCAAAGAGATCAAAACATACTAAAACAGCCTGCAGGTCTATGTGTGTCTAACAGTGCTCAGCCAAGTCCACGGCCTGGGTCAGCAACATTCCAGAAGAGGAAGAGCATTGTAGCCGGTTGTTTGGCCGGATGGTAGTGATGGGGAACAGGTCTCAGGTTGGGCATGTGGAAGGTTTTCCAGTACCTTGGATTAAGACAGGATGCAGTGGTCCTAAATTCTTCCAGTCAGACTGAGTTAGCATGTCTTAGTAGCAGGAATTTGTCCTTGTTTTAGTCACACAAAGGTTGGTGGAGACGGGGCCAGGACATGGCCAGTTTGATGACGGCGGAGAAGCTGCTGCCAGTTCTGTGGGGCGCAGCCCACCTTCTCCTCACAGCCCTCAGGTGAAGTAGCGACAGGGCGTGGAGTCGATGTAGCAGTACTGGGTGCATCGCAGGTCTCCATATGACCTGAGGGAGGCAAAGACACGTTCTAAAAGGCCACCTCTTATATGCTGGTGACTTCTGGTCAAACCTCATCAAACAGCGGCCAAGGGCCAATGGTTCTATAAAAACTCTTCCCATTCTCATTTGGAGTGAGAGGCCTGGGGGAGTTGAATCACGTCTCTGGGATTTTTGCCTTGAGCTCTAGCTAGGGGCCTGGGTGGAAGGAGGTGGTCGCCCTGCTCTTAGCACAGCATCTATGAGGGAATCCCCCTTGCTACAATGCACCCTACCAACAAAAATGTCCTGTGTCTGTGAAGCCACTGGCCAGATGTGGCTATTGAGCTCTTGAAATATAGTTACTGTGACTGAATAACTGCATTTTTTTTTTTTTTTTTTGAGACAGAGTTTTGCTCTGTCCCCCAGGCTGGAGTGCAGTGGTGTGATCTCGGCTCACTGCAGCCTCCGCCTCCCAGGTTCAAGCGATTGTCCCGCCTCAGCTTCCCGAGTACCTGGGATTGCAGGCACGTGCCACCAAGCCCAGCTAATTTTTGTATTTTTAGTAGAGGCGGGATTTCACCATGTTGGCCAGGGTGGTGCCGAATTCCCAACCTCAGGTGACCTGCCTGCCTTGGCCTCCCAAAGTGCTGGAATTACAGGCATGAGTCACAGTGCCTGGCCTGAGTAACTGCATTTTAAGTTTACTTACAATGACTTTACATTTGAACAGCAGCCTGTGAATGGGGGCTACCATATTGGACAGTGCAGTTTATACCTCTGTAGGCCCGGATGATCATCCGAGACAGGGTGTTAAACCTCACTGGCACAGTCACAAGCGTCCCTCTGAGGCTTCTGGGGAATAGCTGCATAACCACGGTGAGCGTGGGGGAGCCCTGGGCTCTACTCGATCCTGTACTCCATACCTGATCGTGTACATTCATTTGTCTCTGTGGAGCCATGAAGAGCCAACTCTCTGGCAGAGGCCTGTCAGGGGCCTTCCTTCCTTCAGGGAGAGGGGCACTGCACACAGACACATACATGGAGTGGGGTCCTGGCCAAGCCTAAACGGGCTTAGAGTCTGGGGGAGACTGGGGGAGACTACAGGTCTGTAGTTCTCCCAGCCTGGTTGAACATGCTAATATGTGAGTGTTAGGGAGACCCCCTTGGAAGAGAGAGCAGAGAGCAGGCAATGGAGAGACAGGCATGGCTCCCCAGCCCTGCCAAGGGCCCAGGTCCGAGTCTACAAGAGAAAATGGGATGGGAGCAAAAGCTGAAGGGACTGGACTCAAGGACAGAAGAGATCGGAGGCACCGGTAGATGCACTTTGGAACCCAGCAAAGAGCAGGGCATGGCCTAGGTGAAAAGGAACGGCCTCCCCATTTTCCTGAGAACATTGCACAACTCTGGTTCTGTAAGGACTGGGGAGACATGTATCTTCTGCACCTTGGAAGGAGCCCAGTGGTTACAATCTGGGCATGGAATCAGCACCTCATGGGGCAGTGGCCCTCAGTTGACTTGGCAGGTGCCAGTGTGGAGCCAGGACACTAGAATACTTGTCCTGAGCGACATAAATAGCCACTGAGTATTCTCAGAAATAACTAGAGGGGTCCTTGGAGGGAGTACTTTCTTGGAGGGGCCACGAGCTTGCGAAATTAGATATTAAGGCTGATTTGATCTCACTTGCAGTCACAGGCATGCCTGAGGGATGGGCAGGGTGTTCCAGGGAAGTCAGGTTAGGTAGACATGTTGATTCTTGGAAATGCCCTGAGACCTTTACTCTCCCACTGGGCTTCCCACCTAGGCCCACAGCCCAGGAGACTAAGTAGTCATGGTGACCACTGGGTTTGGGGACTGCTCATACAGGGCAGCAGCTGAGCTCAGAGACCGCAGCTCCGCTCTGGGCCTCGAATGGAGCAGGTGGCTGTGGGTGCCGTGGCTCAGTCTCAGTGGCATGCAGGCAGTGCTGACCAAGAGGGCACGTGGTAGGCAGGGAGCACGTGTTGTGTCATTCATCACCATACCTCAGTGTCTAGAAGGCACCACAAAGTGGAGAGGCACTCAAAATATTTGTGAAGGAAGGAAGGAAAGCAAAGAGGAGGGAGGGAGAAAGAGTGGGGAGAGGGGGGGAGGGGAGTGAGTCATCCCTACCCAGGGAGATAGGTCTCGCACGTCAGGTAGCCAAAGTCGGAGCCGTCACAGTCCTCCACACCTTCATGCCGGTGACCATCTCCACAGTAGGCACGGTGACAGCCTGAGGGGACATAAGGAGGTACAGTCCTGAGAAGAAGCAGAGGCGACAGGCTTGCCTCAGCTTGTAAGGACCATGCGGCCCAAGGGATCCACCCTAAGTGCTGCACCCCTTAAAGAACTGACCTCCATTAAGCTTCACACTCCTCCAGGGACTGCCCTCAGGCTCTGGTCCCACAGCGATGTGCCATGGGACAAGAAGAAGGAGACCCTGGCTCCGGCCCTGCCTCACCACTTACTAGCTGAGGGGTGGGGAGACTCCAGGTTGTTATCTCCAAAACTGGGACACTGACATGACCTCCACCTCATAAAGCCAGCATGGGGGTCCCAGGAGTTAGAGTTGGGAGACTGCTGAGACCCAGTGAGGGTGCATGGTGACTCTCATCTGTCAACAGAGAGCTTCTGCAGGACACTGGTGAGCCCAGCCTTGTGTCCCTGGGGAGCCACATGATCTTCAGCAAAGACCTCTGCTCTCACGCGATGGGAGGGTGTTGGAGTATGGACCCCAGCACCCTTTTCACAGGGCAGGGACAGTCCATTAGTTCTTTCCTACTGTGAGAGCTCCTATTTGACACTGTGCACCAGAGGGAGAAGGGACTCTGGGCAGGGCCAGCCTTCTAGGGGATGCCATCCCTGGAGCTGTCGGGAGACAGTTCGGCCACACTGAGAGACAGTCAGCAGCATCTCCCGCCACCCACTCTGCCCTGTCATCCTTCCCCTGAATTTTTTTTTTCTTTTGAGACAGGGTCTCGCTCTGTTTCCAAGCCTGGAGTGCAGTGGCGCAATCGCAGTTCACTGCAGCCTTGAACCCCTGGGCTCAAATCCTCCCACCTCACCCTCCTAAGCAGCTGGGACTACAAGTGGGCACCACCAGGCCTGGCTAATTTTTTTAATTTTTAATTTTTTTTTTTTTTTTTTTGGTAGAGATTGGGTCTTGCTCTGTTGCCCAGGCTGGTCTTGAACTCCTGGGCTCAAGTGATCCTCCAACCTCAGCTTCCCAAAGTGTTGAGATTACAAGCATGAGCCACTGCACCCAGCCTCCCCTGAGCTTCTTGAGAGCAAGGACCATGACTGCATCCACACACACCCAGCCCTGAGCCCTAGCCTGGCTCTTTAGAGCAGGGGCTTAAACCACAAGCCCCAAATGAATTCAGTGAATGGTGGTTGAACCCTTACTATAGCCAGATAATCTCTGCACATGTTAGCTCACAGGATCTCTAGGGACTTGAGCAGCCAGCACATCATACCCATTTTACAGGCAAGGAAAGTGAGGCTCAGAGCTGTAAATTGCCCCCTGTTACCCCACCCACCATGTGGCCTCTGCCTTGAGCCTGAGGGTGGTTGGTGTTTCTCAGGGCCTGCATTCAACCTCTGTTGACTCTAAAGCTCCTGCTTTCCACCACACCTCTTGGTTTTGTTATTTGATTAAAAAAAAACAAAAACAAAAGCAAGCCCTCCAGAGCCTGCTGCCTATCAGTTAAGGCAGCAGCCCACGAGGCTGACAGCAGCTCTGGCTGGCCCAGCTTCCCCTATGGAGGGCTTTGCTACTAGAGCTCTACCTGGTAAATGAGCCCTCATTCAGATTCTTGGCCTCTCCCTTTTGCCTTTCACTCCTCCATGCAAAGTGAGAGCCCATCACCTTTATCTTCTGCACCTGTAACATGGGTTTTGCTAAGACGTAGGACTGGGAGGACCTGGTGGCTATATTTTGAGATAAAGAAGGCCTAAATGGGGGCAGGATCCTTGACATCCACCCCTGGTGAGGTGCTTGGGTGGTGGAAGAGTTAATATTTGGGCTGAAATTGGGGCAGCAGGGACTGGGGTGGGTGGAACAAGGTGGCCTGGGTATACCCTTCTCTGGCTCTAGAAAGGTCCCAAAGCACCACAGCTGGTGTCCAGGGCTGGCCCCGAGTCCCACCCCCCTGCTGTTCAGGCCCCAGGTCCTCCTGGGCTGGGCCTCACTCACGGATGCAGTCGTCACCCACATCGCTGTTACCGTCGTCACACTCCTCCCCGGGCTGCAGGAGCCCATCCCCACAGGTGCCACGCTGGTCTGCAGTGTAATCCACAGGGTAGAAAGGGGTCAGCTGGCCAAAGAAGCACACAGCATTAACTGGAGCATGGCATACCCAGACAGCCGCAGACAGGGAGGTCATTGGTTTTGGTCCGAAGGCACTGCTGGGGGGCATGCCTTGACTTCCTCCCAGGGGTGGCAAAGGTACTCCTTTCCTGTTGCCCAGAGTTCTGTAGCTGGTTAAATGTTGGGTCAGATCAAGAGAGAAACCTGGCATGCAGGGATGTGGAGACCATCTGGAACCCTGGCTCAGAGAGGGGCTTCTATTTGGGGGTCAGGGTGGGGGAATGGAGGGCTGCTCAGAGACAGTTTGAGGGAGGATGCTCAGCCCTCCCATGCAGACAGACTGTAGAAAGCCCTACCCAGGCCCAGAAAGGAAGGTGGCCTTCCCTTCCTTTAATGAATGCATCTCTCTCCTGGCCAGGGAGTATGTCCTGGGGTGATGGCCTGGGGGTACCTGGATGGGGAGCCAGCCAAGGCTGTCCTTGAAGTACAGAGATCTCTGGTCTCTGCGGAAGGCAATGGCGTTTTGGGTGTTCAGCCTCTCAAGCTCCTCCTGGTTGTTGACCACAAAAATCTGCCAGAGAACACACTGGTGAGGATTCCAGAAAACACTTCTGCAGGGGGCAGGGAAAAAGCTGGAGGAGGAAACAGAATCTCTATCCTTGGGCTTGCTCAACAGTGGGAAGAGGGGTTTGCACACTACACTCTAGCATTCCTTCTGAAGTGAGAGGAGTGTCTTGATTCCCTCACCTTCTCAATCCAGTTCCTAATGTCTGAGTTTGAAACTAAAATATTCACTCGGATTTAACTTTTTTTTTTTTTTTTTTTTTTGAGACGGAGTCTCACGCTGTTGCCCAGGCTGGAGTGAAGTAGCGCGATCTCGGCTCACTGCAACCTCTGCCTCCCGGGTTCAAGCAATTCTCCTGCCTCAGCCTCTCGAATAGGTGGGATTACAGGTGTGCACCACAACGCCTGGCTAACTTTTGTACTTTTAGTAGAGATAGGGTTTCGCCACGTTGGCCAGGTTGGTCGCGAGCTCCTGACCTCAAGGTGATCCACCCACCTCGGCCTCCCAAAGTTCTGGGATTACAGGCATGAGCCACGGCGCCCAGTCTCGGATTTGACATTTTTAAATATTTAAAATGTTCCCAAGACTTAAATTAAAAGGCAATGTCATATAGTCAAGTAATTTGACATCTGGAAGTTATTCTTAAAATTATCCTACTCAAAGATGTTCTTTACAGTATTATTTACATTAGTAAAAAGCTTGGGGGTGGCCAATAAGCAACAGGTTGGTCAAACACCAACACTGGTTAAGTGAATTGTAGCACAGCCACACTAGATGGATGATTATGATGAACTGATGTCCAAGATTTACTTCAAAATAATACAACAGAGAATGGGCAGGAGTGAGTAGGCATAAAGAGAAAACAAGGACACAGGCTCGCCATGAGTTGATCATTATTAAAGTTGGGTGAAGGGTACATAGGGGTTCATTACACTATTTGTTCTGCTTTTATATGTATTTGAAATTTTCCCTAATAAAAAGTTTAAAATGTTATTTATAGAGTGTGGAAACATGGCAGGATTTCAACAAAGATAACAAAGTATAACTTTTTTTTTTTTTTGAGACGGAGTCTCGCTCTGTTGCCCAGGCTGGAGTGCAGTGGCGCTATCTCAGCTCACTGCAATCTCCACCTCCTGGGTTCAAGCGATTCTCCTGCCTCAGCCTCCTAAGTAGCTGAGACAACAGGCATGCACCACCGTGCCCAGCTAATTTTTTAAATATATTTTTTAGTAGAGATGGGGTTTCACCATATTGGCCAGGCTGATCTCAAACTCCTGACCTTATAATCCACCCACCTTGGCCTCCCAAAGTGCTGGGATTACAGGCATGAGCCACCGTGCCCGGCCAAAAGTACATTTTTATACAATATAATCTCAACCATATAAAAGTTAGATTTTAATAAGACAAAGAAAATACCCCAAAATGGACTCACAATCAAATGGACAATTTGGTTTTCCTCTTTTGATTTTCTCATATTTTCCAATTTCCTATAATGAGGGTGTACTCAGAGTCATGAAAAAAAGTGAGTTTTACTGAAAGGATTTTACAAAGCCCCATAAGGATCAGGTGAGAGGTCCTCACAGATAACCACCCCAGACTTCTCCCAGAAAGCCTTACCACAGGAACTCGCGGGGAACTGGGCCCATACACAGATTCCCCGTAGGAAGGGTTATTCACATTCATAGTGGGTCCACAAAGACATCTTCCTGGAGGCCCGGGAAATCCTCTTTCCCCTTTGGGTCCCATTATAAGTTGTCCTAGGAAGCAACAGACTGCTGTGTTACTAGAGCCAAGGAAGACAAGACCAAACAACCAGGGAGATGTGAGCGACCTTTGCAACAGAAAAAAGGTTAAAGTCCACAGCATTTCAGGGTATGCCTGAGGGAGAGGTTCAAAGAGATGCTTTTGATCCAAGACATGGAGGAGATAAGGTAAGAAAAATAGCTAGTAGGCGATAGTTTCCCCCTCCTTCCTGCCTTGAAGGCAGGCAAGATGTCTGGTATTGCAGCAGCCATGTTGCAACCAGGAAGTCACAAGCATGAGAAGATAAGCCAACATGCAGGAAAGACGAAAGGCTCATGGGGCCTGGGGCCCTGACAGTGACAGTCAGAGGCTGAATCAAAGCCAGCTACTGTCTGTCTCTGGATTTCTTTATTGGAGAAAAACAATGCCCTATTTGTTTAGACCATTATTAACAGAGGGCTTCTTGCCGACAAACACATTATTGACTGTTAACTTTTATTGTTTTAAAAAACTTTTGTATTTCTTATATATAGAATTTTTTTTTTTTTTTGAGATGGAGTCTTGCTCTGTTGCCCAGGCTGGAGTGCAGTGGCACGATCTTGGCTCACTATAACCTTTGCCTCCCAGGTTCAAGCGAGTCTCCCGCCTCAGCCTCCTGTGTAGCTGGGATTACAGGTGTGTGCCACCACACCAGGCTAATTTTTGTATTTTTAGTAGAGACGGGGTTTTGCCATGTTGGCCAGGCTGGTCTCGATCTCCTGACCTCAAGTAATCCGCCCACCTCAGCCTCCCAAAGTGCTGGGATTACAGGCGTGAGCCACCACACCCAGCCAATGTAGGCTCTTTACAGAGGAACTTCTGGGTGTGGGTTTCTTTCATTTCTTCTGGAAGAAAATAGAAGGTTAGTATATGCTCCGCCCATTTACCCTACCCTGGTCCTGAAGAAGTGAGGACATGTCTTGAAAAGATATGATCAGAAAGTGTACTCCCTAGCAATGTGGAAGAACTGTGAGGGCAGTACCTTGGTTTTTAAAGGCTCTGATACCCAGGATACACCTCAGACCAATTCCATCAAGACTTCTGAAAACTGAACTGAACCTAGGCAGCATCCACACTTTTATTTATTTATTTAAAAAAATTTTTTTACCACTTTAGCATAAGGCATCCTTTTTTTTTTTTTTTTTTTTTGGAGACGGATTCTCACTCTGTCGCCCAGGGTGGAGTGCAGTGGTGTAATCTCGGCTCACTGCAACCTCCGCCTCTCAGGTTCAAGTGATTCTCCTGCCTCAACCTCCCGAGTAGCTGGGACTACAGGCACGTGCCATCATGTTTGGCTAATTTTTGTGTTTTTAGTAGAGACAGGGTTTCACTCTGTTGGCCAGGCTGGTCTCAAACTCCTGACCTCAAGTGATCCACCTGCCTTGGCCTCCCAAAGTGCTGGGATTACAGGTGTGAGCCGCCGTGCCTGGTCAGGCATCCATATTTTTAAAAGCTCTCAAGATGATTCCAATTTGCCCTAAGGTTGAGAACTGGGCCATTCCCCTGCCAGATCATCCTCCCTTCATCCTCCATCCCTCCCCAGCTGCCTGTCAACTCCCTTCTGATCTGGGTTCAAACATCACTTCTCGAAGGAAGACTTTTTGAATCCTCAGACTCTGTCATGTATACCTGGGATACAATTTCATGGTTTCCTATGCCTTTCTTCACAGCACTTCTCTTTGTGATTCCATATATTGTGAGATTATTCCATCAAGGTTGATCTCCAGCAGAATGTCGCTCCACAGGGACAGGGCTAGTGCCTGTTTTCATCCACCAGGGCTTACACAAAGTAGGGGCATGGAAAGTGTTTGATGATCGAATGAATGAATGCAGACTAATTGGAGAGAAAAAGTCTTCGGAAGAGGGTAAAAGTCACATTCTGGCTGGCAGAAAAGCACCAGAACAAGAGCCATCTAACAGGAAGTGAGGAAAGAGAAGAAAAGATGGGGACTGAGAAGAGAAATAGGTAAGGATCCCTTCTTCTGGGAAAATAGCGGGGGGTGGGTTTGGAGGCCAGCCAGTCATTGGTGTCAGGCAGTATGACATCTGGGGCAGCCAGGGGCTGGGAACACAGTTCACAGATCCAGAAGGGCAGGAAATAAAATGACCCCAGGAAATAAAATGATCCCTGGCCAGGACCCCAGGGAAACCACTGCAGCCAGAGGAGACTGAACCTTCCTGAGCGGGTTGACAGGTATGCATACAATCAGAATGCTGACAGCATGAGGGGAAGGGCACTGTGCCAACATCTTATCCTAAGCTATGGTTGTTTGTTCTAACAAGAAATACAAATATAATTCTGTAGGAAGAGCTCAGTCTGTGTTCTGATATTTTCAGAAGAGCCCAGAGAGATAGGGAATCCACCAGCCTAGGAATATTCTGGGTAATTAAGCACTTGGGGAAATTGAAGTGGAAAAGCTCTGTGACCAAGAATATGAGGGTGGCATTGGAACAGCCTTCCAGAAGGCTCTGTGACCCCAACAACTCCTCCAGAACCGTGGCCTGAGAGACAGTCAGGAGTTTGTCCCATTAGCTGCTGATGAATGGTGAGGCTGAGATTTGAATTCATGTTTTACTTAACATTACGCTGTTCAAAAGACAAATGTCCAAGAATACTGATGCTCTCAGGAAGCTGGCAATTCCCAGGTACCACGCTGATTCACTTATACTCTGTCTGGGTACAGGAAGGACTCAGCCAAATTTGTAATTTGATTATTGCAAATTACATCCTAAAGGCATTTTGCCTTTATTCCCTCCCCACCTCTTAGCCCCTCTTTCCCTCTAACTCGGATAAGTACAAAGCTCTCACCCTTTCCACCTCACCCTTTCCACCTCCCCCCAGCACCATCTGTTCCCACAGAGCTGGGCACCAGAAACCGAGGTCACCTCCCAACAGGATGTGGCAGGGAGCCTGCTGCCACCACTGCAGTTTCCCTACAGCTTCCTCCCAGTTGCTGGAGGGCATCCATTACCCCTGCCTGTTTTCTGCCAGGCTATACTGAAGGACTCAGCAACCTGAACTTCCCCACCCTGACCTCTGGGAGATCATGTCTCAGCTGGGTTTCATCCCCACCCACTGCAGCCAGAGGACCTGGCTCTCCATCTTTGCCCAGGCAGGCTCCCACTTCCATTGGCTGCCTCAGTGGGAAAGGATCAGGAGAGGGGAATCTAGGAGAAGGCAGAGGAACCAGCACAACAACCTCTAGGGCCACCTAGCTGACACTCACTGGAGTCACGGACCGATTCTGGACCAGGGTGGCCCCCAGTCAGTGCTGTGACCTTGCAGGCATCACTTCTCTTTGAGGTTCAAGATTCTTATTTCTAAGGGGAGTGTAGGACTAGACCAGGGGAGTTTTAACCTGTGGTCTACAGAGGCCAAGGCTATCTCACGATGGCGCTGGGACAGGGGTTCTGGAACCCTGGGAAACAGGGTGCAAAACCTTGGATGTAGGTATAGGCAATTTTTTCCTCCCCTGAGAATGGGTTTGGGATTTTCATCAGACTGTCAAAGGTAGTGTCAGGAACCAATTTGGGGGGCCTAGTCCAACTCTGGATGATTATCCAACTGGTCCCAGGCACAGGGATATCTTATTTATTTATTTATTTGTTTGTTTATTTATTTATTTATTTATTTTTGAGATGGAGTCTCACTCTGTCACCCAGGCAGGAGTGCAGTAGCAAGATCTCGGCTCACTGTAACCTCTGCCTCGCGGGTTCAAGTGATTCTCCTGTCTCAGCCTCCTGAGTAGCTGGGATTACAGGTGCCCGCCACCATGCCCAGCTAATTTTTGTATTTTTAGTAGAGATGGGGGGTTTCACCATGTTGGCCCGGCTGGTCTCGAACTTCTGACTTCAAGTGATCCATCCACCTCGGCCTTCCCAAGTGCTAGGATTACAGGCGTAAGCCACCGCGCCCGGCTGCATATCTCTTTTTTACTCTTTCCTTGCCCTCTCTCCCCACCCCTCCAACATTTTCCAAACAGCAGGATTATTTACTGCCCCATGTTCTCTTTTCCCTCTTCAGCCCCTCACTCAGGAAGTCTCCTCAGAAAGGAAGTGGCTCAAAGGACGGAATGGGGGGCAGGGGCATCAGTCCAAAGAGATGGCCCCACCATGCTTGGCTCCTAAGGAGATGAACTGTGAACCCACAGAACCCCTGCCTGGGAGCCCCTGAAGGAAGCAGCCCTGTCCACCCACATACCAGGTGCCACTGGGGACGTGAAGCTGGCTCAGCCGCCTACTTCGTCCTCAAGGATCTAGCGGGAAGATGAAACACATCTGCAGAAACATTACCAATGGAGACGCCATAACAGAGAGGCAATGACCAGGGCTCAGGGGAGGTGATCCATCCTGTTAGGGGCCAAGGAAGGCCTTACTGAAAAGAGAGCTTCAAAGGAACAGAGAATTTCGTTGGATGGGCAGAAGGTGAGAGGAGTGCCATGTAAGGTCATGTGGACCCAGAGAGACCAAAGGAATAGCTCCAGCTCCATAGATGGCAAGGCGTCCTCTGAAGGGTAGAGGGCAGGGCGTGATTGGGCAGAGGCTGGGGTAGTCAAGGGAGAGGGAGGTGGCATACTGGGTGGAAGAGAGGGAGCTGGAAGGCCAGGGAGAAAAAGTATGACTCTGCGGGGCCTGCTAAGAGGACAGGATTGCAATACACCAAAGACTGACAAGACAAGAGAAACAGCGGGCACCAAGGAGCTGCTGACAGCTCCGGCCTAGCCCTTCTCATCCATCCCCTAGCCCCAGGAGGGAACCAGACAAGTCAGGTGAGGGCTGGCCTTTACAAAGAGATAAACACAGTGAGACCATTAAGATCCCAGTCCGCTAAGGACCTCCTACGCATCCACCCATCCCATGCCCCTGGACTACTCCTCAGTTTTTTTTGTTTTTGGTTTTTTTTTTTTGAGACGGAGTCTTGCTCTGTCACCCAGGCTGGAGTGCAGTGACTTGATCTAGGCTCACTGCAAGCTCCGCCTCCTGGGTTCATGCCATTCTCCTGCCTCAGCCTCCCATGTAGCTGGGACTACAGGCGCCCGCCACCACACCCAGCTAATTTTTTGTATTTTTAGTAGAGATGGGGTTTCACTGTGTTAGCCAGGATGGTCTCGATCTCCTGACCTCGTGATCTGCCCACCTCAGCCTCCCAAAGTGCTGGGATTACCGGCGTGAGCCACCGCGCCTGGCCTAATCCTCAGTTTTGTGAGCCCCTAGGTACCCCAGGGGCCAAGAGAGTCCCTTCTGAAGGCACAACTCAGGCCAAGCTCTCAGTCTCTGCGGTTGGTAGCTCATAGTTATGGGACTCCAGGGGGACATCATGCCTTCCAGAACCAAGGAGGAAGAGGACTAGTTGAAAGGACCCCCATTCAGATCATCCAGCCAATTCCAGAAATGAATTATGGAGTGTGGGCACGTGGCCTGGGCTGCATTTCAAATCTGATTCCCCTAACAACATGGAAACAGGTGCGGC
This sequence comes from Pongo pygmaeus, assembly GCF_028885625.2. Classification (NCBI taxonomy): domain Eukaryota; kingdom Metazoa; phylum Chordata; class Mammalia; order Primates; family Hominidae; genus Pongo; species Pongo pygmaeus. The sequence goes on along the minus strand of NC_085930.1, from coordinate 138,500,868 downwards.
AAACTTAAGTTATTACCCATACTAATCAGTGTTTGTTCTCCCAGTATTTCCTTCCTCCTCTCCCTATTTCAAGGAGGTAGCAAGAGTTTGTGCTTTCTTGCCCTTGCTAAAAGCAGGTACTACTGGAAACAAACTTTTCTTTCTGCCTTCTGTTCTTTGAAGGACAAAGCTCCTAATTGGGGTGCTGGTATATGAGGAGTATGAGGAAGGGGGGGGGGTCAGGGATGGAAAAGGAGAGATCTCCCTAGACATGGACAGGAGAGGGACCCCTTGTATCCTGAGGAAGAGACAGGTCTCAGAAAGAATAGTTGTCGGGTGCTCCTTGGAAAGTTGAACTGGGGGGACCAGGACTCCCAGCCTTGAAAATGTTCTGATACCCACGTATGGCATGAGAACAGCAGCCAGCAGGTATCTGTGGACCACAGGGACTTGGACAACAAGTCTATTTCTATTTCTACTCTATTTCAGAGGTGAATGGAGTAGACCAAAGGTTGGAGGGACCTTCCCTGACATTTTTCTGCCATAATTCACCAGGATCTTTGCCCAACCTATTCGTGGTTGTTGGAGGAGAAGTGAAAATCCTAATAATGCCTGAATTAATTTATTTGGCATCCTAGCAGGTTGGGCTCTCAGAGCCAGATTTAACTTAGTTTAAAGGACCTAACAAAATATGACATTTCTTGCCCATCCCATGATGTGGCTGCAAATGTATTTCCATAAACACAGGAGGAGGGGGAATACACTATGGAATTGTAAATGTCTTCATTTTCTTAAGAAAAAAGTTGGCATAAAAATTGTTTGGATTCCTTTTGTATAACTGAAGACAAAAAATGTTGCAGTCAACAAATGATCTTCTTGATACTGTCTTTATACAGTTGATGTGCTGTGAAAGCCCCTACCATGAGCTGACAAGGGAACGAAATAAAGGGCTTAGCTAATAAAATTGAATGAGGTAAAAGAAGGAAGCAGCAGCTGGGTGCGGTGGCTCACGCCTGTATTCCCAGCACTTTGGGAGGCCGAGGTGGGTGGATCACGAAGTCAGGGGTAAGAGACCAGCCTGACCAACATGGTGAAACCCCATCTCTACTAAAAATACAAGAATTAGCCAGGCGTTGTGGCGGGCACCTGTAATCCCATCTATTCAGGAGGCTAAGGCAGGGGAATCACTTGAACCTGGGAGGCGGAGGTTGCAGTGAGCCAAGATCGCACCACTGCACTCCAGCCTGGGTGACAGAGCAAGGCTCTGTCTCAAAAACAAACATACAGGGAAGCAGTGTATCTATGCCCTTCTCAATAATGGACTTTTAATTTTTATTATTTATTTATTTATTTATTTTGAGACGGAGTCTCACTCTGTCGCGCTCACTCTGGCTGGAGTGCAGTTGCGCGATCTCGACTCACTGAAAGCTCTGCCTCCCAGGTTCATGCCGTTCTCCTGCCTTAGCCTCCCGAGTAGCTGGGACTACAGGCGCCCGCCACCACGCCCGGCTAATTTTTTGTATTTTTAGTAGAGATGGGGTTTCACCGTGTTAGCCAGGAAGGTCTCAATCTCCTGACCTCGTGATCTGCCCACCTCGGCCTCCCAAAGTGCTGGGATTACAGGCGTGAGCCACCGCGCCTGGCCAACTTTTTATTTTTTTATTTCATTTTAGTAATTTCTTTCTATATCTTTTTTTTTTTTTTTTTTGAGACAGAGTTTCGAGATGGCACAATTTCAGCTCACTGCAACCTCCACCTCCCAGGTTCAAGTGATTCTTCTGCCTCAGCCTCAGAGTAGCTGGGATTACAGCCGTGTGCCACCACACCAGGCTAATTTTTGTATTTTTAGTAGAGAAAGGTTTTTGCCATGGTTGACCAGGCTGGTCTCAAACTCCTGACCTCAAGTGATCTGCCCATCTCGGCCTCCCAAAGTGCTGAAATAACAGGCGTGAGCCACCCATGCCCAGCCTCTTTCTCTATCTATTGCAAACAAATAAGGACTCTTTTATAACACTGTAAATTGGAAAAACCTGCAATGTCACCTTTACTTCTAGGTTTAAGAGAATTGCTTGGAGCCATGACACTTTTATCTAGAAAAAGGTATTAGTTGATGAAATATGTTCCTGTTATTTTTCACTTAAGGTATAAATGACATCATTAATATGCTTTTTTTCTTTATTTATTCTCCAGAATGCTAAAACAAATTCAGAATGGCATTTATCTCTCTTGCATAAAAGTTGAATGAGCTAAATCGTGGAGAAATTACAAAGATATTGGAGTGTCTCTGGTAGTTTCTAACTTGAAACACAAGGCATCTCTGCTGGCATCTCCTTGTGCCCTCTCTGGGAGGCTGGCCAGTACTGCAACAGTGGATCAAGTGAAGCAGTGTAGCTCTTACCTGCAGATGGAGGGCCTGGGGGCCCTGGATGGCCAGGTTGACCAGAAGGCCCAGGCTTGCCGGGTGGGCCCATAACTCCACTATCCCCTTTCTGTCCCTGACAGAGAGAAAGGCAGAACCTGTTATGAAAGCATGACATAGCAAGCTTCCCGCCCCATTTATCACCAAATCAGAGATCACCTTGCACTTAAGGAGCAAGAGCCCAGTGGGGGATGCAGCTCCAGAGGTCTTGACATCGACCTCTTAATAAGTTTAGGGCAAGTGACATTTGAGATAGTGATGGCTGCAAGTTTGCAGAGCTTAGTTCTTGCTCTGTCCTACAAACGTGGCACATGGCAGCTGAAAGGAACCTGTCAAATCTACTCTAGGCCCTGGGCAGATGAGGAAATGGAGGCCTAGAAATGAGCTATTTTCACTCATTGGCTTCCCGTTGCACTCAGGATAAAGACTTAGCTCTTTACTGCAGCCTGCGAAGCCTTGCATGGCCAGGCTTTCCAGCTTCATTCCAGCCTTTTGGCCTTTTTGGTCTTCAAGAGCACCATGTCTATTATCCCCCTTCTCAAGACCCTTCTCTCTGCCCCAAAATCTCTTCCTTCCCCCAGCCTAGTTAACTGTCACTCACCCTTTGGCTCTCAGCTCAAATGCCCTATGGCAAAGCCTTCCCTGACCTTCCTGGATGGAGTCAGTTCACCCCACCATAAGCTCTCATAACTCAGCCTGTTTCCTTCATGGCATTTATCCCAGATCATAGCATATGGGTTATTTGTGTGGTCATTTCATTGATGTCTCCCCATGAGACATACACTCCCTACGGGCTGGAATCTGTCTAGCTCACCTCCTTTCCCCAGATGAAATGAGGGAGGACAAAGATGCTAGAAACACAAAGGTAGGCAGCTTTGCTGATCCGTAAATCCAGAGGTTTCACCTTGACCTTGAGACTCCGGGTAACTCATGTCATTGCTTTGTACCTCAGTTTTGTCATCTTTAAAACGAGGCCAGTAAATTTACACCCACATAGGTCTGTGAGACTAACAAAGATCTCAGAGGTGAAAATGTGGTTTGCACAGAACGAAGAGCTATGTGGGGCAAGCCAATTATCACAGCAACTGGCTTGGTTCCATCTGTTTCATGTAGTTAAACAAGTCTTGGTTTATTAAAAAGGGCACACCTGTGGCTACAGCCGTTCCACATGGAGTGTCCTCTTTTCTGCCTATTCTGGGAGCATCAAGAGCAAAGACTGGGCTCTTCGTTCTCCCTCAGGGTTGCTCTTAGGAGTCACCCCGAAACCAAGGCTGATGCATGCTATTGACTCTTCCCCTGAGTAATTTGCTAATTGTCTGCTCTTGCCTCAGGCCTAATCAGAGCAGTGATTGACACCTGACATTTTTGACCTGGTTCTTCTTACTACACTTGCGCCTTGGCAGGCTTGCCCACCTGATGAAATGTAATCTTCCTTAAATCTGGGGAGCAGGCAGGCTTGGGACTCCTTTCCAGCCACAACGGTGACAGGTGACCTGCCGCCTTGTCCACATGGCACTGGGGGCCGTCTTGGTAATGTCCAAGGAGTTCTTGAATTCTGAATATGGGATCTGTGAGGTCAGAGTTTATTTCTGATTCCATGTTTATGGAGGGAGTTCTTAAGCCTCAGCCCAGCTGAAGCATTCCCTGCAGTAACCAAGCTGGGTCCCAGGATGGCAAAGGAAGTCACACATCTTAATATAGCCACAGTTCAGTCTTGTTTTTCTAATGGCCATGTCAGCTGGCTCTGAGCATAGGAAGTGCCAAAGCTTGAAGGAGCTGGAAATGCTCCTTCATTCTGACACTAGCAGTAATGGAATATTCCGCTTATCGGCCATCGCTCAGAATGAGCCACGTCTCTATCAGCAGGACTCACGGAGTAGAGCTTTCCAGGAAAGACATTCTTTATTCCTTATTTGCCACAAAGTTGGGTGATCTCTCTCAAGGAAATTGTTTCTCAGTTACTGAAGGTTTTTTTTTTTTTTTTTTTGAGAGACGGAGTCTTGCTCTGTCCCCCAGGCTGGAGTGCAGTGGCGTGATCTTAGCTCACTGCAACATCTGCCGCCTGCGTTCAAGCGACTCCTGCTTCAGCTTCCCAAGTAGCTGGGACTAGAGGTGTGCACCACCATGCCCAGCTAATTTTTGTATTTTTTAGTAGAGGCGGGGTTTCACTATATGTTGGCCAGGCTGGTCTCAAACTCCTGACCTCAGGTGATCTGCCTGCCTCGGCCTCCCAAAGTGCTGGGATTACAGGCATGAGTCACCACGCCCGGCCAAGAAGATTTTTATAATAAAGTCAACAGCTGCTTTCCTGGGCTTGCCTGAAGGCAAGTCCTGAAGCATGAAGGTAGCTGAGAGAAGAAGTCATGTGGGGAAAGTTGGTCTCAACTCTACTCTCTGGATTCTAATCCTGGCTTTGAAGCTGACTTCATGGAGGGGTCTTGGGCAAGCAACTCCACCTCCCTGACCCTCAGCTTCCTTGAGAATAACCTGAGGAGACTGGATTAAGTGGTCTCTGTAATCCTTCTGGCACAGAAATTACTATCTGAAATTCCTTCTGAATTTCTGATTTTTGGCTTTGGATTGACTTAACAATAACTTTCAGAGACTCTCAGCACTGCTGGCCAACAAACAAACAGTATGTAAGACTCTATGCTAGGAGATTAATTCATGATAAAAATAAATACCACAGCAGGCTTCTAAGGCTAACAATTCGTTATCTCCCAACTGGAACGACCCCAACACCAAGGGTTTGCAGCACCTTCGGGTTGTTCACAATGTCTTGTCGAAAGCTTGGGCTCATTTCTCTAACTTCTCTGAGCTCCCAGATGTGGTTTTGGTGTAGCTTTTATGATTCCAACGGAATCAGTCTCAGCAGGCTCAAGAAATGGCCTTCCTGGCTTTGGTTATCACCAGGAACTAGGAAAAGACAAGCACTGGCCAAGACAGAAGGAAGCCAGGAAGCTTCTGGAACCCCAAGCTTAAAATATTATGAATGGAAATCATTAGGAGGGGATAAAGTGATACAAGAAAAGATTTCTCCCGCATTTTTTTCCTTTTTTATCTGAGCCTACTTTTAAGAAATTGGTATCTGTGGCATCATTGTGAAACCATGACCATGCTACCCATGATCAAAGTTTGAAAACTGGACTGGATGATTGTAACTTCGAAAGTTACTGTGCAGTCTAAATTTTCCAGGTTGGAGCCTGTGTTCTTTCTAAACTGATTGGGAAAAGACCAGAATTGGTTTCATAGTGTTATTATGGTTCTGAAACCTGGCTGCGCATTAAAATCACATGGAGCTTAAAAAAAATAACCAAACCCATGCTGAAAGCTTATTCCAGGTCAATTATATTATGGTCTTTGGAAAATAAGGCCTAGGCACTGGGGAGGAGGAGTGGCAAGCTTGGAACTACAACCATTGCACCTGATGTGGGGGATCTGTACATCTGTATTTAATGACCAGCCCCATCCCCAGGTGATCTTGATGTAAAATTAAGTTTGTGGGCCACACATATAGCCTAAGGAAATAAGTAAAAGAATGGAAAAAGCTTCCATCCAAAGATGTTTACCTCTCAGGATTATATATGAGACAGCTAAGGCTGTCTCTAGAGCAGTCATGTCACATCACATGGCTTAACACAAGAGCCTGCTGACCAGGGGGAGTTCAGAATGAACAATTGCCTTAAGCATGTTAATAAACCCAAGAAAAAAGGTCACTTACAAATTGGAGGCCTGAGTAGGGAAAAACCACCCTATTGTTGAGACCCGGAAGATCTCTCAACAGCTGGAAAATATCTAGGCTCGTTTTTAAAACTTCATTTGTGTCTGGGACATTGAAGCATAAAATAGGTTTTCTGGGTAAATGACCACATCTGCCTTCCATTCCTAGCTGCTTTGGTTAAGACAGACTTATTTTTATGAACCAAATATCCACTCTTGCTTCTGGCCTTGGCACAGTTTGCATGGAGCATCCTATCCCATCCACTTCAAACTATGGCTAGCCTAGAGATGCCAGCAGCTTCTGGAAGTGGTGCTGCTCCCGTCTGCTAGCCCAGAGGACGTTGGAGTCAAGGTCTACAGAATATCTCTGATTAACGCCACCTGCCTGCCGCTCCACACACTGCCAGGTCAGGAAGTTCTGACCTCAGGCAGGTGGTAAGCCCTGGGATCTTTACCTGCTTGCCTCGTTTTCCTGGTCTTCCCGTGGGTCCTCGGTGTCCTGCTATCCCAGGTTCACCTTTTGGACCCATTTCACCCTGGAAAGAAGGAAAGAGAAGCAAGAGAGGACTTAGGGCATGTGGAGTGGGCACATCTACATAGGTCTAGCCAGTCATTGGCTACGAGGGCAGTCTACTTGATCATTCCGAATCTATGCCAATCTATGCCCTGGAAGGTTGGGAGAGTGATGAAGTCATGAGAAAGGCAGACATGTCTTTCAAGGAAGAGGAGGGAAGGAAGAAGGTAATTCTGAGTGGGTTATCTGTTACCTGAGAGCGACAGGTGTGGAGCAGCACACATTTTGATGGCCAAATAGGAGAGACAAATCATCACCCAGAACAGGCAGTGAGAGGCTGGGGCATCCAGCACAGCGTGCCTGTGCTACTTACTACAAGCTGTCTGGGAAAACACTTTCCTTCTAGTTGGAATTTTATGTTGTATTTTCTTACGTGTTGTTTTTAGCACAAATTCAAATCTGGAGGTTTTTAAATGATTGGACACTTTTGCCAACTGTCATCTTTGGGAAGTTTCTACTCATTTAATGACTCTTACTTAGGATTATGTGCTTGCCCACTCTTAGTAAGCATTGGTTTGAGTTCCAGCTCACTTCCATTTGATTTAGATGAAAGCTCTTTTGTGGGGAGAGATGTTCCAAACATATGTTCACATCTTCAATATAATTATTGAAAAAGGCATGGAGAACAATGGAAACAATATTCCTATTTGTAAAGCTCTATGTTGAACTATCAAAACCCAATGTACCCATTGCAGAATTTCATAGCTTAAGGCCAATATTTCACAAAACTCATTTCTCCATCTTAGTTTCTCTCCTTCTTCCCCATTTTCTTCTACATGGATTCCGGCCCCACTTACTGTTTATTTGGGTCATGAACCCATAGGATGCTTCATTCCTATCTCCAGTAATCCCCCAACACCCCAGAATGCACTGCCAACAAGAAAAATTTAGCAATAGCAACCATGAGTGTTAGTCAGCAGCCAGTGCCCATGAAGAGCTGCCCAGCCACTCAGAGAGAACAAAAAACACCCAGGCACTTTTTCACATGGCGGTCAGAGGAGGTATAACACAATGGAAAATTCCAGGGAACAACTGTATATGGAAAGGATCAAACGTAAAGCTCTGAGATTATCTGTCAGCTCAGCCAACGTGTCCCTACCTAAGCCACCAATGTCTTGTTTCACCAAGAATTGTCCTTAAATCTGTTATTTCTTTCCAACCCACACATCCTTCAACATTCTCTAGGGAATGGGAGAGTGTGAGAGGATAGGATGGATGCTACATGCCATGGAGATGTTTGCAGTTTTTCCATGGCTGTTTAGAGAGGCTTGGGGATGTCTTTATGGCTGGGAGAAAACAGCAGCACAAGCAGCATTTTTTTTTTTTTTTTCAGGGATTGTCAGAAGGAAGTGTGGCCCTTCTCTACATCAGCTTGAAGCAGTCAGGAATTTCTTGATCTAATTTCTCTCCCAAGACCTAATTATGGTCATCATATCAGCTCTGTCTTAAAACAGCCTGTCATAAAAGGGGAAGACAACTCCTCAGATGAGAAGTCTAGTAAATGGTGCAGAGGACAGAGAAGCTGCCATACTTAATTTTACAGTAATTTATTATTCTTTGACGTTCACTGTTGCCCTGAATGAAAAGCTAATCTAAATATTTTTAAGGAAAATTGTTTTTTCTCTTTTAATATTTCCTTTAATTTGCTTATATAATTAATCTATTTTTTTAGCCCAACACCCTACCTAGGGTAGCAGAGTGTAGTTTCTGACAGCTTAAGGTAGTGATATAATAAATTAATGCATGTTGATTGAAAATATTTAAACATGTTCCATTGACTAGAAAAGATAAGATAAAAATTGTTTTAGTTTGGTAAATAAAACTTTAAGGTGAACTTTTAAAAATTAAAAATACTAACAAAGCATCCCCTTTGCATGTTTGAAGAACATGATGGTTTGAGACCTAGGTTAAAATAACAATTTCCAATGTCAGTGTCTTATGGCATGAGGAGCCAACATGATGTTAGCTTAGGAGCTGTTCCAAATGGCCGTGTATGCCCTTTTCTCTCTTTATTCTCTGACATTCCCCCTCAACTACCCTCGTTCTTCTTCCCCAACCCTAACCCTCAGTAAAAGTTTTAAAAAATATGTTGGTCAACGGTCACCTTCACAATTTTTGTCATCTCTATATACCACTGTTTTGCTATTTACCGAATATTTTTCTTTCTCTCTCTTTCTTCACTTCTTTCTTTTCTTTTCTTTTCTTTTTCAGAGACATGGTCTTTCTCTGTTGCCCAGGCTGGAGAGCAGTGGCGTAATCTCGGCTCACTGCAGCCTCAATCACCTGGGCTCAAGCAATTCTCCCATCTCAGCCTCCTGAGTCGCTGGGACTATAGGCATGTGCCACCATGACCTGCTAATTTTTTTTTTTTTTAGAGATGAGATAGTACTATATTGCCCAGGCTGAATATTTTTTTCTTTAAGTTACCTGAAATGGACCCTTTTTTATTAAGCCTTGTCCCAAGCAAGATATCCATTAAATATTTAACTATTTATTTATTTATTGAGACAGGGTCTGCCTCTGTGGCCCAGGCTGGAGTGCAGTGGTGCAATCATGGCTTACTGCAGCTTTGACTCCTGGGCTCACGCCACCCTCCCACCTCAGTTTCCTAAGTATCTGGCACTACAGGTGCGTACTACCATGCCCAGCTAATGTTTTGTATATTTTTCTTGGTAGAAATGGGATTTCACCATGTTGCCCAGGCTAGTCTCGAACTCCTGGGCTCAAGCCATCTTCCCACCTCGGCCTCCCAAAGTGCTGGGATTACAGGCATGAGGCACCATGCCTGGCCAATATTTAACTATTTAAATACAAAATTTAACTCTTAAAAAAATGTTAGCAGTCTTCAGTTCAAATACTTTTGTGTCCTTCTGGCAGTATGTGCACCGCCCTTGAAGAAGGACTGCAATAAGGCACAGTGACCTTAAGCTAAAGACACCTGTGCCTTACACTGGGGCCTGTGTGCTGACAGGGGCTTTGACCGTTGTGGCTCAGATCTGAGTCCCTTGTGAGAAAGGTTTCTGCATTTGAATAGGACCACAGCCCTTTAAGAGGTAGGAAAAGCAAAAAAGCAAACAAACAAACAAACAAACAAAAACCCAAAACCCAGATGGGTTGTCCTTTCCTTCCCATTGAGCTAGAGGGAGGCTCCAGACCATCCCGCCACCCTCTCCCCAGGGTGAAAAGCAACTTGCTTCCCATCCCAAACCAGAAGTTTCCATGGTTAAACCCACCATCCCTGCCTGATAGACAAGGAGGCAGAGCTCTTTCTGTTGTGCTTGGAGGACTTGATATTTTTATTGAGGCCTATTTTCACTACCTCAAGGTTACTTACTTTCTGCCCCAACATTCCAGGAAATCCTGGGAAACCCTGTGAAAAGAGCAACAAATATTGTGACCGCCTCTGAAATAACACCTGAAATGGCTGTGGACAGGCTTGGTTGGTCATTTTCAAGACGGAGGCCTGTCCATCAGTCCATCATCCGCCCACAGATGGGGGTGGGTGGGGGCTGCTACTTGCATTGACATTTATCATTTCTACGAAAAGGTTTTCTCCATTACCTTTTCTCCTTTGGGACCCAGGTCACCCTTTTCACCTCTGGATCCCTAGGAAGAAACCACAGGAGAAAGTCAATGAGTTAATATCCTGGGAGGGAAATTCAAGCATTTCAAACTGAAAAGCTCCCTAAACCAAAACCCTCATTTTACAAGTGAAGAAATAGGCTCAGAGATGTCAGGTGACTTGTCCAGGGAAGGAATGCTTTGTGATCTACTTCTTGTTGAACCCCGAAGACCTCTTGCATTCATAAAGGACAACTCACAGAAAATTCTGGGCCCCAAATCCTCTCTCATCCTGTAGGAAATTTGTCCACAGGTTGATGCTGGTTTTGATTTGGTTTTTGGCCAGGTCAGAAGGCTGTGTGGTGGAAGCTTGGCCTAAAGACATGCATCACCAATTTCCTCCAGCACTCTGTGCAAACTGTGCTTATTCTCTACTTGGCACGGCCTTCATTTGCTTACGTGCTCCACAGAAGGGGCCTCTGCCTCTACGGGGAGCCCTTCTCTTACCACCTTGCCCTGCTTCAGGAGGTCCCTCACTTCTCTCTCAGTCCACTGACAAAGGGCGGGGAATAGCTAGGGATGGTGGCTTCATTTGCAAACTAAAGGGAGACCTGGACCCATCCTCTGCACATCTCTGATTCCAGAGCCAGTAGCCCAGACCAGGCTTCTGGGACACCATCCAAGAAAAGCACTAACCTTTTCCCCTCTGGATCCAGGGTAGCCCTAAAAGAAAGCAGAAGGTACATTTACAATCAGCCCTGTAGGACTTTTGAGTTTGGTAGAAGAATAGAAGGAATCCCTGAATGTGGTGGTAAGGTGTGTCTCCACATTGCACTGTGAGTTTTAGTGGGGTTGCAGCACCAAACACAAAGATGTCCCAGAGGGTTGTGGTTATACCAGGCCTGAAAGGAACACTGCTTTTATCACCCTGCAAAGTCCTGATCAAAGGTTTCCATCTGCTCTGATGTCCAGAAGCTTGGTTCTTCCTGCCCAAGAGAACAGCAGGAATGGCATCCCTATGCCCCTGCATCCCAGGGCATGATGTTCTCCAAAGGGCTGGTAAAGGCAGGCTCTCCAATATCCGTGACATTCCCTAGTCCAGGACTGCAGCCCCACCCAGTCCCTATGCTTGTAGACAGCAGCTGCTCCAGAGCCTTACAGAGAAGATCTGGGAACGTCCATTTAGACCCCACACTGACCTTGGAGCCCATTGGTCCTCTTGACCCTGGCAAGCCCATCATACCTAGGTCACCTTTTTCACCCTGTGGGAATTAGAAGAAGAAGAAAAGACCCACAGTGATATATTTTAGAGAAACTGAACCAGGAGAGTCACAGGCAAGATTGGGAAGGAACTGGGGATATCAGGGCTGGCTTGTAAATCTGAGGACCCCAGATGCGCCCACTTTCTCCCTCCCGAGGTCCCAAAACTCCATACTCCACATTTCATTCTTGTGTTTAAGATTAAATATAAAATGAAAATGCCCAAAGCGAAGCAGATCCCCACACCAACTGCTCACTAAGATGTTGTATATGGTAATACTTGGTATTTTCCTAGCGAGGATAGTGAGAGAGTAGTGGAGGAGGCATGAGGGAACTGGGGCCTCAGAAAACAAGGTGTCAACACACGCAAAAAACATTGCCTGCTTTGCTCTTTGCATAGAAAGGGTCCTCAGAATGATCTGTGGTTGGGACTTCCAGCACCCCCCCTCTGTACTAAAAATACTCTATGCCAGTACTAACCAATAGAAATATAAGGTGAGCCACATACTTAATTTTAAACTTTGAAAAGAAGTCACCTTAAAGTAAAACTAAACGAATGAAGTTAATTTTAATAGATCTCCTTTAATCTAATTAATCTAGTCATCCCAACTTGTAATCTATATAAAAATTATTGAGATATTTTACATTGTGCTTTTCATAATAAGTACTTGAAATCTGCTGTGTAATTTACATTTACACATCTCCATTCAGGTGCTAAATTTTCATCCAAAATATTTGATCTGTATTTAGAGATCATAAAATGTATAGTTGAAAAAGCAGATTCATGCATTCAAGTTGCTCCAAACATACTTTAACATTTTCAAATAACTGAATTTAGTAAAGGTTAATTCAAACAGTTAAAATTTAAAAATTCAGTTCCTCAGCAGCACTAGCAACATTCCACGGGCTTGAGGGTCACATGTGGCTACTGGCTGCTGTGCAGGACAGCTCAGCCCTATGCAGAGGATTTTTTAAATATCCTTTTGGGACTTTTCCTAAGAGGACTGGACACACAGTTTTCCACTGCTATAATATAGCCAGTAAACGAATCAGAGCAGGTGGTGAGATCCACCTGCCCAGCTCTGACTTCTGCAGATAAAACTCTGAGTCACGCCTCTGAACCCTCTAGTCTATGACTACCAGCGGGAAAAACAGAGGCACAGATGGGGATGTGCTTGCTTTCCATAGCCTGACTGAGGAAGGAGATTTCATCAGCACTCGGCAATCCCTCTCTGAATGTAGGATTTCCATCCTTCAGCCAGCCAACACCACCCCCTCAACTCTCCATTCCCTGCCAGGTCAGCATGACAGGCAAGAGCTTCCCAGACACAAGCCCCTCTTAGGTCATCTCAGGGAAACCAGAGTGGGGTGCTAGTTCCTAGGACAAAGGAGAACCAGGGCCCCTCTAGAAGAGGGTACCAGCCCCCTATTTCTCCTCCTACAGGAGCAGAGCTGTTGCACTGACCAAGGTCTTGCAGGCCAAGTGAAGGAGGAAGTATCTGGGGCCCTGTGGCCAGTCCTTAAGCTCTCTTCTTCTTCCCCCTCTTGAAGAAGGGATTCCCTGACTATGTGCCAGGAGCCAGAAAAGCTGCCATCTTACCCCCTCTTGTTTTGACACCACATGAGCCCTGAGAGCATGCCACACTTACCCTGGGTCCTTCAGGGCCTGGCCAACCGACGGGCCCAGGCATGCCAGGAACACCTGGGGGGCCAGGTCTACCCTTCAAAGACCAAGAACAAAAGTCAGGGCAACTGGGTTTGTTTCTTTACTTCTAATAAATATGTTTTGTCTCTGGGGCCCAGAGGAGAGAGTGGGGTCTCTAAGCATGGCTACTATGACCCTCATCCCCACTCTCCAAAGATTGATGGCCTGACAAGCCCTTGGTGTCACACTGTATCATCAAACAAGACCTTATTCTTCTCAAGAAATGGAAGGTGGTGAGAAAGGGATTCTAAACTTCTTGGTTTTTAAATTTTTATCACTTCTACCCACCCCCACCAAAAAATCCCCTGCGTTCCAATGGGTTCTTCCCAAGGATGTGCTATGGAATGAGACAGGATTACATTTGGGGAGCAGTAGCAGATGCTGTCAGCACTCTTTCAAGGTCTTTTTGACCTGCTCAGAGTGCCCATCACCCAGAGGCTACCTTCCTTGCTGCTAACAGCTCATTTCTGCAACCTGTAACTGCAGTTTGCCCTTGAGCAATTGGAGCTGCCCAGTAATTTATGTAACTCTGCTTCCTGCAGCCAATAGCCCAGCTCCCTTACATTTGGGCAGTTGACACTCTGAAGCTCCCCCTAGGGATCAGACTGCTAAAGCTCGACTTCACCTGATACCACACCTTTGCCTGGCTTCTCCCATTCCCCCTACAGGCTCCTCCCAAGGGTGGTCCCGTAATAATGTATTCACTTGCACATGGTACATGTCACCTCTGTCTCTGCCTAAGCCAGGGCTATGGAAGAGCAAGCCCTGCAAGAGAGAGTGGGTGCAGGTGCTAAGGGCCTATCTTGATCTTGTGCTCATTAGCTAATTTCACAATTAGCTAGAGATGTCAAGGGCTCAGCCCCTAAACCAGACATACCAAATCCTGGCATGTGTACTGGTTTCTACTATTGCCTCCCACATCCATGGCAGACATCACTAATCAATCATGGTCCTTGTTAGGCCTGAGCATGGACACCACAGCAGAATATCCTTTGACAATTGCTATGGAGACCACCCCAGCACTTCAGACAGCCACTGTGCCTTGGCTATAGTTTTCATCTGTGCCCTAAAGAGTTGTAACTTTGTCTTGCAAAAGTCTGTTTAAGGATCTTGTGGACCATGAAACCATTTAATAAACCATTTAACAATAAATATAGTAATTTATATTTCGAGCCATGGACATCTTTCTTGGCCAAAGTTTTGCACCCCTGTCTATAACCAAGACCTAGAAATTCAGTGCCAGTATCCACTGACCTCAGCAAATATAATAGGCAGCTGATTTACTCCCTCCTGACACTAATGAGAGCCTTGATAACATGTGTTTGGTTCACTCAGAGTCACTGTGACCTTAAGTAACCTCCATTTATTTCAGCTGAGCCAAAAAGCAAAAGCCATTTGTTTCTGTCTACTCTGGTACTTTATTCAAATTTAATCAGACAGTGACAGTCATTCTGTGTCACTGGTTGGAGCTATGAAGGATTTCTCTGATGGGTAGCAGAGTGAGATGGTCTGGGGTTGGGGCGGGAAGTGAGAGGGGTGGAATTTGGCCAGGCTTGGCAGGCCCTGGAAGAAGTCTGAATGCTGGCAGTAGCAGGCTCCTGCTCCTGAACAAAGAAGTTGACAGAAAGGGCAAGGTTACTACTGTCACCATCGAGACAGCAGCACCATTACTGTCCACCTGGGTATCAGTGGCCACTGAAGTGCATTGCTGGTCCCCCCTCCCTAGGAGTGCATGCACACACATGCACGTGGAGCACAGATGCTCATGTGACACTCACAGAACAGCGCAGACCATACCTTCCTTCCTGGTCGGCCAAGCTCCCCCTATGGATGGAGAAGACAGGTAAGGAGAGGCTGCTTTGGAAGAGATGTTCTGGAAGCAGAAGGCTTAGTAGAGCTGATGACTGGGCATGGCCATGTGGCTTAGTTGCTTGGCTGCTGCTCACGGCCCCTCTGCCGTGTCAGTAGGCCACGTCAAAATACACCAGTGGTATCCCATACGTGCTGCAGCAGCTCAGCCATCATGGAGCCCAGCCTCTCACACCAAGGCAGAGTTAGCACATGTTTGGAAATCTCAACTAGGAAATTCTCAGTGGGACGCCCAGAAAACAGGCGGGAATTACCAAGGAAAGAAGGGTTGAAGAAAGTAGTGGTTCATACCTTTTCTCCCTTTGGTCCTGTCTTGCCAGGAAGCCCCGGTGGACCCTAATCAATCAAGATAAAAAGTGAAGAAAGTATATATCAGTCCGAAGCTGGATGGGTGGGAAGCTCTTGGTGCACTGGGCTTCTACAGCAGCAATGTCATTCTCTGGGCAGATGTAGGGCTCCAGGGACCCATGGAGGCTTTTCTTGTGCCCTCCAGCCCAGTCCCCTCCTCTGTTCCTCCTCCTCTTTAGCTTTCTCTGAGCTGGTTTTCCAGTGGCTCCATGGTTGCAATGCTTACATATCTACTCTCTGTGGTTTTAATTTTCTCCCTGTAATTCTTTGTTTGCCTAAAACATCCCAAGTGCTTGTTGAGAGCAACCAAAGAGTCTTGAATAAATCCCATTTGCTGAAAACAAGAGGCTTCATCACCTCTCATATCTTTTCAGTTACTCTTGCCAAACTTTCCTGGGGGCCTGACAAGAGACAAGTTAAGTTTTGCACATAGCAGCAGCTGCCACCTTGGAAATTCCCATGGTCAATTTGTGGGTACTAGGTGCCAAGTAATTTCTGCCTTTCTTCAGCAGAAAAAAAGTCTTCTTTTTTAAGACACTAAGAATGTTGGCAAGTAAAGAGCGCATTTTTGTCCATTGGAGAGGAGCTGACTCTAGCTCAGGGACCCTACAACTCACTGCATCAAAGCTTTGCACATCCACAGCCAGAATGTGTCTGCAAAATGCTCAGTCAGCTATTTTCCAAATTCTCCAAAACAGCAGAGAGGAAATTCATCAAAATTTCCCAGGCCCCCACTGCACCCCCAGGATCTGCAGGTGAACATGCATAATGCAAAGCCTGTTTGAAATATGATTTCTTTTTTTTTCTTTTTTTAAATTATACTTTAAGTTCTAGGGTACATGTGCACAATGTGCAGGTTTGTTACATATGTATACATGTGCCATCTTGGTGTGCTGCACCCACTAACTTGTCATTCACATTAGGTATATCTCCTAATGCTATCCCTCCCCACTCCCCCAACCCCACGACAGGCCCTGGTGTGTGATGTTCCCCACCCTGTGTCCAAGTGTTCTCATTGTTCAATTCCCATCTATGAGTGAGAACATGTGGTGTTTGGTTTTCTGTCCTTGCGATAGTTTGCTCAGAATGATGGTTTCCAGCTTCATCCATGTCCCTGCAAAGGACATAAATGCATCCTTTTTTATGGCTGCATAGTATTCCATGGAGTATATGTGACACATTTTCTTAATCCAGTCTATCATTGATGGACATTTGGGTTGGTTCCAAGTCTTTGCTATTGTGAATAGTGCCACAATAAACATACGTGTGCATGTGTCTTCATAGCAGCATGATTTATAATCCTTTGGGTATACACCCAGTAATAGGATGGCTGGGTCAAACGGTATTTCTAGTTCTAGATCCTTTAGGAATCACCACACTGTCTTCCACAATGGTTGAACTAGTTTACAGTCCCACCAACAGTGTAAAAGTGTTCCTACTTCTCCTCATCCTCTCCAGCACCTGTTTCCTGACTTTTTCATGATCGCCATTCTAACTGGTGTGAGATGGTATCTCATTGTGGTTTTGATTTGCATGTCTGTGATGGCCAGTGATGATGACCATTTTTTCATGTGTCTCTTGGCTGCATAAATGTCTTCTTTTGAGAAGTGTCTGTTCATATCCTTCACCCGCTTTTTGATGGGGTTGTTTGATTTTTTCTTGTAAATTTGCTTAATTTCTTTGTAGATTCTGGATATTAGCCCTTTGTCAGATGGGTAGATTGTAAAAATTTTCTCCCATTCTGTAGGTTGCCTGTTCACTTTGATGGTAGTTTCTTTTGCTGTGCAGAAGTTCTTTAGTTTAATTAGATCCTATTTGTCTATTTTGGCTTTTGCTGACATTGCTTTTGGTGTTTTAGTCATAAAGTCCTTGCCCATGCCTATGTCCTGAATGGTATTGCCTAGGTTTTCTTCTCAGGTTTTTATGGTTTTAGGTCTAACATTTAAGTCTTTAACCCATCTTGAATTAATTTTTGTATAAGGTGTAAGGAAGGGATCCAGTTTCAGCTTTCTACATATGGCTAGCCAGTTTTCCCACCACCATTTATTAAACAGGGAATCCTTTCCCGATTTCTTGTTTTTGTCAGGTTTGTCAAAGATCAGATGGTTGTAGATTTGTGGTATTATTTCTGAGGGCTCTGTTCTATTCCATTGGTCTATATCTCTGTTTTGGTGCCAGTACCATGCTGTCTTGGTTACTGTAGCCTTGTAGTACAGTTTGAAGTCAGGTAGCGTGATGCCTCCAGCTTTGTTCTTTTGGCTTAGGATTGTCTTGGCAATGTGGGCTCTTTTTTGGTTCCATATGAAGTTTAAAGTAGTTTTTTCCAATTCTGTGAAGAAAGTCATTGGTAGCTTGATGGGGATGGCATTGAATCTATAAATTACCTTGGGCAGTATGGCCATTTTCACGATATTGATTCTTCCTATCCATGAGCATGAAATGTTCTTCCATTTGTTTCTGTTCTCTTTTATTTCATTGAGCAGTGGTTTGTAGTTCTCCTTGAAGAGGTCCTTCACATCCCTTGTAAGTTGGATTCCTAGGTATTTTATTCCCTTTGAAGCAATTGTGAATGGGAGCTCACTCATGATTTGGCTCTCTGTTTGTCTGTTATTGGTGTATAATAATGCTTGTGATTTTTGCACATTGATTTTGTATCCTGAGATTTGCTGAAGTTGCTTATCAGCTTAAGGAGATTTTGGGCTGAGACAATGGGGTTTTCTAAATATACAGTCATGTCATCTGCAAACAGGGACAACTTGACTTCCTCTTTTCCTAATTGAATACCCTTTATTTCTTTCTCCTGCCTAATTGCCCTGGCCAGAACTTCCAACACTATGTTGAATAGGAGTGGTGAGAGAGGGCACCCCTGTCTTGTGCCAGTTTTCAAAGGGAATGCTTCCAGTTTTTGCCCATTCAGTATGATATTGAACATGGGTTTGTCATAAGTAGCTCTTATTATTTTGAGATATGTCCCATCAATACCTAGTTTATTGAGAGTTCTTAGCATGAAGGGCTGTTGAATTTTGTCAAAGGCCTTTTCTGCATCTATTGAGATAATCATGTGGTTTTTGTCTTTGGTTCTGTTTATACTATGGATTACCTTTATTGATTTGCGTATGTTGAACCAGTCTTGCATCCCAGGGATGAAGCCCACTTGATCATGGTGGTTAAGCTTTTTGATGTGCTGCTGGATTCGGTTTGCCAGTATTTTATTGAGGATTTTTGCATCGATGTTCATCAGGGATATTGGTCTAAAATTCTCTTTTTTTGTTGTGTTTCTGCCAGGCTTTGGTATCAGGATGATGCTGGTCTCATAAAATGAGTTAGGGAGGATTCCCTCTTTTTCTATTGATTGGAATAGTTTCAGAAGGAATGGTACCAGCTCCTCCTTGTACCTCTGGTAGAATTCGGCTGTGAATCTGTCTGGTCCTGGACTTTTTTTGGTTGGTAGGCTATTAATTATTGTCTCAATTTCAGAGCCTGTTATTGGTCAATTCAGGGATGCAACTTCTTCCTGGTTTAGTCTTGGGAGGGTGTATGTGTCCAGGAATTTATCCATTTCTTCTAGATTTTCTAGTTTATTTGCGTAGAGATGTTTATAGTGTTTTTTTATGGTAGTTTGTATTTCTGTGGGATCGGTAGTTATATCCCCTTTATCATTTTTTATTGCGTCTACTTGATTATTCTCTCTTTTCTTCTTTATTGCCCTTGCTAGGAGTCTATCAATTTTGTTGATCTTTTAAAAAAACCAGCTCCTGGATTCATTGATTTTTTGAAGGGTTTTTTTGTGTCTCTATCTCCATCAGTTCTGCTCTGATCTTAGTTATTTCTTGTCTTCTGCTAGCTTTTGAATGTGTTTGCTATTGCTTCTCTAGTTCTTTTAATTGTGATGTTAGGGTGTCAATTTTAGATCTTTCCTGCTTTCTCTTGCGGACATTTAGTGCTATAAATTTCCCTCTACACACTGCTTTGAATGTGTCCCAGAGATTCTGGTATGTTGTGTCTTTGTTCTCGTTGGTTTCAAAGAACATCTTTATTTCTGCCTTCATTTCATTATGTACCCAGTAGTCATTCAGGAGCAGGTTGTTCAGTTTCCATGTAGTTGAGTGGTTTTGAGTGAGCTCCTTAATCCTGTGTTCTAGTTTGATTGCACTGTGGTCTGAGAGACAGTTTGTTATAATTCCTGTTTTTTACATTTGCTGAAGAGTGCTTTACTTCCAACTATGTGGTCAATTTTGGAATAGGTGTGGTGTGGTGCTGAAAAGAATGTATATTCTGTTGATTTGGGGTGTAGAGTTCTGTAGATGTCTATTAGGTCTGCTTGGTGCAGAGCTGAGTTCAATTCCCGGATATCCTTGTTAACTTTCTGTCTCGTTGATCTGTCTAATGTTGACAGTGGGGTGTTAAAGTCTCCCATTATTATTCTGTGGGAGTCTAAGTCCCTTTGTAGGTCTCTAAGGACTTGCTTTATGAATCTGGGTGCTCCTGTATTGGGTGCGTATACATTTAGGATAGTTAGCTATTATTGTTGAATTGATCCATTTACCATTATGTAATGGCCTTCTTTGTCTCTTTTGATCTTTGTTGATTTAAAGTCTGTTTTATGAGAGACTAGGATTGCAAGCCCTACTGTTTTTTGTTTTCCATTTGCTTGGTAGATCTTCCTCCATCCCTTTATCTTGAGCCTATGTGTGTCTCTGCACGTGAGATGGGTCTCCTGAATACAGCACACTGATGGGTCTTAACTCTTTAACCAATTTGCCAGTCTGTGTTTTTTAATTGGAGCATTTAGCCCATTGACATTTAAGGTTAATATTGTTATGTGTGAATCTGATCCTGTCATTATGATGTTAGCTTGTTATTTTGCTCATTAGTTGATGCAGTTTCTTCATGGTGTTGATGGTCTTTACAGTTTGGTATGATTTTGTGGTGGCTGGTACTGGTTGTTCCTTTCCATGTTTAGTGCTTCCTTCAGGAGCTCTTGTAAGGCAGGTTCTTCTTGAGGAGTATCTTTGTGGTGTTCTCTGTATTTCCTGAATTTGAATGTTGGCCTGCCTTGCTAGGTTGGGGAAGTTCTCCTGGATAATACCCTGAAGAGTGTTTTCCAACTTGATTCCATCCTCCCCATCACTTTCAGGTACACCAATCAGACGTAGATTTGGTCTCTTCACATAGTCCCATATTTCTTGGAGGCTTTGTTCATTTCTTTTTACTCTTTTTTCTCTAAACTTCTCTTCTTGCTTCATTTCATTCATTTGATCTTCAATCACTGATACCCTTTCTTCCACTTGATTGAATTGGCTACTGAAGCTTGTGCATGCTTTCTGTAGTTCTCATGCCATGGTTTTCAGCTCCATCAGGTCATTTAAGGTCTTCTCTACACTGTTTATTCTAGTTAGCCATTTGTCTAATCTTTTTTCAAGGTTTTTAGCTTCTTTGCGATGGGTTCGAACATCCTCCTTTAGCTTGGAGAAGTTTGTTATTACCGATCGTCTGAAGCCTTCTTCTCTCAACTCATCAAAGTCATTCTCTGTCCAGCTTTGTTCCATTGCTGGCGAGGAGCTGCACTCCTTTGGAGGAGAAGAGGCACTCTGATTTTTAGAATGTTCAGCTTTTCTGCTCTGGTTTCTCCCCATCTTTGTGGTTTTATCTACCTTTGGTCTTTGATGATGGTGACGTACAGATGGGATTTTGGTGTAGATGTCCTTTCTGTTTGTTAATTTTCCTTCTAACAGTCAGGACCCTCTGCTGCAGGTCTGTTGGAGTTTGCTGGAGGTCCACTCCAGACCCTGTTTGCCTGGGTATCACCAGTGGAGGCTGCAGAACAGCAAATATTGCAGAACAGCAAATGCTGCTGCCTGAGCCTTCCTCTGGAAGCTTCGTCTCAGAGGGGCACCCGGCTGTATGAAGTGTCAGTCGGCCCCTACTGGGAGATGTCTCCCAGTTAGGCTACTTGGGGGTCAGGGACCCACTTGAGGAGGCAGTCTGTCCATTCTCAGATCTCAAACTCTGTGCTGGGAGAACCACTACTCTCTTCAAAGCTCAGGTAGAAATGCAGAAATCACCCGTCTTCTGAGTCGCTCACGCTGAGGGCTGTAGACTGGAGCACTTCCTATTCGGCCATCTTGGAACCTCCCTCCCTGAAATATGATTTCTACAAAACTTGTCCAAATAACAACAGCTCCCCTCAGCCAGTGGTTCCCAAGTCTATCAGCACATTACAATTCTCTGGAGATGTTTGAAAAATCCCAAAGCCCAGGCCCCAACCCAGCCGAATTAAATAACCACCTCAGGCTGGGTGGGGTGGCTTATGCCTATAATCTCAGCACTTTGGGAGGCCAATGTGGGAGGATTGCTTGAGCCCAGGAGTTTGAGACCAACCTGGTCAATGTGGTGAGACCCTGTCTCTACAAAGTATTAAAAAATTAGCCAGGCATGATGGCATGTGCACCTGTGGTCCCACCCTCCTGTGGGAGGCTGATGTAGGAGGCTCACTTAAGCCTGGGAAGTGAAGGCTGCAGTTAGCTGCGATCAAGCCACTGCACTCTAACCTAGGTGGCACAGTGAGACTCTCTCTCCAATAATAATAATGATAATAATAATAAATAGCAATCTCGGGGGAGGAAGAACAAGCATCAGTAATTTTTGATTACAGGGAATTGTAATGTGTAGATAAGTTTGAGAACCACCATCTCTGGTTTATTCACCTTCTATTTTTGGATAGGGAAGAGGGGGGTTTTCATTCCATTCTCTTGATTCTTCCAAGCCTTAGTTCCTTCTGTTTCTTGAAGTGGACTAGAACTATTTCACAAGGTCATTGTGCTCTAGCTCAGTGCCTCTCCAACTTTAATGTGCAGATGACTCACTCTGTTCACTTGGTGGAGGGGTGGTATCTTGTTAGAATGCAGATTCTGATAGAATGAATTTGTCAGGGGGATGAGATTCTGCATTTCTAACCAGCTCCCATATGATACCAATGTTGCTGGTTCACAGACCTCACTTCGAGTAGGGACAGCATCCACACTGTGTTCTAAGGACATGAAGGTGGCTACACAGGACCTTGCAGTTGGGCAACACAGCCTCCACGTGCTTCAAAGGGGATTGCACGAGGTTAGAGATGTGTGTGCCTTTTCTATATTTCATGGGTTCCAGCATGCCTGAGACCTGTTAGTGTAGACTGCTGAAGGTGGGAAGATAGAAATGCACCTCTGAGGATTCTCATCTTGCTTTTCTGCAGGCTTCCAAGCTTCTCTGTGGCAGCCTCTAGCCAACTCTGGGTTCAAAGTCCTGTTTTCTTTCTTGTATCCAGCAAGTAATTATGGAGAACCTATCCCAATCCCATGCACTGTTGTAGACAGGGAATATAATAGTGAGTGAGATGGACAATGTCTCTGTTCCCACAGACCAAGGTTTGATACAGGTTTTCTTTAGAAGGCTACATTGTCAATATTTTAGGCTTTGTGGGCCACATTTGGTCTCTGTCACAACGACTCAACTCTGCCTTTGTCGTGAAAAAGCAGCCACAGACAATAAAACTTCGACGTTTTATTGAAACTTTGCCGCAGGATTTGATGCACAGATAGAGTTTGCCAACCCTACCATTGAGCTTACATTTTACAGACGGGAGACCGGGAACAGAACAAATAAGAAAACTGTAACAGGATGAGAAAATCATGCACAGAATAAAGTAGGTCATTGTGGCAGAGAGTGATTGTGGTGGTCATGTGGGCAGGACACTACTTTAAGTGGTTCAGTGGGTGGCAGAAGAAGGCATTTCTAAGGAGGTGGCATAGAAGCTGAGTCCTGAGTGGCCAACAGGAGCTGGCCATGATACAAACCAGAAAGAACATTCCAAACAGCAGGAACCACAAGTGCAAAGGCCCTGTGGCTAAAGCAAGCTTGGAGTGTTTGAGAACCCGAGAGATGGTCACTGTGGCTGAGTCAAGGAGACAATGGAGGTGGTATGAGGTGATGTAGGAGATACAGGCCGGAGTCCCCTCTTTGTGGGGCCTTGTAATCCAGGTGAGCCTTCAAGTGTCTGGAAGCCACAGGAGTGTTTACCCAGGTGGGTGATGTCATTTTTACGCCCCCTGCATGGGAAGGCACTTGGGGAACTAACTGCTCCTTACACCCTCTTTCTCCTCCCCATGGAAGGCTCAGGTCCAGCTGTCCCTCACCGATGGAGCACCCTCTTGGAGGCAGGCCAGAGGGGTCAGGACTCTGTGGGGTGGGGTCTCTGGAGGGTACTCTTGTTTGCCTAGAAATCCTTTCTGCAGTATTTTGCCTGTTTCTCACTCTCCCCTTTAGCTTTGGTGGGGAGGGGTGGGCTGCTTGGTAGCAATACCTGGGGGCCCAGTGAGGCAGGAAACAATCTCCTCTGCACCTCCACTTTCCTGTGCTGAACGCAGGCACCTCTGGGTCCACAGGAGGGGTCAATGGTTACATAAGGGGCATTGTCATCAAGTGTTTGTCTGATTGTAACTATAATAAAAACCATATCCATAGAGGTGGCATCCTCATTTGATTCCCCCAAAATTCAGTACTGTAGGGACAATTATTATCCCCATTGCATAGATGAGGAAATCAAGGCTGGGAGGCCAGAATTTACCCAGCAAAGAGCCAGTGTTCTATTCAAGTGGCTTTGGAGCAGGAAGTAAGTGAGAGAAAGAAAAACAGCTTTGTATCACGTGAGAAAGAGCAGACACTAAGAGGCTCTGTGCAGTGGGCTTTCCTGCTCTAAACAGAAGACAGCGAGAGGGGTCCGGTAAAGTGCACCAACCTGGGGGCCGGGAGGCCCAGGGGAGCCTAGCGAGCCTTGCATGCACGGGGACTGTGAGGTCTCCAGTTCCAGGATGAGATTCTTCATGTCTGGGGAGAGAAGCTTCAGTACAAAGCAACACAGAGTTAGAGGTCAGGCGTAGGGGACAGAGGAAGGGTCACCATCCTGGACACAGACCTGCTCCGGGTTCAGGTCTCTAAGCCTGGCAGTTCCCTGACACTCCAATGACTGCCCCAAGAAGATGACATCTTGGGCTACCAGTTTCTGTTCTCTCATCTGCTCTTGAGACGAACCTGGCTTGTATGGATTACAGATACCTCGTAGCCACTTTGGACAGAGTTAGGAAGCTCATTTCAGGGGCCTCTATCCAATGTCTAGGTTAGCACTGTCCAGTGGAAACATAACTAATGTGAGGCACCGATAAGAGCAACATTGTAATTTTAAATTGTCTAGTAGTCACTTTTTTACCTTTCAAGAAGGTAAAAAGAAAAAAGTGAAATTAATTTTAATAATATGCTTTCTTTAACCCAATAAAACCCAAATATTATCATTTTAACATATATTCAATATTAGAAAGTTAACTAATGAGATAGTTTACATTCTTTTTTCATACTACTTCTTTCGAAATCCAGTATGTATTTTACACTTACAGCACATCTCAACTTGAACTAGCCACATTGCAGGTGCCAGATAGCTACATATGGCTAGTGGCTCCTGAATGGGACAGCTCAGGAGACAGAGCGTTGGGAAAGAGCGGAGAATCCCAAGTCCCCAGAATGCCCTGGCTGTTGTCTTCTAGGCCAGTTTCCCAAATCTTGCTCTTTTCCTCACCTGGTCCTTTCTTTCCAAATTCTGCTCCCTCTCACACCTCAGTGTGGCTACAGGAGAATTATTTCCTGAGTCACCTCATGGAAATGGTCTGTGTTAGACATGGACTGCAGAAGGGAATTTCATAAACACTTGGGGAGAAAAAAACAGAAGGGGAAATTCCATATTTGAGCAGCTGATGGGAACCCAGGAAGTTATAAATTCGCCTCGTGGTTTTTGAGAAGATGAGAAACTTTGCCAAATACAATTCCTGCAGAGAAGAATCTCCCTCCATCATTTATTTAAGATATTTGGAGAATGGACACACCCCAGGAACTGCAAAATGTCCATTCCGGAGCTCAACTTCTGGGTGACAGTGGAGGGTTGAGGCTCTCAGAAAAGATTCCGGAGGCAGCTCAGGTCGAGTGGGGCAGGCAGGCGGGGCTGTGTGGTGTGCACTGAGTAGCCTGCACTTTTTTTCCTCTCATAAATCCCAAAGTACTCACCGGACTTCGGCCACCTCTGAAGAATGGTGGTGGGAACAGTGGTGGTGGAGGGGGCGTCAGCAGGCAGCATGCTTTGTGGCCACCACGCTTCTTCTGATCCAGGCCGGGAAGGGCTGTTCAGAGAAAACTGCTGCTCGTTAGCATGTGGTCAGTGCTGGGCCTCTGTCACACCCACTTTGCCCAGGGAAGACCCATCCTGCCACCCCAGACTTCCAAGTCTAATTTCTAGCCTGTTAGATGTAGATGGGCCTCCTGTTGGCTACTTGACATAGCAATTATTCCCTTGCCCTTGCTGGATTAAGATGGTTCATAAAGAAGCAGATGACTTGTCTGGACACTGACCATTATAAGGTTCATTTCTCCTTCCTCAGATACTGACTTGTCACTTTGTAGATGTAGCAGGAAACGCAAAGTTCAAACAGACTTCATCATATGCCCCCAGTAGTTGAGGAGAAGAAAGTGCTTGCTAATAACTTTAATATTGTACTCAGAAGGAAATTGTTTAGACAGGGAGGCAGCCAGGGCCGGTGGCAGCATTACTTACAGGACACCCAGACCCATGATTCAAAACACATACATTGACTCTAGACTTTACAAACACATTCACATGTCACTCATTTCACCGGAGAGTTACAGTTTAATGTCTCAATATATGGGTAGCCTAATCTGCAGTGTCAGGAAATAAAAGGAGGGCCCTGAACTTTTGTAGCTTTATTTTTACAAAAAGTCTTGCCCATGTTCAATGTTAGTAAATGTTCAATGTTGAAGTATGCCTTACAAAAAGTACACAGATCAGTAAGTTACAGCTCAACAGATCTCCATAAGGTGGACATATCCTAGAAACCAGTACCCAGGTCAAGAAACAGCATTTCCCAGCACCCAGAAGCTCCTTCAAGCTCCAATCTGTGCACCCCTTCCCATCCTGAATTCTAACACCAGAGATTCATTTTGATTAATTTTGCACTTTATGTAAATGGAATCATACAATATGAACTCTTGTCTTTGGCTTCTCTCTCTTAACATAGTGTCTATGGGAATCATCTAGGTTGCTGTTTATCATTGTTACTGCTGAATAGCGTCCCACTGAGTGACTGTATCACAACCTACTCATCCATTCTGCTGAACATCACTGATGTTCATTGGGTTGATACCACTACACATCCACCAGAATGGCTAAAACAAAAAGGACAGAATATAAGAAATGTGGCAAGGATGTGGAACAACTATCACATATTAGCTGGCCAGAATGTAAATTGATCCAACCTCTTTGGAAAATTTCTTGTTATCTTCTATTAAAGCTGAACATAGACATATACTCTAGCCCAGCAATTTCACTCCTAGGTTTTTACCAATAGAAAAGTGGGTGCATTCAGAATCATGATTGCAAGTGATCTTTAAAGTTTCAGGTTCTGACTCCAAGCTTGAATCTCCTCCCCGGCATCTCTGAATGATGGGCATTGGCCAGGACCATATATATATGTTCTCTGGTGTTTGCACTGAGAAAGCCCTGATTTGTGTCCCTACCTCATGAATCCAGTGGGGGTTATTGCAAATTTTTCAAGATAAACTTTTTAGTTAAGAGCCAGCTTGAATGGTTACAGTTTTATTTTTATACCAAAAAGTAAAAATTTCTCTTGAAATGGCCCTAAAAAAAAGAAGAAAAAAAAGAAAAGTGGGTGTGTTTTCACCAAAATGCATGTATTAAAATGTTCATAGCAGCAATATCCATAATTACCCAAAGCTACAGTTTTTCAGTTCTCAGTTTTGATGTCACAATATACCTTCACTTCCACCCCTTCACGAAACCTCTGACCTCACAGAACATGCACGCCACGTTGACCACCACATGCTCTCAGCCCTGAACCCAGTTTTCTGTCTTATCTCCCAGGAGCCAGTATCTGCCAGCCGTCTCCACCTTGTGCTCCAGGACCTGCCTCAGACACTAGACAAGTGCTAAGTGCTCCCCAGAAGTCGCCAGGTCGTGCAGTGTCCACAGGAATGGTAGCTCCGTGCACATACACTCCCTTGCACCCTTGATGATGGAGCATTCCACTGGCCTGTGCCAAAGGCCCTCAGCCCTCTCAGGCCTAATGCGACCTTTTATGGGAAATATTTTGTAAAGACACCTTTATTATCCAGAAATGAGATTCATAAATAATACAGCACGCTGACAGACGATTTAAAAAATCAATACAGTGCTCTTAATTCTACATAAAAGAGAAATATAAGAAAGTGATTTATGGGCCAGGCACGGTGGCTTATGCCTGTAATCCCAGCACTTTGGGAGGCCAAGGCGGGCAGATCACGAGATCAAGAGATCGAGACCATCCTGGCCAACATGGTGAAACCCCAACTCTACTAAAAATACAAAAATTAGCTGGGTGCGGTGGCGCGCACCTGTAGTCCTAGCTACTCAGGAGGCTGAGGCAGAAGAATTGCTTGAACCTGGGAGATGGAGGGTGCAGTGAGCTGAGATTGTGCCACTGCACTCCAACCTGGCAACAGAGTGAGACTCCATTTCAAAAAAAAAAAAAAGAAAGAAAAAAAGTGATTTATGATATAAAAGATTTTGATTATAAGTGGTCAGACACAACCATATTAGAATACATAATGCTGTAGTTTGATACTCACACTTACACGAAATCACAGTGAACACAACAGCTCAAATAAAGATTATGGTATTGGCAAGTCTCATGCTACAAGGAATGTGTCCACCATGTGATGTGATTTTCTGAAATAATAAACAACACTGGGTAAAATTCCCGACTAGATAAAGCACAACCATTACTCTGTAATTGTAGTCTTAGAAAACTCAATTTATATTATAACAGTGCTTTAAAAATGCTGCATAAGGCTGGGCACGGTGGCTCATGCCTGTAATCCCAGCACTTTGGGAGGCCGAGGTGGGTGGATCATGAGGTCAGGAGATCGAGACCATCCTGGCTAACACAGTGAAACCCTGTCTCTACTAAAAATACAAAAAAATAACCCGGGCGTAGTGGTGGGCGCCTGTAGTCCTAGCTACTCGGGAGGCTGAGGCAGGAGAATGGCATGAACCTGGGAGGCGGAGCTTGCAGTGAGCCGAGATCAGGCCGCTGCACTCCAGCTTGGGCGACAGAGCGAGACTCCATCTCAAAAAAAAAAACAAAATGCTGTGTAAAAGAGAATTCAGTTCTAGAATGAGATCATTATATATAGGTATGAATGTTCCTCGGGACATTTCAAAGTCATGTAGGATGTGGGACAATTCTGTCCCACCCTTTGCAAGACAGCTCTCACTCCTGACCCAGCTCAACAAAGACAGTGGTGCTACCCATCCCAGCCTTTGAAACAACCAAAAATACCTTGAAAATTTCCAAACTGGCCCCAATGAAAACTGTTGGCCTATCCAATGCTTGGTGCTTAGCTTGGTCACAAAAAGTTCCAAAGAACACAGCACTCAACGCCAAAGCAGCATCCACTCCAGGTCATACAAGTTAATGAGGGACTGAAGGAATTCAGAAAAACAGGAACAACAGGTGGCCACCAGCTGGGATAGACCTGACCATCTTTTGGGAAAGATGGCATTCATGCTAATTCTGGAAGAGCAAGGAGAATTTAGATAGGAAGACTTCCAGACCACGAAAATATCTGGGGAAGTCACGGGTACTTGAGCTAGGCCTTGAAGGGCTAGCTGGGGAGGTGGCTGATGGAAGGAGGGGAGGCTCCCCAGGGAGCGGAAGGAATGGCAGGAGAGAGACCGTGTTCCATTCAGGGCTACTTGGATTGTGAGAAGCAGAGCTTCACTCACATGGGCTCTGGGGAAAAAGGAGATTTATTGTAAAGTAACAAATGTCAAAAAGAGCTGGAGCCAATGAGTCAATGGGACATGACACTGTCCTGGTATTTCTCTCACCTTCCTCCATCCCCTGTCCCCCATCTCCCCTTTTATGCTTCTTTCCGTGCATCTGATCCATTCCATCTTCTTTGGTGTCTTCACACCCATCTCTCCATGACGGCTGACCCAGTCTTGCCTCACCTCTTTTACCTCCCCCAACTGCTTTGTCTGGAACATCCCCTTGTGGGTCTTAGTTCAAACATCCACCACAGGGAATCTGTTTGGCCAGCCAGGTGACAGGTCATGGGGGCAGCTTAGCAGAGCTTGACCTGGACCAGGCTCAGACCCAGTCTTTAGCAGGATCTCAGGGTCTGTCACCAGCTCAACAGAGGCTGTAGGAGGAGTTTCTCCTGAGGAAGGCAAGGTAGACAGGCACTCCAAAATATGTCAAACAGGCCAGGCATGGTGGCTCACGCCTGTAATCCCAACACTTTGGGAGGCCGAGGTGGGCAGATCACTTGAGGTCAGGAGTTCAAGACCAGCCTGACCAAATGGCAAAACCCCGTCTCTACTAAAAATACAAAAATTTGCTGGCCGTGGTGGCACATGCTTGTAATCCCAGCTACTCGGGAGGCTGAGGCAGGAGAATCACTTGAACTTGGGAGGCAGAGGTTGCAGTGAGCCAAGACTGTGCCATTGCACTGAAGAGGAGGCTCTTATCTTAAAGGAATAGTGAGTGTTGGGGTCAGGATGCAGGGAAAGCTGGAAAGTTAATTTGGGGCTAGATCGTGCCGTTTTGGACACCCCACAAAAGGGTTTAGGCTTTAATCAGAAAGTCGTAGGAAACCACGGCAGGTACAGGGTAAAGGAGTGACAGGATCAAAATGGTGCTGGAGAACACTGTGTGCAGGGAAGGTGCAGGTGTGGGGAGGACAGGCTTGGAGAATGGGAGCATGCAGCAGGGCACAGGACAGGAAGGGAGGGACTGATCCAGAGAAACTGGGGGCCAACGTGTTGCAGGAGGGAAAGAGCAGGGAGAATGAAGGGTGGTTTTGAAGTTGCAGGGGACCCGGGGCAACAGTGGTCAGAGTTTGAGAAAGAAAAGTCACAGCAGGAACTAGTTTATGGGTGTTAGACATGTATTCATTTGAGCACACTCTTTGCCAGGCACTGGGCCAGGCCTTGTGGGAAGCAGAAAGTACCTAAATGGCAACTGTAGTTGGAAAGGCTTGCAGAGCTCAGAGGCCTTCTGCTTATACCCCACTCCTTGCCCTCCCACAAGCTGCCCATCAAGAAGTGTTCAGGTGCCACCTCCACCAGGAAGCTTTCCTTGACTTCCCAGGCAAGATTGAGTGGCCCTGCTGTTTTTTCTCTGGGTTTACCCCTATGTTAGGTTTTCTCCATGGGGAAAAACTATTTCCTTGTATCTCTCTGACCAAACTGTGGTTTCTGGGAGAGCAGGAGCCAGTTTTTATCCCCAGGGTCTAGCACTGTATCTGGCATACACTAGACACTCCACAAACGTTTGCTGAATTAATAATGACAAACACCACATGCAAGGCACCATTTAAGTGATTCACACATAGAAATTCACCTAATCCTCACAGGAACCCTGAGAGCTAAGTACTACTCTTGTTATCATCATCTCCATTTTACAGATCCATTAACTGAGGCAAAGAGGTTAAGCAATTTGTCCAAAGTCATATAGCTAGTAAGTGACAGAGCCAGGCAGTCAGGTTCTGGAGCCCTTCCTCTTGAGCTCTACACCATGACTGCATGTGGTAGAAATGAAGGTCTGGAGCTACAAGTGCCATAACAACAACTTGGGGCTATAGCATCAGTGCCCTCCAAGCAAAGGCTTCAGGTAACCAAGCTGGGTTTATTGACTCACTGCAAAGAGGGAGAACACACACCAGAAGGAACTGTGGGGCATCTCAGTTAGAGGGTGCTCGGAAGGACTGATCCTAGGGTTGAGGCTTTTGCTAGGTGATTGAGGGGAGACTGTGAGGAAACGAAGTCTGGCTTCACTCTGAATTGGATGCCATCAGGAAGAAAGGGCCATTCTATAATTGAGTATCTTAATTCATATCTAGAAGAAGAGAGTGGAGCAAGACTAAAGCTGTGATTGGTTTTTTAAACAGCAGCAATCACTCATATTAGCAAGGATAGGAGAATGTTTAGTCACTTTTGTGGTTGGATGATAGTCCTGTTTTCGTCTGTGTTCAGTTGTGATTATCGAGTGATTCTTACTTTCGTCTCGATCCATCAAGGTCACAGGGTGACCCTGTCTGATGTTGGTGTTCTGTGACATCGCTTCTGTGCTGCAGAACACCATGTCGAGCTCTGAGTGTCAGGGCAGCTCCAGCTGTCACCGGCTACTTTTCTCAGTGGTAAAATAATATGGATACATTGTTCCCAAACTTGACATTAATGCCAATGTATTCCTCCTCAAGCTTCTCCAAGTTTTCTAGAGTGTTGAATCGCTAGGAGTGGGCAGCTTCAGTTGTAGGGTGGAGGAGGCTGGCAGGCTCACACCAATCCCGGAACGTTTTTAAGGTCCCCTGGCTACAGTTTCTCCTTTGCTTCTCTTTTGCCTCAGCACACAGCTAAGGGCTGAGGTTGCAGTGTTCCAAAAGCACCTGGGAGGCTGGCAGGCCCACACTGCTAATATGCACTCATCACCATTATTTTTCCAGACCATATATGGCCTCCAGTTTCTTCCTTCACCCAGCACCCTGTGTGGCCTTCCACTGATGAAGGACCTTGTATCATTTAAAGCAATCACTTCTCTCCTTTCTTCCTGGAAATTGGAGACCTCTTCAGTGACCACAAATTATCAGCTGCATTTCTGGCTGAGGCCTCTGCATTGTTCGGCTCCCCCACCCCATCCCCCTCACCCTTTCCCTCTTGACCCACTTTCTTCCCAGCAGGGGAAGGCCATCTATGTCTGCCCTCCCCTGACTCCCTGGAGCTGTTTGTTTTTAGGAGCCTAGTTTATTTACAGCTCATTCCTGTTCAGAATATTTCCATCAGGTGGACATGTTTGGGAGCAGCTTCCCCCCACTCCCAGTCAACTAAGCCAGGACTTCACATGTCTATTTTGGTGTCATCCGAGTGGCCTGTGGGTCTTTCTCATGGACCGTCTCTGTAGAATTGTGTCTGAGCTCAGGCTCCAGTCTGGAAAAGCCCCGGAAGGCTCTGTTGTATTGAAAGCAATCCTGTGCGTATCTCCATGGAGCCTGCAGAAACCTGGGAGCAGCACGTGGCTCAGCACCAGGCAGCTGCCTTGGAAATTCCAACCATCACGGAACTTCAGGACCGCATGTCCCAACTTAAAGACATCAAGGTCACGTTGTATGTGGCCAGTGCATTGCCAAATTATGGGTAATTGTTTAATGCAGGCTTTGGGCAAGTGTTTGGAGCTTTTGTTGTTGATGATGCTGGTTTTGCCCTTTGGACTCAATACCCATTCTTGAAAAGGAGACTTTCTCTTGTTTCATTTCAAGAAACTGAGGCACATCTTTGGAAAGCGATTCTCTCCAATTTACTCTTGGAAAGACATGGATTTGATTAAAGAGTGTTAAGTCTAGGTGCAAGTGGCCATGTGAGCCAGTACAACTCACTTACTCAATCTGAAACTTAGTTTCCTCATCTGTACCACAAAGAGTTTTGCCCAAATCATCTCCAAAGTCCTTTTTTTTTTTTTTTTTTTTTTTGAGACGAAGTCTCACTCTGTTGCCCAGGCTGGAGTGCAGTGGTGGGTTCTCAGCCCACTGCAACCTCCGCC
Organism: Pongo pygmaeus; assembly: GCF_028885625.2. Lineage (NCBI taxonomy): Eukaryota > Metazoa > Chordata > Mammalia > Primates > Hominidae > Pongo > Pongo pygmaeus. The sequence continues at coordinate 138,467,737 of NC_085930.1, read as the reverse complement.
TCCTGGGTTCAAGCCACTCTCATGCCTCAGTCTCCTGAGTAGCTGGGATTACAGGCGAGCGCCACCATGCCTGGCTAATTTTTGTATTTTTACTAGAGATAGGGTTTTGTCATGTTGGCCAGGCTGGTCTTGAACTCCTGACCTCAGATGATCCGCCCACCTCAGCCTCTCAAGGTGTTTAGGATTACAGGCATGAGCCACTGCACCTGGCCTCCTTTAGTCCCTTTTTAAAATAAGTATGACACCAGAACCACCACTGTATCCATCTTCATCTACCCTCTTGCAAGGCCAGCCCCACAATAGGTTACTGGAAACAGCCGTTTCCATTTCTGCCTTCTGTTTTTCCATCAAGTAGCCTTCCCTCCCACCCTCTCAATCCAACAAGTGTGTCATTAGAAACTGCCAAAGGAAAGAAGTGACATAAGCATCCTGCCTCAGCAGGTTGGGAGAATTACAAGTGCAGCCATATAACTGTCCTGCACCTGCCTGTCCAGTTGGTGGACTAGTCAGCTTTTTACTTCCTTCTCCTCTTTTGGGGCTTTCCCTGCCTGTGGGAACTTGCATGAGAGAGAGAGACCCAAGAGAAGAGAGAAGGCCAAGGGCACACGCTGTATGACACCTTGGAGTGCTTTGACTTTATTGTAGTGAGTTGGGTCTCAGCTACAGTGAAGTTCTTACATTAACTGAATGCAATTTGCCCAAAATTCCCCCCAGTTCACATATTCCAGAGAAGGCTGCACCCTACAATTTTCCTTCAATCCCCCCAACAAACCTTGAAAAACAAATTCTGATCCTAAAACTTGCACGTAATTTGAACTTCTCTGAAAGAACATGGTAGAGTTTGCCTTCTGCTGTATGCCCCCGAGCAGGCAAGGACACAGCCTACAAAGAACAATTTGTGGTTTGGTGGCTGTGCCTCTGAGCCAAATTACCCAGGGCAGTCCACTCAAGAGTGATGGAGACTGTCTCAGCCACCCAACGCCAGCGGGGGCCCAGACCACAGAACACGATTTTACTTCAAAGCCAGGGTACCAGCAGCCAGCCAGCCAGCCTGAAGTCAAGGTCACAAGAGGGACACAGACAAGTGCACACACCTGTGGGCATGTACGCCAGGTCCCCACCAACTCTACTGTGAAACCCCTTTGCATTGCAATTTCAACACTGGCTGAGCAGTTTAAAATTTAAAGGCTTTCACAACGAGAAACAGCCCTGTGAAAGAAAAACTTAAAAAGAAAAAAAATTTAAAGGCTGCTAAAACCTCCTAGTACAGTCTGCTTTCCAAGAGTCTTTTTTCCAAAACAATGCATGTGCGTCCATGCACACACACACACACACACACACCGTGCACACATGCACACACAACTCACCCAAGCAGCCTGCCGAGTAACAGAGCAGTCCTGAAATGATGAGCAGATGAGCAAGGCTGAATGATGAGCCCGTCATTGTGAGGCAGGGCCCAAAGCGGACTGGCCAGGGAACACTAACCGGAGACAGGCTGAGATTCGTCACGCCTCTGAGTGCTCCCAGTGCTTGGCCTGTTTGGCATTAGGGGTGGGAGTTGGCCAATCCCTGCTTTGATGTTGCTTCTGCTCCAGATGCCAGGGGTCTGGGGCCAGTCCTGAGCTCCTGGGAGCAGCAATGGGTAGGCAGCCCTGCTCCAGCTGCCCATGAACACTGCTGTAGGGGAGGCTTGGAGGACAAGAGTGCCTTCAGCCCACGGGAGGATATGAGGTTGGGAGCCCAGGGATACTTATCCCCCTGCAAGCCAAGAGGAAATTAAGAGCAATCAGTCAAACAGGCTGCTTTTCATTTGGCTCAAAAACTGCCTTGTCAATACTGCTCTGGTAAGCCTCAAAGTCAACCTCCCACTGAGACTGTCCAAGGGGAGCCTGCCCTCCTCTGCTTCAGGGAAGACCTTCATGGCCAGGGGTCTCAGCTCTCATCCTGTCTGGGCCAAAGTGTTGCTGACAAAGCTAAACGTAACTAAAACAACAACAACAACAACGAAACCACAAACAAACAAAATATATAGATTTCCAAAGGACATGTAGGCAAGTCTTTTTGGATGAAGCGGCATATACCAGTTACATGCTTAAATCTATCTGGTACTTCATAGGCACACCCAGTGCACAAGCATGGACACACACAATATTTTAGATTATAAAAGACAAGATTATTATTATACTACTTAGCAATAAGCACTGTTGTTTTAATCAGCTTAGTAAAGACCATAAGCTATAGCAGAGTCAGCAACTTTTGCTATAAAGGGCAACACAGTAAATATTTAGGCTTTGTGGGTCACACGGTCTCTGTTATGACCTCACTTTGCCATTGTACAGGAAAGCAGCCATAGACAACACATAAAGGAATGAGTGTGGCCATGTTTTGTAAAAGTTTATACAAACATAGGAGGCAGGCTGGATTTGGCCCACAGGCTGTAGTTTGCCAAACCCTGCACTGTAACCTTAGAAAGAAAGGACACTTATGTTCATTCATTCATTTACTGTTTTATTCATTCAGAAACACAGTAAGTACCAAATTGTGCAAGATACAATGACTAGACACAGTTCCTGCCCTTGGAATGTGTTGTTCAGTGTCACAGGAAGAATGCTGGCCCTGGAGTCATCCAAGTTGGGCTTCAGTCCTGGTTTTGCCACTTAGTAGCTGTGTGACCTTGAGGAAGTTATTCATTCTTTCAGAGTCTAAGCTTTCTTACTTATAAAGTGGGCGTGCAAAGCCGACTTTGATAGTTTGCTGTGAGGATTAGAGCTGCAGCTTTTGGAATTCCTGACACCGAATAAGGGCTCTCTTATTGACATATTCTTGGATAACTGTTGTATAAGGTAAAAAAGAAGAGTGGCTAACATAGGGCAGGGATGCCTGAAGGGATTTATAGAAGGAAGAAATGGGTAACAGTTGAGAGGGAGAGGGTCCAAGTGAGATATCAAGGAAGGATTCCTGGAAGAGGTGGGATTTGAGCTGATACTTGAAAGCAGTGACTTGCTGTATCAAGATGGGAGGAGTGGGAGGTGAGGCTTAGGCTGTATTCCTTCTCTGGGAAATTCCCCTTTGTCCTTCTCAGAAACTGGGTCTAAGACCTCAGAGAAAGTAGCAATAAGGTCAGGAAGTCCTCAGTCCTGAGTCCTAGAGAGTTGCAGAAGTATCTGCATCACATTTTCCTGACTTTCTCTATTCTGAGTCATATTCTTGCAGCTCTTCATTTTTCAAATTTCATTTCACAAACCTTCAGCGATGGAAGTTTTGCCACTTTTCACGCCAAAAGCCCTTACTTTTTTTTTTTTAACCACATGGCATCAAACTTTTTCTAAAAAGGTTGACATATGTAAACCACTCAGCTATACTTTGTTTCATTATTGTAAAAACAAAAGTAGCTGGACTAGATAATCGCTGGGGTCCTGTCCAACTCGGCAGGTGTCTGAATCTCTATTTGAACCTAATGGTTCAGACTCACGAATATCTTCTGCCTCTTCTCTGTGTTTCTCTCCTTCTGCTACTCTCTTTTCTGTCTCTGTCTTACTCTCTCTGTCTCTGTGTCTCTCTGTCTATAACTTTGTCTCCTTCTCTGGCATTGTCTCTGTCTTTCCAAGCATGCACCATTGAATTTAAGTCAAATTTCTGGATGTATGCTCAACCACTTTTAATTGCTCTCCAGCCAAGTGTGCCAGCCTGGGATTAAGAGCCCTGGTCTTTAGCCCTGGCACTAACTCACTGTGTGACCTAGGACAACCCATTTCCCCTGTGGGTCTGGATTTTTCTAGATGTACAATGAAAGCCTTGGACCAGATGAGCTCTAAGCCCTTTCCAACTTTGGCATCTATCAGGGTCTGTGATTCCTGAGACATCAATGGTTCCTAGACAGGGGTGAAGGATATCCCCTTTTCCCCCTTGGTGAGCAATCTTTGCCCTCAAGTTCCCTCAGGTGCCTTAGCCTGGCACCAGTTCACCACGGCAGAGCTGCCTGCAAAATCTAATTCACAATACAAGTTTCTGGGGCCTTCCTGCAGCTGTCAGCAGGTGTCACATTCACAGTATTTTGTCTTAATTACAGCTCTGGGATTTATCAGCCAAGCTAGAGACCTCTTCTGAAATACGACATCCCCGGGAGCTGTTCCAGGTGCTCCTGTCCCTGCTGCTGCCACACACAGGCCTGTTCCCTGCCGATGGGGCCGAAGTAGATTCTGCTTTGCATGCTGCTCCTGCTGTGTCTCCCACCACTACCTCACAGAGAGCCCATGCTACATAGATAACTCCCACACCCCTCCCAGGGACCCAGAGGCAAAGACATCTACCTGTTTGGGGCAGTGCCAAGGCTCACACCAGCCCTGGAGCACTTCACGTCCGCTGTCCCATCCCAAAACCTTGGTGGGCAGAGAAATAGGTAGGAGGACCCGAGTTCTACCTTCCCACTGACAACCATTCTTTCCTCGGCCAAGCTTTGGTCAGGTTCCCCTGAGCCCTCTTCTTGACTAGGCCTTGAACGTGGACTTCCGTGTCCATCCTTGCAGAGTCCAGTTGTAGCCAGAATCTTGATAAGTCAGTTTAGAGAGAATCCCCCACCCTTGAGAACTGATCAACCTGGTCTGCCTTCAGCAAGAATCCTGTTAAGTTGGTTCAGCCAAAATCCCCCATCATGATGTCTCCTCTTACTAGTTTTTAATCCACTGACCCCCCCAACCTGCTTCTTGGCTACAATTCCCCACTTGTCCTTGTTGTAGTGGAGCTAAGGTTGATCTCTGTGTCCTATTACAATAGTCTTTAAACCTATTGCAATACTCTTGGATAAAGTCTTCCTTACCATTTTAACCAGTGTCAGAATAATTTTTTCTTTAATCTCACCTCTAGATGCAATGGTTTTGTTTACTCAGGAGAGTCTAGTAAAAGACTAACCTCTTGGGAACAAAGAGTTTTCATCTCATCTGCTAACTTGCACTGATTTTTTTTTTTTTTTGAGACGGAGTTTTGCTCTTGTTGCCTAGGCTGGAGTGCAATGACATGATCTCGGTTCACTGCAACCTCTGCCTCTCGGATTCAAGAGATTCTCCTGCCTCAGCCTCCCGAGTAGCTGGGAGTACAGGCACCTGCCACCAAGCCTGGCTAATTTTTTGTATTTTTAGTAGAGATGGGGTTTCACTGTGTTGGCCAGGCCGGTCTTGAACTCCTGACCTCAGGTGATCCACCCGCCTCAGCCTCCCAAAGTGCTGGGATTACAGACATGAGCCACCGTGCCCAGCCTTTTATACATTTTTTTTTTTTTTTTTTTTTTTTAAGACAAAGTCTCCCTCTGTCACCTAGGCTGGAGTGCAGCAGCACAATCTTGGCTCACTGCAACCTCCACCTCCTGGGTTCAAGAGATTCTAGTGCCTCAGCCTCTGGAGTACCTGGAATTACAGGAAAAACACCATGCCTGGCTGTTTTTTGTATTTTTAGTAGAGATGGGGTCTCACCATATTGCCCAAGCTGGTCTTGAACTCCTGGCCTCCTGTGAATGTTCCCCATTCAATCCTTTGATCCCCACAACAGCCCCACAAGGTATATATTAGTACTGTCATCCTCATTGGCCACCTTGGCCTCTCAAACTGCCAAGATTACAGGTGTGAGCCACCACGCCTGGCCTAACTTGCACTGATGAATACAGGTTTCCTAGAATGCTGTGTTAAGAAGGACTCTGAGAAAGAGGGCCATGACTTGTTAGTATCATCCTCCCTGAGATGAGGGGAAGGAGCATTGCCTGCGCTACATACTTGCAGACTCTTGTTTGGCAAAACCCACATCATGAAATGACGATGACCCAGGCTCAGCATTTCCCAGGCATTATTGCATTGAACCCTCACAGCTGATTATCCCCATTTTACAGAGGAGAAAAATGACTCTTGGAGAAGTTAAGTCACTTGATCTGGACCACATAGCTAGTACAGAATTGGGGTCAGAGTTCCAAAGGCACCTTGCACACAGCCCTAGGAGGAGGTGCCCTCCTGTGGTCATCTGACCCTGACCGTTGGTGATGGCTCACTGGTTCCCAACCACTTCCAACCTTCCTGCTGTCCTCACTGCTCTAGTCTGGAGGGGCAGTTTCCCGGGTTAGCTGGCTGCCTCCTCTACTAACTCCCAGCCACTGACTTCCAATCAGAGGACCTTCTCTGAGTTGGGGCTGTGTGGAAAAGGCTAACATTCCCTCCAAAATGTGTGCTCCCTCTTCCATAGGCCAGAGTGAGCCCTGTGAAGCAGCTGCATTTCCCAGCCCCCTACAGTTTAGAGAGATGGGGGCATGTCATTATTCTTGCCAATGATTCTGCCTGGGTGCACAGACTCAATTCCTGGGGGACAGTGGAGCCACGGGATGTAAAGGGCCTGCACCCCTGAATGCCAGAATGGAGGTGCACTGCCCCCAACCAGGAACACTGGACTGTTAGGTGAGCAAAAAATAAATTTTGATTAGGATCAGCCACTAAAATGATTACCTGTTACAGCAGATAGCATTGTCCTAACCCAGTAGTGAGGTGCCAACAATGGGATGCATTCCATGATGTTCCCCATTCAATCCTTTGATCCCCGCAACAGCCCCACAAGGTATATATTAGTACTGTCATCCTCATTTTCAGGTAAGGCTCAGGGAGATTAAGGGATGCACCCAAGGTCAAACACAACCAGTAGGCAGTAGGCCAGGATTGAATCTGGATGTCTGACTCCAGAGACTTCTGGAGGTTCAGTTACCAGCACACGGTGGAGATCTTCCTCCACCACCACCACCTAGAGAGAATGAGCAGGAAACCTCAGAAGAAATGGCACCTAAAGGAGCCAGAAGTGTCACCTCAGCCAGCTAAGGTTGGAACCACTTACCAACGCCCAGAATCATGTCTTTCCAATCAAACCCAATGACTGCTCATCTCTGGGTTTCAGTTTCCTGGTTTGTAAACTCCCATGAGTAAACAATCTCTGATTATCCCAACCACAGAGAGGGTTCAATCAGGTGTGCTGGTGGTCTTCAATCAAACATGGGTTTACCTCCCCTATTCTATTCTTCAAAGAGGGTGACAAATCTGCAACTCACTTGAAATCCATCAATAAAAAAGATTAATAAACAGATACATGATAGAGTAATTACAGCAAAATGATAGCCAGTGCAGAATTGATGTGGTGCGTGTATTGGTTTTCTAGGGCTGGGGTAACAAAGTACCACAGACTGAATGGCTTAAACAACCGAGACTTGTTTCTCATAAAGCTTGAGGCTGGAAGGCCAAAACCAAGGTGTGGCTGGTTTGTTTTCTCCTGAGGCCTCTCTCCTTGGCTTGGGCATGGCCACCTGCTTGCCATGTCGTCACATGGCCTCTCTTCGGAACGCATCCTTCGTGTCTCTTTGTGTGTTCAGATTTCCTCTCTTATAAGAACACCAGTCAAGTTGGATTAATGCCCACTCTAATGGCCTTATCTTAACTTAATCACTTTTATAAAGACCTCATCTCCAAATATAGTCATATTCTGGCTGGGCATGGTGGCTCACGCCTATAATCCCAGCGCTTTGGGAGGCCCAGGCAGGTCGATCACTTGAGGTCAGGAGTTGGAGATCAGCCTGGCCAACATGGTGAAACCCCTTCTCTACTAAAAAATACAAAAATTAGCCAGGTGTGGTGATGGGTGCCTGTAATCCCAGCTACTTGGGAGGCTGAGGCAAGAGAATCGTTTGAACCCGGAAAATGAAGGTTGTGGTGAGCCGAGATTGCGCCACTGTACTCCAGCCTCGGCAACAGAGCGAGACTCTGTCTCAAAAAACAAAACCAAAACCAAAAGAAATACAGTCATTCTAAGGTACTGGGTATTATTGGGGCTTCAACATGAATTTGGGGGAGACACAATTCAGCCCCAAACAGTGGACATATTGGTGTTCCCTGAACAATTATCCTTACTTTCTCTGAATGTTTGAAATTGTTCCTAATTTTAAAAAGAATACCATTAAAAAATTTTAGGTAGGCAACAGAGAACCAGAAGATATGTTCACAAGGATTAGGGTTGGGAGTAGGTCAGCCCAACTCCCTTGTTGGCAAATGTCTAGGGGCCCCCGGAGCTGCACAGAGCTAAGGCACCAGCGCCGCCTGGAGGAACCTGAAGCCGCTCATTGAGAGGCCTTGAGCAGGTCGTTCAATCACTGCAAACAATATAAGAAGGTTATTCTCTTCTGTTTCCCACCCCTAACTCACAGAGATGTCTTGAGGAGGAAAAGTCTACCCTCACTACAAGGATGAAAGAAAATCAGTCATCTCATATCGGTCATTATTTTATGTAAGTCATATATCAAAAATACCTCCTTTGCACACATAGAGTCAAGGAAATAAATCATCCCCCTTTCCCCTGACAAGAGAATTATTTTGGACCTTATCTAAAGAAAGGCATCTGCTTTTTGAGTTCAAGTTCTAATTTGACCAAATGGCATGTGGTAAGTAGAGAGGAAGGCGGAGACAATGCTATTAGGAGCCAAGGGAACATAAAGAAACCTCTCCATGGCTGGCTGTGCCTTGACTCTGAATTTGATTACAGTAGCCAACATAAATCAGCCGGTGCTATTAAATCTTCTGCCAGTGCCTGACAGGGGAGGACAAGTTTGTAGAATTATTCGGGAGATCTGGCCATAGGTCAGAGACAACATCTTCCAGCTGCATCAGGCCCAAAGGGTGGGTTATTTCCAACACCTGCTGACAACTGTGACTGCGTGGAAAGACCCTGTGCTTCCAGCCGCTATGTTTCCATGCCTTCATTTTTCCATGGTGACAGTTTAGCTCTGTAGGCACTTGTAATTCAAAACCACCTGGCTCACTTATTCCTTTCCCTAGATCCATCCCTGCACCCCCCACCCCACCTCCAGGATCTATTGTCCAAGGGTCCACAACAGGTGGGGAGGAGGGAGGGTGGGTTCCTGGGAGTCCCATGGCTGCCCACTGGCACAGACTGGCATCTCTATCCATTGGTCTCAAAGTCACTAAAACCCTTGGATTCCAGAAATTGGGGAACCTAGGCTGATCCCTTTGGACTCAGTTGAGCACTAGCACTTATCAACTGAGCAAGTTGGCAAGATAAACCTTAGGCTTTTTGTAGCACTATAATCCTGTGATTCTACCAATCTGGAAACTCTCTGAGATCTCAATTCTCCTTGCTGCTTTGGCTCTAAGGACTTTTAAAGACAAAAAATTCCATCTTGTGCTCCAGATGAAAGGTAGTACTTTATATGTACAGATGGTGTTTTGTTTAATTGTTTAGAATAGGTAATACATGCATGTGATTCAAAATTCAAAACATATAAACAAGTATACATTAAAATTCTTTCTCCTACCCCTCTCCCTCAGCTACCCAATTCCAATTATTTATTATCAATCATTACTTAGTTTTCTGTGCATACTTCTGGGAATATTTTATGCATATACAAGCAAATAGGTAGGTATAATATTTTCCCCCTTTTACTCAAAGGGTTACTTGTAATATTCTATTACACATATGGTAATCCCTCTTGGTTTCTTCACAGTATTTTTGTTTAAGAGACAGCATCTCATTATGCTGCCCAGGCTGGAGTGCAGGCATAATCCCACTAATGATCAGCACAGGAGTTTTGACCTGCTCTGTTTCTAACCTGAGCGGGTTCACTCCTCCCGGAGCAATGGGACACCCCGCTCCTGGAAGGACACTGTGGTGATGCCAAACTTGGTGTGGATAATCCCATCATCATAGTGCACTATAGCCCAGAACTTCTAGATTCAAGCGATCCTCCTGTCTGGGTCTCCTGAGTAGCTGGGACTACAGGCACACATCAGTGCACCAGGCTCTTCACAGTATTTCTAAGAAATTATTCTGTAACTACATAAAATGCATGCACATTGTTTTCTTTTCTTTTTTTCTCTTAGAGACGAGGTCTTGCTATGTTGCCCAGGCTGGTCTCATATTCCTGGCCTCAAGTGATCCTCCCACCTCACCCTCCCAAAGTGCTACGATTACAGGTGTGAGCCACCGTGCCCACCCCACTTTCTTTTCTATGGCTGCATAATATCCCTTTTTTTGGAAGAATCATAATTTGTTCATTCTGCCCCCTATTGATGTGCATTTGGATGACTTGCAAACATTTGCTGATGCAAACAATGCAACTAAATAACTTTCCACATGCCATCTTTGTGTATGTTGGTAAGACTATCCATTACATAAATTCCTAGAAATAAAAATACTGGGTCAAAAAGTATGGGCACTTGTAATTTTTACACATACTGCCTAATTCATCTCCAGAAAGGCCCCATCAATTCACGTCTCCTCCTAGGAGCAATGGATGAGAGCATCTGTTTCCATATACCTTCGCCAACGGTCTGATGTTTGACCTCTTGAATTTTACTGCTTGATAGGTGAAAAGTGGGTCTCACTCTTTGCCCAGGCTGGAGTACAGTGGTGCAATCACAGTTCGCTGCAGCCTTGACCTCCCAAAGTCAAGCAATCCTCCCATCTCAGCCTCCCAAGAAGCTGGGACTACAGGTGTGTGCCACCACACCCAACTAATTTTTTGTATTTTTTAGTAAGATGGGGTTTTGCCATGTAGGCCAGCTGGTCTCAAACACTGGGGCTCAAGTGATCTGCTAGCCTCAGCCTCCCAAAGTGCTGGGATTACAGGCGTGAGCCACTGCACCTAGCCTTCAGCATGGTTTTAATTTTCATTTCTCATATAGTAAATGAGACTGAGAATATTTTCAAACACTTTGAAGCCATTTATACTTTTTCCATTTTTTTCATTGGGTTGTCAATTTTTCTCTTACATTATTTTTCTTATATATAGGAAAGAAACACTTTATTATATGGCTTGCAAATATTTTCCCTAGTTTGCTTTGGCCTTTTGAGTTTGTTTTTGCTACACATTATTTTTTTATGTAGCAGAATTTAATGTATAATTATTTTCTTTTATGGTTTCTGGGTTTTTCCACACACCCAAGTTACCCAAAAAAACTCCCAAGGTTTTTTCTAACAATTTTATAGTTTCATATTTTATATTTAAATCTTAATTCATTTGTAACTTATTCTGGTGTTTTCCTGTGGCCTAAAACAGAACACAAAAACAGTCTTTAAACTACCTTAGGTAGCCTGCCAACACCAGCTGTCACAACTCTCAACAACACGTATTGAGCACTCACTATATGCTAAGCATCGGCCTACAACTGGAATGCTGCCTTCATTTGAAACATTACTTATCTGAGATAAGTAAACTGAAGCACAAATAAGTGCCCAGGTAAATGGTAGAGTCTGACTTGAACACAGATGGGTTGTCTCCTTGTCTGGATTGCTTTGCTCTCACACAAACTCCAACCATTTGTATAACAAGTAGCCAAGGATATTGTAGGCGGTACAATAAACACTGGTCATTTGATTGAGGGGAAGTATCTCAAATGCTATGTATATTAAGTAATGATCATAATGAATCTAGAGACGGAAAGCCAGGTTTGACGAGTGAATAATTCATCAAATAATTCATCAAATAATTCCACGAAGCCCCCATCAATTCACATGCCCTCCTAGGAGCAGTGGATGAGAGTGTCTGTTTCCACACACCTTCACCAACAGTCTGTTACACCTTTTGAATTTTGCCCATCCGATAGATGAAAAATGGGCAAATTTTCAGTCTCATTCATTACATAAGAATTAAATTATATATTATAAATTGTATATAATTTTCATTATATGAAAATTAAAACCACACTGCAGGCCAGCTGTAGTGGTTCATGCCTGTAATCCCAACACTTTGGGAGGCTGAGGCAGGCAGATCGCTTGAGCTCAGGAGTTCAAGATCAGCCTGGGCAACATAGCTAGACCCAGTCTTTACTAAAAATAAAAAAATTACATACATAATAACTATAAGAAGAAGGAGGATCTTAATCAATTCAAATGGATTTTATTGCTTCAATTAGAAAAAAACATTGAGCAAAATGCAAAGTGGCAGCAGATGGGTATATGGCCAGAAAATTGGGCATCTATGTCAAATCAGCCACTATTCGCTGGCATTCCACTTGAAAATCTCATATTTAATCATTTTCCTCTGATTGCCCAGGAGGACCTGCACTAGGCAGGCCTGGTGACTTGATGGCCATTGTCACCTCAAAGGAAGCATGCGAGACAGATGCCATGTGGACAGAGGGCCTGTTCTGATGCGGATGAACTGGATACAGTTAAGTGGCTTGTCTTCTTGCTAGGTTTTGCATATAGTTACACAATTTCCAAAAAGTGGACACTCTCAGAATTGCAGTGCCTTGTGGGGTTTCCTCTTAAGATCACCCCTGTCTTAGAAGGGGAGAAGCTTTCTCCTTCACAGCCAAAGGAAGAGCTCCTGCCTGTGAACTTTGCTGGTTAGCAGGCCTTTCTACTGAGAACTCAGAATGGCTAAGGTGTTGTCCTCAGGTGTGAGCATCCCATGTCCTGAAAGTCAAATGTTGCCCCTCAAAGTACAACAGTAATTCCTGAGTACATTCTCTGACCCAGGCCCAGAGCTGGGCCCTTCCCAGGCTTTCTCCTTGGATCCTCACAATGACGTCATGGATTGTATATTCCCCTTTTCCAGGTGAGGAAAATTGATTCTATGATATCCAAGGTCCTGTTGAGTTGGGATTCTGAACCCAGACCTCCGGTTCCATAGCCTGTGCACTGGGATGTCCCCAACTCAGCCTCAGGCTTTAGATGGAGACTCTTAATTCTAAAACTGGAATCTTCAGCACCGAATAAGAGCAGATGGGGCCGGGCGCGGTGGCTCACGCCTGTAATCCCAGCACTTTGGGAGGCTGAGGTGGGTGGGTCATGAGGTCAGGAGATCGAGACCATCCTGGCTTAACACAGTGAAACCCCGTCTCTACTAAAAATACAAAAAAAAATTAGCCAGGTGTGGTGGCGGGAGCCTGTAGTCCCAGCTACTCAGGAGGTTGAGGCAGGAGAATGGCGTGAGCCCGGGAGGCGGAGTTTGCAGTGAGCCGAGATCGCGCTGCGCCACTGCAGTCTAGCCTGGGCGACAGAGCGAGACTCTGTCTAAAAAAAAAAAAAAAGAAGCAGATGGGATGATAGTGGAATGAAGCATTCCAGGAGGAGGCAAGTGGCTGAATTCCAGTTTCTCTCCACCATTTGGAATAATGGTTGCAACCAGTAATTGAGAGCAAACTGTATGTCAGGTGCAGTGCAAAGCTCTGTATGTATTAGCTCATTTTATCCCCATCACCATCTAAAATGGAGACTCTTATTATCTCCATTTTACAGATGTGGAAACTGAAATATTAAGAAATTAAACCGTGGCTGGGCATAGTGGCTCATGCCTATAATCCCAGCACTTTGGGAAGCCAAGGCAGGTGGATCACTTGAGCCCGGGAGTTCAAGACGAGCCTGGGCAACATGGCAAAACCCTGTCTCTACAAAAAATACAAAATTTGGCTGGGTATGGTGGCATGTGCCTGTAATCCCAGCTACTGGAAGGAGCGCTGAGGTGGGAGGATCCCTTGAGCCCAGCAGGTGGAGACTTGCAGTGAGCCGTGATTGCCACAGCACTCTAGCCTGACGACAGAGTGAGACAAGGAGGGAAGGGGACAGGATGGGAGGGGACAGGAGGGGAGGGGAGGGGAGGGGAACGGAGGGGAGGGGAGGGGAAGGGTGGGGAATGGAGGGGAGGGGAGGGGAGGGGAGAAAGAGAGCAAGAGAGAGGAAGGGAGGAAGGGAGGGAGGAAGGGAGGGAGGGAGGAAGGGAGGAAGGAAGGAAGGAAGGAAGGAAGGAAGGAAGGAAGGAAGGAAGAAAACCAAAACAAAGATCACATGGCCAAGATCTCTCAGCTAATGGGTTACAGAGACTTACTCAAGTCCAGAGCTGTGTGAATGGGAACTCCATGCCTTTTACTCTCACATAATGGGTTCTCAGTGCCAATGCTCAGAAGAGAAACACACACCAAGACCCCTTCTTTGTGTGGGTGCTAATTCTGTAAATTTGCAAACAGCATGTTAGCCACAAAGTCAGGGAAAGTCTAAGTCTAAAAGGATATTTAAAGTCTGGTCCACCCCTTAATTTTACAGATGAGGAAACTGGGTCCTATAAGAGAGCAAATGACTTGTCCAACACTATAGATGTGTCCTAATTTTACCCGAACTCCTAAGGACTGAGCTGCAAGTCTGCCTAAAAACACAAGTAAACAGGCAAATGGCCAACCCCCTGCCTACATGTCTCCATATGACTTTCTACTGGACGTGAACAAAATAATCTTGGCAGTCATGCCCAGGGCAGCCAGCTCCTAAGCCTGTCCAGCCAATGCACTCTTATTCTCAGGACTCCACAGCAGAGGGAAGTAAGGGCCAGCGCAGCGGACTCAGATAAAGGAAGAAAAGAAAAGAAAGGCAAATAAACCATTTCCCTCAGATACTCTGGGGAAAGCATTTCTGGGGCCCAGATTGTTCCTAAAGTCACCTCGGCCCTTCAATCCTCACTTTCTACTGGCAGACAGGAAGAGTGAGGGGACAAACCACCCAACCAACACTGCTCCTGCAGGGCCCTGCTGCTCTCTAGAGACAGGGGACTCTTGTGTTTTCCACCAAGATGGTTCCCTACCATGACCTTGCTCCACGCAGCTCTCGAGATCGACAGAAGGAAAACAGATTGTTTCCTCACCTGGAGCCTCCCTAAGTCCTGGACACTGTGCTCAGTGGTTGAGAATTTCATTTCTAGATGACCACAGAGAATCTGGAAACCTTTTGGGGGCCACTCCATGAGGTCCATCCCAGTAAGGATGGTCTCAGAAGCCAAGCTGGCCCTGTTGGACACAAAGGGCAGTCCAATTTCAACTCCTCATGATCATAACCCACCCGACAGTCCCCTCATACGGGGGACAAGTCCAAACACTGGAACAAACCCAGAATCCTAGTGAAGTAAGAAGAGCAGGTGGGCAGGAAAGTCTCTCCAAGTAGGATGGCCAATGTCGCCCCATTCCCTGTCTTCCTGGGTCCCCAAGAAGCCCCATGCCAGGCCCAAAACCCCTGGAAAGTCCTCTGTGGAGCATGGTCCCAGGAGAGAACTCCCAGCAGCAGCAGGAAAGCTCCTGGTGCCTTCTCCAAACTTCTCAAAGACACCCATAGGAAGAGGAGAGTGGTACAGAAGGAAGAGTGAGGAAAGTGTGGGATGCCTGGGAGGGAGGAACCTGCCTGACTCACACTGATGCTTCCTTCTTTTCTTTCCTCTCTTTTTTCATTTGCAGCCCCCAGCTGGTTGATGGTGCAAAGCCTGTAGCAGCCACGAGGCCTCTCCTTCAGCTGTCGCCAGCTCCCAAACACGCGCCCCATGCCTGTGTTTATGCTGGTTGCCATGAGAGATAAGTGCGGGCTTGAATGGAGCTAAATGCTCCTAGGCTGGGAGATGGAAGAGGGCCAGGTGTATTTTTAAAGCATCTGGGAAAGCCGGTCACCACGAGAAGCCTCCTTCTCTGGGCAACGTGTTCCTTCTTTAGGGGCTGGTTTATAAATGCAAGGTGGGTGGAAGCTGAGTCTCTTCTTTTTTGCCGTAACCCACTGGATATTTTAAGCAAAAAGTTCTTTGGGTTGTATTTGGGATTTTTGCCTTTTGACACAATTAATTATGGAAAAAGATCGTGACCTCTTGCCATGTGTAGAGACACCATGAGGTTCTGGAAAGAATGACAGAAAATATGTATATATCACACATTGTATGCCAAGCACTATTGAAAGTACTTTATGCTCATAATTAGACCACTTAATCCTTATGACTTCTCTGGGAGTGAAATCCTGTTTTTACAGCCATTTCATAGATGAGGAGGCTGAGGCACCAACAGGATAATTTGCCAAGGTTACAAAGCTAAAGGAACACAGGATTTGAACTCCAGCAGTGCGGCACCAGAGGCCCTACTCCTAACCACTCTGATTCTGCCTTTGTCATGGTTTGGGGTCAGAAGTCCTGATGTAGAATGTTGACCCAGGCACTGTGTGACTGCACCTCTATGAATGTTCCTTTCTTCTTTGGTAAAATAGGGGTACTAATGGCTACTTTGTGACATTGTTGTGAAGATTAAATATAATATGTGTCAAGAGTCTGGCGACTAGAAAGTACTCAATGAAAGGTAACTTTAGTGTTTTTAGTGGTGGTTCCATGGCCCACTGGATCCCAACTTCTGCATCCCAGCAGGGAAGGTCTGCTGAGCTATAACTGTTACTGTCCAGAGGGACGATGGAGGCAAGGAACTGTGTAAGGGCCAGCAGGACACAGCTGGTCTCTCATACTATCTACAGCAGAGGACACTTTCCTGCCCATATTCATCAATCCTGCCCATTCGTCGATCCTGCTCATGCTTTCAGCTTCCCACCTCAGGGTCTTGTGTCTATGCCAGAGTGCTTCTCCAACCATGGGAAGTTGTTTGGGGTAAGCAGGAAGAAAAGAGTGGTGAAAATCCCCAGGAGTTGATGGATAAATATCCCAGTCTCCTGCCTGTCTCCCAGTAGACAGGCCCCCAGTAGAATTGAGCCCCAGTTGCTCATAGCAGTAACCTGCTCCTGAACACACTCCATACTGACTGCCTTCTCTTCCCTGTCTCACTTCCCCACTGCCCTTCTGAGATCACCTCCCAAATAAACTACTTGCACTCAAATCCTTGTCTCAGGCTCCGCTTCTGAGAAGGAACCCAAATGAAGACAGTACACATCCCTGTGCCTTTGATTCTGATGTCACTTTAACAAAACACTTGTGGGTCTGTTTACCTAGTGGAAAAACTAGGTAACCTGTGGCGGCCCCCACAGATATCCAGATCCTGATCCCTGGAACCTGTAAATGTTACCTTATATGGAAAATGGGACATTGTAGATGTGATTAAATTAAGAAGTTTAAAATGAGGGGATTATCCTGAATTACTTGGGTGGACCCTAAATACAACCACAAGGGTCATTATAAGAGACAGGCAGAGTACATTTGACACAGAATGAGGTAATATGACCACTGAAGCAAGATGCTATGCTGCTGGCTTTGAAGGTGGAGAAAGGGGCCAGGAACCGAAGAATGAAAGAAATGCAGCTCTAGAGCTGGACACGGCAGGAAATGGATGCTTCTCGAGAGCCTTCTGAGGGAGCTCAGCTTTGCCAACACCTTGATTTCAGACTTCTGACCTCCAGAACCATAAGATAATAGATGTGTGCTGTTTTAAGCCATTATGTTTGTGATGATTTATTACAGTAGCCATAGGAAACTAATATAGGAACTCAGAGGTGAGCTAGAGCAGAGGCTCTTACAGCATGGTCCACGGACCAACAGCATCACACTCTTGGGCCTCACACTAGAACTACTAAATTAGAAATTCCCAGGGTGTGTCTCAGTGGTCTGCAGTTTAACAAGCCCTCCAGGTGATTTCCATGCTGCCCGTAGTTCAGTGATTAGCCCTGGCCAGACATTAGAATCACCTGGAGGACTTTAAGCATTCCCAATGCCTGATCCAATACCCCAGAGATTCTGATTTAATTCATCTGCTCAGCTTGGACTCTGGATTTTCATAATGCAACCCGGGTGCATATTCTTTTGTCTAACCAGGGCTGGGAACCAGTGCTGTAGTTTGAGACTCTCTGATCTAGAATGTTGACTTTCAAACCGAGCTGTGCAGAACTTTGGGACTCTAGACAGATGCTGAAGAAGGGGAAGGCAGAGGCCAAGCCAGCAGGGCTCCTGGTCCCAGAGACCAGAGTCACATGCCCAGAGGGGGCTAGAGAGGTAGATGTAGTAAGGGAGGTGGACGGGGGTTAAGAGCAGACTTGGTGAGCTGGAGAAGCTCCATTCCAGTGATGGCCAGAATGTGTGTCCAGCAGCTTGTCCTGCTTTTCAAGATGTTTGCTTCTGTATCTTATTTTATTTTTTGCTAAATAGATATCTGAAATACTTTTTTTTAATGTTAAAGCATTCGATTTTTAAATGTTAGCCACTAAGGCAATTTTTAGAAATCACCATCCCCTGCCTTTAGTACTCTAAGGGTTAAGCATAAAGGCTGGATTTGGTCTTTGGGCAGCTGGTTCATGAACTCCGTCTCTGTCCCACGTGTCTTTCATTCATCTCTTAGGACTGGATAAGTTCCTCTCAGAGAGATGACAGAAACTCCATGTGGGTGGGATATTTTTGTCTGCTTGCTCACTGCTGCATATCCCCAGGCATATAGTTGGCACTCATGAAATGTTTGTTGAATTAATAAATCCTCATAACAATTCTGTGAGACAGAGACTATTATATCCATTCTTCAGATGAGAAACTTGGGGCTCATTGTCTGAAATGAGCTCTCCACCATCACACAGTTCATAACCAAGGGAGGCACAATTTGCACCCAGGACCCCTCACAGTAGGGGCTACTGTGAAGAGCAAGACAACTGCAGTTTTGAAAGTGCTTTGTAAAACAAGAGGCTTGTGGGATCATTGGTGCCAGTCCATAGGAGAAACACAAGTGGTACTTATGACTGAATTGCATTTAAAGAAGATGGGGGCCAGGGGCGGTGGCTCATGCCTGTAATCCCAGCACTTTGGTAGGCTGAGGCAGGCAGATCACGAGGTCAGGAGTTTGAGACCAGCCTGGCCAACAAGGTGAAACCCCGTCTCTACTAAAAATACAAATTAACTGGGTGTGGTGGTGGGCGCCTGTAATCCCAGCTACTCAGGAGACTGAGGCAGGAGAATTGTTTGAACCCAGGAGGTGGAGGTTGCAGTGAGCTGAGATTGTGCCATTGTACTCCAGCCTGGGTGACAGGGCGAGACTCTGTCTCAAAAAAAATCAAAATAAAAAATAAAATAAAGAAAATGGGACACAAGGTTATTTGGTATCTCATCGAAGCCAGAGCGGCTCTCTGTTCACTCTGGAGCTGTATTGTTTTTGTATGGATGTGGCAGTGGTGGCTGTGGATCTGAAAAAGGAGGTGTGAGTGTGGCAAACAGTAAGGTGGGGGGTTGGCCCAGCTTATCAGAAGGGAAAGTCTCCCATCTCTCACACCCACCCCTCTCTGTGTCTGAACAGGACATGAGCCCACTGCTGCACGCAGAGGCTTGGGATGGGGTTGGCAGGAAGCCTGGGACCCCTTAGAGAGTTCTTTAATTTAAGAATCCTCTCTGATTTTATTATCCATAGGAAATATGGGGCGGTAAATCGGAGGAGATGGCTGGCAAGTGCATTACGGAGCATTAAACAATAGCTGATCAGCATCAGACACAAATAAATGGTCCATAATCTAGTGCCAAGAACATGGATAGTTCCCAAGTGGTGGCCTGGCTGGCTTCCAGGCAGGGGAGCACGGGGCTGGACATCAGGCCCTACAGGCCACAAAATGCCTGCCCTGGGTTACATCCCAGCAGGCAACAGGAGAAGATTCCAGTACCCAGACAGAAATCACATCCTTCCATCTGATCTCACTCTACAGGACTGGATTTAGGTGTTCTCACCATCTGGTTTCTGAGAACCGGACCCAAACATCACCTGGAGAGTTCTGCCTTCCTGGAAAATCCTGTATTCAATGAAGGAAGCCACATGTGTCTGCAGGGGCATCGATGGGGGTTGGCTCACAATGCCTAAAGGGAAGGCTTGTGAAGTGGATTCCCCTGGCTCCCCACCCCCAAACACCCTGGTTGACACCATTTCACTAGAGTATTGTTTAGCTTAGAGCCTTAACCTCCATTAAAATGCAAGAACTGGTCTACGGCCATACCACCCTGAACATGCCCGATCTTGTCTAAAATTCAAGAACCATCAAAGGAGAGATAAATCAGTACCCTGGCAAGTCATGCACACTTTAATATAAAGCAATATTCAATGTTTTGCTAGAGCTTTGGGCATTGATATCCTGAGGAAAAAGTAGGAGGGAATGGAAAATAAAGAATCCAGGCCAGGCATGGTGGCTGTAATCCCAGCACTTTGGGAGGCCAAGGCCAGCGGATCACTTGAGGTCAGGAGTTCGAGACCAGCCTGGCCAACATGGCAAAACCCCGTCTCTACTAAAAATACAAAAATTTGTCAGGCTTGGTGGCACGTGTCTGTACTCCTAGCTACTCAGGAGGCAGAGGTATGACAATCGCTTGAACCTGGAAGGCGGAGGATTGCAGTGAGCCAAGATCGCGCCACTGCACTCCAGCCTGGGCGACAGAGCGAGACCCTGTCTCAAAAAAACAAACAAACAAAAAAGAATCCAGAGGAAAGTTTCCAGAGGATAGGAGGGTAGCCTACAGGACTTTAAAAGCCAATATCACTATTTATCCAAAACCATAAGCAGATTTGGTCTATATTGGTGAAAGCCCTGGACTTAGTCTCCAGCTCTCCCACATAACAGCTGCATGACCTTGGGCAAGTCACTTAACCTTTCTGAGCTGCCATTTCCTCATCTGAAAGGGGAAGTGGTGCTGCCCGCATTCAGGAGTGCTGCGAGAATTACACAAATTAAACTGTGTGGAAGGCCTGCTCTCCAGTAAATATTATTGTCTTTGTGTCTGTGCCTCCACATTTTGGAAACTGTACTACTACTGAGCTACAACTGTGGGTGGATACTGGAGCAAAGTCAATCCACAGACCCATAAGTGAGTCCAGCCAGGGCCAGCCAAACCCAGGCTAGATTAGCTGACCCTCAGTTTACCCACAAACACATGAACTTCAACAATAAATGGTTGTTGTTTCAATCTACCAAGTGTCACGGTGGTTTATTACCCACCAATGGTTAAGGCAATACACCAAAGGTGGGAATCTTGGCATTCTTAATAATTGCCATGTTCAGTAGAAATCATTCTAATATATAAATGGCATTTATCTACCTTCTTAAGCAAGATAAAGTAGGCACAATCCAGTCATCACTGGACCATTCATGCTGATCATAATGAAAACCAGTTAATGTGCTGTAGTCAGTGATGCCTTCAGGGGTTACAGACAGAGCAGAGGCTCTAGAGGTAGCTCTAGTCTACTATTTTTTGTTTGTTTGTTTAAACGAAGTTTCGCTCTTGTTGCCCAGGTTGGAGTGCAATGGCGCGATCTCAGCTCAATGCTACCTCCGCCTCCCAGGTTCAAGCAATTCTCCTGCCTCCACCTCCTGAGTAGCTGGGATTACAGGCATGCGCCACCACACCCAGATAAATTTGTATTTTTAGTAGAGACGGGGGTTTCTCCATGTTGGTCAGGCTGGTCTCGAACTCCTGACCTCAGGTGATCCACCCAACTCAGCCTCCCAAAGTGCTGGGATTACAGGCATGAGCCACCGCGCCTGGCCTACTATTCTTTTTGAAATCTCAGACCCATTTCCTAATTCTTTATTGCTTTTCTTGTAATCATTCTTATCATCTGTCATTGTGTCTAGCTTAAGCAGCAACTCCTCCCTCCCCAATTTAATATGCTATGTGTAATCACCAGCTTTCAAGTCACGTACTATCTATGTCTATTAGAGTGGTGCCCAAAATAAGAGTTAATAGGCTTAGAGTAAAGGCCTGAAATAGTTTTGTGTGTATCAAATATTATGTGCTTTAGCAATGGCATTTCTATCATCAGTTCTGGCCTCTGATGTTTTTTGCTCCATTCCTGGTTCTCCTCTGGGACCAGCAGAGGAGGTTGCCAGGTAATGAACCTCTGATCCAGATAGCTGGTGCTGTGTATGGCACTGCTGGAATAGTCTTTCCTGAAGACAGTGAAGGAGTGGATTATCTATGAAGGTAAGTACTGGCCTACAGGCCCATGAGAGCTCTTCCTCCATCACAATCCCTTTCCGGGGCATTTACCACATGCCACCTGTGTTTCAAAAGCAGGTGATCATGGAATCCTTCAGAGCAGAGGCCACATCCTACTTGTCTCCGTGTCCCCTGAAGTACACATTAGAGTGCCAGGCACACAGTAGGCACGCATTAAGTTATAATGCATAGAATGAAAAGACTTTCCTGGTTGCCCTTATTTTCTATGTATACACAGCCTATCTTCAGAAGAATAAGAGTCTGTAAGCTTCTGAATATACAATATTTTACATTGTTTTCAAACTGTTGGAAAATATTTCCAAAGGATTACAAGGAACAGTTTCCATTTTTTTAAAGCTTAAGTTTATTTCTGAACTGTGCTATCATAAAGCCATGGTGACTAAATTAGGGGGACAAAGCCAAGTGACCACTGGAGAAAACATATCTTTGTGATACTGAGCTGGTTACCTTAGTGATTCCCCCTAGGTCTATTCCATTGTTTTCCCAAATGTCTAATGACCACATTCCCAGCCAGAAGTGCCTGTGGATGTGCGCACTGGTTGTTCTCCATCCCAACCCTCCCCTTGGCTCTCTGCCCTCAGTGTTCCAGTCCCTGACCTCCATGCTCTGCCCTCTGGCTTCAAGTTGGGTTGGCCAATGAGAGGCACTGCCAATAGGTGCTTGGATGGGAGGAGAGAGAAGATGGTGTATTTCTCCTTCACTTTCTCCCTGCTTTAGGTCCCTCTATGACCAATGCTCTTGCTTGATGGCCCCTCCTCCAAGGCTCCAAATCTCCCTGGGATCCATTTTCCTATTTGCCCCTCTTGCCTTTTCAAGCACAGGGTGGTAAAGGTGTACTGCAGTTGCTAATCTCTAGGTGCCTCAGCATTCCTTGTTGGTTCCCTTAACCCCACCCACACCTCTCAAAGTGATCCCTTCATTCAGATCTTTTCATCTGAACCACCTGAGTTGCTTCTTTATCCTGCTGTTGCCCTGATTGGTACAGTCTGCAAAAACCTTACCTAAGAGATATCTATGCTGTGCCAGGGTGCTCTCCAAGGCAAAGAGTTCAAAAGAAAACCAGAGGTTCTTTTCTCTCTAGTTTTCTGAACTCCTTAACCACTTTGGTGCTATTTAAATTAAGTAATACAAAATGATGGTAAACCCCAGTTTGTAGATGAGAAGCTTTTATTCATTCATTCATCAAATATTTATTGATTACTATGTGCCAGGCACTGTTCTGACCCTGGGAAAACAGTAAGGTACAAGAGAGACACAGGCCCTGCCCACATGGTGCTTATAATGTAAGGCCACTGTCTCTCAGAAGTCAGGGAGCTCATCAGAGGAAGGGCTAGAATCAGAAAACCGAGTTTCCTTAAGTCCTAACCTTCAGCAGATTCTCAAAGGAATCCGTGACTGAAACATGATTAAGAACCACCAAATTAGGCCAAATTAACTCTCAAGCTTCTCCCTTGAACTGGGGATTGAACAATGACTACTCACTCCTAGAAGAAGCTTGATGCTCTTAACTTGAATCTGCAGGGGCATGTGGGCACACACGCACGGTGACACCACCACTCACCTCTCCTGCCCACCCTCCCGAATTCTCCGCAAATCTGCCCCCACCTCCTTCTGTTTCTCACACGTTTATAATTAGCCCCACACCAGTCTCTGAGTCACTCCCTCACGGCCCACAAACATTGGCTACACAACTTGCTGATGAGCTGTTTTTATCAATGGGCAGCAGTTGGGAGCTGGATTCAGAGATGTGCCCTCTCCGAGAGCCTGGCATTTCTGGCCCTCTCTGTGTTTCCAGCAAAGGCAGTGATAGTGAAATTTCTGTCTCAGTTGAAGTATTTATGAGACTCATGTTGGAGGCATAACTAAAACTTTGCTGGGGAGAGTCAGGGGTCAATGAGGTGAATTGAGGGGAGCTGTGAGGGTCTGCCTGCCTCCTTCAAGCCCTCTGGAAACATTTGAGTTTCCTCAGAAAGGTTTAAATAGGTCATACTAGTAACCGAATACTTCCCCTGCTCTGGGCCAGACAGGACAAGGGCAACAGCCTGGTGACCTCAGAAAAGGTTACAGGCTGGCAGATACAGCCCCTTCCCCAAATCTCCCAGCCTCATACCCGGCAGACACACTCAGCTCCAGACCTGGCTGTCACTGTGGAACCCCCTCCACTTCTCCCTGGAAAGCTCGCTTCTCTTAGGACCTCCAGCTGCCTTGTCTGAGGCTGAAGAGAAGTCGCACCCAGGAAGACAGGGCTGGAGAAAGGGAAAACCTAGTCCTGAGGCTGCAACTGCCCCCACCCCCCACCCCACCGGCCCCTGCCACCTGCATTTTCCCTTCGAGGGACTATTGTGGCCATGGATGCTATCTGGGTCTGGAAAGAGGTATGTTTACTCCACAATAGCCCCTGTGAGGCAAGCCCCCTTCGAAGAGGTCAGAGATGTATTTATAGAAACATCTGAGACTCACTTCTCTATTACTTGCATGCCTCTGTCTCTTTTAAGCTCTCCCAAATTCCTGACCAAGATGAAATCATGCAGCAAATGGGGAGAAGTAGGGGAGGCAGAAACCATTTTTCAAAGCATCTCTGCTTTGAGCAGCCAGGTAGGAGCCGGTTGGAACAAGGACAGAAGGGGCTTCCGAGACAAGCTTGGGTGACAGGAAGCTCCTGGGGCGGCCGTCTCCCTTCCAACCTCCCTCCACCAAGAGTTGAATGGCAAAAACATCAGGAGACATTGCAAAACAATCTTCCCTCCTCCCCCGTCCCCTGACAGATGGAAGAGAGGAAAGTTGTGGCCATCGTTTACCTGCTGAGATTGGGAGGACGCTGTTGATGAAAGTCGGCTGAGACACGATAGAGAGGAAGAAAAGCTGAAGATAAATTCCCAAAGTCATTGGATTCAGGACAACCATGCTGGCCAGGGTCTGGCGAGGGTCAAGTTAGAAAGGAGGCTGCTGTGGAGCCTTGCTTATCTCTGCTTTTCTCTTCCTCACTGCTGTTTGCGCGCGTGTGTGTGCGTGCGTGTGTGTGTGTGTGTGTGTGTGTGTGTGTGTGTCTTTCCCTCTTTCTCTTTCCCTCTCCCTCCTCCTCACCCCCTCTCTCTCTCCCTCCCCCACCTCTCCTGTCCCCCATGCCTTTACCAAGAAAGAATGCCAACCATTTCCCATTAAACTGTCTCCATACTACATAGAGTTATATTTATCTCAAGCACCATATCAAATGCCCACATTAAAATTAAGATGTCAAAATTTTCTTTTTTGGAGACTGAAGTAAGTGGTTAGTGAAGAGGTGATGAGAAGGCAGCCAAGTCTCAGATGTTCACTGGAGGCAGTCCTCAAGAGCAGAGAGATTCCTAATTGGTTATGCGCCACCATCTACCTGCTTGGAACTGGGCAGAAACAACTCTCCTGATTCAAACCAAATTTCATGGAGAAAAACCCCTCCACTGTCAGCCTGTGACATTTTTACCCATTGTGTAACAAATGTAAAGTTAACTTTTAATTTTTTTCTTTAATCATCCAATAAAAAGGAGGAAGGAAGTAGTTTATATTTCCAAACAGCTTTCTCTGTGAAAAAGTGTTTCTCTCTCCAAAAGCTGCAACCTTTTGATTCAATGCAAGGCAAAATAAATGAAAGCAGTAAAAGGATAGAAAAGTGAATGATTTTTATCAAACTATATTCAGAAAAATAACATCATTAACTTAATCTTTGGCTAGACAAAATTCTTCAAATAAAAATTATCACACTCTTAATACCTTTTATGAGTTTATAAAAGCCTGTTATAGAGATGATTAGATGACTAAAACAAAATAATAATTCACAGAGTTGTTCATTTTGCTTTAATTTACATATTACATGCCTCATAGGCGTTAACTCAGAAACAGTCTGGTAGTTACTGGACGCTGGGGTGGGCATCCTGCCCCCGTGCTCATTATGGGGAAGGTGGAGTTGGGTCAGGGCATGGTATAAAGCAATATTTTACAGCTGTAGCACCACACTTGGGCTTGACTCTCAGCTCTGAGTGGCAGTGGACAAGCTCACCTCTCTAAGCCTCAGTTTTCTCATCCATACAATGGAGACAATGTTCCCTTTAAAGGTTTGTTGGAAAGTTAAGTGAGGTAATGGGGATGAATCCTACACGGATTAGAACTTGCACATAGGAATAGCACAAAGGAGACCCAAGGGAGCCATGGTAGCCTGGGTGCAAAGATGGCCTCCAAAAATCCTCCCATCCCAGTGTGTGCATGCCACTCTTCCCAGCAAAAAGCAGGGCTAGTTCCCCTCCCTTAAATCTGAGGTGGCTCTGTGACTTACTTTGACCAATAGAATGTGGCTAAAGGGACACTGTGCCATCTCCCGGCCTAGGCCTTAAAAGGCCTGGCAGCTCCTGCTTTTGCCTTTTCTTGAAAATCAGCTGCCACTTTAATAATTCTGGACTATTGAAGAGGCCACATGGAGGGGGAAGCAGCCAGCCTCCAGCTGTTCTGACTATCCCAGATGCAGCATCAACAGGCGAGTAAGGCCATTTTGGAACATCTAGCCCTGTCCTGGTCTCAGATGATGCCAGCCACAGGAGTGACCCCAAGTGAGACCCTCTAAAGAACTGCCCAGCCCAGATTACGGAGTCATGAGCAAATAAAATGGCTATTGTTTCAAACCAGTAAGTTTTAGGATGACTTGTTCGGCAGCAATAGCTAACTGATACAGAGTTGATGAGGAAAGCTTTTGAAAGCATGAAAAATATACTTGAACTACATTCAAAATTTACAGGACAGATTAAAGAGAGGGTACCCCCATTTAGCTGCTCCCAAAATTTTTACAAGAAGGAGCTGTGATTGTTGGCCAAACCCAATCAGGACATTCTCAGGCTCACTCTTGTTAACTTTTGGAGCCCCAGCAGCCAGCTTCTGGTGGCTTGGAGAAGGTACAGTCTACCTGGGAGGAAGGTATCTTTTGAGTAACTTGGTGCCAGAATATGAACTTTCACTATCTAGCTCAGATTCCTCCTCTGCAAAGCCAGTATGACTTCTTCCTTCTCTCAGCACAAAGAGTTCACCCACTGACCATACCCTTGGAACAAATTCTGTCAATATGTCCTACCGGTGACACCTGCTGCTATTGTTTTTGAACACCACCTTGTGTTGCTATTTAGCTGGCATTAACATCTCTAAAGATAGGGGACTATCCCACAGCTCTGTGTACTCTCAAGGCCCCCAGGACAGTCCTTGTCACCTAACAGATCCTCAACAATGTAAGTTACTTTGATCAAATCACACCACTGGATAGGATGAAAAGAGAAGAATGTACAAAAGTAGCATAACTTTATGCTCCAGCTTTCTGCACAACTTGCATTTCCCCAGCACCCCTTGAAGCCTCTGCACATACAGCTGGCTGGCCTGCACCTGATTCAAGGGAGGGCTTTGGTGAGTATGGTGAGAGCGTGAGAGGGACTATGGATGGCCACCTTGAATTAGGACCTGCAGACAGAGAGGCTAAATTTATAATTCAAGTCACTGGAGAATGAGTCACTGCTGATCTAAAGTTACTACAGGAGCCTCCACCCTTTGAGGAGGCCCCAACACAGAGTTATTTATAAGGCCCCAATATTTATTAAACAATTTTTAGTAAATTTCCATTTCCTTAGGTATCTTATATTTTATGAGCCTATTTCTTATAAGATTACCCTAACTGACCAAGACAGAAATTATCATCTTTCTTCAAATCCTCCTGGAAGGGCTCTGATGTTTCCAGAATCTAATAACATAGACTATTAGATTTGTCCAGAAGGAAACTATTTGAGATTTGAGAAAAGCTCACACCAATAAAGCCATTCAAAGTCAGAGTCTCTCCTCTCAGACTTTGTAGGCAGGACTGTATACTGGAAAACAATCTTTTGGCCCCATTAAACTCAAAATGCACATGCCATCTGACCCCGAAGTTCTCAGAAATACTCATTCACTGCCCAGTGGTTTAGGTGCAAGGATGTGCATTGTTGCCTCAAGTTGGAAACAGCCTAACTGTCCATGAATGAAACATTGGTAGAATAAATCCTGGGACATCCATTAAAAATGTTATGCAGTGACTAGAAAGAATAAGGCAGTCTTTGCAACAAATGGTGGTGGAAAAATTTGACTTCCATATGCAAAACAAACAAATAAAAATAAAGATTAACCCTTACCTTGCCCCATGCATAAAAATTATTTTAAAATAGACCACAGACCTAATTGTAAATGCTAAAATATTAAACTTCTGGCAGAAAACAGGAGAAAATCTTAGTGACCCTGGGTTGGGCAGAGATTTCTTAAATAAGATGCAAAATACAAATCTTAAATTTAAAAAAATTAAATTGGACATTATAAAAACTTTAATGCTTCTGCTCTTCAAAATAGAATACTAAATTGGAAAGCCAAGCCAAAAACTAGGACATAATATTTGCAAAACACATATATGATAAATGATTTGTAGCTAGAATACATTAAAACTTTCACAGCTCAATAATAATAAGATAAAAAACTTAATTAAAAGAAATGGCAGGCCAGACATGGCTCACACCTGTAATCTCAGCACCTTGGGAAGCCAAGGTGGGTGGATTACTTGAGGCCAGGAGTTTGAGACCAGCCTGGCCAACATGGTGAAACCCCATCTCAACACAAAAATACAAAAATTAGTTGGGTGTGGTGGCACACACCAGTAATCCCAGGTACTCAGGAGGCTGAGGCACAAGAATCGCTTGAACCTGGGAAGCAGAGGTTGCAGTGAGCTGGGCTCACACCACTGCCCTCCACCCTGGGCAACAGAGCAAGACTCTGTTTCAAAAAAAAAAAAAAAGAAATGAAATAAAGATATGGACACAGCCTGGACAACATGGCAAAACCCCGTATCTATGAAAAACAAACAAACAAACAAAAACAGAACCAGCTGGGTGTGGTGGTGCATGCCTGTAGTCCTAGCTACCTGGGAGGCTGAAGATAAGGGATCACCTGAGCCCAGGAGGTCAAGGCTGCAGTGAGCCATTACTGCGTCACTCCAGCCTGGGCGACAGAATGAGACCCTGCTTCAAAAAAGGGAGGGAAGGAAGGAGGGCAGAAAGGAAGGAAGGAAGGCGAAAGATGCGAATATATATTTCACCAAAGAAGATACATTAATGACAAATAAACATTTGTAAAGATACCCAACATCTTTAGTCATTAGGGAAATGCAAATTAAAACCACAGTGAGATACCACTACACATCTACTAGAATAGCTATAACTTAAAAGACTGACAATACCAAGTGTTGGTGAGGATATGAAGCAACTGGAATTCTCAAACATTGCTAGTGGGAATGCAAAATGGTGTAACCACTTTGGAAAAAAAATGTCAGTTTTTTATAAAGTCAAATATACACTTATTATACATCCAACAATTCTACTCTTCAGTATTTATCCAAGAGAAATGAAACACATGTCCACAGAAAGACTGTACATGAAAGTTCATAACCACTTCATTTGTAATAGCTAAAACTAGAAACAACCCAAATGGCCATCAACCAGTGAATGGATAAACAAACTGCATGTGTACATGCAATGCAAAACTACTCAGCAATAAAATGGAATAAACTAAGTAACATGGAAGAATCTCAAGTGCATTATGCTAAGTGAAGGATGCCAGACACAACAGGCTACATACTGTATAATTCCATTAGTAGGACATTCTGGAAAAGGCAAAACTATGGGGCTGGAGAACAGATCCATGGTGCCAGGGGTTAGAATTGTGAGAAGAGAAGGGGACCCAAGAGAACTAGCGGTGATGAAAATATTCTTTATCTTGATTAGAGTGGTTGTATATTTTGTCAAAATTCATCAAACCATACTCTCAAAAAGGGTCAGTTTTATTATATGTACATTTTCCATCAGTAAACTTGACTTTAAAAAATAAGAAAAATGTCACATGTATGCACTGACATGAAGATTGTCAATGGAACACTGTCGAGTGAAATAGGAAAGTGGCAGTATATCCAACCAAATTTCTGAACAAACAAGCAAATCTGTTTATCAGTTTTTATATGTGCATAGAGAAAGATCTAGAATGATGTACATCCCACAGTATATGGGATAAGGGAAGATAAAAGGAGAATTCCCTTTTCAAGCTTATACATATTTGTATTAAAATTTTTACAATGAGCTTTATTTAATTTATAATTTAAAAACCAAATTCTATTTTTACAAAATCAAGTTAGGGCAGCCTTAGGAGTAAAGAAAACAGCAGAAAGGAAAAAGGCGCCAATCCTGCATGCCCAAGGTCCAACAAGTCTTTTGCAGACGTGTTGTGAAGAGCAGAGAGTTATTGATTGGTCCTGGCAGAGAAACAGAGCTCTGAGCCTGGTCTCTCTGCCCAGAATGGATGAATCTTCAGTTACGCAGAGGTCATAGCCAC
The DNA here is from genome assembly GCF_028885625.2 of Pongo pygmaeus. Lineage (NCBI taxonomy): Eukaryota > Metazoa > Chordata > Mammalia > Primates > Hominidae > Pongo > Pongo pygmaeus. The sequence goes on along the minus strand of NC_085930.1, from coordinate 138,437,601 downwards.
CTCCCACCAGCAGGCGGGAGGCAAGCCTGGGCAACTGAGAAGCCCCAGGAAAGCCCCTCCTCACAGCTCACTGTTCCCTGGCAACTCGGGCTTGAATCAAAGCCAGAACTGATGGGGCCTGGGAATGCAAAGCATAGCTTCATCAGAGGGCCAGAAGAGCTAACGAGTCTGATAAGACCCATCAGACTTATCCAGGCATCTCGCCCATAGTTACATCTCCAGGGCCAGCAGCTTGGATTTCCTCAGTTTCAGGGCAGAGATAGTAGGCTGGCCTTGAGCCATCTGGAGTGCAATCACAACACTAGCGACAGTAATCTTATCCAATACAGTGTTTTTCATACTATGCTGGGGGGGTGTGCTCATTCTGAGATGCACAGTTTTTGAAAAGCAGAGGAGTTCATGGACATTAGGAAACCCTGCCTGTTTTATGTCACCGTTGGAAATTTACAACATATATTGGCATATCAAAAACACTGAGAAGTCCTGCAGTAAAGAAATGCATTGACTTTGCTTTTACCCCAAACGTATTTGACCCTCAAACCCATTTCTATTTAATTCTTATTATTTAGCTCCCCACTTTTCTCTTATCTACATGTTATATGCTAAACATGTTACTGGTATGATAAATAATCGTATATAGGGCTTTATTTTGTATAAAATCCTTATCTTTTTTTCATTTGATACTCATAAGTGAGGCAGCAAGACTAGAATTATAATTCCCATTTTACAGATGAGAAAACTGAGGCTTGTGTGAAGTTCTGGGGACAGCAGCAGAGGTTCAGGTCATTGGCTGGCTGGAACAATGACTAGCAAGACTAGATATGAACCGTGCAGGCTGCTGAATGACACATCAAATCAGATGTCACCAGTGCTCTAGCCTTTAGGGCTAGACATGTTCTCCATGGAACACCAATCAACCTGTCTTTACCTGAAACCAGACTCAGAAAGGCTGTGAGTCCAAGAATCATTCAACTCTGAGGATGCAAAACCACATTCTTGGTAGGGAGACAGGAAGTAAGGGAAGGCCAGGGACTTCCGAGGAGACCCCAAAATGCTTTATGACAACCCGAGGATTGATGGTTCTTGAACTAAAGCCCATAGGAAGGAAAAACATCCTGAATCCTGAACAAATAAATCCTAATGTTATTTATTTCAAGAATCATAGGAATAAGTAAGCTCATAATATTTAGTAAGCCACCAAAGGACGAAACAAATCTGCCTCGCTCTTTCAGGTGGAGCTTGCCCCAGATTTCCCCTAAGGTGAACCCTGGGACACTTAGGTGACATTCACTGCAAACTCCTATAGCCAGTTCAAATGTATATTCCTAGTATACTATTTGTACTCAGCACAAGCTAATTGCAAATTTTTATTTTTATATATTTATTGAAATAATATTACCACCCACAATCCCATCACCTCCCCCAACACCCTCAGCCCATCACCAGCCCCCTACCCCAATCCTGCTCCCCAACCTCACCACCTTGCCTCCTGGAGAGATGGTTCCTCTTGCATTTGAGGAGACTGGATGGGGTGGGGAGGAAGGCCCGCCTAGCAACTTGATTTGGCTCAAAGCCATTTTCAAAGCTCGGATCTTGTCTCTGCCCAGCTAAAGGTGGAGATCAAGGGCATGTGGCTGTGTTTGGCAAAACCTTTAACAACAATAGGCTAATGCTGACCAAGACTGAGAAGTAAAGGGTAAGAAAGGGAACCACTCTTGCTGCATATAATTATGCATCCTGCATCCCAGTTATGAGAAGAGAGAGCTTAGCCAATATGCGCAATAATCAGGCACTGCTAGGGAGTATCGTAGAGTCATCTACTAGCTGAGGCTGGCTGTGTAGGAAATAATCTCCTCAGAGATGGACAAGAACATACATAGGCACCCACGCTGCTCCAGTGAAGCCTTACAATCCCTGTGACAAGGAGGTTCTTCCCATCCTGCAGGTTGTAGTACAAGTCGCACAAACCTGAGGTCTCAGTATGTTCTGTATTTAATCCACTTAAGGCCTTAAAGTGCTTTAAAAATACTCAGCCACAGGGAAAGGGTTATCTCCAAGGCCAAAATGTAAACATACGCAATCTCAGGCAAGAGGAACAGGTCATTTTTTTTTTTAAGTACAAGAGAGATTAAAAATTTTCCACCCAGTTATCGTGGATTATGTGGCAATCTGTTTCCTTATATAAAGAGTTACCAAATGTAACTGTGATGTTTTAAAACCACAAGAGTGTCCTCAGGAAGTAGATGCACAAGGTTAAACTAGAGAAGACAGAAATAGAAAAGCAATGATTCAGGAAGGTAGGAGAGAAGTCAGAGAATTCATTCACTCATTATTTTTCTGTTTTCCTGTTATTTAATTATTATTTATTTATTTATTTATTTTGGAGACAGGGTCTCACTCTGCCACCCAGGCTGGAGTGCAGTGGCACAATCTCAACTCACTGCAACCTCCACCTCCCATGTTCAAGAGATTCTTGTGCCTCATGTCCCGAATAGCTGGGATTACAAATGTGCACCACCATGCCCGGCACATTTTTTTGTGTATTTAGTAGAGACGGGGTTTCACCATGTTGGCCAGCTGGTATTGAACTCCTGGCCCCACGTGATCCACCTGCCTCAGCCTCCCAAAGTGCTGGGATTATAGGCGTGAGCCACCGTGCCTGGCCCATTATTTTTTCATTCAATAAATATTTACTGTGTTCCTATCACAACACAGGCCAAGATCTACAAGTTGTAGATTCAGCATGCACAGAATGTACAAAAGTCCTTGCCCTTGGGAATTTACATTCTAAGGAGGTCTCAAGACAGAAGCACACTGGTGTTCAGTGTAATGCAGAATAATGGAGAGAAATAATTGATCAGGGAGAGCCTCCCTGAGGAGATGACATCGGAGCAGAGACCTGAGAAAATGAGCCATGCAGATATCTGGGAGGAAAGCATTCTAAGGCATCAGGTGCAAACATACTAAGGCTCCAACAAGCTTGGTTTTTCCAGGAGGAGCAGAATGGAGTTACATGTGGCTGGAGCAGAGTAAGCAAGAGGGAGAGTGAAGGAAATAGGATCCAAGAAGCCACTGGGGCCAGGTCATGTGGCATTTGTAGGCCACACATGGAGTTTGGACTTTGTTTTAAGATGGAAGTCAGTGGAGGGTTTTGAACAAGAGTGGCAGCTCTGATTTGTGTTGTAACAGGATCACCCCTGGCTTCACCACAGTAGATTGTAGGGGGAAGTAGGAGGCCTAATAGGAGGACACTGAAGGTGGAGATGATGGTTGGTTTTCCAAGAAGTGACAATGGAGGTGGTGAGTAATTATCAGATTGGATAGATATTTAAGGTAGTGTAGCAGATTGTATTTTCCAAAGTCTGCAGCGCCACCAAATATCCCACTCTCCACTGTCTTTTTCTGATGGAATGTTGCTGCTTCTCCTTGAGAGGCGGCGTGTGTTTTCCTTCTCTGAACCCTGGCTCCTTCCCCTCCCAATTCTCTGCACCTCTATTGTTTTCCAGGTCACACTCACCCCAACCTGACAACTCCTTCTCCCCAGCCTCCAGGCCTTTATTAAAGTTACCAGAACACAGAAAGGGCTTGCAGTGAGCAGCCTTCTCACAGACACAGGTGCAGGTGCCAGGCTTGGCTTCTAGGCTAGTGTAGGACAATGCAGGGATGGGACGGGGAGAAAAGTTTTTCCTGAGACGCTGCAGAAATCTGGAGAGGACTTAGCGTGATCAGAGCTATGGAACTGGGGTCAGTGGTGATCTGGGAGGCTTGACTGCCATCTGAGTTACAGGAATTTGGAAGGAGGAGTGCCAGAGTCGATGAGGAAGGTAAGAGATGAACTTTAACTGTAGTTCTCTGGGAAGTATTCATGGAAGAGTCATTTCTGACCTTAAGGGATGAAAATACCAACTACAACCACCAATCATTAAATACCTATGATGTTCCTACAGATGTGATTTCTTGGAAGCCTCTAGGCTTTTGAGCTAACTCTATGAGGTGGGTATTACTATCTCTATGGATAGAGGTTGACAAAGGTAGCTTAGGTAATCTGCTCAAGGCCACAGAGCTAGAACACAAAGCTGGCCCACATACCTCAAAGCCTGTATTCTTTACACCACACTACCCAGCTCCAGGACCAGACACAATAGGGAAATGGGGAGACAGGTGAGTGAACTGCCCCATCCCAGGGCACAGTGTGGGCATGATCATGGCCCTTTGGGGGGCAGTGGCAGGGCCTCTTGGTTGGGAGCCCTTGAAGAGAAATAGAATGAGGTATGCTTGGATGATAGACTGCTGGCAGATTCTGGTGGCTCAGCATAGCAGACGGCCACTTCCAAATTTGGATGGCTGGACAGTGGGGGAACATTTTATTTGGGCTCATTGCACTTCAGCTCCTGCTCCTGCTGGGAATTGCCAGCAAGGACAGCTTGCCCTGTGTTTTCCCTGGCCTGACATCCTATTCCAGAATCCCTGCACTTCCTCCACCTGGAAAGCCTCCTGTCCCCATCCCTTCGTGTCCAAATCCTCCCAGATCTCCCAAATTTAAATGTTTCCCCCTCAACAAAGCCTTTGCCAGGAGAAATGTGTTCCCTTTGGGAACTTCCCTAGTTCATGCTCTGCTTTTCTTCCTTGGCACTCCTTGGGCAGTGGGCTTGAGGGCAAGAGCGCCATGGTTTAAAGCAGACAGTACCTGTTTTGATTCCTGGCTCTGCCACTCATTAGCTAGGAAACTCTTCAGAGTTCCTCTGAAGGAATTCTTCTGGGGTTTCGATAAAGTGTCAGAGATTACTGCTGAGGCTCCTTGGACAACGACTATCCAGATCTCAGGACTCAGCCCTCCTCCCTCCTTCCTTCAGGACCCCTAACTAGGGAAGCTCCATGTAAGCCTTAGCAGCCAAATGGAAATGGGAGGTCACCTTTTAATAATTGTGGTAACAACCAAACAGGTTCTGCTAAAGTTGGAGAATGTGGGTTAGGCCTGGAGACCACAGAGAATTGCCTGCTTCCTCCCCATGGAATCTAAGATGGCCAGCTCCTCTTTGGGCTCCTGTCTGCCTCCCCTCCAGGGATAGGGAGGAGAGAGGTGGCGCACAGAGTCCAGATCTGGGTAAGCAGCTGCTAGGAAGCCTCCTGACCATAAGCATGGGACAAAGGTAGCCCATGCCACGGTGCTGATCATTATGGTGGGGTGACACCCACCCATAAGTAAAATGACCCAACGCGTGTCCTTGGTTCTGATCAATCTAATTGATAACTCCTTTTTTTTCTTGTAGGGCATGGGAGCACGGACTTAGATGGTGGTAGCCCAGGTAGAAATGTGGGGAAAGGGGTCTCCTCTTCAACAGTATGGATTAGACATACAGCATCTAAAATACCTTATAAAGTTCAGGCACAGTGGCTCACGACTGTAATCCCAGCACGTTGGGAGGCAAAGATGGGCGGATCACCTGAGGTCAGGAGTTCAAGACCAGCCTGGCCAACAGGGTGAAATCCCGTCTCTAATAATAATACAAAAATTAGCTGGGTGTGGTGGCACGTGCCTGTAATCCCAGCTACTTGGGAGGCTGAGGCCAGAGAATTGCTTGAACCTGGGAGGTGGAGTTTGCAGTGAGCTGAGATCATACCACTGCACTTCAGGCTGGGGAACAGAGTGAGACTTCATCTCAAACAAACAAACAAACAAAAAACCTTATAGAATGCCTTGCCATGTGGCAGGAGTGATCTAAACTATTCCAAAATATGAATATTGAGGTTTGTGTGTATGTATATGTGTAAATGTAAATGAAGCTCTAGTCTGTTTTTTCAACTTTGCAATATAATTGTCTTGGTCTGTTTGGGATGCTATAACAGAATATCTTTTCCTGGATGGCTTATAAACAACAGAGATTTATTTATCACAGCTCTGGGAAGTCCAAGATCAAGGTGGTGGCAGATTTGGTGTCTGGAGAAAGCTCATTTCCTGGTTCATAGATGGCAGTCTTCTCACTGTGTCCTCAACATGGCAGAAGGAACAAGGGGTCTCTCTGAGACTTCTTTTTTAAAGGCACTCATCCCATTCATAAAGGCTCTAAACTCATGACTTAATCGCGTCCCAAAGGCCTTATCTCCTAATACCATCACTTGGGGATTAAGTTTCAACATATGAATTTGGGAGGGAACACAAATGTTTGGTCTATAGCCGTAATTATTTAGGTACGTGCTTTATTTCTCTAAGTAGATTATTAATTCTTGAGCACAAGGCCCTTGCTGCTTTATCTCTTTATTCCTCCAGGTGCCAAATCTGATTCACAGCAGGCATTCAATAGTGTTGAATGAATTAATGAGTTGATTTGCATGATGCATGCAAGTTAGACAAACTACGCTGCATATATCTAGAACCTTAAAAGTAATTCAGGCCAGGCGCAGTGGCTCATGCCTGTAATCCCAGCACTTTGGGAGGCGGAAGCAGGCGGATCGTTTGAGATCAGGAGTTCAAAACCAGCCTGGCCAACATGGTGAAACCCCATCTCTACTAAAAATACAAAAATTAGCTGGGCATGGTGGTGGGCGCCTGTAATCCCAGCTACTCGGGAGGCTAAGGCAGGAGAATTGCTTGAGCCTGGGAGGCAGGGGTTGCAGTGAGCAGAGATCCATTGTACTCCAGACTGGGTGACAGAGTGAGACTCCGTCTCAAAAAAAAAAAGGTAATTCAGCCTGGATCAAGTTTCCCTTTATAAAGTCTCAGAACAGATGTGGTTCTTGCCAAGAGAATCATGGGTTTGCAGCCCCACGGGCCTTTGCTTTAAATGGAATGATACATGGAAGGCACCTTGCACAAGTCTGGCCCAGGAATGTGAGGTTCCAGGGCCCTCTGTGTGAGCCGGCAGCTGGGTGAGTGCCTTGATGCCCACCTGCCTCCCCCAGTCTCTCTCCACGATATGCCAGACATCTCCCATATCAGGGATGTCACCTAGCCTGGGACAAAAGAACCAGCTCTCCTCAGCTCTGGCTTCAGGAAGTGCCAGGTCATTGATCCTTGAAAAAAATAGTCTTCAGATGGGAAGATGCTGACATGATGACATAACCTCAATGACAGCCTGTGTTTCTCCACACACTGCCTGGAAAATGCATTAGCCAAGTGTATTAGTTTGCTAGGGCTGCCATAATAAAAAGTACCCCCTGCTGGGCGGCTTAAATGACAGAAATTTATTTCTCACAGTTCAGGGGGCCAGAAGTCCAAGATCAACATGCAGACGGAGTTGGTTTCTTCTCTGACTTCTCTCTTTGGCTTGCAGACAGTCACATTCTTGCTGTGTCGTCAAGTGGTCTTACCTGTGTGTACACATCCCTAGTGCCTCATGTGTCCAAATTGCCTCCTCTTATAAGGACACCAATTGGATTGGATTGGGGCCCACTCTCATGACCTTATTTTATCCTAACCACTTTTTTTTTTTTTTTTTTTGAGACAGAATCTTGTTCTTCGCCCAGGCTGGAGTGCAGTGGTGTTATCTCGGCTCACTGCAACCTCCGCCTCCCAGGTTCAAGTGACTCTCCTGCATCAGCCTCCTGAGTAGCTGGGATTACAGGCATGTGCCACCACTCCCGGATAATTTTCTTTTATTTTTAGTAGAGACGGGGTTTCACCATATTGGTCAGGCTGGTCTCAAACTCCTGACTTCATGATCCATTTGCCTTGGCCTCCCAAAGTGCTGGGATTACAGGCGTGAGCCACTGCGCACAGCCTATCCTAACCACTTCTTAAAGACCCAATCTCCAGATACAGTCATACCTGAAGTACTAGAGGTTAGGGTTTCAACATACGAATTTGGAGAAGACACATTTCAGCCTGTAACACCCAGCTTAACTGGTTTCAGCTGTGGAAGAAAGCACACATCTCTGGAGTCAGAAGGACCTGAATTTAAGTCCATTTATTTCCCAGCTATATGATCATGGGCAAGTTGTTAAACCTGTCTGAGTTTTTGCTTCCTCATTTGCAAACTGGAGTTCCTGGGTTAGTGAGAATCAAAGGAATGGTCATGTGGAAAGTTTCCCCCTTAGCCTACATATGGGAATGTTTGGACTCTTGAATACACATGGCAAAGTGCTGATGGAGCCCTGGGGAAGAGAGGGGAGGAGGGAGGAGTGCTCACGGCTCCCTTTAGCCTGCCCTAGCCTAAGGAGAAAGAAGGCCGCTATGGAGCAGATGCATTAAGGACATCTTCCCTACTCCTGTGCTGGTGGGGGGCGTCACTGTGCCAGGCACAGGAAATGGATCAGGTTTTAGGCTACCTAGTATCAGGCACATAGTGACAGCCAGTACCTCTCTTTAGGTAGAGACCTCCCTTGCTACTTGAATTGAATGAGAAGTTTTGATATAGACACGGCTGGACTTTCTAACGCTTGAAAATGAGATATCTGGTTAATAGCTGAAACTAACAGCGAAAGCTATGATTCCTGCTTAAACTATAACCCAAAATCTGGGAAGGGGAGATGTGATAAAGCTCTTTTAAGAGCCCCAAACTTTCAATAAACTAGTTATCAGTACGCATTATTTCTTGTGTCATTGGTATCTTATATCCCTAATACTTCTTCAAAGCACCAAAAATTCAGATCTTCCAACTTTTGCCACAATACGAGGGTCAAGCCAAAGCACTCTCCTAATTGAGTTATCCTCTTTGAATAAAATCTTACATCTCACTTGATTTTTACCATTTGTCCCACAAAAAAAATCCCAAACCTCTTATAAAGTGATCTTTAAAAAGCATGTTAAAATGTAATACAGACTGAAACTGAGGGCTCCAGTGCAAGTGTGGGTGGGGAGAGGCGGCAGAGGGTGGAGACAGGCAATATGAGTCAGGCTGCAGGAGGATGCAATGAGCTCAGTCTCTGCAGTTACCTAAAGAGTTAGCTGGGGCTGGAGGATTTCAGAAACCTGGACTTCTTTATAGGGCTTCATGAGTGTCTTCAGGACATGTCAAATGGCTTCCCCAAGAGCAAGTGATCCAAGAGGAATATAAAGGAAAATGCCTCCAGGCCTTTTGATGACCTACTCCCAGAAGAGACACACTACCACTAAAGCCAAGTCACTAAGTCCAGGCCACACTTAAGGAGAGAATTAAGCTTCACCACTTGAAGGAAGGAGTACCAATGAATCTGTAGACGTATTTCAAAACCATCACTTTCTCCCATTCATCTGCTTTTCTTGAGTCAAACTTGTGCACACCAAGGTTCTCCTTCCTTAGAGTGACTTCCTTCTCATAAGGCTCCCTGGTTTGTTATGCAAATGAATCCTAGCATCCTCTCTGCCAGCTCCCCGAATTTGCAGGGGCACAGAGCCTTTATCCTAGCCCAGCACACTTGCTTTTGTATGCCATCGTGGCCCAGAACAAACTTACACCGAAACTCCACTTCCCTATCCTTCTGACCATCCTGTGCCTCAGGAATGAGGCCAAACATCCATGTACACCTGCATAGAAGAAAAATGGGCCAATTTTTCTTCTTAGATACCTACAACTAAAAACATATCACCCAGTGGGTAAGCAGAGAGGTCAAATCTTAGCATGCATCAGGTCACTCAGAGAATGTTTTAAAAAAAAGATTTTCGAGTTTCTAACTCAGAAAGTCTTGGGAGTTGGGTGCGGATTTCCATTTCTTACGTTTCCAGATGATGCTCCTGCTGCTCGTCCATGGGCCACACTGTGAGAACCACTGGTTAACTGAGTGAAATGAATGCACCTACAGTGATTGAATTATTGGGGCACACTTATCCAGGTGGCCATTTTCAGCAGGGTAATTTGGACAAACTTACAACTTCCCTGGAATATTATGTTTTGTGGCTATGTTCTTCTGGTCTCTTATCTCCTTCCTATGTTCTTCCCCTTCCATTAAATATATCCACCCTAAAAGCATATATAACCTATTTTTTCTTTTATATTTTTGTTTATAACTGCCTTTCACTTTATTGGTACACAAATTCTGAGAACTGAGGCCTTGGAGGAGGCCCTGTGGTTTGCCAATTCAAAAACACATTTTGAATTGAGGCCAACTTAAAAGCCTATCTCATTATTTTTTTTGGATTTTCTTACATGCTCCAACTTTCCATTACATTTCTCCCCTTCCATATCAGTTTGAATCTGCAAAGTACTTGACTTAGGAACTTCACAAACTCAAAGCAACTAACAAATGGTAGCATCTAATATGCAAATGACCTTCTAAAGTAATTTTGTATTTTTATTCTGCTCTATTTCAGTCAGTCTGGGAGATTTCTGGAAAGAGCATGTTCTAAAAGCATTTCCATTTATATTAGTAATTGGCTCCATAAATAGCCAATTTGTTTTACTTTTCTCTGGATCATTCTCAACCCTATTTGTTCCAGTTGAGTCAAACTGTCAAAGAAAGCTGAATGGTTTATATTCCCGATGTACAATTTTTAACATATTTGCAAGAAAAGGAAAAAGAAAACTACACCAGCATATAACATTGTTTTTATTGATAACCTCTCTCTCTAGCCAGCTAGTAATCTATTTCTATTAAAAATGGAGCCTGGCTTTTAAAAATAATGAATGCTGGCAGGGCGCAGTGGCTTATGCCTGTAATCTCAATACTTTGGGAGGCTGAGGTGGGTGGATCGTTTGGGGCCAGGAGTTCAAGACCACCCTGGCCAAATGGCAAAACCCCATTTCTACTAAAAATACAAAAATCAGATGGGTGTGGTGGTGCACATCTGTAGTCTCAGCTACTCAGGAGGCTTAGGCAAAAGAATCACTTGAACCCAGGAGGTGGAAGCTGCAGTGAGCTGATCATGCTACTGCACTCCAGCCTGGACAACAGAGCAAGACTCTGTCTCAATAATAATAATAATAAATAATGAATGCTGTTGATAGTGGGGAAGGCTATGCCTGTATGGAAACCAGAGGTGTATGAGATATCTCCGTACCTTCCTCTCAATTTTGCTGTGAACTTAAAGCTGCTCTTTAAAAAATAAAGTCTTTTAAAAAATGAATGTGAAGTGTTTATTGCATAATGACTTAATGGCAGGATGAAGATATATTAAAATATCCATTGGGAAGAAATTTTCAAAGATCCCAATACCAAAGTCTTTGGTGAGCACTTTCATCCCACGCTGGCTGGGACTCATCAAAGCTCCCTCCTGTTGTGTTGAGTTCTGTGTTGCCACGACTCTGAGGAGGAGATTCAGATGCACACCTCAGGCACACTGCCACATGTTATTGTTGCTTAGGTGCTAGATGTCTCCCCTAAGTGGTCACTGTTCAGCGCCCTGAAGCCTGAGTCCCTGGAGAAGCCCACCTCACGTCTCCTGCAATTTGAGGAGCACCATCTCCTCTGCTTTCTATTATTTATCAATCTCACTGAATCAAATCTCAGCCAATAGTTTGTCTGGTTGCCCCTTCAGCTGTTCTGTGGGAACTGTGTCTAGTGTCTTTTCTCAGATGAGCAATCTAGAGGCTCACATCTTGCTACACACAAGGTTAGCAAAGTGCATGGCACACAACAGTGACTCAGTAGAAGCTGAATGATATAGAAGAGTTATGATCTATTTCTTTACCACTTTATCACTGCTCCTCCTTGTACTTTGACATTGCTTGTTCTTTAGGTAATCCTGAGTTTTGTCACCTAAATATTAAGCCCAGAATTTTGCAAGAAGATCAAAATGGAAAAAATTCAAAAGTTCTCAATTTAAAAACACAGCCCCATTTATTCTCTTTTGAATCTTTTCTCTTTTAAAATTGCACTCTTCAAGATAAAACCACACCATATGTGACCCTGAAAAAGCCACTTAATTTCCCTGAGCCTCTTTCCTTACCTGGGGAATAATACCACTCCCTCCAAAAGGTTTCTGTGAAGAATGAAATAAAATTATGTGTATGAACGCTCCTAAGAGTTATGTAAACTTGATTATCACTATTCTCTCAAATCTAGATCAAAACAATACCAGTAAGCAACATTGACAGTTACCTAAAACAGAACATTAGCCATTTTCTCTTCCATGTTTTCTTCTTATTTTCCCAAAGTCCTCCATTCCTTGGGTCATCTCAGGGAGTGGATGGGTCAGCCAAGTCTGGGGAACCCCTGAACAGAAGAGACCATTGCCTGACTCTCCTGAGTGTGGACCCCAAGGAGAAGCCCATGCCCAACATGGCATCCAGTTGCAGCATTCCAGTGTCTGAGGGAGAAGTCCAGGCAGATGGGCCTGAGAGACCTGCAGAGATCTGTACATCCCAGCACAGCATGAGGAATGCTGCCAGAAACTTCCCATGTCCCCATGGGAAGGGGCTGAGCAGATGGCAAACTGGAAAAGTCCTGTTTGCAAAGAGTAGATCCATTAGCAAATTAGAAGTGGAGCCTCAGAATGGGAACTCCATGAGGAGAGGGGACAATTATAGTAGCTGGTCTCCAAAGATGGCCCCCAGTCAACCACACCTCCCAGGGGTCACATTCCTGTGTAGTTCCCTCCCACACTGAACCTCGCTTGGTCCTGTCATTTGCTGTAACCATTAGAATGCAGCAGAAGTGACACTGTGTCAGTTCCAGGCCTGGCAGCTTTTACTTTTGCCCTCATGAGAAAAACCAGGTACCCTACTGGAGAGAGACCACATGGAGGAGTACCAAGGGGCCACAGTTGTTCTGGACCAATCAGCTTAAGGCTGTCAGAAACAAATCAGAAGTCTAACAAAATCAGGTTTATTCATCCATTGCAATGAGGGAGACAGCAGCCCAGAGGAACCGTGGGGCAGCTCACCAAACAAATGTAAAGTGGAGTTAGTACAGGATTTGGGGAAAAGGTGGAATTTAAATGAAGTAGATTTTTTTCTGCTGGTTTTTGAACTGAAAAATTGTTCTATAAATTGAAGTCATCAAGGAAACTCAAAAGTGACATTAAGAGTCAAACAATTTTCACACAAAGCATTTGAAGAATATATGTGCATTATATAGATGAGAAGGGGGCTCAAGAAAAGTGAGTGGGGGGCAGCCGCGGTGGCTCATGCCTGTAATCCCAGAACTTTGAGAGACTGAGACAGGCGGATCACTTGAGACCAGGAGTTGAGACCAGCCTGGACAACATGGTGAAACCCAGTCTCTACAAAAAATACAAAAATTGTCTGGGCACGGTGGCACATGCCTGTAGTTCCAGCTACTCAGGAGGCTGATGTGGCAGGGTCACTTGAGCCTGGGAGGTGGAGGTTGCAGTGAGTTGAGATCGTGCCACTGCACTCCAGCCTGGACAACAGAGCGAGACCCAATCTCGACAAAAAAAAAATAATAATAAAATAAAAGAAGGATGAGGTGGGTATAAACCAGAGGGTGAGGGATGAGGCGCATGAGGGAACCTTAGGTATGCTAGCCCGATTACACACTGAAGCAATGGAGATCTGCTGGGAGCCAAGTAAGAAGAATAAGACAATACTGGCCCAGGAAGTGCCAACAGATGCAAAGCCATATACAACATTCAAAGTCTTTTAATGTCTGTCATTTTAACAAATTGAGATGCCATATTCCACAGACCATAAATTCATGTAAGTCACCATTTTAGACTATACAATTCACTGATTTTTAGTATTGAATCTGAATGTTGATGGTCTCAAAGCAAAGAAGGCTCTGTGTAAAGGTTTCAACATCAGGTCTGGATTATGATGGAAATGCCAAGGTCCTCCCGCTTCCTTGTATGTTAGAAAGCTATGGCAGATGCAGAATGTTGTGTCCAGAAAACCCTCTGCATCTGAGTTGCAAATTAAAACTGTTTCTCTGTGCCAAAGTGACTTAGCTCCTCCAGGCACGGAGTATGTCATTCTTACTTATGAAAGTTTCTAATAATCTATGATTGTAGAAAACAAAGCTTCTCACTGAATAAGAAAGGCAGCTGTTAGCCACTTATAGCTGCAGTGTGCCTCGGGATGAAAAATTTCCTCCTGTTAACTTCACATCTGGCTTTATCCATGTATTAGTCCATTCTCACACTGCTATAAAGAAATACCTGAGACTGGGTAATATATAAAGAAAAGAGGTTTAATTGGCTAATGGTTCTGTAGGCTGTAGAGGAAGCATGGACGCTGCCATCTTCCTGGCTTCTGGGAAGGCCTAAGGAAACCTATTACGGTAGAAGGTGAAGGGGAAGTAGACATGTCTTAAGTGGCCAGAGCAGGAGGAAGAGAGAGTGGGGCACCACACACTTTTAAACAACCAGATTTCACGATAATTCACTCACTCACCATCATGAGAACAGCACCAAGGGGATGGTGCTAATCCATTTATGAGAACCCTGCCCCCATGAGCCAATCACCTCCCACCATCTGCAGCATGGGGGATTACAATTCGACATGAGATTTGGTGGAGACACAGATTCAAATCTTGTCAATCTGCATCTGTTATTCCAGCCTGATGCCTACTCAGGCAGATTTTTTTTTTTCTTTTTTTACATTCTTAGCCCAAGCTCATTTTTATTTTCTCAGAGTGAAGAAGGCAGGCAACTCAGGCCTTCCAGCCCAGTGCTGTCCTCGAGAGGATCCGGCTTTAGCTGCCATCTGCCCACAGCTGCATAAGACAGCTCAAGCGGGATAAGCCGAACCACTGAATCCAGTCAACCAACAAAATATGAGAAAATAATGTCTTGGATTTAGTCACTCTGTTTTGGGATGGTTTGTTGCATATACCTGGATTAAAGAATCAGTCATTCTTGAAGAAGAACTCTCCCCTGATGGCAGGATGGTAATAAGACCCCTGAAAATTAGATTGTCCCCAGAGAAGAAGAAAACAAGGGAGAGGAATGAGCCTAAATTAAAGACTTACTCAAAAGAGACTTGAGTTTTAACCTCTAGTGATAGAAGCCAGAAGAGTAATGGCTCTGGGGGATGGATGGGTTGGCTGGAGAGGGCATGAGGGAGCCTTCTGGATTACTGGCAATGCCCTCTACCTTGATCTGGGTGGTGGTTACATGGCCACATACATATGAAAAATTCACCGAGCTGTACACTTAAATACTAAGTGGGAATGGAGTTCAGGAACTAATTTCTATTATAGAGTAATAAAGACAAGTTCATCAATTCTGTGAAATGAACACCTGCCCCAAACATAAGTGAAAACAAATGGCAGACACATGAAATAAACAAATATTTATATAGAAAAAGTATTATTTATGAATCTAAACACTGAGTGACCAAGATGCCAAACAGAAACATGATTAAGAACAGGGAACTTGAGAATATAAAATTATAACATTGCTGGAATACTCATTCTTATAACTCCTATTTCAATGAGTTAAATTAGAAGTAGACTATACCCTTTTCAAGATCATCATCCCTGGAATTAGAGATGGAAGGAAGCTTTGAAATCCTCCTTCACTGGTTCTCAAACTAGGCTGCACACTGGAATCACCTGGAGAGCTTTAAAAAATACTGATGCCTGGGGCCCACTCTAGAGATTCTGATGTAATTGGTCTGAGGTGTGGCTTGGGAATCAGGATTTTTGAAAGCTCCCCAGGTGATTTCAATGTGCCGCCAGGGTTGAGAATTATGGGTCAATTTCAACCGCTCTTCTCACAAATGAGAACACAGAGGCCCAGGACTGGCAAATGGTTTGCTAAATATCCATTAATTGGCTGCAGCCAATTTTCTCTGATGTGCTCTAATAAGAGGGAGCTGTGGTATGGACAATACCAAACAGTGAATAATCTAAAAATAATTTATATTTGGTTCAGGAAAGCAGCACATGACTTCCTGGCTGCCGACTGGCCTGGCTAATTCAGTTGGGTCGAAATGAATGTGCTCTTTCCTGCATTGACACTGACAACCCAGCTCTGTGCTGAGATGTGGAAGGAAGGTGGCCGAATTAAACACCGGCTGCGGCCAGTTCTCCAGTGGGCAACAGACATGGTGTCAATGGCACATAGTAACAATATGTATGTAGGGACTTGTCTAACAGAGGATTCCATGATGGAGCAAAGCTAGGTTTCTCCTCATCCTATACTCTATGAGGGAGGGGGACCAGAGGCATAAAGAGGGAACGAAGGAAGGGGGGCTTATGTTTTTCAAGGAGCTATTTGGTGCCAGGTTTCATAATAAGCATTTCTATAAATAGCATATGGTCTTAGCTCTATAGAGTTAGGCATTCTGGAACCCACATTATAGAGATGAGGAAACTGAGGTTCAGAGAGGTTGTATAACCCAAAGCAGAGCCAGAATAGAAACTCCAGCTTATTACACTCAACACTTTCCAACATACCATCTGTCTGTCAAAGAGGGAGAGATGCAAATGGACTTGGGTCAGATCCTTAGATTGTGCTGCTAAGCAAACTTCACCTCCCGATTTTTCAGTTCTAACAGTCTAAAGGCAGCAACAAAGAGACCTCCAGAAAGTACCTGTGCAGCCATGAGAATCTGTCTCCAATCACAGGAGCATAACTGAGCAAGAGCCCCAGCTGCCACTCTCTGAAATCTGTCACCCACATTTATGCTGAGGCCACATTTCCCAGGCATTGTGCTGCTCCTCTCCAATGTCCAGTAGAAATATGAAGGTGGTTCCTGGGAGGCATGGGACTCCTCTGATACAAGCCTTGCCAAATTCTCCTCAGATGGCACCCAGCCAGGATGCTTCTGCCCATCCTTCCTACCCTCTCTCCTCATTGGGGTCTGACCTGCATTGCAGTCTGATGGCTCTCAGCCTTTTCTAGCTCTTCCATTTTCTCTCACAGAGGCATTTCCCTTAATAAAGTCCTTCATGTATTTAATCCTACCTTGGCATCCACCTTGCAGAGGACCTGGATGACAGAAATGCCTCTCCCTAATGGTGCCCCCAACTATACACACATCACAGTGGGGAAGGCGAGGAGAGAAAAGGTCATCTGCTGACTCATCAAGGGGAAGCTGGTCTGAAATTTTTTAAAAAAATTGTAGGTACATAGGTGTATAAATTTATGGAGTACATAAGATATTTTGATACAGGCATACAATGCATAATAATCACATCAGTGTAAATGGGGTATCCATCACCACACATATTTATCCTTTTTTGTTGTTGTTACAAACGATCCAATTATACCCTTTCGGTTATTATAAAATGTACAGTTGTTGACTATAGTCATCCTGTTGTGCTGTCAAATACTAGGTCTTATTCATTCTTTTTATTTTTTTGTTCTCATTAACCATCCCCACTGCCCCCTCTCCTGACTACTGTTGCCAGCCTCTGGTAACCTCTCTATGTCCATGAGTTCGATTGTTTTAATTTTTAGCTCCCACCAATAAGTGAGAACATGTGAAGTTTGTCTTTCTGTGCCTGGCTTATTTCACTTAACATAATGAACTCCAATTCCATCCATGTTGTTGCAAATGACAGGATCTCATTCTTTTTATGGCTGAATAGTACTCCATTGTGTATATGTACCACATTTTCTTTATCCATCCATCTGCTGATGGACACTTAGGTTGTTTCCAGAACTTGGCTACTGTGAACAGTGCTACAATAAACATGGGAGTGCAGATACTGCTTCAATATACTGATTTTTCTTTTGGGTATAAGCCTAGGAGTGGGTTGCTGGATCATATTGTAGCTCTATTTTTAGTGGGTTTTGTTTTTTTTTTCCAGACATGGTCTTGCTCTGTCACCTAGGCTGGAGAGCAGTGGCACAGTCTTGGCTCATCGTAGCCTCGACCTCTTGGGCTCAAGCAATCCCCCATCCTTAGTCTCCTGAGTAGTTGGGACTATAGGCGTATACAATCACGCCTGGCTAATTTTTTATTTTTTTTATTTTTGTATTTTTGTAGAGACGGGGCTTTGCCATATTTCCCAGGCTGGTCTAAACACCTGAGCTGAAGCGATCCGCCCTCCTCAGCCTCCCAAAGTGCTGACATTACAGGTGTGAGCCACTGTGCCCGGCACTCTATTTTCAGTTTTTTGAGGAACCTCCAAACTGCTCTCCATAGTGGTTGTACTAATTTATATTCCACCAACAGTGTACAAGGGTTCCCTTTTCTCCACATCCTCTCCAGCATTTGTTATTGCCTGTCTTTTGAATAAAAGCCATTTTAACTGGGGTGAGATAACATATCATTGCAGTTTTCATATGCATTTCTCTGATGACCATGATATTTAGCACCTTTTCATATACCTGTTTCCCATTTGTATGACTTATTTTGAGAAATGTCTGTTCAGATCTCTCGCCCATTTTTAAATTGTATTAGATTTTTTCCATATAGAGCTGTTTGAGCTCCTTATATACTCTCATGAGTAGTTTGCAAATATTTTCTCCCAGTATGTGGGTTGTCTCTTCACTTTGTTTCCTTTGCTGTGCAGAAGCTTTTTAACTTGATGTGACTCCATTTGTCTATTTTTGCTTTGGTTGCCTGTGCTTGTGGGGTATTACTTATGGTTCAATCTTGGTAGGTTGTATGTGTCTAGGAACTTATCCATTTCTTCTGGGTTTTCCAATTTCTTGTCATATAGTTGCTCATAGTAGCCTCTAATGATCCTTTGAATTTCTGTGATATCAGTTGTAATGTCTCCTTTTTCATCTCCGATTTATTTGGGTCTTCTCTTTTCCTTAATCTGGCGAAAGGATTTTATTTTTTTAAAAACTGTTTTGTTGAACTTTTGCATTGTTTTCTTTATTTCAATTACATTTACTTCTGCTCTGCTCTTTATTATTTCTTCTACTAATCTTAAGTTTGGTTTGCTCTTGCTTTGCTAAATCTTTAAGATGTATTGTTAGGTTGTTTATTTGAAGTTTCTCTATTTTTTCTTTTCTTTTTTTTTTTTTTTTGTTTGAGATTGAGTCTTGCTCTGTCACCCAGGCTAGAGTATAGTGGTGCGATACTGGCTCACTGCATCCTCTGCCTCCTGGGTTCAAGCGACTCTCCTGCCTCAGCCTCCTGAGTAGCTGGAATTACAGGCATGTGCCATCACACCCAGTTTTTTGTTGTTTTTTTTTTTACTTTTAGTAGAAATAGGGTTTCACCATGTTGGCCAGGCTGGTCTCAAACTCCTGACCTCAGGTGATCCGCCCACCTCAGCCTCCCAGAATGCTGGGATTATAGGCGTGAGCCACTGCACCCAGACAGTTTTTCTACTTTTTTGATGTAGGCACTTATAGCTATAAACTTCCCTCTTAGCACTGCTTTGCTGTATTCCATAGGTTTTGGTATGCTGTGTTTCCATTATCATGTGTTTCAATCATTTTTTCAGTTTCCTTCGTAATTTCCTCATTGACCCATTGGTTACTCAGACACATATTGTTTAATTTCCATGTGTTTGTATAGTTTCCAAAATTCCTCATTATCAATTTCCAGTTTTATTCTATTGAGATCAAGGAAGATACTTGATATTATTTCAGTTTTTTAAAATGTTTTAAGACTTGTTTTGTGGCCTAACATATGGTCTATGCTTGAGAATAATCTATGTGCTGAGGAGAAGAATGTGTATTCTGCAGCCATTGCATGAAATGTTCTATAAATATCTATTAGGTTCATTTGGTCTGTGGTGCAGATTAAGTCCAATGTTACTTTGTTTTCTGTCTGGATGATTTGTCCAATGCTGAAAGTGGAGTGTTGAAGTTTCCCACTATTATTATATTGGGATCTATCTCTCTTTAACTCTATTAATGTTTGCTTTATATATCTGGGTGTTCCAGTATTGGGTGCATACATACTTATACTTGTTATATCCTCTTGCTGAATTGACTCCTCTATAATTATATAATAATCTGGCCTCTTTTTACAGTTTTTGTCTTGAAGTCTATTTTGTCTGATACAGGTATAGCTACTCCTGCTCTTTTTTGATTTCGATTTGCATGGAATATCTCTTTCTATCCCTTTATTTTGTCTATGAGTGTCTTTATAGGTGAAGTGTGTTTCTTGCAGGTAACAGATCATTAGTTCTTTTTTTTTTTTTAATCCATTCAACCACTCTATGCTTTTTGATTGGAGCGTTTAGTCCATTTACATTCAATGTTATTATTGATAAGTAATGACTTGTTTTCTGGTTGTTTTGTGGTCTTCTCTTCCTTCTTTCCTTCCATCCTGTCTTCTTTTTTAGCCGAGGTGATTTTCTCTGGTGGTATGTTTTAATTTCTTCCTTTTTATTGTTTGTGTTATCTATCATATGTTTTTTGATTTGAGGTTACCACGAAGCTTGCAAATAATATCTTATAACCCATTTCTTTAAACTGATGACAACTTAACACTTGTATAAACAAGCAAAGAGAAAACTAATTAAAATGCTACACTTTTTACATCAGTATAGTGTGAGAAATAAAAATAAAAAATCTCTACACTTTAACTTCTTCCCTCTACTTTTTATTTTGTTTTTGTTTTAATTTATACCTTATTGTACTCTCTCTGTCTTGAAAAGCTGTTGCAGTTATTGTTTTGTTTTGAGATAGGGTCTCACTCAACGCCCAGGCTGGCTGTAGCCTCGACTTCCAGGGCGGTGACTCCCACCTCAGCCTCCTGAGTAGCTGAAAGTGCAGGCACATGCCACTATACCTGACTAATTTTTTGTATTTTTTTTTTAGTGACAGGGTTTCACTATTTGCCCAGGCTGGTCTTGAACTCTTGAGCTCAAGCAAGCTGCCTACCTTGGCCTCCCAAAGTGCTGGGATTACAGGCAAGAGCCACTGTGCCTGGCCATTTTTGACTTGTCCATCATTTAGTCTTTCTACTTAAGATAGGAGTTTGCACACCACAATTACAGTGTTATAATATTTTGTGTTTTTCTGTGTGTTTACTATTAACAGTGAATTCTGCAGCTTCAGATAATTTCTTATTGCTCATTAAGGTCTTTTTCTTTCAGATTGAAGAATTCCCTTTAGCATTTCTTGTAGGACAGGTCTGGTGTTGATGAAACCCCTCAGCTTTTGTCTGGGAAAGTATTTCTTCTTCATGGTTGAAGGAAATTTTTGCTGGTTATATTATTCTACAGTAAAAGTTTTTTTCTTCAGCACTTGAAATGTGTCATGTCACTCTTTTTTCTGGCCTGTAAGGTTTCCACTGAAAAGTCTGCTGCCAGACGTATTGAAGCATCATTGTATACTATTTCATTTCTCTTGCTTTTAGGCTGATTTCCTTATCCTTGACCTTTGGGAGTTTAATTATTAAATGCCTTGAGGTAGCCTTCTTTAGGTTAAATCTGCTTGGTGTTCTATAACCATCTTGTACTTGAATATTAATATCTTTCTCTAGGTTTGGGAAGCTGTTATTATCCTTTTGAATAAACTTTCTACCCTCATCTCTCTCTCTACTTACCTCCTCTTTAGGGCCAATAACTTTTTTTTTTTTTTTTTTTTTTTGAGACGTACTCTCGCTCTGTCACCCAGGTTGGAGTGCAGTGGCACAATCTTGGCTCACTGCAACCTCCGCCTCCTGGGTTCAAGTAATTCTCCTACCTCAGGCTCCTAAGTAGCTGGGACTACAGGCACGTGCCACCACACCTGGCCAGCTTTTTTTTGTACTTTTTGTAGAGATGGGGTTTCACTGTGTTAGCCAGGATGGTCTCAATCTCCTGACCTCATCATCCACCCACCTCGGCCTCCCAAAGTGCTGGCATGGCAGGCGTGAGCTACCACACCCAGCCTTTAAGGCCAATAACTCTTAGATTTGCCCTTTTGATGCTACTTTCCAGATCTTGTAGGCATGCTTCATTCTTTTTTTTTTCTTTTCTTTTTTTTTTTTTTTTTTGTCTCTGACCACGTATTTTCAAGTAGCTTGTCTTCAAGCTCACTAATTCCTTCTTCTGCTTCATCAGCTCTGCTATTAAGAGACTGAAACATCCTTCGGCATGCCAACTGCATTTTTCAAATCCAGAATTTCTGCTTGATTCTACTTAATCATTTCAATCTCTTTGTTAAATTTATCTGAAAAGATTCTGAATTCCTTCTCTGTGTTATTTTGAATTTCTTTGACTTTCCTCAAAACTGAGTTCCTTTTGAATTCGGTCTGAAAGGTCACATATTTCTGTCTCTTTGGGATTGGTCCCTAGTGCTTTAGTTAGTTTGGTGAAGTCATGTTTTCCTGGATGGTCTTGATGCTTGTGGATGTTCATCAGTGCATGCACATTGAAGAGTTAGGTATTGATATGGTTTGGCTGTGTCCCCACCCAAATCTCAACTTGAATTGTATCTCCCAGAATTCCCATGTGTTGTGGGAGGGACCCAGGGGGAGGTAATTGAATGACGGGGGCTGGTCTTTCCCGGGCTATTCTCATGATTGTAAGTCTCACAAGATCTGATGGGTTTATCAGGGGTTTCTGCTTTTGCTTCTTCCTCATTTTCTCTTGTCACCACCAACTAAGAATTGCCTTTTCACCTCCCACCATGATTCTGAGGCCTCCCCAGACATATGGAACTGGAAGTCCAATTATACCTCTTTTTCTTCCCAGACTCAGGTATGTCTTTACAAGCAGCATGAAAGTGAACTAATACAGTAACTTGGTACCAGTAGAGTGGGGCATTGCTGAAAAGATACCCGAATATGTGAAAGCAACTTTGGAACTGGCTAACAGGCAGAGATTGGAATAGTTTGAAGGGCTCAGAAGGCAGGAAAACATGGGAAAGTTTATTTAGAACTTCCTAGAGACTTGTTGAATAGCTTTATCCAAAATGCTGATGGTGATATGGACAATAAAATTCAGGCTGAGGTGGTCTCAGATGGAGATGAGGAACTTGTTGGGAACTGGAGCAAAGGTGACTCTTGTTATGTTTTAGCAAAGAGAGTGGCAACATTTTGCCCCTGCCCTAGAGATTTGTGGAACTTTGAATTTGACAGAGATGATTTAGGGTATCTGGCAGAAGAAATTTCTAAGTAGCAAAGCATTCAAGAGGTTACTTGGGTGCTGTTAAAGCCATTCACTTTTATAAGGGAAGAAGAACATAAAAGTTTGGAAAGTGTGCAGCCTGACTGTGTGATAGAAAAGAAAAACCCATTTTCTGGGGAGAAATTCAAGTCAGCTACAGAAATTTGCATAAGTAGCAAGGAGCCTAATGTTAATCCCCAAAACCTTGGGGAAAATGTCTCCAGGCAATGTCAGAGAACTCTGCAGCAGTCCCTCCCATCATATGCCTGAAGGGCCAAGGAGGAAAAAGTGGTTTCGTGGACCAGGTCCAGGATCCCTGTGCTGCGAGCAGCCTACGGACTTGGTGTCCTGTGTCCCAGCAGCTCCAGCCATGGCTGAAAGGGGCCAACATACAGCTCGGGCTGTGGCTTCAGAGAGTGGAAGCCTCAAGCCTTGGCAGCTTCCACATGGTGTTGAGCCTGTGGGTACACAGAAGTCACAAGAACTGAGGTTTGGGAACCTCTGCCTAGATTTCAGAATATTCATGGAAACGCCTGGATGCCTGGGCAAAAGTTGGCTGCAGGGGCAGGGCCCTCATTGAGAACCTCTGCTAGGGCAGTGCAGAAGGGAAATGTGGGGTCAGAGTCCCCACACAGAGTCCCCGCTGAGGCACCACCTGGTGGAGCTGTGAGAAGCGGGCCACTGTCTTTCAGACCCCAGAACAGCAGATCCACTGACAGCTTGCACTGTGTACCTGGAAAGCTGCAGACACTCAATGCCAGCCCACGAAAACAGCCAGGAGGGAGGCTGTACCCTGCAAAGACACAGGGGCAGAGCTGCCCAAGACCATGGGAACCCACCTCTTGCATTAGCGTGACCTGGGTGTGAAACCTGGAGTCAAAGGAGATCATTTTGGAGCTTTAAAATTTGATGGCCCCCTGGATTTAGGACTTGCATTAGGCCCTGTAGCCCCTTCGTTTTGGCCAATTTCTCCCATTTGGAATGGCTGTATTTACCCAATGCCTCTACCCCCAGTGTATCTAGGAAGTAACTAGCTTACTTTTGATTTTACAGGCTCATAGGCAGAAGGGACTTACTTGTCTTGTCTCAGATGAGACTTTGGACTGTGGACTTTTGGGTTAATGCTGAAATGAGTTAACATTTTGGGGGACTCTTGGGAAGGCATGATTGGCTTTGAAATGTGAGGACATTGAGATTTGGAGGGGCCAGGGACAGAACGATATGGTTTGGCTGTGTCCCCCCACAAATCTCAACTTGAATTGTATCTCCCAGAATTCCCACGTGTTTTGGGAGGGACCCCAAGGGGAGGTAATTTAATCATGGGGGCCAGTCTTTCCTGTGCTATTCTCGTGATAGTAAGTCTCAGGAGATCTGATGGCTTTATCAGGGGTTTCTGTTTTTGCTTCTTCCTCATTTTCTCTTGCCACCACCATGTAAGAAGTGCCTTTTGCCTCCCACCATGATTCTGAGGCCTCCCTGGCCATGTAGAACTTAAGTCCAATTAAACCTCTTTTTCTTCCCAGTCTCTAGTATGTCTTTACTAGCAGCATGAAAACGAACTAATACCGGTATCTGTTGTAGTCTTCACAGTCTGGGACAGTTTGTATCTATACTTCTTGGGAAGGCTTTCCAGGCATTTGAAGGAACTTGGGTGTTGTGATCCAAGTTTTTGGCTGCTGCAGCCACACCTGCATTAGGGGACACCCAGGCCCAGTAATGCTGTGTAATGCCCCAAGAACCTGGTGGTCTTGGATAAGATCCAGAAGAATTCTCTGAATTGCCAGGCCTAGACTCTTGTTCTCTTACCTTACTTTCTCCCAAACAAATGTAATCTTTCTGTGCTGTGCTGCCTGGAGCTGGGGGAGGGATGACACAAGCACCCCTATGTCCACCACCACTGGGACTGCACTGGGTCAGACCTGAAGCCAGCACAGCACTGGGTCTTGCTCAAGGCCCATGGTAACCACTACCTGGCTACTGTGTATATTCACTCAAGGCTCTAGGGCTCTACAATCAGCTGGACAAAGCCAGCCAGGCTTGTGTCCCTCCCTTTAGGGCAGTGAGTTCCCCTCTGCCTTGACTGGGTCCAGAGATGCCATCCGGGAACAGGATCTGCAGTCAGAAAACTTCAGAATTTACCTGGTTCACTATTTTACTGAGGCTGAGCTGGCACCCAAGTCACAAGACAAAGTCCTTCCCACACTTCCCTCCCACTTCCACAAGAAGAGTCTGTTTGTGGTCACCACCACCCCAGGCACACAGCAACTACTGCCTGGCCACTGCCAATGTTCACCCAAGGTTGAAGTCCTCTTCAGTCAGCTTGTGATGAATACTGCTAGGCCTGGGACTCTCCCTCCAGGTCACTAGGCTCCCCTCTGGCCCAGGGCAGGACTAAGAATGCCATCCAAGAGCCAAGGCCTCATACTGGGGACTCCAAGAGCCTGCTTGGTGCTCTATTCACTGTGGCTGAATTGGTACCTAAGCTCCAAGACAAAGTCACCTTTACTCTTCCTTCTCCTTTTCTCAAGCAGAAGGAGTCTCCCCCAATAGCCACCACAGCTGGGAACATGCTGGATCATACCTGAAGCCAGCACATCTGAGTCTCACCCAAGGCCCATGATGAGTACCACCTGGCTACTACTCTTGATTATTCAGGGCCCAAGGGCTCTTTTGTCAGCAGGTGATGAATCCTGCCAGGTTTGGGTCCTTTCCTTCAAGGCAGTGGGTTCCCTTCTGGCCCAGGTAGGTCTAGAAATGTCATCAAGGACCTAGGGCCTGGAATGGGGGCCTCAGGACTGCCTGGTGCCCTACCCTACTGTGGCTGAGCTGGTGCAAGACAAAGTCCTCTTTACTCTTCCCTCTCCTCAGGCAGAAGGAATGAGTCTCTCCTAGAGCTGCAAGCTGCACTGCCTGAGGCGAGGGGAGGGGTGGTATAAGCACTCCCTTGGCCACCTCGGCTGGTGTCTCACTGGACTGTGTGCCCCTGAAGTCTACTGGCTCCAAGCCCAGCACAGCATCAAGACTTGCCCAGGAATTGAAGTCCTTGTGGCTTAGACTGTCTTTCAAGTTTATTTAGGACTCCAGAGCACTTTAGCCCTTCTGGCTAGGACTGGTCTAAATGCTCCCTCCATGGACACCAGCTGAGTTCTGCCTCATGATGCTTTCTGCTGTGACACAGCAGCACTAAGTTCCAATGCAAAGTCCCACAGTTATGGCACTCTCCCTCCCCTAAATGCACAGATTCTCTCCATGCCACACAACCACTGCTGGGGCATGGGGGAGGGGTGGCATCCGCAATTCAAGACTGTCTTTCCTAACCTCTTCAGTGCCTCTTTCAGTGATAGGAAGTTAAAAACTGGTACTGTGATTTCTCACCTTATTTTTGCTTCTTATGAAGGTGCTTTATTGTGTGGATAGTTAATTTGGTGTTTCTGCAAGGAGGATGATTGGTGGAGACTCCTATTCAGCCATCTTGCGCCACCTCCTCCCTCTTTTCTGGTCTGAGATTTTGAAGGTGAAGACTACAGAGGAGCAGCTTTCTCAATGTTTGCCTTTGTCACTGGTCTCAGTGCTATGAAGGAAGGTGGTTTAGGCAACAAGTAATTGACTAGCATTTCAACTAGCCCTGATTGGGGGTTAATTGCCAATAAGTCACTTGTTATTGCAGGTGACCACAAGCCCCACCTTGGAAATGGTAGTAGGTATTCTTTTTTGATCTTGTCATGTATTTCAACCCTGCAGCCTCAGTAACTCCTAATAGGGAGGTTTTCTTGTCATCTTTTACTCCTCCCGAAGGAGGAAAGTAGATAAATGACATGCTGATTCTAAAACACCTAGAAGGAAAGTGGTGCATGCCCACCAATGCCATTTAGCATTGTTTTGGAAGTACTTGCCAATGCCAGTAAATAGCAACAAAACACGTTAATATCTAGAAACAAATTTAACAAAAATTGTGTAAGATCAATATAATGAAAACTTTAAAACTCCACTGACAACTGGGCCTCAATGACCCTGAAAGAACTGCCCAGCACAGGGTTAGACAATTCCCAGTGATAGTAAACGATTCACCTGCTTGAGCCTTACTGACCCTGGAGAGGTCAAACAACTCGCCTTTCATACACAAGCCAACCAATCCAGAGCTCATAACCCCAACTTCCCTCTGCATGGCCCTCTTTATGGTGCTCTCACATTCTGGGAGATTATCTCCCTACCCAATCACCCCAGGCCCACATTCAGACAGCTAGGGACAGCCTCTACACCATTCCTGAGCATATCGACATTGTTCAAATAAACAAATCCTAAACTTGTTTCCCCTGCCTCACTTCTTTCTTCCTGCAGTAATCACAATAGGGTTTTAGCCCACTGGTTCTCATTCCCTTTCTACCTGAGACCTCTTCTTTGGAACTCTGAGTAATAACTAGTTTTTCAATACCAACAGTCTCCTGATATGTTGGCCTTATTGCATGTTAATATTTTCTGTTAACACACTCTATTTTAAAACACACTCCAATTAAAATATCAGATTTTTTTGCTACTAAGGTTAATATGGAAAAATCATCAAGTGAAAATAACTGCCGGGCCTGGTGGCTCACGCCTGTAAACCCAGCACTTTGGGAGGCCAAGGCGGGTGGATCACCGAGGTCAGGAGTTCGAGACTGGCCTGACCAACATGGTGAAACCTCGTCTCTACTAAAAATACAAAAATTAGCTGGGTTTGGTTGCGGGCACCTGTAATCTCAGCTACTAGGGAGGCTGAGGCAGGAGAATCGCTTGAACCCAGGAGGAGGAGGTTGCAGTGAGCAGAGATTGCGCCATTGCACTCCAGCCTGGCCAACAGAGGGAAACTCTGTCTCAAAATAAATAAATAAAATAACCATACAAATTCTGAAACACAAGAGTAATGTAGGGTGGTGGGGAGAGGGGATGGATGGAGTGGCTGATGGAGGGTAGGGAGCCAGGGATGGCACTACGTACCATTACATGGTTTGATGAATGTAGTGGGTAAAAATCTCAGTCCACAACAGTGTGAAAGAAATATTTATTTTCAGTAATTCTATCTAATTTTAATTTTGACCTTCATTTTGCCAGGGTGGAAATAAAACTTCAGTCATTTTAGGGCCTCACGCTCACCAGTCCCCCATCCCCAGCATTGCTCTAAGAACCGCTGGGCTTACTTAATACCCAGGCATCAGGATGGACTTCTGATCCTTGGTAGTTCATCTATCCACCCTGCATCCTTGTTTAAAATTGTCTGCTATAGCTTTTGTGATATAAACCCTTCCTGGATTACTTCCTTCCCAAGACAAGATGGTGAGGGAGATGGGAATTTAGCTCACCATGAACACTATGAGTTTGTGACAGGGGTGCACCCCAGGTGCGGCAGGAGCATTCAGAGAAAGGAAGGCTTCATGGAAGAGGGGACTGTTGAGCTGGGCCTTGAAGCATATAGCCAATTCCACATGGCAAAAATGGGTGGGTGTGTACAGAACATCACAGCAGAAACAGCACAAGCAAAGCTGGGGCTGAGGTGAAACCAGGTCTGACTTCTTGAACCTAACTTGACCATGCAATGGGGAGGCAATTCCTGGAAATATGGAGGGACCAGGGAAGTGAGCCTTGGGAGTGAACTACATGGCTGTAGATTAGCCACTCCACAGAGCAGGCTCCAGCAACCACTGCATAAAAGGAAAATCATGGACCTTGCCATCTCTGTAGGCATTTCTAGGCCCTGAATCAAAATTTAAAGTGGTTCCTTCAAACTTTGAAACAGGAGATCCAGGAGTTTCTATGTGTTCCATTCATAGCTCCCTAATTGGAAGAGTGACCATACAACCTGGATGTGTCATGGGTTCACTGGCCAGCTAGCCCCTCTTCTAAAAGAGAAGGCCCTGGGAGGGAGGGAAGATTCAAGATAATCTAGCAAAAGCCAGAGGCAATCCTGCCAGTCAGATCAGAATCCAAGGCATATACTTTTATCTCCGTCTCTTCCCAGAGTAAAGTTTATAGGAATGTCAATTTCTTCTTTCCACATTATTCCATTTATTCAGATTAGCAGCAGCAAATGCAACCAGAAAACACCAGATAATTCACACTTCATCTGTATTTTACTCTCTGTAATAGTCAGTACTCAGTTTTCTTGGGGTTTCTCAGTCACAATTCCCATCTGGAATGTAACTGGTTTCCTACTTTCTTAAAACAGTCATATAATGTTCTACTGTAATCACTTTACATTTGCATTATTTCAGAGTCATGGGCTACTTCTTCACTGGCATGCACTGCTTCCCCACTGCCTAACTGTCTTGAAAATAATAAAGGAACAAAAACATTTTGGGATTAAACATAATTTTCCTTTTCATTTTCTTTTTCCTTCAGTGTCCGAAAGTCCTACCATTTTCTTGCAATGGATTTGAGACTTTTTTTCCCTATGGCACATACACTCACTTCACAAAATAAGCTGAGCTACTTCAAAGTAGCATGTATGAAATAACTGTAGAACATCTCCACTGAGCTATTGTTAACCATCATGAGTTCCCATTTAACATGTAGTTAGTGAACTCTTACAGAGCACTATGGCTATATAGAAAAGTGGAAATACACAACCCCTGATTTCCAGGAAATGTCTAATTTACTTGAAGTAAGACCCAGTTACTTGAGAAAAGAGAAACCACTATGTCTACTTTTACATTCACCACTAAGCAGGGATTCCAGGTGGTGTTCTCTTCTCTAAATTCTCACCTTCCTAAAATGCAGTGGCACTTATTGAGTGCCTTTTATATGCCAGGCATTGGGCTAGGAGCTTCTGGGTGGCTTTCTGAATCCCCAAATAACCCCATGAAATATGAAAGATTTCTGGAAAGACTATTAGTAGAGAATGTAACCTAAGAAACCATTTCACTTTGGGAGGTTGAAGTGGGAGGACAGCTTGAGCCCAGGAGTTTGAGACCAGCCTCGGCAACAGTGTGAGACCCATCTCTACAAAAAACTTTAAAAATTAGCCAGTTGTGGTGGCATGTACCTGTAGTCCTAGCTACTTGGGAGGGTGAGGAGGGAGAATTATTTGAGCCCAGGAGTTCAAGGCTGCAGTAAGCTATGACTGTGCCACTGTACTCCAGCCTGGGCAACAGAAGAATACTCTGTCTCAAAATAATAATAATAGTAATAAAACTCATTTCCCATTCATCTCCTCAACCCTGGATTCTGGGTTTTTCTAAATTAAGAAAACTGCCATAATCTTTCGAAGCTCAGTTTTTATGAGGCAATTGGGTATTATTAACACATATAATAGGATCACATAAGAAATTCATTATTAAACTAGGGGCTGCAAAATATTCTATCAAATATCTATCAACCAATAGATTCATTTTAGAGGGGTATTTTCAATATTTTATCCTTCTAAGGAAAATCTTCTATGAGGAGATTAATTTCAAGATCATTTTTACTAAATAAGCAGTCGATGGATTCTGTCAATTAGTGCCCCTGGACTAATGTGGTCTTTATACACTTAGACTGACCTCTGCTGGACAGTCTAATAACCTGTCAGCATTTTTTTTTTTTCTCTGAGAGAGTATGATTAGGAAAGGGGCATTTTCCCCAAATTTTATCTAGTATTTAGTAACAGATTTACACAGTTCAATTTACAAATATTAATCAAGCCCTCTACACCACCTAATGGCAAAATCTTATATTGCATTTGGCTGCCAGAGGTGTGTCTGAAGGCAGAGTGGAAGGATACTGATGAGGTTACATGAACTATCCAGTCTGAATGCTCCTTTTCATAGTCTCTTCCTCCTGTGCAGGACATAAGAATACCTGAGAAATGAGGCTGCTTCCACGAGCCTGTCAG
Organism: Pongo pygmaeus; assembly: GCF_028885625.2. Classification (NCBI taxonomy): domain Eukaryota; kingdom Metazoa; phylum Chordata; class Mammalia; order Primates; family Hominidae; genus Pongo; species Pongo pygmaeus. The sequence goes on along the minus strand of NC_085930.1, from coordinate 138,406,988 downwards.
GAGCCAAGTCACAGTATCTTCTGGGTTCACCCCTACAACTGAAGTCTACCACTTCATGGTGGTGACTTGTGCCTAAACTACCCAGTGTAGACAAGTCTGATATGGGTGGTGCAAACAAGCTGAATTTTGATATAAAGTCCTATGCTTCAATTTATGTAAAACTGCAGATAAAAAACACGAATGACCCTGAAAATAAGTGATGCTTTTCCATTTCAAATATTCTTTTAAAATAATGCCTGCTTCTGATAATAAAAATTACATAATTATTTTTAAAATTCTATAAAGGAAAAAATTAAATAAAAATTGCCTACAATTCCATCTACCATGTTGTATTACAATTTTAGTTTATTTTGTGCCCATCTCTGTTCTGTAAGCAAGCAGGTATGCATGAGTATGGGTATTTCCTTACTTCACTCCATTTCATTTTGTAGCTTGCCCTTTTCACACGTTGTATTGTGATTATTTCTCAATTAATAAATAATACAATTTTTATTTTATGATGATAGACCATCATTTATGTAACCACTGTCCTACTATTAAACATTGGAATTGTTCCTAAATAAAACTACGCTACATGGCCTTTTATATAAATATTTGACCAAATATTTTATTATTTCTTCAGGATATATTCCCAAATAAGCTCACTGGGGCCTGGCACAGTGGCTCATGCCTACACTCCCAGCACTCTGGGAGGCAGAGGCAAGAGGAAAGCGTGAGCCCACGAGTTTGAGACCAACCTAGGCAACATAGTGAGACCCTGTCTCTACAAAAATAAAATAAAAGAGTAGCCAGGCATGGTGGTATGCGCTTGTAGTCCTAGCAACTCGGGAGACTGAGATGGAAAGATCACTTGAGTCCAAGGACGTCAAAGATGCAGTGAGCCGTGATCATGTCATTGCACTCTAGCCTGAGCAACAGAGCAAGACCCTGTCTTGAAAAAAAAAAAAAAAAAGCTCACGGGGTCAAAACTTATGCGGTATGAACATTTTTAAGATTCCAAATACAAGCAATGCTAGAATTACTCTACAGAAATGTACCAACTTCAACTTCCATCAGCAGCATGGGAGTCTCCATTTTCACTTCCACTTCACCAAAATTCAGATTAATTTAGAAAGTTCTTTGCTAAGTGGATAGGCCAGAAAAAAAAAAAAAAGGATTTTCAGTATAACTTACATATTCATATTCATGCTTTTATTGAGCATTTATATTTTTTCTGTGAACTTTACATTCATGCCCTTTGCCCATTTTTCTACTGGCACCTTAATATTTTTCTTATATATGAGTTCTTTATATTTTTATTTATTTTATTTTTTATTTTTGAAAGGGAGTCACATTAAGTCTGTTGCCCAGGCTCAAGAGCAGTGGCAGGATCTCGGCTCATTGCAACCACTGCCTCCCAGGTTCAAGCGATTCTCGAGCCTCAGCTTCCTGAGTAGCTAGGATTACAGGAGTGTGCCACCATGCCCGGCTAACTTTTTTATTTTTAGTAGAGACAGGGTTTCACCATGTTGGCCAGGCTAGTCTTGAACTCCTGATCTCAAGTGATCCACCCACCTCAGCCTCCCAAAGTGCTGGGATTACAGATGTGAGCCACCGTCCCCAGTCTGAGTTCTTTATAGATTAAAGTTAACTCTGTTGGTCTAAATGTGGTATGCTTGAACTTAGGTAGCTAGTCCAAATATATCCTGAAATTATTAGTTTGGGTGTGATGTGACTTTGCCTTTGGCTCAGTAAATTCTTTCCAGGAAAAAAAAAAACAAAACTCATAAAATATAGGACCAGCCCCATTAAATACTGGGGACACTTAGGTACTGAGTGGTCAAACAATAAAATAGGAAGCAGAAAGAGCCTATGTATCTCAACTAACTGAACATGTCTCTACATTAGATAATTCTTACAGCTTTTTTCTTCAATTTTTAAAAGACAGGTAACCGCCTTAGTCTGTTTAGTGTTGCTATAAAGGAATATTTACTAAAGCTAAGTAACTTGTTTTAAAAAGAGGTTTATTTAGCTCACAGTTCTGATAGCTGGAAGGTTCAAGACTGGGCATCTGGTGAGGGCTCAGGCTGCCTCCACTCATGGGGGCAGCCAGTGTGTGCAGAGTCCACACGGGGCGAGAGAAAGCAGGAGAGAGGCAGGGAAGGTGCTAGGTTCCCTGTGGGGTGCTAGGTTCCCTTTTGGTTTTTGTTTTTTTTTGAGACGGAGTTTCGCTCTTGTTGCCCAGGCTGAAGTGCAGTGGTACAATCTCGGCTCACCACAACCTCCACCTCTTGGGTTCAAGCGATTCTCCTGCCTCAGCCTCCTGAGTAGCTGGGACTACAGGCATGTACCACCATGCCCAGCTAATTCTGTATTTTCAGTAGAGATGGGGTTTCTCCATGTTGGTCAGGCTGGTCTCAAACTCCCAACCTCAGGTGATCCGCCCGCCTCAACCTCCCAAAATTCTGGTATTACAGGCATGAGTCACTGCGCCTGGCCGCTAGGTTCCTTTTAACAACCAGCTCTAGTGGTAACTAATAGAGGGAGAGCTCATTACCCTGAGAACTCACCAAACCTTTCATGAGTGATCCATCCCCATGACCCAAACACCTCCCATTAGGCCCTACCTCCACCACTGGGGATCAAATTTCTACATGAGGTTTTGGGGAACAAAAATCCAAGCTATAGCAGTAAAATAATATTGATATGTAAATCAACATTTAGGCAGTTACAATGCTATTATGTAATAAAAGCTCTCCATTCATCTGTAAGTAGTTTTGTGGCAGAATAACTTTTTCTGTTACTTTTTCTAACTTTTTCTGTTTTTAATCAATTCCTTTACTGTAAAATGTCATTTTAAAATGTTTATTTTATTTTGCACAATTTTAACAGTAGAGTAATTTTGCTGTGGAAAATAAAATTTCATCTTGCAAGAAAGAGAAAACTCAAGACCACCAACTGGCGTCTTTATTTACATATTAGAGCGGGTCAGCCAATGAAAATCCTAGAAAAAGAAGACAACAAACATTCAGTCAAAAGAAATGATTGTCTGAAATTATATCCTCATTGTTTCACTTGTTCTAAAACCTAAAAGTCCTACACAATGGTGGCAAAATGAGGTTTGTCTTTGTTCTGGTGCTTTTCCCAAAAAGGACCTAAAAACCTATTAGTGAATCTTCCTGCTGTGTCCTATAAAACAATCTAAAATGGCATTCTGGGTCCTCTTCCATTAACAATTATCAAAGCACAAAAACTATAGTCTAAAAGAACCAGAAGTACACTCAGAAGGAGAAGGGAGATAAAGGAGGCCCACAGAGGGCTGAGCTCCTGGGTCTGAGAACATGAGTGGGAAGAACTGTGCACGGAAGTCTTTTCCAGAACTAACACCATCCTACACATATGGCCTGGACACAGGCACAGATATAGGCATTCCCATATTGAGGCAGGAAGTGGCCAGCCTACACTGAGAATCAATGATAAATGGCAGATGGACAGACAGACAGAAATCAACAGTTTGGAAAGTATAATGTATGTAAATTCCACTGGAATGAAAATAAATAATTTCAAAGTGATAAATGTAAGAAATATAAAGATAATCCTCATAGAATTGCAAAAGAGGAAGATGAGAACTCATATTTCTCCAGCAATATCCAAACAAAATTCATAGAGAAATTGTAGAACAGATCATTGGAAACAAATCAACAGCGTGAACTCACTAGCAGAGATGACAGAATTTGTTAGGGCTTTTCTGTGATTAACATAGGTCTCAAGATGATGATGATGATGATTATTATTATTTTGAAAGACAGTCTCACTGTCACCCAGATTGGAGTGCAGTGGCACAATCTTAGCTCACTGCAATCTCCACCTCACGGGTTCAAGCGATTCTCGTGCCTCCACCTCCTGAGTAGCCGGGATTACAGACATGCACCACCATGCCTAGTTAATTTTTGTATTTTTAGTAGAGACAGGTTTCACCATGTCGGCCAGGCAGGTCTCAAACTCTCGGCTTCAAGTGATCCGCCCACCTCGGCATCCCAAAGGGCTGGGATTACCGTGCCCAGCCATCAAGATTATATGTATTCATTAAGCTTCTTATAGTGGCTTTAGTTTCCCCAGTGCTCCGATGGCCTGATGCCCGGAGGAGGGTGTTTTTGGTTACCAAACTAACAACCCAGTCACTGGAAAGTATAAACCTAGTTATAAATCCATGAAGCCTGTCTATTGAGTGTCTGACTAGCATAAATCATTTTAAATAGAGCTTAAAAAAAGAAAAAGCAATCCACAAACCCACAGGAGTACACATAGATTCTGAAAGTAGCTGACCCTCCCTTAAAACAGTCTGTCTGTTTGCGCCACAGAAATCCCTGCTAATGCCCCCTGCCCTTCAGCTTACTGGCCTAGTTTTTCTGCATTCATCTTCCTCATCACTAGGCTTCTTGAGTATCTCCTCTCTCTGCTAGGAAGTAAATGCCAAAGTCGTTGAAATCTGTTTTTACACAAATAGAATTTCAGTAGAATTCTATACATTTTAGTGTCTAAATTAGTTAATTTATATTTCATTGATTATCCAGGTATCTGTTTACTCATTCATCCACTGCTTTGTTTACAAAAGAGATCCCATATGTATAAGAACCAAGACAGAAAGTACTTGAAAAAAATATCTGCTCTGAAAAGAGTGGCTGATACGCAAAGTGTTCGCACGGAAGACAGGTTATATGAGGAGGCAAGTGGCAGAACCAGGATGGCAGTAGAAAATTAAGTATGAAATGCAACTTACTCTGGGATAGGAGAGGCTCATGCTATGAACTTTGTCATTTACTTTACTGCTGTAATCAACACTGTAGTTTCACCTTAGAGGTCAAAGTAACTAATTTTGAATGTACCTGCACAAATCCTCGTATTACAGTTGCATCTCCCTCTTCCTCAGACTTGCCATGCTTCCTCTTTCCTCTTGCTACAGAGCCTGTTGCACATCTCTTCCCTCTCCCCTTTGCCGAGTTAGTCTCTGCTTATCCTTCTGATCTCCGTTTAAGAATCACCTCCTCTGAGAAGCCTTCCCTGTAACCTCAACATAAATCTGATTCCTTTTTGGTACGTTTGCTTAGAACTGGGTTCCTTTCCTTCCAAGCAATTGCTTCACTCTGTCGTAGTATGTTCAGTTATGAGGTTACCAGACTGTCCCTCTCCCCTACCAGACTATAAAAGCTCCATGAAGGTGAGGACTGAGCCTGGTTTGGCTCACCATGCTATTTGTAGCACCTAACACATATCTCAATATTCACCGAACAAACACATGAAACTGCCAAACTCAGAAATGGTTTAGAAAGACCTCTGTGGATGATAGAGCGTGTTCTGTTTGGTAGATACTTTTTGGAGGGGGATAGGGGAAGCAGATGCATTTCTTGCTTTCTGCTTAGCAACTGTATTTACCTGGGCCTTCCGTGTGGCTTGTGGCTCAATCATGATGTTGATAAGAGAAGGTTTAGTTGTGTCTGCTAGGCTCTGCCTCAGGGATTTTTGGAGTTCTTCTGGTGTTTGTACAAAATACCCTTTGCCTCCAAATGCAGTCATGACTTGCTCATAATGTGAATTTGGCAGCAAACACATTGGAGGGACCCTGAAAAACAAGGTCATGAGTCAATGAAATTTAAATCTTAAACCTTGTAGAAAAAAAAGTCATTCTCTGAAATACTTCATTAAAAAAATTTCAGCTGAACTGAAAGGCATACTTTTATCTTCAACACTTAAGCTGAGATGCCAGTACACCAAGTTTTTCCTATATTTATAATTATCTATATAGCAATGTCCAATAGAACTTTCTGTGATGATAGAAATGTTTTAAACCTGTGCCATCCAAGACAGTAGCCACTATCTACCTGTTGCTGTGAGGACTTGAAATGTGACTGAACTGAGGAACTAAATTTTTAATTTCATTTAATTTGAAGTAATTTAAATCTAAATTGCAACAGTTGCAACATGCCTAGTGGCTACTATACTAGACAGCACAGGCTACACTATCAACTATTATGAATCCAGAAGAAAAACATGAAAAAAAAAAGATTACTGCAAAACAACAAATAACAAGAAAACAACAAATAAAGTTAGTGAGGCATAAATAGACACACCCATATCCTGTTCCACCCCAAGGGTGGCTCATAAATTCACATCTGTCTCACATTCTATGGCCAGCTACAATACTGTCTTAATCTGGCTCTGCCATCAGATGATCAAGATTTAGCTAAGTGGTGAATGAAAGGTAGACCTCTGGAACATAAATAATATGTAAACATCCACATTTCTACATGGTGCAACAGGAATAGTAGTCCTACTATTGCTCCCAGTCCTGGGAGCATTTTGCAATAAGCCTTTTCACTAACAAGGCTCAGACATCACACTCATTTATCTGAGTCTTCAGTGGCTCCCTGATTATTAACTATTTATTGAAGCACCTAATCATGGATATTTGTGCAAAGAGGAACTAAGACAGGATTCCTGCTCTTTAGAAGGGCTGACAATCAAAACAGACAATACTCATACCATGTAGGCACATTACTGCCAATATAGAAGACTTTTTTAAAAGAGATTAAAATGGGTAAGAGAAAGTAAACAGACATTGGTCTTGGTTACTTACACTGCAGTAGCACCTCGAAATTTTAACATTTCTTTCCAAGTATCTGTATCAAAACCTTGGTAAATCCCATTGTTATTCACTATCAAGAGTATGATTGGCAAGTTGTACCTAAAGTGAGAGTAAAATATGAAGGAAATCATTCTTCATTTTAAAGTAATTTCTTTTCTTTGGGTTGAAATTTTAACTTTAAAATGAATAGTTTTCTATAAGCTTTTTGTATTATTAGAGGAAGACTAAAAACCAAGCATTAATTATCCTAAGAGAGAACATCAAATAATTAACAGAAACATCATGAAAAGGCAAAAAGAATGCAAGATTAAGAGTTGTTAGTCCTGGCTGGGCACGATGGCTCATGCCTGCAATCCCAGCACTTTGGGAGGCTGAGGCGGACAGATCACAAGGTCAGGAGTTCAAGACGAGCCTGGCCAATACGGTGAAACTCCGTCTCTACTAAAAATACAAAAATTAGCTGGGCATGGTGGCATGTGCCTGTAGTCCCAGCTACTCAGGAGGCTGAGGCAAGAGAATCGCTTGAACCTGGGAGGTGTAGGTTGCAGTGAGCCAAGATCGCACCACTGCACTCTAGCCTGGGTAACAGAGCAAGACTCCATCTCAGAAAAAAAAAAAAAAAAAAAAAGAGTTGATAGTCCTTTAGCTATTAGCTATGAACCTCAGACAAATCACTGAGCTTTTCTGAATCTGGGTTTTTATAAGTCTAGATGGTATATGAAGAACACCTTCCCTATTTAATACTCTCTAAAGTACCACTTCTAGTTGGTTCCTAGGAACAGTGTTTGAAAAGTACCTTTCTACTTACTGAGCTCCCCACAGACACCCAGCCCTTGCTAGATGCTGTGGGAGATACACAAGTGACTAACACACACAATCTGCACTCAAACTACCACACCCATAATCAGAAACACATTACATGGTGTAATTAGTACAGAAAAGGAGTATTTAACAATGTGCTAAACAGTATAGCAAAGACAAAAAAGAAAAGGTTGATTAAATGTTATTGACTGAAAAGAATGTAGATTTTATTTTCTAACACAATTTCCAAGGGCAAGTGGTAAAAACAAAACTAAACTGCATACTGTTAAATAACAGGACTATGGTAATTATTTGCTCTCCATGCTCAAAAGGAATCATTATCCACTAAAAGGCTGACTTCCCCATAAGTCATCTTTTTTGTGTGTATCACTTGGTTGTCAATAAAGACACTCTAACAGACATATACAGTCAGACCTCATTATCTGAGTTCTGCATCCATGGATTTAACCAATTACGGGTCAAAAATATTTGGGAAAAAAAATTGGGTCTGTACTCAACATACACAGACTGTGTTCTTGTCATTATTCCCTAAGCAATACAGCACAACAATTATTTATATAGCATTCATATTGTATTCAGTATTTTAAAGTAATCTAGAGATCATTAAAAATATATGGGGGGATATGCATAGGTTATTTGCAAATACTGCACCATTTTATATCAGGGACTTACTTGAGCATCCTTGGATTTTGGTATTTGAGGAAGGTCCTGGAACCAATCCCCCATGGATATAGAGGGACAACTATACCTTCCCAAATCTTGAACGTTTTATCTACCAAAGCTTTGCCCACCCCAAAACATGATTCACAAAAGCCCTAATAAGAGCCCTAGCTAAGAATAGAATGGTTTTTACTACAGTTTAAATATAGCTGGAAAAATAAAACCCCCATCCTTCTATAGTTAGGATCTACAATTCATGAGTTTCTCCATGAATTCTCATAACTACACACATGATCCAAATGACTCATGTTCACTGAGCATCACCTCAGAATTTAGCTGGGGCCAAGCATGGTGGCTCACACCTGTAATTCTAGCACTTAGAGAGGCCAAGGCGGGTGGATTGCTTGAGCTTAGAAATGTGAGACCAGTGTGGCCAATATGGCAAAGCATGGTGGTGCATGCCTGTGATCCCAGCTACTCAGAAGGCTAAGGAGGCAGGATCTTTGAACTTGGGTGATTGAGGTTGCAGTGAGCCGCAATTGTGCCATTCCACTCCAGTCTGGGTGACAAAGCAAGACCCCATGTTGAAAAAAAAAATTGCTTGGATTATCTCATTTGTTTCTCATACTCATCTTTCTAAGGTAGGAACTATTCCTTTTTTCTTTTTCAAGGAATTTCTGCCTAAAGGATACCATTCCTGCTTTAGAAGAGAGGAGACTGAGGCTTGGTTAAGTGACTCTTTTTTTTTTTTTTTGAGATGGAGTCTTGCTCTGTCACCCAGGCTAGAGTGCAGTGGTGCGATCTTGGCTCACTGCAACCTACACCTCCCAGGTTCAAGCGATTCTCCTGCCTCAGCCTCCCAAACAGCTGGAACTATAGGCATGCGCCACCACATCTGGCTATTTTTTGTATTTTTAGTAGAGATGGGGTTTTACCATGTTGGTCAGACTGGTCTCTAACTCCTGACCTCAGGTGATCTGCCCACCTCAGCCACCCAAAGTGGTGGGATTACAGGCGTGAGCTACCACGCCCAGCCTTGGTTAAGCGACTTAAAGTCACATGGCTCTGACTTGATAGAACCAGTATTTAAATCCAGGCCATTTGTCCCACAAGCCATGCTGCCTTTTTTTGTTTTTTTTTTTTTGAGATGGAGTCTCACTCTGTCACCCAGGCTGGAGTGCAGTGGTGCGATTTCAGCTCACTGCAACCTCCACTTCCCAGTTCAAGCAATTCTTCTGCCTCAGCCTCCCAAGTAGCTGGGATTACAGGCATGCATCACCACATCTGGCTAATTTTTTTTTTTTTTTTGTATATTTAGTAGAGATGGGATTTCACCATGTTGGCCAGGCTAGTCTTGAACTCCTGACCTAAAGTGATCTGCCTGCCTTGGCCTCCCAAAGGGCTGGGATTACAGGTGTGAGCCACCACGCCTGGCAGAAGCCATGCTCTTAACCACCACACTCGCTATTTCCCACAGGAAACAAGCTTCTTTCAGTCCCCAACATTTTTTTCTCAGTGACCTTAAGACCACTCCCCACAGTTTTACAGGTTTTTACCATACAGTGAGGAGGCCAGAAAGATACGGTTCTGCAAGAGAAAGACCGTGGGTTACTGCCACTAGCATCCTCAGGACACAACACAGTGCTATGCACAGGGCACCTGGTGAACACTTGGTATTTGTCAGGTGACTAGGTCTTGTGTGTCATTTTTCATATTCTAGAGAATCAAATGCTCTGATTCAGGATGATGTTTTACCTGCAGATGGTTTCCACCTCCATGCCAGAAAACCCAAATGCACTGTCTCCTTCCACACAGATGACCCGTTGCCCAGGGCTTCTATCTTTAGCCACCATGGCAGCTGCAATAGCAAATCCTAAACCAACTCCCATTGTTCCGAAAGTACCAGCATCAAGCCTGTTGGAGAACAAAGCTAAAATGAAACCCTCTGGGGCATGTCATAGACAATGGGGTTGGCACAAACCTTCTAGTCATATTTATATGGTTGATGGAAAAATGAAGAACCATAAAAACATTCTCTTTCTTCAATATAAAATCTTTAGGCTTCTAGGAACTAATTTGTCAAGGATAGAAAAAAGCCACTCATGTTTGCTTGGAAGACTATAAACATATTCCTAGAACACTAAGTAAACAATTATCACAATACCAAGAACACATCAAGCATAAAAACTCTACAAAACCTCACCTAAGGATACTTTTATGAAATATGTCCTTACATACTAAACATGTATTAATTCTCAAATGTCTTCTTAATCTGCACTATTATAGTTTCATATTAAACACATTATAATGAATTACGACTTCTTCTTTAGAAGTCTTACCTGTGACGAGGACGGTAGTTCTGAAGCACAGTCCGTCCAATGTCCATAGTATTTGCTCCTTCGCTTACCACAAAACAGTCTCTAGGTAGTTGTTCTTGAACATGGTAGAATACTGTGTAATAATTCATAGGCAGGGATTTTTTAGAAGCTAGTTCCTGAAAAGTAGATGGGAATATAATCAAATTAAATTGAGATACAATGAAAATAACCAATGTTAATAAGCTACTATCAAACTTATTTGGAAATACGCAACAACTACAAGCTACAAGGTTTCCAAATGGCTATAAAATGGCCACTCTGAGAAGCTGGCTGACCTGTGAACAGCCCTGGGGGACATATGTCCCACAGTCTCAGTTGGGAACACAATTAAATAAGCTTGGGAATATCCCTCCTCTTGGAGATCTGCAATGCACAAGAGCGTATTAAAGACTCTGAGAAGTCCTATAGTAAAGACAGCTGGGAAGCACTGGGTTAAATAAAACTAAATGTTCTCATTTGAGCACTCTTAGGAAAACCGTGCCTTAGAAAAAGTGAAATTTATTCCAGAATATTTTCATCTGAACTACGACCCTAAACTTAAAATGTCACGATTTTAGAATACAATCTGAAAATCTAGTTTTTCCCCCAATACACTTAAGAGTAAAGGAGATATGTTACCCCCACTATTCTAAAGAGTCCCTGAATGGAGAGAAAAACAGCAAGGTAAACACCTTTGTCTAGCCACATGCCTTTCAGGGCTGAGAAAAAGCCATAGAGAGCTTTAGCAGCAACAGTCCCATCTGGCCCCAGGACTGCCTCTTCACCTATGCTACTTTGTTCTGTTGGAGATTATACCCAAGGTAAAGAGGGACCCTCCTATACTCCTGCACCAAAGAAGAAAGGCAAGTCCCTTCTATCTTAAACCAACATCGTTCCTATGCGAAAGAAAAGATTAGTCATGATATGACTCAGGAAATAAAATTGAGACTGGTGGCCGGGCATGGTAGCTCACGCCTGCAATCTCAGCACTTTGGGAGGCCGAGGTGGGCGGATCACAAAGTTAGGAGTTCGAGACCATCCTGGCCAACATGGTGAAACCCTGTCTCTACTAAAAAAAATACAAAAATTGGCTTGGTGCGGTGGCTCACGCCTGTAATCCCAGCACTTTGGGAGGCCGAGGTGGGCAGATCACCTGAGGTCGGGAGTTTGAGACCAGCCTGACCAACATGGAGAAGCTCTGTCTCTACTAAAAATACAAAATTAGTCGGGCATGGTGGCACATGCCTGTAATCCAGCTACTCGGGAGGCTGAGGCAGGAGAATCGCATGAACCCAGGAGGCAGAGGGTGCGGTGAGCCAAGCTCATGCCATTGCACTCCAGCCTGGGCAACAAAAGCAAGACTCCATCTCAAAAAAAAAAAAAAAAAAAAAGTAGCCAGGCATGGTGCCGGGTACCAGTAATCCCAGCTACTCGGGAGGCTGAGGCAGGAGAATCGCTTGAAGCTGCAAGGCAGAGGTTGCAGTGAACCGAGATCGCGCCACTGCACTCCAGCCTGGGCAACAAGAGCGAAACTCCAACTGAGAAAAAAAAAAAAAGACTGGCTCCGGATAGAAACAGTCACTGATTAAAATTCCAATGTAGGCCAGGCACGGTGGCTCATGCCTGTAATCCCAGCACTTTGGGAGGCCGAGGCGGGCGGATCACAAGGTCAAGAGATCAAGACCATCCTGGCCAACATGGTGAAACCCCATCTCTACTAAAAATACAAAAATTAGCTGGGCGTGGTGGCGTGTGTCTGTAGTCCCAGCTACTTGGGAGGCTGATGCAAAAGAATCGCTTGAACCTGGGAGGCGGAGGTTGCAGTGAGCTCAGATCACGCCATTGCACTCTAGCCCTCTAGCCTGGCGACAGAGCGAGACTCTGTCACAAAAAAAAAAAAAAAAAAAAAAAAAAATTCCAATGTAAGATAGATTCATGTACAATCAATTCTGCTATAATGCTTGATGCGAAAATGTGAATTTATTCTAAGACAATTGATATATTAGGGAACCAAGTGAGCATAACTCAAATTTTATATTTGCTTATGCATGATTCCACCAGTAAGAAACACTGGTGGAAACATACATAAGACACAGAAAACTGCCCCCGGCTGAACAAAGATACATAGGAATACACAAAACAATAAAAAAAAACACCTTTCTCACATAGGGAAAGCACAATACGCACACACATGCACACACACACACGCACATGTGTGCATGCACACGCATGCACACACACACACACACACACTTTACTAGAAATCGCCAAATCCTGCAGCACTGACTGATTTTAGTGCTAGCAGTAGATAGCTTGATGGTTTCTAGTATCACTACAATTTCCAAAACCTTAGCTACCAGGCAAAGCCAAGAGTGCAAATGAGAGAGCTGCAAAAAAATTTCCAGTAGTGATACAAAAGTTAAATAAAAAAGAAGGCTATACATTGGATCAAAATTTCAATTTTTATGAAACAGCTATTATAATAGCACGCCCGGAAGAACCTATATCTTAAAAGCAGAAAAACATCTCAACTCAAGATTTAAGGATTCAAAAAAAAAAAAAAAACACTTAATAGTTAATTTGTTTTTCTTTTAGAGACAGGGTCTCACTCTGTCACCCAGGTTTGAGTGCAGTGGCATGATCTACTGCACTGCCACCTCAACTCCTAGACTCAAGCAATCCTCCAACCTCAGCCTCCTGAGGAGACAAGACAACGGGTGTGTGCCACCACATCTGGCTAATTTTTTTTTTTTTTTGTAGAGACAAGGTCTTGCTATGCCCAGGTTGGTCTCAAACTCCAGGCCTCAAGTGATCTTACTGCCTTGGCCTCCTAAAGCACTAGGATTATAGGTGTTTAATTGTGATGTTCTATGCCAACATCAAACTGAAGACACACCCATCCACTTCCACTATTATCACTTTCCATCCAATGTCTGATCACCTTCCTTTCACCAGCTCACAGTAACTCACAAGCTACAACCTTTCAGAAACTTCAGGTCTTTTTCAAGGTAAAATGCTATATTCATTGGCATATATTTCTTAACCATTTAACATGTTTAAAACATTAGGTTCTTATCTTATTTTTATGTTACACAAAGTTTTTGAGAGTTGTGCCACTAAATCCCTTTTTCCCTGAGCCCTGGGGTTTTCACTGCACAATTTTGCACAGCAAGGTGATTTTTAGGAATGCACATGTCACATGATGGCAGAAGTAACTGAATCATGAGCCTGACCTGTTCTTGAGCTTCAGTAGGTCCCATTTTACCTTGGATGCAGCTTCATTGCTCTTCATTTTTTCTCTCAGAGTTTTCCACCACTTGCTCTCTGGAGGATACTGCCATGGTGTTTTATCAAGTTCCTCTAAAAGCTAAAAAAAAAAAAAAAAAAACCACAAACACATAAACTTTTTCTTTGCTTTTTTTCTTTTTTTGAGATGAAGTCTCATTCTGTCACCCAGGTTGGAGTGCAGTGGCGCAATCTCAGCTCACTGCAACCTCCGCCTCCCAGGTTCAAGCAATTCTTCTGCCTCAACCTCCTGAGTAGCTGGGACTACAGGTGCCTGCCACCACTCTCAGCTAATTTTTGTATTTTTAGTAGAGATGAAGTTTCACCATGTTGGTCAGGCTGGTCTCGAACTCCTGACCTCAGGTGATCTACCTGTCTCAGCCTCCCAAAGTGCTGGGATTACAGGGATGAGCCACCATGCCCAGTCTGCTTTTTAAAAATAAATTTAAATCATATTAACACGGAAACATCTTCTTAAAGAAGACTATACGGCCATACTACCCTTCACATTACTCAGACTCTTTTTTTCTTCCAGTTAGTAAGCACCTGACAGAAGATCAATGGGGAACATGGAAGGCTTTTGTTTGGACAGTGTGGGTTTCTGCCAGATGCTGGGATGCCCATAGGACAGACTGGAGTGCTACCTCCTCCACACCTCAAACAGGGGCTCTGAGACCCTCCTCGGTCTTTGACACTGGAAGGAAAACCACTCCTTCCACGGAACTCTTGTAGGAAAACCAACAAATAACCACGGACTCCTATGGTACAGACCAAATGCTTCAGAGTGATTTAATATGTGATTCGAGATTACATCCTATATTGTGTAATCATGACAACAATACCAAATTGTATCATCCAAAATCAAGTGATAAATGTGACTATATTTTATCTCCTGTCACAGTGAAATGTACAAACTATGTACAAATAATAACAACCTGGAAAAGTCACTGATTAGTTTGAAGAGTAAAAAGCTCTTTTTTACCTGAAGAAATACTTTTAGATTTTTCCAGTGCTAAGCCATTTCTTGGCAGTAAGTTCAGTTCCTTTGGAAGGTATACTTTTTCAGATAGCTGGATGCTATTTAGTAAATTAGTAAATTTAGTAAATTACTGTTTGCCTACTGAAAGATGTTACATTTTCAATCACCTTCCAAAAATGCTTAACTTACATAAAAATGAGCTATGTACCAGAAGTTGGACTTAACAAGTTCCAAAGTTGTATTTAAGAATAGTTTTCAATAATACATTTTGTTTAAAACAGATATGAATAGTAGACCTGTTACCAACTGAATCAAGATTAAAACATTTTCAAGAATTGACTATTCCCTAAAGAGCACTCCACATAAACTAAAACAAAAGTTCTCACCTGCTTAGTGACAGCATTTATGTTTCCTAGCAAAGTAACAGCGGGCTTTACATTATTACCCAATTCTTCTGCACAGATATCAACCTAAAAAGAGACAAGGCTAAAGAACAACCCATGTTTATTCTGAAAAATATGTAAGAAGTCAATTACGACTGAATAAATGAACTGTGTATACAGAATACATGATAAAGATTTGATATTCATAAGTTCCTTAATAAAAAAAAGTGAAAGTCCATAGAACTATATTAGTATTATAGCTAGTATAGTGAGCCTCATTATCTCCCCTCATTTGAAAATCTACTCTATGGAATTGTGGTATTGCTTCATTATACCCATAGGGAACGCATTTGACCTGATCAATTATAGTTTTGCAACTAATCAGTAAGTTCTATTGAATTACATTTGGAATTCCTATCTAGAGTGTGGGTTCTCAAATATGAGCTTATATCAGAGTCACCTGGTATATTCTGGGCTTGATAAACCATAAACTGTAGGAGTCTACCTCAGAGTTTTTTATTTCAATAGGTCTGGGGTAGGGTCCAGAAATGTGCATTTCTAACAGGTTTCGCAGGTGGTGCTGATGCGCCTGGCCCAGGGAACCACATTTAGAGAACCATTCCAAGAACATGGCACGATTACTTCTCCATTTACTCAGAAGTTCCATGTCTGGATGGCCATGGACAAATGAAAATGGCTTCTGCAAAGAGGAATACTTTAGCCACCCCAAAGGGGATGTATCTCATTCTATAATCAAGAGGGCAATCAAGAGGTATTGGCATCTTCCAGGTAACTCCGTCTTGCTTGTCTGCTGTTTTAGTTCTCAACGGGCTCAGCTGGGAAAGGAACAATTAGAAGTTGACTCCTTAAGAAGTAAAAGGTAGACTGGGAAAAGGGCAACTGTAGCTGGCGCATCAAACATCAAGCAACCCAAGCACAGTGGCTCAAGTCTGTAATCCAGCATTTTGGGAGGCTGAGATAGAATTGCTTGAGGCCAGGAGTTTGAGAACAGCCTGGGCAATGTGGCGAGACTTTGTCTTTACAAAAAAATTAAAATTAGCCAGGCATTGTTGTACGCGTCTATAGTCCCAGCATGTCAGGAAGCTGAGGTGGGAGGATCACTGAAGCTGGAGAGGTTGAGGTTGAAGTTAGCCATTATCGTGCCACTGCACTCCTGCCTGGGTGACAGAGCCAAGATGCTGTCTCAAAAACAACCAAGCAAAAACATCAAGTAAAATGGGGCCAATCCGTGTAGGGCAAAAAGGTTTGCATGCCACTATGCATGTAGTACTTTCCACACCAGTAAAGAAACTGGCTTATAAGGTGGGTCATAATGATACAAGAATCATCAAAGACAGGTCAGAATACATTCCGGATGCTGTTTAATGACATGTAAAACAGTGTCATTTAGAAATTCCCATCGGAAAGGTGAAAGTTTTGGCATCTGAAAGAAAACCTCACTCCCTAACAAGGCCAAATGTTTTGTTCTAGTCTACCATCCTACTTAAGTCTCTTTTCTCTACCTTTAAATATACTTCAATTGTGAAGAAAAGACAAATTATGCTTTTTAAACTATTTGAAACTTGATTTTGAAAGGTTTTCTGGCTAGAAGTAAAGTGGCACATTATGTTTCATACGCTAGAAAAGGAAGCTTATTTTGGTACCTGTAATTATGTTAGACAATTTATAAAATTCTACTTGTGTAAAAAGATAACAGTTTTTTTTATAGAAATCAAGAAGAAAACAGAGCTGATTATGGCTGATAGGGAGAATAATGAACACAGACATTTCTGATTTTAAGTTCCTCCTCTCTAAGTACCTGGATAAACTTCACATCTGGCTGATATCTTGGAGGCAGTCCAAAATGTAAAATCCAATTTAGTCTGGCACCAAATAACACAATTACATCAGCAAATTGCAAAGCCCTATTAAAAAAATTGATATGAAAGTATAACTATATTTCTTATTTTAATTACTCTAAAATTTATCTCTAAAGTATTTGAAAAGTCTAAATCATTTGGAGCTTACATCAGACTTCAGAATCAGCTTCTAGGGTATATTTGATCTTTCAAGCTAAAATAATTTATAAAACCATTCTATATAAATAGTTATCTAAAATATAAATTAAGTAAAAAAAAAAAAATTACCATAAGCTGTATCTACACTCTTTTATTACTTTTTTATAATTAGAAAAATTAGTACAAGTACACTGTAGGCAATCCAGAAAAAAACAGAAAAAGTATAAGGCAAAAAACAAAATCACCCCATAATACTTTCAACTTATAAACTATTATGAATATACTGGCAAATTTTCATCTACTTTTTTTTTCTATGCAAATACATTTTTACATAGTTGAGCTTATATACTATAATACTGTCTCATACACTTTTTTTTGTTTTGTTTTGAGACAGGGTCTCTCTCTTTTGCCCGGGCTGGAATGCAGTGGTGCAATCATGGCTCACTGCATCCTCTACCTCTCAGGCTTAAGCGATCCTCCTACCTCAGCCTCCTGAGCAGTTGGGACTACAGGCACATGCCACTGCACCTGGCTAATTTTTAATTTTTTGTAGAGATGGGGTTTTGCCATCTTGCCCAGGCTAGTCTCGAACTCCTGGTTTCAAGCGATTCACCCACCTTGGCCTCCCAAATTGTTTGGATTACAGGCATGAACCACTGCGCCTGGCTGTCTCATATACTTTTGCTTACATAAATGTTTTCCTGGCCTGGTGCAGTGGCTCATGCCTGTAATCCCAACACTTTGGGAGGTAGAGATAGGCAGATCATGAGGTCAACAGATGGAGACCACTCTGGCCAACATAGTGAAACTCCATCTCTACTAAAAATACAAAAATTAGCTGGGCGTGGTAGTGGGCACCTGTAGTCCCAGCTACTCGGGAGGCTGAGGCAGAAGAATTGCTTGAACCCAGGAGGCAGAGGTTGCCGTGAGCCGAGATCACACCACTGCACTCCAGCCTAGCGACAGAGCGAGACTCTGTCTCAAAAAAAAAAAAGGTTTCCTTTCTCATTAAGTTCTTAAATACAACTTTTAAAGGCTACATATTTTGCTGAATACAATATACCAAAATTTATTTAATGTTTTCTCTATTGCTGGATATTTTGTTAATAGTGCTGGGTTGTACATCTTCACACTTAAGTCTTAATGCACTCTTCACATTGGTCCCTAGAAGCAGGTTATTTTTCAGACTATTGATTCATATTCCAGAATTGCTTTCTAAAATATTATACCAATTAGATTTCTAAGTTTTATTTTATATATTTTAATACTTTTGTCAATATAACTTCTAATCTTTCAATGATTTTTACTTTCGTAATACAACCACCCTTGCTTTCTTTTTCTTTACTTCACATATCTTTGCCCAGTCTTGTTTTAAAGCTGTATCATTATGTTTCAGATGTGGCTCTTATAACACATATAGTTGCTGTTATTACTAATCTAATCTGAATATCTGCCTTTTCCCAGGAGAGTTTATTATCATAATTGCTGTGGGTTTTGTTTTGTTTTTCACTTCTCATTTTTCTGCTTCTTTTATCTGTTTCCCATTTTTCCTGTCTTTTGCCATACAGGATCTGTATTTACTGCTTTTGTCTTCTTCGGTGATAAATGCAATTTTTCACAGAAATTATATACTCAAAAATTAAGTACATACTCAAAAATCATCTTTAATATTGTATTAGTCCTATGAGACCCAATTTAACAAACAGATAACTGCAATCGGCAGGACAGACTTGCTTACTGATACTCTAAAACTCTTGAAATCATTGATTCAATTATTTATAGTCCCTTGCAACCTTTTTTACACTGGTAATGTCATTAATATTATCCTCTTAAAATCTGGCTAGATTGAAGATAAACTTCATTTCAACCTAAGTATAAAAAAATTAATAGTGTAAGAATTAACTTGGTTACTGTATATAGTAATATAAATAAAAAGACAATATATTAAGATAGCATTAAGTGAGGAAAAATTAAAGATCTAGCAGCAAACATTGCATTAAAAAAGCCCTCAGAAGCCAGGTGCTCACACCTGTAATCCCAGCACTTTGGGAGGCCAAGGTGGAAGGATCACTTGAGCCTAGGGGTCTGAGTCCAGCCCAGGCAACACAGTGAGGCTCTGTCTCTACAAAATAAAAATTAAAAACCCTCAGAATTAATTTTAACCCATGAATGAAAATATGAAGAACACCAAATACATGACAGTAATAAACTACAGAAAGGGAAGGAAGAAATGGGATCAAAAAAGATATTTAGGGGACTGCAAATGAATCCATAATTATTTGCTTCCTAAAAAGAAAAAAAAAAAAAACACCTTAGGCGAGGCATGGTGGCTCATGCCTGTTAGGCCAGGCATGGTGGCTCATGCCTGTTAGGCCAGGCATGGTGGCTCATGCCTGTAATCCTAGCACTTTGGGAGGCCTAGATGGGTGGATTCCTTGAGCCCAGGAGATCAAGACCAGCTTGGGCAACATGGTGAAACCTCATTTCTACAAAAAATACAAAAATTAGCTGGGTTGTAGTGGCACACGCCTGTAGTTCCAGCTATTAATACTTGGGAGGCTGAGGTGGGAGGATTGCCTTAGCCCAGCAGGCAGAGGTTGCAATCAGGTGTGATTGCACCACTGCACTCCAGTCCAGGCAACAGAGCAGATCCTGTCTCCAAAAAAAAACCAAAAACCGGCCAGGCGCAGTGGCTCACACCTGTAATCCCAGCACTTTGGGAGGCTGAGGCGGGCGGATCACAAAGTCAGGAGATCGAGACCATTCTGGCTAACACGGTGAAACCCCATCTCTACTAAAAATACAAAAAATTAGCCGGGCATGGTGGCAGGCGCCTGTAGTCCCAGCTACTTGGTAGGCTGAGGCAGGAGAATGGTGTGAACCCGGGAGACGGAGCTTGCAGTGAACCAAGATCGCGCCACTGCACTCCAGCCTGGGCGACAGAGCAAGACTCCGTCTCAAAAAAAAAACAAAACAAAAACAAAAACAAAAAACCCTAAAGCAATATAAAATAATGTTAATAACTGATGCAATCCTACTTCTTATACATTATTCCCAACTGAAACCTTCTTTTACTTAGAGATTCATCTGTCTATATTTTTTATGTTGATGCTGATAAAGTTGAGTGGTGGTTATGTAAGTGTTCATTACATTATTCTCTCTTCCTGTGTGTATAGTTAGAATATTTCATAATAAAGACATTTCAAGAAATTAAAAAGAAAAAAGTTATAGTACATTAAAAAAAGCATGTCTTAAAAATCTAAAAAGAGGAAACTTCCAATGCCAGCCAAGATTGGATAAGTTTGAAGAAGCAACCCACACAGAGGGTGAGTTTCCAAGGTATTTCTCCCCCTTGTTTTGTCTCCTGGCTTTGACTCAAAGGCAGCCCTAGCTGCAGAACTGCAAGCAGCGAAAACTTGCAGAGAAACTGTTTTTTTGGCCAAAGGATCAGGAAAAGGGCCATGCAAGCTGGAGAGTATGGGGGGAATGGTCAGATTTTTTTTTTTCTTTATTTCCCAGCTCTGCTCTGAGGGCAGCCCTACTGCAGAGCTGCATGGTGGTGGCTCCCAAGCAGCTGAAATTCCAAGAGAAACGTCATCTTTGAGGCAAGAGGGATTGGGAAAAAGGGTCCCTGTGGTCTGAAGAGTATGGGGACAATCCCCATTATTTTTTTCTTCTGCAGCTTGTTCAGAGGGCAGCTTGAGTTATGTGATACTATAAGGGAGCAGCAAGAGCCAGGAAAAGGGGCACCTGAGAATGGGAGAGTGGGGGTGTGGAGCCTACAGAGGAGAGAAAATAAATCCCTAATTCTGGGTATGAACCAGTACATGTCTGGGGCTCACGCCTGAGCTGGACATGTGCCAACAGACTCAAAACAGCACAGCAAAGGCTCTGAAACTGAAGTGACCCTGGAACTACTTATATATGGTTAAGTTCACACTTCAATTTGTAGTCAAGCTAATCTAATCATGTTGATTGACTGCTAAGAGAAACCAACAAAAATCAACATTCTACAGAGGATTTTAATATGACCCAGAATCTCCAAATATAATATTCAAAAATCCAGGATACAATCCAAAATTACTCAGTACAAAAAGAGCCAGAAAAATGTGATCAACTCTCAAAAGAAAAGATAATGAATAGATGCCAATCTGAGATGACTCAGATGTTGGAATTAATAAACAAAGACTGCAGAAACTATTATAACTTACTCCATCATGAAGTATAGAAAAATATTCTTGAAAGAAATGTAAAAACAGAAGATATCAGCAGAGAAACAAAATATAAAATATAAGGATTAAAAATAAATGAATAGATAGATACTCAGGGACATGTCAGACAATATCAAAATGGATGAAGGTTGACATAGAAAAAATATTTGAAGAAAGAATGATGAAAACTTTCCAAATTTAGAGAAAGACAATTTAGAGAAAGACATAAATTTTAAGATTCAAGATTTGAGAATCCCAAAAGGCTCAATTAAAATAAACCATATCCAGACACATCATACTTAAACTGCTGAAAACAAAAGATAAAGGAAAATCTTGGGAGCAGCCATGGAAAAACAACATATTACATACAGAGCAACAATAATTTGAATGACTGCAGATTTCTCATATGAAATGAAAGCCAGAAGATAGTCCAAAAATAAACAGGTATGCTTAAAATTCCACGATTCTTTCAGAACTCCATCCTAGATGAAGATCACAAAATAATTTAAATTAGCCTAAAATCTACCAAGCCATCGTATTTAAAATCTGGAATGCCACACACCTGGATCTGGCTGCACCTACACAGCATGGATGGTTGTCAGGGACAACACCCTTCCCCATAGGGGTGGGCAAAAATGGCAGTTTATATTGCTCCACCAATTTCTTGATACTCTCTTCTGCATGAGCATAAGCAGCACCTATAAGAAATGCAAATGTATTGGACAATTCAGTTAAGCTATAGGCACTGTGACCCTTAAAAAAGTTCATGTGAAATTCCTTTTTACTTATTTATGTTTTGAGACAGGGACTCACTCTATCACCCAGGCTGGAGTGCAGTGGCATGATTTTGGCTCACTGTAACCTCTGCCTCCCTGGCTCAAGCAATCTTCCCTCCTCAGCTTCCCGAGTTGCTGGGACTACAGACAGACGCCACCACCGCACTCAGCTACTTTTAAAATTTTCTGTATAGACGAGGTCTCCCTATATTGCCCAGGCTGGTCTGCTGGTCTTGAACTCATGGGCTCAAGCAATCCTCCTTCCTTGACCTCCTAAGAAATTGCTTGTAGATCTTCTCAAATACTCTCCTTCTGCCTATACCTGGGCTTAAACTCAAAACAAATTGTGACTACAATTTTTATCACTTGTATTTTAAAATGCTTAACAAAGTAAGAGTTCTAATTTTCCACCAATAACACTCTCAATTATTCTGAAGGATGTCTATCCCAAAACAAAAGTCACATCTCACAGCTCTTGCTACTGTCACTTACCCATTCTATGCTATGGTCCTACTGAACTACACTCTACAAGTCCCTGAACACACTATCTTCACTCAGAGGCCCGGGTGGCCAGGGAAAAATGTTGCCCTGAAAGAGAAAGGCTCTCTCTACCCTCATATGTTGGTCCTCATCTCCAGTAAACCTCCTCTACACAAGGTCTCCTAGTCCAGGCACAGAAATTCTAAGGTGCATTAAGTTTCTAAAGATCTGCAGATCTTTCTACAGGCTCTATAATTCTGTGATTGTAACAGAGCTAACCCCAGTGGGACACATTATCTTTTTTGTTGTTGTTGTTGAGGCAAAGTCTCACTCTTGTCACCCAGACTGGAGTGCAATGGCGCGATCTCGGTTCACTGCAACCTCCACCTCCCGGGTTCAAGCGATTCTCCTGCCTCAGCCTCCCAAGTAGCTGGGATTACAGGCTCCTGCCACCAGGCCCAGCTAATTTTTGTATTTTCAGTAGAGACAGGGTTTCACCATGTCGGCCAGGATGGTCTCGAACTCCTGACCTTAGGTGATCTGCCCACCTCGGCCTCCCAAAGTGTTGGGATTACAGGCGTGAGCCACCACACTTGGCCCATGTTATCATTTGTTTTCACAGTTATGTGCCTGGGAATAACCCTCTGCCCTATTCCCTTGATGACATTAAAAATACCTTATTGTTCAAATATTCCATTTCTAATGTCATCAAGACCACTATTTTTTTTTTTTGCTATTTTATACTTTTTCAAGGCTAGTACATTATTCCATATTCTGTATATATAATTCTCTACTGAATCCTAGTAAATAGTATCATGCACTTGCAGATTCAATATAACACTCCACTCTACAAAACTACCTTAAAATCCCTTCTCATACATGTATGATGAAAAATAGTTCCTTTTTTTTTTCATCCAGAAAGTTTTCTTGTATTCTCCTTCCTGTTTCAATGTCTTTGTACACTCAGTTCTCTCTTCCTGCTTTGCCTTTGGTCTCTGTCCACTTGGTGAACTACTGTCTGCTTTTTCAAGATACAGCTGTTGTGTCATCTCTTCTGGATAGTCCTTCCATACTATCTACACAAGCAAATTGTTGCTGTTTTCCTTGAAAACCCACCTCAACCTCTCTGTACACACTGCACAAGAGCATACCGCACTTACTTGTTACCAGGTCTATCTACCCTCCCCAATAGGTAGGAACCACTATTTCTCTGTATCCCTCATGAATGTTTTGTGTAATCCCTGCCTTATCATAAGCATTCATCAAATGTTTGTTAAAAGAAGAATGAAAACTAGCATCCACTGAGTGCTTTCCACATATTTTGCTATTTAATTATATCCCATTGAGGTAGTTAATATCCCTATTTTAGAAGTGAGGTAACCTGAGACTCAAAGTAGTTGTTTCCCAAAGTCACAGAGCTAATACATCATACAACACATTCTACTCAGTTCTGACCTCAATTTTTTTGTCATACACTATCAAACTATTTTTAATTTCTACAGATTTAGTTCCTAAGCAGTTGATAATTGATTAGCATGGTCATAGGTGATCCCAGCAGCCTCAGTTCCAGAACACGAAATGGATACTATAATAAATTGCTGACAGGAGTATAAATTGGTTGGTACAACACCTCCAGAGAAAGCAATATGACAATATGTACTAAAAGTCTTAAAAATATTCATACCCTCTAACTTTTCTTTCTAGGAAACTTAAATCCTAAATATAGAAAAAGTTTTAGGCACAAACATGTTTGCCACAGCTACTGTAAACAAACAGTTATTGGCAAAGATTTAAATATTTGCCAGGAAAGTAAGTGTTAATGTACACATGAAGAGACATTAAAAATTATATTTAGGAAATACTTTTAAGATGAAAAATATTATAATCTTAAATGAATAAGGTAGAATATAAAACTGTCTATGAGCACAGTACGTAATCTATGTGTAAAAAGGAATAGAAATGTACTAAATGTTAAAAATAGTTACCTTAGATGAAGGAACTTCTACTTTTCTTGATTTTCCAAAATGTTTTATAATAGAATAAACACATTTCACTAATAAGACCAAAGAAATTAAATAGGTAGTATTTCCTTAAAAGGGTGAAATCTCTGGGCATTAAAGAATAAGTCTGTAATTTCAAAACAAATAATGCTAAATGGATGAAGAGAATTCTTATTCCAATTTCAAACATTAGAACAGACATTAATAACCAATGAAAGTTTGTAAAAAGAATTGGCACTTTCAAAAGCCTAGCAAGATTTAGAGTTCTATTCATGCTACCTTTCCCGATGATAAGAAGGGGTTGTTTGGCATTCCTAATAACAGAAGCTGCCGTGCACACAGCAGAGGTTTCTGCCATGCTAATAGGAGGTGACATGCAGCGCTCCATGTACCTAGAAAAAAAGAGCCCTATTAATTAAAAGAGGCCAACTATGATCTTTTTATTGTGAAAATTTCAAATATATAGAAAGGTAGAAAAAATAGTACAATAAATCTCCATACATCCCCATGTAGATCTAACAACTTAATATCATTTTACCACATTTGTTTCATATATACACACATAAACATGCATTTATTTTTCGTGAACTATTTTAAAGTAAATAATAGGCATCAAGACACTTCACCCTTAAAAATTTCTCCATGCAGCTGTGCATAAGAAAGACCTTCTCCTATACTCAACTATCACATCATTATCACATCTGGTAAATTAACAGTTATTCCCTGATATCATCTAATAGCCAGTGAAATGGCCAATTCATTGACAGAAAATGTGAGTTAATGGCTTTGTACTGTAGTAGCAGTAGTAGCTGTCCTAACAGTAAAAACATAATAAAATCTAATATTTGCTATGTGCCATTTATTCTCATATAACTGTCAAAACAATGAGGTTAGGTATCAACATCATCTTCATTTCACCACTGAGGAAAAAAAAAGACTCACAGAAAGTAACTTGTCCAAGATCTCCAGATGGCACATGGCAGAGACAGGAATGAACCAGTCATTCTGTCTCCAAAGTCCACGGTTTTAAACACCTTACCACATTTCTCTCTTTTTTTTTTTTTTTTTCTGTGGAGACAAGAGTCTTACTCTGTCACCCAGGCTGAAGTGCAGTGGTGCGAACTTGGCTCACTGCAACCTCCATCTCCCAAGTTCAAGCGATTCTCCTGCCTCAGCCTCCCGAGTAGCTGGGACTACAGGCACATGCCACCAAGCCTGGCTAATTTTTGTATTTTTTGTAGAGATGGGGTTTCACTATGTTGGCCAGGCTGGTCTCAAACTCCTACCTCAGGTGATCCACCCACCTCGGCCTCCCAAAGTGCTGGGATTACAGGCGTAAGCCACCGCACCTGGCCCTACTACATTTCCACTCACTGGGTGTTAATATTTTAGTATCATAATATGCATTAGTAAAAGAAATATTCAAACTGTCACAGTTAAGTATTTCTGGACACCAAGTCCTGTGATATTTCATTTATTCTAATTAATATAAATTATACTGTATAAAATTCAGACATATTGTCAAAATATTTAGACATATAATAAAAAAGGACAATCTGTATAAAATTTAAAAGAAGGTTTACAGAGTTAACTTACCTGAGCTTACCCTCCTCCCCTTAGTAGTATTTTGATTATCATGTTCAGGTATTAGGCAGAATAAACAGATGTCTTTTTTACCCAACTCTCCAAAATAAAAAATCACTCCTGGCTGGGCACGGTGGCTCATGCCTGTAATCCCAGCACTTTGTGAGGTCGAGGTTGGCGGATCACAAGGTCAGGAGTTCAAGATCAGCCTGGCCAACATGATGTAACCCTGTCTCTACTAAAAATACAAAAATTAGCTGAGCATGGTGGCGGGCGCCTGTAATCCCAGCTACTTGGGAGGCTGAGGCAGGAGAATCGCTTGAACCCAGGAGGCAGAGGCTGCAGTGAGCTGAGATCGTGCCACTGCACTTCAGCCTGGGCAACAGGGAGAGACTCGGTCTCAAATTAAAAAAAAAAATCACTCTTTGGTACACAGAGTATACAGTAAGACCCATTGACTCTCTGTAGTCACTAGAGAACCATCTGGTCCACAACAGCAGAAACGCACTAAACAGTACCCATGATGCTTTAACCCTAAGTACCTATCTCTATCGGGATGATTTAGATACCAGTGAAAAATGCTTTTTGTACTTCTTTTCACTTAGTGTTTATTTAAGAAATATGGGAATATGATAAATCATAGAAACCTCTATATTGGAATATTTGTTAACCACAGAGAGAGACAGCTAGATGTTTTTTATCCTGAGTCCTAATACTTTTTAATAATCACCCAACCTCTTGGCTTACATTATAAAGATTCTCAAGGACCCATACTACATTAACGAGGGATGTATATTTATGGTTACTGGAGGAATAATTTCAACGAGGAGTTCAGGAAGTTCTAAGTATTTGGTTTAGTAATTAAATCCAGAAATAACTACTAATATCATTTTAATTAAGAGAATTAACCCTTTGGCTAGGATTCAGTTTAATTACTAAATAATCAAGTTAAGATAAATGGAAATTAACTTATAAACTGCTGGGTAAATTATTCTAAAAAGGTAGGCATTATGATAATACATGTACATTGAAGAAAGAATTCCAGCATAACTATTACTCACTTTATAGAATTCACATTCACCTGAAGGTTCACAAAATCTGCTGGTATGTCAACATAGCAAGCACCTGGACGACCATAGATACTGCTTCTCACTGCCTACGTTCGTTACAAGTAGAAGAAAAGATTTGTAAAATCTCAGTCTTATCATATTCTACTCAAAGATAATTTAAAACTGGAAATGAACACTTTTCATTTTTCTGGACATCCTTAGGTGGAGAAAAAAATAATTATGATGAAAATCGAAATGTCATCCTCTACTGACTACATTTTTAAAGATTTTTTTGTTTAAAAGGGAGAGAGATAAGAAAGTATTCATTTAGGGCTTCAAAATTCATGTTCTATTACACTTTAGTTTTGGAAATTATTCACCAGGCTCTGCCTGCCAAGTTTTTGCACTGTAATATGTACTTTCATCTGCTTCCTAATCTTAGTAATCTGGCAGTGTTTTCAGAAACTGTGATGCTGTTACACATATCAAATGGTTTCTGTAACTCCTGGTTTTGAAACAGCTAAAATGTAATTTCACGTATAAATGCTGATTATAATTTATAATACAGGTTGAGTATCTGTAATCCAAAAATCCAAAATCTTCCAAAATGTGAAACTTAGTGTGTGCCAAGATGATGATACAAGAGGAAAATTCCACATCTGACCTCATGTGACCGTTCACAGTCAAAATGCAGGTGTCTAAACAGTTTATTCAGCATCCCCAAGGGAAAAATAATCATCAGACTATGTGTATAAGGTACATATGAAACATAAATGAATTTCATATTTAGACTTGGGTCGCATCCCCAAGATGTCTCATTATATATATGCAAATATTCTAAAATCTGAAAAAATCTGCAGTCAGAAACACTTCTGAAAAGCATTTCAGGTAAGGAATAATCAACCTGTATGCTGTTTAATTAACTAACAGAGGGTCTTAGAGGGTTTTGGTTTAGTCCCAATTTTCAAAAATAATCTTTTGCAAAAGCACAAGAGAAAAGGTACTCAGGGGTTCATTATAAACCTTTCTCTTTACTTTTGTATAATTAAAAAGGTAATTTTAAAAACTAAAACACAGGAGAAACTTTTTCCAAAAATAACTTATTTTACCTCTCTATAATTAAATGTAATGACAGTGAACACTAAAATGTAAATAGCTTTCTAACAATGCCATTTTTAACTGCCTGGGTATGTTCCTAATTGTCACTCATTCTTTTGAGAATAAAAATAACATTAAGTATGAGCAACTGAGAAAAATCAGTTGACTTGGAGAGCTTGTTATTAAATACCGTACCTTTTCAATAACAAAAGGAATAGCTTCTATGCTGCTTGGGCGGGCAGAGAACTTGGTATATAATCTACAAGCTTCAACCTACAAGGAAAATGAAAATCACTTAAAATTCAGCTCACAATCATATTACTCTCCTGAAAGAAGACAAAATGTTAAGTCATTAGTTTCTTTTATGTTTAGAGGCAAGGTGGAGAAAATGTATTGCCTAGACTGTCCCTTAAAAGCCTATTCAAAGTACAAAGTTTTGCCTTGGTATGATTCAGGAAGCATATCATACCAAAGATGCAAAATCTTTTGGCAAAGATGCAAAAGTTTGATAATACCCACCATCTAACACAACACAGGAAAATAGGCTCTTCTATAAACTGCTGGTGAGACTATAAATGCGAAAGGAAGTTAACAAAATCTACAAAAAATTTAAATTAGCATATCTTTGGATCCAGCAATTTCACAGATAAGAATATAAAACTTCATCTGTTATATTTTGTTATAATAATAATCTATTCTTACATTTCTGCCAGTGTTCCTTTTATATACTTTCTTGCTTTGGTGTTTAGAACATATGAATTCAGTAGTGATAATTTTTCACTGTTTAATATATCTTGAGGCATTATATAGAAACTGTTTCTCTTGATGTTTTAGTATGAAATCTATGAAAAACTGATAGTCCCACAGGCATGACAAAATTAAGATCACCCCTCGATTTTCAGTCTACGTTCATGCCCTTTTGTTTTAAGGACTTCCACAAAACCCAGATATTTGGATTCTTTCTCTTCTGTTTTTAAATTTGATCTAATAAAGTATTATTTTCCATTTCAGGAAAAAAATACGTAGTGGACATTTATCCTGTTTTCTTTTTCACCTATATAGTTTCTGCAGTAACTTTAGATTTCCTTTTAATTAACTTAATCTGTTCTACTTATTTTCCAAACACATAAGCATCTTTTAAATAACTGTTATGGTCTACTATTAACTAAATAAAACTTTGATTCCCTTCTAAGAGTATAAAAATATAACTTTTGCATTAACCTATACTAGAGTTCATTATTTTAGTTTATCATATATGAAATTTTATTTTTTGAAGTTCTCAATAATGATTTCTGATTTACAAATAGACTTTGTCTAATGATTTTACTTATGTATTTATTTTTGAGACAGAGTTTCACTCTTGTCACCCAGACTGGAGTACAGTGGTACGATCTCGGCTCACTGTAACCTCTGCCTCCTGGGTTCAAGTGATTCTCCTGCCTCAGCCTCCTAAGTAGCGAGGATTACAGGCACCCACCACCAAGCCCAGCTAATTTTTGTATTTTTAGTAGAGACAGAGTTTCACCATGTTGGCCAGGCTGGTCTCAAACTCCTGACCTCAGGTGATCCACCCGCTTGGGGCTCCCAAAGTGCTGTGGTTACAGGGGTGAGCCACCATGCCCGGCTGTCTAATGATTTTAACTTTGTCCTGTAAATGCTCAAATATATTTACATCTTAAGTGTCAATCATTCACTTTCAGCTATTTGTTTCCAACAACTGTTCCCTTTTTTTTTTTTTTTTTAAAGACATGGTCTCTTGGACGGGTGTGGTGGCTCATGCCTGTAATCCCAGTACTTTGGGAGGCCAAGGTGGGTAGATCACTTGAGGTCAGGAGTTCAAGACCAGCCTGGGCACCATGGCAAAACACTGTCTCTGCAAAAAGTACAAAAATTATCTGGGCATGGTGGCATGTGCCTATAGTCCCAGCCACTTAGGAGGCTGAGGCGGGAGGATGGCTTAAGCCCAGGAGGTAAAGGCTGCAGTGAGCCAATATAGCACCACTGAACTGCAGATTGGGCAACACAGCCATACCCTGTCTCAAAAAAGAAAAAAAAAAAAAAAGAAAGACAGAGACAAGACCTGAGTATGTTGCACAGACATATGTTTGGTCTCAAACATTTGGGCTCCAGCAGTTCTCCCGCCTCAGCCTAGTAGCTGAGTAGCTAGGAATACAGTTACGAAGCACCGTGTCCAGCTTTATTCTCAAAACTGTAGCATTTTGTTGACATATTCTTTCAAGTTTCTTTTAATTTTGAAAGGCTTTCTTTCCTCCTTCTAAAATAAAAATATACTTGTCCAGAGTCTACTGATAATCATTTTGAGTAAGTTTTTTCCTCTTATTTCCCTAGTCTGGGAGGCATAGTCCAAAATCATTTTTATTCCTACACTTTCTTGACTCCTTTAAGAGCCTATTTTCAGAGCTTAAAATCCTGTCACAAAGGTGTATTTCTTGAAAGCTTGTTTCTAAGCAGGGCCCAAGCTCACCCTTAATATCTATCCTGAAGTTGTCTTATAGTAGCTCGAGATAATTACCTTTAAGTTACTTCAGGTATTTCTAATTTATTTATTTTATTTTGCAAACAGGAGGCTTTTTTATATCTTCTCTCTGCCTCTTAATGTTGTGTATGTATTGTGTTACTAAAATCTTAAGAGTTGCAGGCCAGGTGAGGTGGCTCATGCTTGTAATCCCAGCACTTTGGGAAGCTGAGGCAGATGGATCGCTTGAGCTCAAGAGTTCAAGACCAGCCTGGGCAACATGGTGAAACCTCGTCTCTACAAAAAACTCAAAAATTAGCCAAGCGTGGTGGTGTGAACCTGTAGTCCCAGCTGCTTGGGAGACTGAGGTGGGAGGATTGCTTGAGGTCAGGAGGTCAAGACTGCAGTGAGCTGAGGTCGCACCACTGCATTCCAGCCTCAACAACAAAGCAAAATCCTGTTTCAAAAATTAAAAATAAAAAAACCAAAATCTTAAAGTTGGATACCTGAGGAAACTCCTGGAAAGCTCCCATTGTTTCTTGGTTTCTTTCAGAGGAACCACCAATCACAAGCAAGGGCCTGAAACAATCATTTTTTTAACAAGATAATTACAAATGAGATCATCATGTAAAACACTAAACACAGTGTCTAATTCACAACAAATAATAAATGTTAAAGGGAGAGAATATTATATTTTTCTCTTAGAAACTGTAGATTAAGGCTGGGTGAGGTGGCTCATGCCTGTAATCCAGCACTTTGGGAGGCCGAGGCGGGTGGATCACTTGAAGTCAGGAGTTCAAGACCAGCCTGGCCAACATGGTGAAACTCCAGCTCTACAAAAAATACAAAAATTAGCCGGGCATGCTGGCGGGCGCCTGTAATCCCAGCTACTTGGGAGGCTGAGGTAGGAGAATTGCTTGAACCTAGGAAGCAGAGGTTACAGTGAGCTGAGATTGTGCCACTACACTCCAGCCTGGGCAACAGAGCAAGACTCTGTCTCAAAAAAAAAAAAAAAAAAAGAAAGAAATTGTAGATTAAAAAATATCTAGGAAGCAACCTGATATGAGAGAACTTTCCTTAATATCAGAAAAAGACAAAATGTATAGTAAATGTTTTCCTTCCCTTCTTCCCCTTCCCCTTTTGGATGCTGATGCTAAGCTTCCAGGTTATATTGACATAAAATAAATTTTTATGCCTTTCTTATTCTTGGGATAAGAGGAAGAAAAATTTTACACTTTCCTAAGTGAATCTATTTAGAAATTGCAAAATAAGTGACATTCCTCAGCAATGAAATTCTTATCCTTCAATGTGGAAAAAAAAAAAGATATGGGAAACCTTAAGGTACTTAAAAAATATAACACCTTAAAGTAAACAAAGAAGAGAAAGATCAAAAGGAAAGTAAAGAAGAAACTATAAGAAACACAGGGCAAGAAAGAAAACAATGTCCTTTCCACTAGAAAGATTAAATATGTTCCACATTGATTAGAACCTAACCCCCCTCAACCTGATTTCATTGGTAAAGCGCCAGAGATGGAGTTAAGGGCAAGATCAGAGAATAAGTAAAGTAGTTTATATATAAAGCAAACTAAATGAATATAAGAATTTCAAATATCTTCCTACCTATGCAAAACAAGGTGAAAAATTAGCCACATTTTACACACTGAGCTGGGATCTTTAAAAAAATAATTCTTCACTTAAAGTAAATAGAACTACATACACATTCACACACACACACACACACATTAGGAACTCTAAAATGTTAAAAGTGTTTATGTCAGCTGAGTGTGGTGGCTCATACCTGTAATCCCAACACTTTGGGAGGCCAAGGCAGGTGGATCACCTGAGGTCAGGAGTTTGAGACCAGCCTGGCCAGCATGGTGAAACCTCGTCTCTACTAAAAATACAAAAATTGGCCGGGCGTGGTGGCGGGGGCCTGTAATCCCAGCTACTTGGGAGGCTGACGCAGGAGAATCACTTGAACCCAGGAGGCAGAGGTTGTGGTGTGCCAAGATTGCACCACTGCACTCCAGCCTGGGCGACAGAGTGAGACTCCGTCTCAAAAAAAAAAAAAAAAAAAAAAGTGTTTATCTCTAAGTAAATACATTACTGGTGCTTTGCATTTTCTTCCTAATACTCTTTTTTAAGTTATATCTATTTAAGGTATACCATATGATATTTTGACATACATATAGTGAAATGATTACTATAGTCAAGCAAATTAACATATTCATGTTACTTTTTTTCCTAAGATATTGTAGAAATAGTCACTTTTTTTGGTAAAAGTACCTAAAATTTACTCTCTTTGCAAATTTACAATACACAATATTATTAGCTATGGCTTTCATGTTGTACATTAGATCTCCAGGCTTTATCCTACTTGACTGAAACTTTGTACCCTTTGACCTATCTCCCTATTCCCCCTCCTCCTCCTCATTCCCTCCCCCATAACTAACTTTACTTTCAGTTTCTAAGAATTGAAGGGGTTTTTTTTTCCAAGTCTTTCTACCCTAGATCAGTATTAGCTCTACTCAGTAAAATCCTGCAGTGACCTTTTTAAGAAAATGTTTTCAGTAATAATAATGTCATTACCAGCAGTTCATGTTTGCATTTGCCATACCGCCCAAGGCATGGATGAGACCTGGACCAGAAACAACAAGGCAGACTCCTGGCCTAAAAGCAAAACAGAATTTATTTTATTAAAATCAGGTCAAATGTAACAACTGATTCATAACACTTTAGTGTGAAACATGGCAATCTTGGACTTCAAAGGAAGGACATACAAGTCTTTACTATAACTGATAAAACAATTATTAGAATATTTTTAATTAAAAAAACAAAGCGATATATATACATATACTTTTTTTTTTTTTGAGATAGCATCTCACTCTGTTGCCCAGGCTGGAGTGCAGTGGCATGATCAGGGCTCACCGCAGCCTCAACCTCCTAGGCTCAGGTGATCTTCCCACCACAGCCTCCCAAGTAACCGGGACTACAGGCAGATGCCACCACACCCGGCTAATTTTTTGTTTTTTTTTTTTTTGGTAGAGATGGGTTGCCTAGGCTGGTCTTGAACTCCTGGGCTCAAGCGATCCGCCTGCCTTGGCCTCCCAAAGTGCTGGGATTACAGGCATAAGCCAGCATGCCTGGCCCAAAAAAAGAAAAGTTATATCAGATTCTTGCGAGAAATAAGGTACCTATCATTTTCACACCTTATATCTCTAACCACTTATTTTGATCTGGACTACATCTGGACTAAATCAAGTTAATGGTATACAGAAGCAAATTTTTGACTGCTGAGTTCATTTTTGTATGAAAAAAGGTTTTTTTTTTTCATTTCTTAACAAATAAATATAACGTCAACTGATCTTTGATAGGAAAGTAATTCTGAATGCAGTGCTCTGCCCAAAATGGTGTTTTTTTTTTTTGTCTTTTTTTTTTTTTTTTTTTTTTTTGAGACCAAGTCTCGTTCTTCTCCCCCAGGCTGCAGTGCAATGGCATGGCATGATCTCGGCTCACTGCAACCTCTGCCTCCCGGGTTCAAGTGATTCTCCTGCCTCAGCCTCCTAAGTAGCTGGGATTACAGGCATGTGCCACCACGCCTGGCTAATTTTTGTATTTTTAGTAGAGACGGGGTTTCACTGTGTTTGGCCAGGCTTGTCTCGGAACTCCTGGCCTCAGGTGATCCACCTGCCTTGGCCTCCCAAAGTGCTGGGATTACAGGCATGAGCCACCTCGCCTGGCCCCCAAAATCTTTCAAAACTGAATTTGAAGCTGAGCATGGTGGCTGACGTCTGTAATCCCACCATCTTGAGAGGCTGAGGCAGATGGATCACTTGAGCCCAGGAGTTCAAGACCAGCCTGGGCAACATGGTGAAACCCTGTCTCTAAAAAATATAAAAACTAGCTGAGTATGGTGGTGCGCACCTGTAGTGCCAGCTACTTGGGAGGCTGAGGCAGGAGAATCGCTGGAACCTGGGAGGTGGAGCTTGCAGTAAGCCGAGATGGTGCCACTGCACTCCAGCCTGGGGACGACAGAGTGAGACTCCAAATAAATACATATTGAACTTGAATGTTTAACCCTTCGGTGTGACTTTCTAAGCTTAAACCACTCGGGGAAAAGGTATCTCAATATAATTCAGTTTGCCATTTTACATTTATAAAATAATTTCTTAAAAATTTCTGTTTAAGACAGACTTGAAAATAAGTAATTACCACCAAGTAAACTAAACTTCTAGAACAGTACTATCCAACAGAACTTTGTATAGTAATAGAAATGTTCTGCATTTGCAGTATGATACGGTAGCCACTACTGACATGGTTACCGAGCACTTGAAATGTGGCTACTACAAACTGATAAACTATGATTTAAATGTTATTTAATTTTAATTAATTTAAATGCAAACAGGTCATACGGCTCGTGGCTACCATACTTGCCAGTGCAGCTCCAGAAGTTCATTCAAATAGCAAAAATGTTTCAAATATGAACTTTTAGGCCAGGCATGGTGGCTCACGCCTGTAATCCCAGCCCTTTGGGAGGCCAAGGCCGGCAGATCATGAGGTCAAGAGACAGAAACCATCCTGGCCAACATAGTGAAACCCCATCTCTACTAATATACGAAAATTAGCTGGGCGTGGTGGTACATGCCTGTAATCCCAGCTACTGGGGAGGCTGAGGCATGAGGATTGCTTGAACCCAGGAGGCAGAGGTTGCATTGAGCCGAGATTGCACCACTGCACTGTCCAGCCCAGGCGACAGTGCAAGACTCCATCTCAAAAAAAAAAAAGTATGAACTTTTAACCATTTTCTTAATCATTGTTCTAGCATTTTTTACATTAAGGCATTAATTAATAACTATAATTTAAATGCTTTCCAAGCTAAATGAAAAGATTAAAATATTTGTCATATGTAAATAAAGTGGCAGAAAACAGTGACTTGATGGCCTATTTTTTTCAGGCTCAAATTCACAAGTTCCTTATCACAGAAAAAAAACTATTCTGGTGAGGTCTAGACTTTGAGATCTTAGTTTGCATTTCTTAGCAACTGAATTACTAGTTTCATTTTTGGAAATAAAAAAATGTATTAAAACTAACATACATGAAAAAAGTATGATACACATTCCCGTGAGAGTCCAAATTCTGCTTAAAAAATACACAGATAAGGGAAAAAACTGGAAGAAAATGACCAATTCTTAACAGTTCTGAGATCACAGGTGATTTTCATTTTCTTCATCTTTTTTCTTTTTTTTTTTTTTTTGAGATGGAGTCTCACTCTATCACCCAGGCTGGAGTGCACTGGCGCAATCTCAGCTCACTGCAACCTCCACCTCCCAGGTTCAAGCCGATTCTCCTGCCTCAGTCTCCCGAGTAGCTGGGACTACAGGCACGTGCCACCACACCAGGCTGATTTTTGTATTTTTAGTAGAGACGGGGTTTCACCATGTTGGCCAAGCTGGTCTCAAACTCCCGACCTCAGGTGATCCACCCACCTCAGCCTCCCAAAGTGCTGGGATTATAGGCGTGACCCACCGTGCCTAGTTGATTTTCATTTTCTTCTTTGTGCTTTCTATATTTTCCAAAATGGACATTTTAAAAATGTATTAATTTTTAATAATAAAAAGGGGGTAGTAGTTAGGTAACATGGATACACACTAAAAAATCAGAACATATGGAACAGGTCTCAACAGTCACATTCTGAACCAAGCATTTTTGTATTAAGCGTGCTGGGGTAGTTGTGAGATCCAAGACAAGGTATCATACATCAACTCACTATCTGATCACCAGTGATTCACTCTGCAAAATGGCAATGTGTTCCACTCTAAAACACTTCTGGTATCATTATTCTTTTGATGTGGGCCTCAGAGAGTTTTAAATGTTTTTTATCTTTTGTTATTTAATATATTCTTCTATAATCTTTCCAAATGAACTCATCCTTCAGCTGAAAGACGTAATAGGTCTACCCCAAAATATTAAAGTAATTGAAGTGAAACAAATTTTAGTTTACCTGCCTGTCAGATATCCAATCGCGGAGGCAGCATAACAAGCCTACGAGAAAAGACACTGGGACTTGAGCATATTGGGATCCTTATAGTACATTTATGAGAGCGACTTACTATTAAATAATAGACAAGAACATAATGGTAAAGGCAGAATTAAAACATTTACCACCTTAGTAATAAATGTTCTACAAAATTTCAAATAAGGGTTATCTAAATTTTAGTTTTTCAGGAAATTTGTTCATATGTATGTTATTCAAAACATCCTCTTACAATTGCTTAAATATCTGCAGGATCAATAGGAATGTCCTCTTTTATTAATGATATTGGTAATTTGTTTTCTTTCTTTTATTCTTCATCAGTCTCATGAGGGGTTTATCAAATTTATCCATCTTTTCAAAGAACAAATTTTTTTTGGTTCTTTGAAAATTTTTGTTGGTTTTTCTCTATTTGTTTTCCATTTCATTGATTTCTGTTCTTGTATTTATTATTTCAGTCATTTTGAATTTGATTTGCTTTTCTTTTTCTAGCTTCTTAAAATACAAATTTAGAACACTGGTTTTTAATTTTCTTTACTGATAGATTTGTTTAAAATGATTCCAATAAATGCTTTAGTTATAGGTTACAAGTTTGAGATTGCATCTTTTCATTATCATTCTATTCAAAATATTTTTTACTTTCCATTGTGATTTCTTCTTCAACCTATTGGTTAATTAGGATCTGTAGTGATACCTCCTTTTTCATTCCTGACATTGGTAATCTGTTTTCTCTTTTATTCTCAATCAGTCTATCTTGAAGTTTACTCATTTTGTTAATCTTTTCAAATATTTACAAAATACCAAAAAGTATGTTGCTTAATTTCCAAATGTCTGAGATTCTTTTTAGTGATCTCTTATTGAGTTCCACTTTACTTCCACATGGTCAGGTGACATATACTGCACACTTTCAATCCTTGGCGATTTATTGAGATTTCCTTTATGGCCTGCACATGGATAGTTTTTACCTTGTAACTCTACTTCAGCTCATAATCAGGAAGAGAGGGGGCACTAAATTAAATGCACACAAGATAACCTGGGAAAATGCTGAGTGCTCTCTCAAATTCTTCTTCTTAGTCTGGGACATCATTTTTTCCCCAGTATTATTTCTTCTCATTTCTTTAGAAATAATAATAAATTGTGTATTTCCTAGCCTTCATTCAGCTTTAAATGAAGTAGTATACTGTCTTAAAGAAATCCACATTAAGGACGTAAGTGTAAAAAAAAAAAAAAAAAAGGAACTGTTTATGGATCATAATCTTAACTGGCTCTACTATCATACACCCACTGAGAACCTGCACAAAGACTCTGCTCTTTTCCTGTGTTGCTATTCTCTACTGGCCCCGTCTCTCTTCCCTTTTGCACATAAGGCCAAATTCACATTAGGAGAATAAGACAACTCCTAAGAAATGCAGGCATGTAAATACCTTCTGCAATAAGAACGCTTTATTTAGACACCCAAAAGAATTGCCCACTTATGATAGTTAGGTAAGAAATGTTGCTAGGCAATGCAAAATATACAACAACATGTAACAAAAAGTATTTTCCTCTGGTAGGAGATGTCAAAAGTTGAGAGGTAACTGTTTTTGTTTTGTTTTGTTTTGTTTTTGAGATGGAGTTTCGCTCTTGTTGCCCAGGCTGGAGTGCAATGGTGCGATATTGGCTCACAGCAACCTCCACCTCCCAGGTTCAAGCAATTCTCCTGCCTCAGCTTCCCAAGTAGCTGGCATTACAAACACGGGCCACCACGCCTGGCTAATTTTATATTTTTAGAAACAGGGTTTCTCCCTGTTGGTCAGGCTGGCCTCAAACTCCCGACCTCAGGTGATCTGCCTGCCTCGGCCTCCCAAAGTGCTGGGATTACAGGCGTGAGCCACCGCGCCTGGCTGTAACTGGTTATATGACCATAAAAGATCTGTTCCTCTACTAAACTATCTCCATTCACAGGCAGAACAGTGTACATGGTACTTAGAGAGCAGACTCTGGAGCCAATCTGTTTTGATTTAAATTCCAGCTTCCCCACTTTCTACTGTGTAATTTTGGCAAGTTGCTCTAAATCTCTGTTTCCTCATCTATAAAATGAAAATAATTCAAAGCACTGCTGTGAGGACAAAATCAGTTCGTATGTGTAAAACACTCAGAATAGTGCCCACACACAGTAAGCTCTCAAGAACAATGAACTTGCTGACAATCTGCCTACTTGCTGGCCAATTGGTCAGTCTGTCTTGATTACTCTATGGATCTAATCAAAGACAATGAAGTCACACCCAACTACATCTTTCTCTTTAGCACAAACATGCTCCTGAATGCCTTAGCCTGTTTTCATGTTCCCTCTGAATCATTCTGTCACTACCCTTAGTTCAGGTACCATTTAAGTCTTCCTTTGACTACCATAGAGTCAGGCTGCTTGAGGGACATATGCACTGGGATGTTCCACCAACATCTCAAATGCATGTGTTCAAAATTGAACATAATCTTTCTCCTCCAAACTGGCTCTTCCCTCTATATGCCCAGTCTCAGTCACAGACACTATGATCCACACAATCAATCAAGCAAGCCCAAAATCTAGGAATCATCTCCAGAGGAGCCTGCCTTCTCCTTCCTAACTGCTTAATGCCTGCTTATCCCTCAGGACAGCTCAGACATCATCTCCTGTGGGAAGCTGAGCCTGTGTACTCCTTCTCTGGGCTTTATAGCACCCTGGGTATCTCTCTATCACAGCACTTACCACCTTATAATACAATTGTTTGTGTCTGTCTCCACAGCTTGGCTGTAAGCCCCTTAAAGCCAGGAACTATCATTCATCTCTGTATCCAACACCCAAAACAGTACATGGGACCTAAAGAACCCTCAACTAAGCTTATAGGGGCTGAAATAAGACTTAGAGACAGAGGTTGTGCTATGTTGCCCAGGCAGCCTCTAATTCCTGGACTTGAGTAATCCTCCTGCCTCAGCTTCCTTAGTAGCTGGGATTACTGGCATGTACAACCATGCCTGGCATCATCTTTCTGAAGTACAAGCCTAATTACATCTCCCACCTGTTTAAAAAAACCTTTAGTCTCCCCCATTGCATATTGTTAAATTAAAAAAAAAAAAAAGTTCAAACTCTTTTTAGATTTCCCACAACCTCCCCTCAGCCTACTGACCAGTCTCACAGCTCACCATGCCTTTACCTACCTTGATGGAACCACATGAACTAACATTACCTCTACAGGCAATCTTCTCTGTCCTCAAAGAGAACCAGTCACCCCTTCTGTGCTACCACATCTATTGTGAGAGTTATAATAGATGAATTTTTTTCTGTAAGTCTTACCTTCACCTTCCAGGATTGATCAACTTGAAGATCAAGACTAAACCTCACTCCTCCTTTACATCCCTCTCTCCTACAGGTTATGTAGCACAATCTTTAGTATACAGTACTTAGTCAATAAATGTTTGCTGTATGAAGAAATCGGTGGCAGATATGTCATCTCTACAAAAACAGTTATTTAACTGTTCCATTCATAGGTCAATAGCTTCATTTTTTCACACAGATGAAAGAACAGAATGTTGTTCTAACAAAGACAAGTAAAATGTAGAAGCAACAGAAACTCAAGACTTGCTAGTTTCAAGATTAAAAAATACAAATCTCAAACCTTGTAGATAAAGAATGTCATTCAATTAATAAAGAATGTCATTCAATTAATAAATAATGTATAATATTAAGCATCTACACCATGTGAAAGCACCAACCAAGCCAGGCACTGTGGTGATATAACAAATGAACCACAACTTCTGCCCTCCAGGCACTTGCGTATGATGGCAAAAGGCGCCACTTAGGGTGGCCAGGCAGTTGTTTGGGCAAGAGGAGGCAAGAATTTAAATTAGAAGGCAACGGTGGGAGTGTAAAGCAGGAATATTTAGCATCAGCTGGACTGAGTGTATGTGATATCACAGAAGTGGATTCTTGATCTTTCAAGCTAGCACTACTGAGAGAAGGGCAAGGTGGATTGGCAGAGGATGCACTTAAAGTGGATTGACAAAATGTCGTATCTTCCTTATCCTGCTTCCAAATAAGCCTCTAAGAAAGGTGGCAGCATGATGTGGTGGAAAGAGCGTCACGCTAGGATCGGAGACATCTGAGTTTCCATCAAGGCTCTACCATTTGTGATATCCTCCACCCTGCCCCGAATCGCTCATACAACAAAGACTTGGCCTTCACTCATTTATCCCACAGGTAATCTCTGAACACCCTTCTTATGCAGGCACCACACTAAGCACTGGGGGTACAGATGGGTCGTGAAGAAATAATATCCCTGCTCTAATGGAGCTTGGAGCCTAATAGGGAAGTCAGACTTTACTCATAAACTGTCCCTTCCAATCATGACATTCAGTATAGTAGTAAGAGCATGCACTCAGACCCAGAATACGTGGGTTCAAACCCTGGCTCTGCTACTACCAGCTGTGTCACCAAAGGCAAG
Organism: Pongo pygmaeus; assembly: GCF_028885625.2. Classification (NCBI taxonomy): domain Eukaryota; kingdom Metazoa; phylum Chordata; class Mammalia; order Primates; family Hominidae; genus Pongo; species Pongo pygmaeus. The sequence goes on along the minus strand of NC_085930.1, from coordinate 138,365,700 downwards.
TTTTACTTAACCTGTGTCTTTTCTCATCTGTCAACTAGGTATAACAACAGTTAATATTCAACAGTGATTGATATGATATATGTAAAGCAGCAGAAGAGTGATAAGTGCTATCTGAGTGTTTGCAATGCATACCTACCGCTATTATTGATCATTCCCAGTAACGGATTCAGCCACCTGCGTCCATACTCACCGCCTGCTCATTCCTCATCCCGATGTACTTGATGCCTAGCTGCTGGGCAGCAATGGCGATTTCGGTCACTGGGATGCCTACGATGCCAAATATGTACTCCACATCCTGAGGGACGAAGAACAGGGGAGTAAACTCCCAAAGCCCCACCACATCGCCACATCCTTCCCTCCCTCCCGGGCGCTAAAAGGAAACCCCCCCCGACTCCCATCGCCCATTTCTACTCGTCTCCAGCACAACATCGTGGTCCCCGCCAGCTTCCGTAGGAGCCTTTCATTCCAGGAAGGCCCCTCGTACTTGCGTTTTCAGGGCCTGGGCGATGACTTTAGCACCAGACACCTGCTCCTCGCTGCGCTCTGCGAAGTTACTGTCCGGCATCTTCCACCGAAAAGCTCTAGGCACTCACGCAGCCGACAAACAAGCGGAATCACCCAGCAAGGCAAACGCGAAGACAGCCGCACGCCACCTGTAGGACTGCACCTCTGACGGACAGGAGGGCAACCAACTGCCTTAAACAACGGGAAGGAAGAGGCGGTCTAAATTCGTCCACTCCTCGGGAAAGGTGAGAATGTAAACACGCGCGTTCTCCAATCAGAACTGCGCTCTCTTCCCGGCTCCTCCATTCGCGCGCCAGAATGCCAGAGGGAGGCGGGACTAGCAGGAGATTGCTGCCTATGCAAAGCAGGTAAGAAGCCGAACTCTGAGGCCTCTCGCCATTGTCTCCGAGTCGGCTAGCCGGAGCGCTTTCGGGTCTGTAAAGGGAGAGTGGCGCATGCGCATATTCGGGGCGGAAGGCGCATTAAGAGCAGGTGCGGAGGGGGCGTGGTAAGGGCGTGCGGTCCAGACCCCGCCCCGGGCCGCCCAGGGGACTGCGCGAGGGCTGCGCAAAGGCTGCCGGGAGCTGGGAAGAGTGGCGCGCGTCTCTTGCTGGAGCTCTTTGTGCATTGCTGCTGTGCTACCGCGTTGCGTTTTCTAGGCATTTACTTACACGCTTTGTGGTTTAGGCTCTCATAACCTTGTGGTTTTATAGTCCTTAAATTATTGTAGCGCACGTTACTTAAATCCAGAAGCAGATGTGTACCCCAGCAAGAGATAAAATGACGCTCAGAGTCAATAGATCCAGGCCGTGCTTGAGACCCTGAATCCTGTTTCCTACCCACTATTCAGCCATTGGGTCACAAGCGATGAAAAGAGCACCTTGAAGGTAGTATAGAGCACTATTTTCTCCAGCCCTTGCTACTAATCCATATTACTCTCTGCTATTGTCTTTCCAAAGTTAGGAACTATGGCGTTTCGTAATTCTTGGGTTGGGTCCCTACCTACAACCAGCCCTGCACTCGATAGCCTTTTAAAACATTTTTGTGTGAAAATCGTTTGCAATATGCAATATCTGAAACTACTGCCTTGGAGTCATTAGACCCTCTGCTCAGTGACAATAAACATAAAATTTCCAGTAATAAACAGTGGAACTTTTAATTTTTTAAGGATTTGGAGTCATTTTAAGCAAAAAGAACAGTGATAACTGGACAGTAAAGAGATGAGAGGGGAGGGGGTCATGGGTAGTGAAATGAATGAGAAGCACTGGAAGTGAAAGGATTTCTAAACCCAGACGTTTTCAAACTCTAGTCCTGGGTCTTTTCAAAAGGTCTTCCCCTCTTTTTCTCAACCCCTCAACCTCACCCCAAGCAGAGGAGAGTGAAGTGGCTGCCTCCCCGCATATGCGGACTGTGTTAGTCCATTTTCATACTGCTATAAAAAAATACCCAAAACTGGGTAATTTATAAAGAAAAAGAGGTTTAATGGTCTCACATTTCCAAATGGCTGCGGAGGCGTCAAAATCATGACAGAAGGTGAAGGAGGAGCAAAGGCATGTCTTACATGGTGGCAGGCAAGAGAGCGTGTGCAGGGGAACTGCCCTTTATAAAACCATCAGATCTCATGAGACTTACTATCATAAGAACAGCATGGGAAAAATCCCTTCCCCATGATTCAGTTACTTCCCACTGGATCCCTCTCACCACGTGTGGGATTATGGGAGCTATAATTCAAGATGAGATTTGGGTGAGGACACAGCCAAACCGTTCTGCCCCTGGCCCCTCCCAAATATCATATCCTCACATTTCAAAACCAATCATGCCTTCCCAACAGTCCCCCAGAGTCTTAACTCATTTCAGCATTAACTCAAAAGTCCACAGTCCGGAGTTTCATCTGAGACAAGGCAAGTCGTTTCCGCCTATGAGCCTATAAAATCAAAAGCAAGCTAGTGGCTGGGCGCAGTGGCTTACACCTGTAATCCCAGCACTTTGGGAGGCCGAGGCGGGTGGATCACGAGGTCAAGAGATGGAGACCATCCTGGTCAACACGGTGAAACCCTGTCTCTACTAAAAATACAAAAAAGGCGGGTGTGGTGGCAGATGCCTGTAATCCCAGCTACTCGGGAGGCTGAGGCAGGAGAATGGTGTGAACCCAGGACGCGGAGCTTGCAGTGAGCTGAGATTGGGTCACTGCACTCCAGCCTGGGGGACAGAGCGAGACTCTGTCTCAAAAAAAAAATTAAATTGAAGAAATAAATAAAAGCAAGCTAGTTACTTCCTAGATACAATGGGGGTACAGGTGTGGGGTAAATATACCTGTTCCAAATGGGAGAAATTGGCCAAAACAAAGGGGCTAAAGGCCCCATGCAAGTCCGAAATCTGGCAGAGCAGTCAAATATTAAAGCTCCAAAATGATCTCCTTTGACTTCGTGTCTCACAGCCAGATCATGCTGATGCAAGAGGTGGGTTCCCACAGCCTTGGGCAGCTCTGTCCCTGTGGCTTTACGGCTACAATCCCCGCCTCCCAGCTGCTTTCACTGGCTGGTATTGAGTGCGTGCAGCTTTTCTAGGCACATGGTGCAAGTGGTCAGTGGATCTACCATTCTGGGGTCTGGAGGACGGTGGCCCTCTTCTCACATTTCCACTAGGCAGTGCCGCAGTAGGGACTCTGTATGGGGGCTCCCACCCCACATTTCCCTTCCACACTGCCCTAGCAGAGGTTCTTTATGAGGGCTCTACCCCTGCAACAAGCTTCTGCCTGGACATCCAGGCATGTCCATACATCCTCTGAAATCTAGGCAGAGGTTCCCAAACCTCAATTTTTGACTTCTGTGCACCTGCAGGCTCAACACCATGTGGAAGCTGCCAAGGCTTCAGGCTTGCACCTTCTGAAGCCAGGCCTGAGCTGTACATTGGCCCTTTTTAGCCATGGCTGGCATGGCTGAGATGCAGGACACCAAGTCCCTAGGCTACACACAGCAGGGGGACCCTGGACCTGACCCATGAAACCATTTTTCCTCCTAGGTTTCTGGGCCTGTGATGGGAGAGCCTGCTGTAAAGGTCTCTGACATGCCCTGGAGACATTTTCCCCATTGTCTTGGTGATTAATAGTTGGCTCCTTATTACCTATGCAAATTTCTGCTGCCGGCTTGAATTTCTCCCTAGAAAATGGGTTTTTATTTTCTACTGCATCGTGAGTCTGCAAATTTTTCAAATTTGTATGCTCTGCTTCCTCTGAAACACTTTGCCATTTAGAAATTTCTTCTGCCAGATACCCTAATCATCTCTCTCAAGTTCAAAGTTCCACAGATCTCTAGGACAGGGGCAAAATGCCACTAGTCTCTTTGCATAGCAAGAGTGATCTTTACTCCAACTCTGAATAAGTTCCTCATCTCCATCAGAAACCACCTCCGCCTGAATTTTATTGTCCATATCACTATCAGCATTTTGGTCAAAACCATTCAATAAGTCTCTAGGAGGTTCCAAACTTTCCCATATTTTCCTATCTTCTGAGCCCTCCAAACTGTTCCAACTTCTGCCAGTTACCCAGTTCCAAAGTTATTTCCACAGTTTCAGCTGTCTTTACAGTAGTGCCCCACTCTCTGCATTACCAATTTTCTGTGTTAGTCCATTTTCATACTGCTATGAAGAAATACCCCAAACTGGGTAATTTATAAAGAAAAAGAGGTTTAATAGATTCACAGTTCCACATGGCTGGAGAGACATCACAATCATGGTGGAAGATGAAGGAGGAGTAAAAGCACGTCTTACATGGCGACAGGCAAGAGAGTGTGTGCAGGGAAACTCCCATTTATAAAACCATCACAGCTTGAGACTTATTTGCTATCACAAGAACAGCATGGGAAAAACCCTCCCCCATGATTCAATTACCTCCCACCAGGTACCGCTCATGATATGTGGGGATTATGGGAGCTATAATTCAAGATGAGATTTGAGTGGGGACATAACCAAACCATATCAGGGACCCATCTCAGAGGGTGACTTCTTTCAAGTCTCAGAGTGTATCTAAAAAGAAAATGCAGATTTTCATTATACTCTAGAATGTATCCATATTTTAATTTTAAAATGACATTTATTGAGGTATAATAAAGATACAATTCAATGTCCAGATTTTAAATGTTAGTCAGATGAGTTTTGACAGTTATATATATATACCTATGAAATCACCCAAAATAAAAATGACATTTTAAACTGCTTACCTGTCAAGTAAAATTGACATTCCAGAAAGATGTGAAATGGGCTGGGAACAATGGCTCTTGCCTGTAATCCCAGCACTTTGGGAGGCCGAGGTGGGCACATCATCTGAGGTCAGCAGTTCGAGACCAGCCTGGCCAACATGGTGAAACCCCATCTCTACTAAAATACAAAAATTATCTGGGTGTGGTGGCACGTGCCTGTAATCCCAGCTATTTGGGAGGTTGAGGTGGGAGGATCGCGTGAGCCAGGGAGGTAGATGTTGCAGTAAACCAAGATTGCACCACTGCACTCTAGCCTGGGTGACAGAGCGAGACCCTGTCTCAAAAAAAAAAAAAAAGATGTGAAATCATCTTTCCACTTTGAATAGTCCTTGACACAATGCCTCCTGTCCTTGTTGAAGTACAGACCCCACCCCCTTCCATCATGTATTATTTATATCAGTACCTTTTGTGACAGTCTCTGCCCCTGTTGCATCAGAGTCACTTGGAGAGCTTTTTCCAAATAGTTACTTGAGCCCTACCCCAGATCTCCTGAATCAGCATCTTAGGACAAGTCAGGCACCTATATTTTTTAAAAGCTGCTACCTGATTTTGCTTTGCAGCCCGGAGTTGAGAACCCTAGCTCTGTATTCATGCCAGAAACATGAGTTACTAATTAAACATATGATTGCCTGTCACCAAAGTAATACTGTTGATTAATTTGGATTGACAGGTTCAAGGCTGATTTGACACTGACAGAATAAGCTGTATCGATGGTAGTCAGTTCACCGGGCCTACTTCTGTGTCAAAAGAAACACTGACAGAACCACTCAGTATGAAGTGCAATGAAAACTGAACTCTGAATTGGAACAAATACCTGGAATTCAGTTAACTGGTTTTGTAAAAGGTTAAATACTCAACTGGCTGGATTCTGCCATTTAACGAAAAGAAAAATCATTGGGATTGTTTAAACTTGCTTTCACCTTTACACCTTTCAGTTCAGGATGCAGTGTTCAATTGTTAACTTGGGCTTGATGATTCAGCAGAAAGAAGTGATTTGAGTTCTGGCCCCCTGGATTAACAGGGCCAAGGAGCAACTCCTTTGCAATCCAATTGTAATTACAGCCAGCTTGTCCAACCCTTGGCCCAGGACGGCTTTGAATGCGGCCCAACATGAATTCATAAACTTTCTTTATGAGATTTATGCACCGACCCTTTTTTTTTTTTAAGCTCATCAGCTATCATTCGTGTTAGTGTATTTTATGTGTGGCCCAAAAACAATTCTTCTTCTTCCAGTGTGGCCCAGGGAAGCCAAAAGATTGTATACCCCTGACAGGATCCCAGGATTATTTTGTAATTTTTCAGAGGCCCTCTGTGCATACTCTGTAAGCACTATCCACATTCTTTATTACTTTCATTGGCAATAGGTATAAAATTTTATTTGTTGGATATTTTACTGACATGTTACTTGTTTTTGCTTATTTACTGATTGGTGGGAGGAAGTCAAAGGAGGAATAAATCTAAGCTTTTTAAAAGAAAAGGCTAAAATACTCATAACATGCTCTCCAAAGAGCAGAGCTAGTCATCAAAGAATTTGCATACCAATTACTCTATTTATAGGTTCTGGATTTGAGATTATGAAAAAGAGCAAATTGGTGGTTTTCTTCTATCTGGGCCAAGGAGATATCCAGGCAACCAGGTAATTTAGTAAGAGTTGCAAATATAGTGCCTGGAGACAATTTATTCTCTAAAGATTGCAGCTTCTACAGGCAGTAACTCTTAAAGCCCCCAAATCGGGATAGTGCATTTTAATTTCAATATACTAACAAGGACACTAAAAATCCTTGTGATTATTTTAAAGCATAACACTAGCTGAACTTGTGATTAAGTATTCTCACAAACGTGTTATCAAAATGTGAAATGTTTACTTATCAAATGAGGAAATGCATCAAGGTCATTTGTGATACATTATAGAAGCTAAAAATGAAATTGCCTGACATAAGATAAAACTGAAACTGAATATCTTAAAAATAAAAAGGCAGAAACAACAAAAAAAGGAATCTATGTAGAACACTATTTTTTATAGCAATGCAAAAACTGTACAGCCGGAAATACGTTGTAGGAAATATGTCAACATAGCAAGTAAAATAATGTAATGAAAAGGTTCTTTGAATAAAGTGGGTTAAATTGATTTTCTTTGCTTCTCATTAAATCTGTGGACTTCAAAGTACCGAAGCTCAGCAACAGGCTTGAAACAAACCCAGTGAAAAGCAACTTTATTATTGAGCTGAGGATTGATATCAATAATAACTCATTAATAAAAAAGCTTGATAATAAAAATTCCCAGTGCCTGATGCCAGTTGACAGACACTGGGAGTTTTCCCCAGGTACCCTGTGACCTAGAGAAAGCTTGGATTCCTGCCTTTGGCTTGGGCTGGCAAGCCCTGTGCCTTTACTCTACATTTTAATGCCAGGGAGACCTGGGACTGGAGCAGAGAGTGCTGTGGGAAGAAAACAGAAGGTATGTTGTTCCCTTGTTTTAGCTTTGTGTTCATCCATTATGGGTTTTGGGTTTTTTTTTTTGTTTTTTTTTTAAGAACATTTGAGATAGTTTGACAGCAGCAGTCATTACATCACTGACGAGGACGTTTACTTGTGTAAAATGCACCAGGAAATAGTGACAACTGTATGTTGTGCTATGAGGATGTAAGAGATTTATCTCAAATGGCTTAGAAATGAAAATATAGCTCAGAGCGGTGGCTCACACCTGTAATCCCAACACTTTGGGAGGCCGAGGCAGGCGGATCACGAGGTCAGTAGATTGACACCATTCTGGCCAACATGGTGAAACCCCGTCTCTACTAAAAATACAAAAATTAGTTGTGCGTGGTGATGTGCGCCTGTAATCCCAGCTACTGGGGAGGCTGAGGCAGGAGAATCACTTGAACTCAGGAGTTGGAGGTTGCAGTGAGCTGAGATTGCACCACTGCACTCCAGCCTGGCAACAGAGCAAGACTCCGTCTCAAAAAAAAAAAAAAAAAAGAAATCATAGTATTTCTCTGTGTGATGGAATTCCATACTTGGGGGAGTGTCCCACAGGGTAGGCGAGCAGCTATCACCCATGTAATATGGTACTAGTGTTGAAATATTTTCTGTTTTCACTTGCTTCTTCTGCCATTAGCATTCATTACAGCCCTTTCCTTTAACTTTTTAATTTGTACTGTATTGCTTTGTTTTGATAATAATCTATTCTCCATGTCAGCAAAACAAAGATTTATCTCCGGGGAAGAATCTCTGAGTGATTCGCAAGGTTTGGGGGTTGAACTGGGGACGTCTTCATGATGAACTTAAGCCCTTAAACTTCTTTTTACATCATAACCTTTGAGTTCTTCTTTGGAGCATAGCTGTGATATATTCTTTTCACTTCAAAAAAATACATTTAACATTTATGACATCTTTCAGACACATGAATAGGATCAGAGATTAATATACACCCATGTACCCAGCCCCTGGCTTAAGAAATACATCACAAATATAATGAAGCCCCCTGTGTGTCCCTTCCCCATTATACCTCCTTTCCTGTCCTGCAGAGGTAACCACTATCTTGAATTTGGTGTTTATAGTTCCCACATTATCCATTCTTTTTTTTTTTTTTTTTTTGAGACAGAGTCTCGCTCTGTCGCCCAGGCTGGAGTGCAGTGGCGTCATCTCGGCTCACTGCAAGCTCCGCCTCCCGGGTTCACGCCATTCTCCTGCCTCAGCCTCCCGAGTAGCTGGGACTACAGGCACCCGCCACCACACCCGGCTAATTTTTTTTGTATTTTTAGTAGAGACGGGGTTTCACTGTGTTATCCAGGATGGTCTCGATCTCCTGACCTCGTGATCCGCCCGTCTCGGCCTCCCAAAGTGCTGGGATTATAGGCGTGAGCCACCGCGCCCGGCCTATCCATTCTTTAGATGATGGATATTTGGTCTTTTTTAGTTTTTTTGGAAACAGTGTGCTCTGAAATTCTTGCATGTTTCCTTCTTCTGCACATGTGTGAGAGTTTCTACATATATATCGAGGTGGAGGTCATCATCATTTGATCTCCAAAGTATTGTACCAATTTATACTCCCAACGTCTGTGTATAAGAGCTACCCTTTCTCCATAGTCTCAACTGTGGAGCTTTAAAAATTTTTAAATGTGAAATGGCTTCTCGGTTCCATTTCTCTGACTACCAATGAGGTTAAGTTATATTTGTATATGTATATTGGCCATGCGTGTTTCTTTTTCTGTTAATTACCTGTTTAAATCTGTTGCGCATTTCCTTATTGGATTATCTTTTGCTTTTTGATTTGTAGATGTCCTTTACGTATTCTGAATGCTAATTATTTGTCTTTTAACTTTGTTAATAGTGATTTTAGAGGTATAAAGGGCTTTTTTATAGTCACATTTGACAATTGGTCTTCCTTATGTGTGTGTTTTTTTTTTTTTTTGGTAACTTGCTAAAGAAAACTTTTTCTAACCTGAGGTTATGAAGATTTTTTTCTATATCAAAAAGTGTAAAGTTTTGTTTTTTATATTTAAGTCTCTACCTGGAATTGATTTTTGTATGTTGAGAAGTAAGAATCCATATAATATGTCAATTAGATTTGCTGTGTAATTAACCACCCCAAAACTTAGTGGCTTAAAAGAACCACCATTTATTTAACATATATTCCTATGAGGCTGGGCTCAACTGGGCTCACTCGTGTATCTGTGGTCAGTTGCCAGTGAACTGAGTCACTCGGCCCCTGGAGGTTAGCTGGTTGTCTACTGGGATAGCGGGCATATTGCCAGTGAGCCACATAGCTCTACCACTCAGCAGGCTAGCTGGACTGCTTCATTCGATGGCAGCAGGTTGCAAAAGGGAATGAGCCTCATTGTGCAAGCCTCTATGTGCAGTGTTTGCTAACATCTCATTAGCCAAAGCAAGTTATGTGGCTGGGCTCAGACTCTGAGTTAAAGGCATTCGAGTTACATGATAATGGAACATGGATACAGAGAGGGGAGCAATTACTGGCCTTTTTTATAGTCAATTTACCATAACATGCAGTTGTCCAAGCACCATTCGTAATATCGTTCATTCTCATCCCAGTGATACATAATTTCCCCTCTGTGGAATGTCAAGCTCGCATATTTATGGTGTATTTCTATACTCTTTGTTCTTTTCCTGTCCTAACACCAATCCCACACTATCTTAATTTCTATATTTTTAAAATAAGTCTTGATATTGGTAGGGCAAGTAGTCCCTGGACTTCATTCTTTTGAAGCCATCTTGTTTATTGTATTAGTTTTAAGGAACTAGAAGGGATGGAAGAGGAACCTTTAGATTAAAAGAGATTTAAAAGATAGGGTATTTTTTAATGGATAAGACTAAACTACAGTGTCTAGGGATGCACATTGGGTGATGAAGCTATTTTAAAAAACAAAGAAGTGATGACTATAAAAGTCAGGGTTGTGGTTACTTGATCCCTCATGGGTAATGTTGTCAGATTTAGAAAAAAAAAAAAAAAAAACAGGACACCAAAACTCCCAGTTGAATTTGAACTTTAGATGAACAATGCATATTTTTTTTTTAGTGTAAGTATGTTCCAACATATTTATCTGAAAGTTAAATTTAACTGGGCCACCTGTATTTTACCTGGAAAAATCCTGATTTTATTCAAGGTGATAATGCAGTTTACATTGCCCAGCCTTCCTTGTAGCTAGGAGTGGTCATGTGTCCGCACATGGGCCAAAGCAATTTAAATATGAGTCACTGGGCAGGGCTTTTAGGAAAGCTGATGAAACTGGCAAGTACCTTCTGTACTCTTCCTCTGTACAACATGATAATTGGAGTTGTAGAAGTCATTTTGGAACCACAAGATGACTCTGAAGATGGAAGCTACATGCCAAGAAGTTAGGCCCAGAAAGAGAGGGATCCTGGGTCCTACATGACTCTTGCCTTTGTCAGGTTTTATTATCAGATTTTTATCACTTCATAAGAAAAAAATGCCTTCTTTTACTATATTCTTGCACACATTGAGTAGCATTAGGATTATTTTTTCCTTTATAGTTAGAAAGAATTCTTCTAGAAACTATTTGGGCCTGTTTTGAGGGTGGAGAATGGGAGGGAATGATTGTTTGATAACTATTTCTTCTATGCTTGTTGGCATGGTTTAGTGTTTTCTTTTATCTGAAGTTTTGGTAAAAATATATTTTTCAGTCCCAGCTACTCTGGAGGCTGAGGCACAAGGATTGCTTGAACCCAGGAGGCAGAGGTTGCAATGAGCTGAGATTGCACCACTGCACTCCAGCCTGGGTGATGGAGTGAGACAGTTTCAAAAAAAAGAAAAAAAGAAAAGAAAAAACAAATAATGTATTTTTTTCTAGGAAACTACTCATCTAAATTTTCAAGCTTATCAATATAGGATTGAATGAGATGATTATTCTTTTTAAAAAAAATTTCTTCTGCATTTATAGATTTCTCTATTATATTTGTTTTGTATATTTGTTTCTCTTTTTTTCTTAATTAGATTAGCTGATCATTTGTCTTTACCTTTTTTTTTTCTCTAAACAACAACTCCTTGGACATACTTATTCATTCTCTCATTTTTCTGTTTTCTAATTTAATTTCCACTCATTTTTATTTCCTTCCTTTTGCTTTCTTGAGCATGCCATTACTTTTTTCCTCACTGTTACTACCTTTTGTTAGTTTTACAATTTCTACATTGCCAGAGTTAATAACATTTGCACTGTGTTCTATAAATATAATCCTCATGTTTATTTTATATTCAAGGCTCTTGCCAGTTTTTCCATTCACCTCTTAGTTGGCTGAAGATTACCCTCTATGCATTTTTTCAAAGAAGGCTGATGAGACCGATGAGAATAATATTCCCTGAGTTCTTACATTTTCATACCTATTATCTAGTTTTTTTCTTTACTTCAATCATAGGTTGGCATAATATATAATTTCTGGCTTATATTTTATTTTCTGGAAGGATTCTATAGGCTTTTACTGGCATTGTTGTTATTGTAGTAAAGTCTGAGGACAGCCTGATTATTTTGCCCCTAATAAATGCTCTTGATCTTTTTATTTAGCTTCCCAAATGATTCTTACTTTATCTTTGAAGATCAAGAATTTTACTAGGCTATCTGCTGATGTTGATGTTCTGTTCCTTTCTTTCTTGAGTTCTGCTATCTCTTTTCAAGCTATAAATTGAAATATGCTTTTATTTCTGTTGAGTTTTCTTCAATTACATCTTTAAATTTTTTCCTTCATTATATGTTGTCTATTGTTATATAAAAATTTATCCTACAACATATTTAGCAGCTTAAAACAAGACCCATTTATTATGTCAAAATCTCTATGTGTCAGGAGTCTGAGCATAGTTTTACTGGATCCTCTGGTCAGCATCTCACAAGGCTACAGTGAAGTTGTCAGCTGGCCTCATGGTCTCATCTGAGGCTGAGTTTTCTTCCAAATTTGACTGATTGTTGAAAGAATGAATTTCCTTGCAGTTGTAGTATTCATGGTGGCTTGCTTCTTCAAGGTCAGCCGGGGAGAGAGTGTGTCTGAAATCTGGGAGCACCCCAGTTCTTTTTTTAAAGACCTGATTAAGTCAGACCCACCAGGATAATCTCTTTTGATTAACTAGATTAACTGGCTTGGGATTTTAACTACATATGTGAAAGCCCTTCACCTTTGTCATATTCTATTGGCTAGAAACAGAGCACAATTTCCACCTGCACTCAAGAAAAGAGGATTATACAAGGAGTCACCTTAGGGTGTGTCCACCACACATTATTTCTTTTTCTTTTATGCATTTTCCAATTATGCTTATGATGGATCTCGTTCACTGTTCTCCCTGTCTATCATTTTCTTGGACTCCTTTTCAATTCTGTATTTCCATTCATGTTGCTTATTTATTTACAGCATCATCTGATTTCTTCTGCTGCTTCTATCTTTGCCATAATTTCCTGATGTTTTAATTTTTTCTTCTGCTTCTTTCCTGAGCCCTGCCAGATAATATTTCATCTGTCTCCCAGCTTTCTAGTCCCCACTCCCTTCTCCCTTCTCTCTTCTTCCCTCTTCCCCCTCCTCACCTTCTCCTCTTCTCCTCTTTTCCTCCCCTTCTCCCCTTTTTCCCTTTCATCTTTTAATTCTCTTGGTCTATTTTGTGCTTTTATTTAATATAGACAGTTTTTTTCACTCGTGGCAGAATGTTTTGTCACAGTTTTTATTTGTGTTGTGGCAATTTTCTGGGGTATAACCTTTGTTATAGTATCTTTCAAAAGATCTTGAGCTTTTTATTTACTCATTTTTGAGTGAGTTTTTCCTCTACTGTTTATTTGTAGGAGGTTTATGTGTGAACAAGGCCATTCTGGTTCACAGTTATTTTTTCTTAGCACATTGAAGATTTTGTTTTCTTACTTCTATTGTTACTCTTGAAAAGTCTGCTGTTTTCAAATCACCATATCTTTGAAGGCAATCTCTCTTCCCTCTGGTTGCGTCTAAGATTTTTTTCTTCTTGAAATATTTGGTGTTCTCGTTTCTTTATGTTGTGTCTAGATTTCTTTTTGGTTGTCTTCAATCTATGGATTTCTGTATTTTATTGTTAAAATTCTCACCTATTATACCTTCAAACATGTGTAATGTGTCATGTGTCATTTTATGTATTTTCTCCCTCTCTTTTTTTTTTTTTTTTTTTAAGTCAAGGTCTTGCTCTGTCGCCCAAGCTGGAGTACAGAGGCACAGCCGTAGCCCACTGCAGCCTTGAACTCCTGGGCTCAAGCAATCCTACCACCTCAGCCTCTTGAGATGCTGGGACCACAGGTGTACGCCACCATGCCCAGCTAATACTTTTTTACTTTTTGTAGAGATTATATTGCCCAGGCTGGTCTTGAACTCCTGGCCTCAAGTGATCCTCTCATCTTGACCTCCAAAGTGTTGGGATTACAGGCATGAGCCATTGCACCCAGCCTCTATTTTCCCCTTCTGAAATTCCAGTGAGAAATATCATGGAACATCATGTATGTCTTCCATGTCTCATCTTCTTTTTTTCCCTTTTGTCATCTCTGTGGTACATTCTAATCAAATTTTTTGATGATTCTAACTCCCATGCCACAAAATGTCTCCATGTGGTTTTATTTGACAATATCTTTTTTTTTTTTTTTTTGACACAGAGTCTCTCTCTATTACCCAGGCTACAGTGTAGTGGTGTGATCTCAGCTCACTGCCACCTCCGCCTCTGAGCTCAAGCAATCACCCTACCTTAGCCACCCAAGTAGCTGGGACTACAGGCATGCACCTCCACACACAGCTAATTTTTGTATTTTTTGTAGAGATGGGGTTTTGCCATGTTGCCCATGCTGGCCTCCAACTCCTTGGCTCAAGTTATCTTCCTGCCTTGGCCTTCCAAAGTGCTGGGATTATAGGCATGAGCCACCACTCCCAGCCAACAATATCTTATTCTTTTACCTGTTTTAGAGTCCTATGAGTACTTCTTTAATCATCTTCAGTGTACTTATTTGACAATTTGCACTAGTAATCCTTCCATCTGAAGTTGTTGGGGGCCTGATTTTGCTGTATTCTTTAACTTTCTTGCATAATATTTGCTTCCTTGTGTGTTTTGTAATTTTGAATTTTGAGCTCTTGTTTACCTTGTTCTTCAACCCAGGACACTCAATCTTCAAGAAGAGAGTATGTGGATAGGCTTTTCCAGGCATCTTAGGACTGATAACATCTCAAAATCACTTTGTGCTCATTTCTTGGCATAGAGTTACCTGGGTCATGTATGTTGTGAGTTTTTGAATCATGAACCCACATAAGGAAAACCTTTGATTATGTTGGTTATGACTTTCAAGGAGTATTTTTTTCCCCTGCTCAGAGCCCAAGATGAGATATACAAGTTTCTACGTCAGATAGTTACTTTGGCAGGCAGGCAGATATTTGTTTGTTTTTGTCCATCCTTTCAATAAAGGAATCATTCCTTAAGGTTCCTAGCTATATGCACAGATCTCACTCCAACCTCGACATCTTGTCTTTCTGTCCTTCATGGTCTTTAAAATCTAAACCGCTTGGATATCAAGATTGGGACATGTTCCAGTATAACCTCACCACTCCAGTTTTCAGTTACTTGTTTTTATTTTTTATTTTTTAAATGCTTTTTTTTAAAGAGAAGTTTTATGCTCACAATAAAATTGAGCAGAAAGTACAGAAAGTTTACATATACTCCCTGTCCTGATACATGCATAGCCTTCCCTGTTATCAATATCCCAGACTAGAATAGTATGTTTGTTATAATCAATGAACCTGCATTGACACATTATTATAACATGAAGTCCAGAGTTTACATTAGGATTCACTTCTTTCTCCCTTAACCCCTGGCAACCACTGATCATTTTACCATCTCTGCAATTTTGCTTTTTCCACCACTGGAAATGTTACATATTGGAATCATACAGTATGTAGCCTTTTCAGATTGGTTTCTTTCCTTTAGTAATATACATCTAAGGTTCCTCCATATCTTTTCATGGCTTGATAGCTCATTTCTTTTTAGCACCGAATAATATTCCATTGTCTGAATGTACCACACTTTATTAATCCATTCACCTACTGAAGAATATCTTGATTGCTTCCAAGTTTTGGTAACTATTAAAAAAACTGCTATAAACACTCCTGTGCAGTTTTTTTGGAGACATAAGTTTTCTACTCTTTTGGGTAAATACAAAGAAGACGATTGCTGAATCATATGATAAGAGTATGCTTCATTTTGTAAGAAAATGCCAAGCTGTCTTCCAAAGTGGTTGTATCATTTTGTGTTCCCATCAACAATGAATCAGACTTCCTGTTGCTCTACATTCTCAACAGCATTTAGTCTTTTTAAAAACTGTTTTGGGCCAGGCGCGGTGGCTCACACCTGTAATCCCAGCAATTTTGGAAGGCCGAGGCAGGCAGATCACCTGAGGTCAGGAGTTCAAGACAAGCCTGACCAACATAGAGAAACCCTGTCTCTACTAAAAATACAGAAATTAGCCGGGCGTGGTGGCAGATGCCTGTAATCCCAGCTACTCAGGTGGCTGAGGCAGGAGAATTGCTTGAACCTGGGAGGTGGAGGTTGCAGTGAGCCAAGATCGCACCATTGTACTCCAGCCTAGGGGACAAGAGCAAGACTTCATCTTAAAAAAAAAAAAAAAAAAAAAGTTGTGATTTTTCCTTCCACCAAACTAAGCATTTAGTCTTGTCAGTGTTTTGGATTTTGACTATTCTAATAGGTGCACAGTGGTATCTTAATTTTTTTAATTTGCAATTCCCTTATGACATATGATGCTGAGCATCTTTTCATAAATTTATTGCCATTTGTATATCTTCCTTGGTGAGATGTCTGTTCAGATCTTTTGCTTATTTTATTTTATTTATGTATTTTTTTTTTGAGTCTCACTCTGTCACCCAGGCTGGAGTGCAGTGGTGGAATCTCAGCTCACTGCAACCTCCTCCTCCTGGGTTCAAGCGATTCTCCTGCCTCAGCCACCCGAGTAGCTGGGACTACAGGCACGAGCCACCACATCCACCTAATTTTTTGTATTTTTAGTAGAGACAGGGTTTCACTATGTTGGCTAGGATGGTCTCGACCTCTTGACCTCGCGATCTGCCTGCCTTGGCCTCCCAAAGTGCTGGGATTACAGGCGTGAGCCACCATGCCCGGTCTTTTGCCTATTTTTTAATCAAGTTGTTTACTTTCTTATTGTTGAGTTTTGAGAGTTCTTTGATATTTTGGATAACATTCCTTTATCTGATAAATCTTTTGCAAATATTTTCTCTCAGTCTGTAGCTTATCTTCTTCTTTTCTTGATAGTTTCATTTGCAGATCAAAAGTTTTACATTTAGTGAAGTCCAGTGTATCAATTCTTTCTTTTTTGCCCAACGCAAGGTCATCTAGCTGTTCTCCTATGTTATCTTCTAAGAGTTTTATAGTTTTGTACTTTACATTTAGATCTATGATCTGTTTTGAGTTACTTCTTGTGAAGGGTATAAGATCTTTATCTAGATTTATTTTTTACATGTGGGTGTCCATTTTTTCCAGCACCATTTGTTGAAAAGACTGTCTTTGCTCCATCACATTGCCTTTGTCAAAGATGAGTTAACTATAGCCTGGTGTGCAGTGGTGCACACTTGTAGTCCCAGCTGCTCAGTAGAGTTCAATAGTTTTCTTTAGGAGGCTGAGGTGGAAGAATCGCTTGAGCCTAGGAATTTGAGTCCAGCCTAGGCAACATAGCAAGACCTCATTTGTAAAATAAATAAATAAATAAGACCAGTTGACTGTATTTATGTGGGTCTATTTCTAGATTCTCTATTCTGTTCCATCTATTTGTCTGTTCTTTGGCCAATTGATAAAATATCATGTTGTCTTGATTACCACAGTTTTATAATGTCTTGAAGTTGGTAGTGTGAGTGTTCTGACTTCATTCTTCTTCAATATTGTATTGGCCATTCTTGGTCTTTTACCTCTCCATATGCAATTTATTTTTATGTATTTATTTAGAGACAGGTCTCGCTCTGTCATCCAGGCTGGAATGCAGTGGCGTGATCATAGCTCACTATAACCTTGAACTCCTGGGATCAAGTGATCCTCCCACTTCCATCTGCTGAATAGTCAGGACTACAGGCACACACCGCCTTGCCCAGCTAACTTAATTTTTTTTTAATTTTGTAGAGAATGGGGTCTCTCTATTTTGCCCAGGCTGGTGGTCTCAAACTCCTGGCCTCAAATGATCCTCCTGCCTTGGCCTCTTAAAGTGCTGAGCTTACAGGCATAAGCCACTGCTCCATATACAGTTTAGAATGAGTTTGTTGATACCTACAAAATAACTTGTTGGGATTTCAGTTGGGATTGTGTTGAATCTATAGATCAAGTTGTTGGCAAGAACTGACATCTTAACAATATTGAGTCTCTGCATTTATTTAGTGCTGCTTTGATTTTTTTCAACAGAGTTTTGTAGTTTTTTCATGCAGACCGTATACGTTTTTAAAAGATTTATACCTAAATATTTCATATGTAGGGTACAAATATAAATAGTATTATGGTTTTAAAAATTTTTTTTTTATTTTTTTGAGTCTCGCTCTGTCGCCCAGGCTAGAGTGCAGTGGTGCGAACTCGGCTCACTGCAAGCTCCACCTCCCAGGTTCACACCATTGTCCTGCCTCAGCCTCCCGAGTAGCTGGGACTACAGACGCCTGCCACCACACCCGGCTAATGTTTTGTATTTTTCGTAGAGATGGGGTTTCACCGTGTTAGCCAGGATGGTCTCAATCTCCTGACCTCGTGATCCACCTGCCTTGGCCTCCCAAAGTGCTGGGATTACAGATGTGAGCCACTGCGCCCGGCCAATAGTATTATGTTTTAAACCTAAAAGTCCACTGTTATTTGCTGATATATGAGAAATAAATTGATGTTTGCATATGAACCTTGTATCCTACAACATTGGTATAATAACTTATTAGTTCCAGATATTTTTAATTAATTCATTCCAATTTTCTACATCGATGACAATTTCATCTGTGAACAAAGGCAGTTTTATTTCCTCTTTCCCAGTCTGTGTATCTTTTCTTTGCTTTTTGCATTAGCTAGGACTTACAGTATGATGTTGAAAAGCAGTGGTGAGAAGGGACATCATTACCTTGTTCATGATCTTTGTATAAAGCCTCTAGTTTCTCACCACTAACTGTGATGTTAGCTGTAGGTGGTTTTTTAAATCAAGTTGAGGAAGTTCCCCTCTATTCGTAGTTTACTGAGAGTTATTATCATTCCAAATGGGTATTGTACTTTGTCAAATACATCTATTTGACATCTATTTTTCTGCGTCTATTGATATAATCATGTGATTTTTCTTTTCTTTTTTTGAGACAGGGTCTCACTCTGTTGCACCAGCTGGAGTGCA
Organism: Pongo pygmaeus; assembly: GCF_028885625.2. Taxonomy (NCBI): domain Eukaryota; kingdom Metazoa; phylum Chordata; class Mammalia; order Primates; family Hominidae; genus Pongo; species Pongo pygmaeus. The sequence continues at coordinate 138,347,060 of NC_085930.1, read as the reverse complement.
GTGGTACAAATACAGCTCACTGCAGCCTCCACCTCCTGAGCCATGTGATCTTTCTTATTTAGCCTGTTAATGTGATAGATTACATAGATTGATTTTCAAATATTGAACCAACCTTTCATACCTGAGATAAATCTCACTTAGTCATGGTGTATAATTTCTTCTATGGATTATTAGATTCAATTTGCTAATATTTGTTGGTGTAAAAGTCATTGTGGTTTTTGCCTATGAAAGTAATGGCAAATGACTTTTGCACCAACCTAAGGATTTTGCTAAGGATTATTGCATCTATATTTATGAGAGATATTACTCTGTAGTTGTATTAGTCAGAATTCTCTAGGGAGATACTGGGAGAACCCACCCCCAATATTTCAATGTAGGTTCTATTTTCCATAAGTGTCGGCTGGCTGAGAAATAAAGAGAGACAGTACAAAGAGAGGAATTTTACAGCTGGGCCACCAGAGGTGACATCACGTATCAGTAGGACCATGATGCCTGCCTGAGTCTCAGACCAGCAAGTTTTTATTAAGGGTTTCAAAAGGGGAGGGGGTGTAAGAACAGAGAGTAGATACAAAGATCACATGCTTCAAAGGGCAAAAAGCAGAACCACTGATAAGGGTCTAACAAAGATCACATGCTTCTGAGGGAACAGGGCAAAGGGCAAAAGCAGAACCACTGATAAGGGTCCAACAAAGATCACAGGGCAAAGGGCAAAAGCAGAACCACTGATAATGGTCTATGTTCAGCGGTGCACGTATTGTCTTGATAAACATCTTAAACAACAGAAAACAGGGTTCAAGACCAGAGAACCAGTCTGACCACAAATTTACCAGGGCTGAGTTTTCCCAACCCTAGTAAGCCTGAGGGTTCTGCAGGAGACCAGGGCTTATCTCAGTCCTTATCTCAATTGCACAAGACAGACATTCCCAGAATGGCTGTTTATAGACCTCCCCCCAGGAACACATTCCTTTCCCATGGTATTAATATTAATATTCCTTGCTAGAAAAAGAATTTAACAATATGTTTCCTACTTGCACGTCCATTTATAGGCTCTCTGCAAGAAGAAAAATATGGCTCTTTTAGCCCAACCCCACAGGCAGTCAGACCTTATGGTTGTCTTCCCTTGTTCCATAAAAATTGCTATTATTCTGTTCTTTTTCAAGGTGCACTGATTTCATATTTTTCAACCACACATGTTTTACAATCTGTACAGTTAGCACAATTATCACAGTGGTCCTGAGGTGACGTACATCTTCAGCTTATGAAGATAACAGGATTAAGAGATTAAAGACAGGCATAAGAAATTATAAAAGTGTTATTTGAGAACTGATAAATGTCCATATTAAGATGAAATATTCACAATTTATGTTCCTCTGCCACAGCTCCAGCTGGTCCCTCCGTTCAGGGTCCCTGACTTCCCATAACAGGGAGACAGTGCCAATAGGATATATATAGAGAGAGATATACGAAAGAGATTTATTAGAGGAATTGGCTCACACAATTATGGAGGCTGAAAAGTCCAATAACAGGCCATCTGCAAGCTGGAGACCCTGGAATGTCAATGGCATAACTCAGTCCAAGGCCGAAGGCCTGAGAACCCAGGGGGCTGCTGGTGCAAGTCCTGGAGTCCACAGGCCAGGGAGTTCTAACACGCAAGGGCAGGAGAGGAAGGGTATATCCCAGCTCCTGCAGATAAATCAACACACTTGCTTTTTCTGTTTTTGTTCTCTCTTGTCTCTTGGCTTATTAGATGGTGCCTGCCCACACTGTGAGGGTGGCTCATCTTTACCTAGTCCCCTTAGACTCACACACTCATCTCCTCATGCTGATCACAAGCACATCCAAAAGTAACGTTTTACCAGGTTTCTACAGTGTTCCTTAATCCATTCAAGTTGACACCTAAAATTAATCCTCACAGTAGATTTCTTTTCTTGTAATATCTTTGTCTGTTTCAGTATTGGGGTAATTCTGCCCTCATGGAATGAGTTAAGAAGTATTCCCTCTGTTTCTGTCTTCTGGAAGAGATAGTAGAGAATTGGTATAATTTATTTCTGAATGTTTGGTAGAATTCACCAGTGAACCCACCTGGACTTGGTGATCTCTGTTTTAAAAGATCATGAATTATTGATTCAATTTCTCTAATACATGTAGGCCTCTTCAGATTGTCTGTTTTTCTTGTGTGAGTTTTAGCAAATTCTGTCTTTTAAGGAATTGGTTATTATTTTCTTTTTTTTCCTTTGAGATGGAGTTTCGCTCTTGTTGCCCAGGCTGGGATGCAATGGTGCGATCTTGGCTCACTGCAACCTCTGCCTCCCTGGTTCAAGCAATTCTTCTGCCTCAGCCTCCGAAGTAGCTGGAATTCAGGTGCCCACCACCATGCCTGACTAATTTTTGTATTTTTAGTAGAGATGGGGTTTCACTATGTTGGCCAGGCTGGTCTCAAACTCCTGACCTCAGGTGATCCACCCACCTCAGCCTCCCAAAGTGCTGGGATTACAGGTGTGAGTCACTGTGCCCGGACATCAATTTCTTAAATTGACATCTAGGTTATCAAATTTTGGGGCATAAAGTTGTTTATAATATTCCTTTATTATTCTTTCGGTGTCCATGGGATCTGTAATTATATGCCCTCTTTCATTGCTCATGTCAGTAATATGTGTCTTCTCTATTTTTTTTTTCTTAGCCTGGCTAGAGGCTTATTGATTTTTCTTGATCTTTTCAAAGAACCAGAATTTAGTTTCATTTTTCTCTATTGATCTCCTGCTTTACATTTCATTGATTTCTACTCTAGTGTTTATTATTTCTTTCATTCTTCTTACTTTGGAATTAAATTGCTCTTCTTTTTCTAGTTTCTTGAAGTAAAACTTTAGACTACTGATCTTATGTCTTAACTCTTTTGTACATTTCTCTTGAGATTTCTTTTCTGACCCATTTGTTATTTAAAACTGTGCAGTTTTATTTCCAAGTATTTTGGGTATTTCTTGCTAAATTTATGTTATTGATTTTTAGTTTAATTCTACTGTGGTCTGAGAGCAGACATTGTATTATTTCTACTCTTTTAAATCTGTTAAGGTGTGTTTTATGGCTCATGGTGTGTTTTGTCGTGGTAAATGTTCCATGTGAGTTTGAGAAGAATCTGTACTTTGCTGTTATTAGATGAAGTAGTCTATAGGTGTCCCTTGTATACAGTTGATTGATGGTGCTACTGAATTCAACTGTGTCCTTACTGATTTTCTGTGTTCTGGATTTTATCCATTACTGATAGAGGGGTGTTGAAGTTTACAGTTATAATAGTGGATACATCTGTTTCTCTTTGCAGTTCTGTCCATTTTTGCCTCATGTATTTTGATGCTCCGTTGTTGGCACATGCACATTAAGGATTTTTATTTCATGTTGAATTGACCCCTTTATCATTTTGTGACCCACTTTTTAATCCTGATAACTTTCCTTGGTCTAAAGTCAGCTCTGTCTGAAATTTGTATAGCTATTCCTGCTTTCTCTTGATGACTATGTTAGTCTGTTTTCATGCTGTTAATAAAGACATACCTGAGACTGGGTAATTTATAAAGGAAAGAGGTTTAATGGACTCACAGTTCCACATGGCTGGGGAGGCTTCACAATCATGGCAGAAGGCAAATGAGGAGCAAAGGCGTGTCTTACATGGTAGCAGGCAAGAGAGTTTGTGCAGAGGAGCTTCCATTTATAAAACCATCAGATTTCATGAGACTTATTCACTACCATGAGAACAGTATGTGGGAAACCACCTGCATGATTCAATTATCTCCACCTGGCTCCACCTTTGATACGTGGGGATTACTACAATTCAAGGTGAGATTTGGGTGGGGACACAGCCAAACCATATTGGTTACTATTAGGATGGTATATCCATCCATTTACTACACAATCTATGTGTGTCTTTATAAAGTGGGTTTCTTGTAGACAACATATAGTTGAGTCATGTTTTTTTATCTACTGTAACAATCTCTTGTTTTGAATTGATATATTTATACCATTGACTTTTAAATTGATTATTGATATAGTTGGATTATTATCTACCATATTTGTTACTTTTTTCTACTTGCTGCCTTTGTTCGTTGTTCCTGTTTTTGTCTTCCACTCTTCTGAGTTTTGGTGTTTTCATTGAACATTTTATGAGATTTTGTCACATGATTTTGTCTGAAAGATCTTATTTCTCTGCTTTTGAAGGTTAATTTTGTAGGATGTTTATATGGTTTGGCTCTGTGGTCCCACCCAAATCTCATGTTGAATTGTGTGGCCTGGTGGGAGGTGATTGGATCATGTGGATGGTTTCTAACAGTTTAGCACTATCCCTCTAGTGTTGTGTCATGATAGAGTTCTCATGAGATCTGGTTGTTTAAAAGTGTGTAGCACTTCCCACTTAGCTCTCTCTGTCTTCTGCCACCATGTGAAGATGTGCTTGCTTCCCCTTTGCCCTTCTGTCATGATTCTAAGTTTCCTGAGGCCTCCCAGCCATGCTTCTTATGCAGCCTGTGGAACTGTGAGTCAATTAAACCTCTTTTCTTCATAAATTACCCAGCTTCAGGTAGTTCTTTATAGCAGTGTGAGAATGGACTAATACAGACACACAATGCTAGGCTGGTACTTTTTTCCTCTCAACACTTTAAATATTTCACATCACTGTCTTATTGTTTACATGATTTCTGAGAAGTCAGATATCTATCTTATCTTTGCTCCTCTATTGATAAGATGTTTTATCCCTCTGGCTTCTTTCAGGATTTTTTTCTTTATCTTTGCTTTTCTGCAATTTGAATATGATTTGCCTACATGTAGATTTTTTTATTTTTTATTTTCATTTTTGGCAGTTAACCTGATTGGTGTTCTCTGAGCTTCCTGGGTCTGTGGTTTAGCATCTGATATTAATCTGGGGAAATTCTCAGTCATTATTGCCTCAGATATTGCTTCTATTCTTTCTCCTTCTGGTATTCCCATTGTACATATTTATAACTTTTGTAGTTCCACTGTTTGATTTTTTTCTTTTTTTCAGTCTTTTTTCTCTTTGCTTTTCAGTTTTGGGCATTTCTATTGTCATATTCTCAGGCTCAGGGATTCCTTCCTCAGCCATGTCCAATCTGCTAATGAATCCATTAAAGTGATCCTTCATTTCTGTTAATGTTTTTTAATCTCGAGCATTTCTTTTTTGATTCTTTCTTAGAATTTCCATCTCCCTGCTTAGATTACCCATCTGTTTTTGCATGTTGTCTGTTGTTTTTTTTTCAGTAGAGCCTTTGTCATATTCATCATATTTATTTTAAATTGCTAGTCTGATAATTACAACATCCCTGCCATATCTGACTCTGGTTCTTCCGGGAGGTTTTTTTGAGACAAAGTCTCCCTCTGTCACCCAGGCTGGAGTGCAGTGGTGTGATAACAGCTCACTGCAACCTCCGCCTCCTGGGTTCCAGCATTTCTCGTGCCTCAGCCTCCCAAGTAGCTGGGACTATAGGCGTGTGCCACCATGCCTGGCCAATTTTTGTATTTTTAGTAAAGACAGGGTTTCACCATGTTGGCCAGGCTGGTCTTGAACTCCTGGCCTTAAGCTCCTTGGCCTCCCTAAGTGCTGGGATTACAGACATGAGCCACCACACCTGGCCTGACTCTGGTTCTGATGCCTGCTCTGTTTTGAAACTCAATTTTTTACCTTTTAGTATACCTTGTAATTTTTTGTTGGAAGTTGGACTTGATGTGCTAAGTAAAGGAACTGCAGTAAAAAGGCATTTAAATGAAATGTGGTAGGAGGGAATGTGTTCTATTGTCTTATAATTAGGCCTCAATCTTTAGGGAGCCTGTGTTTATGGACTGTGAGCTTTACAAGTGCTTCTCAGCCCCCAACACCACTCAGGCTGGACAGAATGGGGCTAGAGTTGGGTATTTCCCTTCCCCCAGGTCAGTTAAGCTTTGATAAAACCCCAATAGGTAAAAATAGTTTCTCTGGAGGAGAGGGCCGCTAAAGACCAGAATGCTTTGTTTCCTTTCCCTGTTCCTCTGGCAGAAGCATGGGAGGATTTTTTTCTCCAGTCTTCATGGTGAGAACCTGGTAGAGCTCCTAGAGGTAAAACTTACAAAAGTGCGGGTGCCTCCATCTAAGACTGGGCCCCTCTGGAGTTGTTTTTTTTGTTTGTTTGTTTTGTTTTGTTTTTTTCTGTTTGTTTTGAGACGGAGTCTCGCTCTCATGCCAGGCTGGAGTGCAGTGGTGTGATCTCGGCTCACTACAATCTCCACCTCCCGGGTTCAAGCAATTCTGTCTCGGCCTCCCGAGTAGCTGGGACTACAGGCGCCCGCCACCACACCCAGATAATTTTTGTATTTTTAGTAGAGACAGGGATTCACCATGTTGGCCAGGATGGTCTCGATCTCTTGACCTCATGATCTGCCTGCCTCAGCCTCCCAGAGTGCTGGGATTACAGGCGTGAGTCACCGCGCTTGGCCCCCTCTGGAGTTTTGGCCCCCTCTGACTCATCTACACTGAGCCTCCAGCAATTCATCAGTTAACATTTTAGGTTTTCCTACCCCAGTATTCGTTCCCATGGAGGTTCTGCTTGTGGGTTTGTGCTGTGGTAAGTTGTGACTGAATGCACTTGTGTGTTTCTGTAATACTGGGGACAGCAGTTTGCCCTGTGACATCAATTCCCTGATGTATCTAGGAAGAGTTGTTGGTTTTCAGCTTGTTTAGTGTTCCACTTGTTAGGATGGAGTGGCGACTTCCAAGCTCCTTACAGGCTGGACTGAAAACCTGAAGTCAGCCATTTATTTATTTATTTTTCCTTATGGTTTTCATTTATTAGAAAAACGGTGTAACATTGAAGAAGACATTTTAAATCCTCATAAAATAACCTTCATATTTTCATTTGTTCACATTGATTTTCAATCTTTGTTTACATGCATACAATTTTAACTTAGCTATTATCGCAGTACATATATAAAATTTTTCATTAAGTGTTTGTTTAGCACACCTTAAGCATATTTTATTTTCAGAATCTTCACAATTATCTTTTAAATTTTTGTTTAGTATTCCACCTGACTGATATTCATTCATTTTCCTAATTTTCTTCCTATTGGATATTGTTTGTTTCTAGCTGTCATCTATTGGGATTCATTCTTCAGTTTCAGCTAGCCTCAACTTATTAAACATAAGGCATTTTATGTTGGATTTTAACTTTGTTTTGGTAGAGATGGGGGTCTCACCATGTTGCCGACGCTGGAGTGCAGTCGTGTAGTTATGGCTCCCTGCAGTCTTGAACTCTTGGACTCAGGTGATCCTCCCACCTGAACCTCCCAAGTAGCTGGGACTACAGGTGTGTGCCACCATGTTCTGCTAACGTTTTTTAAATTTTTGTAGAGAGGGTCTCACTATGTTTTCCAGGCTGGACTTGAACTCCTAGCCTCAAGCAATCCTCCCACCTTGGCCTCCCAAAGTGCTAGGATTACAGATGTGAGCCACCATACCCAGCCACATCAGATGTTTTTATTGCAATTTATAGGGGAAGGAATTTAAGTTTAGTTATGTTAAATATAACAAGATTATGAAACAAGTAAGCATCAGAGCAGGATTTCAACTCAGATGTGCAGAAAATCAAAAGCCTGTATTCTTTACCTCCATGGTATGCCATTACTTCAGCAAATATCTTTTTTCCTTCTTTTGAATGACTTCCTAAGATAAAATCCCAGAAATACACTGTTTGTGACTCATAATACGAGTTTTCAAACTTGTTTATACTAGGAAGACATTGCTATTCTTTATCACTGTACTGGTTTATCCCTTAATTTTTTTCCAAAATTAATATTTTGAGTAGTACCAGTTTTAATTTTTTATTTTGTATATAAGTTCAAAGACTTCCAAAGTGTTTGTTAATGATTTATTTTCTTGTTAAAATCTGTTCTTGTTCATTGCCTGTTTATAAGTGTTGTCTTGATGTTTATATTTTGCATGTAAATTTTAATTTGTCAATCTCTTTCTTCTTTTATTTTAACTGTTCCAAATTTTAGAAAGTTGTTTCAAGTATCTGATACCTAATTCTAATTTATGCTAGTTTTTCTAACATTTGACATTCAACTCCTGATTGAGTTTATTTTTGTGTATGGCCTAAGATGCTATTATTCCTGTTGTTATTCAGCCATCCCAGTGTCATATTCAATCAACCTCCCCCCACCACCACTATTTTGAGTGTGGTTGCATTAAAAAGCATGTGGGCTTTTGGTCAGAATAGATTTGGGTGAAATCCTGGCTATGGGTAGCAGTCTCCTTCTACTTTAAGAGTAACTTCTTTACAAAAGGAGCTGGAAGATCCTCTGCTTTGCCTCTAATGCTGAGGAATATTGCATCTACAACTATCATGGAAGACGCTGAAACCTCCAGTACCCAACCCTGTACTCCCAACACCCTCAGGGAGCCCCAGCTCTGGAGGACTCAGACACTCATGCCAGGTAAAGCTGTAGGACAGAGGCCAGGCATGGTGGCTCACAGCTGTAATCCCAGCACTTTAGGTGAGAGGATTGCTTGAGGCCTGGAGTTCAAGACTAGCTTGAGCCACATAGCAAGACCCCATCTCTATAAAAAATTAAAAAATTAGTCACACATTGTAGCATGCACCTGTAGTCCCAGCTACTTGAGAGGCTGTTGGGGAGGGATCACTTGAGCCTAGGAGTTTGAGGCTGCTGTGAGCTATGATCATGCCACTGTACTCCAGCCTGGGCAACAGAGCAAGACCCTGTCTCAAAAAAAAAAAAAAAAAAAAAAAAAAAAAAAAGAAAGAAAAGAAAAAGAAGCTATAGGACATAAGGGAGCTAGTCATATGTCTGTCCTACTAGGAGTCTAGATGGCACAGGGCAATGGCACTTGTGTTAGAACCAGAATGCAGCTATGGCTGACTTGGAACCGTCTGTCAGAGGAAAAAAGGCATACAAATAGTTACTCATTTGACCAAAGCAGAAGAAAACCAAAATGTCCAATGCCTCCAGGAAGAGAGGCAAAGATAGAGATACTAATCATTTCTCTACACATCTGCCATGCCATGAGTGAAAAAGACAGCCAAGTTGGTGAACAGATCTGGAAAGGTTACCATCATTCTTGATTGAGCTCTGCCCTCCAACCAAACACCCCTGAGCAGCCACAGCATGCTGGCTCACTGTGCTTCCCACCACGCATGGATCAAGAGCACCTCCACAGGTTCTCAGAAGCTACGGCACCAGGACCCATTTGCCTGCTTTTTGCTGTTCCTCTTAAGACAGGGTCCTGCAATCACAGCTCACTGCAACCCCTGCCTCCCAGGCTCAAGCGATGCTCCCATCTCATCCTTCCGAGTAGCTAGGACTACAAGTGCATGCCACCATGCCCAGCTAATTAAAAAAAATTTTTTTTTGGTAGAGACAGTGTTTCTCCATGTTGCCCAGGCTAGTTTCAACCTCCTGGGCTCAAGCGATCCTCCTACCTCACCCTCCCAAAGTGTTGGGATTACAGGGATGAGCTACCGTGCCTGGCCTCTCTTGGTAATTTTGACTATGCCACTCCTAAATATATACCTCTTGGCCTCTGCATGAGAGAAGGTGGCCTTTGGTGTGTTATTTCCAGCACTGTGGTTTACTTTAGCTTTTTTAAATTGTTTCTTTCATAATTTCTACTATCATCCAGCGTCAGTGTTTCTAGCCTATCCTATTAAGCGTTATTCTTTTGTTTTGTTTTGTTTTGTTTTTTGAGATGGAGTTTCGCTCTTATTGCCCAGGCTGGAGTGCAGTGGCACGATCTAGGCTCACTGCAATCTCCGCCTCCCAGGTTCAAGCTATTCTCTTGCTTCAGCCTCCCAAGTAGCTGGGATTACAGTGCCCGCCACCAGTCCTGGCTAATTTTTTGTACTTTTAGTAGAGTTGGGTTTTCACCATGTTGGCTAGGCTGGTCTTGAACTCCTGACCTCAGGTGATCTACCCACCTTGGCCTCCCAAAGTGCTGGGATTACAGGCATGAGCTACCATGCCCAGCCCCAAGGGTTATTCTTTTGGTTTGGGGAACAGGGTTCCTTGGCCCTATTACCCACCACATTGTTCTCCACTCTGCATCCTGAGCATCTCCATCTGCATTTTTCACTCCTGAGTACTGGTAGAGATGAGCACAAGGGTAATGGGACTTGATGTAGTGACATTGTATCCACCACACACTTTGAGAGGTTACATCCACCACAGGCTTAGAGATTCTGTATCCACCACAGGCTTGGAGAGGTTGTATCCATCATACAGTTATGTTGCATCCACCATACATCTAGAGATGTTGTGTGCACTATATAATCAGCAATATTGTGTCCATCATACATTTAATAATCACAAAGCCATTACATTGCCCACATTTCTGAGCACAACTTCCCTGAAAATTTTGACATGTGGTTCTAAGACATCACATTTTCCATACACTGGTTCTTTTTCTTCTGGATGTCAAGCCCTCAGGTCCACATTATCTAGAAGGTGGTTCTTTAAGGTAGTCCAAGAAGAAAATGGGTAAGAAATTTCCCAAAGGCTTTTAAAAGCAATACCTTGCTGACACTCATTGAAACTCATTTCAGAGAATTTGACGATGTTTTTTGGAAGCCATAAGCATTCCAGAAGAACAGAGTAGCTAGAAGTGCCCCCACCATTCATGTGTCCCAGGACTGACTGACGGTGGAAAAGCCTTATGTGTGTGTATTTTCCTTGCTGCCTGGTCAAGGTCTCCAATCAATAGTTTAAGATTTTTTCACAGTTCATTTTCAACCACCCAGGATTTCCTTTAACTTTCCTGCAAACTCAAATATGCATTTAAAAATAATCTGTTCCATTTTTGCAGGATATGGTTGAAACATTTTTCAGATTATCTAGTCTACCATATTGCCCCCCACCTTTTTTTAAATCAGGAACTTTATTTAAGCAAAAACCAATAACAACCTGGTTCTTCAGTGGTATTCCTGCCAAGACAAGCACTGAGTCCTTTAACTGACCTGCATCAAATTGTTTAGGGGAGATTTTTCCCTCTAGTTTGAGTGTTTAATGCTTTCTTTGCTGCTTATTTTCACTAAATATGGTAGAAATACTTTGAAATCTGCCCAAATTCCATCAGCCCTATTGAAGAGGCACCTGAGAAATGAAGATGATATTTCTGACTCATAACTTTCTTTGACATAAGGGAACGATAGGAGTCAGAATATAGGATATACACTCCTTTATCTTCTACTCAATTGGTTCTCCAAGTGTGACTCAGACCAGGAGCATCAGCATCACCTTGGAATTTGCCATAAAATGCAGATTCTCCGACCCTATTCCATACCTACTCAATCAAAACTTCCAGGCAGGGGCTCCAGAGATCTGTGTGTTCAAGCCCTCAGGTGACTCTGATGGCATGCTTACATTTGAGACCCTCTGCTCTGGTCTGATCATCCAGAATCTCCCTTGGGAGAGCTACCTTGAAATTTCTGCTTATTTCCCCTGCAGCATATTGAAGACTCCGCAGTGGTTGTTTTGTTTTGTTTTGTTTTGAGACAGAATCTCACTCTGTCGCCCAGGCTGGAGTGCAATGGTGCGATTTGGGCTCACTGCAACCTCTGCTGCCCGGGTTCAAGCGATTCTCCTGCCTCAGCCTCCCGGAATAGCTGAGATTACAGACACGTGCCACCATGCCCGGCAAACTTTTTGGATTTTTAGTACAGACAAGGTTTCACCTCCGCAGTGGTCGTTAAAGCTTGACCACTAAATTGCCCTGGTTCTTCAACATGCACTAGGCAGGCTGGACCAGAAGCCAGGAGACCTGGCTCCCAGTCTCATTATCATTACTAACCAGTCCTGGAGTTTTCCCTCATCATGAAAATGGAATTTTTACCATCTGCTTTCTCTGCTTTGTGTGGCAGGAAGATAAAAAAATAATAATAATGGATATTCAAACGGTTTATATTGCATGTAAAATGCAATGTGGCATTGATTGTAGATCCCTTAATTCAGACAGATTTCCCCACGCAGATGCTGTGTGTCACAGTGGGAATGAGCAGTGTCACTTTTTACGTCCAGTCATATTGTATGAAATTGCAACAAATTCAAAAAGATGCCATCATGGGAGTGTGGTGAATAAAAAACAGCTTTCATGAAACTCAAATCTTGAAAATCAGATGCTTTCTGGGTCTTCTTTAACTGTAAAAGAGATAGATGAAGTATTAGAAATGGAGAAGGAAAGGGGGGAAAAAGCCATCCATTTACTGCTTAAGAATGGCTCTGCTATTGCGATACCTAAGGTCACATGTGTAGCCACTTGGGTTAATGATACTCAGTTTGTCCACGGAGTGGCAGTAGCAACTGTCTGAGAATCAGTCTCAGCTGGGGTTCCTTCTGTCTATAGAAAGTGAAAGACAGACTGTTATTCAAATTCCACATGCAAAAAAGCCTTCTTACATTAAATACCTGGGCATTTCAGGAAGAAGTTTTATTTGACTTAAATTGTGAAGGCGGTTTCTCATTTGAGGAAAAGAAAGATATAACGTGTTTCAGTTGAAATGTCAAGATCCTTTGATTGCACATTTGGTTTCCTAGGATAAATTATTCTAGCCAATGGAGCAGAAACTGGCTAATCAAAGGCACAGTGCACAGTTACACTTCTGTATATCGTTATCTTTTTTTAAAATAATAGCTGGAATTTTTTTGAAAGTGAAATTACAGTTTACCACCTCAACTCAGAGGACATATTAGCTTGATAACTTATTCACAGTTGCTGGTGAGTTCAGGCTTAAATCATCAGCTGCCACTCACAAGTGTTTACACTTGACCTTTCTGAATGAGACATCAAACGTCTTGGTAGTGGGTGGGTTTAAACAAAGCTGCCCACGCGAGAACCATTGTGGAGCTTTTTGTTCCAGGGGCCAGTCACGGACAAGCTCATGACCAGCACACTCAGATGTGACAATCAGATAACAAGAGGCAAGAGAAGACTTTCTGGGAAATAAAAGATCATTTTTGTGATTTCTTTAAATTCAGATCATATAAATTAGGTGGAGATAGACATTATTTCTCCTGTTTATGTAAAAGAATTTAGACAATGAAGTCACGAAATTCATGAGAATAATTTAAAGACTGTTGGAACTTCCCAATGTTTTTCTTGGCATTCGGTCACTACACATAGAAATGTATACTATGCCGATTCCTAATGACTTAGCAGGTCCCTCAGGCTTTGTTCCACAGGATGTGACATTTCCTCTGCCAACTTTTCCTGCCTCCTTTCCTAATCATAGGATTGCTGTTCTCCCTGACAAGTAAAGAATGACAAGATCTTTTATTAAAAAGATGTTTTACATATCTTTTAAAGATTTTTTAATGTATATATCTGCCTCTGAAATTATTAAGAATGCCTTAATAATAATCCCTCTCATTTTATTGCAGAAGACACTATTGTAATAGCATGGCTAGGAAGGAAACACAGCTAATTATTAAGATGACTCATTTAGCAAGGTAGGGAAAAATCCCTTGTGTGTAAAAATATGTAGTGATTGACATGTTACCAAATTTACATGAAATAGATTTCCATGTAATTGAGACTGATTTTTCCTATTAGATGGAAAGAACCTTCCTGATCAGGACTGGTGTTGGGGGAATGTTTTCCTTATGAAATCAGAAGCAGAGTTTCTGTAGGGCCGTCTGAGATCAGGATGCTTACTTCAAGATGCCACTCTGCATCTCTCCCCACCTGCCAAATGTTTCCTGTCTCCCAGATGCTTCCTATTGGCTTATTGTAAGGACTTTGACTTCTACGCTGCATGAACTGGGGAGTGACTGGAAGAGTTTCAGAGGTGCACCTTGGTAGACTCAGGCTTTCTCTGGATCTCATTGGCTGCTCTTATGAGTCCAGAATGGAAGAGGATGAGGACAAATGCAAGGGGATGTTAGGAGACCACTGGGCAGGTCCCTGTCATTTCTCTCTGTGTGATTCCTTTTGCTGCCACTTCCTCCTTGTCCCCTTGGCTCCAGCCCCCTGCTGTCCTTGCTGTTTCTTGCACCAGCCCATGAGGCATGCTCCTGCCTCAGGCTCTCTGCCTGCCGTGCTCTCACCCTCGCAGACCCACGTGACTTCCTCCCGAACCCCCTTCAGGCCTTTGTTCAAACATCACCCTCTCATCGAGGCCTTCCTTGACCACACTGCTTAAAATTGTCCCCCTCGCCTCACCTTACCACCTTCACTGCCTCGTTTCTCCTTTGCACTTAATCACCATCTGACACAGTTATCCAGAGCACGAGCCCCACGAGGAAGGGTCTGTCTTGTCCACTGTTGGACCCCTGACACCTACCCCTGGGGCTGGCCCACAGTTGGGAATTGCATGGCTGTCTGAAGCCAACACCCTCCTGGTTCTGCTGTTCCCTGGAAGTGGGGTTCAGTGCACCCCACGAGCCAAGGCCCTCATCTCAGAGGGTGAACATGGTCGCCTCAACTGTGCATTCACACTGGACCCTTCCTGCAGTTTACTCTCCTATGTCAGATGCCCTTCAATGAAAGCAAGTACATTGCCACCTTGTCACACCTCTAGTTACCATTTTCTTTATGGTCCAGGTCCTGACCAGCTCTAAAGATGGGTCAGCTGCTGTATTTCCAAGAACCCCATGACTTCCAGGGCCCCTTGTTCCCAGGAAGGCCCCACACCCCAGTCGTCCTGTGCATATCCTCACGGGCCAGCACCTGGTAGCTGCTGGAAGGTTTCTGGGGGATGCCTGGGCCCCTCCAGCCCTACCTCTAGGCCTGCCACTTTACAACTGAGAACCTCCCACTACGGCCTGCTGAGCCCTTCAGAGTCCTTGCTGCAGGCCCTGTTTACTTTTTCCTGAGAAGGTATGTGTGATGCCAAAGAGAGAAAAGCAGCATTTGCTAATTTGGGTAAAATGTTTCTTTGGGAAGGGCAAATTGATGTACAGTTGTCCCTCAGTATCTGTTGGGACTGGTTCCAGGACCCCTGTGGATACCAAAACCCTCAGATGCTCAAGTCCCTTATATCAAATGGTGTAGAATTTACATATAACCTAAACACTTCCTCCTGTACACTTTAAATCATCTCTAGATCCCTTACACTACCTAATACAAACTAAATGCTATATAAATAATTGTTATACTGTATTTTTCAAATTGCTATTATTTTTTATTGTTGTGCTATTATTTTTATTGGGCTCCCTCCTCCCCCTCCCACCCCAGTAATTTCAATCCAAGGTTGGTGGAATCCATGGATGCAGAAACAATGGATACTGAGGGCCGGCTGACTAGACCTATTTTTGTTGTAATTACTCATTCTCTTCTACCTCATTAAGCTTGGTTCTTTCAAGCATGAACACCTGGTTGAATCTGCATAACCTCTTATTATCGACCTACCTTTGTTCACACACAAATGATTGCCACTTAGAGCTCTCCTACCAGGCTCCTTTTGTAAAATAAATTTTATTTTCTCCAGATAGAAAGAAATGTGATACCTTGCGGATTTTGCAGTTTCCTCGTTTTGCTGGATTGCAAGTCCCTTAGACATAAACAAATGTTCTGTACCCCGACATCAGTGGTATCCAGCTCTCAGTTGAGAAAGAGATGTAATGTGAATGCCACTCTTGGCCCCAGGTACTCCTCACTTGCCTCCACTGGGGACTGGTTCATACCCTCCTCTCCTGGCCTCAGTTTCCACACCTCTCAGTGAGGCCTTTGCCTTATACTTCAGAAATATTGTCAGCATGACTTTGAAGATTAAAGTTTGCCCCCAAAATCACTCTCTGTTATCATTGTGAAACCAGAGATGGAATGGAAAAATGGGTTTCTGAGACATTTTAAATTATTCCTTGCTTGTCTTTAGAGGCAAAATTCAGATAAGAAAGCTTATCAATTATACTTTTGTTTCTACTCAAAAACTCATGACTGCTCACTCAAAGACTCCTTGTTCTTATCTTAAAACATTGTTTACAGTGTCCCGGATGAATGGCAACAAATCCTGGGGTTTGGTGTTTGGATGGTACATTTATTCCCTGGGGAAAGAAATAACAGTTTGAGAAGGAGCAGGGTTGGGGTGGGAGAGTACTTCTCATTCTGAGGAATATTTAATTTTGCCAAGATGAGCATTCCTAGTTCTTAGTCTGTTGATGAAAAGAACTATGGTTTGTTTCTGGAACTTTCGACAAAAAATAAAGAAATTTGTAGCCTGGGGAATTTGGTTTTAAAATGCAAACACAGGAGTTATGAGTTGAGACTTGGACAGGTGTCATTTTCTTTTTAAAGGGCAGCAATATGATTCTTTGATTTGTCTTTGTTATCTTGACTTTCAATCCGGATTCCTGGGCAGTTGGTCAGCCCCAGGACATCTCCATGGGCAGGTGGCCTGGCCTTGGCACACTACCCAGTAAATCTCTGCCTGAGAGGACGCTTTAGCTGGGAGGCCAGGCTGATTTTTAAAGGCAGAATTGGACTATTTACTCTAAAACACTCAGTAACACACACTGTTTAGAAAGAAACATTCCCATTCTGGGAGGAAGGAGGAGACACACAGAAGTGTCATTTATTTCTAGTCTTTTCTGGTAGAAGCTATGAAGCTGAGTTTACTCTCTGGAAATTTATGGTTTATTTTCTAGAAAATTGCATTTTATCACTGCAAAAAGGATTTTATTTCCAAATGAGTAGGCTTTTGAGCAAGAGTTTTGGAGTCACAGAGACGGGGTTAAGAAAGTGATAATGTGCAATGGCGATTCTCAAGTTCAAGGAGAAAACATGCTTTTATTGGGAGACTTTGCTTGTCTATAAAAGAAAGTAGCTATTGGCATTTATGTAGAAGTCAGCAGTTTCTTGGCACCAAATAAATAGTTTTGTGCTGAAGAAAGGGAGAGTTATCCATAGTATTTATTACTAACCAAAGAAATGCAAGGAGAATTATAATTCATCAGGTTGTGATGGCCAGGAAAGCCAAGCTGTGTTATTAGGGTCGTGACAATCACAGACATTACGGATGGCTGACCTGTAGTGTGTTTGTATGGATAGAAGGCAGAGGGTAGAGCGTGAAATATATCACAGAGTTATGTCAAATAATCTGGATAATTACTACTGCTTAAAATTTAAGTGCACAGCTAGAAAAGTGAGTAGTAACGCACTACAGTCTTGCTGAACACTGGGTAAGAAAATCATAGCAAACGTTGAGTCTGTTTTGGAAATGTTCTAAAACCAGACTATTAACACAGTGAGCCATTTTAAACGTGGCTTGCTACGTGTTTGGAGAGAAACACATACTCTTTTATTAGGAACATGAAACAAACTCTTTGAGCCGCAGTATCACTGCAAGTGAGTTTAATTGCTGGGATTAATAAATCACAGCTGCAAGTGTTAAATTCTTGGCAGGATTCTTTATTCAGCTGTTTTCCCCTTGCCCCATTACATTCCAGATTTATGGTCTGCATTATGTCTGGAGCCAGAAGTAAGCTTGCTCTTTTCCTCTGCGGCTGTTACGTGGTTGCCCTGGGAGCCCACACCGGGGAGGAGAGCGTGGCTGAACATCACGAGGCTGAATATTACATGGCTGCCGTGTACGAGCATCCATCCATCTTGAGTCTGAACCCTCTGGCTCTCGTCAGCCGCCAGGAGGCCTTGGAGCTCATGAACCAGAACCTTGACATCTATGAACAGCAAGTGATGACTGCAGCCCAAAAGGCAAGAATGCTCCTCAGAACCTGAGTTTCTCTCATACAGAGCAAATTGCTCTTTACCCCTTGATCAGTGGTTGGGTAATGCCAGGCTTCCTACCACCCTCTGAAAAATCATCCAGCTAGTTAACCTGAGTTGAATTAGTCAGTTGGATTAGGAGCCTTACCCCTCAGAGAGTGGTCCGTGGACCGGCAGCATCAGCATCCCCTGGGAGCTTGTTAGAAATGCAGAATCTTGGGCCGCACCCCAGACCTGCTGAATCAGAATGTGCATTTCAGCAGGATCCCCAGGTGATGCTTTCACATGGCAAGTATGAGAAGCCCAGGACTAGATCTCCGGTTCCCAAGTGTGGTTGTACGTAAGAATCACCAGGCAAGTGGTAAACAGTATGGTTGCCTGGGTCCCGGAGAGTCCGTTGTAATTGGTGTGGAAGGGGTGTGGACTGGCACTGGGATTGTTTTAAGGCTCCCCAGGGCAGTCTAATGTGCAGAAAAATTTGAAGATGACTGGGCGTGATGACCTCTCTGAGTCATTCAAAGCTTCACTGAAGTAGTAAGCATCTGCAAGAATGCCATTTGCTCCCTTCAGACTGTTTGGGGCTCGTTTCCGGTCTCTATGTCGGACTATGATCAGTCTGAGACCTTCGCCCAGATAGAACTGACCCCAAACTGACAAAGGGAAGGTCAGTGCCAGCCTTTGTGAAGGCTTCCTGGTTGGCCTGAATTTCCTGCTCCCTTCAGGAAGGGTGGGGACAAAGGAGAGGCCCCCCTGGGGGCAAAGAGGGAAATATCAGAGGTTGCCTAAGAAAATGCCCTGCTGGAAAACACAAACCCGAAGGGAAGTTTGGGCTATAACTCTGGTGGCAGGGTGACCAAGCGCAGCTGCTTGAGGAAGCTCTGCTGTGCCTCAACAGGATGTAAACTCATTGTGAGCAACACTTTCCTGCTCTCTGTGAACGTAAAGGGCAGAACCAGCAGGTCCTGCCCCAAACAGTCCCTGCCTTAGAGCAGGGTGGTCAGGATGGCCTGGACAGCCACAGCAATTAAAAAATTGCAACCTTTTAAAATTTTAGTCTATAATATATATACAAAGGCTATGTGTATTGGGTGGGGGGTTGTTTGGGGGCAGGGGGTGTGTATGTGTGTATAACATGATGTTGAAAGGGAACTTGAAGACTTGGTCCAGCTTCTTTTTTTTTCAACCAAGATCAACTTTTGCAAGGGTGACACTTTAGTCCCAACCTGACATACGGTTTCTCCTTGAACGCCTTCAGTGGCTCAGACTCACAGGTCCATTTGTTCCAATGGTGGGAACTTCTGGACAGGTCTTCCTTTCAATGAGCAGCAGTCAGCCTCCCCGTAACTGCCACCATGATTCTATCCTCAGAGCTAAAGGGAGCAGGACCGTGTCCTTTATCACAGCATGCCATCTTCTCCACCTTTGAGGACAGCTGTCATGATCCCCCCGGCATCTGTCCCCCAGGCTATATCCTCAGTCCCTTCCACAGTTCCTTAGGAGACTCAGTTTCCAAACCTTCTACTAAAGACTTCCACGTTTTCTCTGTGCTCAGAACTGTATGCAGCTATCCCGATTCTGTCTAATAAGGGCAGGATGGAGAACTGTCACCTGTCTCATTCTAGATGTTGTCCCCAGAAAACTGCTGGCAGCCACATGTCTCATTATGGGTGTATAAGGCACTTGCTGTCAACTAAAACACCTTTTCACATGAGCAGACACACATGCTGCCATTGCCATCCTGTATTTATAAAGGTGATTGATTTAAGCTGAGGGCAAGACTTCACATTTATGCTGTTAAATTTCATCATTCCAGCCTGTTGGGCTATTTAGGGATCTTTACTGACATCCCAAGTATCAGTTACCTTTACGTCATTCACACATATGATACACACCTCATTTATGTCTATGCTGAAGTCAGTGTAAAAAAACCCCAGGCTGTGCCCTCAGACCTCCTGGTGACACTGATCTCCTAGAGGGCAGGCATTCTCTTGATAGAGATGTTTGCCTGCATGGCACTGAGTCCAGCACCTGAAATGTCATCTGTCTCTTGCTTCCCTCCCCTGCCCACCGGACCATTCTGAGACATTTGGCAAATGACACACTGAAACCTAGACTGTGACTGTAGAATTCTCCTGCATTCAGCTTTCAATAATCTGCCCCCAAAGGAAACACTTAACACGGTTTTGTTGAACCCATGCCAGCTGCACAGCATCACTCCGTCTCTATTTGTTTTCTAGGAGCCAGGCTGAAGCTGTTGATATGATCACTTTTAGAATTTACAGATATCTCAGTTCCCATACGTGGTTATATGTGTTTTGTTTGTTTGCTTTCCAGCAGTACTTTTATTTTTCCTTACATGATGACGTGTTGCTGGGGCCTAATGTTCTCACATAACAGTAGAAAACCAAAATTTGTTGTCGTCTCTTTAAAGAATCGAGAATTGCGTACAGAAAAACCTTACGTAAATTAAAAAGATGAGTACATTTACAGGTGTAAATGCAAACCACTTTCAACTCAGACAAGTAACAGCCCACAGTGTTCTGGCAGAAAACATCAGCTAAGAAAGGAAAATGGGTCCTAAGTCTTGGACTTTCCAACCCTTACAGACCGGCAGCACAGAAACAACTGGTTCAGGAGCCCTTGCCAGCCTCTAGAGAAATCCCAGAACATGCAGCCCTGACATATTAATACCCTGCACAGATCAGAGACTGCTGGCCATGCAGACTCACCAAGCCACAGACTTGTCTTCCACAAGCACTTTATTAGCCACAAAGTGAGCAGGCCACATGTACTAAGGGTCGAAATCAAAGATACATACAGGGTATTAAGCAAATCTGGTTATATGTTTTAAAGCAACTTCTAAGACAAATCGATGGCAAGTTTGTGTGAAAGCTTTATATCAAAGTTGTTATAAGAGGTTCCTGAGCAAACCAATTGAAATACGGTCATGCATTGCTTAATGACAAGGATATATTCTGAAAGGATGCATCATTAGGCCATTGTGTCATTGTGCATGCATCATGGCATGTACTTACACAAACCTATATGGTACGGCCTACTACACACCTAGGCTATATGGTATGGCCCATTGTTCCTAGGCTGTAAACCTTTACAGCATGTTACTGTACTGAACACTGTAGGCAGTTGTAACAAGTGGTAAGCATTTGTGTATGTAAACATATAAAAGGTACAATAAAAATTCAGTATTATAATCTTATGGGACCACCATCACATATGTGGTCTGTCATTGACCACAGTGTCATTATGCAGTGCGTGACTATATTTCTGTCTCAGTAGGGGCATTCATAGGGGAAAAACAGAGTCCAGTTTCAAGATGATTAGGCTGGGCAGTCACTTGGGATTGTAACCTTCATTCCTCAGAAGGAAGGGGTTCTGGATCTAATTGAGGTCTACCAGAAAATTGCTGAAGCCATTTATCAGGAATGCAACTTACTTCCTAGATAGGATTACTCATCACATCAGACCCAAAATTTTGCCCCAGCTCAGGTATGTATACATAATTTAAATGTTGTTCCCCATGAAAAACCATTCAGTGCTCTCAAAGTTTTGTTTTTAATAAAGAAAAATGTCTATCCAAATATAATTTTCAAAAATCTGAAAAGATGACTCATACAAATATAGAATGAATAAAGCTTTTATTTAATTCATTAATTAAGGAACCAGTAAGATGGTAAAGCCTGTTCAAAGGAAAACTCGAGGAATGGAAATGTGTATATCAGTCAGTCCAGTGATTGTTGAAATGAATTTCCTAATAGATGCAAAACTGGATAATGTCCTATAGGGCAAAACAATTGTAATCTTTGAGGTGATCTTTTAAATAACAAAGTCAAACAGTGGTACATTCTCTAGCTAATTAAAGAATAATTGAGTGAGCCTATTAAACAGTACCCTAGTATAATTTGGAAAGGCTGCATCTCCATCTTGCCTTATTTTTAGGTTTGAGATAATTTTTCTTTACATGGTCATTGCTAAGTGTGCAATGAGATGATACGGTACTGGAAGGAACATACATTGGTATAGTATTTCTGGAAAGCAGTTTGGCAGTGTGTGTTAAGAACTTAAAAGTTTAATTTTTAGGCCAGGTGCTGTGGCTCATGCCTGTAATCCCAGCACTTTGGGGGGCCAAAGCGGGCGGATCACTTGAGGCCAGGAGTTTGAAACCAGCCTGATGGTGAAACCCCATCTCCACTAAAAATACAAAATTTAGCCAGGTGTGGTGGCCCATGTCTGTAATCTCAGCTACTCAGGAGGCTGAGGCATGAGAATTACTTGAACCCAGGAGGCGGAGATTGCAGTGAGCCAAGATCACAACACTGCACTCCAGCTTGGGCGACAGACCAAGACTCTCTCTCAAAAAACAAAACAAAACTTAAAACTCTAATTTTTATACCCTTTGATCCAGTAATTTCACTTGTAAGACTTTATTCCAAAGAAATAATCAAAAGATGCAATCGAAGATTTGTGTGAAGTGTATAAATGCAATAAGTGTTTTGAGCACACTATGCAGATGGGCACCACAGTTTTCTTTTTATTACAAAAAGTTGGGAACACTTCAAATTCCAATAATAGAGGATAAACTATGGCGTCCTCCTAAATATGATGTGGTCCCATTACAATGTATTTTTGAAAGTTGTTTTTTTTTTCCTTTTTTTTTGTGATGGAGTTTCACTCTGTCACCCAGGCTGGAGTGCAATGGTGTGATCTCGGCTCACCGCACCCTCTGCCTCCCGGGTTCCAGTGATTCTCCTGCCTCAGCCTCCTGAGTAGCTGGGGTTACAGGTGCCCACTACCATGCCTGGCTAATTTTTGTATTTTTAGTAGAGACAGGGTTTCATCATGTTGGGCAGGCTGGTCTTGAACTCCTGAGCTCAGGTGATCTGCCCACCTGGGCCTCCCAAAGTGCTGGGATTACAGGCGTGAGCTGCCATGCTTGGCCGTATTTTTTAAAGTTCTTGATGAGGAAAGTCAAGATGTAAATCCATATATTTATTATTATCTCCATTATATACACACATACACGTATACAGAGAGAAAAAATAGTGAAAATAACCAAAATATTAATAATAAGTATCTGTGTTATAGAATTATGATTGTTTTTTCCCCGTTTTCCAAATTTTCTACAGTAAAACTTTTGAAGCTTTTATAACCAGGAAAAAAATTTAAAAGTTTGCAATGCATTCCAGAAATAAGTGTCTCAAACTTTGCTAATTTGAATTATTTATGCCTTCTCTGCCTGCCTTCTCCACCTTCCTCCCTGGGGCTGGTGTTCCCAGCTTGACATTTTAAACCCTGTAAGTGGAGAGCAGTGGAAGAATGATGCCCCAGCCCTGAGAGCTGAGGGCTGCCCTGTTTGTTTGTATTTTCTTAGGTTGCTGTAGATGTCACAGGGAGTCCCGGGCTGTGACAGCCCGGGAGCACAGGGTGTTGCCAGGTGTGGGAAAAGGCCTTTAGGGTGGTCAGAGTCCCAAAGGGAGCCTCCTAATTCCCAGTTGGAGAATGGAGATTTCAAGCGAGTTCTTGTTTCCAGGCTGAGATCAACACACTTGCCTCTTACCCACTGGCCCAGTAGGTCCTAACCTTGGCTACAAATGAGAATCACCCGGGGGACTTTTAACAAACACTGTTGCCAGTATCCCACCCCCAATCAAATCAGACTTTGTAGGGGTGGGCCCCAGCATCAGTGGTTTTTCAGAAGTTCCCCAACTGATTTAGATGCACAGTGAAAGTTGACAACCACCAGACTGAAGATACCACATGTGTTAATGGGCCCAATGTATTCAAGGCCCAGTAGTCGGCCCCATCTGCCCTGGTACCCTAAGAACTCTAAATCCTTTCTAGCTATTTGCTTGTCAAACTCCTGAGCTTACTTTCAACGAAGCTTACGCATTCCCTCCTTCCCTCACGTGACCCCAGGCACAGTTAATGGTTGTTCCTAGAGGACTTTGTCTTTGTTCCTTGGGGATCAGGTGAAGTGAGACAGCATCCCCAAGACTAAGAACTCTGAGGAGAGTAAAGACACCATCTCTGCGCCTCTGGTTCCTGCTACAGAGTAACTTCCTGATGGTTGCCAAAAGAATGAACAGAAGAATGAATGAATGCAGCGGTGCTTCCTGCCATCTGATAACAGACTATTCTTTGATGTTTTCATTTTCAGGGTGTACAGATTATAGTGTTTCCAGAAGATGGCATTCATGGATTCAACTTTACAAGAACATCCATTTATCCATTTTTGGACTTCATGCCGTCTCCCCAGGTGGTCAGGTGGAACCCATGCCTGGAGCCTCACCGCTTCAGTGACACAGAGGTGATTCCTGCCTTTTTCCTCAGTAGGCTGAGGGTACACAGAGGTGAACTAAGTCAGGGACCAGAGCTGTGACATGTTAACTAAGATTGATAGGAGACCTTAAGATCCCAAAAATCCAACCCAAACTCCCAAAGATCCATATGCCACATGTTCATTCCATTAAAGAATGTCTGACGTTACAAGGCACTTATTCATCTATGGATCTTTCCATTTATTAATTACACAAGAAATACAGGAATGTATACTTAAACCAAACCAAAAGTAAAAAAAGAAAAAGTTCATCTTCACCACAGCCTGCTCCTCATCCCATGCCCTTGCTTAGAGAAACTGCCATCAACAATTTGATGTGCATTCAGCTGTATTCTTTTCTATGCATTTCATAGTTATTGACATCCTCTTTTTTTTTTGTTTTGTTTTTTTTTGAGATGGAGTCTCACTCTGCCACCCAGGCTGGAGCGCAGTGGCGCGATCTCAGCTCACTGCAACCTCCACCTTCGTGGTTCATGCCATTCTCCTGCCTCAGGCTCCCGAGTATCTGGGACTACAGGCACCCACCACCATGCCCGGCTAATTTTTTCTGTGTGTATATTTTTAGTAGAGACGGGGTTTCACCGCGTTAGCCAGGATGGTCTCGATCTCCTGACCTCGTGATCTGTCCACCTCGGCCTGCCAAAGTGCTGGGATTACAGGCATGAGCCACCGCGCCTGGCCTTGACATCCTCTTTTTAAGCATACTATATGCTTATTCATTTTAAATTTTTGCTATTATATTTTTGTAAACATGTTCAAGTTTTTCTGTAAAATAAAATTTTTAGAAATGAAATCCCTCTGGCCAGGTGCGGTGGCTCACACCTGTAATCCCAGCTACTTGGGAGGCTGAGGCAGGAGAATCGCTTGAACTTGGGAGGCAGGAGTTGCGGTGAGCCAAGATCACACCACTGCATTCCAGCCTGGGCAACAGGAGCAAAACTCTGCCTCAAAAAAAAAAAAAAAAAAAAAAAAAAAAAGAAATGGAATCCCTCAAAGGATATGTACATTTTAAATTATATTAAAGAGTACCAAATTTCCGCCTTAAAAAACTTTGATTTCACTTTACAGCCCCAGTCATACAGTATGAGTGCCTCTTTTTCCATCCTTTGGTTAACGCAAGATAGAATAATCTTTTGAGCCTGGGCACAGTGCTTCACATCTGTAATCCCAGCATTTTGGGAGGCCAAGGCTGGCGGATAGCTTGAGCTCATGAGTTCGAGACCAGCCTGGCCAACGTGGTGAAACCTCATCTCTACAAAAAATACAAAAATTAGCTGGGTGTGGTGGTGCATGCCTGTAGTCCCAGCCACTCAGAAGGCTGAGATAGGAGGATGGCTTGAGCCTGGGAGGCGGAGGTTGCAGTGAACCAAGATTATGCCACTGCACTCCAGCCTGGGCGACAGAGCCAGACCCTGCCTCAAAAAAAAAGAAAAAGAATAATATTTTGAATTTTTGCCAGTCTTATGAAGGTGAGAAATGATAGCTATCTCATTGTTGTAATTTGCACTTCTCTCTCACTAATGAGATTGAGCATCTTTTGAGATGTTCGTGGGTCATTTTTCTTTGTTCTTCTATGAATCACCTGTTTATATCCTTTGCACATTTTCAGTAGTGGTTGCTTTTTTCTTATTGATTTATGATAGCTGTTTATTATGGATAAATATAAGTACTTTTATATTTAAAAATTGTGAGAGCCAAGTACAATGGTGTACACCTATATTCCCAGCTTCTTAGGAGGCTGAGACGAGAGGATTGCTTGAGGCCAAGAGTTTGAGTCCAGCCTGGGCAATATAACAAGACCCTGTCTCTGAAAAAAAAAAAAAAAGAAAGAAAGAAAGAAGAGGAAGCAAAAGGAAGGATTTTAAAAAGTCATTTATTTTATTTTATTTATTTATTTATTTATTTATTTATTTTGAGACGAAGTCTCGCTCTGTCACCCAGGCTGGAGTGCAGTGGTGCTATCTCGGCTCACTGCAAGCTCCGCCTACTGGGTTCACGTGATTCTCCTGCCTCAGCCTCCCGAGTAGCTGGGACTACAGGCACCCACCACTACGCCCTGCTAATTTTTTGTATTTTTAGTTGAGATGGGGTTTCACCGTGTTAGCCTGGGTGGTCTCAATCTCCTGACCTCAGGATCCGCCCGCATCGGCCTCCCAAAGTGCTCGGATTACAGGCAAAAAACTCATTTATTTACACCTTTTTTTCCTCTAGGTGCTCCAGCGCCTGAGTTGTATGGCCATCAGGGGAGATATGTTCTTGGTGGCCAATCTTGGGACAAAACAGCCTTGTCATAGCAGTGACCCAAGATGCCCAAAAGATGGGAGATACCAGTTCAACACAAATGTCGTGTTCAGCAATAATGGAACCCTTGTTGACCGCTACCGTAAACACAACCTCTACTTTGAGGCAGCATTTGATGTTCCTCTTAAAGTGGATCACATCACCTTTGATACCCCCTTTGCTGGCAGGTTTGGCATCTTCACATGCTTTGATATATTGTTCTTTGACCCTACCATCAGACTCCTCAGAGACTACAAGGTGAAGCATGTTGTGTACCCAACAGCCTGGATGAACCAGCTCCCACTCTTGGCAGCAATTGAGATTCAGAAAGCTTTTGCTGTTGCCTTTGGCATCAACGTTCTGGCAGCTAACGTCCACCACCCAGTTCTGGGGATGACAGGGAGTGGCATACACACCCCTCTGGAGTCCTTTTGGTACCATGACATGGAAAATCCCAAAAGTCACCTTATAATTGCGCAGGTGGCCAAAAATCCAGTGGGTCTCATTGGTGCAGAGAATGCAACAGGTGAAACGGACCCATCCCATAGTAAGTTTTTAAAAATTTTGTCAGGTGATCCGTACTGTGAGAAGGATGCTCAGGAAGTCCACTGTGATGAAGCCACCCAGTGGAACATGAATGCTCCTCCCACATTTCACTCTGAGATGATGTATGACAATTTCACCCTGGTCCCTGTCTGGGGAAAGGAAGGCTATCTCCATGTCTGTTCCAATGGCTTCTGTTGTTATTTACTTTACAAGAGGCCCAGCTTATCCAAAGAGCTGTATGCCCTGGGGGTCTTTAATGGGCTTCACACAGTACATGGTACTTACTACATCCAAGTGTGTGCCCTGGTCAGGTGTGGGGGTCTTGGCTTTGACACCTGTGGACAGGAGATCACCGAGGCCACAGGGATATTTGAGTTTCACCTGTGGGGCAACTTCAGTACTTCCTATATCTTTCCTTTGTTTCTGACCTCAGGGATGACCCTAGAAGTCCCTGATCAGCTTGGCTGGGAGAATGACCACTATTTCCTGAGGAAGAGTAGGCTGTCCTCTGGGCTGGTGACGGCGGCTCTCTATGGGCGCTTGTATGAGAGGGACTAGGAAAAGTATGTGGTCTGTGGGGCGGACTCTGGCCATCATGTTGCAGCCTTGCACTTCCACAGGCTATAAGCCCTGGGACCACCTTTCTGCCTTGAGGGCAGGAGCCCACTTCTGTGGCACCAGATTCCACCCTGGGAACTGTGGAACAAGTAGGAGAGGCAGATTCCCTCAGTGTCTTCCTCTTA
Source organism: Pongo pygmaeus (assembly GCF_028885625.2). Taxonomy (NCBI): domain Eukaryota; kingdom Metazoa; phylum Chordata; class Mammalia; order Primates; family Hominidae; genus Pongo; species Pongo pygmaeus. The sequence goes on along the minus strand of NC_085930.1, from coordinate 138,319,441 downwards.
AACCTCAATCATCGAAACATTAGGAGATATTTTCTATTCACATTTATCTTTTTCAAGCCACATCTTCCTCTAACAAATCTCTCAGTATGCGATTGGTCTCAAGCTAAAACAAAAATAAATATCAGTTTATATTTTACACATCCGCAAAGCAGTGGCTTGGGTTTTTTTTTTAATCTTGTTGATCAAGTGACACCCAGGACATGTAAATATTTCATAAGCCTTAAACATTTTCTGAGGTAAGAAACAAGCTCTCAAAGCAAAAGCTCAATTAGAAATGGCCCCCTGTGGGGAACCTTCCCATCCTGGTCAACCAGAACTCTATCCAGATGAAATGGCAATGCTAGCGCCACCAGCAACATCAGAAACGTAGACCTTAAAGCGGCTTTTAAAAATAGAAAAGAAGTGTTCCTCACATCTGCCAGTAATGGAATTTTCTGTCAGTAAATGGAATGTGTAGGCAGGACCTGGAATAACTGGAGAGAGTGCAGCGCTTCGGGGTGAAGGGCGGGTGGGGACTGGAAATGTTGAGACGGGGGCAGCCATGGGAAGGTATCAGTAATAGAATTCTTTCTGTACGACACAGCTCATCCAGGGATTCCAGGGACCTTAATAAATCACGGTAGCTTTGGGCAAGAGTTGGGCATGTTGCCCGACTGTGCAGGATGGATTGATGCTGGTATAATTTGATCTGGAGCCCTATAGAGGATCTCCTTGCTTTGCAGCGATGCCTGGCACCCCATAGAGATAAGTTGCAGGGACTGCCGTGAAGGGCATGAAGGGTGGCCCACTTTAGTCATGCATTTATTCAATCAGCCAACAGGCACAGAGCAGGAGCTTCCCATGTTAGGAATTCCAGATGCAAAATTATCAGATTCAATATGGTGAAGACATTTTTAGGCCACTGATTTCTGTGTAATTTCTGTCCAACATTTCAAAGCCATTTTAAAAAGGATTTTGACTGCATGCCTAGTAGCTGTTTCAGATCATTTTTTAAGTGCAGAATGGATAATTAGTCTTCAGTGATTTGCCTCTTAAATGTGGCCATTTAGTTTGAACTCCTTTTTAGTTTTTTTAAACAGTATATGCTTAAACATCACACAATTTTATAAAGCAAGAAAAATGAAATGATCTCCCTATTCCCCCACAGTGTAGGCCTCCAGATCCTTTTCTGGCTTTTAGGCAGGACAATTAACAACATGGATTCTCCAGTCAGACTGATGGGGTTTCCATGCATGGCCTCAGCGTTTACTCCTCACTGGGGAGACCTTGGGCCTCGGTTTTTTATTCATAGAATGCATGTTGAATAAACCATGTGGGAAAAAGCAGAGCCAGCACCAGCCCCTGCTGACTCACTGATCCCTCGAAAAGGTCTGGGATGAGTCAAGTCTTCAGGGAATAAGCAGGAAGGACTTGGAATTCCTGAGCAAGCCCTGGGTTCCCCACGCCCTAGGAAGTCCCTCTGGAAGGGGAGCAGGACCTCTCCCACCAGATGACAGAGTTCGCTTTCCCGCCCACTGCAGCTCCCACCAGGCGTGAGCTGGCAGGCCAGAAGCGGCCCCAGATGTGGCTATCCACCGCCCAGTCTGCTTCCCTGCCTCAAACCCCAGGGAGACAGAAATTACCTAAAAATGCATATCATTGCTTTATGCCAAGATGATTCAAATAAGCCTGAGAAAGAGAGGCCAGCGCTAAATACAGACTTGGCAGAACTACTTCACCCAGTAAACATCTAATCAGCACCTGCAGGATCCTCATTCCGCCCTTCTGGGCAGAGCACCACGAACTTTCCCTGAGTTATTTTCTACCAACAATTTAGAATGAATTGCTCATGAAGTAGAAATGAGGGGGAAAGCAACTAATGGTGGTAGAACAAAGTAATTTTTACAATTAAAAGAAGTAGCTGCCAGATGACAGAACAAAGTACAGGACGGGAAAATAAATCATTTTCAGGGAAAAAATATATCTATGACTAATGGTTGTGATATGTTTTTGTCGATTGTGATCCTGAAATTCAGGAAACAAATGGCAATCTTGACCACAACATGGAGACAGGAAATCAAGTGCATTTTTGGCTAAACCAGACTTGGGGGAAGTAGCTTGGTTTGCGTGGTTTCTCATGTAGGTGCAGCTGTGCTTTTCTGTGGTTTTTCTCACACGGGAAGTGAGAGGCACAGTGAGCTGTATTCACACTGGATTTAAAAGCCCTGTTCTTAGAGAGGAAAAAACCAGGCCTCCTCACAGACTGCCAAGTCCCAGCGCCCACCACGTCTGCTCTCAAGACACAAGCCTGTCCAGAGCCCCTGCTGAGGGAAACCCACCCAGGCCACTTTTCCCCACAGGTGGCCCTGCTTGGTACCTGTGCCCCCACCCCCCAGCCATGGTATATTGAACCAGGAGGAGGCACCCAGCCCAAGGCCAGCCAATCAGAGCACTGGCTAGTAGCCCAGGAGTCCTGGCACAGAAGATCTGCTCAGAGAGGACCGATGGTGAGTCAGCCGCTCCGATTCTCAATGAAACTCAGAACTGCTCAACTGAAATGACCACTCAAAGAACAATTTCTCAACAAAGTGGATTTATATAGGACAAAATAGAAAGGCATAAAAGTATGAAATGTTTTGTGCACAAAGGCCTAGATTTGAGACAAGAGCTGATGTGGCCTCAGGATCTGTGGGTAGGACTGCTGGGGGCCATGTTGCTTCTCAGGCCAGAGAAAGGTCCTGGTCTCCTGGCTTCAGTCTTTCATTCCCTAACCTCCCTTTGAATGTTAGTTACCTATTCCCACATAACAAATTGCCCAAAAACTTAATGGCTTAAAACAAGCATGGACATCGTTAATTCACTCAGTTCTGTGGGGCAGGAAAGCAGGTCTCTCATGAGGCTACCGTCAAGATGTCAGCCAAGGTGACAGTCAAGATATCAGCCAAGGCTGCAGCCGGTTGAAGGCCTCACTGGATTTGGAGAATATTATTGATTGAATTGCGTCTTCCCCAAAAAAGATACGTTGTAGTCCTAACCCCTAATAGCTCAGAATGTGGCCTTATTTGGAAATAGGGTCTTTGCAGATGCAATGAAGATATAAGTTAAGATGAGGTCACACTAGAGTAACTGGGCCCTTAATCCAATATGACATGTCCTTATCAGAAGAGGAGAAGACACACACACAGGGAGAAGATGACTGTGTGACAACAGGGGCAGAGATCACAGGGATGCCTCTACCAGACAAGGCACACCAGAAATTGCTTGCCAACAAACACCAGAAATTAGAAGAGGCAAGAAGCGACCCCCCACACACAACCCACCCCTGCAGGTTTCAGAAGAAGCATAGCTCTGCCAACACCTTGATTTTGGATTTCCAGCTTCCACAACTATGAGACAATAAGTTTCTGTTGTTTGAAGCCACCCAGTTCAGGGTACTTTGATATGGCAGACCTAGGAAACAAATACAGAGGGTCACTTGCAAAATGGCCCATTCACACAGCTGGCAAGTTGGTGCTGGCTGCTAGCAGGAGGTCTCAGTTCCTCACCACACTGGTCTTTCCATAGGGATAGCTGAGTGTCCTCATGATGTGGCCCCTGGCTTCCCCTGAAGCAAGTGAACCAAGAGAGCACAGGTGGAGCCATGATGTCTTTTATGATCTAGTCTCAGAAGTCACACTGCATCATTTGGCACCATCTTATTGAGTTACACAGGTCAGCCCTGCTCCCTATGGAAAGAGACAGAGGGTGTTAGATGCCCAGAGGTGAACCTCATTGGGTACCATCCTGCAGATGGGCTACCACTCTGCTCAATCCAAATCACAGCTCTCCCGTTTCTCACCTCCCAACAGTTCCTGTTCCTCAGGCCAAAGTTCACATTCTGCACAGCCTCAGCTCCACCTGACCTCTGAGCTCACATGATGGCCCTTACTGTGAACCTGGGTTTCTGGTCCAGCCATAGCTACTTCTTTAAGCTCCTCCAGTGTGCTGAGCACAATCTGGCCCCTGTACTGTTGTCTGCTTGAAATGGTGTCTTCTGATGAACACTCATCCATCCTTCAAGGTCTATTCTCTCATCACAGCTTGTGACTCTTCCGCTTATTGAACTGGTGTTTCCCATTCCCAGTTCCCAGAGCCCTTTCTCATTGAACTATTTATCTGAGTTCTCTCTGCCGGAACATGAGCCATGCGTAGAGTAGCCACCTAGTAGTGAGTGACAGCTCTGTGCTGGATGCACATAAATGGTCTCCCTTAACTTCCATGAGCCCTAAAGGTCTGCTACAGCTATTTTACAGATGGGGAAAACTGACAGAGAGATATTAATGAATTGCCCACATGCAAATATGTGCTGAGTCTTGGGTTTGCATCTTCTTTATAGTGACTCCACGGAGACCCACCCTCTAAGACCAGAGCCAGTGTCCTATTCATCTGTTGTCTCTGCTGCGTTCAGCATGGCGCTGTCTTGGCTTACAAAATCTGCTTTATGCTTGCTGACTGCTGAATGAATGAATGAATGAATGAATGAATAGGTAGTCACAAAGAATGTTTAGAATGTTTCTCAGACAGGCTGAGAAAAAAACCAACAAAACCTTATTTCCGTTTGGAAAGTTTTTTTATTTTTGTGTTTAGTACTGAAGTAAAACAAAAATCTGAATTAACAGCTGCCCTGTTAAAAATGAAATTACCAATATATGAACTGTAGGCATCATGCATATATAATTTTTTTGTAGATAACTTTTCTTCTCATTTTCCTTCTCCTTCTCCTCTTCATCTTTTTCTTTCTGTTTGAGCAAAAAAAAAAAGAGAATATATTAACTCATAACTGGGGAGTCTAAGAATAAATTATCTTCAGGCATTGCTGAATCCAGGGGCTCAAATGGTGTCTCTGGACACAGTATCGCACTCTACTCTGCACTCTTCTTTATCATTTTCTCCCACAGACAGACTCTCCGTGTAGTTACAACAATGGCCATGACAGTTCTAGGCTTCATCTGCCCCTCTCAGCAACTCTAGAGAAGAAGCTCCTCTTTTTACACAGTCCCTAATAAAAGTCTCAGAGCTGAACAACCTGGGCTTTTGCTTAGGGTGCACGCCCATCCTGAATCAATGATCGGCCAGAGAGCTGAGCTGTGATATTCTTTTTTTTTTTTTTTGAGACGGAGTCTTGCTCTGTGGCTCGGGCAGGAGTGCAATGGCGTGATCTCAGCTCACTGCAAGCTCCGCCTCCTGGGTTCAAGCGATTCTCCTGCCTCAGCCTTCCGAGTAGCTGGGACTACAGGCACGTGCCACCACGCCCAGCTAATTTTTTGTATTTTTATAGAGACAGGGTTTCACCGTGTTAGCCAGGATGGCTTTGATCTCCTGACCTCGTGATCCGCCTGCCTCAGCCTCCCAAAGTCCTGGGATTACAGGCGTGAGCCACCGTACCTGGCCAGGGCTGTGATATTCTGATCGGCCAGCACTGAGTCACATGGCCACTGTTAGGGTGAGGGATGATAGGCTTAGCTCTGACCTGAAATTCATGGATTGAGGGGTGGGGCCTATTTCCCAGGGGAACACTGGGACAGCGTTACCAGGGGAAGGGGAGTGGGATATAGTCGGGCCAAAACAGTAAATGTCCATGAGGCTTTTTTCCTCTGAACAGAAATTTCACTGTGATGCCAGTCAGGTATTGCTGCCGTAAGCGCCATGGTGGGAGAGAGACTGCAAATCTTGATTAATTGAGGAGAGCTTAAGAACAGAGTGATTTACACAGGTGTGGGCAGGATGTAGGGGAACCCAGGAAGGATAATGCACTACCCAGGGGCTAGCGACAGCAAGCCAGGCCTGCTGGGGTGCTATGCACCCCAGGCCTGAAGGTGTGAAGGGCTGAAGTGGTTACCAGAAGCGGGAGAGGGAAGCTTATGGAGAGAGCAGACCGGCAGGAGCAGGGGCTGTAAGAAAGACAGCCAGACCATAGTGGTGTGACAGGCAGAGAGCCAGGCGATCCATATCCTGTCTCCTCTCTCTTCTCTGCTCCTGACTCCTGCTGTGGCTTCCCACTGGCTGGACCCAACAGGAAAGCAGAGGACAAGAGAATCTGGTTGGTGCTGTCTGGAAGTCAGTGTTGGGGGTCAAAGAACAGAATGGAGAGGGGTAGAGCATGCAGGGAAGACGAATGCAGCCCTGGCATGGTTCTTCCAGAACATTCTGCAAGCTCATAGACCAGTTCATTTGAGAAGAAATAGAGGAGTTAGGGGAGAGAGACGCTTCTTAATGAAAATAACCTTGGTAGCTAGTCTCAAGATTAGCCCCCAGTGCTCCCCACCTGCTGGTACCCGTTGTGTAACACTTCCCACATTTTTCTGGGGTCGTTTTGTGTAACCAGTAAAATATGGCAGATGTGATGGCATGTTACTTCTGAAATTGGGTTATAAAAGATACTGCAGGCTGGGCACAGTGGCTTACGCCTATAATCCCAGCACTTTGGGAGGCCAAGCCTGGAGATCACAAGGTTAGGAGTTCAAGACTAGTCTGGCCAATATGGTGAAACCCTGTCTCTACTGAAAATACAAAAATTAGCTGGCGTGGTGGCACACGCCTGTAGTCCCAGCTAGTTGGGAGGCTGAGGCAGAAGAATCACTTGAACCTGGGAGGCGGAGTTTGCAGTGAGCTGAGATAGCACCACTGCACTCCAGTCTGGGCAACAGAGCGACACTCTGTCTCCAGAAAAAAAAAAAAAGATACTGCAGCTTCTATCTTGGTTGCTCACTTGCTATCTTGGGTCCCTCCCTCTGGGGAAAGCCAGTTGCCATCTCCCAAGGATCCCTATGGACAGGTCCATTTGGCAAGGAACACCCACCAGCTATAGCTGCATGAGTGAGCCATGTTGGAAGTGAGTCCTCCAGCTGCAGTCAAGCTTCCAGATGACCATTGCCCTGGGAAATGACTGCAACCTCATGAAAGACCCTGAGCCAGAACCACCCCACGAAGTCACTCTTGATTTCCTAAGTCTCAGAAGCTATAAAATATAAATGTGTGTTGTTTTAAAATCCTAGGTTTTGAGGTAATTTATTATACAGCAATAGATAACTAATACAATAATCTTGCTACCAGCACCTTAATCTTCCACATCCAAGTTAAAATTCATCCAACACTCAATCTCCCAGCTATCCTGACTGCTCCTATACAGGTATCTCTCCCACTATATATATATCAAGTGCTATTAGTGGCTATTATTTGCTGGGTTACACAAAGCCAGAAATCATTTACATCTACTCTCTTTTCTTCTGATTTTGCATAGCAAAATGCAACAGGGAGATGATCTCAGATAGAGGGAGAACAACAAAAAAGAAGGGTCCATGCTGAACAGAACTTGGTTGCTTTGAAATCGGAAGTTCTAGAGGAGGTATTCTGACAGCGGCCAGGAAAATCTCCTGCCCCCAGAATTTTGTCTAATCCACCCCAGACAGAGTTATCCAACCGCCTGGTATGGTGCAGACCAGGGGCTCTCAAAAGGTGGGCTCCAGGCAGTAGCACCAGTAGCGCCTGGGAAATTGTTGGAAGTGCAAATTCTTGGGCTCCACCCAGATCAACTTAATCGGACTCTCTGGGAGTAGGGCCCATCAATCTGTGTTTAACAAGTCCTCCAGGTGATTCTGATCCTAATCAAGTGTGAGCCCACTGTCTAATGCGGTGCATGGCAAAGCAGGTGCATGGGTCTTAATCATCACCTCAGTCCTCTGAAACAGGCAAGTGTGTCCATTTTACAGAAGAAGGAACTCAGGCCTGGAAGGGAAGTCCTTGCCCGAGACTAAACAGAATCCCAGGAACATAGGACAAGCCTGGAATTCCCACCCCTGGACTAATGCACAGCCAGTGTTTCCACATTGCTAACCCAGAAATGTTTTCTGTCCCTGTCATGCTAATTTTCAGCCCTTTCTGGGTGACTTATTCATCATCCAAATATATTATTTTTGTTTTGTTTGACTAAAGGCAATTACATTTACATTTTCTCTAAGTACTGGAATGTAATGGTTGAAATTCCTATTCAGTGATCTGGAAGAACTCTAAGGTTCTAAAGTGATTCTTCCATAATTAAAGAAAGATATAATTATGTATAATGTGATTTGTGCGATAAGGTATAACTTTGGGGGTGTTCTAATTCTTTAAAAATTGTTGATCCAACTATGGATGTCTTGCAACTCTCAAAAAATCATGTGTGAAAATTAAGCATTAGTTCTGTGTAAAATACTGTGCTAGAAATTGTGGAGGATGCAAAGTCACATAAGACTGTTACTGTTTTTTTAAATTTATTTTTTTAAATAGAGACAGGGTTTCTCCATATTGGCCAGGCTGAATCTCAAGTGATCTGCCTGCTTCGGCCTCCCAAAGTGTTGGGATTACAGGCATGAGCCACCGCGCCTGGCCAAGACTGTTACCTTTAGCGAGAGCTTATTATCACCTAGTGTTCATATAAACATAGGATTTAAATACACACACACCCCCCCAAAACAAATTGCTAAAGGATATTTGTGCAGATTTTATTTTTCCAAATGGCTACAACAACATTTGAAGAACTAACAAGTTTAAAAATGTAAAAGGCCAGTAAGGCAACATTGGGCATTGGGGCTAGTGAAGGGGAGGGAAGGAGCATGAAGTCAGGGGAGAGGGCAGTGGCTGGTTCTGCAGGCTCTGCAGGCTGGGGGAAGAGTGAGGGTTTATGTGGGCAGGCAGCATTGCAGGGGATTAGGCAGGGGAATAACATGGTCATTTAAAATCATTCTTCTGGCTGATGACAGGTTTTCAGACGCTTAACCTCCTCCTAAGTCAGTCACACCTCATGTCCAAGCCATGAGGACTCACTGAGGGGAATGTAATAAATAGCTATTTAAGGGAAAAATAACAATGAAAAAATCTATAATAGCAGTTTAAGGGACAAAAACCAAAACATTTCTTTGGAATTATTCATGTTAAGCTTAACATTTTCTAATATAGTCCTGCGTCAATTTTTTCGTTTTTTTGTTTTTGAGATGAAGTCTCACTCTGTGGCAATCTTGGCTCACTGCACCCTCTGCCTCCCGGGTTCAAGTGATTCTCCTTCCTCAGCCTCCTGAATAACTGGGATTACAGGCATCTGCCACCACACTTGGCTAATTTTTTTTTTTTTTTTAGATGGAATTTTGCACTTGTTGCCCAAGCTGGAGTACAATGGCGCGATCTTGGCTCACCACAACCTCTGCCTCCTGGGTTCAAGCAATTCTCCTGCCTCACCCTCCCATGTAGCTGGGATTATAGCCATGTGCCACCACACCCGGCTAATTTTGTATTTTAGTAGAGATGGGGTTTCTCCATGTTGGTCAGGCTGGTCTCAAACTCCTGACCTCAGATGATCTGCCCGCCTTGGCCTCCCAAAGTGCTGGGATTACAGGCATGAGCCACCGCGCCCGGCCTGCATCAGTTTTTAAAAGACATCAGACACGTCGAAGCTATGGGAGGAAAAGCCCCTACATTCATGCACAACAGAAAGGCTTTGTTTTCAGTAAACATGCACATCTTCAAAGAATGGTTGCAATCCAAATTGTTTAGTAACTATTAGAAGAACAAAGAAGGCTGTGTCCTCTGAATTATAATGTGCATTTCATCTAAATTGCTGCATATTAGGGGTTGAACCATGCTGGGAGTTTGACGTATGTAAGGAAAATTATTAGGTTGATGGAATATAAAGATACTTATAATAAAAGCCAGTATTTTGGCATTTATAAATGAATCTGAAAAGGGTGAAGAATTTCATTTTGTTTTGCAATTAATACCGCAAAATGTGGCCCTTGTGTTCTACCGGCCCCTGAAAATTGTTTCAGATCTTTCCTTGGTGCAGTGTATATTGAATAGTAAAAGGGACATATGTCACAAAACAGATTTATTCCTACAAATTTACATAAAAAATAAGAAGTGAAAAAATAAACCCAGATCTTGAATGTGCTGGCTTGGGAGCCCAGAGACCAGGCCTGGCTTGCTTTTAAATTGTTGTGTGACCTCAGCCATGTACTTGTGCCTCTCAAGGCCTAAGGTCCTCTCTCTGTAAAAGAGGGGGCTACATTAGATGATTTCAGCTCAAATATCCTTGGAGACTCTCATTGTTTTCTAGTTGTAAATTATGCTTTTTCTAATAGTAAATAAGAAATGAAACAGTATTCATGTATGACAGAGAATACTTTGTTGTTTTTACTTTGTTTTATTTTTGAGACACAGTCTCACTCTGTTGCCCAGGCTGGAATGCAGTGGCATGATCTGGGCTCACTGCAACCTCTGCGTCCTGGGTTCAAGCAATTCGCCTGCCTCAGCCTCCATGTAGCTGGGATTACAGGCTCCCGCCACCATGTCGGGCTAATTTTTGTATTTTTAGTAGAGACAAGGTTTCACCATGTAGGCCAGGCTGGTCTCAAACTCCTGACCTCAAGTGATCCACCTGCCTCGGCCTCCCAAAGTGATGGGATTACAGGCAGGAGCCACTGCACCCAGCCTACTTTGTAATTATTATAGATGTAAGATACAATGAATTTCTCTGAGTTTCTCTTTAAATATATAGCCTGCTAACTTCCTTGACCTTTGTTTTCAAACCTCAACTTTCCTGTTCCTCATTGCCCCTAGTTATTGTAAAATAGCCTACCTCCTTCCCATCAGTTCTAATCAATACCTCACATCTGTTCCCTTGGTTACCTGCACCCATTGTTCCCCTCAAACTGCATGTCTCACACACTTCACCACTGTACCTCACGTCCCCTTCCCCTCCATATTTAGAAAAATATTTGCAAGTAGCCAGTCAGGTCAGCTCAGATTGCGCGGTCTGACCCCAGCTCATGCGGGAGGGATGCAGAGGTAGGGATTGCATTAAGGATATAAAAACTGCCTGGTCTCCTTTGTTCTTTGTGCTCTTGCAATCTTGATTGACTCAAGTGGCACCCTTCTGCAGAAGTAAATTGCCTTGCTGAGAAAACTTTTGCCTGAGTGCTGGTTTTACTTTGCGGCACTGAGTATTTATTCCTAGAGCATTTTTATATCCAACATAGAATACTTTATAAAACAAAAACAAAGCCTCAGTTTGTAATATGAATTCTCTCCCTCCAGGCTGGAGGCTAGCCACTCCCTCCCAACTCATTCATTTGTTTAATATGTTTAGATTTTCTTAATCAGTGTTGTGATTATCTATTGCTAAGTGCATAAGTTTCACTTCATTTCATTAAGTTCCACTAACTTAAGTTTCACTAAGTTCCACTTAGTTTCTAAGTTTCAACTATGAAACTTAATGGCTTGAACAGCCATTTTATTTTGCTCATGAATTTGGGAAGGACTCAGTTATGCAGCCCACCTCTTTCTGGCCGCAGTGGTGGGGGATGGAGAACCCACTTCCAGGGTAGTTTCTCCACTCAGGTCCCTGGCACATTGACAGGGGAGCTGGAAGGCTCCTCTGGGCCTCTCCATGTGGCCTTTCAGCAAGCTGGTCTGAGGATAGTCAGACTTCTAACAAGACATCTCAGGTTTCCCAGAGAGGGTATTATAAGAGACAGGAAGAGGAAGCTGCCAATTTCTTAAAGCTATGGCCAGAAACAGGCACAGTGGCACTTCTGCCATATTCTATCAGTAAAGTTGCTACAGCACCCTTCTAGATTCAAGGAGAGGAAACACAGAGCCCACTCATCAGTGGGAGGAGTGTAAAAGAATTTGTGGCTATTTAAAGTCTACCTCAAAGTAGGCTGCTGTACTGATGTCAGTTTTTATTTATTGAGTGCTTAGCAGGCATAGTAGCTCCTTTAATCTTTCCAATAACTCTGTAAGATAGATATCTTTATTAACCCCATTTTACAGATGAAGAAACTGAGATACAGAGAGGCTGAACAACTGGCCCAATCCCCCCCAGAGCTGTATGTGAGCTAAGTTTTGAACATAAGCAGTTTGCACATGGGAAATTCATGAGCTAATTAGGCTATTTATTATCATAACTTCATGTAATTATTACAGCAATGGTAAGGCACATTACAGGCACTATGCAAGTAAGTAGCCTTTCCATATTCCAGGTAAGCACACTTCTTGGGTGGGGATGGTCCCAGCTGCTTTTTTGCTGTGGGCTCAGAAGATTGTGCCTATGGGTGAGTGATGGACTGTTCGAGGGCACCTTCCACAGGAATCTTTGTCAGTTTCTCTAGGCATGAATCTTGCAAACAATATAAAAGTCTTCAAGCAACACTAAAAAAAAAAAAAAAAATACCAGAAACCCAAGATATAACAGGTTGACAAAACAGTTGGAGGGGGCCGGGCGTGGTGGCTCACGCCTGTAATCCCAGCACTTTGGGAGGCCAAGGTGGGCGGATCACTTGAGGTCAGGAGTTGGAGACCAGCCTGGCCAACATGGCAAAAACCCATCTCTACTAAAAATACAAAAGTTAGTTGGGCATGGTGGTGCACACCTGTAATCCCAGCTCCTCAGGATGCTGACACAGGAGGATCACTTGAATAGGGGAGGTGGAGGTTGCATTGAGCCAAGATTGCGCCACTGCACTCCAGCCTGAGGTGACAGAATGAGACTCCATCTGAAAAAAAAAAAAAAGAAAAAGAAAATGGAGGGAATTTCAGAGTTCAGAGTTCAGAATACAAGTTACAGTGGTGCTCCTGTCCACAGTGTCCTATGGACAAGTTACAGATGGCACAGCTGACAAAGCTCTGTTCTGCATGGAACATGTGTTTCAGCCCCCTGATGGCTATTACCTGGTTAGTGAGAGAATATCTCTTTCCAGCACCTGTTAATTGAGTGATGCCATGCTGCCCCACAGGAACAATGGAACGTTTGGGTGCCATGGAAATTAGTACCAAGGCAATCTTGCCAGGCACTTGGGTATAGCCTTTGTACATGTAGCCCACTTTTATCTTGCCCAAACTTCAGACTGATTTTTTTTTAAATCAGATATTCAGAGTGAGTCAAACCCCTTTAATCCAAGATCCCCTAACAACACAGAGAGGAAGCTACCCTGCCCAATAGCAAGGCTGCTTGACACTTTGAGGAACTGAGCTCAGTCCTCCCAGGCAAGGCACACCTTCAATGCTACCTTATCCCTTTAGTTTTCCCTGACTCTTCTGGGAAAATGAACTGATCTCCAATCTGTATTCAATGCAGTCCTCTAGAATAGCTTATTGAGTACTTACTATGTCACTCCCTTTCTGCAGAATACTTTTGGGAATCAACTCATCTCATTTACACCAGAACCATGGAGTCTTCCCATCCACATTTGACAGAGTCAATGAAAACTCAGGAAGGTTATGTAACTTGCCAAAAATCACACAGGTTGTCCTGTCTGCCTCAAAAGTCCACAAATTTGACCACACAGCCCTGCTGCCTCCCACTGATCACAGGGAGCTATATGTATCTGTCCCCATGTCCAGTTCCCCATCAGGTTGTAAACTCCACTAGGCCTGGGGCTGGTGCTGAGCAAGGCTCCCAGGACCTAGTACATTCTCAGTAAATGCTTGAATCGAGTTTATAAAGGTTGAGGGCATCTCCAGGGCTCTATGGGCCCAAGAATCCTAACTCAAAATTGGTGTATCTCACACACCTTCTACTCTAGGAAGCATAATGACCTAGGGTTCCTGGTGCAGTTTGAAATCCATTGCTGTGCTTATAATGAAGGTCATGCTTCCACACATGGATTCTCATCCATGACTGAGTGTGGGGGGGATAATAAGGCAGACCCATGCCTGGGAAGGGGGGCACTCTAGGTCAGTGGCTCACTTCAGTTCAAAGACTCCCAAGTGCTTTGCCAAATGTCCATTAGGCACACATGGCAGGTAGGATGTTCCCACTCAACCTTTGATCTTAATCTCCTTCACTGGGGTTAGCCTTGCATTGTGATTTGACAGCTTTCCAGCCACCCCTGGCTCCATCATCTCTATTTCCTTTCACACAGGTGCTTTCTCTAGTAAAATTCTTGCATGTTTAAAACTGTCTTGACATCTGCTTTTTGGAGGACCCAGACTAACAGAGTTAATATTTCAATTTTTTATTCATTTCCTTATCATTAATGACTTTACTTCTATTCACTCTAAGATGACCATGTAGATTAGGGAACTGAATGTCAGAGCAGCAAATCCCCCTTTTCTAAGATGCCTTTCAGGAGTGTGTCCCACATACTAGGCAGTGTGCCAAGTCCTTTATATGCAGTCTTCCCTTCAGTCTCCAACAGTGCTGTGAGATCAGTAGGATGACTTTCCTATTATCCTATGATAGGTCATCCTACTGATGACTGTCCTATCATTTCATAGATAGGACATCTGAGGTTCAGGGAGGTTAAATTATTTGCCCAAAGGTCACCAGCCAAAAAGTGACAGCATTCAGATTCTAGACTGTTTATTATTTCATTTAATTCTTCCCATAAACCCAATGGAAAATATAAGCAAGAATAAGAAAAGCTAACACTTACTGGATGCTTAGGTGTCAGGCACTTCCCATGTATTTTTTCATTTAATTCCTACCACAACCCCATGAGGGAGGTACTATTGTCCTCATTTCACAGACAAGAAAACTGTGGTGGGGAGAAATTAGGAGATTTGCCCAGGGTCACCCAGCTAGGAAGTGGCAGAGCCAGAATTCCTGCTGGGACCAACTGGCTTCAAGAGCCCATATGCTCCCTCCTTCTTGCCTCCCACTCGTGGCAATACTGTCCCAGCCATACGGAAAGGTGCTTTACCTTAGCTGCTGTTCATGTGGTTTTGTTTGCATCCATTGCTACCCATGAAGGGAATTACAACTCAGGAAAACTGACCTTTTCCACTTCTGATTCAACTCCAGACACAGGTCTAGTCTTGTTTCAGAACCCTCTGCTTTTCATTTCATTTGAATCCATATTAAAACACAATAGCCTACATATCCAATGTCTTACAATTGAACACTAAGAAGCCACCAAGGATAATATTTATTGTGTGTATATACAATGTATTGACACAGAAATTTACAGCAAATAAAGAAGTTACAAACTGGACATATGACTCCATTTAAAAATGACTCATATTCATAGTTATAGATTTGGAAAATATAAAACCAACTTATGTGTTTATGATCTCTTAGTGGCAAGTTTACAGGTGGTTTTGTTTAAAGTATCATACAGAGTAACTTTGCTCTTCCAAAAATCCTCTGTTCTCTGCCTATTCCTTTCCTCCCTCATATCCCCTGGCAACCGCTGATCTTTTTACTGCCCCCATAGTTTTGCCTTTTCCAGCATGCCATATTAAATTCCCAGGAGTAGGATTGCTGGATCATATGGTTTAAGTATGTTTAGTTTTGTAAGAAACTACCAAAATGTTTTCCAAAGTGGCTGAGCCATTTTGCATTCCCACCAGTAATGAATGAGTTCCTCCAAGCTGGGCATGGTGGGTCATGTCTGTAATCCCAGCACTTTGGGAGGCCAAGGAGGACAGATCACTTGAGGTCAGGAGTTCAAGATAAGCCTGGCCAACATGGTGAAACACCGTCTCTACTAAAAATACAAAAATTAGCTGGGCGTGGTGGTGCATGCCTGTAATCCCAGCTACTCAGGAGGCTGAGGCAGGAGAATCACTTGAACCCAGGAGGTGGAGACTGCAGTGGGTTGAGATCATGCCACTGCACTCCAGGCTGGGCAACAGAGCTAGACTCTGTCTCAAAAAAAAAAAAAAAAAAAAAAAAAGGAAAGAAAAAGAAAAAGAAACAGAGCTCCTCCACATCCACACTAGCCTTTGGTGTTGTCAGTGTTCTGAATTTCCAGCATTCTATTTGGTGTGCTGTGGTATCTCATTTTGTTTCCCTGATGAGATATGTGGAACATTTTTTCATATGCTTATTTGCCACCTGTATCTTCTTTGGTGAGATGCCTGTTAAGGTTTTTGGTCCAATTTTAAAAGTTGGTTGTGTTCTTAATTGTGAGTTTTAAGGGTTCTTTGTATATTTTGGATAATAGTTCTTTATCTGTCTTTTGCAATTTTTTCCTCCCAGTCTATGGCTTGCCTTTTCATTCTGTGACAGTGTCTCACAGAGCAGAAATTTAAAAATTGTAATGAAGTCTAGCTTATCATTTTTCATGGGTGGTGCCTTTGGTGTTGTATCTAAAAAGTCATTGCGAAACCCAAGGTCAGGTAGATTTTCTCCTAAGAGTTCTATAGTTTTGCATTTAACATTTAGGTCTATGATCCATTTTGTTACTTATTGGGAAGGATGTAAGATCTGTGTCTAGATTCACTTTTTGCATGTAGTTGTCTTAATTATTCCAGCACCGTTTGTTGAAAATACTGTCTTCACTCTGTCACATTGCCTTTGCTCCTTTGTCAAAGATCAGTTAACTATATTTATGTGGGTCTATTTCTGGGTTCTCTATCTGTTCCACTGATCTGTCCATTCTTTGACCAATACCACGCTGTCTTGATTACTGTAGTTTTATAGTATGGGTAGTGTAAGTTGGGTAGTGTAAGTTCTCTCATTTTATTCGTCTCCTTCAATATTGTGTTGGCTATTCTTGGCTTTTGCCTCTCCATATAAACTTTAAAATCAGTTTGTTGATACCCACAGAATAACTTGCTGGGATTTTAATGGAGATTGCACTGAATCTATAAAGTTGGCAAGAACTGACATCTTAAAAATAGTCTTTTTATTCATGAACGGACTATCTCTGCATTTATTTTTTCTTTGATTTCTTCCAATAGAGTTTTGGAGTTTTCTTCATATAGACCTTATACATTTTTACAAGTTTTATACCTAAGTACTTTGTATGTTGGGTACAAATGTAAATAGTATTGTGTTTTAAATGTCAAATTCACTGTTCACTGCTGGCATATGAGAAAGTAATTGATTTTTGTATATGAAGCTTGTATCTTGCAATACTGGTATAATTACTTATTAGTTTCAACTTTTAAAATTCATTCTGATTTTCTACATAAATGGTCATGTCATTTGTGAAAACGTTTTACTTCTTCCTTTCTAACCTGCATACTTTTTATTTCCTTTTGTTGTCTTATATTGCATAAGACAAGAAATATATAGCTTATTTAGGTAAAACTTCCAGTATGATGTTGAAAAGCAGTGGTGAAGGGGGCCATCCATGTCTTGTTCCTGATCTTAGAGTGCAGTGGCATGATCATGGCTCACTGCAGCCATGACTGCCTGTACTCAAGCCATCCTCCCACCTCACCCACCTGAGCAGCTGGAACTACAGGTGTGTGCCACCATGCCTGGCTAATTTTTGTATTTTTTGTAGATACAGAGTTTCATCATATTGCCCAGGCTGGAGCTTTTTTTTTTTTTTTTTTTTTTTTTAAATGTTCTTTATCCAGTTGAGGAAGTTCCCCTGTTTTCCTAGTTTACTGAGAATTTTTATCATGATTGTGTTGTATCTAGCTAGTATTTTGATTTGCTGAGAATTACTGCATCTATGTTCATGAAAAATATTGACTTACTTTTTTTTTTTTTTTGAGACGGAGTTTCACTGTTGTTGTCCAGGCTGGAGTGCAACGGTGTGATCTTGGCTCACTGAAACCTCCACCTCCCGGGTTCAGGTGATTCTCATGCCTCAGCCTCCCAAGTAGCTGGGATTATAGGCATGCGCTGCCATGCCTGGCTAATTTTTATTATTAGTAGAAACAGGGTTTCTCCATTTTGGTCAGGCTGGTCTCGAACTCCTGACCTCAGGTGATCTGCCCGCCTCGGCTTCCCAAAGTGCTGGGATTACAGGCGTGAGCCACCGCGCCTGGCCTACGGTCTTCTTATAATCTTTGGTTTTGAAATTGAGGTAATGCTGGCCTCCTTGACCAAGTTAGGATATATTCTTTCTGCTTCTATCTCTGGAGAAGAGAATTGTATCTGTAGAGAATTGGGTATAATTTCACCCTGCATGTTCGAATCCATCTGGGTCTGGTGCTTTCTGTTTTGGAAGGCTATTATTGATTCCATTTCTCTAATAGATATAGGTCCATTCAGATATAGGCCTATTTCTTCATGTGTCCATTTTGGCAAATTGTCTTTTAAGGTCCATCTAGATTATCAAATTTGTTGGCATGAAGTTGTTCATGATATTCCTTTATTATCCTTTAAACGTCTATGGGCTCTGCTCTGTATTGAAGTCTCTTCTCATTTCTGATATTAGTTGTGTCCTTTTTTTTCCCCTTTAGCTTGGCTAGAGTTTTACTGATGTTATTAATTTTTAAAAACACCAAGTCTTGATTTTGTTGTTTCTCTACTGAAATATTTTTCCAATTTCATTGATTTCTACTCTTAATTCTTGTCTTCTGCTTACTTTGGATTTATTTTGCTTTTCTTTCTCTAGTTTCCTAAGGTGAACACATACATGATTGATTTTAGAACTTTTTTTTGAGACAGTTTCACTCTTGTTGCCCAGGCTGGAGTGCAATGGCGCCATCTCTGCTCACTGCAACCTCCGTCTCCCAGGTTCAAGCAATTCTCCTGCTTCAGCCTCCCGAGTAGCTGGAATTACAGGTGCCCGCCACCACGCCTGGCTAATATTTGTATTTTTAGTAGAAATGGGGTTTTGCCATGTTGGCCAGGCTGGTCTCGATGTTCACTAGATCCAGCTGGTTGATGGTGTTAAGTACAACTATGTCCTTACTGATTTTCTGCCTGCTAGTTCTGTCCATTAGTGATAGAGGGGTGTTGAAGTCTCCAACTATGATAGTGGATTCATCTATTTCTCTTTGCAGTTCTACCGGTTTTTGCCTCACATACTTTGATACTCTGTTGTTAAGTGCATTGGTCAAATAATGGAGAATGAGGTTTTGAAAGAGCTCTAGCTTTGTTTTGTTCCTTCTGGTGGCTGCTAGGCTGCAACAGGAATGTGGGCTGTTAGTTTTCAGGGCTTCTTCAGCTGAACAGTGAAAAAGGCAACTAATCCAAGTTAAAACATGACCAAGGCTGTTGGTCTTAGGTAGATTCAGTAGTTTTTCTTGAACTAAATGCTCCTGAGGTTGCTGACAGCCTTTAATTTTCAGACTTCTATAACAGTCGATTCTGAGAAATTTTGCCAGTTTTATCACGGCTCTGATGAAGAAGCTAATTTTCGGAGGTCATTCCTCTTGCCATTTTCACTGACATCATTTAGCAACAGCTTTTTGACCATTTGGGCTTTAAAGATGAAAATTTATGTTGGCTTCCATGAAGGGATTAAAAAAAAAGATGAAAATTTAATTTTTCTTAAGCGTAAAGAGAAATATAAGATTAAATTACTATTTTTTTCAATGAAAACACATGGACACAAAGAGGGGAACAGACACTAGGGCCCACTTGAGGGTGAAAGGTGGCAAGAGGAAGATGTTCAAAAAACTACCTATTAGGTACCACACCTATTACCTGGGTGATGAAATAATCTGTACACTAACCCCCCACGGCATGCAGTTTACCTATATAACAAACCTGCACATGTTCCCTTGATCATAAAATGTTTTAAAAAATTAGTTTCAAATTAAGGAAATATTTTTCTAATTCTAATTAAGATAGTAGACAGGTATTTCAATTCTAATTAAGATAGTAGACAGGTAAGAGTCATAGGGGAAAGGGGAATGAGACAACCACAAGGAAATAAGTAACACAAAAAGAGGAATGAAGCAGAGAGATGGAGACATTTTTTAAGTGCTGGAGAGGGAGAGATGGAGAACTGATCTAGAAGGCAGAGCACTAGATGTCAGTTTTTTTTTGTCTTAAAAGTAGTCACTAGCCAAGCTTTCCTATCTTCTTTCAGATTAGGTTGTGCTTTGAAAGGGATGAACACAGTAACACCAGAGAGGGGACTGGTGCTACATTCTTCTGGAGACTGAGGTAGGCAAGAGGTTGGTTTTCTACCTTTGAAAAAGGGCAGATCAACAACCAATCGATCAGTAGCACTGCCAAGCAAGAACTTTCCAACTCAAAATACATGTTTGCTGCCCGGTTTTATATCTGGACTACCCACACTGTAAGGGTACCACAAAAAGGGAAGGAACAGGAATAAAGGAAAGGCTACCAAGCATTCCCATGGAAAAGTTGAAACAGCAACAAATCGGTTGGCATCACTTTGGCCTAACTGTGGAAATGGAACCCAAACTATCCTCCCCAAAATGGCAGAGAATACTGCCCCATCCCACTGAGGTAGGGCGTGGCCACATGATTTGTTATGGCCAGTGGAGTGTTGGCAGATGTGATGCACGCAGAAGGCACAAACCATACTTGTGTGGTTGGCTTGCCTTCCTGTGCTTCTGCCATCAGTGTGGAAACTTCTGTATAACTTTTCTATTTTAGCCCAGGCCCAAGAATGAACATAGATGGGAGCAGCTGGAAGCACAACTCATAGCAGGTAGTAAAGCCCAGCCAGAGAC
Organism: Pongo pygmaeus; assembly: GCF_028885625.2. Lineage (NCBI taxonomy): Eukaryota > Metazoa > Chordata > Mammalia > Primates > Hominidae > Pongo > Pongo pygmaeus. The sequence continues at coordinate 138,299,113 of NC_085930.1, read as the reverse complement.
CCAGCTTGAAGCAGTCACCCACACAAGCTGATGTCAGCCAATCTGCAGAGGCATGAGTAAGAATGATTATTTTAAACAACTTAGATTTGGGGTGGTTAGGTGGCAACAGCAACTGAAACGTAAGAAGACATCATTCTTTTCCTCAGGATCCATTCCTGAGGGCAAACTGTTACCTCCCCCTTTACTGCTGTATGCCAAGAGCCTAGCACAGTTCCTGGCACATAGCAGGTGTTCAATAAACACCTGTTGCAGTCAGATTTACATGTTTCTCCTAAAAATAATCTAGGAGAATAAAATGAGGGGAACTTACATAATTTAGTGTTCAGTGTGTGTCTCAACTTCAAAATCAACAATTTCAACAAAGACCAGATTGCATGTCAGCAGTCATTAGGGGGTTAAGAGCACCAACTATGGACATGACTGCCTGGATTTGAATCTAGGCTTCACAAATTACCAGCCAGGTGACCTTGGGCAAACACTACTTCATCTCCCTCTCTTTCCTCATCTGTTAAACGGTGCTATAAATAGTACCTACCATGTAGAACAGTTGTGTGGATTAAGAGATAATTTATTTCAAGTACTTACAACCTTGCCTGGTACATGATAAATGCTGCATAGGCATTTTCTATTATTATTACCTGCATAAAGACCACTTTGAGAAAGGTTATTAAAACCCTCTTCACCTGTTCCTCCCATCACCTATTTATATCTACTTGTTCTCACTTCTATTATCTGATCTTGTACGTTTCCAATTAGCTCTCTTGTATATTTTCATCATCTTTCTATGCTCAGGATTGCTAAGTGCCAGTATCTACTTTATCCCAGAGCGCCCCTCCATCAACTCCACCAACCATTTAAAGAGCTGCTGATTTTGTTCTTTTCACATAGGGTATCATTTGCCCCCTTCTCCATCTGTTCAAATCTGATTCTCAGTGTCCACACCTAGTCTTCCATGACGCCTGTTCTGATCTTCCCTCCCACTGTAATCTTATTCTGTACCTTTTATCAATTAATCTCTACCTCAATTACACTTTTATTACTTTCTACTTATACCTTTCCACAATGAAATTAATTGTAAGCTCCTAAAGGACAAGATCACAATTTCTTGGTTTTCTGCCCATTCCCACTCCCAAGTATACAGCAGGCAAGCAGTATTTGTTGAATAAATATATTTGAAAATCCCATATAGATAGATTCATTTAAAGTCTAAAACAGCTTTGCTAAAAAGTCATTTTTTTATTAGAAAAGGAAAAAAAAAAACTTGTCAATTCAATGCTAGACAGTTTAAGGGAAAAGAAGTTTGCATGTAAAAGAGACAGACACTTGATTTATTGCATTAAAAAACTTTATTTCTTTTAAAAGGTCCAATATAAGCCAAATTAACCCCAAAATTTACAGCTACACTTAGAGATCTCCTGAACTAAATGGCACTGTTTGAGATGAGTGTCTTGTTAAAGGAGGTCATTTGCTATTACCACCATTTCACCCAAAGTAATTCTAGAGCAGAAGCTGGTATTATAATACACATCAGATATTTCAGATGTCATCTTTTATGTATAAGTTAAATAAAGCAAACAGGCTTTTCTACTCTGTGTGAGGATAAGAAACACTACAGAACAGGCCCTGAATGCTTTAGACATACAAGGTGTAACCATAAAGGAAATTTCTACGGTGCTGCCTTCATTCATTCAAGTAATTAATGTACTTATTCCAACAATACTGGCGTAGTTCAAATACCATTTGAGACAGTACTTTGGGGTTTCCCTTCATTGGGTGCAGACCAAAGGAAGTGGTTAAGCTGGGGGGCAGACTCCCACAGATGGATTACAAAAATAATGAAATAGTTTTCTTAGTGGGGTGGCATTTGCATGAACTACCTTAATGTTTTTGGTAATAGCATCATTTACATATAAGTGATGCAGGAGAGAAGTTCTGGTATATGTGATAAATTAAAAACAGCTTGTCACTTTATAGCTACACCTTGGATTTCATTAGATGTGGTAAATCTAATAGTGTGTCAAATGAGTCCTTCTGGAAATCACTTCAGCAGAGAAGTCAAACAGCCTGTAAAAGAGAAGACATGGCAGAATGTGCGAGATTCATCCTTCCAACATTCTCAGGGTTCTCTTGGAGGACAGACCCGGGCCCAAAGACAGAAGTTACCGGGAGGGAGGCTTCAGCTCCATCTAAGGAAGACCTTTCTAACAGTTAGAGCTGCTCAACAACTGAATGGACTGCTTGCTGAGGTAGAGTCACTTGGAAGTGTTCAAGGTGGAAAGATCACCCTTGTAGAAGGGACTCCTGCATTTGTTAAGAGGTTAGAGACTGGATGAACCTCAGGTCTCTTTCAATTCTGAGATTCTAGAAAATTCCCTCAGGGAATTCAGAAGAGAATTCCTAAAAGGAAAGAGAAAGCACACATATGTATACTTTTAGAATCTGCTTGAATTTTTTTCTTTTTTTTTTCAAAAGGTACAATAGAAAATGTAGTCCACTGTCATTAAAATGCATATTCACCTTCCTACTACTAATAATTAGGAAGGGTTCATTATGACTTCTTTATATTATAAAGAAAAGATGGGGGATTAGATTTATAATTTCTGTAAATATTTTAGAAAAAATGCTTAAAATCTAGTAGTCAATGCCCTAGAAACTTTATAGATTTGTAGATAATATGCACAGATACAAATACATTATTCATTAAATACAACTCACATCTGTGTTTTATTATACTCTAAAATATACAGGAATCTTGATGTACTGAAAGAGTGCAAGTAAATACAGTATTCAAGCAGTCACTATTTCTATGTACATGCTCATTAATTCTTCAAAAAACCCACAAAATTATCAAATAGATCAAAATACTGTTCTGTGTTTTCACACTTTATATTCAGAAAAACCAGCTGATAATTTACAATGTCATAAAGTTTCCAGTTTCACAATACAAAAAGGATAAAATGAAATTGGGTATCATTTTGTTGCAATTTATAGAACTTTACCCATACCTGTAAGACCCTCAATGTATATGAAATCATTTTCACTGGGCAAGTGACAGTTACAGTAAAAGCAGAACCACACAAATCTTTATTTAAAAGCCAAAATATCAGCCTTCTCTCTCTCTTTTGCTATTTGAAAGGTAGTCTTCAATTTGGCAGGCAACTGCTTCTCTCTCCAAATAGTAACAGATTACAAACATGCTACTTTAAATATGAATAGGACCTAAGGCTTTAGTATTTTAAATCTTGCCCAATACAGAAATGCCTTCCAAGAGACTTTAGTGATGTTTAATTTATGAACAACAAGGAACTATTTTCCTTTTGATTATTCACTTTTTCAAAACTCACAGATCAGAATAAACATAAAAAATACCCCAACCCATGGTGGGGACACAAAAGTAACATAAGTGACTAAGGTGTGCCATTCAAAGTAGAGAGGTTGAAGACTCCATGCCCCAGGACCACTTAGCTGCAATAGGGTGAAATAGTCTACTTTTTGATTTCATGAATTTTTTTCTAGGAAATTCTTTACATTTTCAAACAAAAATAGTACTATTTTAAACCCAAACCATTCAAAACAGGGCAACAGCCTGACCCCAATCCATCTCAATGTCTATGTCACAAGTATTTTCACCCGTATTGCACCCAGTCAGCTGGTTTTTAATTCTAATAGTATAAAAATTGGAAATTTGAAATAGTTATGTAAAAGAAAAAAATGTAAAAATACATCTGCTTTCTCTCATGGTTTAATACAGCATTGGAAGGCTTTCAGATGTTTTCTTAAAAAAAAAAAAAAAACAAAAAACTCAACATTTAAAACCAAATCTCAGCTTCATTTCCAGAAATATTGCAGTTTGGTTTAGGTAATGTTTCATTTAATCTACTCCAGTTTCCACAAAATGGCATTTTGTTAAAAAAACCTTTCAGTTATTTGGTCCTTTTGCAATTTGCTGTGCACATAATGCCTACTGTACCAAACTTTTATTGCCTTTAAATTTAGTTGTAATTTGATTGATAAAATTTAAACCTAGTGTCTTTATTTCTTGTTACAATAGTGTTGCTTGTGTAAGCAGGTTAGAGTGCACAGTGTCCCCAATTATTCCTGGCACTGCAAAACCAAATTAAACAATTCCACAAAGAATTCTGACATCAATGTGTTTTCCTCAGTCAAGTCTATTTCAAGATTCTAGAAGTTCCTTTTGTAAAACTTGCCTTTAAAACTCTTCCTCCTAATGTCATCAGATCTCTTAACATTGGCTCACTGTGCGATCTTTCCTCTTAGGTTGAATTTCTACGTGAATATCAAAGTGCCTTTTTCCTGAAAAAGCACAGTTTGAAGCTTTACTGTGAGAACTCCCTCCTCCTCAGCCTCTCAGTAGGTCTCAGAATCGGAGTCGTTGAGCTCATCCACGTCAGTGTATAAGTACTCCTGTTCCCCTCCAATGTTATTGAAACTGCAATAGGAGCTAGGTTCATTCCTCATGATGGGCAAAGCTTCAAAGCTGACTGTTTTTGAGGTGTTGGTATAACGGTTAATGGCATTGAATGTCAAGGATGATAAAGGACTACTTGATGAGACAGGCATCATGGTGGCCAAAATGAGAGCCAGGCAATCAGCCACATCCTTATTGGGAGCACAGGCCAAAGCTGGGGTATAGCCTAGAATTAAAGATAAAATTTAAAAATTAAGCATCCTGAGACGTATTTCACCAAAGACAAGGAAATAAGCCTAAAGTACTTCAACTTTAGACATATTTTACATTACTTAGCTTATAATAAATTGCTGTAACCAGGATGATTCGCAAGTTTCTAATAAGTAGAAAAAGAATAGCCATAGAAACCTAGGGTGGAAGGAGACGTTAGACTAGACAACAGAAGAGGAAGCAGGCCCAGAGAAGAATGATTCCCCAAGTTCTCACAACTTATCTGTATCCATCTGAATTCACAGAAAAAACTGGGCTAGAATAAGAAAAACACCATACATCAGTGAATATTCTTTCAGGATGGTAAGCAGAGATTTACTGTTAATTTGCAGTTATATCAGTGTTAAGAAAAAATAAAAAAATTTAATTTGTAGTTATGTAAGGAAGCTTTTTGATGCTAAGAAATCTAAATGTGTACAGTTTCATGAATCAGCCACAGGACAGGTGCTCAAAAGATATGTGTTGAATGAATGACACTTAGTTGTCAATTTAACTTTTCTCTTGGGGTCACAGTCTCTTGAAGAAAAACAGTAGACAAACTAAACAGATGAACTTTAAAAACTACTAAATCAAAACAAATATTTCCTTTGTAAATATTCTCTTTTTTTAAGCGGAATACAACTGACCTTAGTCATAAGTTACCACAAAGTGTCAACACAGCAAACCAAGGAGGAAACATTTGGTACCTCAGTTGGCACAAGACTCAGTCTTGAGGATGGAGCGGGAGAGAAGTGAGAATAGTGTGATGCCAAACTTCAATTATACTATATGGAACTTTAATAGTTTTATCACATAACATACATTTGTATAACCACCATACAGATTAAGAAAGAGAACACTACCAGCATACCAGAAGCCTCCACTATATCCTCTACCCAGTCGTTATACCTTTCTTCTTCCACAATGGTAACTACTGTCCTGACTTATGGGGTAGTAATTTCCTTGCTTTCAACTTGGAGTCATAAACACTGTAGGTTTTTTTTTTTTTTTTTTTTTGAGACAGAGTCTTGCTCGGTCACCCAAGCTGAAGTGCAGTGGTGCAAACTTGGCTCACTGCAACCTTTGTCTCCTGGGTTCAAGTGATTCATCTGCCTCAGCCTCCTGAGTAGCTGGGATTACAGGTGTGTGCCACCACGCCCAGCTAATTTTTTATATTTTTAGTAGAGATGGGATTTCGCTATGTTGGCCAGGCTGGTCTCAAACTCCTGGCCTCAAGTGATCTGCCTGCCTCGGCCTCCCAGATGCTGGGATTACAGATGTGAACCAACTTACCCAGCCTACAGTTTAGAGTTTTTAAAAAACTTAATATAAATGGAATCATATAGTATGTATTATTTCATATCTGGCTTTTTGTGTAGCATTATGTGAGATTTATCAATGTTGTATGTAACTGTAGTTGGTTCATTTTCATTGTTATATAGTATTTCATTGTGTGATTATACTATGGTTTAGTTACACATTTCAACTATTGGGCATCTGGTTGCTTCCAGTTCTCCCACATATTTTCATCTGTGCTATATTGGCCTTGATAAAAAAAGGATTTTTTTTTTTTTTTTTTGAGACAGGGTCTTGTTCTGTCACCCAGGCTGGAGTGCAGTGTAATGATCATGCTCACTGCACCCTCAACCTCTGGGCTCAAGTGATCCTCCCACCTCAGCCCCCTGACTAGCTGGGACTATAAGCACATGCCATGCCTGGTTAATTTTTAAATTTTTTTGTGGATACAGGGTCTCGCTTTGTTGCCCAGGCTGGTCTCAAACTGCTGGCTTTAAGTGATCTTCCCGTCTCTGCCTCCCAAAGTGCTGGGATTACAGGAGTAAGCCACTGTGCCCAGCCACAAAAAGTAATTTTTTCCCCCTTTGTAAAGTTCCCATTTTGTCAAGGGTCAAAAAGAACAACTGATGTTCTTGCAAGTTTGGCAGCAGTGGCTGAAGGCTGTCCGTATTTTTAATTAAATTTTATTTGTCCAAAGTAGCTAGGGGAGTGCTTCACTGCCCACACTTCTTTCAACGGTTCTTCTAAAGGTGCCTGCTGCTGTTCCTGCTGCTGGCAGGCAGAACAACCCATTACATAGGCCAGGATGCCTTGGATGAGAGTGGGGGTGGGGAAAGAAGCTTGTTTCAGGTGTGTTTTCTAGTCAGAATATGACTAAAAACAGGCTCCTCTCCTCTGCATGGGGGTTATTTTTTGAGACGAAGTCTGGCTCTGTCACCCAGGCTAGAGTGCAGTGGCATGATCTCGGCTCACTGCAACCTCTGCCTCCTGGGTTCAAGCGATTCTCTTGCCTCAGCCTCCCAAGTAGCTAGGATTACAGGCACATGCCACCACACCTAGCTAATTTTTGTATTTTTAGTAGAGACAGGGTTTTGCCATGTTTGCGGGGCTGGTCTCAAACTCCTGACCTCAGGTGATCCACTCGCCTTGGCTTCCCAAAGTGCTGGGATCATAGGCGTGGGCCACTGTGCCCGGCCAGTTGTATCTCTTAACATGCCACTCTCTTTGCTTAGAAAGTTCCTCCCCCACTTTCTCCTTATCCTTTGGATTTTGGCTTAGCAGTCACATTTTTTGGGATGCCTTCTCTGATCCTGCAAGAAAGGATTTGAAGACCCTCTTAAGTACTCTCATAGCATTCTATGCTTATTCCAATTAAACTATTTTAAGTGCATCATTAATAACCTATTTACACTCATCTCCATTCAAGGGAGTAGACTATGTCTTATTTTACACTGTATCATCAGAAGTTAGTACAGTGCTTGGCATAATCACTCATGCAACAAATACTCACTGAGCCTCCACTTGCTCAGGCACTATTCAGAACACTAAGAATATATCAGTGAATGCAACTGACAAAGATTTCACTGTTCTTGTGGAGCTTACATTCACTTTAGTGGGGAAGACACACAATCAACATAACAAAAAAGTACATTATATACAATATGTTAAAAGCTTTATGTAAAAAAAGAGGAAAGAGTGGAGCAGGTTAACAAGGACTGAGAATGCTATGGTAGGGGCATCTAGCAAGTTGTAGTAAAGAGTAGTTAGAATATGCTTCATTGAGAAGATGAAACTGGAGCTAAGATTTGAAACAGGTGACGAATTTAGTCATGGGATGTCTGGGGACAGAGTGTTCAGGCAGAGTAAACAGCCAGAATGAAGATCACAATGCATGTATAACCCTGCTATGGAGGGGCTGGCATGGCAGAATGAAGTAGAGAAAGGAGAAGAGTAGGAAATACTATCAGAAAGGTAACGAGGTGGAGGACACATCATGTAGGGCCTAGTAAGGTCATTTTAAGAACTATGAGTGGGGCCAGGTGGAGCACTCTGGGAGGCTGAGGTGGGGGGATTGCTTGAGGCCAGGAGTTCAAGACCTGCCTGGACAATATAGCAAGAGTCTGTCACCACAAAAAAAAAAAAATTAGCTAGGCCTGGTGATGCATACTTTTAGTGCTAGCTACTTGGGAGGCTGAGGTGAGAGGTTCTCTTGAGCCCAGGAGTTCAAGGTTACAATCAGCTATGATCTCACCACTGTACTCTAGTCTGGGCAACAGAGTGAGACCCTGCCTCTTAACAAAAAAAAAAAAAAAGAAGAACCGAAATTCAAGAGTAACATGTTCTCATATACTTTAAAAGGATCCAGGTCAGGCTGGTAGCAGTAAAGAAAAAAGTGGGCATATTTTAGATATACTTTAGAGGTGGAGTCAATAGTATATGCTGATGGACTATACATTGAGTATGAGTGAGAGGAATCAAGGATGACTCTAGGGGTTTTGCCCTGAACAACTGTAAGAATGAGAATTGTCTTCAATGGAGATCATGATGCTGTGGGGAGAGTAGGTCTGGCAAGGGGAGTGGGAAAGGATCAACAGTTCAGTTCTGGACATTCTAGGTTTAAGCTGTTTATCAGACATCCACATGGATGTGTCAATTAGGCACGTGGATATATAGAGACTGTGAGAAGTCTGGGCTGGAGATATAAATCTGGGAATCCTCAGCATATAGGTAGTATTTAAAACCAAAGGAACTGATGAGAGCACTAGGGAGTCAATGTAGATAGAGAAAGCAAAAAGAACGAAGGATTGAGTCCTAGAAGGAGAAGAGGGAGAAATTTTGTAAAAGAAATTAAGAAGGAATAACTAGTAATGTAGAAGGAAAACCAAGAAAGTGTGGGGTTCAAAAAGCAGAGTAAAAAAATTTATCAAAGGAAACAAGTAATCAGTTGTGCCAAAAGCTGATCTATCAACTAAAATGAGAGCTAAGTAGTAGTTAACACAGTAGAAGTCACTGGTGGTTTTGACGGGAACAGTTTTGCTATGTACAGGGGTGACGGGGAGAAGGCCTGACTATATGGAAATTAAGATAGAATGGAAGAATGAGGCTGGACGCTGTGGCTCACACCTGTAATCCCAGCAATTTGGGAGGCCAAGGCAGGTGGATCACCTGAGGTCAGGAGTTTGAGACCAGCCTGGCCAACATGGTGAAACTCCGTCTCTACTAAAAATACAAAATTTAGCCAGGCGTAGTGGCAGGTGTCTGTAATCCCAGCTAACTGGGGAGGCTGAGGCATGAGAATCGCTTGAACCCAGGAGGCGGAGGTTGCAGTAAGCCGAGATCATACCACTGCACTCCAGCCTGGGCAACAGAGCTAGACTCCATCTCAAAAACAAACAACAACAACAACAACAACAAAAGAATGGAAGAATGAGAGGAATAACTGGGGACAGCAAGAGAGTAGTTTTGCTGCAAAAGGGGACAGAGAAATATGGCAGTAGCTGGCAGTAGTAGTGAGATTTATAAATTATTTTTTAAGGATGAGGGAACTAATGTTTATATACTGAGAGGAATAATACAGGAAGAGAGCCAAAAATGTTACTCCAGGACACAAAAGAGAACTGTCAAAGTGACATTATGAAGTAGGCAAAAGGGGACAGGATCTAGTGCATGAGTAGAAGCACTGGCTTCAAATAAGAATATTAGTACTTAAGTAGGATCTTGATAAATATTTGCTGAAAGAACAAAATCTTTGGCTACTAAAACAACAGAGAGTGGCAAGTATAAACAGTAAATACTAACTTTGCTATAACAGATGATATAGGAATTCAGAAGTACATCTGTTAGATAACTTTTCCTATTTCTTTTGCCCTTATTCCTTTGCCACAAACTACTCTTCAATATTAACTTTAGCTCTCCTCTTTGACCAATAAAAAATATCCAAGTTTATTTCTCTTCAAATATGGATCAAAAGATAAAAGCTCTAGGTTAAGGGAAGAGAATATAGAACCAACTTACCATTTTCATCTACTGCAAGCACACTTGCTCCTTTTCCCAAAAGTTCCTGAACAACCATTGTTAGCCCATTTCGGGCAGCAACATGCAGAGGTCTAGGGGAAAAAACATGATACATGTACACATATGTGCATGCACATACACATACACACCTGGCTGTCAAAGAGCATTTTTGTCAACTTGTGAAGACCAAGAGGTACCAACTCGAGGCACCTAGTCCTAATAACAAAGATGGGGGCGGGGAGAGCAGAACCTCTGTGCAGTGCACTGTCACACCTTGTCAACGTGTAGCTCGACATCAAGCTCAGCCATAGGTCCCATCGACAGGTCGCTACCTTCACCCAATCCTTTTATTACTTTTCTTTTCAATGTTTAAAAAAATTTTACCATTGAAATTGCATTCCTCCGTTGTTAAGGAATGAGGCTGGTAAAGATATAGACTATAAATTAAAAACTGTAAACTGCAGTAGCATAAATTCTAATAGGCTTTGAAAACAGCTTACAAGCATCATGACTAATTTTTGGACCTTCAAGGGATCTGATTAATCCCAGAATGGGCAACAATATTCTAAGATTTTTATCTTTACTAAACCTCAAAATGGAATAGCAAAGGACAATGAGAGACACTGATGTAAGATCTCTGTCAGTCTATCTGGAGGTTGGCTGCTCACATTATTAAAAATTTTGATTCTTTCAGAAACTTTATTGGCTTACAGACACATATAAAGCTTCTTACCTCATTTATTGTTAGTTTCAAGTAACATTATTATTACAGATGATTTCCATAGAATACACAAAATAGTACTACTTTCCTTCAGAAAATTAGGTAGGTGGATTAAGGAAAAAATACATTATTGTCAATGTTGTAATAAAATTTCAGTTCAAAAGCATTTTAAATAATATGCCTTTTAGTTGTGATCATTTTAGAAATGAGTTTTGACAGTTGTAAAACTATTACAATTGCTTCTATGACTAATGAAACCTATTCCAATAGTCACATGTTTAAAAAAATTCATTTATCATTTTTATAATTATAGGTCACAAAGTTTATACTAGATACTGACAGTACTCACGTTTGCAAGGCTGCGTTGGTTGCATTGATGAGGTTTCTATCTGTTATCTTTTCCAGTATTAACAAGGCACTAGTTTCATGACCCTATAATTGTGGCAGATAAGTTATAAAAACTTGGGCACCATTAAAGATACATTTATACACCCAACAATCTGCAACCCTAGTCCATATAATATGTACAACACCATACATATACCATGAATTTTCCTGGCTAATATCTTAATATTTGCCCAAACACATCTAGGGAGTGAGGGTAGGAGAAGAGGACAAAATTAAGATTAAGGAAAGAGGATAATTATGCTTAGACTTGTGTTCCAAATCTTATTTGGCTTACTGGAGACTTTGATACGCCACAGTGCCTTATAAGTCAATTTTGTTCAAGAAATCTAATACCAGTGATCATTAGAGAGGTTTGGTCCTGAGTTGTTCATTTTAGTGAAGTCAAAAAACTTTTAATGTCACTGTTAATATTAACAATGGAAACATATTCTTAAAATGTACACATACCTTGCTACAAGCCAAATGGAGGGCAGTATTTTTACTGTTATCTTGTAAAGTCAGTTCTGCACTAGCACTGCTAACCAGCATCTCTGGGAGGAAAAAGTGCATCAATTCTTATGTTTATGAACATGTTTCTTAGATTACCAATAACTCACTGTAGAGAAATGAAGATACAAAGCAAAAAAGTCCCTCTCACAAAAACTTAAGTACAAGAAAAATATTGTAATATATAACGTATATATCTTCATATAATTGTATGAGACAATTATATTGTTATATAAGTCACACACTCTAACAATGGCAATTAACATTTATTTTGTGACTGTGCACTAAATTTTAAATACTGTTTTATATGCTCTGGATTTAAAGTAATTTATTTAACCCTCACAACAACCCACCAAGTAGATACTGTTATTTTTCTCATTTTATAAATGAGAAAACTGAGGCAAAAGGTCATTTAGCTGAAAGACCTAGGACTCACATTCAGGCAATCCAACTCCAGAGCCAGTGTTCTTAACCACTATGTTATAAGGCCATGGTAAAGCAGACTCCTCAATAGTAAGGGCAAACTAAAACACTGTATCCCTAAATGAAAATGTGGATTGCAAACAGGTAAAAGGTTTTAAGTCTTAGGAGTGGTAAGATAACTAGTTGAAGTCAGAAGTCTTGGGATCTAAGTTATACATAAGTGATACACATACTTAGGAAAATACAATTTTAAAGAAGTTTCTTTACCAACTGTATTTGTTTGTCCATTTTCTGCAGCCATCATAAGAGGTGTTTTCCCTGTAGAGTCCACAGAATTGACTTGAGCATTATGGCTGAGCAGCAGCTGTAAACACTCTACGTGGTCTGTGAAGGCAGCTGCATGGAGAGGAGTTCTGTGATAAAGAAAAATTGAAATATATGACTAAATTTGAATGTTATATATGCTGGAAAAATATTCTTTAATTTGTGGCATGCTGTTTTTAAGGGTTTACATATTAGGCTATAAAAGCACTGCCTGTACACAAACAAATAGGCTCAATGGAGCTTACTAATTTCTCTCATAGAAATTTGTACTTTCAATAATATAGAAGGCCTTAATTAAACTAGAACTAGTATGAAGTAAAGATTAATTACAAAATTGCTAAAATAACATTACATCATTAAAGGAAATTTTAAAAGAAATAAATCCTGATCTGAATACCACCACTTATTACAACTGCTGGACTTTTTTCCAGGCTTTATTCCTATTTAGAAAACAGTTAACTTTGTTAACAATAATCTTTGGGAAACAAACAAATTCTAAAGAAAGGGGAAAATATTTACATTTTAAAATAGTTTAAAGGAGGAAAACTTCCTAAAATCTATAAATAGAAAAACCTTTTATAATGTAAAAATAATTGAGATCTTATAACAATTTATACTCGCAAATATAAAAATCAACTTTTAATAATGGGTTTTCTGTAAATTCTCTCACACCAGCCGGTAGTTAAAATCTATTTCTTATTGAAAATAAAACTTTTTTGGGGGGTAGGGCAGAGACGGGATCTCTGTCACCCAGGCTGGAATGCAGTGGTGCAATCATAGCTCACTGCTGCCTCAAACTCCTGGGCTCAAGTGATCCTCCTGCCTCAGCCTCCTGAATAGCTGGGATCACAGGCATGCATCATCATGCATTTTTTTTTTTTTTTTTTGGTAGAGATGCAGGTCTTGCTATGTTGACCAGGCTGGTCTTAAACTCCTGGCTTCAAGTTATCCTCCCACCTCGGCCTCCCAGATTGTTAGGATTATACGCATGAGCCACTGTGCCTGGCTAAAACTATTTAATACATAGCTGAATTCCTACCTTCCTTTTGAATCTGTGGCGTTCACAATGCTGGCACCTAATGTATCAATTAACATCTCAGCAGCACCTTCGTTGTCATTTATCCTGTGTAAGGTAACAAGGTGATCATTCTCACAGCAATGGTGTATTTCTTAAAACACTCAAACCAAATCTGATTCATTCTGGCTTTACTTACACGGCACAATGCAATGGACTAAAAGCATTTCCTTCCGTTTTCTGGAAAACTTCCTGTTCTAAAAGCAGTTCTACACATGTCTCGTGACCTAAATAGGTGTAAAGAACCAGGTATTAAAATTCAAAGGAGATACTGGCAAAAATCACAGATACATATAAGTGTTTAAAGGAAAAATGTAAAAGTCTCTCCCTCATCCCATCTCCCAGATCCCCTCTCTGGAATATAACCACTGGTAGCTGTTAAGCCACCAGTAGTTCCAGAAAATTTCTAGGCATATACAACTGCACGCACACAAATACATACAGTTGGCTCTCTGTATCCGTGGGTTCTGCATCCATCAATTCAACCAACCCCAAATTAAAAATATTTGGGGGAAAAAAAAACAGAGCAGACTTTTTTTCTTGTCATATACCCTAAGTACAGCATACCAATTATTTACATACCATTTACATTACATTGGCTACTATAAGTAATCCAGAGATGATTTAAAGTATAGCAGAGAATGTGCATAGGTTATATGCAAATACTATCCCATTTTCTATAAGGGACTTGAGCACCTGTTGGTTTTGGTATTCACAAGGGGTCCTGGAAACCAGTCCTCAACAGCAAACGAGAGATGACTGTGCTTTTTTTTTTTTTTTTTAATGGCAATGGGATGTTTAATTCCGCAACTTGCCTTTTACTTAATATTAACTACAGATATCCTTCCATAATAGCATATATGAAATATTATTATTATTTTAGATGGAGTCTCGCTCTGTCGCCTAGCCTGGAGTGCAGTGGCGTGATGTTGGCTCACTGCAACCTCTGCCTCCCGGGTTCAAGTGATTCTCCTGTCTCAGCCTCCCTGTAGTAGCTGGGACTACAGGCGCCCACCACCATGCCCAGCTAACTTTTTTCATATTTTTAGTACAGACGGGGTTTCACCATGTTGGTCAGGCTGATCTCGAACTCCTGATCTCAGGTGATCCACCCGCCTCGGTCTCCCAAAGTGCTGGGATTACAGGTGTGAGCCACCATGCCTGGCTAAAATCTTATTCTTTAATGTTTTGAAAAGCTTCACAGTATCAAAGTATATCATAAATTATTTAATCTAATTATGGATTTTAAATAATTAATTATTTAAATTAAATCTAGTTTAATTTAAATTGCTAGTTTAAAAAAATTCTTCATGATATTATCAACAATGCTGTAATGAAACATTCTGGTATTTTTTTATTTTATTAAAACAATTTTTTGAGACAGGGTCTTGCTATGTTGCCCAAGTTGAAGTGCAGTGGCATGATCATGACTCACTGCAGCCTCAACCTCCTGGGCTCAAGTGATCCTCCCACCTCAGCCTCCTGAGTCGCTAAGACAACAGGTGCAAGGCTACCACACCTGGCTAATTTTTTGATATTTTGTAGAGATGAAGTTTTGCCATGTTGTTCAGGCTGGTCTTGAATCCCAGAGCTCAAGTGATCTGCCTGCCTCAGCCTCCTAAAATGCTGGAATTACAGGCGTAAGCCACCACGGCCAACATTTTGTTTTTATTTTAGGAAGTATTTTTGTAGGACAATTTCCTACCAAAGTGATATTGCTGTGGTAAGGGACAAGTATCAAGCCTTGGTATTCTTGGGGGATTGGGTCCAGGACTCCCCACTGACAGCAAAACTCCATAGTCCCTTATACAGGTCCCTTGTACAAAATGGTTTGTGTATAACCTATGCACATCTTCTCATATACTTTAAGTCATCTCTAGATTACTTACAACTTAATTCAATGTAAATGCTATATAAATAGTTGTTGTATTGTTTAGGGAATAATGACAAAAAAAGTCTGTACATGTTCAGCCTAACTATATTTCTGATCGACATTCAGTTGAATTTACCGATGGGGGACCCATGGATATGGAGGGCTGACTGCATTGACTATTGATCAATATCTGGTCCACAGTTTTTAACAGTCACTTCAAAAACAGAAAAATCCAAATTTCAAATTTTCTTACCCTAATTCCAGAGCCAGGGTTTTAATTTAATACACTAATTACTACAAATAAAATGTTGCTTATTTTATTTCATTAGTCATTTGGGATCTACTTTAGGAATAAATTAGATTCTTACATGGCCTCCTTATATATTTTCATGGTTTAATATTTGCCTACCAAAGTGATGTTATATTTTCTTTTCTTTTTAAATTACTCAAACTTAATCAGCTTAAACTTTATAATTGTGGAAAAGTAATTTTTAGAAAAACCTGTAATTGTGTTCCATCTTTTGTCAGTTCTTTTCTCTAATCTAGTAGTTTTCAAGTGGATTTTGCCCATCAGCAGATATTGTGTGTGGCAATGCCTACAGACATTTTTGTTTATCACAACTGAAGGTGGGGCAGTGCAACTGGCATCTAGTGGGTAGAAACCAATGATGCTGCTAAACATCTTGCAATGCACTGGAGAGTCCCTTGCGACAATCATCTGGCCCAAAACGTCATAGTGCTGAGGTTGAGAAACTCCTTTAATTCCATCGTTCTGAATGTTAACTCATTACTAAGATACAGCAATGGAAAGTTGTCCATTGTTGACTTAAGGGCCTCCCATGTATGGGTTCTTAAGATGTGGCCTAGGGAACCCTGGGGTGATGCAAAAAAGATATGAATAAAAACACAGATGAGAACCCAACTATTCTCTTAAATTAGCTATAAAGAGATGTACTACTCTTCTCACTAAAAAGAAAATACTTTTGGAAAATAGTTTTCACAAAAAAAGATTATTTATGTTAACATGTAATAGACATTATTTTCAAATAAATCAGTAAGTATTTAAAAATTTCTCAGTTCCAATTTCTAATACAGTCAGTATCAATCCATAGTTCCTGAGACCAAAGGGTTTGAGAACCACTCACTATCTGAGTACAGACTGAGAAAAGGGAACAGTGGGGCCCCTTGGTTACCTCCAGAAATCATTACTGGGCGATATCAAGCAGACAATCTCATAACTTTCTATCATCATTTATGAAAGATAGATAGGATGGTAAACTGGGTCCTCCTGAGTTTCAGAGGCTATTCTGAGGATGTTTAGAGCTTCATAAAAATGAACACATTTTTTAAAAGAATAAATAAGTATTCTTAAGTTCTGTGATTGAATGACTATATAAACTGAAATTGTGAACTTTTAGTATTTACAGCCAGTTTTTTTCTAAAACTTGGCCATCATTTCATTTTAATTTTAAGAGGTTGTTTTCTATTCTGTTGGCATGCTTCCACTTTTCTTTCCAGCTGTACAATAATTACTAGTTAAAGTAAAAACCATTTTACATATTCTACTTTCAGAATGCCAAATTACAAAATGGGCTTTTGGCTATAAATATGGTATTAATTTTAGGCTGTCTATATAGTCGCTTATTGCATATAGCCAACACACATTTAATTCCTTCCAGCTCAAATTCAGCATCACCATGATTTTGCTACAGGCTGAAAATCAGACACATTTGTTATGATCTTTAAATGGCAACCAGGCATGCAGTTCTTGCAGAATTCTGTCTCTTGCACAAAACGTGCTTAGAGTCCAAATTTAGCAGTGATAGAGTAGGAACTCACTTTAGGGAAACTGTTCTACATATAGATCTGATAAGAAACATTGTAATAGAAAGCAACTCTCCAAAGGACAGTTACAGCAGTACATTTACAACTAAATGCTCTTCCTGAGGAAAAATATCTCACTGTGTGATTTGTCCAATGGTTAATCTTCAGGGATATATATTTTTAAAAACCAAGCAGTAAGTCTTTGCTTCTAAACAGTTTTATCTCACTGACTTTTTTACAGAAACACAACTCACACTTGTAGACATTTTCCCACTATATTAGATATTTTGGGTTTTCCTTATACTTGTAAAATGTCAAGTCACATTACAGAAACAAGTCAAACATCAATGGCAAAATACAGTATCTTCTTTGTACTAGTATGAGTACTAGTCTCTGGCCACTTCACTATACTCATTTCTACTTGCCTTAGCGAGTAGAAATGGGGAAAAGATAAGTTAAACCCCAACGGTTTTATAGTTTTCAAAACTGTTTTGGTTAAGGATTTAAGGCAGTAAAAAACAAAGAGACTAAACTAAGCTTGTTCAATGAGCAACAGATTTAACTATTCAAGTTTTTATGGTACTATCAGTACTCAGCTGAAGGATAACCAACAGTATAATAGGACAAACCTCAAGAGCCCAAAATGTTCTAACGGCAAAAGAATGCAACTCCCAACTTTGGCATAAGGACTAATATGAAAATCAAAATATTGTATCTCAGAAATACTTGTGGAAACATTTAATGAAGTTATAATTTTACAAGATTCAGCTTTTTCCTCTTTTGCTTTAACTTGATAACTTTGTCAGAACAGCTCCCAGTGAAAGAACTATGAAACAGCATATTAAAGAAAGATAGCAAATCTCAACTTCCTGGTAAGGCAGTCTGATTTTACAACAGATATTATATTTATTTATTTTTAGCAAATGGGTATTTATATAAAGAGACAATTTATATTTTCTCTGCATTTTGAGGGAAGGTTATTAGAATTGTGAACTACAGCTTTGTAGATCTGCTGTCATAATTAACATTAATCTTGAAGCTACACTGAAATTGAAAACAAATTTTAAAAACCTGTAATTTCTCTGCTAAAGCCTGAAGCTTGAACTTTGACAATACTGATGCTTGCACTATATATAATGTACTTGAGTTTTCTATGATCAAGTCTAAAAATATCTCAACATGCTTCATTACATAAATTATTTTAATTAGTGGCATTTCATAAGCCAAACTGCATTTTTAACATCTATACCTTCAAAGTAGCTTTATGCTTCCCTACGTGACCTTTTGTGAGTCTTCCTATAAAAGCAATGACTGTGACTGTGAGACTGTAGGAGGCCAAAGAAAATCTCTTTTAACCATGTAGCAGAGTTAACCCATCAAAGTTTCTAATTCTAAGACCTGCTAGGGATTTATTCCTTTAAAACATTGAGCATGGGTATTACTGGTAATATAAGAATGTTATCTTGCAATGTGCTCAGAAAACATACATAGATTTCAGTTTAGAATGTGATACATCTCACTGTTTCTCTTACTTTTGGTCATTTTTCCCCTAATACAATTGTATTTAGAAAGTAAAAGAACATGGCTGGGTGCAATGGCTCATGCCTGTAATCCTAGCACTTGGGGAATCTGATGTGGGAGGATTGCTTAAGCCCAGTTGTTCAAGACCAGCCTGGGAAACAGTGGGACTCTTAAAAAAAAAAAAAAGTAAAAGAACACAATCAAAATACAAGCACACTATATAAAAGCAATGGAAACATTGTAAAAACCTCCTAAAAATGTAAAATATTTGTTGAAATAAGGATCTAAGAAAAACTTCAGGCTACATGGTGGCTCATGCCTGTAATCCCAACACTTTGGGAGGCTGAGGTGGGAGGATCACTTGAGGCCAGGAGTTCAAGACCAGCCTGGGCAACATAGCAAGACCCTACCAAAACTAAAAAAAAAAAAAGAAAAAAAAAGAAAAGAAAAACCTCAAAAATACTTCATGGCTTATCTCAGAACACCTTTGACAACTAGTGTCTTGGCTTTAGCATGACAAAGGACAGGAGTGAGCCTACGTACTAAGTATTATTAGTACGTGAGCCTATATAGTAGATTATTCCCAAGGTTTTTGCTAATTTTAAACTTAAAATTTGCCTTATAAATATGTCATTCTTTTATCTCTGTTCACTACAGAATGATATGCATTTGTGTTTGTATACTTAACCATTGTAGCAAGCCCAGTGAAGTGCCGTATATCCATGATTGTCTGCTGTGGCTGGATTTGCATCCATAGATGCTGCTGACTGCAAAAGGGCTCCGAGAACACCAATGTGTCCACAGGCAGCAGAAAGGTGTATAGGCGTCCGGCCCCTGCTATCCCGAAGTAAGCACTTAGCACCATGTTGAAGTAATGCATCTACACATTCTTCATGGCCTGTAACTGCCTGAAAGAAAATAATTTACAGGTAGTCAAACATATTATGCTAAACATTACATGCCAATTTCAGCTAATTAAGAACTTTAAAGACCATACTCTCCATATCCTTCCATCAATTAAAGCCATTTATCATTTTATGAGTAATTCTGTATTTTTATTGGAAGTGGTTTAAAAATTCAGTTAAAGCAACAACTCTGCTAAAATGCAAATAGTATGAAAACACGAAGAGAGAAACTTGGTATTCAATGAAAATAATGATATTTCAAAGGTGAAAAAAGATTAAAGTGTATAAGAAAATAAGTGAGATAATGGAAAAAGTCAAATTGACATTAATTCTACTCAGAGTTTTAGAGTTTTAAAATTTTGTTCTAACATTGTTCTCTAGATTAAGTTGTACTCTGTAATTGTTCAAAATTAGCATTTAAAAACTAAGATACTGAAAGAAATGGTAAAGACTATTTGACGAACATTTAATGAAGAAAAAATAAACATAACCTAGTTCAGTTCTAGGTAACGAGGTCATAAAAGCTTTTTGAAAGGAAAGAGCATATTTCTGCTTACCCCTCTATGCAACGCTGTCCTTCCCCACTTATCTTTGGCATCTACATTTGCTCCTTTGTTCAGCAATGAGTAAACACAGTCTGTGTGCCCGTTGAGAACAGATAGCATCAGAGGCGTCCTGAGCAACAACAGGAATAGGTTCAGTGCTGTCACTTAAGACTGTACCCTGGTTTTCAAAATACGCCCTTCTGTGATGCAACAATTATTTATCGAAACTTACTGTCCATTTCCATCTTGAATATCCACTGCATTCTGTGGTTCTGCATTTCCTATTAATAGCCGTAAGCATTCTGAATGACCATTTGTTGCTGTAAAGTGAAATTTAAACATTTCAGTAATTACATATAATGATAAAATAGAAAATGTCCACCTTAGAGCACATCTTCTAGAATTTAATTTTGGGATAGTTTCACTGAATTTAATATGCAAGAATGAAAACTATAGGTACAAAGAAGGTTTCTATGGCCTTTGATTGTTAAAGCTGGAACAAATATGATTCCTCACAGTAAAACATGACAGGCAGACTGCCTACCCAGCACCCATCCCCTATCATCTGCCTCTAAAAGAATGCTCATTTTATTTAGCTCTCTGGCAATGTGGTCAGGAAGAGTGCCTTGCCTCCAGCAAAGGGATGATACCATGATTAGACCAAGTCAATCACAACAACCCCATTCTCCTCTGACAGTGATCAGTTTTAAGGTGAGCAGCAAAGGAACCAGGTCGGACTACTGAGATGCTGGTAAGTCTAGAGGCTGCTGGGAAATACTTTTATCTCTAATAATGAAAAGCCCCATTCCTTCCTGATTTTAGATGCAATCCTTAAAAGCAGCAGCAATAATCCCACAACATGAATGCAAATGTAAGAGAATAACAGAATTTAATCCAGAGCTCTGACATCGTTGTAGAATCAACCAACCCTGGAACTGCATCTGCCTGATACTGCTTTTTTTTTTTTTTTTTGAGACAGAATCTCGCTCTGTCACCCAGGCTGGAGTGTAGTGGTGTGATCTTGACTCACTGCAACTTCCGCCTCCGGGTTCAAGCAATTCTCTGCCTCAGCCTCCCAAGTAGCTGGGATTACAGGCGCCCGCCACCACACCCAGCAAATTTTTTTGTATTTTTAGGAGAGATGAAGTTTCACCATCTAGGCCTGGCTGGTCTTGAACTCCTGACCTCATGATCCACCCGCCTCGGCCTCCCAAAGTGCTGGGATTACAGGCGTGAGCCACCATGCCCAGCCTGCCTTTGGACATTGTATGTGAGACACTAAACCCCTTAAGCTATTTTCAGTAGGGTACTCTGTTATTTATGGCTGAAATACTTTCAAATGATATATATATATATATATATACACACACACACACACACACACACACACACACATACATACAGTATAAGAAAAATGATCCATCTAAAGAATGCATGTGTTAAGTCCAAATGCATAAAATGGGCAAGGGTACAAGTAGAAGTAGTCCAAAGAAAACAGCTTTGGAAGTAAGTTAAATCCTCTGCAAAATTCAGGTCCTGTTCATATATACAAAGTCTGAAGTTTAAAGAAATACATCAGAAAAAATGTATCTTGCATATGATACAGAAAAGAATGTCTATCACTATTTCTTCTAATTAAAAGATGACAAAACTAGCAAAAGCAAGCTAGGTGCTGAATATTCCACAGTATGTTCTGACAGTTATATTAAATACTAATAGTTATTAAACTTGTGGCTTAAACCACCTCTCCTACCCTAGTCCAATCTGTATGCTGCACTCTGCCAGCAGCTCTCACAGCTTAGCAATAAAAAACAGGGTCGTAACACTTGGGGATGTTCAAGAAGAACTTGTTTGGCCCATCATTTTTCAAATCAGTTCATTTACACTCAGTGCACATAGCTACTGATGAATGTTTGTGTCATCTAAGTTCAATACCCAAACACCAAGCACAGCATCACTGTGGGAAAGGACTGGTAAACCTCCAGGAAAAAAAACCCTCAGTGTTCTTTTCATGGCTTACAGATGCTCTCTATAGACCTCCAAATTTGAAATGCATCTATAGATACAAGGCTTGCATTTATTGAACAGGCAGGCACTAAGAGTAACCTGTGGTTCTTCTTGTGGGTAGGATTTATGCTGAACTATATGGCATTGGTTAACTACTTCTAAGGGACTGGCTAATGTTTCAGTTCAATATTTACCTATTGAGAGTGCAACCACTCCCTGCAAGCTTTAAATTAGTTCTGCATGTGATCTGCAATTATAATTTTTCTAGCTATAGATTAATATTTTTAAAATGTACTTATTTTTCACAGATCCCATCCAGTGTACAAAATTTATTTTTATTTTATATTTTAGGAACAGCGTTTCATCATGTTGCCTAGAGTGCAATCAAACTGAACTCAAGTGACCTTCTTGCCTCAGCCTCCCAAGTTAGGTGGGAATACAGGCATGCGCCACCAAGTTTGGCTTTGCAAAGTGATATATAACTTCACTCTTTTTCAGAATAAGATAACAGCAAGTAATGCATTTTAACCTCTTGTTCAAACCATATAGTAGTGTATATATGTTTATTAGAGGTTCTAATTTATTATTAAAATATTTTTCTCAGCCCCGCTTGAACATCTGATAGCTTTGAAGGGCGGCTCTGGGAGTAACAGTCGGTGTTATCAATAGTCTTCTAAAATGTAAGCTTCCCAAAGGACTAGAAAAAAAATCCAAGACATATATTCCAATGTATTCTTAAGGATCACTCTATAAAAACAGAGAGTTGTGAATCTCCATCTGCCGGTGATACGCAGTGGGTAGCAAGTCATTTAACTGACTTGGTTATAGACCTTCGTATTTTAACGTATCTGCTACATCGTAATATCACAATATGGAATAGTTCTTGCATAAAGTGCTCTGTAAAGCCTGTCTGCATAAATGTTTAATGCAGTACACTGGTAAACGAAGTCAAAACGTGTATCACTTGTTAAATGAAAGATTATACCAATCCAAAATAACTTCTACCAGAAAGAAATACTGCATTGTTTTGTTGATAAAGTGTTTCTGAAGTTAGATTATTACATAAATCCAACTTCTAAGGCAGATAATGTTTTAAGTGATGATAGTCTTGTTGTTGGTATTCCCTGAGAATACAATCATTTTACCACTTAAAGTCAAAAATTTCCCCAGTCGTAGCTCCTGGTAATCTCCTTGGGTCTGGAAACTTTTGAAGAGCCAAGCTGACATTTTTCAGCTCTTTGGGCCACTGGGTTTTAGAGGGAAAAGTCCAGAGATAAGTCCAGGCTGTAGCACAACCTTCAAAACAACACAGGCGCCTCTCTGATCCTGCCCTACCTAAGCTTTGACGGTAGTGGGGCTTCTGTCTGGAGAAATGCCCTCAAAGGGTAACCAGTAGGTGTGACATAGAATTGGCCAATGTTAGCATCTGCAGCCACCATCGAAAGATGAATCCACTGCCACTGCCCCCTGAGGGGCCCCTAAAATTGCAGAAGGTATCAGCAAGGAGGCTGCCAAGGCTGTTTTCCAAGAGAGGCCATAGGAGGAAGGGAGCTACTTGGGGGCACTTAAATCTTTTGTGCAGAGGAGCTTCTTTTCTTGAGAGCAGGACAGTTTTAATGACTTCTTAAACACTTGTGTGGGACAGGCTTGAGCATGAGGGAGGTTTTAAGCCAGGCACAAAGTTAGTTTCAAATACTAGTTAATAAATCTATTTTTATTTCCTTTTTCACACAGAAGCTGGTAGTCTAGGACCTACATGTAAACAACTTTATATGAATATTTTTTGTACTTGGTTTACTTGGGTTGGTATAATACACTGTATTTAAGTTTCCTGAACACTGTGGATACTCCTAATGTTTTTATGAATGATGGAGGCTTTGTAAATTCATTTGTGTGAATAAAGTTATTTGGTGGGGTCAAATAATCCATATATGATTTGAAAAAAAAAAAAAGGTCAAAATTTTAAAGACAATTAATCAGAAATATTATATACCAGAAACTGAGAAAGAGTATTGGATAGAAGTTAAAAATAAATCAAGCATAATATCCAGCATACCTGCTGCATGTATAGGTGTCCTCTTCAAAATGTAATCTTTTACTAAGATTGAGGCTCCCTGATTAATGAGTACATCCACACATTCAACATGGCCCTTAAAAGCTGCAAGATCTAGAGGTGTTCTTCCACTACTATTTCTGACATCAAGATCTAACAAAGACTGTACCAACACTTCCAGTGCTTGATGGTGACCATGATAGGCCTAGAAATAAATAAAAATGTAAATTTAAAATATACATATTTAGACTGACTTCCTAAATACTTCAATAAATGTAAATAAGCAAACTTGTCTTCATATTATTATCCTATTTGAGATAATTCAAACTTCTACATTGAGAATTCAGGAAGTTAACTACAGATCTTTCTAATAATCAACATAGTAGGCTACTGTGTTAGGGAATAGGCATTCTAAAAATAAAAGTTCAAATGACAGGTGATCTTTTCATGAGTATACAATGCTTGGCTCATGGCAGACATTCAATGGATGTGTGATAGGGATTCATTTAAAGTCTTGATTTCAAGTCTGATTCTAAAAAGCCTGTGTTTTTTTTGTTTTGTTTTGAGACAGGGTCTTGCTCTGTTGCCCCGGCTGGAGTGCAGTGACGTGATCATAGCTCACTGCAGCCTTGACTTTCTGGGCTTAAGTGATCCTCCCACCTCAGCCTCCTAAGTAGCAGGAACCAGAGGTACACATTACCATGCCCAGCTAATTTTTCTTTTAATTTTTGTAGTGATGAGGGTCTCACTATGCTATCCAGGCTGGTCTCAAAATTTCTGGCCTCAAGTCATCCTCCTATCTTGGTCTCTCAAAGTGCTAGGATTACAGGCATGAGCCACTGCGCCCAGCCAAGCCTGTGTTCTTAATCACAGTTCAGGCTCCACATCAACTGCAAAGACAGCTAGCAACTTAAGTCAGTGCTTGAATATTCTGATTTCTCAAATTAAACTGACCATACCCACCCCATAATGTGCCATAGCTAAAAAAGAAGTAATTCTTCTAGCAAAGAAATACATAACTGAGCCCTGCTTGAATATCACCACATACCAGGCATTGTCCTAGCTGTACAAAAGTAAGACTGAAGATTTGTCAGACTGAAGTTGTCTTCTTTTTTTTTTTTAGGATGGAGTCTCTCTCTGTCACCAGGCTGGAGTGCAGTGGCACAATCTCAGCTCACTGCAACCTCTGCCTCCCTGGGTTCAAGCGATTCTTCTGTCTCAGTCTCCCGAGTAGCTGGGATTACAGGCGCACGCCACCATGCCCCAGCTAATTTTTGTATTTTTAGTAGAGATGGGGTTTCACCATGTTGGCCAGGATGGTCTCGATCTCTTGACCTTGTGATCTGCCCGCCTCGGCCTCCCAAAGTGCTGGGACTACAGGCGTGGGCCACTGCGCCCGGCCCCGAGTTGCCTTCTTCATACGGTCTAATAAAAGGCTTTCCAGAAAAGTCTTTTCAAAATCCAACATGGCAACTGAACATATATTATTTATACTGGACTAAATGCTGAGCAGGACATAAAGAAATAAATAAACTTCAAAGGACTATAATGCCATTTCTTGTAGAAAATGTCAGAAAGTAGCAGCAACAGATAAACTTGCTCTGGGCCTCACTGATCTCTTTATAATGAATCTGTGTAGAAACTTGACTACTTAAGCTTGACTATCTCAAAGATTAAAGTGACTGTAGGTCACGGAATTCTACTGTTTTAGGATTACATCTAACTTTGTTCCTCAATACCAGGTCAACGAAAATTATGCTACTGAAAGAATGAACTCTGAGGAACCATACATTATATATAGAAGACAATATAAAAAGAAGAGTTTAGCCAGTTGCAGTGGCTCACACCTATAATCCCAGCACTTTGGGGAGGCAGAGGTGGAAGGATCATTTGAACAGGAGTTTGGGACCAGCCTGAGCAACACAGTGAGATCTCATCTCTGCCAAAAATAAACAAACAAACAAATAAATAAATAAGCTGGACCTGGTGGCACATGCCTGTGGTCCCAGCTATGGAGGAGGCTGAGGTGGAAGGATCACTTGAGTCTAGGAGGTACAGGCTGCAGTGAGCTGGGATTGCACCACTGCACCCCAGCCTGGGTGACAGAATGAGATTGTATCTCTAAATAAATAAAAAAATAATAATAAATGAGGTTGGGCATGGTCAGTCACACCTATAATCTCAGCACTTTGGCAGCCCAACACAGGAGGATTACTTGAGGCCAGGAGTTTGAGACTAGCCTCGGCAACAGTGAGACCTTGTCTCTACAAAAAAATAAAGAATTAGTCAGGAATGGTGGTGTGCACCTATAGTCCTAGCTACTCAGAAGGCTGAGGGAGAGAGGCTCACTTGAGCTCAGGAATTCAAGACTGCAGTGAGCCATGATTGTGCCACTATACCCCAGCCTGGATGACAGAGTGAGACACTGTCTGAAAAACAACAGCAAAAATAAATAAAAAATAAAAATGAAAAGACAAGAGAATAAATGGGAGCCATGATGATTTGCCACAGGGCTTTTCCCCCCATGATATCCTTGTATGGGACTGAGAGAAGAAGCCCAAATGTCCAGTATGAGCAAAATTAGGAATCAAGGCCAGTTTCCTTGAGCCTCAGATCAATATGTTTTCACTGTACCAAGTTGTCCCGAATGGGAGTTTCGAGTAAGAAATTAAAGTAACTTCTGAAAACCTCCTAGAGATAGATATGAAATGCAAAAGTGGTGGTATAATCATATTTCACTGAGCCTAATTACTAAATTATTTCAATTTTTAGTTTAAAAACACTATTTAGTATACCTATGGCATAGCAGCGCTTATTCATAATAGCCAACAGATGGAAGCAACCCAGCATCTATTGTCAGATGAATGGATAAAGAAAAATGTGCTATATACATAACAATAGATTATTATTCAGCTTAAAAATAAGGAAATTCAGCCACATGCTACAACATGGATGAAACCTGCTAGATGAAATAAGCCAGTCACACAACACAAAAAAATAGTTATGATTCCACTTAAATGAGGTATCTAGATTAGTCGAATTCATAGGAACAGAAGGTAGGCTAGTATTACCAGGGACTGGGGAAAGGAGAAGTAGGGAGATGTTGAATGGGTACAGAGTTTTAGTTTTAACCTTTACAAGATAAAAATATTCTGGAGATTGGTTGTATAGTAATGTAAATATACTTAACACTGCTGAACTGTACAATTAGAAATGGTTAAGAAGGTACGTTTTATGTTATGTTTTCTTTTTTCTACCATTACCACCATATACACATACAAAATCTCCGACAAAAAAATAGTAATTGGTTGGGGGGGAGAGGGGGAGAGAGAGAGAGAGAGAGAGAGAGAGAGAGAGAGAGAGAGAGACCGACCCACTAATCAATGCATAGCACATTGTTAACTTGCAAGCACAAAAAGAGAAACTTGCCAAATTGAAGGGTGGGGAGAATATAAATGAGAAATTTATAAGGAAACAACATCATTAAACTGATAACTAAGTCCTAAAGACTGCAGGACTTTTGGGAGTCTTTAATATGCTACTAGTTGAATCTCCGCAAGGGGGAAATAGTCTGGCACCTAGAAAGTGCTCAAGAAATGACAGTGAAATTATTATAATGAGAATGATGTTGCTGCTGCTGCTAATGCTGCTCAGTCTTCATTTCTTTTCATCAATAGTAAAATGGCTATTTCTTCCATGCTGGCTTTGCCTTTTCAGACTTATTTACTATGCATGTCTGGAAGAGGTGATGGTGTTTCCAAGGACTCAAAAGGCAAAGAAGTAGAAAGCTTCAAGAATGCTTTCTTAGTTATTTAGAACATGATAGGAAGTATCAATGGGGAGAAATGGCAGAAAATTTAATGTAAATATGTCAGTGTTAAAACACACACAAGGAGAATATTAAGATAAAAAATAATACTACATAAGAAAAGAAACAATCAAATGAATAACTGAACTTGTAGTGTTCCACATTAAATTAAGGATACATCCTTATAAGAATTTTACTAAAAATCAGGGATCTCACAAACACCTGGTGACAGTACCCTGGTCTCCTGATTCTCAAAGTACCCCCTTCCCTACAACTCTAACATGCTTTGTCTCAAAAATAAATTCTTTCTGTACAGAAAGCTAGATTAGGATCTACTTGAAATTTAAGGTAATAAATTCTCATTTGACTTAAAAAATTGTCACATTCTTCCCTAACCTTCTCCATTTAGTGATTGACACTGAAAAAAAATTTAGAGGAATCTTGAAGTGGAAGGGACATAACAGACAATGTAGCCAAATCCTATAGTGTGAGCAACTGAAGGACCAGTGAACACACAAGTTAGCACCCCAAGATCACAAAGTAAGCAAAAAATTGTAGAAATACCACAGAATGTGTGTGTATACCATCTGCTTAGCCAACTTATAAGGCATTCCACTAGGGCAGCACATTTTAAAATTCACCATCACAGGCATATTCTCCATATTTTCTCCCTTTCTCTCCCCAGAAGGCCCTGGGGGAAGCCTAAGGATCATTGTCTGTCTTTTTTTTTTTTTCTAAAGCAAGAAACAGAAAAAACAAAAACAAAAACCCAGCACATTAAGTAATTCTCTGAATTAAAGAAAGTTCTCAAAACTTTTAATTCCATGATAACTATTACATGGACCAAAAGTTTATGGTACTAGTTTGAGTCAACACAAATAGGTATTAGATATTTTCAGTAAACCAGCAGCCATCAAGTTGGCTATGAAGGCAGTACTCACAGCCAAGTGTAAAGGGCTTATTGTTGCTCTATTATCTGAATCACTCAGCATGTCTGTTCCTGAGGTTTCCATTAACTGAAAAAGAAGAGGCATTTTAAATGTCAGAAAGACATACTACAGCAATTATTCTCTCCCACCCTCCCAGTTCAAATCCACTTTAGAGTATTATTTGGCAACTCAGCAAACTTATAAAACATGATTATTATTAAAGTATACTAAGGACCACAGACTAAGAGCTTTGAAGACAGGCGATAAGAGTTTGGGGGAAATGCTACTTAATTGCCACCAAGTAAACATCTTCCTTCCCTCTGTACACATGATTTCTGTCACCGTCTTTGTGCCTAATATGTAAAAACACTTTCAGCTCTAATGAGAGCAAATAGATAAACATAATTGGTAGGAGGGAACTGACCAATACTAATTGGTGGGAGGGAACTGACTAATACTTACAACATCTAGAGGAGTTTCACTTGCAATCTGAAATAAAAGTCAAAACAAAAATATTTAGCTTGGGAAGTATTCATCTATATTAAGTCTCAACTTACACAGGGCTTTGCTAACTTTTACCCTAAACCCGTGCTTCCTTTGGCTCCAAAAAATTAGGTGTTTTGAATAAACAATTTTATATCACAATAGAAGTCAAATCTATATACGTAAGTCTAAAATTTTGGTGTGAAGATCCATAACGTAGGAAAACAGTTATTTTTGTAGCAGGGCTCTAAGTGCTATATTAAATTGTCAACCTCCCTTTTCTTCTTTTATATCTACTCTCGTTGAATTTTATTTCCCCTTGAAGGGAAGCAAAGTTTAATGTAATTTATAAGGTAAGTCTAAATAAGAGCATCTTTAACCTAAAGTATCTGTTACACACATGAATATCTTTTCCTTGACTTTCCTTCTGGTTTGGTAAATTTGGGTGAATGGTGGTATTCTATTCCAGAATCAGACCACAGTAGAAATAAAAACTTCTTTTGCAGAAGTGGAGTCTCCCTTGTTAGGAGGGGTTGTGAAATAAATGTGCCTTTTGGAATTCCCTAAATATATGGGGGAGATATTCCTTTCACAAGGACTTTTATTTCTCACAAAAGACACAGTTATAGTTTTTTAGAAACTTATGAGGAATATTTATTTAAAGGGGCAGGAGAAGTAAATGCTGTAGACATGAACATGGAACATGGGGTAATCAGTAGCCCTCTTCAGAGATCTAATTTTCTCCTTTTTTAAAAGGAAAAGAGAATGAGATACATCTTACTAAAGCAAGTACGAATTTAAGAGCTATATAAATTCTGAAAATGTTAAAAAACGAAATGGAATTTGTTCCTTGATCCATTTATTCTCATTTTTGTTACATTATTAGACTATAAACTCCCACTAGGTCTTTCACAAGAATTCAGGAATCTTACCAGCTGAAGACATAGACGGTGACCATAAGCAGCTGAATAATGAACTGCATTGTATCCTTGCTTATCACGGATCCCTGGATTTGCATCGTTTCTTAATAAGTATTCCAGGCACCTATATACAACAACAACAACATACTGAAAATCCTAAATCCTGCATTATTAACCAATGATAAAAAGAGACTGAAATTAAAAACTGACAATTTTTCTTATACTTGAGTAATATAAAAATCATAAATGTATTACACTATAAAAATCTGTCATTTAAATGACATTGACTAAAGTATCATAAAAATGCAAATGAAACATTCATGAGAATCTTCTTGATTCAAAGTGGATACCTCAAAAGTCTGTCAGACAGCTTTTTTTTCTTAATACGTGAAGGCTCTCTTTTACACAGTCTCTATACCACCACCTATTCTACTAAACAATGTTGGATAGGATTAAACTTTTGGTGGTGGTGAGTACATAATATTGGCAATATTACTATTTATCTATCTGGAACACAGAATGAGTAAATTTTTCATCATGAAGCTCAAGAAAGGATGTTAAACAAAAGAAAACAAAACCCCAAGAAACCAAGGTCAGAACTCAATGAATCTGAATTAGAGGACTAAGAAGAGGTATATAAACAGAATAAAGTGGTAAGAAGGTATCCATAAGAGATACTTCATTTCATTTCTGTGATATTAAAATATGAGGAAAATAATTTTAAAAAACACTATATGTAAAACCACTATGGAAAACTGTATGGAGATTCCTTAAGGAACGAAAAGTAACACTACCATTTGATCCAGCAATCCCATTACTGAGTATCTACCCAGAGCAAAAGAAGTCATTATTTGAAAAAGGCACTTGCACATGCATGTTTATAGCAGTACAATTCACAATTGCAAAAATATGAAACAAATCTATTTAGGCTATCTATCAAAGAACGAGTGCGTAAAGAAAATGTGGTATATACACACCATGGAATACTATTCAGACATAGAAAGGAACAAAATAATAGCATTCGCAGCAACCTGGAGTTGGAGATCATTATTCTAAGTGATGCAATTCAGGGATGGAAAACGAATATCGTATGTTCTCGCTCATAAGTGGGAGCTATGAGGAGAGGCGAAGGCACAAAAATGATAGAATGGACTTTGGGGACTCGGGGAAGTTCCCAAATTGTACCCAATATGTAGTCTTTTATCCATCATATTTTACTCCATGTGAGGGATAAAAGACTACACATTGGATACAGTGTACATTGCTCAGGTGACCTGTGCACCAAAATCTCAGAAATCATCAATAAAGAACTTATCTATGTAACCAAAAACCACCTGTTCCCCAGTAACTATTGAAATAAAATACAATGAAAATAAATTTAATCATGTGTTTTTTTTTTGCCATTGGTTCTGTTTATGTGACGGATTACGTTTACTGATTTGCGTATGTTGAACCAGCCTTGCATCCCAGGGATGAAGCTGAGTTGATCATGGTGGGTAAGCTTTTTGATATGCTGCTGGATTCAGTTTGCCAGTATTTTATTGAGGATTTTCGCATCGATGTTCATCAGGGATATTGGCCTAAAATTCTCAAGGCTTTGGTATCAGGATGATACTGGCCTCATAAAATGAGTTAGGGAGGATTCCCTCTTTTTCTATTGTTTGGAATAGTTTCAGAAGGAATGGTACCAGCTCCTCTTTGTACCTCTGGTAGAATTCGGCTGTGAATCCATCTGGTCCTGGACTCTTTTTTTGTTTGGTAGGCTATTAATTATTGCCTCAATTTCAGAACCTGTTATTGGTCTATTCAGAGGTTCAACTTCTTCCTGGTTTAGTCTTGGGAGGGTGTATATGTCCAGGAATTTATCCCTTTCTTCTAGATTTTCCAGTTTATTTGCGTAGAGGTGTTTATAGTATTCTCTGATTGTAGTTTGTATTTCTGTGAGATTGGTGGTGATATTCCCTTTATGTGTCTATTTGAATCTTCTCTCTTTTCTTCTTCATTAGTCTTGCTAGCGGTCTGTCTGATTATCTCAATAGATGCAGAAAAGGCCTTTGACAAAATTCAACAGCACTTCATGCTAAAAACTCTCAATAAACTAGGTATTGATGGAACGTATCTCAAAATAGTAAGAGCTAGTTATGACAAACCCACAGCCAGTATCATACTGAATGGGCAAAAACTGGAAGCATTCCCTTTGAAAACTGGCATAAGACAAGGATACCCTCTCTCACCACTCCTATTCAACATAGTGTTGGAAGTTCTGGCTAGGGCAATCAGACAAGATAAAGAAAGAAAGGGTATTCAATTAGGAAAAGGGGAAGTCAAATTGTCTCTGTTTGCAGATGACACGAATGTACATTTAGAAAACCCCATCGTCTCAGCCCAAAATCTCCTTAAGCTGATAAGCAACTTCAGCAAAGTCTCAGGATACAAAATCAATGTACAAAAATCACAAGCATTCCTATACACCAATAACA
The DNA here is from genome assembly GCF_028885625.2 of Pongo pygmaeus. Classification (NCBI taxonomy): domain Eukaryota; kingdom Metazoa; phylum Chordata; class Mammalia; order Primates; family Hominidae; genus Pongo; species Pongo pygmaeus. The sequence continues at coordinate 138,266,340 of NC_085930.1, read as the reverse complement.
GACAAACAGAGAGCCAAATCATGAGTGAACTCCCATTCACAATCGCTACAAGGAGAATAAAATACCTAGGAATCCAACTTACAAGGGATGTGAAGGACCTCCTCAGGCAGAACTACAAACCACTGCTCAATGAAATAAAAGAGGACATAAACAAATGGAAGAACATTCCATGCTCATGGACAGGAAGAATCAATATTGTGAAAATAGCCATACTACCCAAGGTACTTTATAGATTCAATGCCATCCCCATCAAGCTACCAACGACTTTCTTCACAGAACTGGAAAAAACTACTTTAAAGTTCATATGGAACCAAAAAAGAGCCCGCATTGCCAAGACAATCCTAAGCCAAAAGAACAAAGCTGGAGGCATCACGCTACCTGACTTCAAACTATACTACAAGGCTACAGTAACCAAAACAGCATGGTACTGGTACCAAAAGAGATATATAGAACAATGGAACAGAACAGAGGCCTCAGAAATAACACCACACATCTACAACCATCTGATTTTTGACAAAAACTAGCAATGGGGAAAGGATTCCTTATTTAATAAATGGTGCTGGGAAAACTGGCTAGCCATATGTAGAAAGCTGAAACTGGATCCCTTCCTTACACTATATACAAAAATTAACTCAAGATGGATTAAAGACTTAAATATTAGACCTAAAACCATAAAAACCCTATTAGAAAACCTAGGGCATACCATTCAGGGCATGGGCAAAGACTTCATGACTAAAACACCAAAAGCAATGGCAACAGAAGCCAAAATAGACAAATGGGATCTAATTAAACTAAAGAGCTTCTGCACAGCAAAAGAAACTATCATCAGAGTGAACAGGCAATCTACAGAGTGGGAGAAAATTTTTGCAATCTACCCATCTGACAAAGGGCTAATATCCAGAATCTACAAAGAACTTAAATTCACAAGAAAAAAACAACCCCATGAAAAAGTGGGCAAAGGATATGAACGGACACTTCTCAAAAGATGACATTTATGCAGCCAACAGACATACAAAAAAATGCTCATCATCACTGGTCATCAGAGAAATGCAAATCAAAACCACAATGAGACACTATCTCATGCCAGTTAGAATGGCCATCATTAAAAAGGCAGGAAACAACAGATGCTGGAGAGGATGTGGAGAAATAGGCATGCTTTTACACTGTCAGTGGGAGTGTAAATTAGTTCAACCATTGTGGAAGACTGTGGCGATTCCTCAAGGATCTAGAACTAGAAATACCATTTGACCCAGCAATCCCATTACTGGGTATATACTCAAAGGATTATAAATCATGCTGCTATAAAGACACATGCACACGTATGTTTACCGCGGCACTATTTGCAATAGCAAAGACTTGGAACCAACCCAAATGTCCATCCATGATAGACTGGATTAAGAAAATGTGGCACATATACACCATGGAATACTATGCTGCCATAAAAAAGGATGAGTTCATGTCCTTTGCAGGGACACGGATGAAGCTGGAAACCATCATTCTCAGCAAACTATCACAAGATCAGAAAACCAAACACTGCATGTTCTCACTCATACGTGGGAGTTGAACAATGAGAACACATGGAGGGGAACGTCACACACACAACTCTCACTCGTAAGTGGAAGGTGAACAGTAAGAACATGTGGACACAGGGAGGGGAACATCACACACCGGGGCCTGTCGGGGGTGGGGGCCTGGGGGAGGGATAGCATTAGGAGAAATACCTAATGTTAATGATGAGTTGATGGGCGCAGCAAACCAACATGGCACATGTATACCTATGTAACAAACCTGCGCGTTGGGCACATGTACTCTAGAACTTAAAAGTATAATGACAAAAAAAAAATTAATTAAAAAACACTATATAGGACCAGGTGTGGTGGCTCATGCCTGTAATCCCAGCACTTTGAGAGGGTGAGGTGGGAAGATCACGAGGTCAAGAGATCAAGACCATCCTGGCCAACATGGTGAAATCTTGTCTCTACCAAAAATACAAAAATTAGCTGGGTGTGGTGGCGGGTGCCTGTAGTCCCAGCTACTCAGGAGGCTGAGGCAGGAGAATTGCTTGAATTCGGGAGGTGGAGGTTGCAGTGAGCAGAAATCGCGCCACTGCACTCCAGCCTGGAGACAGAGACTGCAGAAGAAAACAACAGTATATAGGCCATAATTTACAATTTTAAGACATTTTATTACAGCAGAAAAAGAAAGCACTGAAATAGCACTGGTACCAGTGATCTTGGGCCATAAAGGTGAAATAGCCTCTGTTTACTCATTTGATACATGGAGAAGCCAGCTAAATAATCTAAAGTCTATTCATGTTCAAATTCTAAGTCTGTAATTATTCAGTGATAATTTGTTTGGTATTCAAATATGTCTACCCAAATATTAAACTACCTGGGGAAAAAATTCTTTAATCAAATACTCCTTGTTAAAAGTTTCCAAAATCACACTAAAGTCATATAAAAACAAATAAAAAGAAATTCTAAAGCAATATAACTGATCTTTCAGTAACTCTAGCTCACAAATATATGAGAGCCATTGTTTCAATGCTAACACTTATTTCTTTAAATGCTGAATGTCTTAAAATGCTTTAGACCTCTTAGAAATTACTTTCAGAATCTTCATTGTAATATCTTCAATGGCAGCAAATATTCATCCATTTAAGTGCAATTTTGATATTTATGCACAGCTAAAATTCTTTGGAGTCAAGCATAATAAAAAAAGAAGATTAAGCTGGGTGCAGTGGCTCATGCCTGTAATCCCAGCACTTTGGGAAGTGGAGGCGGGCAGATCACCTGAGGTCGGGAGTTTGAGACCTGCCTGACCAACATGGAGAAACCCCATCTCTACTAAAAATACAAAATTAGCCAGGCATGGTGGCACACACCTGTAATCCCAGCTACTCGGGAGGCTGAGGCAGGAGAATCACTTGAACCTGGGAGGCGGAGGTTGCAGTAAGCTGAGATTGCACCATTGCACTTCAGCCTGGGCAACAAGATCGAAACTCCATCTCAAAAAAAAAAAAAAAAGGTTAAAGTGGGTATCACTATGATAAAAAAATAAAATAAAACCCATGTCTGGCTCTAAAGTAATAAGACTGGTGTTTGGTTTTGTTTCACAAACTAGTTCTGAGGACATGTCAGGAAAAGGAAGTGTTTTAGTCAGTGTGTAAACTCTGTACATAGCCTTCCTTGGTGCCAAATTCAGAGGACAGTGCTCACTGGGATGTAGAAAAAGCCTGCAAGTCTGTAGGAATATTTTACAGGCAAAAACATTTTACCCAAGGGCATTTAAAAAAAATCTTTAATCAAGTTCTCTAGATGTTAGTGATAAAACAGAAATGGTTCTTCCTTACTGAGACCAGAATACAAGACTTATTCTAATACAATTTCTTTTATCGGCATACCTTTCAGATTTTGCTAAACAATATAAATTTTCATAATTACTCTGGGTAAGCAATATCTCTAACAAATGAAAAAGATTACTGACAGTAAGTTAAATGACTTTTCCCAAATCCTTTTGGTTAGAATATGGCAAACCAAGGACTAAACCACCTCAGGTCTTCTCTTTATCCATTGCTCTATGTTCCCACAAAGCTTTGGAACAGTGGTTAATCAGTTACAGTGATAAGTTAACTAGGGTGCTTATAAAATACTGAATTACAAAATTGCTTGATCTTGAAAATGTGGACTTCATTAGAGGGTGGGGGCAGGAGAGTCTGTCTACTCTTTTTTCTGTTTGTACATTAACACGTTCATTTTATGAAACCCAGACAATTAAGAAATGAAGATTCTCCATAATCTGTCTGTCCTCTGAAATAATATATATACACAAAATCTGAAAAAATATTTAAGGCTAAACAATATTCTGTTACAATTTTTTCCTCAATGTTAGGCAAATTAAATATCTTCATCCCCACTAACCACATAGGTTAAAATCAGAATGCATTTCAAACTATCTAAATTTCTCCTACTCTTACCCTACCACTCATGAACCCTACCATTTTGAGTTCTGAGGCAAGTTCAGACTGATTCAAATTCATGTGTCCCATAGCTGGTCAGAGCCCTGGGTAAGGACCACTCAGCCAGGAAAACAGATGTGGTATTGTCACTCCAAGAGGCCCTCCCTCCTCTCTACTCTTCCCATCATGGCATACAACAGTTCTTACCATCCCCCACCACCCCACCTCTGGCCCAAAAAATCAGTTTTAAAAAATACAACTAACCTTTATAGGAAGATTAGGATATGTCAGAACTGTTCCAAACAATTCATATATACTAAACCATTTTAAACTCTATATAGTCGTGACAGAGTTTAGACTAGTATCTCTATTTCACAGATGAAATAGGCACAGAGAGGTTAAGTAATTTGCTGAAGGTCCCCATAGTAAAAGGCAGAGCTAGTATCAAACTCTGCTCTTACATATATATATACTACAAAAGGCAAATATATCCTCTATATACCAACACAAAAAAATTTAAAGATTTTGGTAATAAAAAAATCAGATACATAGGAATAAATCTCAGCATTACAAAACCTCTACACACAAAAAACTGCATGATCCCATTTTTATGAAGTTTGAAAACAGACAAAAATAAACTGCCATTAGAAGTCAAAATGTAGCCCCATTTCCTAAGAGTGTTGCTATGGTCTAAATGTTTATGTCCCCCCACACCCATTCACATGGTGAAATTCCAACCTCAAGGTGATGTTATTAGGAGCTGGGGCCTTTAGGGGGTGATTAAGTCAAGAGGGCAAAGCCCTCCCTCATGAATGGGATTAGTGTCCTTATAAATAAGGCCCAAAAGAGCTCTCACTCCTTCTACCATGTGAGGATATGGCAAGAATATGCCCTCGAAGAGGAAGTGCACCTTCTCCAGACACTGAATCTGCCAGTGCCTTGATATTCTTGACTTCTCAGCTTCCAGAACTGTGAGAAATAAAATTTCTGTTGTTTATAAGCCACCCAGTTTTTGGTATTTTGTTATACCAGTCCAAACAGAGTAAGAGAATTGTTATTGCGAAGTTACGATGTTGCTGAAACAAATATCTAAAATGTGGAAGAGGTTTTGGAACTGGGTAATGGATAGAGGATGGAAGAGTTATGAGGTGCGGGCTAGAGATAACAACCCATATAATATTTTTAAAAATTATATATGACATAGAAAAGGCTTTATAACATATACCAGGACTTCAACTTTGATTAAGGCTGTGAGGGACATAAAATGATCTACATATACATACAGCAATATAACTGTTGATGATGGGTATCTCAGGAGAGCTGGTATGAGGGGAATTTCTTCCTTATAATCAGGAAAAACAGCCCTCAACCTTTCCTTCTCTTATATACATACTACACACAGGTGTGGAGAAGACCCACATGACATCCTGCTCAAAGACAGCCCTATACGTCTCTGCAAAAGGCAAATATAATTTTATTTATTAATATTTCACATATTTAATATGTTCATTGTGATAGCAGCCATATATTTGTTTGCTGGATTCTTACATTATGTAAAATAAAGATACTTCAGAGGACTTGCTGAATGACTGTCTACCAAGAACGCAGGCATCAGGACAATGGGGGTGACAAGCAGAATGACTAGAATGAGTCAGGGAAGATTTCATGTATTTTTCCAATTATTTACTCAAAGTGAGGACGAAGGGATATAAGGCAGAGCAGAATTATAATTACTGTATGTCAGTCCTAAACAGCAGAAAACCAATGTCAGATTGTTAAAAATTCCAAAGTATAAACAACTTTTCCTGGGGAGCTTTAAAGGTAGAAACTGTGATGCTGACAGGGGATTAAAAAAAAACATTTAAAAAACAAATAAGCAAATGTACATTACTGAATAATAGCAATTGGAAGCTCTGAGGAATTTGTCTCTTCTTTTAGAAAATATTTCATTGTTGCTTTGGCAGAATGAATTATACCTGATTCTCTTATTACTCAAGCTATTCCTGGGAATACAATCACAATTGGGTACAATTGTACCCAATTTAAGAAAAATATTTTTTACAATTTAAGAAAAATAAATCCTTTAATGCCACTGTTTAAGCCTCCAAAACAATCACTTATTAAAAGGATGCCTCTGGTATCCCAGAATAATTACTGTGGCTTATATTTTCCACAAGGCTCCCATGGAACAAATCATTGAATCAATAAATGATGGCACTTGACAGGCTCTCTGGGATTTTGATACTTAATAAAGATAGGAAACAGAGGCTCCCATTAACAGTGCTAGATTATGCACAGTCTCATTTAGTTTTCCCAGCAAGTCTAACAGGGAGGTTTCATTTTCCTTTTACAAATAAAGAATATTTTGGCTTAGCAATCACTTGTTCATACTCAAATGGGTACATTATGGAAACTCCAAGATTTAAATTGGGTCTTTCTGATCCCAAGGCTCATGTTCTTTCCAGTATATCAGGCTGTTTAGTGTACATACTGAGGATTAAATATTTAAATAATAAAAATAATTGCTTACTTGCTCAAAACAGTTTATATTCAGTAAGAAAACTAGTGATTTTAGTACTAGTACCCTTCTATAGGAAAAGTAGATTGGCTTACAATGAAACCACAAATCTCCAACACTATGGGTTGAATTATATGTTATTCCTTTGTGGTTTTGTGTGTGTGTGAATTCAGGTTTAGTGCATTTGTCTAAGGGCAGAAGGATCAAAGTGTAATCTTTTTTGGGGGGAAGGAATGTGGGAGACAATCTCTCAGTGGAATCTGGATCATACTGAGCTGTACTCAATAACCAGTCTGTGATAGTGGTAAAGGACTACAGATGGTGATAAAAGGTATAACTTATTTTAAGCAAATCTATAAATCAAACCATGGAATTATAAAACTGATAAATTAGGGATAAGCTACTTATCCAAGTTTACTAAAGTATTTTCTGATTTATAGTCTTTATCATAGATTTTATTTAAATAGTTGCTATCTAAAAACATACTTTATATTCTTGCAAATAAAATACACATTACTACTGCCTTTAAGATTAGAACTTTAGGCTGGGCACAGTGGCTCACTCCTATAATCCCAGCATTTTGGAAGGCCAAGGTGGGCGGATTACTTAGGTCAGGAGTTTGAGACCAGCCTGGCCAACATGGTGAATCTGTCTCTACTAAAAATACAAAAATTAGCCAGGCATGGTGGCAGGCACCTGTAGTCCCAGCTACTCGGGAGGCTAAGGCAGGAGAATTGCTTGTGAACCTGGGAGGTTGAAGTTGTAGTGAGCTGAGACTGCAGCACTGCACTCCACCCTGGGGGACAAAGCAAGATTCCATCTCAAAACAAAACAAAGCAAAACAACAAACAACAAAAAAACCCACAAACACAAAAAAAAAAACCCCTAGAATTTTTGTGTGTGTGTGTGTGTGATTCTGAAATCTTTTTTTATTATACTTTGTTCTAGGGTACATGTGCACAACATGCAGGTTTGGTACATATGTATACATGTGCCATGTTGGTGTGTGGCACCCATTAACTCGTCATTTACATTAGGTATATCTCCTAATGCTATCCATCCCTCCCCCCTCCCCCCTCCCCCATGACAGGCCCTGGTGTGTGATGTTTCCCTTCCTGTGTCCAAGTGTTCTTATTGTTCAATTCCCACCTATGAGTGAGAACATGTAGTGTTTGGTTTTTCGTCCTTGCAATAGTTTGCTCAGAATGATGGTTTCCAGCTTCATCCATGTCCCTACAAAGGACACTAACTCATCCTTTTTTATGGCTGCATAGTATTCCATGATGTATATGTGCCACATTTTCTTAATCCAGTCTATCATTGATGGACATTTGGGCTAGTTCCAAGTCTCTGCTATTGTGAATAGTGCCACAATAAACATACGTGTGCATGTGTCTTTATAGCAGCATGATTTATAATCCTTTGGGTATATACCCAGTAATGGGATGGCTAGGTCAAATGGTATTTCTAGTTCTAGATCCTTGAGGAATCGCCACACTGTCTTCCACAATGGTTGAACTAGTTTACAGTCCCACCAACAGTATAAAAGTGTTCCTATTTCTCCACATCCTCTCCAGCACCTGTTGTTTCCTGACTTTTTAATGATTGCCATTTTAACTGGTGTGAGATGGTATCTCACTGTGGTTTTGATTTGCATTTCTCTGATGGCCAGTGATGATGAGCATTTTTTCATGTGTCTGTCGGCTGCATAAATGTCTTCTTTTGAGAAGTGTCTGTTCATATCCTTTGCCCACTTTTTGATGGGGCTGTCTGAAAAACTCCTACAATTTTAGCCACAATCCAACATAAAAAAAGTTACTTATAAAAATGGTTTTGAAATTAAAGAGTTTATACTGAATTAACATTTGTGAAGAATCAAATTATGCTTCTTATTTTGAGGGTGAAAAGTAAATGTTAAAAACCAAATAAATAATTCTGTTATATGAAGTACATTTTATAACATCTTTCCCCAGAAACCGTTACTTATTTCTGCCAAGGGTATTTTTACTTTTCACTGACCCACACCATGGGGAATTACCAGACACTGAAAATCTTTTCTGTTTTCAATGAGTTTATTTTCGTGCAAGAAGAAAAAAAAATATGTATCAAGGTATTATAGATAGGTCTGATAACTTTAGGTGAATATTATTATACTTATGAAACAGTTAATGCATCATTTATTCTTGTTTTCACTTATTCATTCTTGGCCAACATTTACTTATTCTGCCATCTACTTTACCTATTTAAGCAACATGTAGTACCTACTACGTGCCAGATTCTGCCAGTTCAATTACCACCTTTTGGACACCAATTTACAAGGGTTCCTTGCAAATCCGAACTGTCTACCTCTGAAGGATACCTGTATTCCAATCTCTACCCAATCTTCTGATGACGTTACTCATATATCTCCTCTCTCCCTTTCCCCATGATATAGTCATGGCTGTAGCCTCTAAGAAGTCAGGTGGAAAAAAACATAAAAGTGATATTAAGATGCTCTTTTGGCAGGCAGGACAAGAAGGGACCTTTATCTTTCTTCCATCAGATCAGCTAGTAAGGCTGGTGCTGAGAATAGGTAGTAATAACTATGATTTATCAATAACTATGAAACCAATTTATTTCCCAAAATGGACTTAGGGCAAAGATAACCAACAAAAAATACAAAGAGGAAATACAAATTTGCAACAAAAACATCCATATGGAAGATGCCAGTTCATAGAAATATTGATCCTCCACTCTCACTCCTATGGTACTTACTTGCCATCTGTGTCTGATGTAGCTGCATAGTGCAGGGGTGTGCAGCCTCTTTCATCAAGGTCATTCACACTTGCTCCTGATCCCACAAGAGCAAACAGGCACTGGTAATTGCAGTTGGCAGCAGCATAGTGCAGTGGAGATCTTTTGGGTCCAAGTTAATACAAGAAAGATAAAAGCCAGAGACATAACTAGTAAACAAAAGCATAGTTGACTCTTACTCCTCCCAGTTACAAATACTTTATTTACAATGAGACTTAGACTACCATATACTAAGTCTTGCGGAGGACTGGACATAAAGCTAGAAGAAGAAAGCAAGGTGGCAGAGAACCTTTAAGTATATGAAATAAGATGAAAATGCAGTTATTTCATCGCCTCCAGGCAGTAGCAGCAATCCCAGTCCCAGTCCTTTGAGTGACTTTCAAATAACCTTCATATTCTGCTCAGAAATGTGAAAACTTTCATTTTAGGAAAGTTTCCCCTACATTAATAAAAATGTTCCACAGTACGGAGGTAGCAATTTCCATTCATGTCTCAGAAGAACAACAAAAGGTAAGAGAAAAAAATAGAAGAAACATTAAAAAAAAATGCAATTAACCCTGAATTACTTTCAACCCTCTAAACTCAAAATATTTTTCAGAAGCCCTCTCTGTTATTTGTAGCATAGAATGCCTGAAGTACTAAAAATTAATATAAACTGGATTAAAGTATAATTATAAAAGCAAATTAGCTATAAAAATATTGCATTCCAAAGGCAAACAAAGTGATTTTTTTATTTTTGTGGGTCATTAGTTCTTTCCATTAAGGAGGCTTATGACAGCAATCTGTTCTTCAAAGTAATTATGGTGTCAAGTAGCTTTTATTTTCTTCTATTCATTTCTGATTTCCTACCATGCATAATTCTTTTTACTTCTCTTCTGCACTGGTTCTATCACATGCATTGACACATATTCACACATTTTCTTCTGACATACACCCTTCTCTCTCATACACTTTGCTATGTATAATTCTCAAACTGTTGACACACATAGTTTTGCTTATACTGTCATCTCTTTCAAACCAATTCCAACTGCCTTCAATTCTTTCCTGTATGGTTCTAATGCACTCTGTGTCAATTCCTACTCTAAGTAACTTAACAGTAGTTTTAAATACTGCTACCACTAATGCTCAACAATGAGGCCTGCTGAATGACTACAAAGACTGTCATTTCACAACTGCCTTCCTGTTGTGAAATACTTAGTGGGATGTGTGGATATATGTGTCTGTGAGATTTATATAGAAGAGGAGAAAGAAAAATTACACATATATATTTATAACCTATTTCCTCCCTCTTACTACTGCTCTGGAACAAGATATGGGCAGTAGAATCCCTCACAAAGAAATGACTTGGAGAAAGGAGAACTATATCATTATTTTCTAGGTATTGTGCGTTTCTTGAAAAAACATAGGTTTTATGGGGCTTTACATTTCCATAGTCATAATTATTGGAGGGGGGGAAGTGATATCAAGTATAGAGGCATTTATAAGGCCAAGGCTGTGGTTGGTAGGCTAGGGCTGTGGTAGGACTCAAGAAGAAAACGGTGGGTGAGAACGAATATTTGGAAGTTACTGACTTTAGCTGGGACTCTCAATGAATCATGATCAGTGTACAAGATGCTAAATTGTTCAGTTAATTTTCAGAAGCCAGTTAGAAGGTCAATCAAGTTATTAAGTAAAAATAGGCTCCATAAAGAAACTGTATCATACCCTACCTCCCAAATTTGTCCTTTTTATTAAAGTCTGCACCAGTATTCAGCAGAAGGTTTAGGCACTCCAAATTCCTATTAAGAGAAAATACAGTTAGAAAACTTAATTGACAGTGATTTTATAATGAAATTGGTAGGTTTAAAGAAGCATGAAAGCATGTTTTTATATGAAGATAAATGTGACAAAAATGACATGATTTACATTCTATGAAGAATAAAACATTAAAATTCATCTTATCTAGAATTTAGAAAGTGATATACTTACATATTGGCACACTGAGGAAATAACACACGATTCATGTTGTCATTGTTTAAAAGGAAGATCACATTTGCAAAAGAGATTCTGAGGAGGCTTTAGGAAACAACTTGCTTATAGGTTTTTTTTTTTTTTTTTTTTTTTTTCTTGAAACAGAGCCTCACTCTATAGTTCAGGCTAGAGTCCAGTGGTGCAACCATAGCTAACGGCAGCCTCCAACTCCTGGACATAAGCGTTCCTCCAAGTCTCAGCCTCCTGAGTAGTTAAGCTTATAGCTGTGAGCCACTGCATGAGTCCTGTCAGCTTTCCCTTATCTTCTCCTATACTATGACTGTTTACATATATGTATCTTTAGTTAATACTGGAGGAAAGGATATAACTTAAGTATTTCTGTAATTTAATTGTATAAACCTCAACATCAAATTACTATGTTACAATGAAAACTGTAACTGTCCAGCGATCAGACACTCAAGTCTGTTGTCCCTCTCTCTGTAGGCAGGTTACATGGAAGTTAGGTTTTAACTGGAAGGTTCTCTGGTGACCTTGGAAGAACAAGGAAACCAGTCACATGCTCACAATCCATCTCTACAACTTAGACTGTGCTGGTGTACTCTTGGTTCAATGTACTCGTCCTCTGAAATCACTGAAAATTTTTAAGAAATTATCATTGAGAATAAAGTTTTTGCAAAATGTCCTTTTGAGAAATCATGAATTAAATGGCTTATCACAGATCTAAATTATCAGAAGCATTAGATAAGAAACATGTTCCAGAGGCCATGAGTTTTAGCTGAAGTTTGTTGCTCATTTGAACCAACTACTTAATTTTCCCTGGTGGTACTATTTAAAACTTAGTCCAAAATCTTCCAATCTCAAACTTTCCTCTTCCTAGTAGAGGTAAGACACAGCACAAAATGAACATTTTTCTTCCTGGGGAAAAAAAAAAATTTAACAAATCTACTTAAAGAGTACTTGTATTATTCAGAATATTCCCAGTATTTTGATGTTCTCATTTGAGAACATACTTTTTAAAGAAATAGTTTTACTTATCCAGAAATTATGTTCTTTTACAGAAGGCAGTATTTCCTTTTGTAGGTTTATTCTCTCTCTCTCTCACTCATAACCTACAACTTGGCTGGAATAAGATGAAAAAAGTATTCTGCCACCCTGGACTTTTTTTCCCAAACAACTCCTGTTTTGTTTTCTATTTTCTGGCAGCCCAGAATTAATAAAAGAGAACAAAGATAAGAGAAAACCTGCCATGACCAGCTATCTTTTTCTTAAAGAAATAAAAATACTATTAACATACCCTCCAGCTGCAGCTGCATGTAGACAAGTCCTGCCAAAATCATCTGGGGTATCTATATCAAATCCTACAAGAATGAATACATCTTATTTATAACAGACATATTATTTTACACTAAAGAATTGTGTCATGAAATGTCAAGAATCACATCCTCCTCTCCAATCCCAAACAAAACTGTGGGTTCTTAAGTGCTAGAGTGCCTGTTTAAAAGGCAATAGGATACAATGGAGTATTATTTAGCAATAAAAAGAAATAAAGAACTGATACTGATCTATGAATAACCCTTGAGAACATTATATTAAGTGAAACAAGCCAGTCACAGAAGATCACATGTTGGGTAAGTCCATTTATAGGAACTGTTCAGAACAGGCAAATTTTATAGAGATGAAAAGTAGATTAGTGGTTGCCTAGGGCTGAGGGAAGAAAGAAATGGAGATTAACTGCTAATGGTCTTTCTTTAACGGGGGATGAAGAGGTTTTTTGTATTTTTTTTTGAGACAGAGTCTCGCTCTGTCTCCTAGGCTAGTGTGCAGTGGCACAATCTCGGCTTACTGCAACCTCTGCCTCCTGGGTTCAAGCGATTCTCCTGCCTCAGCCTCCCAAGTACCTGGGATTACAGGTGCTCGCCACCAGGCCCAGCTAATTTTTTTTTTTGTATTTTTTTTTTTTAGTAGAGATGGGCTTTCACCATGTTGGCCAGGCTGGTCTTGAATTCCTGACCTCACGTGATCTGCCTGTCTCGGCCTCCCAAAGTGCTGGGATTACAGGCATGAGCCACCACGCCAGACCTGAACCCAACACGTTCTACGAGGGGTTATTAAATTATCCATACTGGACCCACCTGCATTAATTTTTAAAAAGCAGGATAGAGACCATTTAAAAATTTTGAGGGGTTTGAGGAGACATACAAAAGGCTGCAAAGGTTACACTTACCTGAAGAAAGAAGTTTTCTGCAGCAATCTGAAAAGCCGCTTAAGGCTGCCAAATGGAGGGGGAACATTCCATGTATGCCACGCCTAAAGTTAATAGAACAGGACAGTATCTTCATTTTAACACAAGAAAAATACAATCAGTTAAATACATTACAAAGAGACCACTTAAGTGAAAGATAACTAAGAGTCAAAATGTCTAACACTTTGGAGAGTAATTTGGTTAAAGGTTGATGGTGGGCATAACTTATTATCCAGCTATTTTTCTCCAAAAGTCAGGTTTCTCACCTTCAGCCCTACTGTCATTATGGACTTTGCTGGGGAAATGTGAGAAGCCATTCTGTGCATGCAGGCTTATAGGCTGTTCAGCAGCATCCCTGGGCTCTACCCAATGGATGTCATTAACATTAACACCTTCCTCCCCAAATTGTGACAACCAACAATGTTTCTGGACATTTGCTTAGGGAGCAAAATTCACTACCCTGTCACCCCACCATTGAAACATTTCCATAATGCAACATGTTCAAGAATATTTATTGTAGTAATTCTGTAATAGTGAAAAACTGTAAGCAACTTGTATTTGCAAATAAGGAGAATGAATATATTGTGAAATCTTTATGCAATAATTCTATAAAATAAATGAACTAGAGCAACTTGTACAGATGTGAAAGAAGGCCTAAATTTGTATCTAGATGGCTAAATTAACAAGCTCATGTAATTTTTTTGGAAAAAGTTACAAAACAGATAGGTGCAGTACCATACCATTACAGAAAGTAAAAAAGATTTAAAACTTGTTAATGAACACATGTAAATGTGATACAAAGAATGATAAACATAAATTTAAGTATGGTGTTTCTTGCAGAGCATTAGCAGGAGGACTCATCTTTCAAACAAAATATTACAATGGGAACTTTAATATATAAAATAAATACAAGTGAACTGTTCCGACCAAAATGGGGTTGGGGTAAGAAATCCTTTGTAGGATTCCAAGGAATCCCTGAGCTTGGCACAGCACAGCCTGAAAAGTATTATCTACAGATAGTATTTGGATGAAAAAAAAGCATCTGGCACATACAGCTTTCTGGGACTTTTAAGTACTTCTAGGTTAAAAATAAAGAGATCACAAAAATTAACAGCTCTGATCAAAACTGCGTTATTACTCAAAGTGAGAAAGAACTGGGGTAACATACATAAAAATACACTGGCTTACCAAATAAAATTGTATTTAAACATTTTAACCTACCACTTTGTCAATACAAAAGAAAGTTCAAGCAATTAATACAACATTGAGGATAAAATAAAATCCACATTTCCACGTGAAATGTCTAGAAAACTGCAATTCACTTCCCTTTGTGCTTGCCTGTATCAGTTATCAACACCTCAGTAAGTACTTACTTTGCAGTGTCAGCACCACTTGTAATAAGAGTGTTGATCAGCAGCTCATGGCCATACCGTGCTGCTATGTGCAAAGGGGTATTTCCATTCTTATCCTCACAGTCGATTACAGCTCCTGCAATATAGGACTTACTGTCAGACACTGGACCATATAAAGATCAGGTCAAACCTACTACATGAAAAGTAATAAAAAATGCTGTCCACATACAAACTAATAGATACAGCAATTTTAACTAGATTTCATTCATAGCTCATTTATTGGGCCAGGCAATGGATTTACAGCTTTTATACTTAAAGCAATTGTGTGAATTAAGCATAAGATTTTAGTAGATTTTTAAATTGACAAGAGGGTTCTGGGGTCCAATAAGTTTGGAAACTACTGTATTAAAACAAAATTAAACACGTTTCTTTAGAGCAAGACTTCAGAGCTTTAATGTGCATACTCTTTGTCATCAAGACTGCACACAATGCTTCAAAAAGTATTGGATCATGAACCTATTTCAACTTTTCCCCTGCAAAACCACAGCACCTATTATCTTGAGGATAAGTTTCTTGGAATATGCCTTGAAAAACACTGATTTAAAGTAATACACTTAAAAGTTCTTTTGATTTAAAAGTTTAGCTTGCCTGATATTAATTTAAACACAAAAGAATACAAACTCAAGAAATTAAAATCCTGAAAATAGTTGCAGATACTCAACAGGGGAAAATGATAAATGTATAATGTATATACAGAGTACACACATTAATATATAATACAAATTATGGTAGAAAGTAATTTTCTATTTAGCAATATTGAAAAAAGCTAATACTAACTGCTGAAGAAATAACACAGTTCAGGGAAACAAAACATAAAAACAAAAGTATGAAAGATACAGCTACATGGTACTTTATACTCTTTAATATTTTATTTTCATGAGCTCTGAAATCATGTATTAAAAATACACAAACTGCCATGACAATTCCTCAATACCATTCATTTGGTGGATGTTTTTACTACATTTAAGAAAAAAAAAAAAAAAAACCCAAAAAAAAACAGAAATACTTTTTACCACTCTGGATAATGGTTTGTGATCGGGAGAATCTACCGTGGAGAGCAGTCATGTGTAGTGGGGTTTTCCCATCTTTACTCTGGGGGGGGAAAAAAAAAATTACTCACTCTACTATATCCATAATGTGTAATCCTTAGTTTTACTTTGAATATCCTCTTGCATCTTTATTTTTATAACTATTTTACATGAATTAAGTTTAACTGAGGCCTATGGAGGTAAAACAGCTGTTTAAAATTAGGAATTAATTTTTTTAGCACGTGTATCATAAAACACAAATATACAAAAATTCCATGCTTAACAATTTATAAAAATTGGGAGTGGGACAGTAAGGATGTGTCTCCCAAGTTTCAGATTCAAAATTTCACATTGCTCCAACGTTTCCATTCTAAGAAATTCTGAATCCCTCCTTGACCAAGTAAAAGTGAGTATTAGAATTAACTTTGTGAATTTTGTGTGGATACATTTAAAAAAATAAATACAAATAATTAAAACTACATATATTTGTTTATAGTTACGTGTACTATTTTCTCAAATCACTTAAAATAATAAATCAGACTGGCTGCACACATATATATTTCATGTAGAAGTTCTAAAGGAGTTCTAAATATGAAGAAAAACAATCCTTGATTTAGGTTATCTTTTCTTCTGATTAGGTGGTGTCTTTTCTTTTCTAAAATCTTTCAGTTAACCAAAACATACACGTTACCAACGCAAAGGAAATAAACTACTTAGCAGCTTCCTAATCTCACAGCAACATTCAGCATGCCTTCTGCGTAGGTACTAAAATGGAAATGTCACAAGTATTCTAAGTTTATGCTAACACTGTACAACGCAGATATTCTTTAAAAATCCTCATGTCTTTATAATAATAGAGTAATCAGAACATCATAAGTATCTACTTAAGTGTTTGATTCCATAATATGAATTTTTCAAGTACACAAGCCATCCAATTGGCAAGTAATTTTACAGAAGTTCTAATCTTTTGGAGGCAGTATGAGAAATGAAGGGAAGAAGGAGAGAGGATGCATGCATGCACAGGCTCTGGAGTCAGAATAACCTAAGCATGAATCTCAGATCTCCTACTTACCACAAGCAAGATTTTTGGACAAGTTGCCTAACTTCTTTGTGCCTTCACTTCCTCAACTGAAAATGAGGATAATACCATCTACATCTACTGGTCTGTTGTACAGAATAAATACAATAATCCTTTGTAAAACAGATAACATATCAATGCTTCTCAGGATATATTTGTTTTACCATTATTTTTCATGTACCAGTTGTTATTTGTTCAACCAGAAAAAAAAAAGGGCAAAAAAGCATCTTGGCAAAAGGATTCTGTCTTTCCAAAATGTTCCAGATAGGATACATCCTAATTTTTAATGTTAATATTTTAGCTATGGCCTTTTTTTTTCTCTTTTTCTTTTTTTTTTTTTTTTTTTTTTGAGACTTGCTTTGTTGCCCAGGCTGGAGTACAGTGGTGCGATCTCAGCTCTCGGCAATCTCCGCCTCCCGGGTTCAAGTGATTCTCCTGCCTCAGCCTCCTGAGTAGCTGGGATTACAGGCATGTACCACCATGCCCAGCTAATTTTTGTATTTTAGTAGAGATGGGGTTTCACCATGTTGGCCAGGTGTGTCTTGAACTCAAGACCTCAAGTAATCCACCCGCCTCGGCCTCCCAAAGTGCTCGGATTACAGGCATGAGCCACCACGCCTAGTCTTTTTTTTTTTTTTCCCCCTTAAAGAGATGGGGGTCTTGGTCTGTCAGCCAGGCTGGAATGCAGTGGTGTAATCATAGTTCACTGCAACCTTGAACTCTAGGGTTCAAGTGATCTTCCAGCAACAGCCTCTGGAGTAGCTGGGACTACTGGCACGTAACATTACACCTGGCTAATTTATTTTTTGTAGAGATGGTGTCTTAAGTTGCCCAGGCTGGTTTTGAACTCTTGGGCTCATGTGATTCTCTGGCCTTGGCTTCCCAAAGTGCTGGGTTTACAGGTGTGAGCCACCATGCCCAGCCAGCTATAGCCAACTTTTACAGACATAAGGAAAAACATAGATTCCATTGATTAGAAGGATAAGAAAAACAAGAGGAAAACAAACAAAACAACCCCCACAACTCAAAACAAAACAAATAAAAACTTGTAATAATAATAATTTAACAAAATGATGAAATTTGGAAGATATAACTATAGTTAACATTTATATATATATAGCACGTTTCACGCATAGTTTTAAAACACTTAACATGGTCTGGCAAGGTGGCTCATATCTATAATTCCAGCGCTTGGGGAGGCCAAAGTGGGAAGACTGCTTGAACTCAGGAGTTTGAGGCTGCAGTGAGCTATGATGGTGCCACTGCACTCTAGGCTGGTCAACAGAGTGAGATTCTGTCTCCCCATCTCCCTTCCCCCTAAAAAGGGAAAACCAAATCCACTTAATATATATTATTTAATCCTCACAACCCTATCAGATTGATACCATTAATCTTGTTTTATAGATGAGGAAATGTAGGCCTCAGGGTTAAGTGATTTTACTAGGTCTCATAGCTAATAAGTGATGAGTCCTTTATTTATTTATTTATTTATTTTGTTTTAGAGACAAGGTCTTGCTATACTGCCCAGACTAGACTTGAACACCTGGCTCAAGCGATTCCCTCACCCCAGCCTTCCGAGGGTAGCTGGGACTAAAGGCACACACAACCAGGCCTGGTTAGAATTCTTTATTATAAGCCTATATGTGGCACTGGATCAACATTTTTACTTTGTACATACTGATAATAAAACCTATTCTAAGTATACAAAGGAAAAAGAGATTCAGATTACTAACTAAAAAGTTTGCCATAAGACACATTAGCGGGGAGAAGGCACAGTTATTTCTTTCTGAATTGGAGAAACAATGTGGAGTTTTCTTTTTCTTAATCACTTCAAATCATTTTAGCAGAAAACTAGGAGTATTAAGAAAAAAAGAAAAAGAAAAATAACAAAAACCAAAAATTAGAGCTACAAAAATCCTAACAGTTGATCTCACAGGCAACCAAAAACAGTAACTACAAGCCAAACATTTCACAGTGTTTTTTTAGGTTTAAATTTCAAAACAAGCATTTGGTGTATTTTGATTAGCTGACCAAAATCTATTCTTAAAGAACAATGTGGGTGGGAAAACGTGTGCATATAAATGAAGCAATCAGTGCAGTAAGGCTCATGTCAAGCAGTTTTTCCTAAAAAACAGACATATACTGCTTTATAAACCTGATTCATTTTACCTCTACCACTTTGTAGGAAAATGAATTTAAAACCTTAGAAACTGAGTTATTACAAACTTAAATTCACATTCCAATTTCTAGTCATCTATAACTTGATCAAGGTCAGAAACAACAAAATGGAGAATGTAGTAGGAGGAAAAGATTAAGCAGGAAAAAAGAGATAATATGGTAAGAATATGAGGGTTAGTAAATCAAATTTTTATAATAAAGGGCAAGTGTCAAGTGTCCCCACAGTCAATCAATAACTTAATAACACCGATTTTACAAATTATAAAAAATACAGTTGTCAGGAATGAATATATATTCTTGCTGGATGAAAACTCACAGCTATCAACATATTGTGTGTAAGAGCTGGAAGGGACCTGAGAAATCAGCATGGGAAATGTGTTTCAACAGAATTTGACAATAAAATAACTGGACAATTGCATATAAATGAGATGTCATACACCCTTAGGTGAAGTTAAGATGACTTTCGTGAAATCTGTTTTGAAACCAACATCACAGGCTGTTGCTGTCAAATCTACTTAAATATATCTTAATCCCTTTGCTAAAAAATTCACTTTCATATATGAAATTCACCATTGAGTTTTCTAAATTATTGAGGTAACTTCAAATAGGACCACTGGTTTGAGCATTTTACTCTAAGTGGGCCTCTTAGAGGACTGATTCTCAAATCTACATTTCAAAAGAAAATACAGACTTAAAAACAATCACAAGTACTATAGTCACCTATGTAGACACTAACAGAATCAAGTGATTCATTATCATCAAATTATATTAAATATTCATGCCAAAATGGCAGTGCATAAAACAGGAAGCCCAATCTCTACCCTTTAAAGACAGCATCATGTGAACCAAAAAATGCATAGTAGCTGATGACACAGGTAAATTTCCGTAATTTCCATAATACTAACACACAAAGATGATTTTATCTACATTCACTATTGTAAACAGGTCTCACAGAGACTGAGAAAACTTGGTTGTGATGTTTGCTTTTGAAAATGTTAAGATTAATTCCAAGTTTTTTATTTTTGAAATAGCCTTTCATTAAAGAAACATTACTGCGCCTTTGAGGAAAAAACTAACTTTTCTCCTCACAAGTGTTTAGACATTTTTCTGGGCCCTGATTATCCAAAGTGCAGGAATTCTTCAAATTAAAATAAGCAGTTCATACCTGTAATAAATAAACTTTCTAGTAATTACTTAAACTATAAAAAACCTTACTAGGTGATTTCACCGAGACCTAAAAACTTTTAAAAAGATGGTTTAGCTCTAATCATATTAGGGCACTTCATGACATCTCATGCCTTTTCTTCCTTGGGTGTAGTATGTATACATTTTGTCCTGTAGTTGAGAGAGGGCAATTTAAAGCAATGACCTAATTACAGATGGATTTGTTGCTGTTACAGCTGTCAGAATTGACCCGTGGCATCATTAAAGGCTTCACTGAAGTTACGTAAGAAAATCTGATGTAATTAAAATGCTCTGAAAATCACATTTTAAGCTTAAACATTTTTACTAATCCTAAATGGCTCAATTTTGTGTCTGGTTTTCTTCATACCACCAGATACAGTTTGGCAAGTGCTCAAAGGATGAACCGATAAAATTAATACAGAAACAACTAAAGAATTCTAAAAAATCTAAAATGATTATATATTATAAAATAGCAATGCTCAAAATCTGGATTGCATGTGCTCTCTTATAAAATTATACAGTGAAAGCATATTTATTTGGGTAAAGAATATTCATTTGAGGCAAGGTCTCACCTATCGCCCAGGCTAGAGTACAGTGGTGCGATCATAGTTCACTGTAACTTTGAACTTCTGGGCTCAAGTGATCCTCCAGCCTCAGCCTCCTGAGTACCTAGGACTACAGGATAATTTTTAATTTTTTTTTGGTAGAGATAGAAGTCTTGCTATGTTGCCCAGGCTGGTCTTGAACTCCTGGCCTCAAGTGATCTTCTCACCTTGGCCTCCTAAAGCACTGGGATTACAAGCGTGAGCCAGACTGTATCTGGCCAAAATTTTCATTCATTCCTTTATTTATTTTTTGAGACAGGGTCTCACTCTGTCACCCAGGCTGGAGGGCAGTAGCATGATCTCAGCTCACTGCAGCCTTGACCTCCAAGGCTCAAGAGATCCTCGCACTTCAACCTTCCAAGTAGCTGGGACTACAAGCGTGAGCCACCATGCCAAGCTCATTTTCTATTTTTTTGTGGAGCCAGGTTATGCTGTCCAGGCTAGTCCTGAACTCCTAGGCTCAAGTGATCCTCCTACCCCAGCCTCCCAAAGTGGTGGGATTACAGGTAGGAGCCACTATGCCAGCCCAGAATTTTCACATAATTCTAAAATCCAAATGCTTACTCTTGAAAGTGATTCTAACAACAACAACAAAAAAAACCAAAAAGCAACTATTCCTTATGTGCAACACACTGACAGTTTTTTTCCCTAACACTGTAAAATTTGAAAAGACCTGTAGAGTGAACATCCATATACATATCATCTAAATTGTACCACTAGTATTTTACTCTATGTCTTTTATTGTAGATTCATCTATCCTTCCATCCACCCAGTTATTTGATGCTTTTTAAAATTAGATACAGACATCATACATGTCACCTCTAAACACAACATTAACTAGGGTTAAACATCTGTTTAGTATTTTCCTTCTAAGAGAAAATTTATATGCTATGAAAGCATACAAATGAACCACCTTATCAGTTTTGACAAATGTATATAACATAAACCCCTGCCAAAATACAAAACATTATCATCATCACATAAAGTCCCTTCATGCCCCTTTCCCAGTTGATCCCTCCTCGCAATGGCAATAATTGTGATTTTTTTCAATTATAGATTCTGGAACCCCATAAAAATGGAATTTTATTGGTTCTAGAACCTTACATAAATGGAAAGAATGTACATACTCTTGAGTAAGGCTTTCACTCAGCATAATATTTTAAAGATTTATCCATGTTCTTGAGTTTATCAATAGTTCCTTTTTATTGCTGAATGGTATTCACCATTGATGTTGTTTTAACAGTGACATATGAAATACTTAAAGTATAGATTCTGATTTGGTTCCTTACCTTCATATTGACATCGGCCCCATTGCCAACTAGAAGCTCTAAACACAATGCTCCATGTGTTGATGCAGCAGCAAAGTGCAAAGGAGTAAATCCTTTTTCATTCTTCTGATTTACAATAGCACCACAGTCTATAAGTTCATTCACTACAACATCTTGTCCATTATAGCAGGCTACATGAAGAGGTGTATTGCCATAGGCATTTGGTTCATTCATCTATTAGAAGGGAAAAAAATGTGAATGTTAAAGTAGTTTTGCTAATTATCAATGTTGTGAGCTATTTTAGCAACCTGTGGTTGCAATCAAATTACTAAAGTGAGAAACAGAGACAAGATAAATACAGAGATGAGGCTTATAATTCTAAAGTTGGTTTAAAATAACAAACCCTTGACAAGCATTTTGGTATTACACTGATTTTATACATTCAGGGAATATAATTCACATATACAATGTCTACTTCATGACAAAACTGAATAATACAAAAGAGATATTTTAGGAAAATGTAAACTAATGTATTTTTAAAGGCATTCTAGGTAAAGGATTTACTATAGAATTAATTATAATCATAAAAAATGAACACAAACTGAAGATTCTGAGGTATATTCAGTAACATGCACATTTTCAACTTTTTCATTTTGCAGTGACAAAGGCTAACCTTGGTAATAAAGTACAGATCAAGATTTAAAAAAAAATGAATGGCATGTTCTATTTATTTAATTCATTTTTTGCCACAAACTTGGGCTCTAAATATCTTCCAGTGTCATATGCAGGTATTTTATCACAAGTAAAAAGAGTATGCTCAAAAATGAGAAACAATTCATGTAATTAAGGGTTTTGCTTTTCTATTTTTTTTTTTTTTTTTTGAGACAGGGTCTCACTCTGTCACCCAGACTGGAGTTCAGTGGCACGATCTCAGCTCACCAAAACCTCTGCCTCCCAGGCTCAAGTGATTCTCCTGCCTCAGCCTCCTGAGTAACTGGGATTACAGGCACACACCACTACCAACTGGCTAATTTTTGTATTTTAGTAGAGACGGGGTGTCACCATGTTGGCCAGGCTGGTCCTGAACTCCTGACCTCAAATGATCCACCCGCCTCGGCCTCCCAAAGTGCTAGGATTACAGGCGTGAGACCCCGTGCCCAGCCTTGTTTTTCTATTTCTAATAAATAAGGGAATACTTTACATGATTAGTGTGTAGTAAAGAATCTGACCTCTCCCAAAGAGAGGTCTGTCCTTTGCCCTTGGCTTCAGAGAGGTAATCTAAGATATACCTGATAAAAGAGTCTCTATTTAGAGTGGGAGCTTTGGGTCACCAGGTATCATGTATTTGGAGACTGAAATCAACCACATGGACAACCAATCAAGCCATGTAATGGAGCCCCAATAAAAACCAAAAATGAAGCTCAGGTGAGCATTCCTTGGTGGAAATACTTCATTCATACTGTCACACACTGATGCCAGGGAAGAAGAGTAATGTGTCCTGACTCCGTGAGGAGGGGACAAGGGAAACTTTGCCTTTAGAATACTCCTGCACTCTACCCTATGTGTCTCTTCCTTTGGCTGATCTCAGTTTGTATCTTGTCCCTATATTAAACCACAACCGTGAGTACAAAGCTTTTAATGAATTTTGTGAGACTTTCTGGTGAATTATCAAACCTGAAAGTGGTTTTGAAAGCCCTCTAAACTTATAGTTGGTCATAAGTAAAGGGTGGTCTTGTGTGGAGACTCTGGACCCTAATCTTGTAGTTGGCCCCAACGTAATGCAGCTTTAATTAACATTTTCTTTTCTGGGATCACTGGTAATAGAAATCAGAGGAAGAAAAAAGTTAACACTTAATTTTAATCAAAGTACCTAGATTTTTTCACAAGAAGGTAGAACACAGACAAGGAACAGATTCTCCCTCAGAGCCTCCATAAGGAACCAACCTTGCTGACACCTTGATTTAGAACTTCCATACTCTAAAACTCTGAGAAGTTAAATTTCTATTAGCCCTCCAGTTTGTGGTAATTCTCTAGGAAACTAAAAAAAAAAAAAAAAAAAAAAAAAAAAAACCACACAACTGGGGGCCAGATGTTACTAAAAGGCTGTAAGTCTGGCCACTTATTTTGATGAACAAATAGTCACCAGAGTTTACAAATGTAACTGACTGTCAATAAAGTCAGTTTTAAAAATTGCACCAGAATGGACTTGAACCAGTAATCAGAAACAAAGTTGCCTCATTTATCTAGATCAAGGGTCTTTTAAGATATTATTTCACTCTGCTGAAACAGAGGTACAGGAATTGAGGTTTTTGCAACATCTTCTTGTGATCCTTACACTTTCAGTATTTATTAGCTTGTTTCAGGCAGTGTTTCACATGGTCCGTAGGTTAAGAGCCTACTTAGCCCTACAGTTCTGTCATGTATTCTTTGTCCAACCAGGCTATCACCTACTTTTCTTAGCTTTTTGTAGCTGATCTAAACTGTATCCCTCTAGCAGATCCTTATGCTACATCTTCTAATTTACTGTTTTAAAGAACCAATGAGTTCTTCAAAATGTGTGTTTTGAAGAATCAGTGACTTTGTCAGAACTCTCCCTGAAGTAAGAATAAATATGCTGAGTGGGCTGGGCATGGTGGCTCATGCCTGTAATTCCAGCACTTTGGGAGACCAAGGCAGGAGGGTCACTTGAGGTCAAGAGTTAGACACCAGCCTGGGTAACAGCAAGACCTCATCTCTACAAAATAAAAAAAATTAGCCTGTAGTTCTAGCTATTCAGGAGGCTTAGGTGGGAGGATCACTTGAGCCCAGGAGTTCAAGGTTGCAGTGAGCTGTGATTGTGCCACTATACTACAGCCTGGGAGACAGAGACCCTGTTTAAAAAAATAATAATAAAATAAATAAATAAACAAGGGAGTACACTACTTATGTTTAAAGGATGGCTTGTAAAAAGCTACAGGTATTCTAAGCTATCTCAATTCAGGAATCAAATATACCCAATAAAGCAGCATCCCCTTTTAACCAAACAGAATTATATAGTAAGGAATACTTACACTTGGTGGGCAAAAAACCTCTTGTTTTCCTGCCTAGCTCTTGCCAATATTCTGTAATGCAAACTGCTACAGTCATTTTAAGAGAGTATCAGACTAGGCAAAGAAGACTAACAATAACCCAGCTATCTAATAATACAAGTGTGTCTGATCTGCTGATTCCCATGTGAAATGGAACTACAGGGCCTGGAACGTGATATAGAAGAAAAACTGGCAATAAAACACTTTTGAAGTGTATTTTACCTCTTAACATGCTTTGACTATTTACATGCCTTGATCATAAAAATCAGTGCATTAGATATTATGTAAACGACTATAAATATCCAATTAAAACATGAAAACATTGTATAAAATACAATGTATTTCTTAAACCTGAAATAACTTCAGTCAATAATGTAATAGTAAGTATAAAAGGGCTCCATACTTTTATACTGTTTAATTAATATACCTACATCAACTCCAAGATCTAGAAGGTACTTGACTACGCTGATCATTCCACTAGAGGCTGCTGCATGAAGAGGTGTATAAGACTTTTTATCCTTGCATGTCACTTCAGCTCCATGCGACACAAGCAATTTCACTACTTCAATGTGACCTAAAAATATGTTTTTGAAGAAAAAATTAGGGATGAGCATATAAAAACTATTAAATATAATCCCAAATATCTTTAAGCAAATTTAAAAAATGCAAAATAGTTGATGCATGACAAGTCATCAATGAATCATGTTAACTTGAGAGAGGATAGAAGGAAAATTTTAAGACTTCAGGGGTGGGCATAATGGCTCATGCCTATAATCTCAGCACTTTGGGAGGCTGAAGTGGGAGGATCACTTGAGCCCAGGAATTTGAGACCAGCCTAGGCAACACAGTGAGACCTTGTCTCCACCAAAAATAAAAAAAAATTAGCTGGGTATGGTGGCATGCACCTGTAGTCTCAGTTACTTGGGAGGCTGAGATAGAAGAATGACTTGAGCCTGGGAGGTTAAGGCTGCAGTGAGCTGTGATCATGCCACTGCACTCCAGGGTAGGCAATGGAGCAAGGCCTTATCTTGAAACAAAACAACACAAAAAAATAGAATTCAGGATAATTTTGGTAAGTGTTGGCAGAGATAATTAGTAATTAAAAAGAATCTTGGCCCGATGTATACACTAGTTCCATATCTGCAGATTCAACCAACTGAAGATTGAAAATATTTGAAAACATGAAAACAGTAAAAAAAAAAAAATTAAAAATGCAGTACAACAACTATTTACATTGTATTAGGTATTATAAGTAATCTAGAGATGAATTAAAGAACAGGTTATATGTACATACTATGGCATTTTATATAAGGAACTTGAGTATCTTCTGATTTTGGTATCCAAAGGAGTCTAAAACTAATACCCTAAGGATAACAAGGGACAACTATAATTCTTTTGATTATTTTATTCAGTGATAACCCTGCAATCTATCATCTTCCTTTTGCCTAGATCTTGTTTTTGGTCTAAGGTTACTTTAATACATTCATAAATTCTAAAGTTAGCTTTTCATTTCTAATGCTGGCATACCATATTGTATGTACTTTGCTTTATTGTGCTTTGCAAATATTGCATCTTGTTTCTTAAAAATTGAAAGTTTGTGGCAACCCCGTGTCAAGCAAGTCTATTGGCATCATTTTTTCCATAAGCATGTGTTCATTTCATGTGTCTGTGTCATGTTTTGGTTATTCTTGCCAATATTTCAAACTTTTTCAATATTATTTTATCGTTTTGGTGATCTGTGATCACTGATCTTTGACATTCCTACTGTAATTGTTTTGGGGCATCACAAACTGCACTCATATAAAGTGGTGAACTGATCAGGCACGGTGGCTCACGCCTGTAATCCCAACACTTTGTGAGGCTGAGGCAGGCAGATCACCTGAGGTCAGGAGTCGAGACCAGCCTGGCCAAAATAGTGAAACCCTGTCTCTACTAAAAATACAATAATTAGCTGGGCATGCTGGCACACACCTGTAGTTCCAGCTACTCGGGAAGCTGAGGCCTGAAAATCACTTGATCCCTGGAAGTGGAGGTTGCAGTGAGCCAAAACTACGTCACTGCACTCCAGCCTGGATGACAGTGAGACTCTGTCTCCAAAAAAGTGGTTAACTTAATAAATGTTGTGTATTCCAACTACTCCATTCCCCCATCTATCTCCTCTTCAGACCTTCCTCTTCACTCAGACACAACAGTATTAAAATTAGGCCAAATAATAACCCTACAGCAGCCCCTAAGTGTTCAAGTGAAAGACAGTTGCACACCTCTCACTTTAAATCAAAAGCTAGAAATGACTAAGCTTAGTGAGAAAGGCATGTTGAAAGGTGAGATAGGCTGAAAGCCTGGCCTCCTATGACAAAGTTACCAAGTAGTGAATGCAAAAGAAAAATTCTTCAAGAAAATTAAATGTGCTACCAGTGAATGGACTAATGATAAGAAAGATAAGTAGCCTTACTGATGATACAGAGAAAGTACTAGTGGTCTGGATAGACGACCAAAACAGCTACAAAATTCGCTTATGCCAAAGCCTAATCGAGAGCAAGGCCTTAACTTTCTTCAATTCTATGAAGGCTGAGAAAGGTGAGGAAGCTATAGAAGAAAAGTTTGATCGAGCAAAGGTTGATTCATGAGGTTTAATGAAAAAATGTCCCTGTAACAAAAAAGTGCAATGTGAAGCAGCAAGTGCTGATGTATTAATAGAAGCTGTAAAAAGTTCTCTAAAAGATCTAAGATTATTAATGAAGGTGGCTACATTAAACAACAGATTTTCAATGTAGATGAAACGGCCTTCCATTGGAAGATGCCATCAAGGACTTTCGTTGCTAGAGAGAAATCTATGCCTGCCACCAAAACTTCAAAGGACAGGCTGATTCTCTTGTTAGAGGCTAACGCAGCTAGTGACTTTAAGTCAATGCTCATTTACCATTCTGAAAATTCTACAGCCCACATGAATTATGCTAAATCCACTTTGCCTATGCTCTAAAATGGAACAAAGCCTGGATGACAACACATCTGTTTATAACATGGTTTACTGAATATTTTAAGCCCACTGTTGAGACATACTGCTCAGAAAAAAGAAGATTCCTTTCAAAATATTACTGCTTATTCACAATGTACTTGGCCACCCAAGAGCTCTTACAGACAAGATTACTGTTGTTTTCGTGCCTGCTAACACAACAGTCACTCTGTTGTCCTTGAATCAAGAGTAATTTCAACTTTCAAAGTCTTATTATTTAAGAAATAACATTTGACATGGATATAGCTGCCATAAATAGTGATTCCTCAAAGTAAATTGAAAACCTTCTGGAAAGGATTCATCATTCTAGATGTCATTAAGAACATTCCTGGCCAGCTGCGGTGGCTCATGCTTGTAATCCCAGCACTTTGGGAGGCCAATCACCTGAGGTCAGCAGTTCGAGACCAGCCTGGCCAACATGGTGAAACCCTGTCTCTGCTAAAAATACAAAAATTAGCCAGGCGTGGTGGTGGGCGCCTGTAATCCCAGCTACTTGGGAGGCTGAGGCAGGAGAATCACTTGAACACAGGAGGCAGAGGCTGCAGTGAGCCAAGATCACACCATTGCACTCCAGCCTGGGCAACAAAGCGAAACTCGGTCAAAAAAAAGAAAGAAAGAAAGAACATTTCTGATTCATGGGAGGAGGTCAAAGTATTAATATTAACAGGAGTTTGGAAGAAGTTGATTCCAACCCTCATGGATGACTGAGGGATTCAAGACTTCAGCAAAGGAAATAACTGCAGATGTGGTAGAAATAGCAAGAGAACTAGAATAAGAAGTGGAGTCTGAAGATGTGCCTGAATTGCTATAATCTCATGATAAAATGTGAAGAGATGAGGGGTTGCTTCTTATGGATGAGTAAACACAGTGGTTTTGTGAGATGGAATCTACTCCCGAAGATACTGTGAATGTTGTTGAAATGACAACAACGCTTTTAGAGAAATGACTCCAATTTTGAAGGAAATTCTACTGTGGGTAAAATGCTATCAAACAGCTTCACATGCTACAGAGAAATCTTTTGTGAAGGGAAGAGTCCATCGATGCAGCACATCTTTGTCTCATTTCAAGGAATTGCCACAGCCATTCAAACCTTCAGCAACCATTCACATTGAGGCAAAACTCTCCATTATCAGAGATTATGACTTGCTAAAGGCTCATATGATAGTTAGCATTTTTTTAGCAATAACATATTTTTTAATTAAGACAAGAACACTGAAAATAAGAAAGAAAAAACAAAGACATGTACATTGTTTTAGATGTATTGCTATTGCACACTTAATAGACTATAGTACAGCATAAACATATTTTGTAATTAATTAATTGTTTTTAGAAACAGGGTCTTGCTCTGTCACCCTGGCTGAAGTACAGTGGTGTGATCACATCTCACTGTAACCTCAAACTCCTGGATTCAGGTGATCCTCCCACCTCAGCCTTCTGAGTAGCTAGGACTACAGATGCATGCCACCACACTGGGCTAATTTTTAAATTTTTTTGTAGAGACAGGGTCTTGCTCTGTTGCCCAGGCTGATCTTGAACTCCTGGCCTGAAGCAGTCCTCACACCTTGGGCTCCCAAGATGTTAGGATTACAGGTGTGAGCCACTGCAGGGAGACTAAACGTATCTTTTATACGCACTGGGAAACAAAAAATTTTTGTGATTTGCCTACTGCTATATTTACTTTGTTGTGGTAGTTTAGCACCAAACCCACAATCTCTGTGATCTCTGCCTTACTGGAATCGTTTCAATCCAGGGGATTCTTGGGCTTGTTTCTTCAGAATGTTAGCTCTTTAGAACATGCAGCCAAAAAACTCTTTTTCCTTATAATTTCCACCAGATCTTAACCAACTTAGTTTACTCACCATTGTAACCATGAGGAAAGGGTTGGTTATACTGTGTGATGGTTAACAATCAACTCCCAGATCTCAGTGGCTTAAACAATCAATGTCTTTATTTCTCTCTCAACCATAACAGGTTGGCAAGAGGGCTCTGCTCAGTTACTCAAGGACCCAGGCTCATGTAACTGACTTCATCTTGAATGTGGCTGGTCACTGTGCCAGAAAGGGAAACAGACTGCAGTTTCCCATCAGTAATTAAATGCTCCAGCCCAGACTGATGTTGCTTTCATTCATTAGCCAGAACTAGTCCTAGGCCCCACCCAACCACATAAAAAGGCCAGGAAGGGGGCCATGTATCTGGAAGGTGAGAGGACCACTATTCTCCTTTCATAACTTGTCACTTTTTGTCAGATTAGATTATACAGTGTTTTCTCCTTCTCCCACAATCCTTCCCACCTCTGTGTCTTTGTTCATGAAACACCTTCTTTACGCGGAACGTTCTGCTTGGATGTCTCCTCCCAATCACTGCTATTATACTAATCCTTGAAGAAACATGTCAGATCCAACCTTTCCTGACCAACCCAATCAACTCTCTTCCCTAGAAGCCCTATAAGCCTTGTGATGTTTCTTAAACGGAATCATTAATTACTAACTCTTTAATTACTTTTTGTGCATGAATCCCCAAATATATACTTTCAGAAGGCTGTTCTACTTCTTGATATGTTCCACAAGGCCAAGAGCAGCATAGAAAACAAGCATCCAATATATATTAGTTACATTGAAGAAATTGCTCGTGATGTCATTTTAAAAATCCCTTCATAGAGAATGAGTCTATAAAAAGTTAATAAATGAGGCTTTCAAACAGAGGCACCCCTCCCTCAAAAAAATTAAGCCAAGATACTGCAAGATGCATAAAGAATCAGGCAGATTCAGTTGTTTATACATAAATTATCAATTAAAGTAGATATTTACAGCCTCTTTCCCCCCATTTTAATATGAAAAAGAAATATCTACTATTATGTTTCTAGAAAAGAAATAATGCAACAAGGTGTTAAGGTAATTTTTAAAAATCAATTAAAAAATGTTTGAGACAGGGTTTTGGCTCTGTCACCTTGGCTGGAATGTAGTGGTGTGATCACAGCTCACTGCAGCCTCGACCTCCTGGGCTCAAGTGAGGTGTGGGCCACCACACCCAGCTAATATTAAATTTTTTTTTTTTTGTAGAAAGAGGGTCTCGCTATGTTGCCCAGGCTGGTCTTCAACTGCTGGGCTCAAGGATCTTCCCACCTCAGCCTCCCAAGGTGTTGGGATTACAGGCATAAGCGACCATGCCCAGCCCAAGGTAAAAAATATTTATTCAGTACCTTCTGTGTCAAAGTCATCACAATAAGGTAATTTGAAGCTAAACTTGGCTGAATATTTCTAAAAGTACTGAAAACAACAGGAAAGATGTATGTGTGTGTAAAGGGACCTTGACAAAGGTTGATGGCAGGAGCAAGCACAAGGTGGGAAGAAAATGATCAATTCATTTGGAGATGAGGTGGGGCACTAGGGAACAATGACAAATAATTCAATAGCATAAGTATAAGAGGTGGGGCCTAAAAGGAAATTAATGGAGCCTCAACCAGGAAATGGAAGGCCAGGGCTAATAAGGAAAACTGGGATAAATAAATTACAAGACTACACATAATCCCCAATGTCTCTTACACTAACACTGATGAATTCTCTGAATATAACCTAGAGGTGACAATGCTTGTACTTTAGGTTTGTCTGTAAGAGAGGTGACCAGTCAATAGCTTCTTACTTTCACATATTTAACTCTTTAATCCTGTATACCTAGAATGGCTGAACAGTTTTAGAAGCTATATATCGATATTCATCTTATTCTGTGCTTCAGGGAAGGAAGAGACAGAAAAAGGATAATTATAAATCTCTGCCTGGTTATGCTCATAAATTAAATGGGCAGTGCTATATGGTACTATGGTTTAAATGTGTCCTCTGAAGTTCATATGTTGGAAGTGTAATCCCCAAGGCAACAGTGTTAAGAGGTGGGAACTTAAAGAGGTGATTAGGCAATAAGGGCTCTGTCTTCATGAACATATCAATGCTATCTTGGGAGTGAGCTCCTTAAAAAAGATGAGTTTGACTCCCCACAATGTGGTGCCTCAACAGGGCCTTCACTAGATGCTAGTGCCTTGATCTTGGACTTCCCAGCCTACAGAACTGTAAGGAAATAAAATTTCTGTTCTTTATAAATTACCCAGTCTATGACATTTAATTTTAGTAGCACAAAATAGACTAAAACTTGTGGTGAGGTCCAAGAAACACAGAATATCTTTTTCAAACTCAACCGAGATGCCTAAAAAGTGACACTTAGTGGGTGAGAAACAACAAAGCCATTCTGGCCCCCTTGAAATACACACATTCAACTATTCTGGGAGCTCAACTACAGGCAACCTGCAAAATCCCCCTGGCCTTCAGTTGTATGAAAACAGTTGTTTAGTCAAGCTTAATTCTTAGTAGGTAAAAGCCCTGATGCACTCTGCTTACCATGTAAGCCTTTTAACGTAAGATGTACAGTTTTACATCACGTAACCTAGTTGTTCCTGTCTCGAAGAGTAAGCCACACCAGAATATTCAGAAAGACCAAGATGAAAAACTACAGGCTGTGAGAAAGGGACCTTAGGATGCAATACGGAACTTACTTCTGGCTATTACCTTCAATTAACACAAGAAAATGGCCCAGTACATAACTAGCGGCACATATCTTTGGTGTAAACCACCATGCACCAAGCTTTCAGCTTTAAAAATAGGGACATTTGCAGAAGTTCAAGACCAGCCTGGTCAACATGGTGAAACCTCATCTCTACCAAATATACAAAAATTAGCTGGGCGTGGTGGCAGGCGCCTGCAGTCCCAGCTACTCAGGAGGCGCAGGCAGGAGAATCGCTTGAACCTGGGAGGCGGAGGTTGCAGTGAGCCGAGATCACGCCATTGCACTCCAGCCTGGACAACAAGGGTGAAACTGTCTCAAAAAAAAAAAAAAAGGGGGGGGGGGCGGGGGTAGGGAGGGGACATTTGAAAAGGATGTTACATTTTTTTTTAAAACATCTTCCTTTACACTCACACTAAAGGTCAGAGCTGCAATGCAATACGGATTCTCGGGCTTCTGCCCAGTGCATGGCTACATGGTCTCTACAGTTTCCTAGTCATGCAAGTGTGATGGGAGAAAGGCTGTACCTTAGCTGCGCTCAGTTCTCAGTGCCACTCCCGGAGAGAGCAGGACCCTGTTTAGGGTGATGATCCCATAGTGGGTAGAAACTCTGAAGTACAGAGGAACTCTGGATGTTGCCCGCTTAGAAAGGAAAGAGAGTTTGCCCCAACGGAGGTCAAAAGCATCACTCCACAGTCTGAAAGGGGAGGGGGAGAATGCACAGTCTTCTAACACCCAGGGAATTAAATTAGATTCACTGCAGAACACAGTTGGGATGTGTTCACTGAAAGCAGAGGCATACATACACAGGGTGGCAGAACTGCTGCTGGCCAAGGTGAAGGGGCCAGAGCTGTATGTGGAGAGGTGGAAGATGCTTCATGAGCTAAATCCCAATCCCAGGGGAGCTGGTAAGACCACAGTCAACTCAGTGTTCATGACAGACATACTTAACCTTATCTTCTATTTGGTCAGAGCAGGACAAGCAAAAGTGTGTTGTGAGGTGTGGGGGAGAACATATGGTATTGGTCCCTGCAGTCGCGGCAGTCAACAGATCCTTCGGCAAAGGGACACCAACTACTAGTACCTCATACTATGCCACAGTTAACAACCCTAGATCAAGTTCGGCATATACTTCATTCTGAAACAAACGTTTCCTCTCATGCCTTTGACAGAAGAGAGGCACTGGATTCTCAATGAAGCCAGGAAAATTCTGTTGAAAACGTCTGGAGGCACGTTTTTTCCCATTTGAGGGGAAGAAAGTTTATTTTTACAAACAAGCCCAAATCCTTGTAACAGATATGTGGAAAGTATTAGAAGAAAAAGGAGATGGCTGCTTTAAGACATCTCCAGACCAGGCATAGTGGCTCACACCTGTAATCCCAGCACTTTGGGAGGCAGAGGCAGGCCGATCACCTGAGGTCAGGAGTTCGAGACCAGCCTGGACAACATGGTGAAACCGTGTCTCTACTAAAAATACAAAAAAGTTAGCCAGGTGTGGTGGCAGGTGCCTGTAATCCCAGCTATTTGGGAGGCTGAGGCACGAGAATCGCTTGAACCTGGGAGGTAGATCTGAGTGAGCTGAGATTGTGCCACTGCACTCCAGCCTGGGTGACAGAGCAAGACTCTATCTCAAACAAAAAGAAAAACAAAAACACATCTCCAGCGTTACATGTTTGCTAATTACAGATTACTTCAGCTTCTTGCTCACCATGGACCTCTGAAATACTCTTACGAACTACTGAAGAACCTTTTCGAAGGAGAAACACTGTCATATGGGGATAAGCAAGAGTGGGAAATCAGCATGCTCACTTTGGTTGTGTTGAGCTGATCTGGGATTGCCTCTGGGGCTTATTGAAAAGGGAACGAAAAATGACATATCACTGTCTATTCCCAACTTCATCATTTATCTGCTTAATTCTGACTATGCTTTTCTTTTCTGTGGACATACTGTTAGAAATACTGAAGGCACTTTAATGTTTTCTTTAAATATCATTTCTTAAAATTAATCATGCTTTATGTGACTATTCTTCAGTGATAATATTTCGTCTATTCAATTGATGACATTTCTCAAAATGTAGTAATTTTCTGATACAAAGGAGAGAGATAAGGTAAGGTCTCTGATGCATGAATGCTGTTGCTTTTGTAAAAACTCAGTGTTGACACCTTATTTTAAATGGTTTATTGGTAATGAGAATGGGTTTTGTACATCACGATCTTCAATTTAGTATACCTACGTAGAATTTTTTTTTTCAGAGTAACTATACTGGAATTGAATAAAGATTTTCAAAATTTTTCTTAAAAAAGAAAAAGGATTCTACTGCTTTCGGTTGTTTTCATTATAGTCATAGGATTTCCCTGAGCCTTGTGGGTATCTATAACTGGTTTGATATATACAGACATGTTATGTATAGACTTATTTATCTAGAAAGAGTGTATTATAACTGGTTTGTATCTATTTTACATATTATACAATTGACCCTGGAATAACAAAGGTTTGAACTGTGTGGATACACTTATATATGGATTTTTTTCTACCACATGTGGTTCAAAAATACAGTATTCAGGGGATGTGAAACACTCATACACGGAGAGCCAACTTTTTGTACACATGGGTTCCCCATGGCCGACTATGGGACTTCCGTATGCAAGGATTTGGGTATAAGCAGGTGGTCCTGGAACCAATCCTCCACATATATGAGGGATGGACTATATAGTTCTTGAGTTAATATTCCTCCATTGAATCTTCCCATTAATCTTTTATTTTTAAATGAGAGTCAAGAAAAGACAAAACCAAGAACAGAAAGTAATGAGGATAAGCTATGGCTCTAAGATAAGTGGTTAGCTAGATGTCTTTGTAATCAGGTAATGTGACTGGTAAATCAGGGAATGATACAAGTATTACACAGAAAACATGTCAGTTCATATGTGCTTTTTCCTACCCAGGAGTTAAAACAGCAGAAGCACAGAATTATAACCTCTGGCAGGAAGAAAAAAAGCCCTGCGCTCTATGGCTACAAAGTGAGTTCTTTCAGCTGTTTTAAGAACCTTGAAAAATGAATGTCTACAACCATGGCTTCTTACCAGAGGCACAATCCCAGCCTTATAGGACTTTAAGGATTTATGGCAAGGTGTACTTTCTCTATACTTAGAGATCTACTTTCCTCTGCAGTTTTAGCATCCAGAAGAGAGCATTTCTATTCTGCTGTTTTTGTGCATTTAAAAATATCCTGTAATAGGCTGATTTGCCTCCCCCGCTCTGCAAGAACCAATTAATGTTTCTGTTAGTGCTGTGGTCACACAGTTGCATAGGTTTTGGGTGGTCTACTCCAGGCCTATTATTCCCATGAGCTCTATTAGTTTTAGAGTACAATTTTGCAGACTTTAAGATTTTTTAAGAACATATATATTATGTTACAGCAAAAAAGTCTGTATTCCAAGCCCCAGCTTCTTTCTATAAATTTACTATTATAGAAATCAAACATGATAATACATATTTAAACCACTGGTTGGCCCAAAATAATAGGCTTCTTATTGCATCTGTTACTTGTACCTTAATATTCTCATACAAACAAAAATGGGTATGAGAATGGGCTTTAGTAAACATCAATCCTAAATTATGTATTCCAGGCCTGTGTCTGGGACGTCTCTTTCTTTAAAGGTAAATGGAATTAATTTCAAACAGCTTTTAGATGAACTGGACCCAGTGTACTCCAAACCTCCCCCATTACCAGGGTTGTTCTACCTGGGCATCAAACTCAGATACTGTGTAGCTTTTCAGTACCCTTAAAGACAAATGTTATACAAACAGCAAGAACTTAAAATGTACAACTTTTCTAAATATATAATATCAAAAACTAAATTTAAAAAGTACATACCCATATATGCTGCCCAATGGATAGCACGCCTATCTTTCTTGTCAAAAGCATTAATATTGGCACCTCTAGACAAGAGTAGTTTGACCATCTGGAATAGAAGTAAACAGAGTGTCATCAAAATTGTGAAGCACAATTGTCTATGAATGTACATTTGTGACAGTTACTTATCTCAGTTTTTCTGGCACTAAATTTCTGCAGTTGCTGAACAGAAAGAGCTAGACTGAATACTGAAGGTCATTTAACATAACAGGACAAAACATGAAAAAAAGGTTAACTGTGGCTGCTACTGAAGTCAGGCATCAGTACCTTTTTAGGATGCCACTTTGTGCCTTGGTATTTTATGAACTAAGTACAAATCTGGAAGGTCTAAGGCTGAAATATTTAATAAGAGGTTTTGTTCCTATTCGTAGTCCAAAATGTTAAAAGTGCATTCTCATTCTAGAAATGTCTTAAACTTAATTCAAACACAAACATAGTGCCTACAATATAATTATACCTGAAAGTCACTGCATAGTCTGCTTACCTCACAATGTACCA
Organism: Pongo pygmaeus; assembly: GCF_028885625.2. Lineage (NCBI taxonomy): Eukaryota > Metazoa > Chordata > Mammalia > Primates > Hominidae > Pongo > Pongo pygmaeus. The sequence goes on along the minus strand of NC_085930.1, from coordinate 138,229,063 downwards.
AAAATAATAATTGCAACTAACCATATTTACAATAATTTCTCCACTGGAAGGCTACTGCAGATTTCAAATAGGGATACATCTGTAACCTTAACTGCAGTGGAGGCAAGGATTCTTTATACTGGAAAATCAGAGAATTACAGTAGTCTCCCCTTATCTGCAGTTTCACTTTCTGCATTCAATTACCTGCCGTCAACCAAAGTCTGAAAACAGGTGACTACACTACAGTTAGAGTGGGACATTTTGAGAGACAGACTACCTTCATGTAACTTGTATTACAATTGTTCCATTTTATTATTATTATCTCTTACTGTGCCTTAATTATAAATTAAATTTTATCATCGGTATGTATAGGAAAAAAACACAGTATCTATAGGGTTTGGTACTGTCCAATGTTTCAGGCATCCATAGGGGGTCCAGGAACATATCCTCTGTAGATAAGTGGGAACTACTTTGAAAAAGACATGGCAGCCACTAGCTCCCAGCCACAGAATCTTGGGAATGTTACTTTACCTATGAGTTCCTATCCCTGCAACAAAAATGAAAGACTAGACAAGCTGGCTTCAAAGGTTCTTCTGTTACCTTTTCTAAATCTTTGGTGTACACATAAACCCCAATCTTTGCTATGACACCTAGCACAGACAACTTTTGTTGTGTAAGATAACTAAATAGCAATTTTCTTAAATTGTTTTGATGGTTCTGTCACTAAAGTATTATCGTGACTAAATGTTAATAAACTACTAAAAAGCATGTTTTCTAAATTCTGCCTTCCTTTGCTATTTACTTCTGGAAGAACAATAACATATTTCTGTCTTCACATATTTTTCCTCCCACAATAATAGAACATACTTTTCCTGTTGTTAGAGTTGGTAGTGTTCTCCTTGGTCACCCCAGGTTGACTATGCACAAGTAGTATCTACTACATAGATTTCTAAATTTGAGAAAGTTATAAAAGGAGGCAAAATTAGACAAAAATGAGAAAGATAAATAGTTCTGTATGCCTTTACTATGCAAAAATGCAAGTTCTTTAATAACTGAGGGGTGGACAGGAGAGAAAAATCACGGTCTAATTGAATGCCACCTACCTCACCATGTCCACTGAAAGCTGCATGATGTAATGCAGTCCTCCCTGCTCGATCAGATACATTTACATTACTCAGCAGAGGTACCAAAGCTTCAGCACACTTTACAGCTTTATTAGCAGCAGCTATATGTAAAGGGGTTTGCCAATTTTTGTCTCGAGCATTAACATCTGCAGAATGCTTCAAAAGTACCTGAACTGCTTCCTAAAACATATGAAGATAAAAGTTATAAAAGACGAATGAGTTAAGAGTTTGAGAAATTATTTCTATATATAGTGTGCATGTGTGTGTATAAATATGTATCTACATATGAAGAAAATAAAAAAGCTCTCATAGAACTCACTATAAACAAGTAGGAATTTACCCAAGGAAACAAAATATTTTGAATGTAAAGGTGATATTCAGAGTACTCAGAGCCATATAAGATGCATCAAGATCAAACATTCCCTTTCCCTACCCTACCATTAAATGCATAAACATTCTTATCAAAATGTGCAAGAAGAAATACTGACAACTATTATTCAAAAACATTCATTTCTTATATCTTATTTTTCTAGGTAACAAGATACAATTTATACTTTGAATAAATAGTTTTTTGGTTTTGTTTTAAGAGACAGGATCTTGCTCTGTTGCCCAGGCTGGAGTGCAGTAGAGCAATCATAGCTCACCGTAACTTCAAATTCCTTGGCTTAAGTGATCCTCCCACCTTTGCTTCCTGAGTAGCTAGGACTACAGGTGCATGCCACCACCCCTGGCTAATTTTTTAATTTTTTTGTAGAGACAAGGTCTTGCTACGTTGCCCAGGCTGGTCTCAAACTCCTGGCCTCAAGTGATCCTCCTTCCTTGGCCTCCCGAAGTGTTGGGGTAACAAATGTGAGCCAGTCATAGAGCCATACCTGGCTCTTTGAACAATTTTAACTAATAGATTTTTTACATTGCATATATAAAAATTAAAAACATACTATTTCTCAATGTATTATACATGCTATATTTTACAAAATGAAAAATCACTAAGATCGATTTCATTTAAAAAAAAAAAAAAAAGACACAACATATACAAGGTTGTTTTTGCAGTGCTGCTTAGAGAGAAAGTTAAGGCAATTTAAGAGTCTACTGTCCAAGGGATTTATCTCCCAGAAGCGCATGGAAAACATCACAACACTACCTCTATAAATTGGACTCATGGCAGGATTCCAAGGAATTCAGTATGCCATCAACATTAAGCAATATAATCAGAACTAAACTCAGCAAAATTTTTCTCCTTTCAGTGATAATCCTAATTTTTGGTAAATTATTACGGAACCTGCCCCCGATAATTCAAAGTGAGTCCTTTTCTATTTTCCCTAAGTGTCGGCTGGTCTGAGAAATAAAGGGAAAGAGTACAAAAGAGAGAAATTTTAAAGCTGGGTGTCCGGGGGAGACATCACATGCCCAAGCCGCAAAACCAGCAAGTTTTTATTAGTGATTTTCAAAAGGGGAGGGAGTGTACGAATAGGGTGTGGGTCACAGAGACCACATGCTTCACAAGGTAATAAAATATTACAAGGCAAATGGAGGCAGGGCGAGATCACAGGACCGGGTGAAATTAAATTGCTAATGAAGTTTTGGGCACACATTGTCATTGATAACATCTTATCAGGAGACAGCGTTTGTGAGCAGACAACTGGTCTGACCAAAATTTATGAGGTGGGAATTTCCTCGTCCTAATAGGCCTGGGAGCGCTATGGGAGACTGGGGCTTATCTCATCCCTCATCGCAACAGTAAAAGACAGACGTTCCCAGAGCGGTCATTTTAGAGACCTCTCCCTAGGAAAGCATTCTCTTTCTCAGGGATGTTCCTTGCTGAGAAAAAGAATTCAGCGATATTTCTCCTATTTGCTTTTGAAAGAAGAGAAATGTGGCTCTGTTCCGCCTAGCTCTCAGGCAGCCTGACCTAATGGTTATCTCCCTTGTTCCCTGAACATCGCTGTTATCCTGTTCTTTTTTCAAGGTGCCCAGATTTCATATTGTTTAAACAATTTGTGCAGTTAACACAATCATCATAGGGTCCTGAGGTGACGTACATCCTCAACTTACAAAGATGATGGGATTAAGAGATTAAAGTAAAGACAGGCATAGGAAATCACAAGAATATTGATTGGGGAAGTGATGTGTCCATGAAATCTTCACAATTTATGTTCAGAGACTGCAGTAAAGACAGGCGTAAGAAATCATAAAAGTATTAATTTGAGGAACTAATAAATGTCCATGAAATCTTCACAGTTTATGTTGTTCTGTCATGGCTTCAGCCAGTTCCTCCGTTTAGGGTCTCTGACTTCCCCCAACAGTAAATGAATGCCAAACTACATATGAAAATGAAAACGACCAAAACCAAAAGAGAATCTGGGTTCTCATGTCAATTCTACTATTTACAAGGCATACTATTCAAGTCCTATAAAACTAACCCTAAATGTTCTTATCTGTAAAGGAGATGGGGGTGGGGGAAATAACATCTGCCTACCACTCTTTTCAAGTACGCTATAAAGCACAATAAACTAATGTACACGAAAAGTGTTAGAAAGTGAAAATAGCTATAAATATACAGAGCATCAAGGAAGACTGAACAAAATACTATTAGCCATGAATCACCCATACCATTTTAGGCCTCTGAAATAAGAAGTAATCAGAACAGTTTGAAACATGGGAAATAGCACCAGTGCTTAATAGGGATGGCAAAAGACTGAAGAAATGCCCAGTTATCTATCAAATTGCTAAGGAAGTCAGCCAGCTAATCAAAGATATATGGAGGCCTATCACTCCACAATTCCACAACAGTGACTTATCCAAAAGATTTAAAAAATCCATCCAAGAATGCTCATAGCAGTTTTATTCCTAATCACCAAAAACCAGAAATGCAAATGTTCATCAACAGAAAAATGGATAAACAAACAGTATATCTGTACTATTACTCAGCAATGAAAATGAACCAATAATGCATGAAACATGGATAAATCTCAAAAACGTTGAACAAGAGAAGTCGTGACAGAAGAATACATATTGTATGATTCCATTTTTATAAAGTTCTAGAATAGGGAAATTATGCTAAGAGAAATCAGAACAGTGGTTGCCTCTGGGGACAGGGAAGACTGACTGAAAAGGGACATGAGGGAACTTGCTGGGGTAATAGAAATCTTCTATATCTTAACTGGGATAAAGGTTACACAGGTGTATACATTTGGCAAAACTTAAGAGTGTACACTAAAAAATTCATGCATTTTAATTGTAAGTTATATTTCAATTTAAAAAGGAATATGGAAAGAATACATATATGAATACTCACAAAATTATGGAAAACAAGGTATAAACACTATCAAGATTCCTGATCCTCACCTCTGAGAACAGTACATTGTGACTTGGGGGATCTAAAACTAACACTACATTGGGAAATGTTAGTAGGTATGTTAGTGGATATAATAAATAATTTAAAATAAAATGAACAATTTGTAATTGGATAAACTGGGCAAACACAGAATACTAGAGATGTCAGCTTTGCCTTATTCACTCCCATTTTTGAATTCACAATACAAACATTAAAGCTTCTGGAAAGTTTGGGAAATACTTATGTTCCATTAGTAAAAACAGGAAAATCAATTCTACTTTTTTGTTTCACTAAAAAGCAAGAACAAATCTGGTTCACAGAAGGTAAGCGTAGGTAAGTGGGCACCTAAATAAGGCAATAAACATAGCAATTAAGACACTAGAGTATCAAGACAGACCAAGGTGTGAACCCTGAGTCCATTATTTCCTACTCAGAGTAATACATGTCAGATCACAGGCCTGGTGCAGTGGCTCACTTCTGTAATCCCAGCACTTTGGGAGGCCGAGGCAGGCGGATCACGAGGTCAGGAGATCAAGACCATCCTGGCTAACACGGTGAAACCCCATCTCTACTAAATATACAAAAATTAGCTGGGTGGGGTGGCAGGCGCCTGTAGTCTCAGCTACCCAGGAGGCTGAGGCAGGAGAATGGCGTGAACCTGGGAGGCGGAGCTTGCAGTGAGCTGAGATCACACCATTGTACTCCAGCTTGGGCCACAGAGCGAGACTCCGTCTCAAAAAACAACAACAACAACAACAAAAAACAACAAAAAAAACATGTCAGATCACAATAGCAGTGATCTTTGAAAATTCAGAGAAAACTGAAGAAAATCCCTAAAGGCTGGAGACATTAAAAAAGAAGAGGTGAATTTCTAGAACTACAAATCAGAGTCTGATGTCATACCCTAGGAAAATTCTACATCATATTATCAGTGTATCATCATAAGCACACAGAAAATAATGTGGGGATAACCAAGGGCACAGATGATTTTATTAACGAAAAACATTATTATGGTAATCTAAATTCTAAATTTTCAGTTATTAGAGGGAATGTGTAAGAAATGCTGCTGGTGTGTCTTGATTTTTTTTAAAAGCTAAGTAAACATTCCATGACATTAATTCAAATGAGATTATGAAATATGGGATAATGACTGAAGGTTAAACAACTGTACTCAGAGAGTATTTATTATTACCATGGGGTCAGTATAGAAGAGGCTCCACAGTACCAGTTTTCCCCTTTGGTTCCATCTTTTTTTTTTTTTTTTTTTAGCAATTCTTACCATTGATTTGAAGGAAAGCACAGGAAAAACAAGGGCTTAACATATTTGCAAATAAACACAAAGCTTGGAGAGACCACACAATATCACATGTGATAATGGAATTTAAACTCAGTTATCTTGACATACCTAAAATGTAATTCCTGATTAGGTTAAAATATAAGTCGTATGCTCTCCAGTAGTACAGTGTGGCTTTTTAACACACACACACGCACACCAAAAACAAAAACCCAACTCCTAATACTTGGATATCCATTTATTCAGAAAAATATGCAGTACTTACACAGAGCTGAACTATATGCTACTCTTAAAGAATGACAGTCATAAATCATAGTAGTAGAGACAGACTGAGACAGCCAGCTAGCAGGAGGTGGTGTGGAAACTATGTCACTGAAGGAGAGTTGGGGAGTCTGAGAATATTTAACCTGAAGCAGTCTTTCTTAACCTAGGTTCAGTGAGATAATTAAGCACTAAGGTAGTACTGTATGTGCTAAGTTCTCTCCTATGCATCTATCACTGTGCTAGCTATCCTGTCCTTAGGAGAATTTAGAACAGTCACTCCAATCAGCCTGCACAGGATTTAGTTCTCCCATAGTATCTCAAAAATATAAACCAAAAGCCACCTACAGTGAAAAACCCATCTCTCTGTGGCCATAGCTATATTTTCTGTTAAATGTAATAAGTATAGCTACTTTTGCTCTCAGGACTTAATGAAAATAAGTGGTGTTAAGTGATACTCTTGACACTAATGACTAGGTTTTCTAGCAGTTTTACTACTTAGGAGACCTTCTTTTCAAAAGAAAAATGATACTCAGTGTTTACAGAAGTTATATCTTTTTGGAATGGCCACATTTTACAGCTGTTTCTCATAATCCTGCAAAAGAGTATCAATACTACATAGCCTTGTAATTTATAGTTATCTTTTTCTTTTTTTTTAGATGGAGTTTCACTTTTGTCACCCAGGCTGGAGCGCAATGGCACAATCTTGGCTCATTGCCATGTCCGCCTCCCAGGTTCAAGTGATCCTCCTCAGCCTCCAGAGTAGCTGGAACTACAGGCAGGCACCACCAAACCTGGCTTTTTTTTTTTTTTGTACTTTTCATAGAGATGGGGTTTCACCATGTTGGCCAGGCTGGTCTCAAACTCCTGACCTCAAGTGATCCGCCCACCTCAGCCTCCCAAACTGCTGGCATTCCAGGCGTGAGCCACCGCGCCTGGCCAATACCATATTTTCTTTATCCAGTCATTGACTGATGCGTATTTGGGCTGGTTCCATATTTTTACAATTGCAAATTGTGCTGCTATAAACATGTGTGTACCAGTATCTTTTTCTTATAATGACCTCTTTTTCTCTGGATTGATACCTAAGTGGTGGGATTGCTGGATCAAATGGTAGATTTAGTTCTTTAAGGAATTTCCACACTGTTTTCCATAGTGGTTGTACTAGTTTACATTCCTACTGACAGTGTAAAAGTGTTCCCTTTTCACTGCATCCACACCAACATCTATTATTTTTTCATTTTTTTGACTATGGCCATTCTTGCAGGAGTAAGGTGGTATCGCTTTGTGGTTTTGATTTACATTTCCCTGATAATTAGTGATGTTATTTTTCCATGTTTGTTGGCCCTCTGTACATCTTCTTTTGACAACTGTCTATTCATGTCCTTAGCCCACTTTTTGATGGGATTGTTTTTTTCTTGCTGATTTGTTTGAGTTCCTTGTAGATTCTGGATATTACTCCTTCGTTAGGTGTATAGATTGCGAAGATTTTCTCCTACTCTGTGAGTTGTTAATGCTGCTGATTGTTTTCTTTTGCTGTGCAGAAGCTTTTCAGTTTAAGTCCCATCTATCTTTGTTTTTGTTGCATTTGCTTTTGGATTCTTGGTCATGAAGTCTTTGCCTAAACCAATGTCTAGAAGGGTTTTTTCTGATGTTATCTTCTAGAATCTCTATGGTTTCAGGTCTTAGATTTGAGTCTTTGATCTGCCTTGAGTTGATTTTTGTATAAGGTGAGAGATGACGATACAGTTTCATTCTTCTACATGTGGCTTGCCAATTATGCCAGCATCATTTGTTGAACAGGGTGTCCTTTCCCCCGTTTTTGTTTGCTTTGACGAAGATCAGTTGGCTGTAAGTATTTGGCCTTATTTCTGGGTTCTATTTCTGTTCCATTGCTCTATATGCCTATTTTTATACCAGTACCATGCTGTTTTGGTGACTATGGCCTTATAGTTTGAAGTCAGGTAATGTGATGGCCTCCAGATTTGGTCTTTTTGCTTAGTCTTGCTTTGGCTAAGCAAGCTCCTTTTTGGTTCCATACGAATTTCAGGATTTTTTTTTTTTCCTAATTCTGTGAAGAATGATGGTGGTATTTTGATGAGAATTGCATTGAATTTGTGGATTGCTTTTGGCAGTGTGGTCATTTTTGCACCATTGATTCTACCCATCCATGTGCATGGGATGTGTTTCTATTTGTGTCATCTATGACTTTTTTCAGCCCTGTTTTGTAGTTTTCCTTGAGGGGTCTTTCACCTCCTTGGTTAGGTATACTCCTAGCTATTTTACTGTTTTTCTGCAGCCATTGTGAAAGGGAATGAGTTCCTGATTTGATGCTCAACTTGGTCGCCGTTAGTGTAGAGCAGAACTACTGATTTGTGTACATTAATTTTGTATCCTGAAACTTTGCTAAATTCATTTACCAGTTCTAGGAGGTTTTGGAATGAGTCTTTAGGGTTTTCTAGGTATGCGATCATATCATCAGCAAACAGTGACAGTTTGACTTCCTCTTTACTGATGCCCTTTATTTCTTTCTCTTGTCTGAGGTCTCTGGCTTGGACTTCCAGTACTATTTTGAATAGAAGTGGTGAAAGTAGGCATCCCTGTCTTGTTCTAGTTCTCAGGGGGAATGCTTTCAACTTTTCCCCGTTCAGTAAAATGCTGGATGTGAGTTTGTCATAGATAGCTTCTATTACCTTAAGATATGTCCCTTCTATGCTGATGTTGCTGAGAGTTTTAATCATAAAAGGATGCTGGATTTTGTCAAATGCTTTTTCTGCATCTATTGAGGTGATCATGTGATATTTGTTTTTAATTCTGTTTATGGGGTGTATCACATTTACTGACTTAGGTATGTTAATAACACCATCCATGCACCCCTGGTATGAAACCCACCTGATCATGGTGGATTATCTTTTTGATATGCTGTTGGATTTGGTTTGCTAGTATTTTGTTGAGGACTTATGCATCTATGCTCATCAGAGATATTGGTTTGTAGTTTTCTTTTTTACGTCCTTCCCTGGTTTTGGTATTAGGGTGACACTGGCTTCATAGAATGATTTAGGAAGGACTGCCTCTTTTGGAAAAGTATCAATAGGACTGGTACCAATTCTTTCTTGAATGTTTGATAGAATTCAGCTGTGAATGTATCCAGTCCTGGACTTTTTATTTGTCGGCAATTTTTAAAATTATCATTTCAATCTTGCTGCTTGTTAATGGTTTGTTCAGAGATTCTATATCTTCCTAGTTTAATCTAGGAAGGTTGGATATTTCCAGGAGTTTATCCATCTTCTCTAGGTTTTCTAGTTTATGTGTGTAAAGGTGTTGATATTAGCCTTGGATAATCTTTTGTATTTCTGTAGTATCATTTGTAATATCTCCCATTTCATTTCTAATTGAGCTTATGTGGATCTTGTCTCTTCTTGGTTAATCTTGCTAATGGTCTATCAGTGTTATCTACCTTTTCAAAGAACCAGCTTTTTGTTTCATTTATCTTTCCTATATATATATATATATTTTTTGTTTCAATTTCATTTAGTTCTGCTCTGATCTTCATTATTTCTTTTCTTCTGCTGGGTTTGGGTTTGGGTTTGGATGGTTGTTTCTCCAGTTCTGTGAGGTATGGCCTTAGATTGTCTATTTGTGCTCTTTCAGATTTTTTGATGTAGGCATTTAATGCTATGAACTTTCCTCCTAGCACTACTTTTGCTGTATCCCAGAGGTTTTGATAGGTTGTGCCACTATTACTGTTCAGTTCAAAGAATTTTTCAATTTCCATCTTGACTTCCTTGTTGACCCAATGATCACTCAGGAGCAGGTTATTTAATTTCCATATTTGCATGGTTTTGTGGCTTCCTTTTGGAGTTCATTTCCAATTTTATTCCACTGTGGTCTGAGAGAGTACTTGATATAATTTAGGTCTTCTTAAATTTACTGAGACTTGTTGTGTGGCCTATCATATGGTCTATCTTGGAGAACATTTCATGTGCTGATGAATAGAATGTATATTCTGCAGTTGTTTGGTAGGCTGTTCTGTAAATATCTGTCAAGTCCATTTGTTGTAGGGTATAGTTTAGGTCTATTGTTTCTTTGTTGACTTTCTGTTTTGATGATCTGTCTAGCGCTGTCAATGGAGTATTAAAGTCCCCCACTATTATTGTGTTGCTATCTCATTTCTTAGGTCTAGTAGTCACTGTTTTATAAATTTGGGAGCTCCAGTGTTAGCAGCATACATATTTAGAACTGTGACATTTTCCTGTTGGACTAGTCCTTTTATCATTATATAATGCCCCTCTTTGTTTTTTCCTAACTGCTGTTGCTTTAAGGTCTGTTTTGTCTGATATAAAAATAGTGATCCCTGCTCACATTTGGTGTCCATTTGCATGCAGTATCTTTTTCTACCCCTTTACTTAAGTTTCTGTGAGTCCTTACTGTTAGGTGAGTCTACTGAAGACAGCAGAAACTTGGTTGGTGAATTCTTATCCATTCTTCCATTCTGTATCCTTTAAGTAGAGCATTTAGGCCATTTACATTCAATGTTAGTATTGAGATGTGAGGTACTTTCTATTCCTCATGCTATTTGTTGCCTGAATACCTTTTTTTAAAAATCGTATTATTGTTACATAGGTCTTGTAAGATTTATGGTTTAAGGAGGTTCTATTTTGGGAGTATTTCAAGAATTTCTTTCAAGATTTAGAGTTCCTTTTAGCAGTTCTTGTAGCGCTGGCTTGGTAGTGGTGAATTCTCTCAGAATTTTTGTCTGGAAAAGACTGTATACCCTCCTTCATTCATGAAGCTTAGTTTCACTGGATACAAAATTTTTGGCTGATAATTGTTTTGTTTAAGGAGGCTAAAAATAGAACCCCAATCCCTTCTAGCTTTGTAGGGCTTCGCTGAGAAATCTGCTGTTAATCTGATAGGTGTTCCTTTATAGGTTACCTGATGCTTTTGCCTCACAGCTCTGAAGATTCTTTCCTTCATCTTGACTTTAGATAACTTGATGACTATGTGCCTAGGTGATAATCTTTCTGTGATGAATTTGCCAGGTGTTCTTTGAGCTTCTTGTATTTGGATGTCCAGATCTCTTGCAAGGCTGGGAAAGTTTTCCTCAATTACTCCCTCAAATATAGTTTCCAAACTTTTAGAGTTCTCTTCTTCCTCAGGAACACCAACTATTCTCAGGTTTGGAAAATTAACATAGTCCCAAACTTCTTGGAGACTTTGTTCATTTAAAAAAAATTTTTTTTTCTTTGTCTTCGATGGATTGGGTTAATTCAAAAGCCTTGTCTTCAAGCGCTAAAGTTCTTCTGTTTGTTCGATTCTATTGCTGAGACTTTCCAGCGCATTTTTCATTTCTCTAAGTGTGACCTTGATTTCTAGAAGTTGTGATTGTTTTTACCTATTTCACTAAAGAATTTTCCTTTCATATTCTATATTATGTTTTTAAGTTGGACTTCACTTTTCTCTGGTGCCTCCTTAATTAGCTTAATAATCAATCTTCTCATTTCTTTTTCTAGCAATTCACAGACTTTGTCTTGGTTTGCATCCATTGCTGGTGAGCTGGTATGTTTTGGGGGTGTTAAATAACCTTGTTTTGTCATATTACCAGAATTGTTTTTCTGGTTCTTTTTCACTTGGGTAGGCTAAGTCAGAGGGAAGATCTGGGATTCAAGGACTACTGTTTAAATTATTTTGTCCCACTGGGTGTTCCCTTGATGTGGTGTTCTCCCACTTCCCCTAGGAATGGGTATTCCTGAGAGCCAAACTGTAGTGATTGTTTTTGCTCTTCTGGGTCTGGTCACCTAGTGGAGCTACTAGGCTCCAGGGTGGTACTGGGGAATGTCTGTAAAGAGTCCTGTGATGTGATCTGTCTTCAGGTCCTACAGCTGTGGATACTAGCACCTGCTCCAGTGGAGGTAGCAGGGGAGTGAAGTGGACTCTGAGGGTTCTCGGTTGTGTTTCTGTTTAGTCATCTGCCTTGTAATTTTTAGACTGAAGAGTAGAATTAAGAAACTTACTAGGATTATTTGCTTTCTAACCTACAACTTGCCCTTAAATTCAGGCTGAGCACATAGTTTTTAAAAATTAGGAATTAAGTCTCTGGCAGAATTTGCTGTCTTCCTCTAATGTTAATTTTTCTTTAGTAATTTTTGGTCTGTTTTACAACTTCTGCAAATATATAAATTGTACCTTCTTATGACTTAATCTGGTAAAAATCCACTATTTTAATAGCCATAATCCCAAGAGTCTTAAAACAAAATGCGTAGGTATGGCTAACATTAATATGTTCCAATAACAGTAATGTTTATCTTAACTGCTTTTATTTAAAGAAACATCTTTATGGAGGGCTAACCACAAAATTAATAACATTACAATGGAATTTCAGAATTCAAAGTATTTTGGCTAGTATGTCCTAGTTTTTATAATTCCTAGACTTGTCCAACATCGCACAGCTGAAAAGTTGCACGTAATAACTGAAGCCAGTGTCTCCAAATCTAAGTTCCATAAGTTCATAAGCTATAGCACATCAAGGACCAAGTTCAGAGTTAGGTTGTGTGTTCAACTGCACCCACTGTCCCCATCCTTCTTCTCCTGACTAGGAGGCTACAGCTAATAGATTGCCTCTGTTAATTACAGGGTTTGTAATCCTTCTCAGTCACATTTCACCTTTATGACTCTTCACTTACCCAGCTATTGCTCTGGGTTCAAGATGTAGTTCACAATGAGGAATATAAAGAAGGACAAAGAGACAGAAGCTCCGTAGTTTTTCATGAGGCACTAGTTAGACTTCCCTTTCCTTCTCCCAAACTACATAGTCCCATGATGGACAGAAGAAGCAGTAGCTACACTTAGGAGTTCCTTTCGTAACCTCACAATTTGAATAACTAAAGAAATACTAGATGAACATAAACTTATACTATCACATACTTTCGTATTTTAAATTATTTTTTAATAATAACTTTGCAACAAGTTACAACTACTGTAAAGTAGGTAAAAGGGGTACTTTGGACACAATGCATTTTAGAAAAGCACCAAATACACATTATAAAGTAAAATAACAGAAAAAAAAAAAAGGCGATTCAGGTTTTTGTCTCATCTCTATCATTTAACAGCTGAGTAGTTTTTCATGAATCATTAACTATACAGTTTCCTCAAGACGTCTATCCTACAAAGATGTCCTCAGGACTGAAAGACATGAAAAATATAAAAATACTTCGCAAATAACGAACATTTTCTAAAAATGTCAGTTATTTCGACAAGCAAACAATATACAAGGCTGTAAACAAGAAGGAACTATTCTTCCTTGTAATCCCTCTCAAACATTTTAAAGTTATATATTTATAACCGGTAAAATGTGCAATCAAGTAATGGTTTTGAAGCTAATTTCAGTATTTAGCTAAGTAACATTTCAACTAATTATTACACACTGATGAGATTATTTCTTGATCACAATCAGTGAAACCTTTGTAAGAGACTATTGTAAACAGGTAGAGAAAAGCCCTGAGGAAGAATATGTAGGACAGAAAAATGATTTCTCTTGTAAAAGGGACAGAGGTAGGGTTTTCTATTCTCTGCTACTTCAGACTGCAAGAGGCCTTATAAACAAAAGAAGAAATGAAACAATTAACTTGGTTTGTACAAATTCTAAAGTAAAATGACCAGCTGAGGTATCTCAGTAGCTTTTCCTTCTTTTGAAAACACAGAATTTGAATATGGATTCATGGGTACGCCTATTTAATGTTTTCATATACAATATATTTACTAAGAGAAATTTCATACCTCACTACAAGATGCAACTGCTCTGTGTAAAGGTGTCAACCATTTGCTGTCTTTGGCATTAACTCTAGCTCCTGCAACAAGAAGAAAAAAATAAATTGAAATATTGTACATAAAATATTTTTAATAAATCTCCTGAAATAGTAGTTATATATAATCCAAATTGGATAAATGACAATTGAAAAAAAACTTATTTTTTATACTTTCTGCTGATAAAATTACCCTTAGAATATAAAACAAAATTAGCCTTTTAAATTGATATAATTGTCCAATAAAGTCTTAGTTTTTTTATTTAAAACAAAATAAACATCATTTTATATATAGGTTAGAAAAGCCACCTTTATACAGAGCATATCCAAGGTAAAAATCAGACCCCATTTTAGAATGTGTGTTAAAAAAATCAAATAAATGAATATAAGAATATACTTAGAGATAAAATGTAGACTATTTTAAAGTCTTCATTACATTTCTTTACTAATGAATATATCATGCCATAAGGTAACATGATAACATCAAAATAGTTTTCTAGCCATGATTTAAAACACATTAGTACTATAAAGTTATTGTATAAGATAGAAACAATGGTTACAGACTTGGAAAAATAATTGAGAAAGAAATGAACCAACTCATGTCTTTCTAGGTTATACCTAAAGCTTAAGAAAGACATTTTTTTAAACAAATCAATTTCGTACAGTTGTTTAAAAATCATTAAGTCAATGGACAAAAATTAACCTTAATAGAATGCAAACACATTAAGACAAAAAAATTTACATTATTTGAGGACAGAATAATTTATCTCCCATATTAAATCCAAATCAAATAAAAGCAGCACATGCATGGTAGGATAATTCTATTAATATATCTAAGTAGAGAAGAAACAGCCCTGGTTCTTGGAAGTATAGAACTGGCTGATAGATCCTATCCTATAAGCAATCCTAGATTTATATCCCAAATCCTAAATCACTCATTTTCTAAATGATGAAATACAGGTATACAAAATAACCTAACGTCGGGGTCAACTATAACAGAAACAAAGCTTCATACTTCCTAACGCTTACATTATTTCTAAGTTTTGAGTGTGAGGAGTCAGGGAATAATCAAGTGCAGTGACTTCAAGTAATGCCTTCAATTAGTAGCTCTGGGTCTCTAAGTACTTGTGTGATCCCTCTGAACCCAAGTTTCTTCATCTATAAAACAGATTTAATAGTACTTTGTTACAAAGATTAACATATAATAAATGTGCCTAGTACATAACAGCAAATATGTTAGAGGTAGACTTTAAAGCCTTGAAAAATGAGAGAAAATAAATGAAATGGAGGTGTAAGAAACATCCACAAATGTAGTAGTTGAGATGCTGAGAGTAGCTGAGTTCGCTGTGGGCAGTGACAGTGAGGACACAAAGAATCAAGAGCTAATTACAGAGCTTTGAACAATGCTCACAGTTAGGCTATGGAAGAAGGAAAGGAAGACAGCAAATAAAGAACCAGTCAGAGAGCATGACATACCCATGTAATAAATATTTGGGCAACTATCTGCCAGGCACTGTGGAACCCTAGATGGTTAAAACACAAACTGCGTAATCACAGTAATGCCAACGTTTGTTTTGGGTAGAAGATGGAATGTAGAAAGTACACACATGTGAAATGTTTGCCAGCTGGAAGCTGGAACCCTAGAGATAGTGAAGGAGAGACACAGAAGCTAGAGTCTTTCGTTTTCCCACTTATCTGCTTAGGACTTCAATGGTTCTCTTTAAGCCCTGTGCCTCTTTCTACAGGTTTATATTTATGTGCACATGCATATCTATACACAGTAGAACGGAAAGCTCTGGCAGTAAGGCCCAAAGGGTATCAACACAGACACCTAGTACAGACAGTATCCTGAATCAACAAAGGCAAAGAAGAAATGAGGTCTCATGAGGGATGCTGAGAAGTCTGATTCAAAGTATTAATTAGCAGGAGAATAGAAGGGCACGGGGGCTCATGACTGTAATCCTAGCACCTTTGGGAGGCTGAAGTGGGCAGATTGCTTGAAGACAGGACTTCAAGACCAGCCTGGCCAACATGGTGAAACCCTGTCTCTATTAAAAATACAAAAATTAGCCAGATGTGGTGGCCCGCGTGCACCTGTAAGTCTAATTACTTGGGAGGCTGAGGCAGGAATTGCTTGAACCCGGGAGGAAGAGATTGCAGTGAGCCGAGATTGCGCCACACACTCCAGCCTGGGCAAGATAGTGAGACTCCGTCTCAAAAAACAGAAGATGGCTGGCACAAAAAACTGAGGAGACTCTGTGCTAATAAAGATCTGAAAACAAAAAGTAAAAAAGCAGTAATTGTATGACTAATACGCTTTACTTTTATGTAGAAAAAGGAAGAGATAATTATTTTTATCTTATCACACAGTGGTCCCCCTTTGTCTCACTTTTCACAGCTTGTTACCCAGTCAACCATGGTCTGAAAATATTAAATGGAAAATTCCAGAAATAAATAATTCATAAATTTTAAATTGCTCACTGTTCTGAGTAACATGATGAAATATGGCACCATCCTGCTCCATCCATCCAGGATGTGAATCATCCCTTTGTCCATTGTATCTTGCATATGCCATTCACCCTTTCCTTATGGGACCCTCTTGATTATCAGATTGACTATCATGGTATCATAATGCTTGTGTTCAAGTAACCCTTACATTACTTAATAATGGCCCCAAGGTGCAAGAGTAGTGATGCTGGAAATTTGAGTATGCCAAAAGAAGCAGTAAAATGCTTCCTTTAAGTGAAAAGGTGTAAGTTCTCAATAAAAAAGAAATCATGCTGAGGTTGCTAAGATCTACAGTAAGAACAAATATTCTACCTGAAATTCTGAAGAGGGAAAAAGAAACTTGTGCATAGTATATAGGGTTCAGTACTATCTGAGGTTTCAGGCATCTACTTAGGGGTCTTGGAACATACCTCTTCAAAAGGGGGAACTACTGTATTTGCTTAATATGCATAAAGAAACCCTACAGGAATGCTAAGATATTAATAAGAGAGGGTGCTTATACGTTTGTGTTGGTGGTGGGAGGCACACTGAAAACTGGGCATATGGCAGGTACTAGGGTAGTAATGCAACTTTATATTGTACCTTTAAATATGTATATATTGGCCGGGTACGGTGGCTCACGCCTGTAATCCCAGTACTTTGGGAGGCAGAGGCGGGCGAATCACCTGAGGTCAGGAGTTCAAGACCAGTCCGGCCAACATGGTGAAACCCGTCTCTACTAAAATTACAAAAAAAAAATTAGCTAGGCGTGGTGGTGGGCGCCTGTAATCCAAGCTTCCAAGCTACTCGGGAGGCTGAGGCAGGAGAATCACTTGAACCCGGGAGGTGGAGGTTGCAGTGAGCCTAGACCGTGCCATTGCACTCCAGCCTGGGCAACAAGAGCGAAACTCTGTCTCAAAAAGAAAAAAAATAATAAAAAATAAAAAATAAAATCATACATTTCTTCTAAGAGCCTAATCAAATGTTTTTAATTCCTTGGAAAATAAAGGTCAACTATATGAGAAATCAGGGATATATCTGAGGGCACCAACGAAACAATATTCCCCCACCCACATTAGTTAACTAACATGTGATTTACAATATAAACAGATAAATATGACACAGTAACGTACACTACAAGAGCAGTAGTTGGCTGTGTGTTCCTGTAAAATGAAAAACAGTGTAAAAGCAACAAACATAGCAGCACACTTCAGATGGTTCGGATTCCCAGAGCTCATGTCAGTGGGCTTTCTAAAGGTAAACAGAGTTCTGTTCCACACAGAACACTCCAAAGTTATCTATATATTCATATATACTTTAAACGACAAATTCATTCTAGAAATGGAAAAGACATTTCCAGAATATAGTTAACTAGTTCAATAGCTAGTTGGAGTATTAAACACCAGCCACAACAGCTAATAATGAGGATGGAGATGCAGAGGAGGCAGGGAGAAATCATACCCACTTAAAACAAAAAACAGTCTTTGTAGAGAGAAATAAAACCAAATGTCATTAACCGCCTCTGGTGGCATAATCACATGCCCTCTACATGGTAGAAGATGGTATTTGTGGTTTATAAGGATGACCTTAAGTAACCAAGAGAAGATTAATTTCTTTGCTATTTCCTACTCATTAAGACAGAAAAGAATATAAAACAGCAGTCCCATGTCATTTGTTGAAGTTAGGTTACTGGCATAGCCTGTGGTGCGAAAAAGCACTGCTAAGAAACAAAAGACAATACACATAGCAATTTAAGAAAGATACCATTAGTGAGTACTATAAACCAATATTTACAGAAAACTTACATGCCAGAAGCAACTCATTAAATTCAAAATGGTTATGTCCAACTGTATAATCAATATTTTCTTCAACAAGTCTTTCCTTGTCCCCCACAAATCCACGTATACCAACTGAACTTTCCCTTAAGATAAACGGCCAGAGCCTATCCTCACACATATATCTGAATTTAGATTCACCTTTCTGGAGTAGAGATGTGATTGAGTTTCTGATATTACATTCAATAAATAACACAACTAAAAATCAACTGCAGAATCATCTAAACAGGTTGTATCCATTTCATACCACAGTTATAGATTATATAGAAAAACCTAGCTAATCAGTTTCCTCTCACCCAATCTTTTCACATAATATTTCACCCATATAAAAGTGCACTCTGAAACAATAGTTTTGTAAAAGAAAAGGTTACCTAAATCTAGAATTAAATGTCTAGCTATTTGGAGATAAAACATAAATTCAAAAACAAAAACCTGATTTACTTACTTACATTAGTCTAGGGCTCTAGACAGCAATGCAGTTGAAGAGAGGTCTAACCTTGTGAAGACACAGTCATGGGTTAGTGGAAGGAACACTGGAGCAGGAGAGATATGTGATCTCATAATGGCTGTATAACTAGTTGGCTATGCGACCTGGAACTGTTTCCTGGGGCCTGGGTCTTCATTTTGTAAATCATAATCCCTGCTCCTAGGCTGTGTGTGTGGTGAGGTGAGGGGGAGGTGGATATGAATATGTATGGTGGGAGGGGGTGAGGATGGGCCCTGGATTTAAACAACAAAGGGCACTCTTTCTGAGAAGTTCTACAGTCAGCAATTCCATTAGGAGTATCCCATTTGACTCCAGATTTCATTCTGCAAGGAAACTGATTGACTTATTTTCTCCTAATCTAATTGGTTACTAAGTTCTTCCAATTCTTTGATTTTTGAACCTCAATTACAGCTGACCCTTAAACACTGGTTCAAACTGCATGAGTCCACTTATATGTAGATTTTCTTCCATCTCTGCAACCCAAGACAGCAAGCCCTCCACTTCCTCCTCACCTTATTCAATGTGAAGATGACAAGGATGAAGATGTTTATGATGATCTGCTTCCATTCAATACACAGTGTTTTCTCTTTATGATTTTCTTGGTATTTTTATTTTATTGCTTATTTTATTGTAAGAATACAGTATATAATACATATAACATGTAAAATATGTGTTAACTGTTTATGTTATTAGTAAGGCTTTTGGTCAACATTAGGCTATTAGTAGTTTTTAGGGAGCCAAAGGTTATATTCAAAGTTCCTATTGTGTTGGGGTTGGGGGAGTCAGTGCCCCTAACCTCCACATTGTTCAAGGGTCAACTATACCTGTAAAATAAAGCATTGTGCTAAATCATCCTTATGATCCATTTCCAGTTATAACATTCTATCCTATTTTGGAATATTCAGAATAAATTATTTCATACTTATTAAACTTTGTCAAATGGTCTGAATGTTTGCGTTCCCCCAAAATTTATGTTAAAATCCCAACCCCAATGTCATGGTATTAGGAGGCGAGGTCCTTTGTGAGGTAATTAGGTCATGAGGGCAGTGAATGGGATTAACGCCCTTATAAAAGTGGCCCAAGAGCGCTCCCTCACCCTTTCCACCATATGAGATTATATTAAAAAGACTGCTGGCTATAAATAAGAAGTGGGCCCTCACCAGATACCAAATCTTCTGGCATCACGATCTTCCCAGGCCCCAGAACTGAGAAAAATTTGTAAGTCACTCAGTCTGTGATATTCTGTTATGGCAGCCCAAAAGGACTAAGACGCTTCACTCTAACATTAAAAAGATGAGGTAGTATCTTTATAATCTATGTTAGGGGTCTTCAAACTACCATCCACAGGCTTCAAGCCACCTAATTTGTAAAGTTTTACTGGAACAGAGAAACATCTATTCAATTTAAATATTAAATATGTAGCTTTCACTACGACAACAGAGTTGAATAATTGCCAGAGTCTGTATGGCCTGTAACTAGTATCTGGCCCTTTACAGAAAATGTAAGCCAACCTCTGATCTAGGCTAAGAACTTGATAGTAGGTACTATTAAAGTTATTGCTAACTTCATACATGTTTGTAATAATTATAATTAGTCTCACAAATCATTTTCCAAAACTTCTATTTGCAGAGAATTGTTTTCTTCTTTGCTCCTAAATCACAGAGGAGATAGTCCATAACCAGTGAGCTGGGCCAGAAGCCAAGTACTTTTATCCCTCTTCCCAAACTAGAAATAATGCTTTTCTTTGGCTACCTAACAGTGCCGTGGCAAAAGGTTCAGATTCGGTTTTCAGGCTCAGAGTAGAATGAGCAAAAACCAATGACATTTCCACTTTTCCAACTATAATGCTGAAAAAAATAGCTGCTGCACTGTATCTTTTAAGAGTGTTGTGGATACCAGCTATTGTGGGTTTGTTCAACTCCCAACCCCTGGCAACTCAGAATATGACTTTAATTGGAGATAGAATCTTTACAGAGGTAATTAAAATGAGGTCATTAGGGTGGGCCCTAATACAGTATGACTGGTGTCCTTACAAGAAGAAATCTGCAAAAAGACATGGACAGAGGGAAAATAAAGGGAGAAGACAGCGATTTTACAAGCCAGAGAGAGATACCCTGAACAGATCCTTCCCTCACACAGCCTTCCAAAGGAATCAATCCTGACAGCACCTTGATCTCAGACTTACAGCCTCCAGAACTTTGAGTAAATAAATTTCTATTGTTTAAGAAGCCCAGTTTGTAGTACTTTGTTACAGCAGCCCCAGCAAACTAATGTACCAGCACTGAAGTAAAAAGAAGAGACACATACTTTAGGTTTCATTCTTAATGCCAGAAACATCAGAATGGTGTTTTCTATTAAGGAGAGTATTTTTTATAAAAGACCAATTGAATGAATTTTTGACAAATGCCTTCCACAATGCAGTCATTTAAGGACTTAATACTTACTGGAGGCAGTCTAAGGTCTGAGGTACTGCTAACCATATAGTTTTGAATGCAAGCATTAAGTGAATAAGCTCCCAAACAAAATATCTATACCTCAGTGGCCAGAAAATAGTCTTTAAAAGTTCTTCAATAAAAGTGACTTCACATGTAAATTTTACTAAAAGCTAAATAGGTGGTCAGGAGAGGAGGGTGGGCACTATGGTGAGAAGAAAAGAGGAATATTCTGATTACGGCAGGATTAAGAACACGGATTCTGTAGTCAAACTGCCTGGATCTGAATTCTGGCTCTAGCTTTTACTAGCAGTACAAAAACTTTGAAAGTTTAAAAGCTAAATGCCTTAGTTTCCTTATAATAATACCTTCACAAATTTAGGATAAAATGAGACTAGTGAAATGGCTAAATTTAACAGTATTTAAAATGTAATAAGCTCACTGTTTGCTATTATTTCACCCCATTCCATAATAATTATAACATTAATTCCAGTGGACTCTAGTATTACTATAGATTCTATGGATGTATTCACTTGTTTGATTACAGGTGCCACGCCAAAAATTATACCTCTCATCCACAAATCTTAGAGTTGTATCACGTACAAATACTTGGTTTTTGAAGAATTTAATTCTGGACTGCAAGTTAAAGAAAGTGAGTAGTTTTACTCTAAAACAAGTCACCAAAATATAAGAGAGAATGAGAAGACATACCATCTTCAATACAAAAAGGAAACAGTTACAACCACAAACCAAACTATGAATTATTTCTATCAATAACAGTGAAATGTGTACCAAACTGAAGGACACTGAGTCAAGTGAAGCTTCTTCAGATCTTGGGAAGGTTACCGAGTCCTCTAAAAAGTCATGTTTGCATGTGTGTCCCATTTGCTCCTTTCTCTCTGCTGTGTCCTAAAATCCCTAAAAATCTTTCAGACAATCTAGAGCTGTCTGGGTAATTCACAGGAAAAGCACCTATAGAACTCTTAACCTCACATTGCATAAGAATAAAGTGGGGCAGTGCTAAAAAAGAGACCAAGAAGGCATCTTTATTAATTTTTTACCCAGCTGGAGATGAGGGAGAGTAACAGCCAATCACCAGCAGATTACTACCTAAGAACCCACTGACCTAAGAAGCTGCTGAGCCAGCCCAACTACCTGTGGTACATCAACAAAAAAAGGAAACTAAATGATGAGAACATATGGACACACAGAGGGACACAACACACATTGGGGGCCTATAAGAGGGTGAACGATAAGAGGACAGAGAGGTTCTGGAAAAATAATGGGAACTAGGCTTAATATATGGATGATGAAGTAATCTGTACAACAAACCCACATGACTTAAGTTTACCTATATAACACACCTCGCATGTACTCCTGAACTTAAAATTTGGTTTGAGAGTTATTTGAAGAAACAAACCTAACAGATCCTCACTTTTTGCCCCTTCCTTTCTGTTCTGCAAAGAGGATATTCCTCAAAGATATGTAAGAATCTGAAAGCATCCAGCATAGGACTAGGACAAAAATATACAGAGTAGAGTAAACTAGGAGAAATGCAGTTGGAAAAAACCATCCCAGAAAATAAGAGGATGAATTCATGAGCTACTCTATATACTCAACTTCACTCAAATTTAAGTTCTGAAGAGGAGACCTCAAAGAAAAGTTACAAGAAAGAGATAAGACAATGTAGAGAGACTATGAGAGCTAGCTGAGTTTGGGGAAAAAAAAGAAAACTATTAAAGATAAAAAACTAGAAATAACAAAAAGTAGGATAAACATGACTTAAAATGGTCAAGAATTTGAAGCCAAAGCCAGAGAATCAATCTTTAAAAACAGAAGTCAGAGCATGTTAATCCACTCCAAACAGAACTCTCCATTGGTTTTCCACATCACTTAAAGGGCCAAGGCAACACAAAAGAGTGAAACAAATTGGAGAAAATATAAATATCCTTATTTCCTAATTTTTAATTACAAGTCAGATATAATAAAAACCTGAAATATGAACACAGAAGGAAATGACTCTAAAATAATCTCAATCTTTGTATTTTTTTATGTTAGAGAAATATATTTAGAGAATATAGAACTCTTGCTATAGATATTGAAGTAGTTTTTAAAATACAAAATTACAGTAACTGACTATTGTATGTTCTTATGAAAGCATATGACTTTTATATAATGCAATCTTACACGACTTTTATACAAACAAGCATTGTTTCATATTGCTTAATTTACTTAAGATTATACCTACCTGCTATTACAATGTGGTGTTGCTAATTAACATGAAGTGTAAACACCTACACTAAATTTTCATTACTAACTATAAACAAATTAGCCTAATTTTGTTGCCTATATTTCTCTTCATGTATTTTTTTCTCATCTTTACCTAGAGAACTGATCAGATCAAATATCTAGTTTCAATTCTAATTTATAACTCAACTTACCATAATTCATTAAAAGGCTGTTTTGATGGATCCAGAATTTAAAATTAGGGTTATGGAAATCAGTCAGTTTAACTTGGGCCTCAGCAACCATGGCATTCAAACCAAATTTAAGCAGAACTCCTGGAGCATCTATACAGAACCTTATAAGTCTATATACTATATATTGTCTGAAGACTATTCTTCTGATATTTATTCTGAACTAAAATTTGGATACGATTAGTCTTTTACTACCCTGCTATTCTGGAAATCTATTTCCAACATAAAACTAAGAATTCATTGGTTAGCTTATACTTGACTTCTAAAATGTGTAGTATATCTTCTGTAACACTGTCCTAATCAACTTTTAATTTAAAGAGTTAATAGGAATTTAAAATGGATATAACATGAATGAACTGAAGAAATATCCACCAATCAAAATTCCTTCCTGATCAGGTTTCTGGTTCAGATTTCAAAATCTCTCCTGGGCTGGGCATGGTGGCTCACAGCTGTAATCCCAGCACTTTGGGAGGCCGTGGTGGGTGGATCACCTGAGGTCAGGAGTTTGAGACCAGCCTGGCCAACATGGTGAAACCCCATCTCTACTAAAAATACAAAAATTAGTTGGGCCTGGTGATGCATGCCTGTAATCCCAGCTACTCGGGAGGCTGAGGCAGGAGAATCATTTGAACCTGGTAGGTGGAGGTTGCAGTGAACCGAGATGGTGCCACTGCCCTCCAGCCTGGGTAACAGAGCAAGACTATGTCTTAAAAACAAAAAACAAAACAAAAAAAAAACTCCCCTGGTTCCTTCCTCATTTATATGAAAGGATATTTTTATAAAAGGCTATGGGAGTTATCCTCTATAGTGTCAACTTTTATAAGTTAAATACACATCCTGATTACTACCTATCTTTTTGTTAGAGCTCTGTTATCCATAAATTACAGGAGCCCTTACTATTTCCTGAGGGGAGCAAATACCTACCCTGTTCAGGAAGGTACTTATATCATATAAAGCTTTAAAGGCTGTTTCTTGATTGTAGAATTTAAAACATATAAATACACTTCTCCAGAGTATATAGAGTCTATTTTTTTTTCAACCTTTGTCTTTCTAGATTGTGGAAATAAATTATTTTTCATTTTCCCCCAGTAGGTAAGTCATTCCTTCCTCTTTATCATTTCAGAATGTAATAACTGGACTTCAAAACTGATAGGGGAGAATTTTTAAGAAAGCATATCTAAAAGCCACAGAGAAGATAATTCCTGATATCAACGAATTTATTTACTTGGCAGAACCAAAAAAGTGAAGGAAAAAATAGAAATGCTGCTTAAAAAAAAAATAGCCATAATTTTGAATACTATATGCCAGGGACTTTTCTAGGTATCTTAATGACATAATCTCATTTGCTTCTTTAAGCCTATAAAATTTATATTATTCCCATTGTTTTAGATGAGGAAGTTGAGGCTCAGAGAGCAAATAAACTTCAAAAGATCAAAAAGATAAAAGATCATGGAGGTGGTAAGAGGTAAGGCCAGGACTGTATCCAAATCTGTCTGGCAAAAGAGCTTGTGCCATTCACACTATCTGTAGTGTCTCTCATGGCAACACAAAGCCTGGTTTATTTCTTTATTTTTTTTGTTTATAAGTAGAAAGCTGAGGTTCTAGTTCAATAGAAATCTAGCCTTGGATTTTACTCCAGCTAATTTTACTCCAAACCCAAGTAAGTTTTTGTTTTATTTTTCCTAAATTACAGCCTAACTGGTAAGTCTAAAGAGAAAAAAGTCTAAGACCCTGAGTTGCACTCAAAGACAAATCATTCGCCTTCTTTCCCTTTCCACTTACCTGATACCCTTCAACCTTTAACTTCTACCCATTCCCACCTGTCCCATTCTCATTTCCATTAAAGACTTGAGAAACAGACCAAAATGTAAACAAATTTCTGAAAAGGAGACACAGTCTAAGCTTATATTGCTATAATCACCATCTCAGGCACTTTAAATAAATATGCTAGGAAGGCAAAGTAGACTAACTGTCTGCCTTCTTGGAGTTTACATTCTGGAGGAGATAAAATGACAGTAAACAAGTAATTTAAAAAGGA
This sequence comes from Pongo pygmaeus, assembly GCF_028885625.2. Classification (NCBI taxonomy): domain Eukaryota; kingdom Metazoa; phylum Chordata; class Mammalia; order Primates; family Hominidae; genus Pongo; species Pongo pygmaeus. The sequence continues at coordinate 138,203,513 of NC_085930.1, read as the reverse complement.
TGTCAGGTAACAATAAACACTAGGAGAAAAGATAACACAGGCGAGGGGGATTAGGTGGTAGTGGTAGTGACCAAGGAAGAACTTGTTGATGATGTGACATCTGAGCAAGGACATGAAAAGGTTCATGGTGTAAGTGGCTGAGGAAGGTTTAAGGCTAAAGAAACAGCAGCGTGAAGAACCAGAGGTAGAAGGCAGCCAGTGGGGTTAGAGCAGAGCAAGCAAAAAGAGTAGCAGGAATTCAAGTCAGAAGAAATCTGGGGTGTGGAGATAATGTACAGCTCTAAGGCCAATGTAAAAACTTAATTTTTTTTTTATAGAGAACTGAGAACAACTGAATTCATCTAAAATTGTATTTTTCCTTTGAAAAATAGCTACATGAGCTATATTACCTCTTTAAACTTTTTTGGCTGGGCGCAGTGCCTCACACTTGTGATCTCAGCACTTTAGGAGTCCGAGGCAGGCAAATCACCTGAGACCAGGAGTTCAAGACCAGCCTGGCCAACATGGTGAAACCCCATCTCTTACTAAAAATACAAAAATTAGCCAGGCCTGGTGCCACACACCTGTAGTCCCAGCTACTCAGGAGGCTGAGGCAGGAGAATCGCTTGAACCCGGGAAGTTGCACTGAGCTGAGATCGTGCCACTGCACTCCAGCCTGGGCAACAGAGCGAGATTCTGTCTCAAAGAAAAATTAAAAAAGTATTTTTTAAAGGTAAGTTCAAATAGTTTTTTATACAAGTATCATGGTTAATTTTACACATGATTTGTACTTGGATTATTCAGAAGAAACTAAGCATTCTCTCAAACGCTTATTTCACAGCTGACATCTAGATACTATCGTGCTCATGATAAGACTCATTTGACTATCATACTTACAGAAACCAGAAGTCAACCTTCTACAAGTAACTAAAAATCCTTGTTGCAAACATTCACTTTTAAAAGGAAGGGATTAATAAGTCAACTTTGAGCATTTGAAAAGTTTCTCCTGGGTGTAAAAATAAAAAATGAAAAAAAAAAAAAAAAACCCTTCACGTGGAATCACATAAAATAATCTTTATGACAAAACAAAAATAATCAGAATTCTGTGTTAAAATAAAAAATGCAGCAGTAGACTTCTTATCCAAAGTCCTAAACTGTTTCTTGGATGATGTTCGTATAGAAAATTCCATAAACTTGTGTCTCATTAATTTATATTATTAAAAGAAATAATTTTTGTCAACCTCCTCAGTTCTTATCTTGAGTAAATTTTAGCTGAAAATTAATAAGGAACAGGCATCTTCAGGGAAGTACATCAGTGGTGAAATTATTCATAAAGAAACTAACAAAATACTAGCTAGATCCATGTTTAACCATATTTAATTTTATATGATCATGAAATCTGTTATAGAAATAAGGTATTTTTTAAAAATCAAATTGATTCTTAAATTTTTATGAATTTGCAATGGCAAAACTCTGGGCTATTATTTAACGAAATCTTCACACGAAATTTCTCTCTCTGAGCCCTCCTTTCCACAAACTATCAAAGGAATACTACTACTAATCCAATTTCATTATGCATGTATGTATGCAATTTGGCAATAGAAGCTCAAATCAATGACATATATCCTTTCCCAATAAATATCACTACAATCATCTGGCTATAACAAAAGTATTTCTAAACTCTGTCTGTCTGCTTGCCTTTTTTGGGACTGCAGGTAGTCTGACCACAATAGGAGCTATTCTATCATAGACAGTTCTAGTATTACTTCATATTATAAAGACTTAAATAGTTTAGAAAAAATAATAAAGGAGTATAATTGACTAAAAGCATTTTACAGGCCCTCAAGCAGGGTTAGATAAAAGCTATTTAAACACAGAAATCTTGTTGGCATTGCCTTCAAAATATAGCTACTATCAGACTATTTCTTACTGTCTCCACTGTTTTATTTGGTATAAACCACCATTACCTCCACCTAGGAGAACTGCAACCATCTCCTATAATTCTGTGCTCAATGAGGCCTACTATAACTGTTCCATATAATACCCTATATAGGCCAGGCATGGTGGCTCGCTCCTGTAATCCCAGCACTTTGGGAGGCCGAGGCAGGCAGATCACCAGGTCAGGAGATCAAGACCATCCTGGCCAATATGGTGAAACCCTGTCTCTACTAAAAATACAAAAATTAGCTGGGTGTGGAGGCATGTGCCTGTAATCCCAGCTACTCAGGAGGCTGAGGCAGGATAATCACTTGAACCAGGGAGTTGGAGGTTGCAGTGAGCTGAGATCGTGCCACTACACCCTGGCAACAGAGCGAGACTCCATCTCAAAAAGCAAAAACCAAAAAAAAAAAAAAAAAAAAAAAACCAACCAAAAAAACCCGCTATATATAACACTTATCCCACCCCAATTATCCTGATCTACCTTTTCATTTTTTCAAAGCACTCATCATCATTTAATATACTATAAAATTCACTTGTATTTATTGCTTGTTTTTCCTTATCAGAGTATAAGCTACAAGAGGGCAGCAATCTTTGTTTTGTTCTTCAATGTACTCTAAGCACCTAGAAAAAGATATATGATCAGTATTTATGGAATGAATATAAAAATAAGTTTCAGCTGATAAAACAAATATGAACAGGTCATGCAGTAAATAGTCAATTATGATTGAGAAACATTAAGAATAACAAAAATATACATAATGTGTTCTTATTACTCAGAGGTTACCATACCAGATAAAATAAGAAGTTCAATGATTTCTGCATCTCCAAGATAAGCTGCAGCGTGCAATGGGGTTCGCTTTTCATTGTCCTGTGATAATAAGGAAAGGTGGGAAATAAGTTTTAAAATAAGGTTAATTTTAATAATAGTTTAAATAACCACAACACCAACCCCCCCCCACACCAAACCATTATTAACTATCAACTTATTACTTCTATAACTCTAGCTTAGTCTGCAAGTCCCAATAAAAAAAGGATGTGACAAGCCTGGGCAATCCAGCAAGACCTTGTCTCTACAAAATTTTTTTTAACAATTAGCCAGGCATGGTAGCATGCACATATAGTTCCAGCTAGGAGAATCACTTGAGCCTGCAAGTGAATGAGGCTGCAGTGAGCCATGACTGCGCCACTGCACTCCACCCTGGGTAACAGAGCAGGACCCTGTCTCTATTAAAAACAAAAAAACAACAACAAAAACACAGGGTATTTCCTTGCTGAGGCAAAAGCCTAAAAAAAACTTGACCTTAAAATAGTGGTATAAAGTCCAGCAAAGAATAAAAATAAAAATCTAAAATGACAAAGAAATAGCAAGACTCTCTTTGAATAAAGATGCTTGTGCTGCTGATATATACAGGAAAATTTTACTTCATACTAATTTTTTTGTCAGTATATTTCCGCAGTTTTACAGTTTAGAACTGTTAACCTAATTGAATAAAATAAACTTTAACAAACCAAAAGATTTGCTTATCAAAATGTTTTCACAACAGTACCCTTAGGGGCAAAAAGGGAAAATATTTTGGGGGATTCGACATTATACTTTAAAGCAATTTTAGGTTTTTTCATAACATTCCTGCTAGTTTTACTTTCATCTCCAAAATATATTCACGTCTGTTTCAATATAAAAGATACATACTCATCCAAATCTTCCTCCAGGAAAAGAAGCTACCTCTAATGCATGTTTCATGGACCTCCTACCAGAAAACAACAGTGCTCTCCAGTTCAAGATGCAAGATTTTAGAGTAAGTCACATTCAGGGATTTTTAATTCACAGATACCCTATCTAAAGTTACAACAGAGTATTACTGACTTGGCTGCATTTGAAAAAAACTGTTCAGAAATACTCACATTGAAACTTACATCCTTCATTTTTGATAAAGGCTTTTGTGACAGATTGTTAGTTGTTTTCCACTATGTTCTTCCTTTTGTCCACGGGAATAAAATTTTAGCTGGTTACTTAGCCACCCAGTGAGAGAATACATTCCTAGCCTCCCTTGAAGTTGTTGCTTGGTGTGGACCAATGGTATGTGAGTGGAAATTAATAATGGGCACAACTTCCAGGTCATCTTCAACTTAAAAGACAACTACTCTAGGCCGGGCACAGTGGCTCACGCCTGTAATCCCAGCACTTTGGGAGGCCGAGGTGGCGGGTGGATCACGAGGTCAGGAGATCGAGACCATCCTGGCTAATACAGTGAAACCTAGTCTCTACTGGAAAAAAAAATAATAATAATAATAATAATAGCCGGGCGTGGTGGCGGGCGCCTGTAGTCCTGGCTACTTGGGAGGCTGAGGCAGGAGAATGGCGTGAACCTGGGAGGCAGAGCTTGCAGTGAGCCGAGATCGCACCACTGCACTCCAGCCTGGGCGACAGAGAGAGACTCTGTCACCAAAAAAAAAAAAAAAAAACAAAACAACTACTCTAGAACGGGGCTAATTGTTTCCCGCTTCCCACAGGCTGGAAGACACATGTGAAACTGAGCCCCTTTGACCACGGAAATGTAGGCCAATATACTAGCACGCTGTCAAGCAACAAGATGTGGAATAAATAATCCTACAGAAAAGAGCTGCCTTACTCAGCTTGGACCACTGACTTTCATGCTATTAAGATAAATAAACTTATTTAAAGTAGGTACTATATTTGGGGGACCTCTTACCATATTAGAATACTAATACAGTTTTCAAGATTTAAACAAATGAAAAATTATACTTCATTTTGTAATAATTTTCTTGTTTAGGAATCCCTTAATTACTTAAAGAAAAAATAGTTGGGCCATTGAGAATTAAAGTAAAAACCTGCTTGCTAGGCAAAAGAAGGATTAAATATCTACAGGCAATCCAAAAAAGGCTTAGCTGTAGTATGTGATGTTATTGGGAGGCTGTGGTCGGAGGATCACTTGAGGCCAGGAGTTCTACATCAGCCTGGGCAATATAGTGAGACCTCATCTCTACAAAAAATACATAAGTAAATAAATTAGCTGGGCTGGTGGCATGCACCGGTAGTCCTAGGTACTCGGCAGAATGAGGTAGGAGGATGGCTTGAGTCCAGGAGCTTGAGGCTGCTGTGAGCTATGACCATGCCATTGCACTCCAGCCTGGGCAACAGAGCAAGATCTTCTCTGGCGGGGGGCGGCGGTGGGGCAGGGGGGCAAATGTGTGTAACATATAATTATCACTGGTCTCTTCAAACATTTCTTCCTATAATTTTAATACTACTTTTGTCCTTAAAATAGTAACAGGTGTTCCAGTAAAGGGAGGTTGATATAGTGCCAATAATGTTAAATTGTTCAGTAAGCTAAGAGTTCTTTCTCTTACCACAATTAGCACAAGACCTTGTTCTTTATTCCAATATATACCACCCCAGGAAACAGAATGCTCTACACAGAAATTATTCAACAAACAATTGTTGAAAGAGCTAACGCAGAACCACTAAAGTAACAGAATACATGCAAAGATGTGTCCTAATTTAGTCATTTTTTTTTAAGAAAGGATACTTTGCCTAGGCTTTTCAGCGTTACTCATTAACACAGCAAACTTCCTAGAGTGTTTATGATCAGATTTAGTCAAATTGAGAAACATCTATTGCACCAGATAAACTACACACATAGCACAACAACACAGAAAGTGAGTCATCTGTGTGTGAGAGAAGTCTGGAATTCTATGACTCAATGCCTCTCGAATCCCATTAATGTGTTTTATGATTCATATGAACACAGTTTTTCCTCTCTGCAAATCAATTTGAAGAAAAGGGAGAAATAAACCTGGCTAATTTTGAAAGAAAGAATTTATATATCATATTTTACTACAGTTAAACATTGAAAATTAGGTAATAAAATATTTAAGATTTCTTTCAGCAAAATGTATTACAATTAAAAAGTGACGATCCCCTTAGACACAGTAATTCCATTTTAAGGCTTTTTTAAAAAAAGCCAACATGTGTCCAGATAAAATGACTAAGTATATTTATTGAATCACTGTAGGAGGCAAAACGCTAGTAACAACTTAAATGCCCACTAAATGGTTACCTAAAATTATAAAACACAAAAAACTCTTAATCTTGATTTAACTGACTCACATGATTAACCAATATCCTCGGCTTCCTGAGTAAAATTAATAGATAACTTTGGCACATTAAATATTCTGAGTAGTAGTTTACCACTAACAAGCCTACATAGTTTTGCTCCCATGATGGGGTATGTTTATCAAGGGTAAGCTGTGTTTGTTACCACAACTGAAGAATCAATAAAAGCAAACTACTGAAAAAAGGAAAGTGCTATTGAATTGGGTATGGCTGAGGCAATTGGAAACACTAAGGCAAACAGTGAACAGTAAAAACCTTAGGGGTTTTGCCCTAAGATTATTTCTTAAGGGTCTAATTTCTCACATCAGCTACAGAAACTCAAAATGGAAGTTATAGATAATGCACTGTGAGTATGGTCTGAGCAAGGAAGAGAACACTGAACACCTGTCAGTGGACTCCACATCCATTGAAAAAGCCTTGGTCTAACTTAAAAAAAAAAAAAAAAAGCTGGAAAATACAGTCACACTGAAATGCTCAGAGATCACATTTTACAATTCCCAGCTACCATATATCAGATGAGAGGTCTTCTAGTTGTACATCCACACTATGAAATACTATGCTTTCAATGTAAAATAAGAAGCAGACCTCAATGTTCCTTATCAATGGAAAAATTTCTAAAGCACAGCATTAAATGAAAAATGCAGGCTCAGAACCACTGTAGTTAAAAGCTTCTACATATACTTGGGCTTGAATATATATGAAATATCTCTGGAAGAATACTCAAAAAATGAATACAGTGATTACCCCTGAGGAAGCAAGTTTGTTGACTAGGGTTTGAGTGTATAAGAGAGTTATTTTTCATTATTTGTAGTCTTCTACAGGTACATGTTTTACAAAGGAAAAACAAAAAAGAAAAAAATTAAAAATAACTTATTCAATCAACTGAGAAGCATCATAATAAAAATTCTAAAAATAATTTCCCATAACCAGGCATTTTATAAGTACTAGGTGCCCATTAAAATTTTTTTTCTTAAGTCAGTTTAGTTTAGAAGCTATTACGTCTCAATGTATTGTTCCAAAATAACCCCAAATAGAATTATTAAATACACACCAGACTGAAGTTTTCAAACTCATTCAATCATATATTTTATATACTTTTTTTTTTTAATTTTAAGTTCTGGGATGCATGTGCAGAACGTGCAGGTTTGTTACATAGGTATACATGTGCTATGGTGGTTTGCTATACCTATCAATCCATCATCTAGGTTTTAAGCCCTGCATGCACTAAGTATTTGTCCTAATGCTCTCCCTCCCCTTGCTCCCCAATCCCCTTACAGGCTCTGGTGTGTGATGTTCCCCTCCCTGTGTTCATGTGTTCTCATTGTTCAACTCCCACTTATGAGTGAGAACATGCGGTGTTTGGTTTTCTGTTCCTGTGTTAGTTTGCTGAGAATGAGGGCTTCCAACTTCATCCATGTCCCTACAAAGGACATGAACTCATTCTTTTTTATGGCTGCATAGTATTCCATGGTGTATATGTGCCACATTTTCTTTATCCAGTCTGTCATTGTTTCCAAGTCTTTGCTATTGTAAATAGTGCTGCAATAAACATATGTATGCATGTGTCTTTATAGTAGAATGTCAATCATACACCTTTAAGAAAATACATTTTTCTTACAGTTCTTACATAAGTGCTATGAAAGGTATTTTATGCGTACGATTAGGACTACAAAAAGTGATTGCTTACTTTCCCTAAATAAAAACAAAAAATAGTTTTAGCTCTTATAGCAATTATCTTGAGAGACAGAAGATGAAATATATTAGAAGTTCTGGCCTAAATGAGACCAATGACTGTTAATTACTCTGGGGTTGGGTCATAGGCATGAGCTGAGCCAGTGCATTACTGAAGTGCTACACAAGTAAGTCGAAACATGAGAGAATTTCTTTGCGGTGATGGAATGGTTCTGTATCTCGAATGTGCTAGTGGTTACACATGTGCCAAAATGCCATAGATTCATGCACAAAGCCATCACCACAATTACCACACACCACACACAACCCCTCTCCCCCAGATGAGCACTTGCAACAACTGCTGAAATCAAATTAAGATCTGTAGTCTAGTTAGTTGTATTGTGCCAGTATCAATTTCCTGGTTTTGATGATGCATTAAAAGTTATCACCACTGAAGGAATCTCACGATGGAAACATGGGGCCGTGCTGTACCATCTGCAATTTCTGGTGTGTCTATAAATTTCTTCAAAATAAGTTTTTAAAAAGTATTCAGAAGCACCCTGAATTATTCTTTAGTTTATAGGTTATGTTACAATGAACCCTAGAAGCAAGCTAAAAAAAACACTAGGGAAGCTTAGATAACTTAGAAATAATGCTGTGAGAAATGAATCTATGGTGGGATGCCAAGCTCAGGACAGGAAAAGGGTTAGATCTATGAGGTGCCTTAAATCAAATCTGGAACTAAGACTGCACTTGTACATTTTCAGTGGAAGTTTTACCTTAATGCAGATTTCAAGATCAAGCTCTAAGAGGAAACATATAAAGTAGGATAACAGGGAAGTGAAAAGAAAGAAATGACAACTGAAAGACAAATATTTGTTCAAGGCAAAATACTTAAAAGTGACTCAGAATTCATCCACTTTGGTTGGATTCAACCACAACCTTTATAGCAATGATATAGGTCTGTAATTCTGCCCTTGTCCAGGTCTTGAAAATGTTCATGTACACTAGCTATAACTCCTTAGGAAGACTAGTAGTAACAGCAAACAAAACAATTAACACTTACCTAGTGCTTACTTTCTGCTAGGACTGCTTTAAGCACTTACCGCATAGGGTTAAGTATGCAACTGTATCTCCTTATTTTAGATAAGAAATCAAAACAGAAAAGTTTAAGAAACTCATTCAAGATCATAGGAAGTGGCAGAATCAGACTCATGCACAGATAGCTGGACTCCAAGGGGCACGCTGTTAATGTATTACGCTGCCTCTATTTATAATATTCCTCTATCAGCTTAATCACAGTCCACTTAAAACTAATCATTCTCCCTCAAAACATTCTGTAGTCTGACTTCACTTTTTCTCGTCAACAGTAGCACAGTTTTCTTTGTATTTTTCTTTCCTTTCTCTATTTTTCCCATTTACACCTAATAGTTGCTCTCTTTCTTGCCCCTATCATGATGCTTTTTTCTTCTACTCCTATTGCTAAATAGGAGTAGGAGACTAAAACTTCCCTGCTAAATATTTACATATCACCAATGTTCAGGTTATGGTACCCAGAAGTCAGGTGGACCTGGCTAGGACTCATCAGATCCACTCTTCTCTTTCACCTTTATAAAATAAATTTTGATTATCCTGCTGTCCTGGAGACCTGCACTCAGGGAAGCCTCATGGTGAACCTCAGTCTTAAGGATATAGCTCTGTAAGATATTGGTGAGTATCTACAGCTGCTTCAAGCAAGATAATTCTGGCTTACTCTGCGTACAGAAGTGATGCTTAGTACTCTTACAGCTATTTGAGAGAATATTCACGTTGTGTTTTTAGTTAACTTCATTTTTAAATTTACTATCACCCTTCTAGGATCTTATCTCATTCTCAGACCACATTAGAGATCCAACTGGCTTACCTGCCAGCAGATAAGACTTGGAAGCAATTCCACTTTCATTATCTCTTTTGCAACTCTGCTCAATCACCTTTACTGGCTGTTGTCACCATCACCAATCACCTCCATTCTGCCTCCTTAACCTGATATTCAAAAACTACTAACGAATATAGCTGGAACCATAACAGACACAGAATACATGGCACATTTTCATCTTTACACATATTCCCTCTGGCCAGAGTACCTTTCCACTACCCAAATTCCCTCTACTCTTCAAGGCCCAGTTCAGTTTCTATTTCCTTCACAAAGTCTTCAGGACTATGTCAGTCCACTGAGATTTCTCTATCCCATACTCCTATTACAACATCATTATATGTGCCATATAAAGTGGCATTCTTGTTAATACTCAGTTTTGGGTTTATGTCATGGCTTCATAATTTGGTAAAAAGTATCTAGAGAAAACAAACTGTCTATGTCCACATAATACCTGGCTTAAAGTTATGTATCTTATAGGCACTAGAAAGGATTTAACAAATTATGTTAGTGGAGAACACTTGCCATGATTCAATGATACGCTAATGTGTTATAGGTTGTAGAAGACTTCCATATTGATTTTGGGTATGAGAATGAAGCACATTTTAGAACCACCTCTGACAGACAACTGTAAAACAACTTTTAAAACCAGTTCCAAGTTGCATGCTATGATCTTTTCCTCCAAGGAATACTTTGAAAACCTCTGTGGAACCTTAAAGTTTCAGATTATAATATGAAATATCATTAGCATTTATCAGAGCAATGTAACTTTAAAGAAAAATCATAAATAGTCCACATTTCTATTATCATCCTTAATAATTACTATGTATTGAATACATATATATACATATATATATGTATTAGATAGCATTACTGGGTACAGAAATCTAACCTAAACCAGTTTAGGCAAAATCGATTTAAAGGAAGGACACTGAAGCATCTAATGGAACTGAGCACTGAACAACCAAAATTGAGGAAAGGCAGGCATGTGGCTAGGTCATAAGAACAAGTGAAATCAAACACTTGAAACACTTTTGTCTCTGTTTCTTCTTTGCACATGAGCTGCTTTTTCTGTCTTCACAGAACACTTTTTTTCATGGTAGGGAATAAGCCATCCCAACTCCAGATATTTACTCTTAGAACTTCAGCAGCCCAAGGAGAAGTCTCTTAATTCAATCTCCCAGAAGAATATCTGATTGGCTTAATTTGGTGCTCACCAAATTTGCTCATAAATTTAATGCTTACTTCTATATTAACTGAAAGTAGGGGAAGATTAACATGGCAGTTCCTGTAGTAACTATGAAGAATGGGGAGAGCGTCTTAGAAAAGGAGAGCAAACCTGAAGATTTTTGTTAGTGCAAGCCATTCCATAAAGCACTTAACACATCTTATTTACTCTGTAAAATTATTGTACAATTTACAGCATGCAACAAAAGGATGAACATTGTATCAGTCTGTTTTGCATTGCTACAAAGGAATATCTGAGGGTGGGTTATTTATAAAGAAAAGAGGTTTATTTGGCCTATGGTTGTACAGGCTGTATAAGAAGTATGGCACCAGGCAGGGCGCAGTGGCTCCTGCCTGTAATCCCAGCACTTTGGGAAACCCAGGCGGGCAGATCACTTGAAGACAGGAGTTGGAGACCAGCCTGGCCAACATGGTGAAAACATCATCTCTACAAAAAATACAAAAATTAGCCAGGCATGGTGGCGGGCACCTGTAAACCCACCTACTTGGGAGGCTGAGGCAGCAGAATCGCTTGAACCCGGGAGGTGGAGGTTGCAGTGAGCCGAGATCCCGCCACTGCACTGCAGCCTGGGTGACAGAGTGAAACTCTGTCTCAAAAAAAAAAAAAAAAAAAAAAAAAAAAAAAGGCATGGCACCAGCATCTGCTTCTGGTGAGGGCCTCAGGAAGCTTACAATGGTGGCAGAAGGCGAAAGGAGAGCAGGGGTGTCACAAGGTGAAGAGAGGGATCAAGAGAGAGAAGAGGGGGTGCCAAGCTCTTTAAACAACCAGCTGTTGCATGAAGTAGGAGAGCTAGAACTCACTCACATTTACTGCTGGGAAGGCACCAATCCATTTATAAAGGATCTGCCCCCATGATCCAAACACTTCCCATTAGGCTCCATCTCCAAGATTGAAGATCACATTTCAACATGAGATTTGGAGGGGACAAACATCCAAACGATATCATTTATTTTCAAAAGCACTTGAAACATTAAGATAAACCATATTCTGAGCCAAAACCAAACCTTAACACATTAAAATAAATCAAAATCATACAAAGTATGTTCTTTGGCCATAACAAAATTAAATTGGAAATAAATAACAGAAAGATAACCTGACAATTTGAAAATTGCCAAGTATTTGGGATTCAAAGAATATTTCAGTAGTAAAGTAGAATAAATGAAGAAAACTACTTCTAAATAACCCATGTAAAGAGGAAGTCTCCAAGAACATCAGAAAAGTATTTTGCATGGAATGAAAATGAAAACACATTAAAATTTGGGGGATAAAGTTAAAACAATAGAGAGCAATTTATGTATTAAATGTTTGTATCAGAAAACAAGCTCTTAAATCAATAATTTAAGCTTTCACTTAAACAAGAAAACAGGGCAAAATAACCAGCAAAAAAAGCAGAAGGATGAAAATGATAAAGATGAAAACAAAACAAAAACAGAATATCAGTGAACTCAAAAGCTGATTCTTTGAAAAGATCAATATAATTAGTAATCTTCTAGTCAGAATGATCAAAGGAAAAAATAGTCTGTATCATAACTAAGAGGGGATTATCAATAAAATCCCCAAAACATAAAAAGATGAAGCCAACATTATTATCCTGATACCAAAACCAGACAATCACCAAAAAAAACCCAAAAAACCAGAGATGAATATCCCCCATCAACAGAGACATAAATATCTTCAACTAAATATCAGCAAATTGAATTCAGCAATATATGAAAAGGGCACTACGTCACGACCAACTGGGGTTTATTCTGGGATCACAAGTATCATTCAACTAAAATCAACTGGTGTAATTCAACATATTAGCAGACTAATAAAAAGAAAGGTCATATAATCATCGCATTTAACAAAATCCAACATGTACTCATGATTTTCAAAAAAGTTATTTATTTATTTATTTATTTTTGAGGCAGAGTCTCCCTCTGTTGCCCAGGCTAGCGTGCAGTGGCGCAATCTTGGCTCACTGCAACCTCCGCCTCCCGGGTTCAAGCGATTCTCCTGCCTCAGCCTCCTGAGTAGCTGGGATTACAGGCACACACCACCACGCCCGGCTAGCTCATAATTTTTAAAACTCTCAGCAAACTTAGAGGGGAACTTTCTTAACCTGATAAAGGGTACAACAAAAATCTACAGCTGACAGGTAATTTAATGGTGAAAGAGTGAATGCTTTTTCTCTGAGATAGGAATGAGGCAAAAATGTCTACTCTCACCACTCCTACCCAAGTACTGTCAGTAAAATAAGGAAAAGCAAAAAATCTTATCAATTGAGAGGGAAGAAAGAAAAGTATTTCTAGTTATAGATGGCATATTATTTATAAAGAAAATCCCAAGGAATCTAAAAAAAAAAAAATCCTAGTCTAAGTTTAGAAAAGTTGTTGAATGCAAGGTCAATATACAAAACCAACTATATTTCTTACTAGCAATTAATAATTGAAAGTTATACTAAAAAAAAGGTATCATTTAGAATAGCATCAAAAGGTAAAAAGAGAAAGAAGGAAAATAAATGCTTAAGTATAAATCTAATAAAAATTTGCAAGATTTGGGCCAGATGTAGTGGCTCACTCCTGTAAACCCAGTACTATGGGAGGCTAAGGTGGGCAGATCACCTGAGGTCAAGAATTCAAGACCAGCCTGGCCAACATGGCAAAACCCTGCCTCTACTAAAAATACAAAAATTAGCTGGGTGTGGTGGTGTGCACCTGTAATCCCAGTTACTTGAGAGGCTGAGGCAGGAGGACTGCTTGAACCCTGGAGATGGAGGTTGCAGTGAGCCAAGATTGCACTCCTGCCTGGGCAACAAGAGTAAGACTCCATGTCAAAAAAGAAAAAAAAAATTCAAGATTTGTATGCTGATAACTATGAAACACCCCAAAAAAAAAAAAATCAAACAACACCTAAGTAAATGATGAGAGATGCCATGTTCATGAATTGGAAGACTCACTATTGCTAAAATGCCAGTTTTCCTCAATTTGATCTATAGATTCAATGCAATCACAATAAAAATCCTCACAGGATTTCTTGTAGAGAGTAAAAAGCTAAAATTTATGTGGAAAGACAAAAAGGCAGAAACAATTTAGGAGGAACAGCAAAGTTGGGGGCCTCACGCTGTTTGACTGCAATAATTACTATAAAAGTGAAGTAATCAAGGGAGGGTGGTATGAGAAAAAAGGCAGACATGACCACAGTAGAGTCTAGAAATAAACCCACACAAATATGATTGATTTTTGACTAAAGTACAAAGGCAAGTCAATGTAGAAATAATCTTTTCAACAAATAGTCCTGGATAACCACATGCCACAAAATTAACCTCCATCTATACCTAACACCTAATACGCATATTAACTTAAAAGGAATCATACAACTATTTCCCAAATCTAAAATTATTAAACTTAGGAGAAAATTGTGGGTTTAAAGAGCTCTTAGATGCAATACCAAAAGCAAAATCCATGAAGTTAATGAATTAAACTTCATCAAAATGAGACTTTTGTACTGAGAAAGACATAGTTAAGAGGATAAAAAGACAAAGCATGCATTGGGAAAAAACACTTGCAAATCACAGATCTGACAGAGAACTTGAATTCGGAGTATATAAAGAACTCTCAAAACTCAAAAATAAGAAAACCACCCAACAAAATATGGGCATTTAAATTATGCTGGGACAATGTGGTATCTATTTGGAAAAGAATGAAAATGAAAACCAAACCCAAACCACTACCTCACATTATATGTATAATTTAACTGCAAATATATTATAAAACTAAATGTAAACAGCAAAATGTTACAAGCACTCATATATGAATATGGAATATTATCTTTACAACTCAAGTTAGGGAAAGACTTCTGAAACTAGATATCAAAAGCATTAACTATTTTAAAAAAACTGAAAAACAAGGCATAAAAAATTAAGACCTCATGTTTAATTATACCATAAAGAATTCTGAAAAGACAAGTTGGAATGGGAGAAGATATCTGCAACACACGCAAGTCAAAAAGGGCTCATATCCAGAATATAAAAAGACCCGCTACAAATTAATGAGAGACAATTCAAAAGAAAAGTAGGCAGGAGATTTATTTATGTATGTATGTATTTATTTTCCAGACAGAGTCTCACTCTGTCACCCAGGCTGGAGTGCAGCAGTACAATCTCGGCTCACTGTAACCTCTGCCTCCAAGATTCAAGCGATTCTCCTGCTTCAGCCTCCCGAGTAGCTGGGACTACAGGTGCCCACCACCATGCCTGGCTAACTTTTGTATCTTTAGTAGAGACGGAGTTTCACCATGTTGGCCAGGCTGGTCTTGAACTCCTGACCTCAAATGAGCCACCCACCTTGGCCTCCCAAAGTGGTGGGATTACAGGCGTGAGCCACCATGCCCGGCCCAGGAGATTTAACAGGTACTTCATAAAAGAGGCTGGCTATATGCATGCCTAATTAACATATAAAATGTGCCTGAAACTGTCATAAAAAAGCAAGCTAAAATAACAACATACAACTATGTAGGAGGAAAAATCAGTTTTTCCCCTTCTACTCAGACACCACTCAATACAAAACCGATACTTGATGTGTGGAGGTTGTTTCCTCATAAAGCAATTCCCCGGAGGACACCAGCTGGCTGTACTCTAATTCTATTTAATCCTGACACTATCTACCTGAAGATAGCATCAGATCTCAAAATGAGTGCTCAGTCCCAAAAGACTGCCCCTTACTTCAGATGCCGGTCCCCACTAGGTTTTCACCTATACTTCTCACCAACTGGCTATAAATTGAGGTTCCCACTACCTCCTTCTCAGGTTTGATTAGTTTGCTAGAGGAGCTCAAATAACTCTGGGAACACTTTATTTATATTTACTGATGTATTAACACAAAAAAGGGTACAGATGAACAGCCAGATGAAAGAGACGTATAAGGCACGCAGCTTCCATGGAAGGGCATGCAACTTCCATTCCCTCTCTGGGTGCACCACCCTCCAGGAACTGCCACATGTTCAGCTACTGGAAAATCCCTGAACCCAGTCCTTTTGGGCTTTTATAGAGGATTCATTACATAAGCATGACTGATTAAATAACTTGGCTACTGGTGACCAACTCAACATTCAGTCCCTCTTCTTTCTCCGGAGACTGGGGGGTGGGGGGCTTGAAAAGTTCAAGCCCTCTAATCATGCTTTGGTCTTTCAGGTGACAAGCCCCCCTCTTGAAGCTATCTGAAGGGCCTCAAATAGCTCAGATAGCACCTCATAAGCATAAAAAAGACACTTATCACCCCAGAGATTCCACGGGTTTTTTAGAAGCTATATGCTAGGAAACTGGACTATGTCCAAATAAACACTTTACACCATATCGTACACTACCTACTTCAAAAACCAAGAATGTGGTCCAAAGATGTGGACGAATAAGAATTCTCACACAGTGCTCATGGAAGTTTAAGTTATTTAATAATATGACATTATCAAGTAAAGCTGAATATATGTATAGCCAAGTATTTATACTATAGAAATGCACACTTATGTGTATCAGAAGACAAGTTTACAAATAGCTGCACCATTCAAAATAGAAAAAAAATGTGAAACAACCCAATTATCCATCAATAGCAGAATGGATAAACTGTGTTGGATGCATTCAGTGGAATCAGGTCAATTTTTAAAACAAAATAGCATTGCAAAAAAGAACCCAGACTCGAAGAAAATATAGTGTATGATCCATTTGATTCAAAATATGCAAAACTAAATTATATTGCTTAGGGAAGAATAAGTAGGTGGCAAAATTATAAAGAAAACCAAAAGAGACTATCATAAAAATTTACTGGTTACACTGAGGGGTGGGGTGGAAAGTTTTGATCATAAAGTGGTCACCAACAAGAGCACTTCTGAGGTGCTAACGATGTTCTGTTTTCTGATCTGGGTCGTGGTGACATTCACATATTCATTAAATTGCACATTTGTTTTACATAAGTTTATTATATTTCCTAATTTTAAAAAAGTTAAAAGGAGGAGGAAAAAGTTGGTTATGAAAGTGTAACCATTCTTTCAAAATATCAATTAAAACACATCTGAATTAAGAGGTAAAATATATCAAAGAATTGACAGAAGGCAAAAGCTCTGAAATGATATTTCCAGCCTAAGAACAGTAGTTGCTTTTGGTGGTTTAGGAAGTTTTGTTCTCCTGAACTAATGTTCAAAATGAAAAAAAGTCACCTGGGCCAGGAGCGGAGGCTCACGCCTGTAATCCCAGCACTTTGGGAGGCCAAGGTGGGTGGATCACGAGGTCAGGAGATCGAGACCATCCTGGTTAACGCAGTGAAACCCCATCTCTACCAAAAATACAAAACATTAGCTGGGCTTAGTGGTGGGCATCTGTAGCCCCAGCTACTCAGGAGGTTGAGGCAGGAGAATGGCATGAACCTGGGAGGCGGAGCTTGCAGTGAGCCGAGATTGCGCCACTGTACCAGCCTGGGTGACAGAGCAAGACTCCGTCTCAAAAAAAAAAAAAAAAAAAAAAAAAAAAAAAAAAAAAAGAAAAAAGTCACCTGAAAACTGAAAAAACTATTTATCCCTTATTATACCCATGCCCCCTCCCCAAAGCATCAATTTGTTTCTACACGGAATCAGGAATAAACGTAGAAATTTTATTACCAGAGACCTGTGCAATGCAATCTTAGGGTGGGGGGGAGGTAATCTACTTTCTGTGTAAATAAAACCCCAAACCCTCACTGTACATATTTATCTTCCAAACCAATGATGAAACCTTGACCTACAGTATTTGTAACTGTTATTTATTTCTCATAGACAGTGACACGTGCTCTAAATGATGAGTTTATTATCTTTTGAGTTAGTCAAGTGTTAGTTGCCCAAGTACAATTAAGCTAAACAGGCTTCTTTTCAATAAACTTGAAACAGAAAGGGTGAAAGAAAACACATGTGTACCCGAAATATGGAGAATGGTAGTATTCTCTCGTGAAATAGTAAGTTTGTTATCATTTGCAGTTTTCTGTTTATGGTCCGTCAGAGCAGTGACTTCAGAGGGGCAACCTGGACAGCTGACTGCTCCCATCACCAAAACACACACACACACACACACACACACCCCCCCCACACCCACACCCACCCACACACCCACACACCCTCTCCGCCCTAGCCCCCTCAATACCCACACATAACATAACCACATACCTTTAGATTATAAACTTGCTGAAGTCAGGGGCTATGTCTTCTTTATATTCATTCGCTTCTAACACTTAGTAATTTGTTATGCAGCAATAAAAAATGAATATCAACATAAGTATCTTTTTCTGGAGCTCCTTTCCTGGTCTCCCAGCTGGTATTACATCAGCCTAATAGGTGTCCATAGCACTCTGAACATCTCCCTTGTAACAATCATCATATTAATTGACTTGTTTCATGTTCAATGGCTCTAACTCTGGAGATAGGAATCTTGTTTATTCCCTGTTTTTATCCCCAGAGTATGATAAATAGCAGCTATTTAAAAAAAGTTCAACAGCTTAAAACAAATAATCTTTTAGTTCACAGTTTTAAGGGTAGTAATTCAGGCATGGTGTGACTGGGTTCTCTGCTGAGGGTTACACAAAGTTGAAATCAAGGTGTTGATGGGCTGTGTTGTCACCTAGAGGCCTGACTAAAAGAAAAAAAAAATCTGTTTTTTGGCTCATTCAGGCAATGGTCAGTTCTTTGTCCTTCTAAGACCTCCATTTTCCTTTCCCGGTTGTCAGCCAGAGGTCACCCTCCACTAGCCTGAGTTCTTACCATATGGCTCCCTCCGTCTTCAAAGCCAGCAAGAGAGAATATCCTTCACATCAAATCCTTCTCATACTCCCTTTGTTCCTAACTCTAGACCCAGATTTAGAGTTCATGTGATTAGGGCAGACCCATCTAGATAATCTCACTTACCTAGAGTCAGCTTTGTGCTCTGCCAGATGACATAAACTAATCAGGAATGAGACCTGATATGGTTTGGCTCTGTGTCTCTACCCAAATTTAATCTTAAATTGTAATAATCCCTACGTGTCAAGGATGGGACTAGGTGGAGGTAACTGAATCATGGGGGGCAGTTTCCCCGATGCTATTCTCATGATAACAAGTGAGTCTCAGGAGATCTGATGGTTGTGTAAGTATGCAGCATTTGCCCTGCTGGCAGTCATTCTCTCTCCTGTCACCCTGTGAAGAGGTGCCTTCTGCCATGATTGTAAGTTTCCTGAGGCCCCCAGAGCCATGCAGAACTGTGAGTCAATTAAACCTCTTTTTTAATAAATTACCCAGTCTCGGGTATTTCTTCATAGCAGAGGGAGAACAGACTAATACAATACCCTATCATGCTTATGATACCAGAAATAATACAGGGGACCATCTTAAAAGTCTGCCTACCATAAACTGCAGCCTGAAAGCTTAAGACGAGGCAAAGGAAGAGGGAGAGAATGCAGGTACAACAGATAATCTGATATAAGGAATTAACATTAAAAAGCAGGGAGAAGAAATTATGCATGATTGGACTTGCCTTCACAGGAACCAGCATAGTAACTGGCACATATTACTAGACAAGTGAATAAACCAACATACCAAATATTATCAAATTAAACAAGCAAGTATTTACTAAAGAGCTTATATGCTTATAGCTACAAGAGAAAAGATAAGAAATTACTCATAATGCTAAGCCACTAGGTAGAATTGAGAGGTGACACACCAGGGCAGACAATATGGACAAAAAACTAAATTTGACATAAAGAAAACTGGGTTAAGATATCTTTGAAATCTTGGAAAGTGACCAAATGGAAGCAACCAAATCAAATAATTCCAATGGCCTTAGTTTTGCCTCATCTGTAACTGAATTGATTTAACTACTTAATCTTTAAGATCCCTTTCCAGTGCTGACTATCCTACAATATGGAAGGCATGGTTCTTGCCCCAGGACAAATTCCCTGTAGGTATTTTAGAATCTAGTTATTAATCCACGTTGTAATCTAGACACTGCTCTATAATAATATATAAAAATACAGACAGCATCCTATTCTAAGTACTGAATTTATTCCATTCTACAAATTTAGCAGTAATCAGATACTTCTAAGGCTTACTTGCTTTTTATAGAATAATAAAACACTATAATTACACATCAATAACAGGTCCTGTAAAGGCCAAAAATGGCAGGCCCACAGCTAACATCACACTTAACGTACAAAGTTGAAAGCTTTCTTCTAAGACGAGGGACAAGAATGCTGCCCACCCTCACCACTCCTATCCACCATAGTGCTGCAAGTCCTAGCCAGAACAATTAGGCAAGAGAAAGAAGTAAAAGGCATCCTAATAAAAAAGAAAGAAATGAAATTTTATTTGCAGACATGATCTTACACAGAGAAATCCCTAAAGAGACACCAAAAAACGATTGAAACTGACAAATGAATTAAGTTGCAAGATACAAAATCAACATACAAAAAAATCAGTAGCCTTTGTATATACTAACAACAAACTATCTAAAAAGGAAATTAAGAAAACAATCCCATTTATAATAGCAACAACAACAAAAAGTAACATATTTAGGTGAAAATTTAACCAAACAGGTAAAAGATCTGTATACTAAAAACTATAAAACATTAATGAAAACAAATGAAGAAAACACAAATAAATGAGAAGATATACTGTGTTCATGAACAAAAAAATTAATATTGTTAAAATGTCCATATTACCCAAAGCAATCCACAAATTCAGTATAATCCCTATCAAAATTCCAATGTAATTTTTCACAGAAAATAGAAAAAACAACCCTTAAATTCATATGAAACAATAAAAGTCCATGAATAGTTAAAAACAATAACCAGCAAAAAGAACAAAGCTGGAGGCATCACACTGCTGATTTCAAAATATATTATAAAGCTACTGTAATCAAGACAGCATAGTATTGGCATAAAAACAGACACAGTGACCAATGGAACAGGACAGAAAGCCCAGAAATAAATCCCCTCGTTTATGGTCACTTGATTTTTGACAAAGGTGCCAAGAACACACAATGTGGAGAGAACAGCCTCTTCAATAAAAGATGTTAGGAAAACTGGATATCCAGACGCAGAAGAATGAAACTGGATCCTTATCTCATACCATATATAAAAATCAGCTCTAAATACATTAAAGACTTAAATATAAGACCTGAAATTATAAAACTACAAACAAGGGGGGGAAGCACCACAATACTGGTCTGGGCAATATTTTTTTGGATATGACCTGAAAGCACAAGCAACAAAAACAAAAACTGGCAAATGGGACTGCATTAAATGAAAAAGCTTTTGCACAGAAAAAAAAAAAAAATCACATGTATATATTAGCAAACCATATATTTGATAAAGAATTTATATTCAAAGTATATAATAAACTCAACTCAAAAGCAAGAAAACAACCTGATTAAAAGAGGCAAAGGACCTGTCATGATTAATTTTAGGTGTCCATCTGACTGAATTAAAGGATACTTAGATAGCTGGTATGGCATTATTTCTGTAGAAATCCATGAGGATGTTTCTGGAGGAGACTGGCATGTGAGTCAGTGGACTGAGTGGGGAAGATCTGCCCTCATTGTGGGCAGGTCTGGATGGAACAAAAAGGTGAAGGAAAAAAAAAATCACGAACAATAAGTGGTGATGGATATATTAGCTTGATTTAATCATCCAACATTGTATACATATACCAAAATATTACATTGTACTCTACAAATATATACAATTATGATTTGGCAATTAAAACTAATATTAATAATAAAAAGTAGAGGTGATGCCATCTATGACTGGACAACTGTAATCATCAAATGCAATCCAATTGTTCAGTAGGCTAATGTTTAGAATTTCTATTCCAAAAGTACTGCTGGAATATAAAAGAAAATTACCATTTCACAAAATATGTAATGTCTAAGTCTGAAAACATTCAGTGGAGTGTCAGCTGCTTCAATCAATAAAATTCTTAATGCTGTATACAAAGTTTTGTTGTTGTTGTTGTTTTCAATTCCCTGTGAGCTTAGGAGACAGTCTGCAGCGAACAAAGGGGCTGGAATTCTCAGGACAGAGCAACAGAGGAGAAAGTAGTACATGGAGAGACTCCCAAAGATCTGCAGAATCTCCCCTTAGTACTCAACTGAGTACTGAGTGGGAAAGGAGTGTAAGAATACTACCTGAAGCTGGTGAAAGAAACAGCAGTGTTTTTCAACCTTTTCTTCTTTACTATACTCTTTTCTGACAGTTTTTCCTAATCATTCCCCATGAAATCTTAATACCACTGTATTTCTAAGTTATGCATTTTGGCCCTTTAGAGGGCCACAAATCATTGGAATATGTAAGATTTTTCATATACGTACATACCCACAAAGAATCTATTTCCTCCAATTAGGAGTGATATCACCTCCAACGAGAACGACGGATCACAGAGAACAGAGTGTTCTGTTCCAACTAGCCAGTTAGGGAAAACTAATAATTCCTGGAGCATGGAGTAGAGTACTCAGGAGAAACTTGTTTCAGTAGTGGAGAATTATTAGGCTATTTTAAAATTAAATAAAATGCCATTTACATTAGGATAAAAAATTATAAAATACAGATAAATCTGACAAAAGACATTTATAATGAAATTACAAAATATTGGTGAGAGAAATTAATAAGCTTTGTCATATACTTTGCATCATACACAAATATTAAGTCAAAATAAACAGCACATTTAAATGTGTGAACTCTGAAAGAGTCAATCCTTCAAGAGGAATCCTGAGTGGCTAAGTGGAACTAAATTTGAAATAGAGTCAAGCAGCCATTTGGTAATTAGAGGTTACACACATACTGAGTGTTCAGGGAAAAATGCCATACTCACTAAACTTTGGGACTTTCATAGTTGTCTGTTCCTGTGTATGCTACCTGAATCAATCAAGACTGTGATCTGTGCTGAACCATCAGAACTCAACAACTTTCAAACAATCAGAACTAACTGAGTTTGTATCCCTCATTTGTACAAGCAGATCAGTGGGAACCTGGGCGAGACGTTTTGCCATAAAAGACAAACTTTCTCTTCGTTCTCTTAAAACATACCATTATTTTGTACAGAAGGCTGCATTTTCCTGGTGTACAAACTGTTAGCTGGCATAAAGCCTCTTTCCTTTTTGAAAGAAAATCCTTTTCAGTGGATTTGTTGACAAATGTGAAACTTAAAACTATAAAACTTCTAGAAGATATGAGCAAAACAACATGACAATGGGACAGTTTTTTTTAAAGATACAACACCAACACCAAGATCCATGAAAGAATTGATAAATGTGGATGTCATCAAAATAA
The DNA here is from genome assembly GCF_028885625.2 of Pongo pygmaeus. NCBI lineage: Eukaryota > Metazoa > Chordata > Mammalia > Primates > Hominidae > Pongo > Pongo pygmaeus. The sequence goes on along the minus strand of NC_085930.1, from coordinate 138,180,336 downwards.
AACTTGAGCTTTTCAAAAACACTCTTAAGAGAATGAAAACACAGCCACAGATCGAGGATTTGTTTCCAGAACATATAAATAAGAACTCTGAAAACTCAAGAGTAAGAAAACAATCCAATTAAAAAAACTCGCAAGAACATTTGAAAAGACATTTCACCAAAGATATATGGACTGACAAGATCACGAAAAGATTACAGAAATACAAATTAAGACCAAATTGAGATATTACTATTATTAAAATATTTAAGATTTTAAAAGACTGATTATATGAAATATTTGTGAGAATGTTGAAAATTTAGGATTCTCATATCCTGCTGGTGAGAACGTAAAATGATACAATCAGTTTGGGAAACAGTTGGTCAGTTTCTTAAAAAGTTAAACAAGCATATTCAACCATTCCACCACTAGACATTTAAACAAGAGAAAAAAAAGCACATATTCATACAAGGACTTGTACACAAACATTCACAGTACATTTAATTGTAACAGATGAAACAGAGAAGCACCTAAATGTTTACGAGAGGAGTGGATAAACAAATTCTGTATATCATTACAATGGAATACTACTCAGCAACAGAAAGGAATAGGCTATTAATGCATGCCACAACCTAAATGAATCTCAAAATAATTATGCTGAATGAAAAAAGCAGAAGAAATATTTGAAGTAATAACAACTCAGAGTTTCCCCCAAATGAACATCAGACAACAAACCACAGATCCAGGAGAACACTAACAGGAAAAATATCCCTCAAAATACATCAAGGCATATCATATTTAAACTGCAGAAAATCAAAGATAAATACAACTCTGAAAGTAGCCAGAGGAAAAAAACTTTACCTACAGAGGGGCTAAGATAATAATTATGTCTGACTATGCCTCAGGAGCCATGAAAGCAAGAAAAGAGTGCGGAGAAATATTTAAAGCATTGACAGAAAAAAAATACCACCAACCTACAATTCTGGTACCCTGGGAATTGCCTCAAAAGTAAAGAATAAATACTTTCTCAGACAAACAAAAATTGAGAGAATTTGTCAGCTGAACTTCTCTCTCAGAAGAAAAATGTTATAGTCAGAAACTCAGATCTACATAAAAAAGGAAGAACATCAAAGAAGGAGTAAGTTAAATAAAAACATTTTATTTTGAATTGATCTAACAGACAACAGTTTGTTCAAAATAATGGCAGCAATATAATGACAAATGCTCACATATATGTGCTTATGTATGCTTATATGTAAGTGTAAGGAATGATAGCAGTGATACAAGGAATGATAAGGAGGAATTAGGATTCTTTTGTTGTTAGATCCTCATACCACCTGTGAAGTGGTATAGTGTTATTTGACAGCTAGATGTCCATTAGATTAATATGCATATTGTAGACTGTAAGACATCTACTTAAAAAAAAAAAAGAGGTATAACTGATATCCTAAGAAAGGAGAGAAAATATAATCACATGAAATGCTCAATTAAAACCACAGAAGGCAGAAGAATGGACGACCAATAGGAACAAAAACCAATGGTAACAAATACAAAACAGTAACAAAAATGATAAACAGTAATCCACCTATAATAAGAATCACTCTGAATGTCAATGGCCTAAAAACACCAATTAAAAGACAAAAATTGTCAGACTCGATCAAAAAACAATATCCAAGTATATATTGTCTGTAAAAAACCTTTTAAAATACAAAGATGCAAATAGTAGGTTAAAAGTAAATGAATGGAGAGGATTCTGAGAATACAGCAGAGTAGGAAGCACCAGGAATCTGTCTCCCCAACTAGAAAACAATTCCACTGGCAGAATCTGTCCAATATAACTATTTTGGAACTCTATCGTATAATGAAGCCTTGCTACTTTCAAGGAAAGACTCAGAGGGGTAAATTATGATTTATTGTGGTCATGGTAAATTGCAATTAATTTTGGTCAATTTCAGTTCTAAGCACGGTAGCAGCTACCCATAACTCACATCTCAGCCCCATGGCAGGTACCTGTGCCCCAACTATGAAACTATAAAAATGCAAAACTATAAAACTCCTGGAAGATAAAACAGAAAATCCAGATGACCTTGGGTTTGGGGATGACCTTTTAGATACAATACCAAAGGCATGCTCAATGAAGAAGAATCGATAAGCTGTGACTTCGTTAAAATTAAAAAGTTCTGCTCCGCAAAAGACATTGTCTAAGAATGAAAAGGCAGCCTGGGAGAAAATATTTGCAAAAGACCTATCAGACAAAGAACTGTTACCCAAAATCTACAAAGAAATCTCAAAACCTAACCAGAAGAACACAAACCTGTTTAAAAAACGGACCAAGGACTTTAACAGACATTTCACCAAAGAAGATATACAGATGGTAAATAAGCATATGAAAAGATACTCCACATCATGTCATCAGGGAATTGCAAATCAAAACAACAATAAGACACCATTGCACACCTATTAGAATGGTCAAAATCCAGAACACTGATAACACCAAATGCTGGCAAAGATATGAAACAATAGAGACTCTCATTTATACCTGCTGTGAGTGCACACTGGTAAACAGCCACTTTGACAGGTTTTTTAACAAAACTAAACATACTCTTACCTTATGATCCTGCAATCATGTTATTTGATTTTACCCAAAGAAGCTGAAAACATACGTCCTAACAAAAACTTGCACATGGAAGTTTATAGTAGCTTTATTCATAACTGCCAAAACTTGGAAGCAACCAAGATGCCCTTAAGTAGGTGAATGGATAAACTGTGGTACATTCAGACAATGGATTAAAAAGAAATGAGCTACCAAGCCATTAAAAAAACATAGAAGAAACGTAAATGCATACTGCTAAGTGAAAGAAGCCAACCTGAAAAGGGTACATACTATATGATTCCAACTATATGACATTTTGGAAAAGGCAAAACTATGGAGACAATTTAAAAAAAATTACCAGGGACTGGGGGGAAGAATGAATAGAGGGTGCACAGAGGATACGGCAGTGAAACTACTCTGTATGAAACTATAATGGTGGATACATGTCATTATATATTTGTCCAAACTCATTCAATGTATAATACCAGGAGTGAACCCTAATGTGAACTCTGGTTTTTGAGCCATAATGATATGTATTAATGTAGGTACATCAATTTTAACAAATGTACCACTCTAATGGGAAATGTTGATAATGGGGAAGGCTATTCATTTGTGGTGGCAGTAAAGTGCATGAGAAATGTCTGTATCTTCCTCTCAACACTGCTGTGAATTTAAAACTGCTCTACAACATAACATCTATTACAAAAAAAAAGCCAGACAAAAAAAATGACATATTGTGTAATTCCATTTATATAACACTCTAGGAAAAAACAAAATGTACAAACCAGGTTAGTAATTACCAGGGAAGAGGAGGGAGAAAGGCATTTCCAAGGTGCAAATGGAGTCCTTTGGCAGCCATAGAAATGTTAACTATCTTGACTGTGGTGATGGTTTCATAGGTGTATGCATGTATCAAAACCTATGAAATTTTACACTTTATATATATGCAGTTTATTATACATCAATTGTATCTCAATAAGTGTTTAAAAAAATAGGCTGAGGCACTAGCTGAGACCTTTCAGACCAAAGTTACTTCATTTCAGTATGAAATTTAGGACATAATTTATCATATTTTTGCTATACCACATAACTATCAATATCTGTATAAGTAATCGTCAGCATTATTTCTGAGTATGCAAGTATTATTGATACTTGACCTTTATAGAAAATGCCAGTATTTACCGTCCACCAATTCATATAAACATAAGCACTAAAATTGCTTTAAAACTGAACCTAGAGGAAAGGTAGTCTGTGAAGTTAATAATATATTTAATAACAGATAATAAATACATTTAAAATTTTTTGCTTGTCCACTGAAGTAGAATTTTTGTTAACTTGATGGATCCCATTTATTACCAATGAAGAGGGTTAGTAATAACCCAAATGCCCTCTAAGAGGGAACTAGTTCTGCTAGTTAAATAAATTATGCTATGAAATACAGTTATAAAGAATGAGGAAAGTCTCTATAGACTAATATGGACTGACTCCTAAAATACACTGGGAATGAAAAAGGAAAATGCAGAACTCATGTATAACATGCTTACTAAAAATAAATACCTGAGTGGAATACAAATTTCTGTATTTTGAACCTCCAAAAACTGCTGGTTCCAGTGGATAATATCTTCTTTGTTTCAGGACCACCATAGTAATCATTTAGTCATAGTGACATAGGACATATACTTGGTTACGGATCTTGGGAGAAACCTCAACATTGATGAAGATAATTTACAAATTTGAAACTGGAATCTAGAGGCACTGGCCACACAGAGCTGGAGGGAGGTGTCATTTCTCTCCTGGGAGAAAGCTGAGTTGGTTCTTCTCCCATGCCTGCCCCCACCTTCATTCCACATTCCATACAAGCCAGCTGAAAGCTGGGTAGATACACCTGAGATGGGGATGGAGGGTTGTGGGCTCCAACACTAGTTACTGTGAATAGCTCTAAGAAAAGACCATGTACACACATACGGTTTTAGGACAGAGAGTGCACACAACCTCAAGTAATGAGTGAAGAGATTTTTTAAGAGCTCAGAAACATCAACAGCTTGGTGTACTGACAGTCAGCAGAAGCAACATGTGGCCACTAAGAAAGACTTGTTCAAGATTAGACTGCTTCTTGCTAATTTTCAGAAAAGACTGTATTTGCTGAGCACTTCATCTGAAAAATGTAAAATGAACATCATTTCAATGATCTCAGAAAGCAGTTTTGAAAACAAGGGATAATAATAATTTGGAGGACTACTTTTGCAATTCATTTTTGAATAATAAAGTCCATCTAAATTCAGAAGCCAATAAGCAGAATATACAAGGTAACACTTTCAAAAATATTAAGTTATATGCTACATCTAAGATCTACTGCTTAGCTCTTAAATCAGCCCTTTAGAGTTTAAAAAGGGTTGCTCATAATCTCAGCCTTCCTATGTTTAAACACTAAAAACAGTTTGGCTGGATCCTTGTGTAATACTACTTTGACATTTTTATCTACCGAAAAAATATGGCACTAAAGGAGGCTTGTGTCTTATTTGTCTCATCACTTGTTTGCAATGATAAAATGTAACAGCACTTGGTATTATAAAAATTAGGATTATCTTTGTATCACAGCTTAAAAGGCGGGAGTTCATAGGGCACAGACATAACTATTTTAGGGAGAAACATCCATTTTCCAACTATTATTGCTTTATAGTACTATTTGGCAGAAGAAAAATATTTCTCTCTCAACAATATGCTTTATTTCTCCAGTTACTATTAAGTCGGACACGGGTTCAAATTTCCATTCTGCTATACTGATTCTGCAGAAGGTTAATTTTTGTGAATTTTGGTAGAAATGTTAACCTGTCAATTTTACAAAACTGTTGCACAAGTTAAATCGAGTAATATAAAATGGCTTATGCCTATGTCTGTCTCAAAAGTAAAGTTCTACAATTAACACCAATTTTAACACTCTTAATAAAAAATTTGTATCTGTAGAAAATAATTTTCTTATAAAGAAGAATCAAAGTTTTCTTCTAAAATGTGGTATCATTAATATTTCAGATTAACTTATTTGGGTTCTACAACATGGCATTAAGTTCTAGTAAATCTTAGGGAAAGGCATTTATTATTTTGGTCACAAAAATCTAGAAACACAAATGAAAGCTTTTGGGCAAAAGCAGGAGGTCACTGAAAGTCATTTAGAATTTTTAGAGTGTCCTGAATTTGGAGTGGGGAAAGACTGTGAAGATCATTAATGTAACCCTACACATTTACCAAAAAAAAAAAAAAAAAAAAGAAAAAGAAAAAAAAAAAGAGAAAAGTGTGGGCTGAAGTTAACAGGATTCACTCAACTTGTATAGCCAATAAGGCTAAAAAGATATGAAAACCTAGGTCTTTCAACTTAGAGTCCAACTGTTCTTCATGTTCTATGTACCACTCTGATTTTAAAATATTTTGATTGCATTTCCCCTTTTATGGTTTACAGTGCTTCTTCCACATCCAGGTGACTTATTTTTCCAAAATTTTGCTATTTCAACAGTTTTTAGGCAACTAATAACCTTCCAGTTAGGTTCCTATCCAAACAACTATTTTCTCTTTCTTCCTTCCTATGAAAATCCTGATTTACTCCTGAATATGGCAATATATTCAATGAAGTTCACTGAAGCCCTATTCCTGCTCCAGGGGATGAACCAGGTGATGAACCAAGACTGATCTAGCAAAAAGCGAATCCCATTCTGCTTTGCTGGTGAATTAGTTTAGAGTAGTCTTGTAACCAATGGAACCTTAGGAAGGAATTCTGTGGGTACTCTCGAAGAGATGTTTTCTCCTTTTTTTTTAAAAAAAAAAAAAGGAAAATAAAAGAAAATGTACAGGAGAGTCTCTTTTCCAATGTCTTTGGTTGTTTCCCATAAGTACGTGATGCAGCAGTCATCTCTTTATTATGAGAAAGCCAAGAGTTTCACAGAGAAGCTCACCCAGAGCTCTGACATTGCTGTTTTAAACAACCCCAAATTACCATGCTCTAGATTAAATTATTACACAAGCAAAAAATCTCTATTTATTCAGGTAGTCAATTATTATATCTGTGGCCAAAATCTGCCAAATATAAAACTCTAGTATTTGCTAGTGAAACTATGTTACATGACTTCTACCATAGAAGACTTCATGTCATACCAAATAATATGAATGTATAATTTTTTTAAATTAAAGTTTGTTAAAAATCTATTAGGGAAACAAAAAGTTGACTTAAAAAAATAAAATTGACAAACCTTTAGCCAGACTAAGAAAAAAAGAGAAGAAGATCCAAATAAAATCAGAAATGAAAAAGGAGACATTACGACTTACACAGAAATTACGACTTACACAGACATTATGACTTATGCAGAAATCCAAAGGCTTGTTAGTGGTTATTGTAAGCAACTATATATGCTTATAAACTGGAAAATGTAGAAGAAATGGACAAATTTCTAGACATATACAACCAAGCAAGATTGAAACAAGAGGAAATCCAAAACCAGAACAGACCAGTAACAAGTAATGAGATGAAAGCTGTAATAAAAAGTCTTCTAGTAATGAAAAGGCCAGGACACAATGGCTTCACTGCTGAATTCTACTAAACATTTAAAGAAGAACTAATACCAATTCTACTCAAAATATTCTAAAAAATAGAGGAGGGAATACTTTCAAATTCATTCAAGGCCAGTATTACCCTGATACCAAAACCAGACAAAGACACATCAAAAAAAGAAAACTACAGGCCAGTATCGCTAATGAATATTAATGCAGAAATCCTCAACAAAATACTAGCACAACTGAATTCAACAATATATTAGAAAGATCATTCATCAAGATCAAGTGGGATTTATCTGTGGGATGCAAGGATGGTTCAAAACACAAAATCAATTAACATGATATATCAAAAAAATAAAGAATAACCATATGATCATTTCAATTGATGCTGAAAAAACATTTGATTAGAAAATTCAATATCCCTTCATGATAAAAACCCTCAAAAAACTGGATATGGAAGGAACATACCTCAACATAATAAAAGCCACATATGACAGACCCACAGCTAGTATCATACTGAATGGGGAAAAACTGAAAATCTTTCCTGTAAGACCTGCAACACAACAAGGATGCCCACTGTCACCACTGTTATTTAACATAGTACTGGAAGTCCTATCTAGCTCAATCAGACAAGAGAAAGATATAAAGGGCATACAAATTGGGAAGGAAGAAGTCAAATTATACCTGTTTGTTGGTGATATAATCTTATATTTGGAAAAATCTAAACATTCCACAAGAAAACTAGAACTGATAAATTCAGTAAAGTTCCAGAATACAAAATCAATGTACAAACATCACTAGCATTTCTATATGCCAACGGTGAACAATGTGAAAAAGAAACTAAAAAGTAATCTTGTTTACAATAGCCATACATAAAATTAAATACTTAGGAATTAACCAAAGAAGTAAAAGATCTCTATAATGGAAACAATAAAACACGAATGAAGAAAATTGAAGAGGACACCAAAAAATGGAAAAATATTCCATGTTCAAGGATTGGATGAATCAATACTGTTAAAATGTCCTGGCAATCTACAGATTCAATGCAATCCCAATCAATATACCAATGGAATTCTCACAGGAATAGAAAAAATACTAAAATTTATATGGAACCAGAAAAGACCCAGAATAGCCAAAGCTACCCTAAGCAAAAAGAACAAAACTGGTGGAATCCCATTATCTAACTTCAAATTATGCTACAGACCTATCGTAACCAAAACAGCATGGTACTGTCATAAAAACAGACACATGTACCAATAGAACAGAATAGAGAACCCAAAACCAAATCCAAATACCTACAACAAACTCATTTTTGACAAAGGTGCCAAGAACATACACTGGGAAAAGACAGTCTCTTTAATAAATGGTGCTGCGAAACTGGATAACCACATGCAAAATCATGAAACTAGACCCCTATCTCTTGCCATATACAAAATTCAAATCAAAATGCATTAAACACTTCAAACTGAATCTAATACAAGAAAACACTGGGGAAAATCTCCGGGACATTAGTCTGGGCAAATATTTCTTGAGCAATAGCCCACAAGCACAGGCAACCAAAGCAAAAATGGACAAATGGGATCACATCAAGTTAAAAAGCTTCTGCACAGCAAAGGAAGTAATCAACAAAGTGAAGAGACAACCCACAGAACGAGAGAAAACATTTGCAAACTACCCCTCTCACAGGGGACTAATAACCAGGATATAAGGAGCTCAAACAACTCTACAGGAAAAAACCTAATAATCTGATAAAAAATGGGCAAAAGATCTGAATAGACATTCCTCAAAAGAAGACACACAAATGGTGAAAAGGTCCTCAACATCACTAATCATCAGATATGCAAAACTCAATGAGATATCTTCTTGTCCCAGTTAAAATGCCTTTTATCCAAAAGTCAGGCAGTAACAAATGCTGGTGAGGATGTAAAGAAAAGGGAACCCTTGTACACCATTGGTGGGAATGTACAACCACTATGGAGAACAGTTTGGAGGTCCCCCAAAAAACTAAAAATAGAGTTACCATATGATCGAGCAATCCCACCGCTGGGTATATATCCAAAATAAAGGAAATCAGTGTATCGAAGAGATATCTGCACTCCTATGTTTGTTGCAGCACTGTTTACAATAGCTAACATCTGGAGGCAACCTAAGTGTCCATCAACAGATGAATGGATAATGAAAATGTGGTACATACACACAATGGAGTACTCGTCAGCCATAAAAAAAGAGACCCAGTCATTTGCAACAACAAGGATAGAATTGGAGATCATTATGTTAACCGAAATAAGGCAGGCAGAGAAGAACAAACATCACATGTTCTCACTTACTTGTGGGATCTGAACATCAAATCAACTGAACTCATGGACATGACAGAAGGATGGTTACCAGAGGCTGGGAAGGGTAGTGGGGGGTTGAGTGGGAGGTGGGGATGGTTAATGGGTACAAAAAAATAGAATAAGACCTACTATTTGATAGCACAATAGGGTGACTATAGTCAATAATAACTTAATTGTATATTTTAAAATAACTTAAATAATGTAATTGGAATGTTTGTAACTCAAAGGATAAATGCTTGAGGGGATGAACACCTCATTCTTCATGATATGATTATTTCACATTACATGCCTGTACCAAAACATCCCATGTACCCCATAAATATAGATACCTACTATGTACCCACAAATTTTTTTAAAACCCACTAAAATAAAAAGAAAAATCTATTAGGTGTTTTACTAAGAAAGGTGCTGTTTAGTGGTCTACAATATTCAAAACTTCAGGGTGTGACTAAAGAAACTAATCTAAAATTATACAATGACTATTTAATGGTAGAGAAATAAATCTGAACTTATATCAATTCTAAAAATGTATAAAAACAACTTCAAAAAACTTAAGAGAAACCTGAGTTTCAAAAAGTCCAATGTTATTCTCCAAATACTTATTTAAATAAATTTACTTTGGAAAAACACCACTGTCACACTGACATAAAGCTTAAAAATATTTTATTACCTATTAAAAGTCAGTGCATTTAACACCCATTGCCTTTTAAAACCCCATGTGCTTCCTTATCAAACAAAATCAGATGATATTTACCATCTTAAATTCAAATAATGGCCAAAAAGTTAACAAATCTTGACTTTAAGGCAATACTCTCAACTACTAAGAAAGGGTCACAAGAGAAAAGGCCTAAAAGCAATCATAAAAGTTGTTGTCAAAAACCTTTGTATCACTGAAGACAACTGTCAAAGAGTCACTCTCAAGAAAGGCCTACTGATGAGTGAGCTGATGCTCTCAATGACTCTGAATATTTTTTTAATTTAGGATAAATTGATTAAATATAACATAAAAGTAATGTCAGCTATAATAAACTTTGTAATGATGGAGAAATTAGCCCTGGTAAATGGAATTATAGTTCAAACTTTCTAATCAAGGTAGTATTTGCCAGTACTATTAAAATAAAACCAAAATAACAAGAAAACCTTAGGAGTTAAACGGAAAACATGTTTTCCACCTTTTCATGCGTCTATACCCCTTGAGCTATTTTCTAAGAAATGCATACTCTTCAGTATACCCTGGGTAAAGTAACCAGACACTTCATTTAAAACAAACAAATCATGGCCCAGCACAGTGCCTCACGCCTGTAATCCCAGCACTTTGGGAGGCCAAGGCGGGCGGATCACCTGAGATCAGGAGTTTGAGACCAGCCTGGCCAACATGGTGAACGAAACCCTGTCTCTACTAAAAACACAAAAATTTGTCAGGCATGGTGGCAGGTGTCTGTAATCCCAGCTACTCGGGAGGTTGAGACAGGAGAATCACTTGAACCCGGGAGGCAGAGGTTGCAGTGAGCTGAGATCATGCCACTGCACTCCAGCCTGGGCAACAGAGCCAGACTCTGTCTCTAAATAAATACATACATACATACATAAATAAATCCTGAATTAGGTGCATGTTTCCAACTAAATATAAACTTGAAGGCAATTCATTTAGAAAAAGTTTTAAAAAATATATAATGATAGCATTCTGTTCATTACCCAATGTTAAAATTAACAACAGTTTTAGCCAATGATTCAAATCTATTCAGATAATTCATTATTTTAAAAATAAGGTAAAACCTTTTTGTATCTACCTAACATTAAGTGGTCACAGCAGTATTATATTTAAAAAAAAAGGAGGAAAGACGAGAGTTAAAAATGAGCTTGCAACGGGTGCTTCCTTAAAACCACAATCATTTCTAGGTCATCTGTTTTGGTGTTGCCACAGTGACTTTGTGAATCATATGACTTTTCACCCCCTCCATAACTCAGGGGTACATTTGTTTCTGGTAAAAATATATATATTAGGGGATGTAATTTTGTTAGAGTACATAATGTACTTTCAGCCACAATTTAGTAAACTAAATACTGGCCACTGAAAAAACATACAGAGAGAGAAAATTATCCATATATCCACCTTTCTAAAACTGTTCATCATGTCAGCACTGAATATACTACTGTATCTTTAAGTCTGAAAACTTTTCGAACAATGACTTTACTGAAAACCTAATCTGACAAAAATTAATCAAGCATCATTGTAAAACACTCACCATGATTATTTACAAAAAGCAAATCTGATTTTATATTTAGATATACACTTAAAATAATTCTCATTTGAAATGCACAGTTAAGTATTTAATGGTGAAGTATCATGATTTCTGCAACTTACTACATATACATGTAAAAGTTGTATATTAATAAATACAGAAAGCAAATGTGGCAAAACGTTATCAATGCCAAAAGTAAGTGAAAGGTATATGGGTAGTCAGCATGTTTTTTTAACTTTCCTGTGTTTGAAAAATTTCAAAGTAAAAAGCTGGGAGAACAAAAGACCCCTACTGGCTGCTACTGCCCTGAGTATACGTCCAGTGTTTTCCCTTTTGCCTCAATACCTTCCTGCCCTCATTTAAAACAACTGTTACAGAGTTATATTATGTCTTGTAAACAAAAATCACAATTCTAGGAAAGAATTTTAAAAAGCAGTTTTAAAGGCTGGCATCAGTGAATTAACTGTTTTACCTGAAAGTTAACATCTTCTTTCTTAAATATTAGTGCTCGAACTTCATCGGGATCTCCGTTAAATATAGCTTGCACCAGTGATGGCTAAAATATAAGAGAGTAATAAAAACATTAGAATCATCCATGTGGGGTGACCAAGGATATTTATATATAGTTTCGGAATCTACAAGTTTTCTTCCCTGTAGCAATAATCACTTTTGACATTAGCCAGAAGTTTCATAAAACCAAATCATGTCAAAGTACAGGATTCCTACTTGGAAAAAAAAAGGCCTAATTAAAAAAAAAATCAATTCAGTTTGACCCAATTTAGGTAGTATAATAAACACAATCAGATTTTATTTCTTGTAAGTAGAAGCCTTTTGTTTCTGTATATGACAAAAAGAAAGACTCTTCCAAATACAAATGTGTGATCTCAACATCTACTTGTGGGACAGAACTTGTTAAGCAATTTCCGCCCCATGAAGGAAGGCTTTTTTGAAAAGGTCTGTTTGGGGCATCAAATTATCTTACATGGATTAGCATTACATGTATAAAGATACAAATCCCAAGAAAGCAAACCTGGCAGTTGATGAAAATAGCCACTAATCAAAGATCAAAAAATACTGGATACTTAAATAACTTGAAAAGACAAACACATGCATAACTAAATGTAATAATTTCTTAATCAACGATACAGCCTCTTGATAAGGTATACTATACTAGTCAAGGAGCCAGCTGACAGTAGCACTAAAACCAAGGTTAAAGATGAAGACTGAATCTCATATAGTCTTACATGTAAATACATAAAATTCATTACAGAAAAGGCCATGCCTTGGTGTTGCTGGGGGTAGTCAACCTTTCCTAAAATATGCAGAGTTCCTGATTCTTGTTACATCAGTTTCTGAAACCACAAAATGAAAACAGAAACGTGGTTGCCATAACTACTAATTCTCAAATTATTTTTAAACAGTCTTTTAAAGAGATTAAGACATAGTAAAGACTGAAATGTTATCTCAGCATTCGAAAAAGTAAAAATGAAAAATGTGCATTTTATACAAAAATATTGCATCATATTTACACACGTATTGCTTTAATTTGGGTTTGTAAAGAAACTATTGGAAATTTACATCTATTCTTAAAAAACAAGATTTATACTACTAGTTCAGTAGAATATAGTAAACATATAAACTTACATATCTTACCAATACATTTCCAGAAGGTGGAGAATGTAGGGATTTATTTTCCTGTGGCAATTTAGAAATGAATGCAGGAGATTCATCTTCTACCTCCTCCAAAACAACAATACACACTCGACTCATTCGAACTTTTAAAACACTAAATTCCAAGCTATGTGATAAAAGTCACAGTTGGAAGAGCACAAGTAGTTTTTCCTCCTCTTCTGTACAACACTTACAAACATTCTCTGAACAGCACAGCTGGGTTTTTTTTTTTTTTTTTAAAGTTAATAAGTACTACTGGAAAAACAAGTTTAAAATTATGACTACATAATTTGTAACTTCCTAAATATAACGAAATTCTATTATTTCTGTTGGATTACTGCAATACTTAAGAAGAAATTTCACACCAACATGTCAATAACTAAAATGAGTCCAAGCTCATTTAAAAATATTTTTCCTCTACCAAAATAGTCTTATTGCTCTATCTCTGAAATTTACTTGCACAAAACAATCATTGTTTTTGGTGACACAACACCACACAATATAGAATGAAATGAGAAACAACTGCTGTGACAGAGATGATCACAGCGATACCCACTCTTGCCTGCAAGGTCATATAGTTACCAGTAGCTGTTTTGCTTATAATTGAAAATAAAAAATAAAATCTCACTATTCTGTTTCCACTTCTAATTTGTCTTCATTTCTTCATCACTGGTTTAATGCAGATACTATTCACAGAAAAAAAGATCTAGAGCTCAGCATAAATCCTGAAAATGAAGCTCAGAGGTTAACAATTCTTTCAGTGTTTGGGAAAGGGGCAAAAAAAAAAAAAAAAAAAAAAAAACAAAAACAAAAACAAAACCCAAAACCACTCTGCATTAATAGCAAAGCTGCAGTACATTTACATGTGATGAGTCAGACCACAAGAGACAATACGACTCTTGGTACTAGAATACAGCTTGATTAATCCAGATTTCCCATATAATAGAAGAAACACAGTTAGCTTTATTCCCATCGATAGCATAAGCAAGGCAGAGTGTTCATTCTTTCTCCATCAGGCAGTTGTCTGGCTGCTCCAGCAAAAGGGCACAGGCACCAGGCAGAAATGGTGTTAGTGGAGAATCCTAGTAGAACAAGCAGGCTGTGAAGGAATTAGAAGGCATTTGAGCTCAAATTACTGCTTCAGGCTTTTTGTTTTCTTTAAAAAAAAAAAAAAAAAGAGGGAGAAAAAAAAAAACATAGTAGTTTATCATTCCAGTGTTTCCATTGCTCTCCACATGAATACAGCTTCCATTAAACAGTCTTCATTCAGAGAAAAAAATAGCAGACTGTGCATCTTCTTTGAGCCAACTACTTTATTCAATCATCTGCCTCTTTGCCAATATAGTTTCCTTCCACTGTGAAAACTGCCACAGTTATCCTTTTCAGATTTCAAATGCTTTCCTGTTCCTCAGATGATCTTGCAAAACACCACTGACATCCCCAAATGAGTAGGTCCTTAAAAAATATCTATAGAACCTCAGTATCGGTCCCACAGAAGCATTCCAACGGAGCAACAGTCTGAAGAGCAAAGACTGCAGACCCGCAGGATGAAATGCCTAGTAATGCTCACATGTTACACTTACCAGAGATCTGAGCTACTGCTCGGGATGTAACTTCCTCTAGCAGGAGAAAAAAATAGTGCATTTGGACAGCCTTCACAATTAGAAGGTTCATGCCAGTTCTGTGACTAATCCAGATCAAACTAAAAAATTCTATAACTGAAAAATGAGTGCGCTTTTAACATTTTCCACTAAAAGCCACAAGGAAATCTGCTGTACTGCCTCTGCTGACTAACAGCGGTTTTAGCAAGTAAACAATTCCAAACGGCTTAACTGCTTTCGTGTGTTACAATAAAGCAAATGTTTAACCCTATAATGACAGTTGCAGTAAGAACATGCCTGCAATGGACTCATAAAAAAGGTTTAAAGATGGAGAAATATTTTATGAGATTATAAAAACCATGAAATTGTTTTATTCATATTTTTACCAAGAGCAGTTTTAATCTGACAGGTGTATTTTATTTTCTAGAATGCAGAGCTTAAACAAATGAAATTTAAGATTGTCTAACAATTCCTAAATCGGTGAATTTAATCAATCATTGATTCATATTTTAAAGGGAAAAGCAAAAATTTCATAATGTAGAAATCCTAACTCTAAAATTATATAAGTCATTTGATTTTTCACTGAAGAAATAAAATAATCCTACCTTCCCACTTGGATAGGGAATAAAGCATTAAAAATCTGTTAAAGAGGTACATGAAAAAAAAAATGTCCTTCGTCCTGAATTACCTATGTCAAAAGTGCACGGGGTAATGCAAATAATCTCCCTCCCTATAAATTTCCCAAAGCCACGAATAAATGTCAAAACCAATCATTTCATCGTTTTTTTTTTCTTCTTTCTCTGTTTACCCAACATGGGGGATATTTCTCAAGAGAAAACTTACAAAGAAAATACCATGGTCTCCCTTCAATCTGTGTTCTTCATATTAACTAGTATTTTTATTAATAAACATAATAGTTACTTTTGAACATCTGTGATATGCTATGTGCTGTACATTCTCATTTAATACAATAACCTTGCTTATTCCCATTATAGAGGGAAAAACAGACTCAGAAATGATGTATTTTACCCAAAGTTACATAAATTAATAAAGTTGTGTGTTATTTCAAACACATACTCTTTCTAATCTATTCTGCTATCACTGAGTACACACACGTACAGACACACTCTCTTCTCCCCACTCATCCCCAGATCTTTGCAACCTATAATACTAGCTTATAAAAGTGATCTTAACAAACAGGTAACCTATAAAGGTTGTGAAAAGTTTAGGTAACAAAGGAATATACTATTTATTGCTATATTCTAAAATGAGTTATTTTTAAATGGGTACTTCAAAGCAAGTCTTAAAACCATAAAAAGAAAAAAACAAACAAAAAATCCCAGCATGATACAAATATAAGAATGTCAGAATTTAAAACAAGAACCATTGAAAGCTATAAAATGTATCAATCTATGGAAGAAGCAATAACTCTAACATATTTGTACCAATTAAAACATGCTAACAATTCATTAGTTATATTTTAAAATATATAGTACTTTTATGCCAAATTAAAGGTATGTAAATATTGAACATACATCAAATATGTTACCCATCTCCACACAGCTGAGTCAAAAATATCTGAAAGTGAAACAACTATAGTAACAATATCCTATATTTCATCTTCAGGGTTCCCAAGCCCCCAAAGCAAAATCTCTTTTTATCTTAACAATCTTAACAATCTAGATACAATGTTCCAAAGTATCTAGTACCTAAGTTTACTTACTTAGACTTAAGCAGGTACATCCCTGTTTTTTGTTCTAAGTCAACCTCCACACTTAGGTCTTTCCCAACCAGAAAACAAACTCCTTGAAGGTAGGGACTGTCTTACATACATATTGTTTCCTTCCACTTTCTTCCACCTATAAATAATTTCATTGAAATGAATTCTATCGTCACAAGACTCTGGAAGGGTGGAGATTTATAAACAAGAATAGTGGGGGTGTGTTGGTATACATATATTTTAACCAGAAAATATAGGTGGCATTAAGGTTCAACAAAGTGAGTTTCATATCTCTAATAAGTGAACAATTAAAATTTCAGAAGTTGACAGGATATAAAACAAAGGTATGGGGTGATGGTTAAAACTAAGGGCTCCGCATCGCCAAGTCAATCCTAAGCCAAAAGAACAAAGCTGGAGGCATCACACTACCTGACTTCAAACTATACTACAAGGCTACAGTAACCAAAACAGCATGGTACTGGTACCAAAACAGAGATATAGATCAATGGAACAGAACAGAGCCATCAGAAATAATGCCACATATCTACAAGTATCTGATCTTTGACAAACCTGACAAAAACAAGAAATGGGGAAAGGATTCCCTATTTAATAAATGGTGCTGGGAAAACTGGCTAGCCATATGTAGAAAGCTGAAACTGGATCCCTTCCTTACACCTTATACAAAAATCAATTCAAGATGGATTAAAGACTTAAATGTTAGACCTAAAACCATAAAAACCCTAGAAGAAAACCTAGGCATTACCATTCAGGACATAGGCATGGGCAAGGACTTCATGTCTAAAACACCAAAAGCAATGGCAACAAAAGCCAAAATTGACAAATGGGATCTAATTAAACTCAAGAGCTTCTGCACAGCAAAAGAAACTACCATCAGAGTGAACAGGCAACCTACAAAATGGGAGAAAATTTTCGCAACCTACTCATCTGACAAAGGGCTAATATCCAGAATCTACAATGAACTCCAACAAATTTACAAGAAAAAAACAAACAACCCCATCAAAAAGTGGGCAAAGGACATGAACAGACACTTCTCAAAAGAAGACATTGATGCAGCCAAAAAACACATGAAAAAATGCTCACCATCACTGGCTATCAGAGAAATGCAAATCAAAACCACAATGAGATACCATCTCACACCAGTTAGAATGGCAATCATTAAAAAGTCAGGAAACAACAGGTGCTGGAGAGGATGTGGAGAAATAGGAACACTTTTACACTGTTGGTGGGACTGTAAACTAGTTCAACCCTTGTGGAAGTCAGTGTGGCGATTCCTCAGGGATCTAGAACTAGAAATTCCATTCGACCCAGCCATCCCATTACTGGGTATATACCCAAAGGACTATAAATCAGGCTGCTATAAAGACACATGCACACGTATGTTTATTGCGGCATTATTCACAATAGCAAAGACTTGGAACCAACCCAAATGTCCAACAATGATAGACTGGATTAAGAAAATGTGGCACATATACACCATGGAATACTATGCAGCCATAAAAAATGATGAGTTCACGTCCTTTGTAGGGACATGGATGAAATTGGAAATCATCATTCTCAGTAAACTATCGCAAGAACAAAAAACCAAACACCGCATATTCTCACTCATAGGTGGGAATTGAACAATGAGAACACATGGACACAGGAAGGGGAACATCACACTCTGGGGACTGTTGTGGGGTGGGGGGAGGGGGGAGGGATAGCATTGGGAGATATACCTAATGCTAGATGACGAGTTGGTGGGTGCAGCGCACCAGCATGGCACATGTATACATATGTAACTTACCTGCACATTGTGCACATGTACCATAAAACCTAAAGTATAATAATAATAATAATAATAATAAAAGAAAAAAAAAAAAAATAAAATAAAACTAAGGGCTCAGGAGTCAGCCCACCTGAAGTTCAATTCTGATTCCATCATTTCCTAGCTGTGTCCTTGGACAAACCACTTAAATTCCCTAAGCCTAAATTTCTTGACACTTATATAAGAAAAAAATAACCTGCAGAGATTTTTCTCTAAGAGAAATAGAGTAACAGTACAGTGCTTGAGAATGCAACCTATTTTGTGGTCAAATTGCCTGAAGTTCTAATCCAGGCTTCCCACTAACCTAATTCTGGGATCCTGGGCTACTCACTTATTTAGTAACCTCTCTGTGCTCATTTTAACACCTATTAAATGACATTAACAGAATTTACTTCATAGTGTTGTGAAATCTAAACAAGATAACCTTATTGTTATGGATATTTGGGATAGCTGAATGATATCCCTTGTGAAGCCAGTGAGTGGATCAAAGGCTATTAAACTCCTCCTCCCCTTGACCCAGTACAAGTGACGTAATTCAGATTAATGTCTGGAGATCCCACTCAGTTGCCAGGTCCCCAAACTTTTCCGTGGTCTCTTGAGAGTCTGCTAAAAGCTCATTTTAGACTCTAGTAACTAGACAAGCACATACTAAGTGTTAATTGGGGGAGAGGGAGCAGCAAACTTAGGCAAGAAAGACTACAGGTTCTTCCATTCTTCTACCTTCACCAGATTTTACAGTTTAGGGACTGTAAAATTCCTTTGGGAAAAAGGATAGGAAGTACTAGCCCATGGTATATTATAAAATCAAAAGCAGATAAAAAATACTAAGAGAAATGTGTCAGTTTTTAAATTATTTAAATTAGCAGCACTGTTTTGTGTCTTCTTCTATGGAATAAGACAGGCTCCTACCCTCAAGGAACTCACATCTTAAAGGAAAAGGAGACAAGTGAATATTTAAGAAGTTAGAAACAGAGGAAGTACTTCTGATAAAAAATTGCTGATAAAGATTGTGCAAACTGTAAGTTTAACATTTTTTTCCACTTAGAGAAATATCAAGGGGATGTGGTTTTTTTCTTTGGTACTTATTTTTTAGAGCATATTAGATTAAGTTTTTAATAAGCTAACAAGTTCAACTCTGACAGCTTTATAATCCTTCTATTCTTTATACTAAAATGTATCCTATCAAGAGCTTACTCCTACTATTAATAGAATCACATAATGGTAAAGATGGCTTAAACCTTTTTACTGATTATAAAAACATTAAGTCACTGGAAGATAATTTTTGGGTTCCTAATTGTTACAGCTGAATTTCTTTTTTTGATACAAACGATTTTTCCTTTCTGCAACAAGATCCAACCTAAACCTCACCTTCTTCTTACACATCTGTGAACTCCATATTATCACAGAATAGAATACTCAGGGTATATTAAGTGACTACTGTGTGCCAAGTAACAAGCTGGTCTCTGAGTATTTGAAAATAAAAAGCTTGTGGTGAAAGATGGTAAGGAAGTGGGTTCAAACAATGTTTCAGAAAACATTTCTGACAGATCAAGACTCCTCACCAATCTTCTTGAGCTACGCCTCATCTATCCATATACTTTAGGGAAAAAAAAGTCTTATGAATAGAGTTAAAAGAAAATGAGGTAGAGGGTGAGGGGAGAGAAATCAAGGAATAGCTGCTTTCTAGGCTACGCAGGCCAGAATCCATGCAATTATCTATGTGATTATTAGAGCCACTGCAAGAAAGTCACTAAATATTTAAAACACAACTCAAAATCTTCATAATAGATCAGACTTAACTCTCTGCAGGTAATATATTTATGATCCAGGACACTTATTTTTTATGCGGTCATAATGCCAAAATGGCCATTAACCAATATCGTTTGACGATCTCAAGTGGTTTGATCCCACTGGTACATTACATTCGTAATAATAAATTGTTAACCCTTCCAATATTAATAGTACTGTATACTGCAGATTGTTAGCACATTCTAATATTACATGTGTTTTCTGCAGAGATCTGTATTTTGTGTCCATTCCTCCAGGCTTCCATTCCAGCTTTAGGTAAATACAGAGCCTCACACAATAAAGACTACATTTCTCAGCTCTCTTGTAGCTAGGAGCCACATGAAAAAGTTTGACCAAAATTTTAAGTAGGTGTTGTGTGCCTTCCAGAAAACTTTCTTAAAGACGAACTAGCATATTCAGCTTGCTTCCTGGAACAAAGATGATTGGCCACTATCTTAAACCAAACAAGCACTATAGTCTAGGGTAGTGAAACTACGCTAGAAGGGAGCTGGGTCTTTGAGGACTTTGCCAAACAGAACTGCCATACAAGCCTTGGACTGTCTACTTTCTGACTTTCATATTAGAGAGAAATAAAAAGTCCTGCCTTGTTTAAGAAACTGTAATTTTGCATCTCTGGTACTTGGAGCTGAGCCTAACTCTAAATGATAATCTTACTCTTCCTTTAATTATCTATGAGTGGACATATATCCTTCCAGCCCTGTTCTTCCAACATTCATACTCCAGTACAATGTGGCTACTTAAATCTTCAATAAATAAAATGAGTTAGAAACTTGAGCTGTAACATATTGTACTAGAAACAATAATCAGAAATCTGCTGGAAAATAATTCATATTTTCCTGGATAAGCTAAGGACAATCAGAGGAGAAAGAGATGGAAACAGTTACCACAAATATTCTCAATGATCTTCAGCCACCATTTTGGTGGGTACTGTTATCAGATCTCTAAATGAGAAACAGAGGCTCAGTAACATCTAGTCAGCCAATCACTTATCTGCCCCATCCATTCACCTAGTATATATTCATCTACTATGTGCCAGTCTCTCTGCCAAGCTGAGAAAACAAAATGATGAATAGTCAGTCCTTGTTCTAATGAACCATACACACAAATAAATACTATATGACTGCAACTGTGATAAATTCTCGAATAAAAAAAATGTCTGAAAGACAAGGAACTAATGGGTGGCCCATGTGGCTGGGCAAGCAATCATGAGGGACAATATCATATACAGTTGGAGAAGTGAGTATGGTCATGTGATAGAGAGGCCTTGTAAACCAAGTTATAAAGTTTGTATTTTTCATTGAGAACTCATTAAAAATTTTTAATTAAGGAAGTCATGATTTGCTTTTGCTTTAAAAACATTATGTGGCTTTGATACGAAGAACGGATTAAAGGGGTAGAAGAATGGAAGCCAAAGTACTAGTTAGGAGACCACTGCAGTAATCCAACAGAGTGGGTGATCTGAATTAGGACATGACCATATAGACAGAGAGACAGAAATATATTTTAGAGGCCGGGCACAGTGGCTCACACCTGTAATCCCAGCACTTTGGGAGGCCAACGTGGGCGGATCATGAGGTCAGGAGTTTGAGACCAGCCTCACCAACATGGTGAAACCCCGTCTCTATTAAAAATACAAAAATTAGCTGGGGGTGGTGGCGCGTGCCTGTAATCCCAGCTACTCAGGAGGCTGAGGCAGGAGAATCACTTGAACCTGGGAGGTGGAGGCTGTAATAAGCTGAGATCACACCACTGCACTCCAGCCTGGCGACACAGCGAGACTCCATCTAAAGAAAAAATATATATATATATTTTTTAGAAATAGGATTTATAGGACATGTTAATAGACTGGCTACAAGAGTGATGGAGAAGATGATAATCACAAACCTCCCAGGTTTTTGACTTAAGCAACAAGTGCTTATTGGAGTTTAAGAAATTTGGGACTTTTAGTTTCCAAATTTATACAATGAAGAATGTTACTTGTTACATCAATATCTAAGGTGCATTTCATGTTCTCAAACTCTGTTTTAAACTTAATACAGAGCCCATTATCTTAGCATCTACCCTCATGACTTCTAAATGAAATGTTAACTCCCAAAGTTGCCTACATCTAGGTGAATATAAAAAAATTCATAAAGAATGGTGAGATCTGGCTCAATTCTACTCAATCCAGTACACTGAAATTATCTAAAAATCTTTTGGCAAGAATACCTTACTTTTTAAAACACTCACCAAAAATACCACAGCACTGATTAAACAACTATTAGACATTCATATCTCTACTATACATACCATGCCAAGGAATTATAAGGTATCATATATCACCTTCAAACTCCTTATGCAACTTAAATAGGGTATTATGTCATACATGTAAAAATCTACCCAGTACAAGATAAAGACACAAAAGATAGTAAAAGACAGTATATACTGAAGGCCGAGATATAGACTATACCTGTTACCAAGTCCATCATAGGAAAGAGTGTAGCATATGAAGTTATTAATTGTAACTGACATATACAGATAAACTTCTAACTGTCCATTCTCTAAAAAAATGGATATTTTAATAAAACTCTCCATAAACCTCATTATTTTGCTCCTCCTTTAATTTATAGGAAGGGTGCTTTCTCAAAGAAATCAATGGTCTGCTAGTTACAACATTCCATGTAAAAACTATCACATTTTTCAGAAAATGGTTGAAGATTAAAAACTATCATTTACAATATATAATTGTTAAAAATGAGTATGAGTGAGTGTTGAGCAGTTAAAAGCAATGGCTCATGGTGTCTAGGACAGATAAGAACAAACATATAGAAGCAAAGGTAATTACAGCAAATGAGACAAGTTGTAGGATGTGGTCATTATGGTGGTTAGAGCCAAGTGGAGGTGGTTACAGCCAAGTACAGATGACTGCTGGTGTGGAGGCTGCTAAATAGTTAAGTATGTTCAAAATGTCATCTACAAAGAAATGAAATCACCTAGATGACAGATAAACATGATCCAGATGTAGAACTGGGGAATGAGATTTGACAGATGATAGCAACAAGAAATAGAAGGATCACCTAGCCAAATGGTATGTGCCTCAAAGGAAGGAAGGTTTTTATAGACAGGCAGACTAGCAACATTTTAACACTATAATGGGGGACTAGAAGAATGCTGACTTTGCTCTCTTTCCTCCCTCCAACACATAAGTACTTACGTAGCATGTACTTACGTAGCAGGTACTTACGAAAACAGAGTTTCACTGACTTTTCCAAGTAAGTGTAGATTCAAGAGTTACACATATGAACTTAAGGTTTAAATCAATATTTAGATGACTATTTTTAGATTTCAGCCTTAAGAGAATTACTTCCTTCCAAAAGAATATAAGTAAAAAATTCAACAGGCCAAACTAACACAGGTTAGTTTTCTAGAATACACCTAATATGCCAAAACTAAGGAAGAAAGGGAGAAAAACTACTCTGTTAGCAAGTATGTAGTACTGCATTTAAGTAATGTCTTTAAAAGTTAGGTTATTTTCTTCATAATTTTGATTACCTTGAGAAGCAGTTTGAAATTAAGGAAAAGGACTCATCATTTTAGAGGCCTTTTTTTAAAGTTGTGATACTTTTTAAAATATCCTAGTCAATCTGATTAGTAAAATTTTTAGCTAAGATATGTGATGAGTAGTATCTCTGACATATGTTCTATCAGGCCAAGGATAAACACATTCTCTGAAATCTACATTATTATTTGCAAAGTTAATTATTGTTCAGCAACTGTATCAAAGACATTTTAGCCCTCATATTAAAATCAGTTGAGTGCAAAATTTTTATTTTAAATAGGCTGAATTTTGCCCTTCTTAAAAAAAGATTGAGGAAAGATTATGTGCAATTCATTCTGGTTTTTACAATGTGACGCCAGAGTAAATGTAGTATGAAGTTAATGCACTTTAAAAGCTGAAGGGAGAAAATTTTCAGTTTTAAAATGTTGCTATGGTTACACAATGTTTACCTTTATAAGCAATAATTATGTGAGATGTCCAAGGAATTCCCAAAAGTACAGTAAGATCAGTATCTGAAGTGTACATTCGTTATTTCACAAACAAACTGAACCCAACTGCATACATCACTTCCGTTTCAAAGTGGCTATCATTTGGGAAATACTAAAAAAAAATGATTCACGTCTTTCTGAACCATATTGGAGTGGAGACAAAAATACTGACCATAGCTATTTTTAAATTCAAGTAATGACTCAGATAGTTTTAGTTCCTTTTATCAAAGAGTGCTGTAATTTTACATAGCAACTTCTATTGTTGAAAGAAGGAAGGTATGTTTGTAATGTGTCTCAGGTGTGGAGTTTCTTTTATACATAAATTTTCACGCCTTTGATAAACTTTTAAAAAGCCATGCTTGTAACAATGTTAATTCAGAGTAAAACAATGTCAGCTCCTTTAGCTGTAGACAATTTTGAACTTCTTAAATGGGAAGAAGAGGCCCCTATAAGAATTGATAATTAGCCCATTCCTAACTAGGTTGTTAAATCCTCTATCAGTTACTGTATTGTAGAAATTTTTTGTGTGTCTGTGTTTTACATTTAGAACATTCAGTTTTGTAAGACTACTTATAAAACTTTCAACCCAATATAGCTGATCTTAAAAGTAGACGCTCATCATTACCTCTTAGAAGGCAGCTATGCTCACCACTATACCAACACTGCTGCCATCATCACATCTTTTTTTTTTTTTGAGACAGAGTCTCACTCTGTCCCCCAGGCTGGAGTGCAGTGGCACGATTCCGGCTCACTGCAACCTCCACCTCCTGGGTTCAAGTGATTCTCCTGCCTCAGCCTCCCAAGTAGCTGGGATTACAGGCACACGCCACCATGCCCAGCTAATTTTTGTATTTTTAGTAAAGACAGTGTTTCACCATTTTGGCCAGGCTGCTCTTCAACTCCTGACCTCAGGTGATCCACCCACCTCAGACTCCCAAAGTGTTAGGATTACAGGCATAAGCCACCACGTCCGGCCCATCATGACATCTTAATGGGCCTTCCACCAGTGTCTACTTTCTATGTAATAGAATATTAAACACATTTGTTAATATTAGGGCTATCCTAAACCAAAAATAATTTATAAAATAACATATTACTCTCAACTGGCTTAAACAAAGGGATTATCATCACAATCATAAAGAATTAAAATGAGGTGGCTTTAGGGTGATTGATTCAGTTATCCAATGTCATCATATATGACCTAGGCTCCTTTCAGCTTTTCCCTCTGTCAGACTCAGCAAGAACCTTAGGACAACTCCCTTCATAGCCCCATGTTAATTGTTATACTTCATGGGATCCTATTAAACACATATTGTCATGCAGTGTAAGTGGGAATATCCTTCCTTGTCTCCCTTTTCAGGTATAAGGAAGACTCCTAGAAGCCCCACAAGCTGACTTTCCCTGAAATGCAAAGGGCCAGGCTTTGATCACATGTCCCTTCCCAAACGAATCACTACTAGGCAGAATAGGATTACCCTGATTAGCTTATAATATTCGGGATTTCCCCAAGTGATGTGGGATAGACGTGGACATACAAACAAAATTGGGGGTAAGCATGCAAGAAGGAAGAGGGTAATTTGCCAGTCAGTAGACAACCAACAGTATGCTATGTATTACACAGAAAAATTCAACCTTGACATTTTCTTACAGTAGTTTAGTTTTCCCACCATTATGAATTAATCACAACACACTTGTACTAGAAGACACTTTGCAGGCTCTAAAGATTTTTTTAAATGGAAAAAAATCAATCAAGTAATTCATCTTAAAAACACTGAAGGAAATCATTTTATAAATGCCATGGACATACAATAAAAATGTCAAACATAAGAAAACAGAATACTTTAGGATGAAATAGTAAAATACACCTTAATTTTGACCTGTTAAAATGACAGTTTTATCTCCAAAATGTTTCCTATTAATCTCGTCTTCCTTCTCTATGAAAAGCAAGGCTAATTACCAGACACTGGGCAGACTACCACTAGAGTAATGAAACTAGAATACCTTCAAGAAGGGCAGCCAGTATAATGCATAATCTAGAAACCATGTCATAAAGGGCTGATAAAGCTGAAAATATTGTCTGAAAAAGAATCAGGGAGAACATGAAAACTTTAAAATATTTGAAGTACCGTCACTGTGAAGACAATTACACAGTTTTAGAGATAAAAAGCTAAATCGATGAATAATAAACAGGAAGATGAAATGTTTCAATATAAGATAATACTTTTATCTGGCATTTTTCAGTCTGAAGGCATAACAAGGTTGGCTACTCATATGGGACAGGGATGAACATCCCAGGTAACTTGAATAGCTACTATGGTTGTAGGCACTTTATGTACATGCACTTAATTCTCTAACAACATGCCTGCAAACTAGTTTTTAATCCCAATTTCATGGACAAAAAATGTGAGCTGGACAAATTAAATACTGGAAATCACAAGACTAAGCAGTAGGGAAAACTGGATTCTAACCCAGACCCATCTGTCTCCAAAGCTTGGCTCTTCCCACACACCAGACACCTAAGAGAAGTTAAATTAGCAGTTGTTAAGGAAGCAAATGGGGTTTTTGAGCTGGTGAGAACCAAATATCAACGGATTTGAAGTCCTATTCAAAATTAAGATGCCAGAAATGAAGTATTACTTCCTTCCATTTGCCCAATACCTTCTAGTTTAAGAATGTTTCACATCAATCTTCCCATTGGTTCCTCACAGCAATGCATTAAGGTAAGTTGGAGAGAGGCCTTATCCCCTGGCTTTCTACCTCAGAGAAGAAAAAAGAAAACAAAGATGAATCTTATCAACTTCCCTCTGCTTTGTCTCCAAACATATTTGTATTTTCAACTTTTTCTCTATGATCTTTCATTTATTCAATAGTCATCTTTCATTTATTAAGTACTTCTTACATCTCAGGCATCAAATCTTCAAGACTTTGCAGTCTGATGGGAAGACCTTGTAGTTGCAGAGGAAAAGGTTCATTCAAGACTGTATCTATCTTCTAATAGATCTTACTTTTTCAATTCTGATTCCTTTCTTATAGCTTTGGCTTAACCTTCTGTTGCTTTATTTTGGCCTATAGAAAGCTTTCCTGCCTCCTCACCAAGCTACTACTCCTTTTTGTTTGTTTGTTTTTAACTGTTTCGACCCACTGCAATCTAGCTTTCCACCAATCAAATGAAATTGCTCCAAGGTCACCAATGATAATTTATTACAAAATCATCATTATTCTCAACTACTCTACAATATTGGGCAGCAATGACCTTTAATAACCTTTCTTCTTGTTGCGTCCATAATATTTTCACCTATTTTTCTGGTCCCTTTTCTGGTCCTTTTCACTTGGTTTTTCTTCTATACACACACCCGCTTTTTTTCCTAGCTCCTTTTAATCTCTTTTTGGACAATCTCATGTCAAAATTCTACTTATCATCTGTAGTCCACTTCCCCAAAGTGTTCTTTTTCTGAATTCCCATGTTGGTTAATAGTAATGGCATCACCATGTACAAAGTAGCCCAACACACAGTAGCCTTCCCTTACTTCAACTCCCACTTTTAGTCAGTCACCAAGTTCTATGCATTTTACATGAAGTTTTCCTAAACTCTTTCACAGTGACCTAATTCAAACCCGCTTCAGTCCTCACCTAAGCTATCATAACTACCTCCTAACTAGCCTCTCAACTGTTGACTCTCCTTCTAGTTCTATACATCCGTGTAGCAGACACAGGTACTTTCACACAGATCCTTTCCTTTAAGGAGAGCCTCTGGTCCTGAGACATACAAGAAACCCAAGCCTGACCAGAGTACTACCCACCCCTAGCAACGTGTCTCGTTCAGGAAAGAGCACATGACTGAAACTAGACAATGTCTTCCTCAGGACCTCACTTTCCTGCCAAGGCTATCAGGGAAAAATACTCTCTTTTCTTTCGGAATTGTGAGGACACAATCCCAGTAAGCAAAAACTGCTCAAAGGAGGAATGAAAGAATGGGGGAGAATGGGAAACCCACTGTCACCAAGTCCTGGATCTAGCTCTGCTTGCCTGGCCAGTAAATATACTTTTGCATTTAAGCCAATTTGAGTTGGATTTCTGTCATTTGTAACCAAAAGTCCTGATTAACAATTATCTACACCACCAGTTACTTTTCTAAATCATAGATAAAATGTTGTCTACTTTTATTTAGTCAACTATTTTGTTTGAGTATGCTACACTAAAGACTTCCAGCAGCCTGCCTTTAAGTTTCACATATATCAATGTGCTTGTCACAATTCAAATATACCATGCCACTTCATGTAGCTCTATGCCCTTGCAGATGCTGCTTCCTCTGCCTAGCACATCTCCCTCCCACCTCTTCATCCACAAAATGTATAGGTTTGCATAAAATAAGGTGGAAAACTAGACAGCAGCGAGATCATGAAGCGTGTTGAATGACACAGAGTAAATACACTTTAACCTATAGAATTTTAAGGCAAAAAGTTATAAAACAAGACTTGTATCTTAAAGAACTCACTATGCACACAGTGTCAGGATGACCTAAAAATAAGGTGATACTAAAGGCAGAGAAAACAGTTAGTAGGCTATCACAATTAGTTTAAACCAGAGGCCACATAGGATGGTGAAACAGTAAACTGGGACAACTTCTCTGGGAGAAAAAAAAAAACTTGCCAACAACTATCAATACCATTGATAAGTCTTTCAAACTTTAAGCTAGCATTTCTACTTGCAGGAATTGAGACATAAGAAAATAATGTGAGGCCTATAAAAATTTACATATCAAGATTTCAGTGAAGCATTATTTACAACAAAAGATTGAAAATTTAAATGCTGAACAATAAAATGATATTAAATATAGTATATATCACACAGTGAAACTGTATCTGATATTATCTGATATTTAAAAATAAAATCTTTAAAGAATTTCTAAAACATGGGATATACTAAAAAATGTTATATGGAATACAACACTGCAGTATATACAAAATAATCTTAATTATGTTAAATAGAAGAGGTTTTTTTCTTTTTCATTTTTAGCATCAACACTAGATGAGTTAGGTCAGTGGCAGGATTATGAGTAATTTGTTCTCTCCTTTTTTACTTTTTCCTAAGTAACACTGTCCTTAGCCATGATCCTTATTTGCTAAACAAAATCACGACTTTATAGGTAAGAAAAATAAGGCCTAGAGTGGTTACATGACAAAGTTCACATTCTAAGAGTTAAGACCACAACTTGAACACTGCCTTTGTGAAGACTCACTGCCAAGAAGCAAACCTGCAAAGCCAAAGTCATTTAATCCATAACTCCTGTGAGCCTGAGACTCAAAGGCAAACCAAGCCTACTGTGAGTGACTTTAAACTTGCTGAGCTACAATCCCCTCTAAATTCATAAATCAAAAGCTATAAAATAGCAAATGAAGAGCAGACTACAGAACAGGGTAGTTTAAGATGCTTGTTTTTATGACTTTATTTTTTATCTAAATAACCCTACAAAGAACAGAAAAGGAAATAACAGCACACCAGACTGGAGAAACAAGGCCTCAGAGTAAGTTGTTAAGGGACACTGTTATTCTAGAGTCTGTTTTATTTTGATCTTTAAAAGAATAAGAGAATGCTTTATTAGATGAAATTATTTCCCTGAATTAAGATCTCCATAATCTGTTACAATCACAAATAGACTACAGACTTAAGTACTCAACTCATTTAAGTAGGGTAGCTAACAAAAAGTGATTTGGTAGCTAAAAAAGCAGAATTTGAAAATAGTATTTGTGAAATAAAAGGGCTTCAGTGAAAGGAGTTTGAACAGCTACTGGATAGGAGAAAAGACAAAATAATTACCAGGGACAATTTTTCTTTATTTTGAGATAGAGTCTTGCTCTGTTGCCCAGGCTGGAGTACAGTGGCACAATCTCAGCTCACTGCAACCTCCGTCTCCCGGGTTCAAGTGATTCTCCTGCCTCAGCCTCCTGAGTAGCTGGGACTGCAGGCCCATGCCACCACGCCCAGCTAATTTTTGTATTTTTGGTAGAGATGGGGTTTCACCATGTTGGCCAGGATGGTCTTGATCTCTTGACCTCGTGATCTGCCCACCTTGGCCTCCCAAAGTGCTGGGATTACAGGTGTGAGCCACTGCACCTGGCCAGGGACAATTTTTTTAAAACCTTTATTTTAACCTTATAAATTAAGAAATTGTGGTTTTCTATAGATGCCATGTAAATGACAGTACCACCCAAAAAGTTAATACATTTAAAATGTTTCTAAGCCAGGCACAGTGGCTCACGCCTGTAATCCAAGCACTTTGGGAGGTCAAGGTGGGTGGATCACTTCAGTTAGGAGTTCAAGACCAGTCTGGCCAACACAGCAAAACCCTATCTTTACTAAAAATAGAAAAATTAGCCAGGCGTGGTGGTGCACACCTGTAGTCCCAGCTACTCAGGAGGCTGAGGTGGGAGAATCGCTTGAACCCAGGAGGCTGAGGTTGCAGTGAGCTGAGATCGAAGCACTGCACTCCAGCCTGGGCAATAAAGTGAGACTCTGGCCAAAAAAACCCCAAAAAACCAAAAAAACCAAAAAAAACCAACAACAATAAAATGTTTCTAAGGTGATAATCAAAGATGGCATCATAGAGCTGGGCACAATGGCGTACACCTACAGTCCCAGCTACTCGGGAGGCTGAGATGGGAAACTATACCACTATCTTAATTTTATTGTTTTTTAAATGAATTTTCAAATGGTGCCCTTATGTAAATTTAGAAAGGGTTTGCAGTAACCAATGGAAAAGCACCATCCAGTGGTAAAAGATGATAATTACAATTTATACAGTTATTAAAAGCAAAATTAGCTAAATGATTTGTGACTCTGCCTTTTCTCCAACACACATTCCAGGAAAGAAAAGGTAAACTGGCTATATAATTGAGAGTATCTGCTATTTGTTACCATTTTCTTAATCAAATCTTACTATATTAAGCTGGCATTTTGTTGTTTTTCTGTCTTGCTTACCAATTATCCAAATGCTTGTTTGGGAACAGAATTAGGATAGGGGCATTGTTAAAATTCATCCAAAGCCTTTATTAAGCCACAGGCTAGAAAATGGTTTAAAAAGTGTGTGAGGCGGTGAATTTCCAATGGAACTCTAGTTACCAACAGCCATCCCACAGAACAACACATAAGTCATTCTATGTACTTTTTTAAAAGGTGATCATGGGTAGGTAATCTAGATCCTCCTGAAAAGGCCAAGTAAAGATTCACAATCAGAGATTTCATAAAGAATTCAGAATTTCTAACGGGAATATGAATCCTGAATGTGACCCGATTCACTCCAATTTGAAGAAAACAATCAGGTAAACGGTGTGTTCCCAATAATCTACTCCTATCCTATCAGAAAACAGATGAATAAAATCTGCAGTTTCCAACATAACAGCTTTTTAATCACCTCTTTTTTTTTTGTTAAGAAAAAATTAAAAAGTTTAATACAACGGCTCAGGCCTGTAATCCCAGCACTTTGGGAGGCTAAGGTGAGCAGTTCACTTTTGAGCCCAGGGGTTCAAGACCAGTCTGGGCAACATGGTACAACCCCATCTCTACTAAAAATACAAAAATTAACCGGGCATGGTGGCATGCACCTGTAGTCCCAGCTACTCGGGAGGCTGAGGTGGGATGATCGCTTGAGCCCGGCAGGTTGAGGCTGCAGTCAGCCCTGATCACATGCCGCTGCACTCCAGTCTAGGCAATAGCGAGACCTTGTTGCAAAGGAAAAAACAAAAACCAAAACCCCAAAACTTTAACGAAACTAAAAACAAATTATTACAGAAACCCAGTAAGGATGATTCTTTGTTCTGAAACAACTTTACATCAAGTCTACTTGATACCAAATGGTATTACTGTTTGGGATTGTAAGATATTTAACAAAAAGTACAGCATACTGCACCTTGGTAATGGCAAAAAAAATCAATTACTGGGCCATAATTTTCTCCTTTTATACTCTAAAAAATATTTCATTATGTTTGAATCTGAAATAAGAAGCCTAACAAATACTACCAATGATATCAAACAAGCTTATCCTATCTTCACTAGTGCCTGCAGTCCAACACACCTGGAGATTGAGATTTTTTAAAAACTACTTCCATGAAAACACAGCAGTCACTCAAATAATTCAGGTTCCCCAGTGATTACTGAATGACTGTTAATGTTTAAAGTGTGCACCACAATCATTTAACATGTAAGAGAATGAGTTATGAGCAAAAGGATGCATACATCTAAACCAAAGTTTGAAAACCTTTAGTAATTTATTAGTATTTCAGAACAAAATAAAACTAGTTGCGATACCATTATTTTCAGCTGTTTAATATTTTCTTCTCCAAGACAGAGATCTTAGATTTATAAGCCCCCTCCACTGAAAATTTATTTGAATTATAAAACTGCTATACTGTCTTCCACTAACACAGGGCCCACTACTATAAATGTTTCTACAATAAAGGACTTTTTGGCTGACACTAAGTATTTACTCATATACAGTTATGTATGAAAGCTAAGTTACAAGGAGGCTTAAACAGCAACAAACTAACAAATTACAAGAGCTGCCTATATTACTGCAAGAGACTACTAGAAAATAACCTACCATAATAGGAATTCCCATACTATTTTCCTCTGGTGGAGGCAGTTGTACTGTTTCAATTCCAATCACAGGCCTGTAGCAGAAAACAGATATCAAAAGAAAGAATATGCTGATCCTAGAAATTAAGGGCTATGTTATTTATAAATAACTAGTACCTTAACAAAACATTGAATTATTGGATAATATTCAAAAACTTACTTTGGATTTTATTAATTCAGAATTTACTTTTATCCTTCTATCAAGAAAAAAATACTAATCTGGGTAACAAAACATTTTTTAAGGCTTTCTTTATATATTAAACAGAATTGGCTTCCCAGAAGAGACTTAAAAAGTGGTGTTTGTTTCTTAGAATTGCTAGCAACAAGTCATCCTCATAAATCTTAAACACACACACACACACACACACACACACACGAACTTTTCAAATGCATTCACTAATAATATGTTCAGTTACTTACTAATCAGCAATTATTTACCCATGGGGATGTGCTGATTTAAGAAACTGCCTATGAAAAGTTTAAAATATTCAATCTATATGCTTTTTGAATATGTAGAACATACTCATTTTAGTAATACATAAATTTAAGAAATCACTGTAATATCTCTCAAAGAAAACTCTGGTAATTTTATATATATAATATATATAAAAAGTATATATATATATATATATACTTTTTTAAAGGTTAGGATAATACATACATATTATTTAGTAACTTGCTTGTCTCCATCACTCCTCATTTAACAATGTGGACCTTAAATATTCTGCAACACCCTGAATATGACATTCCATTCAAAAATACTGTATTTAATTTCCTAAGAGTAAATATTTGGGTTGCTTCTATTTTAAAATTCATATATAATAATTTTTCTAAGAATATTACGTATTCTTATGTAATACTTTTCCCAAGATAAAAAATAAAATTCCCACAAGTTAATTTTAGTGAAATGGCTTGTCTTCACATAAATAAAATTAGGCCTAAAAAATTATGGAGCCATAATTCTCAAGTGCAATGACCTAGAAAGAACAAATGTCAGAATTACATTCCCTACATAAAAGTGTGGGGCCAACCACATTTCTTTTGTTTTTCTTTTGAGACAAAATCTTGCCCTGTCACCCAGGCTGGAGTACAGTGGCCCAAATGTAGTTTCAACCTCCTGGGTTCAAGTGATCCTCCCACCTCAGCCTCCTGAGTAGCTGGGACCACAGGCGTGCATCACCTCACCCAGTTAATTTTTTAATTTGTTTGTAGAGATGGGGTCTCATTATGTTGCCCAGGCTGGTCTCAAACTCCTGGGCTCAAGCAATCCTCCTGCCTTGGCCTCCCAAAATGCTGGGGTTCCATGAGTGAGCCACTGCACCCACCCACACATTTCTTATTATTCTGAAAGAATCATCATCAATGCTATGACAAAGAATCATCTTTGTTATAGTAATTACTATTGTAGTAATTAATGCCTTCTAAAATGTTAGAAGACATAAACTATCCTTGGATAGTTGGAGGAAGGTCAGCTATAGTTCTAAACATAAAAATCTGTTATTTCTTCTCTTGTCAAAATTACTTATGAACAAATCAACCTCATCAGAAAATATTAAAGGTACATTATTTTAGGTTCTACAGCATGTAACAGATATGGTAATAGAATTAGTCTGCCATACGGTGGCAGCAAATACCAAAGAAAATTAATTTCTTGAGTACGTTCATTTACAAAGTTAATGTCTTCCCTGAGTCATGTATTTTAAACAAAGGTTTCAAAAAGAAGAGGCTTTACAGGTTTTCATAATTATGTTTTAATCTTGTTATATTAATAGTCAAGCTCAAAACAGTATCACAAGCATATTTTGACTGACTGAAAACAGACTTCTGTTACTATAGCATTTACCAAAACAAACTGCCTCAAAAACTATGTGGCTCTTGATGCTTATCAAGCAACATGTAATTGCAATGATTTTCATTGTATTAACTAAAATTTACATATCTTACAGAAAAATTAAATTTTCTTACTTTAACCAAATCCACCTAGCCTAGCCTCCTACCTCCACAAATATTTACTCAATAATTGTTTGTTAATAACTATTTATATGCTAAATGCAAGGAATACAGCAGTAAACACAAGAATAGTTTCTGGTTTCATGAAACTTACACAAAATCTCTCATGTATTTCCTTTTCCCTGATTTGTAATATGGGGTTATTAAGACCAGCT
Organism: Pongo pygmaeus; assembly: GCF_028885625.2. Taxonomy (NCBI): domain Eukaryota; kingdom Metazoa; phylum Chordata; class Mammalia; order Primates; family Hominidae; genus Pongo; species Pongo pygmaeus. The sequence continues at coordinate 138,145,201 of NC_085930.1, read as the reverse complement.
TAAGTTAACAGCCTAAGGATAAAAAATACTACAGTGTCTCTTCACCTATAATTTACAATTAAAATAACACTACACAGAAAAATTCAAGTAAGAAAGTTTTATTTTTACTGCTATAACTATGACTGCTTTAAAGTCTTTCTGTTCTATAAAGTTGCTTCAAAAGGAAAAGTGTTTGGTGCCCTTTATTTTACTACACTATTTAACCCACTAGATGCTAAGTAACATTTAAGTTACATGAAACAACTGAAAAATGTATAAGAGCATCTTTTCATACAAAATTATCAAAGTATGTCAATCTTCTCAATTTATATATAGAAGTTATTGCCAAAGTGTCTTATAATCCAAGACACTGAGAGAGAGGAAGCTAGGATGATGAGTAAATCCAAACTGAGAGTAAATATGTGCATAGGTTGTGTATAGATTAATCATAGAGTTAAAACACATCTGAAAACCCATCTCTATTAAAAAAGAGGAGGGAGGTAGGCACAGTGGCTCATGCCTGTAATCCCAGCACTTTGGGAGGCCGAAGTGAGAGGATCACTTCAGCTCAGGCATTGGAGACCAGCCTGGACAACACACCAAAACTCTGTCTCTATAAGAAAACAAAACCAAAACCAAAAGAAATCCAAACAAAAGCACACATCTGAATACTGTAAAGGCCCAGTCTTCCACAGAGTGAGCATCCTTTAAGGTAGGGGCTGTGTCTCACTCATTTCATCAGTATGTCCACCTCTACGATTTTCCTTAACATATAACAGTGATGAACAATTTCTCATGCACAAACATTTCACATACTGATGATTTTATCTTGTCAGCAGAAGTACCATGGTTTTTTTTTCCTTGTTATTTTGTTTTTGTCCCAACTAGATACAAAATTTTATAGGTTATAAACTAACATCGGCAATTTCATATGGTCCAACCTAATATCAATTGCTCACAACATTAAGTTCCTAGAGCTACCAGTAGGCACCATTTCTTATTGCTCTAAGTACTCACCTTCTAATAAGGGAGAAAGAGAAATAAAAAGTAAACCACAAAGCAGTGCAATAAGTGCTCTCCTAAAAGTTTGTTTTGTGTATCTGTGAGAGAGGGAGACAGACAGACATACAGTTCCTTAGGAATCACAAGATATACCAGTTGATGAATCCTATGAGGAAAACTGGAGGGCAACCTATAATATAAAATTAACTAAGATATCTTTGCTAAGTGATTGCTATACTGAGATTTATATATTTAAATAAATATAAAATTACCAGGAAACCACTAATTTCTTCCTAAGATGAGATACAAGCAAGAACGTCTGCTCTTAATCACTCTTACTTAATATATTGAAAGAAAGAACACTGCAATAAGGGTATAAGGAATAAGGGATATATAGTTTGAAAGGGAAGAAATAAAAGTGCTTGTATTCACAGACAACATGATTGTCTTTATAGAAAATTCCATGGAATCTATTAAAAAGTGCCTAGAATTAATAAGTTTAGCAAAGTCATAGATTACCATTGCTGTTTCTACATACTACCAATGAACAACTGGAAATCAAAACAAAAAGCAGTACCACTTATAATAATACCCCAAAACTCAAAAATACTAAGGTATAAATTCAACAAAATATGTACAGACTCTGTATGAAAATCACAAAATACTGATGAAAGACATCAGAGACAACATAAAGAAAATAGATACAGGAGCTCTCCCCTTATCTACAGAGGATATATGACACCCCTCCCTCACTCCACGGAAGCCCAAAAATCTCAGGTAGTGCTGGACCCTACATATACTATGTTTTGTCCAACACAGGTTGAACATCCTTAATCTGGCAATTCAAAATCTGAAATGCTCTAAACTCTGAAACTTTTTGAGTGCTCATATGATGCCAAAAGTGGAAAATTCCACAAATAAGTACTTAACAGAAACTTTGTTTCATGTACAAATTTAAAATAGTTTACAAAATTACCTTTGGATTACATGTATAAGATGTATATGAAACAAATGAATTTCGTGTTTAGACTTGGGTCCCATCCCCAATATCTCTCATTACATATATGCAAATATTCCAAAATCACAAACACATCTAGTCCCAAGCATTTCAGACTAGGAATACTCAACCTGTACATACATACCCTATGATAAAGTTTAATTGATAAACTAGGTAAAGTAAGAGATTAGCAACAACTAATAATAAAATAGAAAAATTTTAACAACATACTGTAAAATGAAAATGAGATGAATGTGGTCTCTCTCAAGATACTTTAATATTTTTGGACCATAATTGACTGCAGGTGTTTCAAGCTATAGAAACCAAAACAGTAGATAATGGGAAACTACTGTACCATGCTCATGGTTGGGAAGACTCAATATTCTTATAATGTCAACTTTTCCTCATTTAATTTATAGGTGAAAAGTAATCACAGTCAAAATCTCAGTGGGCTTTTTTGTAGAAATCAATAAACTGATGTGAAATTCATACGGAAAGGAAAAGAAATTAGAAAAACCAAAGCAAGTTTGAAAATGAATAAAATTGAGGGATTCATACTACTAGAGAGCTACAGTAAGGCCAGGCACATTGGCTCACACCTATAATCCCAGCGCTTTGGGAGGACAAGATGGGAGGACTGCTTGAGCCCAAGAGTTCAAGACCAGCCTAGGCAACATGGCAAGACCCTGTCTCTACAAAAAAATTAAAAATTAAGCAGGCATGATGGTGTCCACCTGTAGTCCCAGCTGCTTGGGAGGCTGACGTGGGAGGATTGCTTGAGCCTGGGAGGTCAAAGCTGTAATGAGCCTGAGAGCATGTCACCACACTCTAGACTGGGCAACAGAGCAAGACCCTGTCAAGAAAGAAAAGAAAGAAAAGAAAGAAAAGAAAAGAAGGCAAGAAAGAAAGAAAGAGGGAAAGAAAGAAAGAGGGAAAGAAGGAAAGAAGGAAAGAGGGAAAGAAGGAAAGAAGGAAAGAGGGAAAGAAGGAAAGAAAGAAAGAAAGAAAAGAAAAAGAAAGAAGGAAGGAAGGAAGGAAAGAAAGAAAGAAGGAAAGAAAGAAAAAGAAAGAAAGGAAAGCAAGCAAGGATAGTGATATTGGAGTAAGAATAAACATATAGATCCAATGGAATGGGACAGAAGAGTCCATAAATAGAGCTACACATATATAGTCAACTGATTTCTGACAAATGTACAAAGGCAGTTCAAGACAGTAAAATATTATCTTTCCAACAAATCATCCTGAAACAACTGGATAATTCATTTGGAAAATGAGGGTAACTGATACTTGCTTATATAGTCATAAAATCTCTAGGTATAAACAAAACAATATTGGTTGGCTACAGTATAGGAAACCAGATGACTTGGGATTGATGTGAATAGAGATGGAAGAGACAATTTTTACATTATACTGTTTGTATTCCTTGTAAATCATGAACTATGATTGCCTGTTACAAGTTACACAGATGAATCAGATGCATACCAATGTACTAAGAATTACAAAAAACAATGCTTTTCTCAATAAATTACTAAAATGTATGAAACAGATACATTTTACTCTGCCAGTCTGTTTTCTTCCAGCACAAAGGCTGTTAAACCAATCAGAAATCATTAGGGGTGGAGCCTGGGAATTTATAATTTCAAACAAGTGATTCTAATTCAGAGCTAAGGTTTAGAACCAATCATAGGGCATGGTTATCATATGCAATGCACTGTACTGGCCAAGCTGAGTTAATAAAATATTCCCTTCCCTCAAAGGCAAAAGCAAATGACCAAGACACAATGAATGTACATAGAATATTAATTTGGTCACATGGTACTACAGAGGAAATAATTTAAGAAAAACAATTTTTGCTAAACCCCAATGAAAACATTAGGTAAAGGGTTGGTAGGAAACATGATGAATCAAGTTGACAACATTTGTACAGACTGGTATTATCACTAGGAATAGAGCAACTTGTTATGCGCCCACTTGTGCAGTAATGTACGTTTGTTTATCTACATGTCTGTATATGTGTATATATATATGCATATATATCAACTATAATACACATGACATACAGGATAAAGTGATAGGTGACTATATGCATACTGACAATTGCTTTATTATACCTGACAGTCTTTCTTAAAAACAAACAACAGTGGAATCTAATAAAATCTTTAAAGCTACTGATTCACCAAAAAAAAAAAGAGGAATATGTTAAACAACACTGTGAAGATACAATCAGCTAAAGTAGAATGTGGGAAATCCTACAGAACAAATGACACAGGTTCTTCAATAAATATATTCATTTTTTAAAAGGGAAGGGGAACCTAGCAGAGAAAGAGACTTAGGAAACTAATCATATGCAATGTTCAAATCCCGTTTAGATCTATTCTAACAAACTAACCTTCAAGACATCTGACACACACACAAAATGAAATGCAAATTAATTTTGCTTCAAAATACTCCAAAGCATTGAGGAATGGTAAAATTGGTAATTGGTCTTAATTCACAGGGGTTCATTAATGTCTTTTCCGCATGACAAAGTTTAATAATTAAATTATTAACTTTAAAGAAATTCAATTATATGATGATATCACAAAAAAAGAAAATAATGCAATTTTAGATTGACATCTCCCTATTACTCTATTCATAGATAATACTGTTTTCCTTTTTTGACACTTCATTCTGAAAAAGTTAAAGTGGTTAGGTCCAAATTTAGTCACTAAACTTCATAGCAATACATATATCAACCAATTTAAGGAAATCTAGATCTGGTAAATCCACATCAGGGTTTCTCAATGTTGGCACTACCAACATTTTAGGACATATAATTCTTTGTCATGGGGTCCACTCCTATCCATTGCCAGATGTTTAGTAGCATCTCTGGTCTCTACCCACTAGATGCCAGTAGCATAACCCATTCCCCTAAATTGTGATGACCAGAAATATTTCCAGATATTGCCAAATGTCCCCTGGAGAACAATAACACCCCTCATTTGAGAAAGACTGATTCAAATTAATGATTTCTTAGAATGGTGAGCTTACTACAAAAAGCAAAAGGAACTTAGTAGTTATGTTCCTTAAAATCTGGCAAAAACAACTTCAATAAAATGACTAGCTAGCAACAGACAAATGGTATTTTTCTCTATGTTAACAGGAATACTCAAGTATCTGAAGAAAGACTTAACCTTTTAGAAAATGTAAATATGTACAATCCTTACTTTTAAATACAATATATTAAACAAATTAGTCTTTTTAATGGCTCAAGATAATGAACATTATATGTACTTATATTCAGCTCACTCAAAAAAGTGGGAATAACATCACAATATACAGCAGAATAAGAACTCCAAATCTCCACCCCTTCACAAAGCAATGAATAGGTGGCAAAACAGCCAGAATCAACATTTTCATAATTCTAGAATTCAATTAAAACGTTATAACAACCAGAGGAACACATAATGAAGAAAGATGCTGCTAGGTTTTCATAGGAAAATGCTGTGGAATTTTAATTTACTGCATACCACTCCCAACTCCCCCTACATGGCAGCATCCATGATAGCAGCCCACATCTGGTGCCTGTTGTGAGTACCAGATAAACTAATATGGACCTTATTCTCAAAAAATTGTGGTTGTATGTTTTGAACTATGTAGTGGCTCCCTGAAGGATTGGGTCAAGGGCTTGTCTTTGTTCCACCATGCTCGGAGATTCCTAGTACTGAAGCGTCTTTCCCAGTGGTATCTGTCAAAAGCATTTCTCTCTCTCTCATCTGTGTGTAACAGGTAACAATTGGGGCAAACAATAAACATATAAAAACCCAGGAAGGAAGAAGCTGGAGAAGGAGATGCAAATGAAAATAAAGGTTTTGGAAGCTCCCATATATACTAGAAAACCTAGAGGCCACATGCGTGTCCAGGACTGGCCATATGCTCAAAGAAGACTCATGAAGACCCTAAACTTTCACCTCTGGCTGATCTTTCAGCCCTGCGCAAGCAAAAAGTGAAGACCAGGACAGAACTGTAAGAAGCTTGGCTGAGCATTATGTACCTCAACACAGAAGCAATTTCTAAAATCTAGGACAGTTTGTTTTTGTTTGGGCTTTTTTGGGGAGTTGTTGGGGGGAGATCGAGGCATTTAGGAAAACCTCTGCCAAATCGTAGCCGATAGCCAAGAGAATGAACAGAGAATTCAGTGGACAAACACAATGAAGAACACAGACTTTACAAAAATAGTTTTAAAAGACTCATTAAACAACCACCAGAACAAGCAGCAATAACAATGCCGAGGGAGGGGGAAAAATTGGATCTCCAGCTACAATATTCAAAATATCCAATTTCCAACAAAAACATTTGAGGCATGCAAATAAAGATCAAACTATATCCTAGTCAAAAGAGAAAAAGAAATTAATAGAAATTGTCCCAGAGGAAGGCCAGACAGTAAGTTTACTAGACAAAGACTTTAAATCAACTGCCTTAAATATGCTCACAGAACTAAAAAAAAAAAGCCCTGGACAAAGAACTAAAGGGAACGAGAATATCATCTCACCAATTAGAGAATATCGATGTTAAAAAATAGAAGTCACAGAAAGGAACTAAATAGAAATTCTGGAGCTAAAGAATAAAATAATTAAAATAGAAAATAGCTAGTTCTTTGAAAACATCAACAAAACTGATAAGCTTTTAGCTAGGCTGACAAAAAGTAGACCCACATTACTAAAATCAAAAACAAAAGTAGGCACATTACTATTGACCTTAAAAAAGATTACTATTGTTAAGGTTATAATTCTAAGCCAACAAATTAGTCTATTTATACAAAATGGACAAATTCCTAGAAACATACAAACTATCAAAACTGACCCAAGAAACAGAAAACTGAACAGTCCTATAATACAGTGGTCCCCCACCTTGTTTTGCACCAGGGACTGGTGTTGTGAAAGACAATTTTTCCATGGCGGGGCAGGGGGGCGTTGGGCTGAAATCGTTCCACCTCAAATCATCAGGCATTAGATTCTCCTAAGGAGTGCACAACCTAGATCTCTTGCATGCACAGTTTACAATAGGGTTCCTATGAGAATCTAATGCTGCCACTGATCTGAAAGGAGGCAGAGCTCAGGCAGTAATGCTCGCTTGAAGGCCACTCGCCTCCTGCTGTGCAGCCAGTTCCTAATGGGCCGTGGACCATCTGTGGCCTGGCAGTCGGGGACCCCTGCTATAACAAAGAGATTGAATAAAGAATTAAAACCTCCCAACAAAGAAATGCCTAGGACTATATGGCTTTGCTGATGAAGTCTACCAAAAATTTAAAGAATTAACATAAATTCTTCTCAAAATAAAAGAAGAGGGAGCACTTGAATACTCTTCAACAAATAGTGCTAGGACAACTGGATATCCACATTTCTTGAGGCCAAAACTGGATACTTCATACCAAAACTAGAAAAAGACATCATGAGGAAACAATAGACTAACATCCCTTATGATTATGTGAAAATTTTCAACAAAATACTAGCAAACCAAATTCAGCAGCATATTGAAAGAATTGTAGATCATGCCCAAGTGGGACTTATACCAGAAATGCAAGGGTGGTTGTACACTTTAAAATATTTAATATATCATATTAATAAAATGAAAGGAATAAACACATTATAATCTCAACTGATGCAGAGAAAAAGCATTTACAAAATCTAGTATGTTTTCATGATAAAAAACACTCAACATCATAGAAGAGAACTTCTTTACCATGATAAAGAACATTTATTTAAAAACCCACAGCTAATATCATAGTTAAGGGTGAAAAACTCAATGCTTTCTTCCTAAGATCAGGAGAGAGAGAAAGATGCCACTTTCACCACTTTTATTCAACACTGTTCTACAAGTTCTAACTAGATCAACTAGGTAAGAAATAAAAGCCATTGAAATTGGAAAGTCATAAAACAAACCAAAAAATCATCTCTATTTGCAGACATGATGTTATACATAGAAAATCCTAAAGAATGTTTTGTTTTCTTTGAGATGGGGTCTCACTCTGTCATGCAGGCTGGAGTACAGTGGCGCCATCTCAGCTCACTGCAACCTCCGCCTCCTGGGCTCAAGCGATCCTCCCACTTCAGCCTCCTGAGTAGCTGGGACCATAGGCGTTTGCCACCACAGCCGGCTAGTTTTTTGTATTTTTGGTAGTGACGGGGTTTCACCATGTTGCCCAGGCTGGTCTTGAACTCCTGAGCTTAAGTGATCTGCCTGCCTCGGCCTCCCAAAGTGCTGGGATTATAGGTGTGAGCTACTATGCTTGGCCAAGAATTAAAAAAAAAAAAAAACTATCAGAGCTAATGAACAAATTCAGCAAAGTTGCAGAGTATAAGACAGAGTCACAAAATCTGTTGCTTTTCTATATACTAGCAATGAACAATCCAAAAATAAGAAATTAAGAAAGCAATTCTATTTAGCATCAGAAAGAATAAAACTTAGGAAAAAATTAGCTCTGATAGTTTGATGACTAAGAAGGCCCAGGCCTAAAAATGGACACAAGGAAAATATTTACAAATAATAAAACACACTATTGGTGTGCTGAGTGTGTGCATGTGCATGCTTGCTATCAGGTATCACTTATGTCAAAATGACTTACTCTTACAGAACAAGGAGTTGGTTTAAACTCATTGGTAAAAGACATTCCTAATAAAGAGGGCAGGATGCAAAGTTGACCAGGATGCAGGAGGACAGACTGGTAGAAATATACATTGATACAGCCTCTGTGCAACCGGCAATCACTAGCAAAATTTTCAATGCACATCCCACTGAAAAAGATCTCCAAGATATATCAGAGGTGAGGGGTAGTACAAAACAATCAAATAAGCCAACTTGTGTGTTAAAAGGGGGAGAAAATCAAGAATAGATTTGATATGCTTGGCTTATCTGTTGTAAAATTTGCATTACCAGTACTCTCCGCATCACAGGGCAGAAATCTTAAACTACATTTCCCAGAATCTCTTTTTATGGAATGATTTAAGGATAGTGTCTGCCAATGAGGGGCACGCATGCAAGATTAAATGAAGAGAAAGAAAAGCAATTCTTGTCTGATGGCAACTGGGAGTAAATTCATGGGCAGAAGATAGGCATGAGGTTGGAAGCAGCTGTTGCATTAAGAAACATCTGCCTTTTCTGGATTCAATACTGTACAAGGCTAATTTTTCAAATTAAATCCATAATCTCAATGGAATATCAGTGATGCTGAACAGTTTTCATGGCACTTCAAAATGTTTTAAAAATTTATATGGAAGACCAAAGAGTAAAGAGCCAATTTGGGGTGGTGGGGGAGGAAGGTTGAACTACACATTGTATACAAGAATAAAATTCTAAGTCATTCAGAAAACTAAATGGAAAAAAAATTGCAAATTTTTACAAGAAACAATATTTTTTAAGATCTTGTTTCTTACACAACACAAAAAAGGGGTAAAACCCATAAAAGATTGATAAGAATGATCATAGTATAATTTAAAAGTTATGAATAAGTGACCCCTAAAACAAAGTAGACTAGCCACAGATTGAGAGGTATAACAAAACCAATAAAAGATTCATAGCCTACCTACAGATAGATAGATGATAGAGATATATACTTACCACTACAAAGCAAAGAAAAAATAGGCAATTCACAAAAAACATCTAACTTGTCAAAAATACATAAATATATTTTATCTCTTTAGAAATCTGGGAAATGCAAATTAAAACAAAGTATCACTCATATACATCAGAATGCCAAAATCAAAGTCAAACTAAAATAATTATTGGCAAGTTTGAGAGTAAAGAATGACTCTTAATTGCTTGTGGCAATATAATCAGTACAGCCTCTTTGAAGAAAATAATTACATAATAAAGGTGAACATGTCTATATCCTATGACCCAGCAACTTTACCTCCACATATCAATCTCAGAGAAACTGTGCAAAAAAAAGTACACATTGTACTAGAATTTCTACAAGACTATTTGTAATAACTAAAACTAGAAGATACCTAACTACAGAATGTTAAGAAAATAGATAAACAGCAGTTTATTTGTATCAGATATACAGCAACTATTATTTTTATTTGTATAGACTTATCAGGCGCAAATGCAATTTTGTTACACGCACAGATTATGTAGTGGTCAAATCAGGGCTTTTGGGGTATCCCCAAAGAAAACAGATATACAGAAATTACAACAAATGTATTATCATGGATAAATTTTAAAAGCAGTGATAAAAAGATACATAAAGCATACCATTAATTTAAAATTTTAGAAAACATAACAGTAATATTATACTGTTTATGGATACGTAAATACAGTATAAGTGAAAAAAGCCTAGATGATAAAAGCTAACTTTCAAGGTGGTTACCTAGGAAAAAAGGGGAGCAGAGCTCTAGTTATATATGTAAATATTTCATTCTTTAAGAGACACAAAGCAAATATGGCAAAGTATTCACAGTTGTTTATTCCTAGTGATAGGTAGTTAGGTTTATATTTTATTTTATCCTGTGTGTCTGAACATTTCTATTTGATTAAAACCATTTTTCAAGAAAGATCACTGATTGGTCTGAGTGTAGAAGACGAACTGAAATGGGGGGCAAAATTGGAGAAGAGTAGACTGGTCAGAGAACTACTGCATTAGTCCAATAAGAAATGACAGCAGCAGGAACTAAAGCCATGAAAGTGCAACGGAGAGATCAACATTACATATACATACAAATAGGACTACAGAGTTCTTCATACAGTTATGCAAGCATGGTATGCCTGTGGGTCATTTTCCTTTCTTTAAAATCTCCTATATTAGACTTTTGTCAAATGAAGACACAAATGGTCAAGTATGTATTTTTTAAAAAGTTCACTCTCTCATTACCAGGGAAAGGCAAATTAAAACCATGAGATACCATCTCACACCTGTTAGAACAGCTCCTATCAAAAAGATGAAAGGTAAGTGCTGGCAAAGATGTGGAGAAAAAGAGAACCCCTGCCCACTGTTGGGGAGGAATGTAAATTAGTACAGCCATTATGGAAAACAGTATGAAGGTTCCTCAAAAAATTAAAAATAAAATTGCCATATGATCCAGTAATCCCACTACAGGGTATACAACCAAAAGAAATGAAAGCAGTATGTCAAAGAGATATCTGCACTCACACTTTCATTACAGCATTATTCAAAATAGCCAAAACATAGAATCAACCTAAGTGTCCATCAATAAATGAAAAAAAAGTGGTATATGTATACCCTGGGATACTACTCAGCCTTAAAGGAGGAGGAAATTCTGTCACTGCAACAACACAGGTGAACCTAGAGTTATGTTGGCACAATAAGCCAGGCACAGAAAGTTGAAGATCCCACGATCTCACTTATTAGTGGAATCTAAAAAAGTCAAAAGCGTAGAAGCAGAGAGGAGAATGGTGGTTACTAGGGGCTGGGGAATAGTAAGGAAGGCAGGCTAAATGATAAAAAGTTTATTTCCAGTATATCATCTATATAAAATGGCTTCATATTTTATACAGCTGTAATACCAGCTACAGGCATCTTATACAAATATTTTAAACAATAAAAACTCCATAATTAAATGCTAACAATTACCTTTAAAAGCAAATGAAAACACAAAAGGCATGCACAGTGTCAAGGACTACAAGAAAATTGCATCTATGATTCTGAGACAGGAAAAGAAACAAAAGACAAAATCCTGTTATAAATCCGAAGTCGTGAGGTAAATATTCATTACAGTGTAGACCATCTTTTTCACTTTGTAAATAAAAACCCCACAGCTTTCCAGAGAGTAACATGAAAAAGTTTCAAGATATATTTTCCATAGTAAATCTTTGGATAAACAAATTTTAAAGTTAAAACCATTTAATAGCATCTCTTATTTCTCCATGAATTAAAACTAATAGTCAAGAAAAAAAAAAGTAAGTTGGGAAAGAAGTAAAATTATTTGTTTGCAGACAGCATTATCATCTATGTAGAAAATCCTAAAGATTCCACAAAAAGTCCAGGCACAGTGGCTCACTCCTGTAATCCCAGCATTTTGGGAGGCACAGGCAGGAGGGTTGCTTGAGACCAGGAGTTCAAGACTACCTGGGCAATGTAGGGAGACCTTGTCTCTACAAAAAAATTAAAGATTAGCTGGGCATGGTGGTGCACGCCTGTAGTCCCAGCTACTGGGAAGGCTGAAGTGAATCACCTGAGCCTGGGAGGTCAAGGCTGCAATGAGCCATGATCATGCCACTGCACTCCAACCTGGGTAACAGAGAGAGACCCTGCATCAGAATTAATAAACAAATTTAGCCAAGTTACCGGATACAAAAATAAACATAGAAAAATCAGCTGCATTTCCATATGCTTAATTTCCAAACAGAAAATGAAACAATTCCATTTACAACAGTATCAAAAAGAAAATATGTGGGAATAAACTTAACCATAGAGGCAAAAGATTTGTACATGAAAACTACAAAATGTTGCTGAAAGAAAGACACAAATAAATGGAAAGATATCCCATGTTCATGGATTGGAACACCTAATATTTTTAAGAGGTCAATACTGTCCCAAGCAATCTACAGATTCAATACAATTCCTATCACAATCCCAATGATGCTTTTTACAGAAATGGAAAAATCTAACATAAAATTAACATGAAATTTCAAGGGACTCTGAATAGCCACAATTCTGAAAAAAAAGAACAAACTTGAAGGTCTCATACTTCCACATTTCAAAACTTATTACAAAGCTGTGACAATTAAATGAGTGAAACTATCATAAAGATGGACATAGGACCAATGGCATGGAAGAGACAGCCCAGAAATAATCCCTTACATACATTAGACAAGGGTCCCAGGGCCATTCAATGGGGGCAAAAGACAGTCTTTTCAACACATGTTGTTGGGGAAACTAGATTTCCCCACATGCAAAAGAATAAATTTGATCCCTTACCTTATACCATATACAAAAATTAACTCAAAATGCATCAAAGTAAGGGCTAAAATTAATGGACCTCAAAGTAAGAGCTAAAACTGTAAAACTCTTAGAAGAAAACACAGGGGAAAAGCTTCATGACATTGGATTTGGCAGTGATTTCTTGGCTATGGCACCAGAACCACAGGCAACAAAAGAAAAAAGTTAAATTGGACTTTGTCAAAGTTTAAAACTTTTATGCAGAGAAGGATACTATCAACAGAGTGAAAAGGCAATGCAGAGAACAGGAGAAAATATTAGCAAATTACAAATCTGGCAAGGGATTAATATCCAGAATATATAAAGAAATCCTATAATTAAACAACAAATTTTTAAATGGACAAGGGACTTGAATAGACATTTATCAAAAGGTATACAAATGGCCAATCAACAACATGAAAAGATGTTCAACATCACAAACCATTAGGGATATGCAAACCAAAGTCATGAAATACCACTTCACACGTGAGAATAGCTATTATTAAAAAAAAATTAAAGCACCCACAATATAACAGATGTTGGCAAGGTATACAGAGATTGGAACACCTGTACATTTCTGGTGGGAATGTGAAATGGTACAATCATTAATGCATACATTACAGTATAGTGATTCCTCAAAAAATTAAACACAGAATTACTGTATGATCCAGCAACTCCACTCCAGGTATATACCCCAAAGAACTGAAAGCAGATACTTAAATAGATATTTGTATACTCATGTTCATAGAATTATTCATAGTAGCCAAAAAGATACTTGGGAAGCAACCCAAGTGTCCATCAATGAATGAATGGATAAACAAAATGTGGCTTATACATATAGTGGAGTATCATTCAGCCTTAAAAAGGAAATAACTCTTATATATGCTATAATACAACATGGATGGGCCTCGACGACATTTTGCTCAGTGAAATGAGCCAGTTACAAAAGAACAAATATTGTATGACTCCACTTATATGAGGCTGAATGGTGGTTGCCAGGGGTTGGGAAAGGAGACAGGGAAAGTTATTGTTTAACGGGTATGGATTTTCATTTGGAGAAGATAAAGTTCTGGAGATGGATGGTGGTATGTTTGCACAACAATGTGAATGTGCTTAGTGCCACTAAACTATATATTTAAGATAGTTAAAATAGGCCAGGCACGGTGGTTCACGCCTGTAATCCCAATACTTTGGGGGGCCGAGGTGGGTGGATCACTTGAGGTCAGAAGTTTGAGACTAGCCTGGCCAACATGGTGAAACCCCATTTCTATTAAAAATACAAAAATTAGCCAGGTGTGGTGGCATGCACCTGTAATCCCAGCTACTCAGGAGGCTGAGTCAAGAGAATCACTGGAACCTGGGAGGCGAAGATTGCAGTGAGCCGAGATCACTCCACTGCACTCCAGCCTGGGCAACAGAGAAAAGCTCCATCTCAAAAAAAAAAAAAAAAAAAAGATGGTTAAAATCAATTTAATGTTACATATGTTTTGCCACAATAAAAAAAAACTATAGCAAAATATTTTCCTGTTACATAAATGAATAATTAAGAGTTTAGAATATTTTTAATTTTAGACTGAGAATTTTTTTGGTGACTGAAGCTAAATAGTATTCTGATGGATTCTGTTATACGCACACACAAAAACATTTATGAAGACCTGTGCCCCTAAAAATGAAATGTCACTGTTTAGATAGAATAGGAATGTAGGTAGAAATCATTTGATCTCAAGGAAAGCAGAAGGTAAAAGAAAAAAAAAAAACATGAAACTTAAACTGATACATGTATCTACTTAAATGTTTCAAAAAGTACATAAGTGATTTGAAAAAAAATCTTTTCAAGGCAAGCTTTTAAAGATAGAACTTCCTCATATTTAGCAAAAAACATTCAAGTATACAAATATCAATGCTAAGTATTATTTGCACTAGTGCTTTAAAAAATTATGTTTTTTTTTTTTTAACATTTTAGTTCTTAACACTCACCATGAAGTGACTATAAGTTATAAGCCTCTCATGGATTAAAGTACTGCATATAAAAAATTCTTTCTACAACACCAGCTTAACAAAAATATTAGTATGGAGGGGTGGGGGGGTGATTATTGCCTTCACATTTTTAACCTAATCTCTGACAGATTTTCCTGATTTCCTCTGTATCCTCCACAGGTTTGCACCACGCTGCACTTGTTCACTGACTTCACAGATATTTCTTGAAACCTTACCAAAGCACAAACCAAACTTACCCTTTATAAATGTGTAATCAAGGCCAAGACTCTAAATCAAGGTAACCCTGCTTAATTTTATATAGATAAGAAAACATCTGCAGAAAGTCTCTTTAACTCTAAATAACTTTCAGGATCACTTCCATAGTGCCTACTAACAATTCATTCAAGCCCACAGTTTATCTTCATGGTTTAGAGAAACAGAAAACATATTTAGAATAAAGCTGTAGTGTACTGACTACTAAAATACTCCTATCATGTCACCTTTTTATGGGTATGCAATCTCTTACATGTAAGGTGTTTAACTTCATGTTTCTCTTTTTTTGGGGGGAGGAGGGGATGGAGTCTCACTCTGTATCACCTAGGCTGCAGTGCAGTGGTGCTATCTTGGCTCACTGCGTTGACTACTAAAATGCTCCTATCATATCCCCTTTTTATAGGTATGCAATCTCTTACGTGTAAGGTGTTTGTTAACTGCATTTTCTCTTCTTTTTTTTGGGACGGAGTCTCACTCTGCGTCACCCAGGCAGCAGTGCAGTAGTGCTATCTCAGCTCACTGCAACCTCCCCCTCCTGGACTCAAGAGATTATCCTGCCTCAGCCTCCCAAGTAGCTGGGATTATAGGCGCTAACCACCACAACTGGCTAATTTTTGTATTTTCAGTAGAGATGGGGTTTCACCATGTTGGCCAGGCTGGTCTTGAACTCCTGACCTCAAGTGATCTGCCCACCTCCCAAAGTGCTGGGATTACAGGCATGAGCCACCGCGTCCAGCCCTAACTTCATGTTTCTCTGAGACTTTCAGAAGGTAATAATTTTTCCAAAATCGTTCACCTATTTTGACCTCTAGAAAATAACTTATTTACCATTCCCTGCAATTCTTTGTCATTCTTTCAGATCTAATTCTCCATTCATCAGATCTATAAGTGATGCTTTTTTAGCCATATGAAGTCAAAATTTAAGCATATTAAATTCTGCCATGTATTTTATACATTAAAAGTACATTCACGTCTGAAATATATAGCCAGAACTTTCCAACAAAGCCCAAGGAATTTAAATCTGCTAGTCTGTAGTAACCATACCCAGCAAGAAAGACAAACTTAGATATCTGCAGGACCAATATTAGAAAGCTGTTTTTAAAATTTTTGGTCTTAAGACCTCTTCACATTTTTAAATTATTGAAGAGCCCAAAAAGTTTTGCTTATGAGGATTATTTCTACTGATGTCTACTGTATTCAAAATTAAAACTACCGAATTGCTTAAAAGTATTACTTTTAATTTACTTACTAATATATCCACTACATGCCAATATAAATAACTTTATTAAAATAATTATTTTTTTAAAAAATTAAGTAGCACTGTTCATGTCTGGCTTAACAGAAAATAGGTGGAATCTCACAGCTGCTTCTGCATTCAATTTGCTGCAATAAGTTATGGTTCAAGTATATGAAGAAAATCTATACTCATGGTAGCATATTTTTAGATACTTGTGGACAATCTTTGATATTACATCAAAGCTTGACAAGTGATATCTCTTAGAAGTTAACTATAATGTGAATTATGAAGCCATATCAATGGGCTTTTAGTACTTTTTTTCACATTAAAATACATTGGTCTAACTGCACTTTGAATGGATCTTTTTACCCATGTGTGATTTTACAATATCATACATCAGTCATTTGGAAAATGCTGCTTCACTGGTTTACGAAGGTCTTCAGTTACTGACAGTTTCATGATATACAATATCAAAAGTCATATTTATTAATATTACTACCAATGCCACCAGAAAACATCTTTTAAGCTCTGTAAAGCTAGCAAGCTCAAGGTGGCCGATACAGATTTACTCAAATTCTAAGTTTGCTTGGAAGCTCAAATTTCATCATCTGTAACAAATATTGACAGTGGCTTTCCTTGAAGTGACAAATTCACTTTGTTCCTTTTCAAGGTATATTTTCAATAAAAGGTCTGCCAAAGAGCCAAATCTGAATAACCATAATGTTAGTTGTTTTTTCAAGTAAAAAGGTATTCTATTTTTTTTTTTTTAAAGTCTAGTCCAGCTAGCAACTCAATCACATAAGCATTTTTCCTGTGCAGCATATACTCATTTTATCATACAGATACCCCAGGGTGAAGTGTAATGTAAGTAATTTATACTTAAAAACAATCTTAAGGGAAATAGGCTTTTCCCTCCCCTTAACTGTAAGCAAGGCAGTGAAAAACACAGTCTGGTGCCACTAACTTGATTCCTAACACATCAGCAGTAAGTACTATTACTTTTGTACCATTAATGCGAATGTCGAAGTAAAAAAGGCATATAATATTTTATTATTATGATAACAGTTTTGACTTTAGGGACTCCCAGGTGTTCATGGACCACACTTTGAGAAGTCTCTTAGACCAGGGTCCCTAACCCCTGGACTGAGGACTACTAGCCATTCATGGCCTGTCAGAAACTGGGCTGGATAGCAGGAGGTGAGCAGCGGGCAAGCAAGCATTACCAGCTGAACTTTGACTCTTGTCAGAGTAGCGGAGCATTAGATTGTCATAGGACTGCCAATCCTATTTTGAATTGCACATCTGAGGGATCTAGGTTATGTGCTTTTTACAACACTCTAACTAATGCCTGATGATCTGAGGTGGAACAGTTTCATCTCAAAACCATCCCACCCCCCACCGCACCCCCATCCATGGAAAAATTGTCTTCCATGAAACTGGTCCCTGGTGCCAAAAACATTGGGGACTGCTGTAGTAATGGATTAATTTTGGCCAAAGAAAGGTTTGGCCCTTGCTCAGCTCCTAGGAGGTAACTGCTAACCCCTTGGAATGTCCTGCTTGATAAAGAGTCGTTGTTTACCTGGGGGCTTTGGTCCATGACAGACAGTCATGGTGGGACCTTTAAGTAACGGAGTATCAGTTTGACCTCTGGAGGGGATGGAGACTAACATCAGCCACAGATGTGGTCAACCATACCTATGTGACTGACTTCTCAATAAAAACTCTGGACAGCAAACCTCACGTGGGTGGCCTTGGTTGGCAATACTCCTTGCGTGTCACCATATATTGTTGTTGGGAAAAGTAAGCACTGTCTGCACAACTCCATTATGAGAGGACACCTGGAAGTTCACGCCTGAAACTCTCCTGGACCTCTGTCCTATTCACTTTTACCCATTGCTGGTTTTAATCTGTATTCTTTTGATGTAATAAACCACACCATTAATTTAACTGCTTTGCTGAGTTCTGTGAGTCTTTCTAAGCAAATTATCAAATCTGAGAGTGCAAAATCTCCCACAAACTAAACAAGTTGGTCAAGATCAAACTCCTGAGTATATATAACAAAAGCCAATCCCCACCTACATGTTTCTCTACACAAGACACTGTTTTGCCCAAGACCAAAAACTATTGTGCATATGTGCACAGATCCAAATTGCACTGCCAAACTCCACATAACTACCAGTCCCTTCTCCAAGCAGCTTGTTTTAGAGCAGGGATTCTCACCAAATGATTATTTGTTATAGAGGAATGTCCTGTCCACAGTAGGATGTTTAACAGCATCCCTGGCCTCTGTCCAATAGGTGCCAATAGTATCCTTCCCTCCTCCCCAGTGGTAACAACAAAAAATGTCTCCAGACACTGTCAAATTCCCCTGAGGAGAAAAATTGCTCTCCCCTCAATATTGAAAATCACTGTTTTAGGAAACTCACCTAGGTAGTCTGACCTTGCCTTTTCTTTTACAAAAAAAAGGGAATAAATTCACTTTTAGCTCTATCTTCCTGCCTTTCCTAATGTTAATTATTGGATGATGGAAAGCAATTGTGCATTCTGAGTTCTACCTTCAAAAAAAATCTGGATAGAAGTGGTGAACTAAAAACTCTTCCTTCTGGGGAACTCAGTCAGATTACCAATTTCAAGAGAAGGAGAAGCCTCTAACAATGATCTTTAAATAAGGATACATATATATTTTCTGTATCTTATGAACACCACAGAGGGAAGATAGACTAGTTTTCTTCAACCTTGGGAGTATACATCAAAATAACCCCAAGTAGTTTTTAAAAATATAGGTGCCATGGTCCTATCTCAGACACACTTAATCAGAATTCACTATTTATCCAGCAATTGAGTGTCCACTATATGCCAAAGCATTGTTACAGGTGCTGGAGACACAGCAGTAAATAAAAGACATCGTATTTGCCCTTGAAGAACTCACATTCCAGTAGAGGGAGACATTTCATAAACATATAGACAAATAAGATCACTTCAGATAGTGCTACAGGGAAATAAATAGAATAATGGAAGCAATTTCTCTGCATTCTCAGCAATAGCTGCAGAAATACATTCAAAGTTAAATGTGGTAAGTAAAAATATTGTTTTGCATTTTATTATTTAGAAAGCCTGTGACATGATTATATGCCTAAATTTAAAATTCCTTATGTGTAGGGGTGCTGAGCAAAAGTGTCTCTCCCTACTCTTTAGGAATCTTTAAGCTCAAGATTAAGTAGGTAAATTCCCTCACAGTTTCAATTCTAATTTCCATCAGTTCAATGAAAACATTATGCTAAATTTTAAAAATAAATTTAGGGGATACACTGCAGATTTCTTACATGCACTTACTGCATTGTGATGAAGTGCACCTTTAGTGTAGAGATCACCTAAATAGTGAACACTGTATCCAACAAGTGATTTTTCAACCCTTGCCCACCTCCCACCTTTTGTAGTTTCTAATATGTGTTATCCCCTTGGTATGTCCCATATACCCTTGTTTAGCTCCCATTTAGAAGTGAGAACATGCAGTATTTGACTATGTTTCCAGGTTATTTCACTGAGGATAATGGGCTCCAATTCCACCCATGTTTGCTGCAAAAGACATGATTTCATTCTTTATACATATACACCACATTTGCTTTATCCAATCTTCTGTTGATGGATATTTAGGCTGATTCCATGTATATACTACTGTGAATAGCGCTGCAATAAACATACCAGTGTAGATACCTTTTTGACATGATTTCTTTCCCTTAGGGTATATTCACAGTAGTGGGACTGCAGAATCAAATGGTATCACTATTTTCAGTTCTTTGAGAAATCTCCATACTATTTTCCATATGGATTTTACTAACTTACATTCCCACCAATAGTGTATAATGTATAAGCATTCCCTCTTCTTCACACCTGTGATGGTTAAAACTGAGTGTCAACTTGACTGGATTGAAGGATGCAAAGTATTGATCCAGGGTGTGTCTGTGAGGGTGCTGCCAAAGGAGATTAACATTTAAGTCAGTGGGCTGGGAAAGGCAGATCCACCCTTAATCTGAGTAGGCACCACCTAATCAGCTGTCAGCACAGCTGGAATATGAAGTAGGCAGAAAAACGTGAAAAGACTAGACTGGCGTAGCCTCCCATCCTACATCTTTCTCCTGTGCTGGATACTTCCTGCCCTCAAGCATCGGACTCCAAGTTCTTCAGTTTTGGGACTCGGACTGGCTCTCCTTGCTCCTCAGCTGGCAGATGCCCTATTGTGGGACCTTGTGATTATGTGAGTTAATACTTAATAAACTCCCTTTCATATATACATAATATATAAAAATATACTATATATTATGTACTATATATTATATATAAAATATATACATTATATATATGTTTTTATATATAATGTATATATATATCTCCTATTAGTTCTGTCCCTCTAGAGAACCCTAATACAGCACCCTTGGCAACATCTGTTGTTTTTCTGACCTTTTAATAGTAAGTAACCATTCTGACTCATATAAGATGGTTTTAACTCATTTATGCTGGAAGCTGCAATTATGAGTGAAAAATCAGAACTTGGCAATGACCTTGAGCAGTAGAATACAAATAACTCCCACATGCTTAGTGTTCCAATAACGGAACACTAGGCATAAGTGGGTTAATTTGTATTTCTTTTATGACTAACGATGTTGAGGATTTTTTCATGTTTCTTGGCCACTTGTATGTCTTCTCTTGAAAAAATGTCTGTGTTATTTGCCCATTTTTTAATGTTTTTTTTTTTTCTTGAGTTCCTTGTAGATTCTGGATATTAGCCTTTTGTCAGATGCAGTTTTCATATTTTGCACATATTTTTTCCCCTTTCTGTAGGTTGTATGTTTACTCTATTCATTGTTTCTTTTACTGTGCAAAAGCTTTTTTTAAATTGTCTTATTTGTGTATTTTTGTTTTTGAGGACTTGGTTATAAATTATTTGCCTAGACCAACGTCCAGAATTTTTCTCAGGTTTTCTTCGGTATTTTTATAGTTTCAGGTTTTATATTTAGGTCTTTAATCCATCTTGAGTTAATCTTTGTATATGGTGGGAGGCATGGGTCCAGTTTCATTCTTCTACGTATAGCTATCCAATTCTCCCAGACCCATTTATTGAATCGAGTGTCCTTTCCCCAGTGTATATTTTTGTTGACGATTAGCTGGTTGTAGGTATGTGGCTTTATTTCTGGGTTCCCTATTTTGTTCCAGTAATATATATATCTATTTTTATGCCAGTACCATGTTGTGTTGGGTACTACAGTTTTGCAGTATATTTTGAAGTCAGATAATGTGATGCCTCCACGTGCTCTTGAACATGGGAGAGTTTAATGATTTTATTAATAAGAATAAAAAGAGCTCCTGAAGAAGTCATTCAAAGGGAAAAAAATCCACTGACAAGCTAATCATCATAAGGATTGTTTACAACAGAATCTGGCAAGACTGGAGAAGGGGACATTTTTCTCCTTTCATTTCATACTTCTATGAAAAACTGGTAGCAAAACCCAGGAATATAAAAATTTTCTGCTCTTCAGTTTTTTCTAAGAAGCAAAAACAAAGCTATTTATACATTTATAGAAAGGATATTTCTATGGTTAAAAATACTAAAGTTGTGGGTACGAAATATATTTTTAAAAAGTAAAGATCAAACACTTCCCTGTTATGTCACAAGTAATAAAAAGAACTGCTGATAATACCCAACCTTCCTTTAAGAATTAAAAACAGAGGCGGGCGAATCACTTGAGGCCAGAAGTCCGAGACCAGCCTGGCCAACACAGCAAAATGGTATCTCTACTAAAAATACAAAAATTAGCCATGCGTGTTGGCGCACACCTATAATTCCAGCTACTCGGGAGGCTGAGGCATGAGAATCTCTTTAACTTGGGAGATGGAGGTTGCAGTGAGCTGAGATCGCACCACTGCACTCCAGCCTGGGCAAAAGAGCAAGACTCTGTATCAAAAAAAAGAAAAAAGAAAAAGAGAGAATTAAAAACAAAGGTCAGATGCCAGAGGGTGTTTTATCTAATTTTTCAATACACACTTCATTCCATATACACAAACAGTAAGCAATCTGTTCATCCTATAATAGTGGCTTTGCAAATCTCACAGAACGCTATCATGGTTCCCATTCTACACACTATATCGCATTCTGCCACAAATAGGCAAATATTTTATGCCTACAAGAAAATAGCTATTTGGATATAAATAGCTTTTGCCTGAAACAATAGAGAAGGAGGAATCAACAACAACAACAACAACAAAAAGGCAGATTCACGTTCCTCTTACAGCCTGTGGCTTGTCGCTGCCATCTCTAAACAAGCATTTAGAACCCATCTTTGAAAAGTCCTTTCCTCACATCTGAGGACAGAACTCTGTATAAAAGTTTCCAATGGTTGCCCCCACAGCTATAAGAATAAGGTTCAAGTCTCATAGCTTAGAACGTAAGATACTAAGAAATTGACCTCTACCTAACTTCTCTCCCAGCCTCATCTTGTCCCATCCCTTCGCAATCCTTAGTCAACTAATACCACACTTAAGATCATAAGGAATATGATCCCCAATTGAGAAGATGGGAGTAAACTGGCTAACTCTAAAATGTATTATTCAGGGGATATAGATGAAAGACAGATACTAAAGGAAGTTCTCCAGGACACAAGTGACACTAGACAGTAATGAATCCACATGAAGAAATAAAGAGCACTGGTAATGGTAATTACAGGTAGAGGAAAAATGACAGTATAAAAGGCTGTATAAATATAACTTCTACTTTTTTCTTCTCTTAAGAGGTAACTGCATAAAACAACTATAAAATTGTATTGTCAAGTTTATCCCATATAAAGATATAATATATATGAAAATGAAGCACAAAAATGGGAGGGAGTGAATTATATTGAAAAAAAGAGATGATACTAGATGGTGACTCAAATCCACAATAAAAAAGAATACTGAAAGTGGTAAATATATACATTAATATAAAAGACTATAAATGTTTTTCTCTTTCTTCTTTAAAAGATAAACTCTATACAAAGCATAATTAAAACATTACTGGTGGGTTTATTACATAAATGAACATAATATATATGACAACAGTAAAAGAGACGAGAGAAAATAGAGTTATACTGGAGGACTGTTAGTATGTAACAATCATTATTAATCTGAGGTAGACTGTGATGGAACAAACACTAAAAATATAATTTTAAAAAATCAAATAAAAAATAGAAAATAGAAAAGGTGATAAAAGAGGAACATAAAAGACATGAGATGTATAGAAACAAACAGCAACTGAGATACAAATCCAACCATTTCAAAAGTAATATTAAATATAAAAGGATTAAACACCCCATTAAAAAGAGAGATTGTTGGATTGGATTTAAAAAGCAATACCTAATTCTATGCTATCTACCTAACACTTTAGATTCAGACACAAGCAGGTTGAAACGATGGAAAAACATATACCACACAAAGAATACCCATAAGAGAGCTGAAGGAGTTATATTTGTACCTGACAAAATAGACTTTAAGTCAAAAAAAGTTACTGGAGACAAAGAGGAACATTTTTTAACATTAATAGTATTAATTCAACAGGAAGATAAAACAAACATAAACATATGGAGCTAACAGGCCAGGCATGGTGGCTCACGCCTGTAATCCCAGCTCACACCTGTAATAACAGGCCGAGGTGGGCAGATCACAAAGTCAGGAGATCACAAGGTCAGGAGATCGAGACCATCCTGGCTAACACGGTGAAACCCAGGCTCTACTAAAAATACAAAAAATTAGCCGGGCATGGTGGCGGGCGCCTGTAGTCCCTGCTACTTGGGAGGCTGAGGCAGAAGAATGGCCTGAACCCGGGAGGCAGAGCTTGCAGTGAGCCGAGTTCGCGCCACTGCACTCCAGCCTGGGCAACAGAGCAAGACTCCGCCTCAAAAAAAACAAAACAAAAAAACCATGTGGAGCTAACAAAACAATCCCAAAATAGGGAAATCAAAAAAATGACAGAAATGAAGGGGCAACACGCAATTTAACAATAATGATTAGAGACTTCTATGTTCCACCCTAACAATAAATAAACAAGAAAGCAAGGAATTAGCAATGAAGATCTGAACAACACTATAAATTTGACCTAACTGACATCTATAGAAGACTCTGCCCAACAGCAGTATAACTTATTCTCAAGCACATATAAAACAATCTCCAAAACAGATCACATGCTAGATCATAAAACAAGTCTCAAATTTAAAAGAACTGAACTGATACAAAAAAATGTTTTTCAACCACTGTGTAAGTAAATTAGAAATCAAAGATAAAAAGAAATTTCAGAAATCCAAGCATGTTTGAAAATTAAACAAGACACCTGTAAATAACCAATGGACTAGAGAGAAAAATCACAAAGGAATTTAGAATACATTCTGAGCAGAATGAAAATGTAAACAAAGCACATCAAAAC
Organism: Pongo pygmaeus; assembly: GCF_028885625.2. Taxonomy (NCBI): domain Eukaryota; kingdom Metazoa; phylum Chordata; class Mammalia; order Primates; family Hominidae; genus Pongo; species Pongo pygmaeus. The sequence goes on along the minus strand of NC_085930.1, from coordinate 138,120,375 downwards.
TTATAGGATACAGACAATACAGTGTTTAGAGGGAAAATTATAGCTGGGCACAGCAATGTTAAAAAAGAAAATTCTCAAGTGAGCTTCAACCTTAAGAAATTAGAAAAAGAGGAGCAAACCAAACCCAACACAAGTAGCAGGGGAAAAAATGATCAATATTAGAGGAAGAATCAATGAAACAGAAAAAAGAAAAACAAGAAAATGAAAACCAAAATTTGGTTTTTTAAAAAGACCAATAAAACTGACAAACCTTTAATTAAGCTAACCAGAAAAAAAAAAAATGAAGACACTAATTACCAAAATCAGGAATGAAAGAGAGGGTATCACTACTGAGCTTATAGGAATGAAAAGAATTTTAAGGGAATATTATGAACAACTGTATACAAACAAATATAAACAACTTAGAAAAAAATAAATTCTAAGACACAAATTACTGACTCTGAAGAGGATATAGAAAATATGAATAGAACTCTATCAGCTAAATAAATTAGTAATTAAAATCTTCCCACAAAGAAAAGCCTTGGCCCACATAGTTTCACTGGTGAATTTTACCAAACACTAAAGAAATAATATTAATCCTTCACAAACTCATCTAGATACTTCAATAGAAAACACTTTCTAATTCCCTCTATGCGGCCAACATTACCTTAATACCAAAGGCAGACAAAGATATCACACAAATAGAGATTTTTTTTAATCCTAACAAAATATCAGCAAACCAAATCCAGCATCATACAATAGGAATCATACAAATTGACTATTCTTAAAACATTAAACATAAACTTATTATACGACCCAGCAATTCTACTCAAGAATCTTTGCGGCCAGGCGTGGTGGGCTCACACCTATAATCCCAGCACTTTGGGAGGCTGAGGCGGGCAGATCACCTGAGGTCAGGAGTTTGAGACCAGCCTGGGCAACATGGTGAAACCCCATCTCTACTAAAAATACAAAAAACTTAGTCAGGCATGGTGGTACATGCCTGTAATCCCAGCTACTTGGGAGGCTGAGGCAGGAGATCTACTTGAACCCGGGAGGTAGAGGTTGCAGTGAGCTGGGACTGCGCCACTGAACTCCAGCCTGGGCAACAAGAACGAAACTCCGTCTCAAAAAAAAAAAAAAAAAATCTTTGCAAGAGAAGTTAAAACGTGTCTATACACAGACTCATACATGAATATTCATAGCAGTATTATTCATAGTTGCCAAAAACGGGAAACAATTCAAATTTCCATCAACTTGTGAATGGATAAACAATATGTGATATATCCATACAATGGAATACTATTCAGCAATGAATAACTAATTAATACATGTTACAACATGAATAAACCTCAACAACATTTATACCAAATTTTTAAAAGCCAGACAAAAAATGATCACATATCATATGACTCCACTTATATAAAATGTCCATAAAAGTTTATAAAATAAAACCATTATTCAATGGTGGCCTGGGGCTGGAGGTGGGACTAGGAGTAACTGCAAAGTAGGTACAAGGTATCTTTTTGGGGTGATGAAAATACTCTAAAACTGGTTTGTAATGATGGGTGCAAAATTCTTTAAATTTACTAAAAACAAATTGCACTCAAGACATTTTATGAATTTTATGGTATATAAATTATACCCCAATAAACTGTTAAAAAAAAAAAAACCAAAAAACACTAATCTAACCAATCACCAGCTCTTTTAATCCAACTTGAAAGTCTGATCAGCTATTCAGGATCTTAGCTGTAGAAAACATAACAAAAAACAACTGAATTACAGCTGGAGAGAACTAAAGTGGGTAAAAGGGAAGATTTTCTGACATGTTGATTCAGCACACAGGAACACCAAACCAATGAAAACTATAATCACATTTCAGAATCAATGTGGCTCAGATAGAAGGCTACCTGAAGAGTGGGTCAAATTTCCATCTGCAGGGTAAATAATAACATGATACATGAACCAGACAAAGACACATTAAAAAAAAAAGAAAATGATAGGCCAATATCACTGAATAATAGTGACTCAAAAAATCCTCAACAAAATACTAGCAAACCAAATTCAACAACACACTAAAAAAAAATCATTCATCATGACCAAGTGGGACTTATCCCCCAAGGGATGCAAGGATGGTTCAACACAGGCAATCAATTAATATGATACATCACATCAACAAAATGAAGGACAAAAACCATATAATCATGTCAACTGATGCTGAAAAAGCATTTGATAAAATTCAACATCCCTTCATAATAAAAACTCTCACAAAACTAGATACAGAAGAAACATACCTCAACATAATGAAAGCCATATACCACAGACCCATAGCTAGTATCACACTGAACGGGGAAAAATGGAAAGTCTATCCTCTAAGATCTGGACCACAACTAGGATGCCCACTGTCACCACTGTTATTCAACATAGTACTGGAAGTCCTAGAGAAATCAGACAAGAAAAAGAAATAAAGAGCATCCAAACTGGAAAGGAAGTCCAATTATCCTTGTTTGCAGATGATATGATCTTATATTTGAAAAAACCTAAAGACTCCACACACAAAAAAAACTATTAGAACTGATAAATTCACTAAAGTTGCAAGATACAAAAATCAACATACAATACTCAGTAGCATTTCTATATGCTAACAGCAAACAATCTGAAAAAGAAATCAAGAAAGTAATTCCATTTATAACAGCTACAAATAAAATACCAGGAATTAACTTAACCAAAGAAGTGAAAGACCTCTAAAATGAAAATTATAAAACACTGATGCAAAAAAATTGATGAAGACACACAAAAAGTGGAAAGATACTCCACGTTCATGGATTGGAAGAATCAATATCATTAAAATGTTCACATTGCCAACAGTAATCTATAGATTTAATGCAATGCCAATGACAAAATACCAATGACATTCTTCACAGAAATAGAAAAAAAACAATCCTAACATTTACATGGAACCACAAAAGACCCAGAATAGCCAAATCTATCCTAAGCAAAAAGAACAAACTGGAGGAATCACACCACCTGACTTCAAATTATGCAACTGAACTATCCTAACCAAAACAGCATGGTATTAGCATAAAAAGACACATAGATCAGTGGAACACAATAAAGAACCCAGGGATAAATCCACATACCTACAATGAACTCATTTTTGACAAATGTGCCAAGAACACACATTAGGGAAAGGGTAGTCTCTTCAATAAATGGTGCTAGGAAAACTGGATCTCTACATGCAAAAAATGAAGACTCCTGGCCGGGTGCGGTGGCTCACGCCTGTAATCTCAGCACTTTGGGAGGCCGAGGAGGGCAGATCACTGGAGGTCAGGAGTTTGAGACAAGCCTGGCCAAAATGGCAAAACACCGTCTCTACTACAAATACAAAAATTAGCCAGGCATGGTGGTGCACGCCTGTAATCCCAGCTACTCAGGAGGCTGAGGCAGAATTGCTCGAACCTGGGAGGCAGAGGTTGCAGTGAGCCGAGATCGCGCCACTGCACTCCAGCCTGGGCAACAAAGCAAGACTGTGTCTCAAAAAAAGAAAAAAAGAAAAAAAAAAAAAAGAATGAAGACCCCTACCTCTTGCCATATGCAAAAATCAAATCAAAATGGATTAAAGACTTAAATCTAAGACTTCAAACTATGAAACTACTGAAAGAAAACATCTGGGACACTCTTCAGGACACTGACGGGGCAAAGATTTCTTGGCTAATACTCGACAAGCACAGGCAATCAAAGCAAATATGAACAAATGGGGTCACATCAAGTTAAAATGCTTCTGCACAGCAAAGGAAATAATCAACAAAGTGAAGAGACAACCCACAGAATGGGAGAAAATATTTGCAAACTACTTCTCTGACAAGGGATTCATAACCAGAGAATATAAGGACCTCAAACAAATATACGGAAAAAAACCCTAATAACCCAATCAAAAAAAATGGGCAAAAGATCTGAACAGGCATTTCTCAAAAGAAAACATGTAAATGGCAAACCGGTACATGAAAAGGGGCTCAGCATCACTGAGCATCAGAGAAATGCAAATCAAAACTACAATCATCTCACCACAGTTAAAATGGCTTTTATCCAAAAGTCAGACAATAACAAGTGCTGGAGAGGATGTGGAGAAAAGGGAACCCTTGTACACTGTTGGCGGGAATGCAAACTAGTACAACCACTAGGGAGAACAGTCTGGAGGTTCCTCAAAAAACTAAAAATAGCACTAGCACTACCATATGATCCAGTAATCCCTCTGCTTGGTATAACCCAAAGAAAGGAAATCAGTATATCGAAGAGATATCTGCACTCCCATGTTATTATATAGACATAATTTATATGTATAATGTTATATATTGTGTATCATTTTTATATATAACATAATTTATATGTAATTTTATTTTATAATTGTTATATTATTTTATAATAATTGATATATACTATGCATATTACATATAAAAACCTTGGTTATTGTTCACAACAACCAAGATTTGGAAGCAACTTAAATGTCCATTAACAAAGAATATATGGTCCATACACACACACTATTCAGCTATAAAAAAGAATCACAGCCTGTCATTTGCAACAACATGGAACTGGTGGTAATTATGTTCAGTGAAATAAGCCAGGCACAAAAAGACAAAGTTTGCATGTTCTCACTTATTTGTGGAAGCTAAAAATTAAAACAACTGAACTCATGGAGATAGATAGTAGAAGGATGGTTATCAGAGGCTGGGAAGGGTAGTTGGGGGATGGAGGGGTGGGGAGGGTTAATGGGTAGAAAAAAATAGAATGAATATGACCTAGTATTTGGCAGCACATCAGGGTGACTATAGTAAAAAATAATTTAAATGAACATTTTAAAATAACTAAAAGAGCATAACTGGGTTGTCTGTAACACAAAGCACAAATGCTTGAGGTGATGGATACCCCATTTACCCGGATGTGGTTAGTATATGCACTGCATGCCTGTATCAAAATAGCTCCTGTAACCCATAAATACATACACCCACTGTGTACCCACAAAAGTTAAAAACAAAAATTTTTTAAAAGATAAATAAAAGTTTGTTTTTTTGGAATATTACATATATTAATATTTAAACCTGACATATGCTGATGGGAATGAATGTTTTCACTAACCAAAGAAATTCAACGCAGACAACTTTGATTTACTGCTTTATACCGAAGAAAACAAGATTTTTAAAGTTATACTGTTATATATAGCACACCCGGACAGAAACAAGCCTTGTTAAGGCTAAATTATGTAATGAGTGTTGCTTATCTGTTATATTAGGCTGTTCTTGCCTTGCTATAAAGAAATATCCAAGACTGGGTAATTTATAAGAAAAGAGGTTTAACTGGCTCACGCTTTTGCAGGCTATACAGGAATCGTAGTGGTATCTGCTTCCAGGGAGGCCTCAAGAAGCTTTCAATCATGGTGGAAGGCAAAGAGGTAGCAGGCACATCACATGGTGAAAGTAGGAGCAAGAGAGATCAAGTGGTGAGGTGCCACACACTTTTAAATGACCAGATATCATGAGAACTCACTATCACAGGGACATCATCAAGGGGATGGTGCTAAACCATTCATGAGAAATCTGCCCCCATGATCCAATCACCTATCACCAGACCCCAACCCCAACACTAAAGATTACATGTCAACATGAGATGTGGGCAAGAACACACATCCAAACTCTATCACCTGGTTTTGCCCCATCTGAGCATCAGAATCTTAATAGCGTCCATCCGGACACCAATATACAACAATATGTAGTGGCAGGAGGAGAAGTGCAAAAAAAAATGAAAAATATGAGATAAACAATACACCTCAATTTCAAATAAGGATAGAATTAAGAGTACAGTAGAATAGTTTGAGCCAAAAACAAGGAAAAAAAAAAGAGAGAGAGAAGCAGAAGTTAAAGTGTAGAAATAAAACAATTTACAATAAGGAAAGGTATCAATAAGAAAGCAATAGGTAAAAAAAGAATACAAATAAGAGATAAACAATACATCTAAATTTCAGATAAAGATAGAATTAAGAGTACAGTAGGCCAGCTTGAGCCAAAAATAAGAACAAAGAAAGGCAGAAATCAAAATGTAGAAATAAAACAATTTACAATAAGCAAGGGTATCAATACGAAAGCAATGGGCAAGTTGCAAGAGGCAGAAGATGGAGATGAAAAGGAGAAGACTGAAAGTGTGTGTAAATTAGGAGTTAAGGCTTAAAAAGTTGGGCCAAAAGGGTTAAAGGAAGGGAGGTTGAGGTGAAAATGCAGGAATGAAAGCTGGGTAGAGTAGGTGATAGTTGAAGAAAAAGGGGATGGGTGTGGTAGAGAACAAAATGAAGAATAAAGCTCCATAACAGTTGATATGAAGTGAGCTGGGAAACCCTCAAATAGCCCAGAATAATGCAGGCATGGGATAATTATGCCTACAACACCCAGTCTGGACTGATTCTGGACTGTAAGTAAATAAGTTATCAATCAATCAATATCTAGTAATTAAAGTAGACTGGTCACCCAAACAAAATCTCAAGAAATACACCGGTAGTAAAAACTGTCCCAAACTTCAGAAAACACTATTATACATAATATTGCTCAAATCACAAGGTCAAGACTTCTCAACAGGTCAGTTTGTGGCCAAAGGGAACCAAACAGATTAGATGAAGTAGGTTCCAATACAGCAGAGTTCAGATTCACTGTAGGTAAAGAAGTGGGAGAACCGACAATGAAAGAAGTTGTGGTCAGAGAAAAAAAAAAAAAAAAAAAAATCTCAATTTCAAAACTAAGGCTCCAAGGAGGTAACGGAACAAGAATGTGAGCAGGTAAAGGGTTCATGTGATTTTGTAATGGATCTGGAAGGCTTATAAGGCAGAATATTGTTAATAAGGAGATAAAAATACGAACAGGTTGATTAGTGACATTAAAAGCAATACTTTAATAGTTAAAACACAGGAGGTTCTAAACCAATAATACACCAAGACATGCAAAATAATCTCCGTATTGATAATCTGTAATAGTTAAACAGTCACTGCATTTTAAGTGAAGATGATATACAGAAATTCAGTTTTATAATAAAAGATTAACTGAATGAGAATTTGTTTTATTAAGGGACTCTATTTGTATTAGTCGGTTCTCACACTGCTATAAAATACCCGAAACTAGGTAATTTATAAAGAAAAGAGGTTTAATTGGCTCACAGTTTTGCAGGTTGTACAGGAAGCATAGCGGTTTCTGCTTCTGGGGAAGCCTCAGGAAACTTATTATCATGGCAGAAGGCAAAGGAGAAGCAGGCATATCTTACATGGCTGGAGCAGGAGCAAGATGGGGACGGGGGGTGCTAGGCACTTTTAAACAACCAGATCTCACGAGAATGTAGAACAGTACCAAGGGGGAAATCCCCCATCATCCAATCACCTCCCACCAGGTCCCACCTCCAACACTGGGGATTATAACTAGAAATGAGATTTAGGCAGGGACACAAATCCAAACCATATCACTATTTTAAAAATAACTTACAATGCATTTCTTCAAAATAGCAAGTCACCTATTATTAAATGAGTGGATTAACTGTTACATAACATATACACAATCTTCCAGAACATTTCTAAAGTATATATATTCCATATTACATTTATCCCTCTTGACTAGCTTCTCAATTGGGAAATACTCCAACTAGGTTCCCTCTTTGTCCCGAGAATGTCTAAAAGGTTACAGCTCCTTGGCATTATCTGTTGAAGTTTCTTGATTCCAGACATCTCTATTTCAATCATTCAGGCTCTTACAGACATGCTAGTTTCTAACTACCTGCCTATGCCTTCGATTAGACTACTTATTAGATCTACTTGACTAATACCACACTTGCTATTCTATCTGGTTTCAACTCCACTGCTCACCCTGATGCTGAAGTCTGCTTATACATCCCTTAAAAGCCAGCTGTTGTTAACCTTCACGTATTAGTCCACTCTCACACTGCTATAAATAACTACCTGAGACTGGGCAATTTACAAAAAGAAGTTTAATTGACTCACAGTTCCACAGGCTTAATAAGAAGTATGACTCAAGAAACTTAGAATCACGGTGGAGGGCGAAAGAGAAGCAAGCACATCTTAATATGGTGGAGCAGGAGGTAGGGGTATGTGCCACACACTTTAAACCATGGCATCTCGTGAAAACTCGCTCACTATCAAGAGAACAGCAAGGGGGAAATCTGCCCCAACAATCCAATAGCCTCTCACCAGTCCCCTCCTCTGACACATGGAGATTACAATTTGAGAAGAAATTTGGGTGGGGACACAGAGCCAAACCATATCATTCCACACCTGGCTACTCCCAAATCTCATGTCCTTTTCACATTTCAAAACCAACCATGCCTTTCCAATAGTCCCCCAAAATCTTAACTCGTCTCAGCGTTAACTCAGAAGTCCAAGCCCAAAGTCTCATCTGAGACAAGGCAAGTCTCTTCCATCTACGAGTCTGTAAAATAAAAAACAAGTTAGTTACTTGAAAGACACAATGGAGGTACAGGTATTGGGTAAATGTTCCTGTTCCAATGGGAGAAACTGGCCAAAACAAAGAGGCTACTGGCCCCATGCAAGTGTGAAACCCAGCAGGGCAGTCGTTAAATCTTAAAGCTCCAAAATAATCTCCTTTGACTCCATGTCTCACATCCAGGGCACGCTGATGCAAGAGGTGAGCTCTCAAGGCCTTGGGCAGCTCTGCCCCTGTGGCTCTGAAGGGTAAAGCCCCTGAGGCTGCTTTCACAAACACAATATATACAGGGTCTGGAAGTCAACAGCTGAAAGCTTACCTACCATATAAATGAGTTAAAAAATACAAACAGTATAAACCAAGGGCAACAGTTCCTAAATTCTGACCATTTTATAACAATCTAAGGAGCTCCATTGATTAAAGTAATAGTGGATGTTGTAATGGATAAATCCCAAATTATCACATAACAGAATAGGTTATTTTTATTTCATGCTCACATAAAGTCAAAAAATCTATGTTAATGATCAGCTGGGTGTGCCTGAGGAGGTTGGAGACAACCCAGGCTGAAAGAAGTTCAGTTCTCTTTGACCCCTCATTTCCAAAGTTGCTCTGGCAACCACCACCCAGCCAGCAGGTGGAAAAGAAAGACAATCTTTCAAGGGAGGTTTCTATTTGCCAGGACTAAAGTAACACTCAATACTTCTGCTTTATTTCCTGTGGCCAGATTTCAATCATATGGCCATCCCCAAACACAAAAGGGGTAGTAAATATAAGTTAGCTGGGGCCTGGGAGAAAAGAAAACAAGTTTGGTAAACAGCAAGCTAGTCTTTACCACAAGAGGTTTTAAGACACAGATTCTGGGGCATTACCCCCAGGAGATCATCATTCAGCAGGTCTAATAGGATCCCAAAGAATCTGTATTTAAGCTTGCCAAGTGATTCTGATGTATGCTCCAAAGTTAGGAAACAGTGGCTTAGAAAGTAAAGAACTTGGAGCAAACAAGAAACATTTCCATGAAAAATTTAAAAGAATGTACTAAATAAAGAAAAACTAAAAAGTGATGAAAAAATTAAGACTTCATGCCTAAGAGAATATAGGGCGCAACTGGGATTGCTTGTGATAGCGATCTCTTATGGCTTTCTTCCTAACTCTAGTAGCTTCTTAGATTTTCTTTCCTCCATTCATTCCATATTTTCCATGATACTCTGCTGGGCCATGAGCTTTTTCTCATTCCTTGAGTGACCTCATTCACTTTATCACCTAAAAGCCCAGCCTCACATTTAACTGCCTACTGTAACAGCACTTCTCCATTTAGATGTCCTACGAGGACCTCAATATATCCAAAACTGAATTCACCTCACCTTCAAACCAGCTCTTCCAGCATGCTCTATCCACTTAAGCCCTCTAGTCAAATCCCCAGGAGTCACTGAAGAGTCATCCTTCTCCTTCAGCCCCTACTATCCAGTTATCAAGTCCTATCAATTTTACATCCTAAGTATCTCTGGAATCCATCCCCTTTGCCAGTGTCTTAGGTAAAAACTGCTTTTCAAATGGATAGCACTTCCTACCAGTTCCACCTGCCTCCAGCTTCACCTTCAACACAAACCTATACTCTATACTATCTTCCAGAATTGATTCAAAACAAAATCCTGCACCGATTCCCTGCTTTGCCTCTTCCAGTGGCTCATCATTGCTTTCAGAATAAAGTTCCAACTTAGAACTCAGCACACAGGATCTTCATGATTTGGCCCTTATCTCCAACAGGGTCATTTCTTCTCACTTCAAGTCCTCTGTGTTGCAACCATATTCACTTCTTGACAGTTCCCCAAACACACTCTTGTGTCCTTTGGAGTCTGGTATAGCACTTGATGCACAATAAAATCAGAGTCAAATAAATTTACAACCAGTCATGCTGAATTTCGGGCAACACAAATGTAGCTAACTGGAATCATCAAATAGGCAGATGTTAGAGAGATTCAAACTTAGGTGAAAACACAAAACCAGAGCCACAAATTTGGGAATCACCACTAAAGAAACAGTATTTGGAAGTCTTAAGAATGAAGAAGCTCTGACAATAATGTGATCTTGGTTAAAACCAGGGGATTTTTTCTTTCCTAAACTTTCATCATACCCAAATAGCTACATTGCGCAAGACAAGGGCTAGTATTTAATCCATTTTTAAGAAGCTAACAACGGCTGAATGCAGTGGCTCACACCTGTAATCCCCGAGCTTTGGGAAGCCAAGGTAGGAGGATCACTTGAGCCCCCAAAAGCTGAAGACCAGCCTGGGCAACAGGGGGAGACCCATCTCTACAAAAAAATTTAAAAATTAGCCAGGCATAGTGGTGCATGCCTGTGGTCTCACCTACTCAGGAGGCTGAGGTGGGAGAATCGCTTGAGCCCAGGAGGTTGAGGCTGCAAGTAAGCCATGATCACACCACTGCACTACAGCCTGGGTGACAAAGTGAGACCTTATCTTAAAAAAATATATATATATAGCAGCAGCTAACAATCAATAAATTAGAAATAGGAAGGAACTTCCTCAACCTAATAAAAACCATCTATGAAAAACCAACAGCTACATCATACCTAATGATGAAAGATCACAAACAAGACAAGGATGTCTACTCTCACCACTTCTACTGAACACTGTACTGGAGGTTCTAGTCTGGGCAATTAAGCAAGAAATAAAAGGCATCCAGACTGGAAAGAAAAAAGCAAAATTATCTCTAGTCACAGAAAATTCTCTCTAGCCACTGAAAAAGTATTAGTGCTAATAAGAAAGTTCAACAAAGTTGTAGGATTCAAGAGCAATATATAAAATCACTTGTATTTCTATACATTACCAATAAACAATCTAAAAATAAGAAAATTCCATACACAATAGCATTTTAAAACCTTAGAAATTTAACAAAGTCCAAAACTTGTACTCTTGAAACTACAAGATACGATGAGATTAAAGAACCTTAATAAATGGAAAGCATCCCATGTTCATGGAAAGACTATTATCATTAAGATGGCAATATTTCCCAAATTGATCTATTGATTCAATGCAATACCTATCGAAATTACAACTGTCTTTCTGGCACAAACTGACCCATGGATGCTAAAATGTGGGAATGCAAGTGACCCATAAAAGCCAAAATCTTGAAAAACAAAAAACTGGAAGACTTGCACTTTCCAATTTCAAGCTTACTACTGAAGGAGTGAAGGATCTGTCATTCCAAGATATAAGTCAGATTGGTATAGTGATTATTTTGAGTTGAGAACATTAGAGAAATTGTAGTTTTCTACAAAGACAGGGTGAGCTAACCTGTCTCTTCCTACACGCAGCAAGACATAAAGATTCCTCTAGGAGGGGTACCCTCACCATACCAGGGAGAGAAAAATAACCCTTACTTCCAGAGACTTGGAATTGGAAGCTACAATGGACCTGAATAAATATTCTTAAGGAAGCAATCCTTATCTTCTACCTGTTTCACACCTCTCCCCAATATATCTCCTAGTTAACTCTCCTAGAAAATTTTCTGCCCCAGCCAGATTTTCTTTGTTCTATCATTTTTTTCTCAAATTTATCATTCTTTGCCTAAAAAGTATAAAAGCATCTTGCTTTGGTCATTTCTTCAGAATTCAATCTCTTGTGAAGATCACCATGTATACAGAAAACGTATTAAATTTGTATATTTTTCTCTTGTTAATCTGCCTGGTGTCAATGTAGTTTCTAGACTCAGCTGAAGAGCCCAGTAAGAGGTTAAAGCGGGGTTGGAAGCGATCTCTGACTCTGTACACTACAAAGCTACAGTTATCAAGACAGCATGGTACTGGCATGGGGACAGACATATAGACCAATGGAATAGAATTGAGAACCCAGAAATAAACTCTCACATTTAGAGTCAACTGATTTATGATACAGATGCCAAGACAATTCAATGGGGGAAAGATTAGCTTTTTCAACAAATGGCACTGGCACAACTGGGTATCCACATGCAATAAAAAAATATATATATATATATATATATATACACACACACACATATATACACACACATATATATATATGTACAGAGAGAGAGAGAAGTTGAAATCCTACCTCATAGCATATACAAAACGACTCAAAATGGATCACAGCCCTAAATGTAAGAGCTAAAAACTTTTCCTTATATTAGCTCCCTAGGGCTAACAAATGACCATAATAGATGACCATAAATTTGGCAGCTTAAAAAACAGAAATGTATTCTCTCACAGTTGTGGAGAGTACTAGCCTGAAATCAAGGTGACCTTCTGAACACTAAGGGGAAGTCCTTCCTTGCCTTTTCCAGCATCTGGGCTCCTGGGGTTCACTGGCTTGGAACTGCATGACTCCAACCTTTGCTTCCATCTTTACATGGCCTTCTCGCCTACTGTTTCTGTCTTCTCTTCTGTTGGGTTCAGGGGGCTTCTGGGCTGAACACACGGAGATTCCTGGACAGTGGCATCCCCAGAGAGGACATGGAAGCTTCTACTCTTTCTGCCATACTTCACCCTATGTATTTCTTCCATCTCTACCCTTCTGTAACATCCTTTAGAATAAATAAGCAAAAATAAGGTTTTCCCTGAGTTCTGTGAACTGCTCCACCAATTAATCAAACCCCAAGGAGGGGGTCATGGGAACTCCAATTTATAGCCAGTCATCAGAAGCGCAAGTAAAACAACTTGGGGCTTGCAACTGGCATCTGAAGTGGAGGCAGTCTTGTGGGACTGCACTTGTGGATCTGACAATATCTACAGGTAGACAGTGTCAGAACTGAACTGAATGAGAGGACATCTAGCTGGTGTACACTGGAGAATTTGCTGAAGAACTGGTTGCTTCCTTGGTATGTGGGGGAAAACTGAAATGTGACACATTTGCTCACAAAAACATTCTATGTTGTCAGATTATAGTAAGAGCAACTGGGTTTGTTTTTCCCTATATCCTTATCACAAATAAATACTTCTCCAAAAAACACACACAAATGGCCAATATGCACATGAAAAGATGCTCAACATCATTAGGCATCAAAACTGCAGTAAGATACTACTTCATGACTGGGTGCAGTGGCTCACACCTGTAATCCTAGCACTTTGGGAGGCCGGGAAGGGGGGAGGGCTGCACATGGCTTGAACTCATAAGTTCAAGGCCAGCCTGGGTAACATGGCAAAAACCCATCTCTGCCAAAAATAAAAAAAATTAGCTGTGAATAGTGGCATGTACCTGTAGTCCCAGCTACTTGGGGGGCTGAGGCAGGAGGATAACTTGAGCCCAGGAGGTTGAAGCTGCAGTGAGCTGTGATCATGCCACTGCACTCCAACCTGAGTGACAAAGTGAGACTCTGTGTCAAAAAAATAAATAAATAAATAAAAGAGATACAACTTCAGACACACTAGGATGGCTATAATTTAAGACAGACAATAACGAGTAGTATTGAGGATGTGGAGAAACTGGAACGCTCATACACTGCTGGGAATGAAAAATGGTGCAGCCACTCTAGAAAACAGAACAGTTCCTCAAAAGGCTAAATACAGAGTTACCATATTACCCAACGATTCCATTCCTATATCCCAGAGAAATGAAAACTTATGTCTACATAAAATCTTGTACACAAATGTTTATATCAGCATAACCACCAAAAAATGTAAACACAAATGTCCATGAACTGATGAATGGATAAAGAAAATATGGTATATCCATACAATGGAATATTATTCAGCAATTAAAAATAAATACCAATACTTGCTACAAAGTGGATGAACCCTGAAAACACACTAAGTGAAACAGGAAAAGTCTACAGAGACAGAATAGTAGTCGTCAAGAAGCTGGCAAGAATGGAGGTTTGGGGGTTGATAGTTTAGGGGTAAGAGGTTTTTGTCATAAAATGTTCTAAAATTCATTTTGGTGGTACTTGCACAGTTTTGTGAATATATTAAAAAACACTGAATTGTACAATTTAAGTTTGTGTGTGAATTACATATCAACAATGCTGGTTAAAATATAAAAAAGATCAAACTTTTTAATAAAGAAATTGTTCAAGAGAAAAGGCTGCCTCTCTACACTAATTTATGCTTCCTTATTATAAAACCTGTATTTCTTCAGTATTTTTGGTAACAGGAAATAAACGTAATGCTCATCTATAACAGCTCTTATTCTAAGTTTCTGAAACAAGTATTTCTCTACCCAATTGCCTTTTTAAAGTAGTTTAACTGTCTTGTGCTAGATGTTTTAATATTATCTTTGGCCTTAAATCCTGAGGAATAGAAAATACATACCTTTAAATTTATAAATAGATAAATCTAGATGAGTAAACCCTTACCAATAAGAATGTCAACTTAGGCTGGTCATGGTGGCTCACGCCTGTAATCTCAGCACCTTGGGAGGCCGAGGAGGGCGGATCACGAGGTCAGGAGATCGAGACCATCCTAGCTAACACGGTGAAACCCTGTCTCTACTAAAAATACAAAAAATTAGCCAGGCATGGTGGCGGGTGCCTGTAATCCCAGCTATTTGGGAGGCTGAGAGAGGAGAATGGTGTGAACCTGGGAGGTGGAGCTTGCAGTGAGCCGAGATTGCGCCACTGCACTCCAGCCTGGGCGACACCGCAAGACTCTGTCTCAAAAAAAAGAATGTCAACTTAAATTGACTAGGCAAAAGTAGCCTTCTCACAAAAGCTAATAGGCATAATAATTCTATCCAGACTCTACTATGTAAGCCAATCAGCATACACATAGAAGAATCCTGGTAACTTTTTTTTAAATCAGTATCGCTTAAGGAGGGTGGATGAATAATTTAATAGCATAACTAAGACTTGGGGATGAGGGATGGGAATGGAAATTAAACCTAAAATCTTTGAAAAATTAAACCATTTCAACTTTACATTGTATACAATATCCCAGTAACAGTTTAAAACATTACTGTTTTAAGTAACTAATAATTTCATTAATTTTGGCTCTAAATTTAAGGTATTACTTTGTTACTGATTTGATATGATGTAAACCGCCCATAGGATACATTATTCAAAACAAAAGACCTAATCCTGAACTATTTCCTCCAGGTACAGGGTATTTTCCATGGGCATCTCATCCCAGTCCAGAATGAGTACATTCACTGAATATAAATTTTACATTAGACTAGAAAATTAAAAAGGAAATAAGACAAAATACTGAAAAAACTTAATGTATCCCAAATCTAACTATTTGGGTTATCTGCTCTTTAACTACCATAATCAATGTTTTTTTTTTGTTTTGTTTTTTTGTTTTTGAGATGGAGTCTCGTTCTGTCGCCCAGGCTGGAGTGCAGTGGTACGATTTTGGCTCACTGCAAGCTCCGCCTCCCGGGTTCATGCCATTCTCCTGCCTCAGCCTCTCGAGTAGCTGGGACTACAGGTGCCCGCCACCACGTCTGGCTAATTTTTTGTATTTTTAGTAGAGACGGGGTTTCACCATATTAGCCAGGATGGTCTCGATCTCCTGACCTCATGATCTGCCCACCTCAGTCTCCCAAAGTGGTGGGATTACAGGCGTGAGCCACCGCGTCCGGCCCTATAATCAATGTTTAATTGTATTTTCATAATGTTGAATTTACCCTAGTGGAACTATGTATCCAAAAAATTACCAATTATCATACGAATCCAAGACACTCTCAATTGTAGATACAAACAGGTCATTAATATAGCTATGAGAAATATTTTAAGATATACTCACTCTCATTCAAAGTTTTGCCTAGTACTTAATGTCCTCGATCTGTACTAAAATATTTTACGTATGTTCTGATTTACAGCAGTAGCTACCTAACTGGTCTTGGGTGTCCCTGTTTGTCTGCCTTTTGTAATCTACTCTTCCAAAACCTGTAATGGTTATCTAACTTTCAGCGATCATGGACCCCTCTGAGGATCCATACCTGCACATTCTTGCCAAAACCTTCGCAGGCCCTATTTTAAGGAGGCCCAGCTCAAACGTCCCATCACTCACCAGCAAAGTGCAAACTTCTCAGCCTGGGATTCAAAGTACTTAATGTAGTCACTGCTAACTAATTTATCTTCTCTTTTCCAACTACACACCCCAATCAAGACTATCTCCTGATTATCCCAACCATCCTTCCTGGCTTGCCTTCACAGTTCCCTCTTGTTGCTTTCATTGACAACTGCTTGCTTTCAACATCCACATATACTTCTGGTGAACCTAAAATACCTCCCCTGCCATGAGGGTTTCCCTCCACTTACAATCAGATTATCTGATCCTTTTAAATTCTGAAACGTTATCTGCACCTCTTATGGAGCTCACCAGGTTCTATTTTGTATTGCAAAAGGTATCCAAAAAGTGAAGAAACACAGAACTTGTTTTTGAACTGTATGTTACATTTTCAATTAATATGCTCCACATGTTTTCCTTCAGCCTCTATAAGCCTCTTCATGTGATGTATCTCACTTACCCTACATCTATGTGTTTTTTTTTTTTTGCCCTCTTCTAAGATCTGTAAGGGTAGAGATGGTAGCTACTTCACCCTTGTGTCCCCTGTCATCTCCAGCACAAAATGGGAAGACACGCCAGGCATGGTGGCTCACACCTGTAATCGCAGCACTTTGGGAGGCTGAGGTGGGTGGATCACAAAGTCATGAGATTGAGACTATCCTGGCCAACATGGTGAAACTCGTCTCTACTAAAATTACAAAAATTAGCTGGGTGTGGTGGTGGGCGCCTGTAGTCCCAGCTACTAGGGAGGCTGAGACAGGAGAATTGCTTGAACTAGGGAGGCAGAGGTTGCACTGAGCCAAGATCGTGCCACTGCACTCCAGCTTGGTGACAGAGCAAAACTCCATCTCAAAAAACAAAAACAAAACAGGAAGACACCTGCTACATAGAGTACCTGAATATCTGGGAATCAGTGTTCTTCTTCAAGTATTTCATGCATTCTGTATCCCCTATTGTAAGATTTCCCAAGAACCGTCATTTTTTGTGTGTTTTTTTTCCTCAAAGATCAAACAATGCTCCACTCTTAGTATGTACTTGATCAAATAAGAACTTATTAACTATCCAAAATAGTGGTTGAGTTACTCACATCCATCCAACACCTTTCTCACTGATATATGCCAACCCTGTTTAAAAAACAAAAAACAAACAAAAAACCCAACACCTTAAACATATCAGTCCTCACCATTAACCCATAAGGGAGCACACAAAGATGGCTCCTACACAAAAATGATCCAAATGTAAAAGCTATTACCCTTTAGTACTGCTGCAAAGTTCATAAAACAAATTCCAAAAACAGAAATAAATACTATCCCAGATTACACATATGCACACCACGGAAGGCAGTGAGATGACCTGAGTACAGGAACTTCTTTTAGGAATTCCTAAACATGATACAAAAATTTATGACCAACAGATTCGTGCACAACATGGAAGAACCTTAAAAATATGCTAAGTGAATGAGACACAAAAAGCCATATATTGTATGATTCCATTCATCTGACATATTCAGAATAGGCAAATTCAGAGACAGAAAGTAGATTAGTGGCTGCCAGGGCTGGGAGAAGGGGAAAATGGAGAGTAACAGCTAATGGGTATGGGGTTTCTCTTTGGAAATGATAAAAATATTTCGGAATTGGATGGTGATAATGCTTTGCATAGTTTGGTGAATATACTAAAAACCACTCAACTGTACCCTTTAAGAGGGTGAACTTTATGGTATGTGGGCTTTATTGCAATTTTTAAAAAGTGTTTTGACCATGCTGGCTGTTTTATCTAGAAGAAAACTGTATTTAATGGGAATCTTATTTTGTAGTTTTGTTTTTTCAAACTGATCTAAACCAGCAGTTATAAACTGGTTCCTTACTAGTCTCTTTAAAACCAAAGCATTAATTGTTGTCAACGGTAGCTACCGACTTGCCAACGTTTACAAATACCTGTAGAGAGAGGTTTTGTCTAGCAATCTGGATTTCTGGCTTCCAAAAAAAAAATGGAGTTCTAAAAATGCTAGGCACACCAGCACTGCAACAATGGCTTGAAGCTAGGCAGCCACTAACATACTTGTTGTTCTTATTTGCCATGATGTCCACTACTCCCTATTGTCTTCTAAACACTGAAGCCCAATGTCAATTACCATTTAGCTTACTGGTTGTGAGTCTGTGATCCCTAAACAATGATCTTCTACCCTTCTTATTAGGGTGTACTGCTGATAAATTAAAATGTAATCGTGGATGATTACATTTTAACATACCAACTGCAAGAATAAAAACCGTAACACTGATATCTGTTAGAAAAAACCCTGCAATTGTCACAAATTTATTCAAACTAAAGTGAAAATTCAAGGAAAAAATGTGTCCATTCCTATAAACAGAAAACAAATTATTTTCAGTTTACAATTAAAAATCATTTTCATCTACTCATGGTCAGAAAATAATGCAGTAATAACTTCTTACCCCCATAATTAGGTGGTGGCACAAAATGAGAGAAAATTATCTTATTCAAATTGACTGGCTATAAGAACAAATTGCTTTACTTACTGATTTTATGTTTAAACCGTCTAGAACCCTCCTGATGCTTAAATGCACAAAGAAAAACAACTCTTTTGCATTTGTAGCCTATATGTATTAAACTGTAGTTTACAAAGCCAGAAGAAAACAAAATACAAGGTGAATAGGGAAACAGACCTAGAAAAGTACATTCTACTACTTCCTATGTCAAGTGTATATAAGGCTTTTGAGCTAAAAGCTATGGCAAGTACCATCCAGCTTTAGAAGTCTGTATGTCCTTACCCCTATCTTCTCCATTACTCCAAACAAAATAATCTAGCTGACCTGCTTTTCCTGTAGATGGGAAAGTTTAAGAGTATTTGCTTTCTATTTCATTTTTACCATCATTTCCAATGGCTAATAAAACAACATATAAGATGCCCTCTAAAAACAGCTATTCCCTTTAAACTAGGCAAAACCAAACTTATTTCTCAAAGTCTTCCAAGAGAGAACAGATGAGCCAATTACTCAGTAGTTTGGAGGTAAACCTCAATGTTCTTTATCCCCGAGCCATTAGGTTTACAAGTGACATCTATTTATTTATTTTTGGGATGGAGTCTCGCTCTGTCGCCCAGGCTG
Source organism: Pongo pygmaeus (assembly GCF_028885625.2). Taxonomy (NCBI): domain Eukaryota; kingdom Metazoa; phylum Chordata; class Mammalia; order Primates; family Hominidae; genus Pongo; species Pongo pygmaeus. The sequence goes on along the minus strand of NC_085930.1, from coordinate 138,100,808 downwards.
GAGTGCAGCGGTGCGACCTCCGGTCACTGCAACCTCTGTCTCCCGGGTTCAATCGATTCTCCTGTCGCAGCCGCCAGAGTAGCTGGGATTACAGGTGCGTGCCACCACACAACAGACTAATTTTTGTATTTTTAAGAGAAACGGGGTTTCACCATGTTGGCCAGGCTGGTCTTGAACTCCTGACCTCAAGTGATCCGCCCGCCTCGGCCTCCCAAAGTGTTGAGATTACAGGCGTGAGCCACCGCACCTGGCCGCAAGTGGCATTTTAAAGCTCAATATTACCACTGAATATTAATGGATATACATAAGACTGGAGTGGCATCACAATTTTCTCACAACTGCAATTCCAAAATAAAATCCAGTTGCACTTTTGCTTAACACAATCCTGAAAAACACAATCCCGTTTGTTAAAACCTGATGGTGAATCAAATATGAGTCTCTCCTAAAAGTTCACCAAATTTCTAATGCACATAGTAATCTAAATCACAAAAACAACTTTTTCAAAAATGCAGGACTGAGAAACAAAGGAAAACATCGATCAGTCATTACTTCAACCATTAACAATGGAAGCACAAAGTGCCATTTGACTGGTAAAGGTTACTGGAAAACCCAGATCTCGAGTTTCACACTGTTAAGAGTATAAGATGCACAGACTGTACTGGAATTAGCAGAAATGGTTCCTGCTATAACTGTGCTTTACCTGCTATTCTCTAACACTGCTGTCCAGCAGAACTATCTGAAATAAGATAAATGTTCTATGTCTGTCCTATTCAATACAACAGCCAATAGCTACATATGGCTACTGAGCACTTAAAATGTAGCTAGCAAAACTAAGGAACTTGGTTTAATTTCAATTAAATTGCTACATATGGCTAGTGGCTCTCTTATAGGACAGAACAGTTGTACAATTTGAAATATAAGGTATAAACTGTATTGACTAAACTGTAGTTTTTCAAAGTATCATGCCCTGATGTTAACACCAAGCAAGACCATTCTGATACCAAATGATACACAAGGTTTGCGATCAGCCTAAACATAAAATTCACTTATGAAATGAGAATTCTTGATATTAGATTCAGAATTTAAGGTGCAATCTTTATTAAGTAATATAAAAAATAGTCTCAGGTTCTTCCCCATTGTTTTCGCAAACGGGGTGCTCACTTTCAAAATAGTTTCCCAAAACATGCAAGTTATTTTCCCTTCAAATCTGTTCAACACCTTCTGTTCAGGAAAACAAATGGCAAAAATAAGTTGTCAACACTAGTAAGCGTCCTGCGATAAATTAATGTGTAAATGTCACACATTAATTTTCCTTTTCCTTAAAAGAGGGGGAAAATGTTTGGCAGCGTCCGGATCTTTCAAAAGCCTTATTAACCATCTTTCCAAATGTTTAGGTGTACAAAACATTCAGATACAGTTGCGATTTCGTTCCTAGATACAAAGCAGTTTTTCAGTTCCAGAGAGTTACAAGTCTTTTTGACTTGTATTCTTTGACCAGCTCTTCCTAAGTCAAGAAAAGTAACAAGATGGTGCACAAAATGTCAAAAGAAAACAAGTCTGGAAACTTGCATTGAGTAACTAGTCTCTAAGCGGAATCAATTGCCTTTAACCCGGAGAGAGAGTCCCTCGTACTACCCAGCCAAGCAAACAGAACAAGGTCGTGACCCTGGGTCACGGCCGCCAGTACCGCTCCCGCCCGGCAGCGGGGAAGCCACCTGTTAGGCCCGAGCCTCACCTGGGAGTAAAGAGGAAGCGATTGCCCGGCAGCTCGCCCGACGCGAGGGCTGTGAGCGTGGTACCCGCCCCTCTTGCTGCAGCGGCTAGACCCCCGGCGGCACGTGGGCTTCACCCGGGCCCCGACAGCTCTGACAGGCGGGTCGCCCGCGGACCCCGGCCCGCCGTCTCGCGCAGGTCCCCGGGGCAGGACCCCCGTTTCCCTCGCAACCACCCCGCCAAGCGGGCGTCCCAGCGGCCCACACCGCCGGTCCGCCCTGCTTCCCTTCCTTCCCGGACGGTGCGATCCCGCCCTGCAGCCTCTCACCTACCTGGTCACGGAGTTTGAGGAACGCCATGGCGGTCGCCTCCGCGCCCACTCCAGCCTCCTCCTCCTCCGCCGCCGCCGCCGCCGCCGCCGCCGCCCGGCCCACTGCTCCCGCCCCAGTAGCCTTGGCCGCTGCCCGGGACCAGCGGGTCCGCGGCCGACTGCGCTGAGAAGACCGCGGGCAGGGGGCGGCGCCGCCTCCCCGGCCGCCCGCCGCCGCCCGCCGCCGCCGAGAGGTGAGGAGCCCGGCCGGTCCCGCCTCCTCCTCTGAGGACTCCCCGCCCTCTTCCTTCCTTTCTTTCTCCTTCCCTCTGCTGCCTGCCTTACCCGCCGCTGCCGCCACCGCCTCCTCACGCCCCCTTCCCGAAATACCCTGGCAGCCCCCGCGGCCGCGCCGTTCCAGCCCGCGGCAGCGGCGGCATCCAAACTCCACAATATTACCACCACCGCCCGCCGCGATTGGCGGCCGCGCGGGGGAGAGGCCAGAGTAAGCCGAGCGCCCATTGGCCACGCCGCCGCGCTCGCTGGTGCCCCCCCGCCTCCCGCGACGGGAGGGGCGGGCGGAGGAAGCCGCAAGGGTGGGCGCGGGGCCGTGGCGCGGGCGGGGCGGGGGAGTCGGCAGGGGTGCGGGCCAGGGGAGGGCGGCCAGGTGTCCCGGCTCCCAGGCGCGCGCCTCAGGCGTGGTGGGCGGAGCCCGAGGCGGAGGTGGCGGGGGGAGGTGGGGAACGGCCCCGGACTCGCACGTGGAGGTGGAGCGCGGACGCCTCCTTCAGCCAGGGCAAGACTAAGGAGCTGGGTGAGGGACCGGAATGGCTGGAAGGGGTGGGCACCTGGGGGCTGCGGCGAGTGGCGATGGGCGAGCCGGACTTGCACGTGGAGAAAGCGTGAGAATGCGCCCCTGGGTTTGGGGAGGGTGGGGAGCCAAGGAGTGGGATGAGAGGTGGTCACGGAATGGGGGGCGCTGCTGTCCTCCCCGGGGGCTGCAGGCCGAGACCGGGTGAGGGGCGGGGGTGATGCTGGCACTCTGGACGGAAGGGCGTCGTCTTCGCAGCCGAACAGGTTGTGGACGCCCAATCCTTTTTCTGCCCGTAGTCCCAATCCGAAGCTAAGCTGTGTGGTTTTCCCTTGAAAGCTCCCCAGCCAGGCTTGCTGCCTCCACCCCTTCTTTCGCATCTGAAGCATTTTGCCTCCCACTCGAGAGAAATCAATTTTCTTAAACAAACAAACAAAAAAAGATGTGCAGGATTTCTAATAAATAGCATCCTTGGATGGAGGAGAAGAGGAATGACTCCCTCATCCTGCCACAAACACCCCCACGCCACCCCGCAGCTCTGAAACGGCTTTTCTTTCTTAGCCAGCCGCACGCTGTTGCCATTCCAGGCTCGTGTGGGAGAAGATTGTTGTACGCCTGGGTCTGTCCGCCCGGGCGGCTCCAGCCTCTGGTTTATAAAAGGTGCAGATGGTTAAAACACAAACGTGTGACGTCAGGGTCGGTTTTTAAAAGTCTCTTCTATCCTCTACATCAGTTGTGTCTCTTGGGATGGACTTTATTTAGAGAATCGATTCGAGCCTAATGGCAGTCTAGAGAAATGGAGATCTTCGTCAGGACTATCAGATTATTGTAATGCTGCACTTATAATAAAAAACTTAGCTTTAGCCACGCAAAAAAAAAAAATGAAAATAGAGTGCAAGATAAAAAAACACACCTGATTAACTGATGACCCTTCCAATATTCTTTGACATATCCATGCCATGGTTCCATTGAAACAATTTCTTACCTAAAATTGTGTCCCTCGTCATGATATTTTCTACTTAAAATGGAGGAATTCTCATAACTGTGATCTAACCGTCATAATGAGGCTAAAAAGGAAATCAAACTGCTCTTGCTTTGCATTCTCTTCAGTAGCTCCTTTACCCTTTATTTCAACTCCAGCAGATAAAATAGAGATACTATATGTCACCCAACCCCTCCTTATCAGTTCAGTGAGGGTGAATGAGTTAATGTCGTGAAAGCATTTGAGTTCTCCAAAACAAAGGTGTTGTGATAATATTACTACAGTACTTTGTGATTACAAGTTAGCTTTGTAAGTAATTACCCATGTGCCATATCCAGTCGTGTTCTATCTTGGCCTAGGAGTGTTAGGATTTACCCTCATTTATAAGTAAGCCTGTTAAGCACTATGGATGTTGAGCCAGGAATTAATATAGCCCTCCTCTTCCCGACAAATAATCTCTCCTCTAGGTTAAAGTTCTAGAATTTAAAAACACAATGAGAACCTGATTGGGAACATGGCAAAGATGATTTTTTGGGAGAATGTAAGTGTGTTTGAGAGTATGAATTTATGGACTAAATATGCATTTTAATAGATTTTGTGATGAAGCTAACGAAACTTTCCAGGACTCTTTTGAAATTTTCTAATAGTAATTAATGAAAATGTTTTATGATGTACCATCTGCATTATAGTAGGCATGGAGCTCTCCTTATAGATGATCTTCAAACCTAGCTGGGTTCTCACCCTTCTGCACCATGAACACCATTTAACTTCTCTGTGTCTCAGTTTCACCATTCATAAAAAAACTAAGCTTAACATTTCCTGGCCTACTCATCTCACACCATCGGATAAGATAGTGATATGAAAGGCTGTGGAAAACTCTGAAGGACCATTACACTATATTATTATTATGACAGCAATTACAGGGTACTTCAAATGTTTGTGGGAAATAGAATTAAAGGTTAAAATTAAAATATAAACTTTATTTCTCAACATACGATTTGTCAAGTTCAAGATGATAAGCAATGATACCAGCCATTTAGTTCATCCTTAAAGAACTGAGGGTCCTGGGAATTCATGTCAATGCAGTCTTTCTTACAGTAATAATGTAATGTTAATAACAGAAGAAAAATGCGTGCCTTTTAAAGAATTGTTAAGATTATGAAACAAAAATAAGTCAGAAGGAGCCAAATTAGGAGTATGAGGTGGATGCCTAACGGTTTTCCATCAGAATCCTAACAAAATTGCCCTCGTTTGATGAGAGGAATGAGCAGGAGCATTATGTTGGAGAAGGACTCTCTAGTGAAGCTTTATTGAGCATTTTCCTGCTAAAGCTTTTACTAACTTTCTCAAAAACACTTTCATAATAAGCAGATGTTATCGTTCATTGTCCCTCCAGAAAGTCAAGCAAAATCTCTTGAACGTCCCAAAAGACTGTTGCCAAGACCTTTGTTCTTGACTGATCTGCTTTTGCTTTGGCTGGACCCTTCCACCTCTTGGTAGCCATTGCTTTGATTGTGCTTCGTCTTCAGGATCATAATAGTAAGGCCATGTTTCATCTTGTTAGAATTCTTTGAAGAAGTGTACGAGTGTTTTAGTGTCTTGACCCTACTTGTTTAAAATTTCTATTGACAGCCTTTCTCTTGCCTGAAACTGATCTGGGCCCAATGGTTTGGGCACCCATTGAGTTGAAAGTTTGCTCAACTTTAATTTTTCAGTCAGAATTATGTAAGCTTAACCATTTGAGATGTCTGTGATGTTGGCTCTTGTTCGTGCGGTTAATCATCAGTCTTCTTCAATTAGGATACAAACAAGATATTTTCCTCACAAATTGATGTGGATGGTCTGCCACTGTGGGCTTTATGTTTGACATCGTCTTGTCCCTTGTTCAAACGAGTTATCCATTTGTAAACTGCTTATTTTGGGGGGCAGGGGGCATTGTCCCCATAAACTATTCATAAAGCATCAATGATTTCACCATTCTTCCACCCAAGCTTCACCATAAACTTGAGGTTTGTTCTTGCCTCAATTTTAACAGAATTCATGTTGTTCTGATAGGGGCTCTTTTCAAACTGACGCCTTATCCTTCTTAGTGCTGCAAACTGTATCCTGTTCAGATACATTATAACAGTTAATATAAGTTTATGTTGGTGAAAAAAAATTGAAATCCAGCGAGACACAGTGGCTCATGGCTGTAATCCCAGCACTTTGGGAGGCCAAGACAGGTGGATCACTTGAGCCCAGGAATTTGAGACCAGCCTGGCCAATGTGGCCAAAGCCTGTTTCTACTAAAAATACAAAAATTAGCCAGATGTGGTGGTGCGTGCTTGTAACACCAATAATTTGGGTGGCTGAGGCACAAGAATCACTTAAGCCTGGGAGGCAGAAGTTGCAGTGAGCCAAGATGGCATCATTGCACTCCAGCCTGGGCAATGGAGCAAGATTCTGTCTCAGAAAAAAAAAAGGAAAAATTAAAATCCATGCATATTTTTTCATAATATGCATTTTCCATGAACTTTTTGCAGACGCCTTGTACATTTTCATAGCTGCTGAAAAAAATAGGAAAAAAAGTCTATACGGCCAGGTGCAGTAGCTCATGTCTGTGATTCCAGCACTTTCGGAGGCCAAGGTGGGCAGATAACTTGAGGCCAGGAGTTTGAGACCAGCCTGGCCAACATGGCGAAACCCTGTCTCTACTAAAAATACAAAAATGAGCTGGGTGTGGTGGCGCATGCCTGTAATCCCAGCTACTCAGGAGGCTGAGGCACGAGAATTGCTTGAACCTGGGAGGCAGAGGCTGCGGTGAGCTGAGATCGTGCCACTGCACTCCAGCCTGTGTGACAGAGTGAGACTCTGTCTCCAAAAAAAAAAAAAAAAAAAAACTATGCAATTGAGCAAAAATAAGGTGCATGTTCAAATTCTATTTTTAAAATCTTCATTATAAGGCTATTCCTGCTTATAATGAAATATTTACATATTAGGGAAATTCTTAACACCAAAAAAAACCGTATCATTGAAGCCAATGGGGCCAGGAACTTAATTGTTGCCAGTAATCAATTTTTCTCTCTTGTTTTCCACGTCTCTTTCTTTTTCTCCATTACTATAGCCAGTAGCTCCACTGACACATTTTAAGTACTCTGAAGTGATAAAAAGAAAAGAGTCAATATTCCTGACACATCTGAAGTAATGACTAATTGGCTGGACTAGACTCATGTGCTCATGCCTCAGCCAATCACTACTGCAATGTCTTGGAGCTGATGACAGTCTCCATTCAGAATTCATGTCCAAAATGATAGAAGGAAAGATGTTATACAGATGTGACCACCTGGGTATTTGCTGTGAGCTAGGCAGCCACACCACGCTTTATTTACTGTTCTACTACTGTTTTTACTGTTGGGCACTTGCACAGCACCTTATATGCTTACTTCATTTAAATTTTTTATTAACCTTTTTATGTTGGGAACTGGAGCCCAAAGAAATTGTGTGTTCCCAAAGTTACCCAACTAATCAATGGCAGAGCCTGGATGCATAAGGACCTTGAAAGCCAGAAGAGCAGCTTATGTGGTAGGAAATAGATAAATATTTAAGGCTTTTTAGCCAGATAATCCCTATCTTATGAAAATGCATGTAATAGACTAACAAAGCAGCAAAAGGGCGAAGCACAGTGGCTTACACCTGTAATCCCAGCACTTTGGGAGGCCAAGGAAGGAGGACTGCTTAAAGTGAGGAGTTCAAGACCAGCCTGAGCAGTGTAGCAAGACCTCATCTCTACTAAGAATAAAAGTTACCTGGGCATGGTGGCATATATCCATAATCCTAGCTGCTTGGGATGCTGAAGTGGGAGGATCCCTTGAGCCCAGAACTTCAAGGCTGAGCAGTGAGCTATGATTATGCCAGTGCATTTCAGCCAGGATGACAGAGCGAGACTGCGTCTCAAAAAAAAAGAAAGAAAAAGAAAAGGCAGCAAAGGTAAGTTCAGAGACCCAGAGGCTGGAAGTAGAAGGTCCAACATATATCTAAAAGAGTTTCAGGAGGAGAGAAGGAAGGAGAGGTGATCTCCAGAGATGATGTCTGAGAAATTTTCAGACTTGAAAAATGTGAGTTGTCAGATCAAAGGAGTACGCTGTCTCAAGCAGAATAAATTTTAGAAATTGAGACCTGTACATAGTAGTGAAATTAAAGAATACCAGACATAACAAAATTATGCTAAAAGTTACCACTGAGAAAAGTCAAATTACCCTAAGAGAAATGACTATCATCCTGTCAGCAGATTTATCACCAACAGTTGTGACAGAAGATGATGGAAAATATTTTCAAAGTATTAAGAGACCAAAACTGAGAAACTAGAATTCTATACCTAGCTAAACCATCTTTCAGGAGAAAGGACAAAATAAACACATTTTCAAAATTTAGGATGCACACATACTCATTGAAAGAAGTCCTAGGAAATATACTCCAACAAGAAAAAAGCTGAAACCTGAAGAAAAAAATAAACAAATTAGAAAGTATCTTGGTTAATATGAATCAGTAGTATGTTTTTAAGTGCTAGTATTTTAGAATTTTAAAACCAGGTGAAATTAAAATATCTATTAAAATATGGTAGATGATGGTAGGAGGGAGTTCTGAGCTAAAATATTCTAGAGTTATTTTATTCAAAGGCAATGAAATATTCCTTCACCTTAGACTTTGACAAGTTATATTGGTTAAGGTTCTTTGTTGTAAACAACAGAATCCATGCAGGAATTTTAAAAATTTATAACAAAATTATTGAGAGAGCTGGAAAAACAATCCTGGGCTAAACTTCTAGAAAAATGCCCAAAACCATGCCAGAACTAACTGGCATGCTGTTCCCATCACAATCCAAATATCAGGAGCTCGACTTTTCTTCATTTGTTCCTGCTCCCAGGATCAGTGTCAATTCTGTGTCTGGAACTTGATCTTGTAGCCAGGAGAGTAGTAGCTGTCTGCAGAACTTGTATCCTCACATTCCTTACATTTCCATAGGTACATCTGGTAAGTAGAGCCTATGTCACAGGCCTGCATTCTAACCACAAGAGAGGCAGGAAATTTGAGTTCTCAATTCTATCCTGGGTAGGTAGGACCTATAATCAGAAAAGTATCACAAATATAGAAAGGTTGTTTAAAAGATTATGGCAACCATGAATATAACACAATCCATTACTGATATACATGTTAAACATTTAAAGGTATTCACCAAAATAAGAGAACTAGAATGTGGAACTTCCAAACCTATAGAGAAAAAAAAAATGGCCTAGAGAAAACTTAGTTAATGAAATAGTAGGCAAAAGAGATAAAGAGAGGCAAATTAACAGCATGATAAATAGGAAACTCAAATGAGATTGTACAAAGAAGTCCAAGGATATTGTTAATCACAATAAATATAAATGGATTCGATCTGTCTATAAAAAAACAACAAACACATTCAGACTGGGTTTTTTTTAAAAACCGGCTATTTGCAAGATATATGGTTAAAACATATTGCAAAAGTTTAGGGAAAGGATTGAAAAAGAACTATATACCAAGAAAATATTAATCAAAATATTATTCATCTAATAACATATCAGGCATAAGAATGTAAGGAAAGAAGGATTGATAGGAATTAACAAGTAATGTGTAGTCATCATAAAAGGAACTGTCCACCAAAAAGATAAACAGCCACCATGTAGTCATGAACTTGTGTGCATTTAACCACATTAAGCAAAATTTGCTGAAACTACATAGAGTAATTGGCAAATGCCCCATGAAAAACAGACCAGGCGTGGTGGCTTATGCCTGTAATCCTAGCACTTTGGGGGGCCGAGGCTGGCAGATCACTTGAGGTCAGGAATTCAAGACCAGCCTGACTGACATGGCAAAACCCCATCTCTACTAAAAGTATAAAAATTAGCTGGATGTAGTGGCACATGCCTGTAATCCCAGCTGGAGGCTGAGGAAGAAGAATCACTTGAACCCAGGAGATGGAGGTTGCAGTGAGCCGAGAGAGAAACAGACAAAAGGGTTGAATGCCATAAAATCAGTAAGCTTGATATTATGTGAGAATATATGCACGCACACATATATAATCAATAGTTCACACCACTCCCCCAAGACACTAAGTCCAGCCATTTTAGAGGTGAATTTTATCAAACATGACCTTTCTTCGTTTTGTTTCATAAATAGAGGCTAACATCAAGTGTATTAACACCGAGATTCCTGATGCAGAAAATGCTTCTCAGATACCTTTTATTTCATCCCAACCCTCTGACATCCAAGTACAGTTATTTTAAAAATAGGGCCATTCAGAACCATTTCATTTATTCAAAAGCTTTTTCAAGAGGATCTCTGCTTAACTACTACAAGTATCTCTCTGCTGCTGACATCTTTTCTGTGGTTGAAGTAGATGAAAAATATAAATAATAGACTGCATAAGAAAAATATGCAACAATTATATACATAGTATAATATAAACTCTGTAAAAAATAAACAGAAATAAGCAAACATCTACGAATAGAAAAAAACTAAAGACCAGAAGACACTATACCATAGTATTAAATGAAATTATGTTTGAATGACAGAAGTATGAGTCATTTCTTCATTTATCTGTATTTTGCATGTTTTCTTTAGTGAGAAATCATTAGTCTCCAAATATGTTGGCATTTTATATAAACTTAAATTTTAATAATTGCCACATTGGAATAAAAAAAGACATGACACACAATGAAAATAACTCAGAATGGTAAAAGAAATTCTAACTTTATCAATAAGTACATTGGTTATGAATGAACTAGACATCTCCACTAAAAGGCAGATATTATCAGACTGAATAAAACAAGATACACACCTGAGATTCAAGGACATAAGTAGGTTGAAAATGAAAGATGGAAAAGATACATTATGCAAACAGTAACTATAAGAGATCTGGAGTGGCTACATTAATATCAAAATAGTAAACTAAACTTAAGAAATCTTACTGGAGACATTTTGATAAGGGGTCAATACATCTAGAATAATAAATGTTATATAAGAACTGACCTCCAAAATAAATGGATGAAGCAAATTCAACAGTAGTAGAGATTTCATTTTAAAAATCTCATTTGTAATATCATTAAAAAATATTTAGGAATAAATTTAACCAAAGAGGTGAAAGACTTATACACCGAAAACTATAAAACATCATGAAAGAAACTGAAGAAGACACAAATAAAAGGAAAGATATCTTGTGCATGTGAATCAGAAGAATGAATATTGTTAAAATGTTCATACTGTTCAAAGCAATATACATATTTAATGCAATCTCTATCAAAATCCTGATGGCATTCTTCGTAGAAATAGAAAACAATCCTAAAATTTGTAAAGAAAAAGAGAAAAAGCTGGAGGCATCACACTTCCTGATTTAAAATTATATTACAAAGCTATAGTAATGAAAATAGTATGGTACTGGCATAAAGATAGATACATAGACCAGTGGAACAGAATAGTCCAGAAATAAATCCAAACATACATGATTAACTAATTTTCAACAAGGGCACCAAGAGGACGTAATGGGGAAGGGATGATCTCTTCAATAAATGGTGCTGGGGAAACTGGATTTTCACATGCAAAAAAATGAAATTGAACCCTTATACCATGCACAAAAATCATCTTAAAATGGATAAATGATCTGAACATAAGACCTGAAACCTTAGAAGTCCTAGAAGAAAACATAAGGAAAAAGCTTCTTGACATGGCCTTGGCAATAATTTTTTGGACATCACACCAAAAGCTTGGGGTACAAAAGCAAAAATAAATAAATGGAGCTATATCAAACTAAAATGCTTCTGTACAGCAAAGGAAACCATTAACAAAATGAAAAGGCAACCTACAGATGGAGAAAAAAATATTTACAAACCATATGTCTGCTGAGGGGCTAATATTTAAACTTTATAAAGAACTTAAACAATTCAATAGCAAGAAAACATATAAGCTGATATAAAAATGGGCAAAGGACCTGTTTCTCCAAAGATGACATAAACATGGCTAACAGGTATATGAAAAGATGTTCAATACCACTAATCAGGGAAATCAAATGAAAGCTACTACGAGGTACCACCTCACGTCAATTAGGACAGCTGTTATCAAAAAGACAAGAGATAAGTATTGGCAAGAGTGTGGAGAAAAGGGAACCCTTGTACACTTTTGGTGGGAATGTAGATTGGTGCAGCCATTATGGAAAACAGTATAGAAGTTCATAAACAGAAATAGAAGTACCATATGACCCAGAAATCCCCCTTCTGGGTGTATACTCAAATGAAATCCCTACAAAGATATCTGCACTCCCATGTTCTTTGTGGCATTATTCACAACAGCCAAGATCTGGAAACAACCTAAGTGTCTTTCAGTGGATGAATGAATAAAGAAAATGTGTTACATATACTTACACAGTGGAATATTATTCAGCCTTAAAAAAGGAGGAATCCTGGCCGGGCGCGGTTTCTCATGCCTGTAATCTCAGCACTTTGGGCGGCTGAGGTGGGCGGATCACAAGGTCAGGAGGTCAAGACCAGCCCAGCCAACATAATGAAACTCCTGTCTCTACTAAAAATACAAAAAAAATCAGCCAGGCATGGTGCTGGGCACCTGTAGACCCAGCTACTTGGGAGACCGAGGCAGGAGAATCTCTTGAACCTGAGAGGCAGAGGTTGTAGTGAGTCAAGATCGTGCTACTGTACTCCAGCCTGGGCGACACAGTGAGACTGTCTTAAAAAAAAAAAAAAAAAAAAAGGAAGGATCCTGCTGTTTGCCACAGTATGGATGAACCTGGAAGATAGGAAGATATTATGCTAAGAGAAATAAACCAGACACAGAAAGAAAAATATTGTATGATCTCATTAATATACAGAATCTTTAAAAAAATTCAAGTATACAGAGATACTAAACAGTGGTTATTAGGAGGAAAGTGGGAAGTAGAGAAAATTGAAGATGTAGTTCAAATGATACAATGTTGTAGGATGAATAAGTCTAGAGATCTGATGTACAAAATGAAGACTATAGTTGATAATTGTGTATTGCTTTGGAGATGTTTGCTAAATGAGTAGACTGTAGCTGCTCTTGCCACACAAAATGTGAGTGCCACACATGATGTGAGATGATAGATATGTTAATTTGCTTCACTATAGGAACCATTTTACTATCTGTATGTATTTCACAAAATCATATGCTTTAAATATACACAATAAAAATTATTTTTAAAAGATTTCGGTACCCCACTTTCAATAATTGATGAAACGAAGACTTTAACAACACTATCAATTAACTGATATTTATAAAACACTCCACTGAATGACTTCAGAGTACTCATTCTTTTCAAGTGCACACGTAACATTCTCCAGGATAGACTATGTAATAGAGCCCAAAACAAGTCTCAATAAAATTTTTAAAAAGATTGTAATTGTACAAAGCATGTGCTCTGACCACAGTGGAATTTAGTTAGAGATCTATAAGAGAAAGAAACCTGAGAAAACATCAAATATTTGGAAATTAAACAACACATTTCTAAATAACCCATGAGTCGAAGAAATCACAAGGGAAATTAAGTTTTACTGAATGAAAACAAAAACACAACATCAAAATCTATGGGATATATCTAAAGTAGTACTTAGAAATAAATATAACTTCAATTCCTATATCAGAAAATAATAAAAGACAAATAAAAAACATAAGCTTCCACCTTAAGAAACTAGAAAACAAAGAACAAGCTAAGCCCAAGACAAGCAGAAGTAATAAAATAATAAATATTAGAGTAGAAAAGCAATAGATAAAAAATTTAAATCCCTAAAAGTTTTTTATTTCCAAAGATCAACAAAATTGACAACCCCTTAACTAGACTGACCAAGAAAACAAGAGAAACATTACTAATTACCAAAATCAAGAATGAAAGAGGAATAAAGCACCAAAAAAACTCCACGTGATCTTCTCAATAGAGTAGGAAGAGCCAGCAAAGGAGACTGGGATAAGAGAAACCAGAAACCAAGAGTGAATGTATTTCAATAGAGAAAGAGTGGTCAACTGGTTGAGTGCTGCTAATTCCTATAAAAGAAAATGAGAATTGACCATTGGATTAGGCCATGTGGAGTTTGTTGACAATCTTAGGAAGGATTTTGGGAAAACAGCATAAATAAAAATCTAATAGGAATGACTTGGAACAGAACTCATTATAAGAAGTGAAGAAGTGGAAAAAATGAATACAGACAACTCTACCAAGGGGTTTTGTTAAAATTAAGGACAGCAGTGATTTGGAGTAGAAGGGAGAGAGATGAAAAGCCTAAGGGAAGTTGTTTCTGTCTTTTAAGATGGGAGATATTATATGTATAGTCTGAGGAGTAATTGAAAGTTAAAAGGGGGAAAAGTTGGTGATGCAAGAGAGAGTAGATACCTGCAGGCACAAAGTCCTTGAGAAGGCAGGAGGGAATGAGATGTAGTTCAGAAGTAAAGCATGTCAGGAACTCTGAAGGGTCTGAGATTTTACTGTATATGTAAGCTAACAAGTTAACCTGCCACTATTTCATGGATGCTCAGCAAACGGGAAACTCCTGTATCAAAGACAAAGGCTTTGATTTCTCACACCACCAGTTCCCTGCACCCCAATTCCTCAGATCAATGTGAAGAGGGCCAGATGATACCTGCATATGCATGGAGTTGCATTGCAAGTGAGGAACTCTGAACTTACGGAACCTGAATCTTTTATATTGGGCAATAAAGGTGTGTGCCCTTTGCTCCAGAGACATTGTTTTTATTATATTGAACAGTAAACATTCTTGCTGTTTGTTCCAGTGGGAGACACTATCTCTATCTTCCAAGGCTATGAAACATTCAATCCTTGATTACATAGTCTGGAACAAGGAAATGTAAGAGACTCTTAGAGAATTGTCTCTCAACAGAGTTTAGCTTTTAGTAAGAACTTGGACACCTCATCCATTTTAAATGGTGGAGGGTGAGGGGTGGGGAAGATAGATTATTGAAAAGATTCTAGTACCTCTTTTTTGCTTACTTTTATTTTTTTCCCTAGCAAATCAATAGATGAAGGTATCAGGTAAAATTTAGGAGTGGGCATCAAGAGTATATGGTTTATATACTCTGCCTAGAAGAGAGGGAGAGGGTTGGCCAAGGAAATGTAGAATTATTGGGCACTGCCGAAGACACTCCTATAGTGTGTGATCATAAATTTAACCAGTCAACACAATTGCGACTGTTTTATCCAGGTTCATTTCATGCTTAAGTGCAGGGAAAGATCAAGCAGAGAGTTGGCTTTAACCAAGATTGGAGTTTTTTTTAGGACAGTATGATGGAGAAAGAACGTGGTAAGGGCCTTTGGGGTTGTACACTGACAAACCCTTAATTAGGATTAATACAGTCATGGACCATGGAATCTAGGCTGGATAAAAAGGACAGTGAGGAAAGGAAGCCCCGTGAAAAATTGATGAGGCCAAAGGCTCAGAGTTCCTGATAGGATTAAAGAAGAGTTAGAGTGTATTAAAATAAGTGAACTAGGAAGACAGAAGGAAGTAGTCAAATAATGGAATGCCTAAAATCAAGGTTTTAGAGTAATAGTACATGAGCATGGGAGTGCATAGCTAAGGTGGGGAGGAGAAAAAGGTCATTAGAGGTGAGGAGTCAAGAAACTGAATGACCAGAGTGTCAGATGTATCATTTAGTGCTTGTTGAAGTCACCAAGAATAACAAGTCACAGTGGAGAGACAGGGACCTATATGCTAAAATTTTGAATGAATGAGAGGAAATGACTGAAAGGTCAGTAGATGATTGCAACATAGAGGGGTGGCAGGTGCCATGGATTGATGGCAAACTATTCCTTTATTTAATAAATATTTATTTACATATGGCCAACTAATTACTGTGGAAAGAACAACTTACCACATCCTCAAGGATTACATACTAATTGGAAGATAATATACTCCTCCATCAAAAACGAAACAGTAAGGCAAACATTGCAGTATGGTGAGGCAGAAATAACTTGCCTAAGGGTCAGAAAATCCGATTTCTGTTATAAGTTCCAGCTTTGTTAATAATTAGCTGTGAGTCTGGGTAAATCAATTAACCTCATCAGGCCTCAGTTTCCACATTTGGATACAGATGAGATGATTCTCAAGCTTCCGCAGGGCATAACATTTCGTAGTTCTATGAAATAAAATGATAGCTATTTCACACGAAAATTGGGGAGAATAAATAAGCACGACTGTCCAGATTTTACAGACAGAAGAATATGAACCACAAAGGACTACATAATTTGTCCAGCATCAGAATGTAAAGTCAGGTTCATTGTTGTTTGTGTTAGATCATATAATGCAGAGCAGATGGCCTAATCTGTGTTTGTTTTTGTCCACTTTCCTAAATTTTTGTTTGTCTTTCCGTTATCTCTATTTGGTTCTAGCTAGGTCACGATTGCTTATGTCAAAGAAACAAAGAAAATACCACAAGAATCTGTAACTGTAACAATGTTGTTTAACACAACTTTGAATACATTTTTACAGGAAGAAAAGAAGTGTGTTGCCCTCCAGGAAATGTGTGTTGCTCTGATGTAATTAGGTTGACATACATTTCCCTGGTAGCCAGTATAAGGAATGGGTCCACTAACCCTTGACATCAGAAAATTTTGGGGTTGGATTAGATGTCAAGGTTGGGAAAGATATTATTTGGGTAAAGGGGTTCATTAACCGTTTTTCTACTATAATGAATTTTTCCTTTATAGCTGTGATGTTACTCCTATATTTTTTAATATGTACAAGCATATTCAGTGATACTTTGAGATCCAACTATATGCTGGGTACTACTGTAAAGACTAGTGGCTTTGTGGAGAGCAAGATCGCTAAGGTATCTGTCCTATCTCCTTTTGTTAATATATACTGAATGGCAAACATAGACATAAACAAGAAAATGAATAAATAAGATTTTTTTCAGAGCATGATCAACATTATGAAGAATATAAAACAGAGTAACAAGATGTCTCTTACCGTGTTTTGCATTCCCCCCATTTAGAAAATAAGTACCACAGAGTTAGGACCTTGTCTGTTATATTTATCAATGTATCCACTGTGCCTTGGTTAGTGAGTTTTGGTTGTGGACTTCTTTAGATAGGACAGTCAGAAAAGGTATCTGTAATGTGCCCTGAGAGCTGAGAAGTAGAAAATAAGGAGTTTTCAGCCAAAGATCTGGGGAAGAGCAATGTAAAATTCCCAAGGAAGCAACAAATTCAGCATGTTTAAGAAACATAAGGAAGGTCAGTGTGGCTGGAAAGTTGTAAGGGTAGAAGTTTGAATTTTAATTTAATTACTGTGATAAGCCATTATAGGTTTTTTTTTCTTTCTTTCTTTTCTGGTCATGTTTTCTTCCTCTAATTTTATTTCCTTTTTTTTCTAAAGAATTTTAGTCAGGGATTTTAAATGACCTTATTTTTATCTTTAAAAGTTTACCCAGACAGTTTTGTAGGGAATAGAGTGAGAATAGCATGAGAGGAAGCAAGAGATCAGTTAGGAGATGAGTGTTGATGATGGGCTGGTGCAGGGGAAGAAGTACTGAGCAGTAATTGAGTCTGAGATATATTCTAGTAGGCTGGGTGTGGTGGTGCTTTGGGAGGCCCAGGTGGGAGGATAGCTTGAGGTTAGGAGTTGGAGAGATATATTCAAAAGATAGAACAAACAGGATCGTTCAGCTGTTGTTCTTCAACTGTTGTTCAACAGCTGATTGATTGGATACGGAGTGAGAGAAAAAACAACAAAGACTCCATTGCTTTGGTCTGAGTAATTTGGTGGTAGTAGTGCCACTAACAGGGAAACTGGGAGAGGAGCAGAGTTTTTCTAGGGAAAATCAAGCAGTTGGTTTTGTCCATGTGAAGCTTACAGTGCCTGTTAGATCTCCAAATGGATATGTAGATAAAATGGTTGATATATGAGTATAGCAAGATGTCAGAACTGAAGATATTATCCTCCTGTGAGTCATTGGCATTTAGATGCTATGTAAAGCCACAAGACTGAGTGAGCTCATCAAGGGAGAGCATGTCGATATGAGCAGCAAGGACTAAGCCTTGAACATTTTTGGCTTTGAAAAATACAGTATTCTATAGACTAGAAGTACATTATTTACCAGGTAAATCAGCCAGTTTTAAAAACCCACTTTTTCTTCCTCTCTCAGCAAGTAGTGGGAGGCCATCTTAGAAGGAAGCTATCCTGGTGAGAAGCTCTAATCACATAGCAGCCCCTGGGACTTGCCAGTTATGTCATCAGATACACAAAGAAAGGTTCTGGTTCCACTATGCTTCTCTCTCTCATCCTAAGTCTTCCCTGACTCCTCCAGGCCACAGTGATCCCTCCTTCTCCTAACTCTTCTTCCTCATTACTTTCTGGACCTTTGCAGACTTTCCTCCTGGTGGTGTAGCTACTTATGCAGAGCAGATGCTCTAATATGTGTTTGTTTACCTCTATTTATACAAAGTTTGTATTTGTCTTCTTGTTATCTCTAACTAGGCAATGATTGCCTATCACCCCAACTTTCAACAACATTATAATTTCCTCAAGGACAGGATATTCTTACATGTCTTTCTATCCCTTATCATGTTCTGTATTTCCCCATTTGGAATGTAAATACCACAAGAGCTAGGATATTGTCTGTTACGTTCATCACTGTACTCTTTGAGTCTGAAACAGTATTCTTGAATAAACACAAATAGAATGAAGGAATATAAAAGCTGTTGATAGTTGTCTAGATAGATGATTAAGTGCCCTGCCTAAAAGCAAGACTTTTACCCTTTTCCTTGGTAGGCATAACCTCCACTTTTGGTCCCTTTTTAACACCACCATATGCAGAAGTGTTTCACTTCATATCACCTTTATGGAATCTTCCCACAGGTTCTGCTGATGCTCATGTAGGTAAGAATAGGACATATATTTATGGTCTGTATAATGCATATATGTAGTTGGGATCTGTGGTAGATTGTCTGCAAAGATGACCATCAACAATTTCTTTCATCTTTGTTTGTGTACATTGCTCTTCCCAACAAGAGATGGAGTTTGTTTCCTCCCCACTTGAATATAGATGGCCATGTGACTAGCTTTGGCTAATAGAATTCAGTAGAAGTGATGTTATCTAACTTTGGAGCCTGGACCTTAAGAGGCCTTCCAACTTCCAGTTTTGCTGTCTTGAGATTTGGGCACCATGTTTAAGAAGCTTGGCCTTCTGGATGATGTAAGACCACATGGAGAGAGAGAGAGAAGCCTAGCTAGCACCCAACTATTGTAGCCACTGCAAGTGAGGTGCAAAACATGTGAATAAAGCCATCTTGTATTCTCTAGCTCTAGCCAAACTATCCCAGCTTCCTCAGGAATCACGAAGCAGCCACCCCATGAAGCACAGACAAGCCATTCTTGAGGAGTCCCACCCTAGTTGCACAATCATGACAAATAATAAACGGTGGTTTTAAGCCATACTTTTGGGGGTGATTTGTTATATAGCAGTAGATAACTGAAATAGGATCTGTTTCAGGATTTCTTTTATGACAAAACTTCCAGAAATACATTGCATTTAAAAGAAGTGCTTCTGCAATTTGTAGCAAAATTATGATGCAATTATATTTTGTCCCAGCAGTCTTCCTTCTAGGATTCTATCCCAAAGATACTCTGGCAAAAATACAGAGACATATTGGCTATTCATTGCAACACTACCTAAAATAGCAACAAACTTTAAACCATTCAAATGTGTATCAGCAGGGGACTCGTTGAATATGTTATGTAACATCTACATGATGAAGTAATATGCAGCTGTAGAAAAGGAATGAGGAACACCTCTGTAAACTGCCATAGAGTAATCACCAAGGTATAAAGTTGAATGAAAAAAAGCAAGGCACAGAAAATTATGTATGGTATGATATGCCATTGTTTAACTTTTTTTTCTTTTCTTTTTTTTGAGACTGAATCTCGCTCTGTCACCAGGCTGGAGTGCAGTGGTGCGATCTTGGCTCATTGCAATCTCCGCCTCCTGGGTTCAAGCGATTCCCCTGCCTCAGCCTCCTGAGTAGTTGGGACTACAGGCACGCACCACCACTCCTGGCTAATTTTTTGTATTTTTAGTAGAGACGGGGTTTCACCATGTTGGCCAGGATGGTCTCAATCTCCTGATCACGTGACCCGCCCCGCCTCGGCCTCCCAAAGTGCTGTGATTACAGACGTGAGCTACTGCACCCGGCCATTTAACTTATTTTTTAAAGAAAAGATAAAATATAAAAACTTTAGGCTGGGCGTGGTGACCCACACCTGTAATCCCAGCACTTTGGGAGGCTGAGGCGGATGGATCACCTGAGGTCAGGAGTTTGAGACCAGCCTGGCCAACATGGTGAAACCCCATCTCCACTAAAAATACAAAAATTAGCCAGGCGTGGTGGCGGGCACCTGTAATCCTAGCTACTCGGGAGGCTGAGGTAAGGAGAATCGCTTGAACGCGGGAGGTGGAAGTTGCAGTGAGCTGAGATTGTACCATTGCACTCCAGACTGGGCGACCGCGAGACTCTGTCTTAAAAAAAAAAAAAAAAAGCTTTAAAAGAAGTTATTACCTTAAGGGGAGGGAGTGGATGGGGTAAATGATAACACAGAAATATAATCTTAAAACTCTAGACTGCCCCCGCCCCTGGCCTGCCCAGCCCGTGGCAGCAGCGTGGCCGTGGTGCAGCAGCAGCAGCAGCAGCGGGCGTCTGCGTGGGTGTTTTTGTCCGGTCTCGGGGTCTCGCAGCAGGATGGCGGACTACCTGATCAGCGGCAGCACCAGCTACGTGCGCAAGGGTGGGCTCACTGCGTCCCAGCTCTTCGCCAGCGCTGACGGCCTCACTCACAACAACTTCCTGATTCTGCTAGGATTCATAGACTTCATAGCTGATGAGGTGGACCTGACCTCAGCCCTGAACCGGAAGGTCACGCTGAAGACGCCGCTGATCTCCTCCCCTATGGACACTGTGACAGAGGCTGACATGGCCATCGCGATGGCTCTGATGGGAGGTATTGGTTTCATTCACCACAACTGCACCGCAGAGTTCCAGGCCAACGAGGTGCGGAAGATCAAGAAGTTTGAACAGGGCTTCATCACGGACCCCGTGGTGCTGAGCCCCTCGGACACTGTGGGTGATGTGCTGGAGGCCAAGATGCGGCATGGCTTCTCTGGCATCCCCATCACTAGACGGGCACCATAGGCAGCAAGCTATTGGGCATTGTCACCTCCCAAGACACTGACTTTCTTGCTGAGAAGGACACCACCACCCTCCTCAGTGAGGTGATGACGCCAAGGATTGAGCTGGTGGTGGCTCCAGCAGGTGTGACGTTGAAAGAGGCAAAAGAGATCCTAAGTGTAGCGAGAAAGGGAAGCTGCCTATCGTCAATGATCGCGATGAACTGGTGGCCATCATCACCCACACCGACCTGAAGAAGAACTGAGACTACCCTCTGGCCTCCAAGGATTCCCACAAGCAGCTGCTGTGCAGGGCAGCTGTGGGCACCCGTGAGGATGAAAAATACTGCCTGGACCTGCTCTCCCAGGCGGGCGTCAACATATAGTCTTGGACTCGTCCCAGGGAACTCGGCATATCAGATCACCATGGTGCATTACATCAAACAAAAGTACCCCCACCTCCAGGTGATTGGGGGGAACATGGTGACAGCAGCCCAGGCCAAGAACCTGATGCTGGTGTGGACGGGCTGCATGTGGGCATGGGCTGCAGCTCCATCTGCATCACCCAGGAAGTGATGGCCTGTGGTCGGCCCCAGGGCACTGCTGTGTACAAGGTGGCCAAGTATGCCCGGCACTTTGGTGTGCCCATCATAGCCAATGGTGGCATCCAGATCGTGGAGGCCCTTGGAGCCTCCACAGTGATGACGGGCTCCCTGTTGGCTGCCACCATGGAGGCACCCGGTGAGTACTTCTTCTCAGATGGGGTGCGGCTCAAGAAGTACCATGGCATGGGCTCGCTGGATGCCATGGGGAAGAGCAGCAGCAGCCAGAAACAATACTTCAGTGAGGGGGATAAGGTGAAGATCGCGCAGGGTATCTCAAACTCCATCCAGGACAAAGGGTCCATTCAGAAGTTCGTGCCCTACCTCACAGCGGACATCCAGCAAGGCTGCCAGGATAGCAGGGCCCACAGCCTGTCTGCCCTTTGGTCCATGATGTACTCAGGAGAGCTCAAGTTTGAGAAGTGGACCATATTGGCCCAGATCAAGGGTGGCGTCCATGGCCTTCATTCTTAGGAGAAGCGACTGTACTGAGGACAGCAGTGGAGGTCAAGGTGGTGGAGGGGGTGCACCCCAGTGTCTACCTTCGGGCACAGCCTCCCTCCATAACTGAGTGGTCCACAGATTTGCACTACAGGTTCCCCAGCTCCTTTCCAGGGAGAGAGGAGAGAAGGTCCTGAGGGGTCTGCAGCCCCTCGCTCAGCATCCCCTGCAGAGTCAGGACTTTTCCCTGGGCCAGGCTGCCCTGGGAGCCCCCTGAGCCCAGCCAGCCGGGGTCTCAGGTGCCTGCCTCAGGTCTTTCTTGCTGCAGCCTGCTCCAGCCCGGTCCCCACCCCAGGGGCAGGCGGCTCCTCCTGGCTTCTCCTGTAGAGCACCTCCCTGCCCCCAGCCCCCCAGGAAATGGTGCTCTCCTGGCCCTGCCTCTGGCCCTTGCCGGGCCGCTGCCCCTTCAGCCATGTGGCACTTCTTAGCTCCTGACCTAGACCAAGGGGTGGTCTCTGCCCCCTTCCCTGGCCCTGGGCTACCCTTGGGTCCTGCTCCTCAGGCAGCTCCCCTGTCCCTGGCCCTGGGGAGGAGGCTGCCCTGGTCATGGCCACCTGCCTGTCATTCCTGACTCACCACTGTCCCCAGGTGTACCATTCCTGCCTTCTCCTCAGCCGCAGTTGAAGGCTTTAACTTTGCATACTTTGGGATCACAGTTGCATCATTGTGTATTAAATAATTGGAATAAATGAAGCCGGTCTCAACACCTCCACCAAAAACAAAAACAAACAAACAAACAAAAAAACAAAAACTCTAGAACTCTAGACTGTGGGAAACTATAGCACAAATAACCTAGTTTATCCTACAAGTAAAATTTAAAGAAAAAAAGGGATGGAATGGGAACCTTGTGATTAAAAAGAGGAACTTAAGGGGCATTCTAACCAATTGCAATTTATGAACCAATTTGTCTTCCAATTTGAATAAATAAATGAAAAATTTGAGATGGGGAAATTTAAACACTGGTTGGATATACAATGCTATTAAGGAATTATTATTTAGGTATGATAATGATAGTATGGTTATATTTTAAAAGAAGCTTTATATATTAGACACACACTGAAGTTTTTAATGGATGAAATGATATTACACCAGGAATTGCTAAAAAAAAATTAGATGAATTGGTGAAGTTATGGATAAAACAGGATTGGCCATGAGTTGGTAATTAATTAATCTGGATGATTGGTTCATTAAAGTTCATTCTATTGTCTTCTTTACTTTTGTATATAGAGTCATCCCTTGGTATCCATGGGGGATTGGTTCCAGGACCCCCTGCTGATAACATAATTTGTGGATGCTCAAGTCTCTTATATAAAGTAGTAGTATTTAACCTATGCACATCCTCTGGTATACTGAATTATCTCTAGATTACTTATAATACCTTATACAATGTAAATGCTATATAAGTAGTTGTTATACTGCATTGTTTTTTAATCTGTATTGTTTTTGTTATATTATTTTTATTGTTTTTTGAATATTTTAAAAAGTTTCCATTTCTTTTTTTGTTTTTATTTAATTGACACGTAAGAATCATACATATTTATGGGATACAGTGTGATATTTTGATACATGTATACAATGTGTAATGATCAAATCAGGATAATTAGCATATCCATCACCTCAAACATTTGTTATTTCCTTGTATTAGGATCAAATATTTTCCATTCATGGTTGAATCTACACAAAGGCAGAACCCATGGATACAGAGGGCCAATTGTATTTGAAATTTTTCAAAATGAAGAATTAAAGTAAAAAGGAAAGCCTCTGAGACCCAGCATTTTAAGGGCACTGAATTCGTTTTCTTCATAATATCATACCTTACATTTATTACTCCAAGTAAACCCCATCTATATAAAATGGAAGTTATATCTGTAAAACCATGATGAGTATTTAGAACTGTCTGTGACTGACATTATGAAGTTATAATGAATTGAAGTTATAATGAATTTGAAGTTATAATGAATTTTCAGAAGACCAAGTGTTTTCGTTATTTTGCTTTGTTTTGGGTTTTTAAAAAAAATAATTTCCAGTGTCACTTTTGTCTCTTAGTAAAATTTTACAGTTTTAATTACCATGAATAGTCTTTCTCCTCTTCCAAACATGTATCATCGTTCATTCACTCAATTAACATGTTCTCCTTTTTTTTTTTTTTTTTTGAGACAGGGTCTCACTCTGTCACCCAGGTTGCAGTGCAGTGGTACAGTCACAGCTCACTGCAGCCTTGACCTTCCAGCTTCTTGGCTCAAGCAGTCCTTGCACCTCAGCCTTCTAAGTAGCTAGGACTACAGACATGTGCCACCATGTCCAGCTAATTTTATTATGTTTTTGTAGAGACAGGGTCTCACTATGTTACCCAGGCTGGTCTCAAACTCCTAGGCTCAAACCATCCTTCTGTTTTGGCCTCCAAAGGGCTAGAATTATAGGTGTGAGACATCATGCCCAGCCTTAAGACTTATTTTTTGAGTGACTACTTTTAGAGCTGCTGGTATTAGGAAATGGTGCTGCGAGCTAACAGGAGTCTGCAGCCCTGCAGCACACAACTGTCAACATGCAAGCCCAGATGCTTACGGTACCATGGAATAACAGGGCTATAATTGAGGTCTTTGAAAGGACGTAGAAAGGGCCTGGTTGCTCTTCCCCTAGCAGGAGATGGGAGGAGAAATCTTGAAAGGGGATGTTAGAGCCTGTTAAGATGCTGGTTCTGGGGAAAGAATACCAGCAGACTGGATATAGCTTATTTTGGAGGGAAGATGGAATCTGATGCTTTTTAGGTTACATACTTCTTTCATTTTCAAATACCTGTTATCTCGTCTCTGAACCAAAATGAATGACCTATATCAGTGGTTCTCAAAGTGTGATCCCTGGATCAGCAGCATCACCATTCCCAGGAAACTGGCTAATGCAACTGCTCGAGCTCCACTCCAGACCTACTGAGTCTGCAACTGTGGAGCTGAACCAGTGACCTATGTTTTAATAAGCCTTCCAGGTGATGTTAATACTTGCTCATGTTAGAGAATCACTGGTTTAGAGAAAACTAGTAATTGTTCCATAAATTTAGTTTAAAGAAGGAGAAAGAAGCCTGTCCTTTAGCCAAGTTTAAAAAAAAAAAAAAAAAGCTGATTACAGAGGAAATTTTGAGAGCATATAAGGTTAAAAAAAAAATAGTTTAGCTTGGCCGGAGGCCTGGCAGAACAGTAGTTATAGAGAAACCAGTGCTCCACAGAGAGAACCACAAACACTAAACTGGATAGCTGCTGTCTGCCACTCAGGTGCAAGTGCAGACTAGAGACTTATGGGGACCAGGTCTCCCGTATCCTTCTCTGAGATACCAATCCTTTACCCAAGAAACCCAAGGCCAATAGCTAAGTATAAAAGTTATTCTCTGAGAGTGAGAATACCTAGATTAGGGATAATGGATAATAAACCTGTATGAGGCCAGGCGTGGTGGCGGGCACAGTGACTCATGCCTGTAATCCTAGCACTTTGGGAGGCCAAGGTGGGCAGATCACCTGAGGTCAGGAGTTTGAGACCATCCTGGCTAAGAAGGTGAAACCGTCCCTACTCAAAATACAGAAATTAGCCAGCCATGGTGGTGCGTGCCTGTAGTCCCAGCTACTCAGGAGGCTGAGACAGGAGAGTCCCTTGAACCGGGGAGGCGGAGGTTGCAGTGAGCCGAGATCGCCCTACTGCACTCCAGCCTGGGAGACAGAACCAGACTCCATCTCAAAAAAAAAAAAGAAAACTGTATGATACAATTTTTGCAAAAATTTGTGTCTATTTCTTTTCACTTTTTTTAAATGTGGCTACTGGAAAATGTAACCTATGTAGCTCACATTTGTGACCTGTATTATATATCTTTTCACATTGGTCTGTAAGGCACATATAAAATGGAGGGTGGGTAGGAGAAAAAAACTGACCATTTTTCCTCCAGGTCTGAGCACGGCAGTGGGTGTTCAGAACCACAAATCATCATTTCTTATTTCTGTGTCATTTGTATTTATATTGTGAAGGTAACTCAGTAATATGAGCCATAAAAATTATACAGCAAACATCTTTTGTATCCATGTTCACAAAGCAGTTTTTCAATCCTAGAAATTAGACTTTCCATCACGGGAGCATGAATTGATTGGTAAAAACTAGAACATATACTAATACATACCAACAATAGCCACTCCCACTTCTCCTACCTTCACTAGGTCAGACATAGTTAATTAATCAGGACATTTTTTATTTTTATTTTTTAATTTTGTGAGTATATAGAAGGTGTATATATTTATGGAGTATATGAGATGGTTTGATACTGGCATGCAATGTGTAATAATCACATGGTAAAGGGTTATCCATAATCAGGGCTTTTTTCCTACTGATCTCAGACATAGCATCAATGTCCTTATCATCTCTGCTCTAAGAGGCTATGTAGCTATTGAGGGATGCAGTCATGATACAAAACTAGGTCTGTCTGACTCCAGAGACTGCATTTCTTCCCTACACAATGCAGATTTCCACTTAATAACAGGTGCGCATTTATAGTTTTATTTCTAATGCAGATAAATAAACTGACCTTCTGATTTATAAGCCAGTGTCCTATTAATTTGGTTGATAGATTTTATCCCTGAGAGATCAAATACCTTTTGATATGCTGGCAAACTTGAATATCTGACCCTGACAACTGAGAGCAGGACTCTAGTCCAGGAATAGCCTGTGCAGAGCACACATGCTCACTCTCTTCTCCCTTAACTACAGTAGACATCGAAAATCAATTTCTATTGCCCTTTTGTGATGAGCCTAGACATAGCCTCAAAATACTTTTTTAACACAGTGCTCTAGAAAGCTACTGCCAGTTGACCTGTGAGACCCTATTGATTTGCTGGTGTGGATGATAGTGACCTAACAAACTGCTCTTCTCAACATCCAGCTGGCTTTCCTCTGGTGAATCCCTGTCCTTATTCCCTTCTTGCTACTTCCCAGAAGAGTAGATAGGTTCTAAAACCAATCCAGAAGGTTTGTGTACCTGAGGAAGGTTTGGGAACCTGAGAAAGAAAAATGGCATTTTAGGAAGTCTAGACTCAATAGGACGGGAAAATTCCTATAACATGTTTTTTGGGTTTTCCAGAAGCAAGCTCCAAACAGGTTTCTACACAGGTCTCTTTAAATTCTATTACAATCTGTGATTTTGAACTCACCAGGAGTATGGAATTTATCACAATAATAGTAATAATAATTCCTGTATCACTTAGGATTATTTTGGCTGCAAATAATAGAAATTGCCCCCCAAACAGTAGCTTAAACAAGATAGTTTATTTTTCTTACATGTAAGTAACTCCAGAGGAAGGTAAACCCAGACTTGTATGGTGACTCTCAGGCCATTGAGAACACAGATCCCTTCTATCATTTTGTCATTTTAAAGTATGTAGAATGGCTAACCTTCCATTTGTACATCACCTTATGGGCAAATGTGGCTGCGGAAGTACATTTGCTCTGGGAAGGAAGAAGGAGGAAGGACAAGAGGATTTATCCAGTTCTGTCTTAAGAAGTTGTGGTAAGCTGAATAATGGCTACCTCAAATATGTCCATTCTAATTCCCAGAACCTATAAATATGTTACCTTATGTGACTTATTAGTCCTTTTTCACACTGCTGATAAAGACATACCCAAGGCTGGGAAGAAAAAGGTTTAATAGACTCACAGTTCCATGTGGCTGGGGAGGCCTCACAATCATTGTAGAAGGTGAAAGGCACGTCTTACATGGTGGCAGCAAGACAGAATGAGAAAGACACAAAAGCGGAAACCCCTTATAAAACCATCGGTTCTCATGAGACTTATTCACTGCCATGAGAACAGTATGGGGGAACCACCCCACATGATTCAATTATCTCCCACCCTGGAGAATTATGGGAGTATAATTTAAGATGAGATTTGGGTGAGGACACAGAGCCAAACCATATCAGTGACAAAAAGGACTTTGCAGGTTTGATTAAGTTAGAGATCCTGAGATGGGGAGATTATCCTGCATTATTTGGGTAGGTCCAATATAATCATAAAGGCTCTTATCAGAGAGGGGCATGAAAGAGTCAGAGAAGATGTAAAGACAGAAGCAGAAGTTGGAGTGATGTGGGGCTGCAGCCGAGTAATGCAGGCAGCCTTTAGAAGCTGAAAAGACAAGAAAACAAATTCTCCCTAAAGTGTACAGAAGGAATATAGCCCTGATATTTTAGACTTCTCTGATGGTTAACTGTAGGTGTCAACTTTGTCAACTTGACTGGGTTAAGGGATACCCAGTTAGTTGGCAAAGCATTATTTCTACGTATGTCTGTGAGGGTAGTTCTGGAAAAGATTAGCATTGGAATCAATAGACTAATTAAGGAAGATCTTCCCTCACCCAATTTGAGTGGACACTATCCAATCTGTTGAGGACTCAAATCGAACAAAAAGACGGAGGAAGGGTGAATTCACTCTCTTTTCTGGAGCTGGTACACTCATCTTCTCCTGCCCTTAGATATCAGAACTCCAGATTCCCTGGCCTTCAGACTCCAGGAATTGTACCAGTGGTTCCTCAGTTTCTCAAGTGTTCTGCCTCAAACTGAGAGTTATACCATTGGCTTCCCTGGTTCTCAGGCCTTCTGACTTGGATTGAACTATACCACCAGATTCCCTGGGTATCCAGCTTTCAGATGACATATTATGGGACATCTCAACCTCCATAATCACATGAGCCAATTCCCATAATCTCTTCTCCTATATCTGTCTATCTATCTATCTATCTATTTATCTATCTATCTATCTATCTCTCTATCTCTCTATCTATCTGTCTACCTACCTACCTACCTATCATCTCAACCTCTATAATCACATGAGCCAATTCCCATAATAAATCTCCTATCTATCTATCTATCTATCTATCTATCTATCTATCATCTCAACCTCCATAATCACATGAGCCAATACCCATAATAAATCTCTCCTATCTACCTATGTATCCATCCATCCATCCATCCATCCAGCCATCATCCTATTGGCTTTGTTTCTCAGCAGAACCCTGACTAATACTGATTTTGGTACCAGGAGTGAGGTGTTGCTATATAGCAAATACCTACAAATGTGGAGTGGCTTTGGAACTGGGCAATAGGTAGAGGCTGGAAGAGTTTTGAAGAGCATGCTAGAGAAAGCCTATATAGCCATGAATAAACTGAAAAGGTGATTCTTGTGGGGGCTCAGAAGATGAGGAGAGCTGTAGAGAAAGCCTCAGTTTTCTCAGAGGCTACCTAAGTGCTCATGATCAGACTGTTGGTAGAAATATGGCTGATAAAGGCCATTCTGATGAGGGCTCAGACAGAAATGAGGCATATATAATTGGAAACTTCAGGAAAGGCAATCCTTATTACGAAGTGACAAATAACTTGGCTGAATTGTATGTGTCCTAGTGTTTTGTAGAAAGTAGAACTTCTGAATGATGAAATAAGATATTTAATAGAGGAAATATCTAAGCAAAGTACTGAGGGTGCAGCATGGGTTCTCTTGACTGCTTATAGTAAATGCAAGAAGAGAGAAACAATTTTAAGATGGAATTTGCTATCAAAAAGGAAGCAAAAATTAAAGATTTGGAAAATTCTCTTTCTATAAAAAAATGAGAAAATGTATTCAGGAGAAAACACCAAGGGTGTAGCCAAACAAACATTTGATAAGGAGATTGGTATGGATAGAAGGAAGACAGATGATATTCATCAAGACAATGATGACTGATCCTGAAAACATTTCAGAGATCTTTGGGGCTGCCCTACCCATCATAAGCCCAGAATACCAGGTCCTTGAGGGCAGAACAATTTCAAGGCTATGCTTCTTACATTCTAGTACAGTGCTCCTTGGCCAACCCAGCTGTGGCTCAAGTGGTCTTAAGTGTGGCTTGGGTTGCCTCACCAGAAGGCACATGTGGTAAACCTTGACATGTGTCCAGGTGGTGCTAATTCTGCAGGCACACAGTGCAAGAGCTGTGGGGGCTTTGCTGCTTCCACCTATATGTCACAGGGTTCCAGAGAGCCTCAGAGCCCAGGCAGAAAATGGCCACAGGGGTGATGACACTGAAAAGAGCCTTCTCTGGGGACTGCCTAGCAGAGCTGTGGGAGCAGGACTGCCCCCCCAAGACCCTAGAATTGTAGAACCACCAATGTGCATCTCCAGCCTGGAAGAGCCGCATACATCAGACTCCAACCCATAAGAGCTGTCTGTCACTTGAACAGGAAATACATGAGAACAGGGCCACTTGGAGCCTTGGGGACCCAACTCCCTCTCCCATGTCTCTAGAAGGCGAGACATCAAGTAAAAGAAGAGTATTTTTCAAGCCTTAAGATTTATTATTTGCCATGCTGGATTTTGGACTAACTTGGGACCAGTTACCCCTTTCTTCCTCCCTATTTCTCCCTTTTAGAATGGGAATGTCTATCCTGTGCCTGTCCCACCATTGTATTTTGGAAGCACATAACTTGTTTGGTTTCACAGACTCACAGCTGGAGGGGAATTTGCCTCAGGATAAATTGTACCTTGCGTCTCACTCATTTCTGATTTACATATTTGGATGAGACTCTGGACTTTAGACTTATGAGTTGATGCTGGAATGACTTACAACTTTTGGGGCTATTGGGATGAAAAAATGTATTTCGTATTTGAGAGAACATGAATCGGGTGGGGAGGCAGGGGTGGAATGCTCTAGTCTGAATGTTTTTGTTTCCCTAAAATTCGTATGTTGAAACTTAATCCCCAATGTGATAGTAATAAGAGGTGGGGACTTTTGGAGGTGATAGGTCATGAAGACTTAGCCCTCATGAATGGGATTAGTGCCGTTAGAAGTCAAGGGAGCTTGCTCACCCCTTCTACCATGTGAGAACACAGTGAAAAGGTACTATCGATGAAGAATGGAGCCTCACCAAATACTGAATCACCTGGTGCCTTGATCTTGGACTTCTTAGCCTCCAGAACTATGAGCAATGAATTTCCGTTGTTTATAAGTTTCTCAGCCTAAAGTATTTTGTTATAGTAGCCCAAATGGGCTAAGACAACTTCTGACCTCCAGAACTGTAAAATAATAAATTTGTGTTTTAGTAAGCCAATAAATTTGGCAATTCATTACAGCAGCAATAAGAAACGAATACAGGATTCTTTCCAGAAGTCCCTCTTAATAATTCCCATTGAGAATTGACTAGAATTTATCTCATTGGCTAGAATTAAGTCAAATGCCCACAAATGGCTGCAAAAGTACCTAGAAAGTATAATCTTTACCTAGGCATATTGAGAACTCCAATATGACAGTAAGTTAGTGAGAAGGAAGGGAATAATGGATGGTCAGTGGACAACTAGAAACTTCCACCAGTTATTGCTTAGGGAACACTTAATATGAGCCCAGTACTTTGCTGAGCATTTTGCATACATTCTATTATTTATTCATCATCCTAGGTGGATAGATGTTTTCTTTATTTTACTAATGACTGTGCCTGTCCCACCATTGTGTGGAAAATGTCTCTAAAAAAGACATTTAGAGGGAATTAAGTAGTGAGCTCACTAGATTATTTACTTTTGGAGAACAATGACTGTGTTACTGTTTTACTTTTTAAGACCAGCAACCATTTTATAGTAGGGACACAATGAATGTTGATTGGATATGAAATTCTAAATGGCAATATTTTATCCCAGATCTGACTCCAAAGCCCAAGTTCCTGCACACACACACATGCTCTCTTCTTTCTCTCTCTCTTGCTCTCTCTCTCTCTCATTCTCTCTCTTGCTCTTTCACTTTCTCACACTCTGCTGTGTGTGTGTGTGTGTGTGTGTGTGTGTGTGGTGTGTGTTTCTATAGTGGACATGCTATTGACACTGCTGCCATTCAAGAAACTTTTAAGTGTGCATTAGAAGGCAAATTTATCAACATATATTAGTGGTTGTGACAAAAAAGATGATGTCCAAGAGGAAGTAACACTGGCAAAAGCATCACATTAAAGGAACTCTCAAGGATACTTCATGTTATTGAAAGTGCAAAGGATAAAATGTTGGAAGCTAGTACAAATATAGGAAGGATATGACAATTTGCCAAGGCATAGAAAAGATGCTCTGAAGGTAGGCACTATTCAAACTACTCTTGACGAGATTTTTACAAACAAAGCACTTTAATTATCAATGCTTCTAATGTTTTAAATCATAATCTATTAAATAAATGTTAGTTTTGCTATTTTAGAAATATCCCTGTACAATTACAACTGAAAGTAAGAGAATTTTTAATGTTTGGGCCAGAATTTTTTGGGCCAGTTATAATTTTTCCTATGATTATTAAAATCACTTTGCACAGTGTCTGCTTGCATGGTCATCTGTATGACTCTGCGCTGTCATGCAAAGTGAGGACTGCCTGGTTATGGGTAAAACAAGAAATTCAAAATGATGGAATCATACTTATGTTTTAGCAATGTAAGTGTATTTTAAAGTATAATGGGAGTTTGGAAAATGATAAAAGGTACAGTAATATTGTAGACACACCTGCCAATGCATACAAGTAACTCACATAGCTATTCAGTGGTGTATGACACATTTGAGACAGAGATTATCTGGGTATTCATTTATCTGGAGAGAGAGGACAGGTGTGAATGACCATATTATGTCTCATCCTTGGAAAACATGGCAGCTAATGTCAACCTCTCTTAAACATTTGCTCCCTGGAGTCATGAGTCTGTACCAATTAGAAGGCCATTGGGTACAGGTACCTTAGGACACCAGCTCCTCTTGCTGGTCATTTCTCTTGGCCCTGCCATCTACTTGCATATTGGCTCAATTTCAGGCTGGCAGCTCATCATGACAGCTGTGCCAGGTATTACATCCCAATGCTGTTAGGGACTGTCTTTTTTCCAGAGTCTCTTCGAGTAAGGAGAAGCCTGCTATGGTTTTGATATTTGTCCACTCCAAACCTCATGTTGAAAATTGACCCCCCCAGTGTTGGAGGTGGGGCCTAATGGGAGGTGCTTGAGTCATGGGAGCCGATCTCTCATGAATAGAATCATGCTCTCCTTTAGGGGTGAGTGAGTTCTCACTCTCTTAGTTCCCATGAGAGCTGGTTGTTAGCTGGGTGTTGTCACCACAACTGTACCTGTAGTCCAAACAACTCAGAAGGCTGAGGCAAGAAGATCACTTGAGCCCAGGAGTTGGAGGCTATAGTGCACTATGATCACACCTGTGAATAGCCACTGCACTCCATCCTGGTCAACACAGTGAGACCCCATCTCTAAAACAAAGAGCCTGGCACGCCCCTCAACACACACCAGTTTTGCTTAGTGTCTTGCCTTGTGATCTCTGCACACACTGGTTCCCCTTTGCCTTCCACTATGAGTGGAAGCAGCTTGAGGTCCTCAACAGATGCAGATGCCCAATCTTGAACTTTTCAGCTGTCAGAATCATGAGCCAAATAAACCTTTTTTTCTTACTCGGGCTTGAGTATTCCTTTATATCAATGCAAAATGGACCAAGACAAAGCCCTCCAGCCAATTTCCACTCCACGTGGCCACTGTAGCAGTCAGAGTTCAGGATGAAAAACTAAAACGACTCTATCCATTTTGGATGTAAAAGGGCCCCTAATTCTCTATATAGAATTAATGGCATACACTACTGCTCAGAGAGTAGAATATGGGGATAAGGTTCAAAAGCTCTATTCTTGAGTGTCAGAGTTGCTGACCCTCAAAGATCTTAGCTTGGAACACCTAGGTGCATATTAATATTTCCTGAAGTTTGTGCCAGGAAGCTACTAGGAATTTCTCATTTGCCCTGCTATACAGCTATAACCATATCCAGGGGGATAATCTCCTTCTCTTTCCAAATCTTGCCTCTGTTCTCATGAGTAATAACCTGGAACGAGGCAGAGATGGTGATTCTAGGACGCATGGTGGTAGTACTTTGCTGGCAGCAGAAAAATTCAGCATACTCACCTCTAAACCAGCCCCAGCAAGGGGAACAGGCCACTGGGATTACCTTAGGCCCATCACAATTTACCTTTGATCCTGAAGGTAGAGTGTGGCACTCTCACCTGTGTCACACGGGGAAGGGGTGAAACCCACCCAATTCAGGGCTTGACTAGTAAGGAAAACAAAGAAAAAAGCTGTTGGTTAAACAAGCAGCAGAGCCTACTACATACTATATAACAATATAATCATAATTTTATTTGCAAATAAATATGTATGTTACCAAAGTAGCTAGCTATATAGTTTAAAGAAATATGCTGTGTATGGCTGGGCATGGTGGCTCACCCCTATAATCCCAGCACTTTGGGAGGCCAAGGCGGGTGGATAACGAGGTCAATAGATTGAGACCATCCTGGCCAACATGGTGAAACCCTGTCTCTACTAAAATTACAAAAATTAGCTAGGCTTAGTGCCATGTGCCTGTAATCCCAGCTACTCGGGAGGCTGAGGCAGGAGAATTGCTTGAACCTGGGAGGTAGAGGTTGCAGTGAGCCAAGATTGTGCCATTGTACTCCACCTGGCGACGGAGCAAGACTCCATCTCAAAAAAAAAAAAAAAAAAAAAAAAGAAAGAAAGAAATATGCTGTATTACATTGACCACGCATACCTATTATTACCCACAAGGCACAAACTCCTACAAGTTGTTCAGGTTTCAGGCTAAACTGTAAAACTAAAGTCAGCTGATTGATAATTTATGGTATTATTATATTCTGTAAAAAGGCTTCTTTTAGAAAATTCCTCTATTAGCTCTTCTTCAGATAACAGGACAGATTTATTGGTCTGCTGCTTTTATATATGCCTTGCCAGCACCCCAGCAGATCCTAGATTTAATGAATTTATTTGTGTGACTCAAGTTTACAAGATCAGCCATCCCTTCTCTCTGCTGCTGATCTTCCTGATCTCATTTGGCTGCCACTTTACATCCCAGTTAATTCCATTTCAGTTTCCTCAGGGACTGCAGGACCAGTTTTTCCCTGGGAAAAGGAAAGCTGATGACTGTGAGTCCATTTGGGGGCCCAAAAAAAGAATGCAAATGTCAAAGGTGCTAATTTCTGATTTTCTCACCAGGACTGCTTAGACTAAATCCTTTGTATAAGAAAGCCACAAGTACAAGCCTTTTTGGAGGGTTTCAGGATAGCTATGTATGTGCAGGTGCCAGGGAGTGGCTTCTGTTCTAGAAGGGCCCCACAGCTCAGCATTTCCTCCCACATGCTTTCCTGAATATGCAAGCTGCATATATATTTATAACTCTGCAGGAAAAATGTGAACTTTATTAGCAGAGATAACTGTCATAATTCAAGCAGTTGCACTCTATAGAGCAACCAGAGACTACAGTCATCAGGATTATGTATGTTCAGTCAAATTATATGCAAATGTAGGGGAATTATGAGATACTAACTAGGGATGAATGAGGAAAAAGGAAGGGCTAGAGTTGACCATGCCTGTGGGGGACTGTAGGAGTCTAGAGAACATGTCTGAATGCTCTTCCAGGGAATATATGTCCTTGAGGGCAGTAAATTCATCATGCATTTTTGCATTCTCCCATCCTAGTAGCAACCCTCAATAAATATTTGTTAAGTGAAGGAGTGAATGAAATGTTGACCTTGGCAATGCACAATAACTTCTGAATTGCTCTATGTGTATGCACATTTCCTCCCCTTCCTATTTAAACTTTTATTCTAAATCAGTGGAGCCACAGCTGTCCAAGTTAAGAGTCATACTTACAGTCACTATTAACCAAGTGAGGCTCCAAGCCAGTGGTTCTCAACATTGGCTACATGTTACAGTGACTTAGGGGTCATTTCAAAATTCCAGTGCTCAGGCTTCATCTCGGACTAGAAAAACAATCTCTGAGCTGAGGCGCAGGCATCAGAATTCCAAGGCTGAGTACCACTACTCTAAGCTAGCATGGAAACTGCCCTATCTGTGGAATTAGGAGACCTAGAAGAAATCCCACAGCACAAAAAAGTGCTAGTGCCACTTTCACTGATGTTCAAAGTGCAGAAAAGTTGGGGAAAAAATTCTGATGGGAGTTAGAAATGTGTTTTATTTATTTATTGTATTGTATTGTATTTTTTTTGAGATGGAATCTTGCTCTGTCACCCAGGCTGGAGTGCAGTGGCGTGATCTTGGCTCACTGCAGCCTCCGCTTCCTAGGTTCAAGCCATTCTCCTGACTCAGCCTCATGAGTAGCTGGGGTTACAGGCATGCACCACCGTACCTGGCTAATTTTTGAATTTTTAGTAGAGATGGAGTTTCACCATGTTGGTCAGGCTGGTCTTGAACTCCTGACCTCGGGTAATCTGCCAGCCTCGGCCTCCCAAAGTGCTGGGATTACAGGCATGAGCCACCGTGCTTGGCCAGGAATGTGTTTTTGTGCTCATCTGGAACTTGAGGACTGGAAGGTGTGTCACATGTCTGGGAATACATAACACTACAAACAACAAAATGATGCCACACTGTGAAAAGAGATGGGAAGCTATTGAATATCCCTGTCCTGCCCTGGCTAGTGACCCCTCCCCAGCATTCAGGCTGCAGGAACACCTGAGCTCTGGGGCTCTCTGCCTGATACCCAGTGGTGGCCTTATTTATTCCACTGCCGAGTTCTCTCTGGCAACCTTGTACCATTCTTGGGAAAGGTTGGGGAAGCAATAGGTAAATGTTGTTTTGGTTTGTAGACATCTTTTGGTGGGGACGGGGGAGCAGCTGTGCTGGAACTGGGGGAAGGGGAGCTGTGACTCAGGGGAAATTCTAAGTTGCTACAAGCTGCAGCAAGTGTGTGTCAGTGGGAGGTGAGAAAGGCAAACAGAGGGCTGAAAACGGAGCCAGGAACCTGCCTAGTGGATAATCAAAACTTGACTATAAATAACTAATGGAACGATGAACGTGTTTAGTGAAGTTATTTTCTAAAGCAGCGTACAGGCAAAATGAGTGCATTCCTGGAGCAAATCCTCAAGCTGTTCCAGAAGGGTGAGTAAAAATATAGGAACACCTGTCTGGCAGTGGTGATTTTACAAAAATAATTTTTCCAGATAACTGAAAGCTGCCTTGTAAATGCCAAAACCCTGAAAATTTTAGTTGTGTAAGGGAAATTTTTCTAAAATGGGTTATGTTTTCTTCAGAGGTGGCGAACAGAGTACATTTCATTTACTGGCTTTTGGTGGTTCAGGATTTGGTAGCAGAACCTGGATTTCCTTCTTCACCACCCTTTTCACATACCCTCAGTTTCAGCTCCAGGCATGGAGCATGAGACATAGGCTTAAAGCCATCAATGTCTCCTTTTGCTTGGTTACAGATGATGAGCTCTAATGCATGGGCTTTGTGACAACTATTTCCCCTTGTTTTGAGCCCTCTTCTGGCTCCCATGCACTCAGATATGTTTTGGATAGATATAGTCACTGTGAGTCTGGCCTCTGTTTAGGAGAGTTACTGAAGTGAATGTATTTTATTTTATCTTATTTTTTAGCGCTCTTAAAATTCACTTTGGTTTTTGAATATTTTTAAAAGACTCATGAGACTGTTCATATTTCATGACCTGCGAGTATACTAAGGAGAAACAGCTCAGAAAAGTAATTTAAAATAATTCATACCTAATTTCGGTCTCATTTCTGAAAATATTTTGCGCACAATCCTACCCTGCCCTGGTACCCTAGACATCACAAAGAGTGGCACAAAGTAACATAAGATACCATACCGTGTATCCAGCAATCAGCTTTTATGAGACTTGCATCATTATAAACCTATAAGAAAAAAGCCTGTGCATAATGGAAACATTTGCACAAAACTCTGTGTACCTGACTCATTGTGAAGACCCAATTCCTTGGTTTGAAATAGTGGGTGAAGCAAAGGCCAATGATGGGTCAAATTCCTGTACTTGTTTCATTGCTGAGGTAGTGAAGGGAGCAGGGATGCTGTCAGAAGCTACCACATCAAGATGTGAGAGAGAAGCAGCAGCCAAATCACACGCCAGCTGTAGAGATGCCAGTATGGGGAAGATTGCTCCATGAGCCCACCAGGTCCTGTTTTAAGGGCATCATTATTGTAACCCAGAATGACAAATAAAGTTCACAATTGCAACCTTGTGCCGTTAAGAGAAGTCTACAATGACGCCCACGTGGCTTTTTTCTAAGGTAGAGAAGTGTGTAATATCTTTTAGAAAACTTTACATTCTTTAATGATTAAGTATGGGCATTTATTATTTATTTATTTACTTATTTTTACTTTTTATTTTAGAGATATGGCCTTGCTCTGTCACCCAGGCTGGAGTACAGTGGCACGATCACAGCTCAGTGCAGCCTCTACTTCCTGGGCTCAAGCTATCCTCCCACCTCCACCTCCTAAGTATTGGGACTACAGATGTGCACTGCCATGCCTGGCTATTTTTAAAAATTGTTTATGGATGGGGTCTCACTATGCTGCCCAGGCTGGTCTAAAAGTACAGGCCTCAAATGGTCCTCCTGCCTTTGTCTCTTAAAGTGTTGAGATTACAGGCATGAGCCACTGCATCTAGCCAGGTATGGACATTTAAAGTGGCAAATTTGTCCAGACGCGATGGCTCACGCTTGTAATCCCACCACTTTGAGGGGCCGAGGTGGGCAGATCACGAGGTCAGGAGTTCGAGACCAGCCTGGCCAACACAAAGAAACCCCGTCTCTACTAAAAATGCAAAAAAATTAGCTGGGTGTGGTGCGGGCGCCTGTAATCCCAACTGCTCAGGAGGCTGAGACAAGAGAATCGCTTGAACCCAGGAGGTGGAGGTTACTGCAAGCCAAGATCACGCCACTGCACTCCAGCCTGGGTGACAGAGCCAGACTCCATCTCAATAAATAAATAAATAAACAAAGTGGAAAATTTGAAGTATCTGGGAAAATCACTTATGCAGATTTCTTCAATTTGAATTAATAGAATGGAAAATGAAAAAGAGAAGAAACAAAGCTTTCAGTTGTAGTTGTGTTATTAACTAGCTATGCAATCTAGAAGCTCCGTTTTCTTATTTTTAAACTGGAAAGGCCTTGATTTATACTGCCTGCTATGGTAGTCATTTGCTACATATGGCTATTTAAATTGATTTCAAATAAATGAAAATTATGATCAAACACAGATATAGGAAAACTGAGGCAGGAAATTAACTGAAACAAAAGTTATCAGTTTGGGACCATAGGCAACAGCTATAAAAATGCTGAGGTAGGGCAAGATTACATAATTAGCCAGAAACAGCCCAGCCTGAACCAGTGGTTAGGAGACAAATGAGAAGGTGTCAAAATTCACACAATATGACAAGTCAGAAAGCAAGGCAATAGATCAAAATGGTTCCGTGCAGACACAGGAAACACCTTGCTTGCTTAAGACCAGCATGGTATGAATGAAAGAATTAGGAGGCCATGATGTCTCCTGTTAAAAGTCCTCCCTCCATAATCATTGTGGTAGACAGACTAGACGCTAGTGTGGTTTCATTTTCATGACTCTATAATCCCTTCCTCTGAGTGTGGGTGGGACCAAGAACTTGCTTCTAACCAATATAAAATGTGGTGGGAAAGTGATGGAAAGTCATTCTTATCATTACATTATTGTATTGATATATAACTCTGTGTAGCTGGCATGCATTAGAAAGACTCTTTACATTGCTGCCTTGAAGAAGTAAGCTGCCACATCATGAGAGGGCCTATAGAGGGGGCCAATGGCAAGGAACTGCAGGTGGCCTATATTTGCTGAGAGTGGCCCCCAACTGACATCCAGCAACAAAACAGGGCCTCAGTCCTACAACCACAAGGAGATGAATTCTGCCAATGACATGAAGAAGCTTGGAAGTTCTTTCCCCAGTCTAGCCTCTGATGAACCCACAGCCTTGACCAACATCTGGATTGCAGCCTTTTGAGACCCAGAGCAGAGGGCACTGCTAAGCTGAATCTGGACTTTTGACCTATGGAAACTGTGAGATAACGAGTATTGTTTTGAGGCTCTAAGTTTTTGGTAATTGGTTATGCAGCAATAAAAAACTAATATGTCCATTTACCATGGTCAATCACGGTAGTTTTCAAGGCTTTCTTTAGTTATGGAGACCTGTTTTTAAGCAAAAGCACACATGGAAGCCCAATATGTAAACAAAGAAAGGTAGAATGTCTCCATTTACAGCTGGATAGAAGGAATGGATCCCTTCCTACCTGGGTTCTCCTGAACTTATAGGGCCACAAGAGGAAACTCTGTGAACAGTCTGAAAACTTAAATAAATTGAAGAAGGACTAGAACATGCTGACCCAGACACACACTTCAGGCTGCAGGGAAGAGACACACTCAGGTGTCCTTCTGTGATGGAGCACAATGGATAATGTTGATGCACTTTGAGAATTCTCAAATCTCTTTACAGTTTCTGGTTACTCCTCCCCAGTTGCAGTATGCTTTTTTGCCTTCAAGAGTTACAGGTCTGTACCTGTAACTCTTCTTATGAGAACTCTCGTTGGGTTACTGGAACTGTTTTACCTACTATAGGTAACTACTGTAGTTACAGTAACTGCTGTATGACCTCCCTTACCTAGAGTTGGGACTACCTCTGGTGTGTAACTTATACTCCCTTCTAGCCATATCAGGTGGAAACCACCCCAGCCTCTCTCTGTCGGACTGCCTGAAATCACACCATGCTTGGTTTTCTCCCTTCGCTGTCTTCCTTCCCCCACTTCCAACCCAGCTTCTGGGAACACTTCTTTAATTATTGCTTTGCACATTACTCCTCATTTCAGTGCCTATTTCAAAGAACCCAACGTGAAGCATAGAGACTTCCTGGGAAGATACATGGACACCTGAGACATCTCAGCATTTCTGGTGCCCAGTGTTTCCAAGTCCCTCATTGGTCACATTCAGTTTGGGCTCCAGTGCCCTACCTGCCCTTGTGGTTCTGGCATTTATCCTTTCCAAAGGATAATTTGATCGGCCTGATGCCACCATGCACCACAAAAATCCTCTAACGGGTAGAGCTTTACTCCAGGCCACCTCAAAGGCAGTTGACCCATTTCCACTTAATTGTCTTTAGCTCAGCTATTGACCCCCGTTCCTACCAAAGTGGAGTCAGGATATCCATGTGGGGTCATTCAAATCACATGGCAGGAGCCACAGGAGCATTTTGCTGAAAGAACAGCTCGGGGACATTTTCCTCAGAAGAGAGTGGTAGGTGAGGCAGGTACTTTCTTATCGACTCCCTGGAGAGTCCTCTTCAGGGCACACAGCTTTTATAACTCCAAAGAAGTGTGACACTCAGGTGTATCATTCAGGGTGGCTTGTGGAAGCAGAGAAAGAGTGAACAAGGCAAGGACACAGTGCAACAAGTCTCAATCTTGTTCCCGCAAGATTGAGGATATGGTAAATAGAAGTGGTTGGTATAAAACTGGATCTGTTCTGAGGACACAGAAATAATTTCAAATACTGTATTTATATAAATGGGCTACCTGATATGCTAAAAAGAAGCTTATCAAAGATGATGTAAATTCAAGAGCATGAGTCAATTAGTCCATTAGGTTTTTAGGTTTTGTTTTGTTTTCTGAGACTAAGTCTTGCTCTGCCACCCAGGTTGGAGTGCAGTGGCACGATCTCAGTTCACTGCAACCTTGCCTCCCAGGTTCAAGCAATTCTTCTGCCTCAGCCTCCCAAGTAGCTGGAATTACAGGTGTGCACCACCACACTTGGCTAATTTTTGTATTTTTAGTAGAGACAAGGTTTCGTCATGTTGGCCAGGTTAGTCTTGAACTCCGGCCTCAAGTGATCTGCCTACCTCAGCCTCCCAAACTGCTGGGATTACAGGCATGAGCCACCGTGCCTGGCAGTCCATTAGGTTTTAAAAGGATGGGCAAAAGTCTTCAGAAACTTATATAGAAATTTGCCCTCAGAACCCTTAATGTTTCAGTTAATCTACTGCCATGTAGCCAACTACACCAAAATTTAGTGGCTCAAGGTAACAGCTATTTTATTTTCCATTTGTGATTCTGTAACTTAGGCAGGACTCAGCGGGGGAGGCTCATCTTTGCTCCATGCAGTGTCAGATGCGGTAGCTTGACTGAGGCTGGAGGATCCACTTCTAAGACGGTCTCAATCATATGCCTGGCAGTTTGGTGCGGCTATTGAGTGAGAACTCAGTGGGAGCTGATGGCCAGGAATATTAATTCCAAATTCTTACATGGTTGCTGGCTTAACACAAAAGCAGAAGCTGCCAGGCCTTCTTAAGCATCTGACTCAGCATCACTTCAAATGGTTGAAGTAGGTCACATGACCAGCTCAGCTTCATGGGGAATAGATTACAAGGGTGTGAATAGATTACAAGGTTGTGAATATATAGGGAGGCCTGAGTGATTGGGGGCTACCAACATAATAGTCTATCACATTTGACAATGCTGCAAAGACATTGCTTTTGTTTATTCAGTCTAACCACTAACTGAAGAGAAATAGCTAAAAAGTTAAATGTAGATAAAGACTCATCTAAATTTAGATAAAGTGTTAGTCCTTAATGACTTAGTGGCTAGGGAATCTTAAGGCCCTCAACAGCTCACTGGTGTGGAGGGTACTGGAAGGCATGTGTCATTTACTTGGAGGTAAATGGAAGCTCATTTTTTCTTTACATCTGCCTGTTCAGGCTGAGGTTCTTTTTTTTTTTTTTTTTTTGAGACAGACTTTGGCTCTGTTGCCCAGGCTGGAGTGTAGTGGCCTGATTATTGGCTCACTGCAGCCTCGACTTCCCGGACTTAACCGATCTTCCCACCTCAGCCACTGGAGTTAGCTGGAGCTATCGGCATGCACCAGCACACCTGGCTAATTCTTTTGTATTTTTTGTAGAGATGGGGTTTCACCATGTTGCCCAGGCTATTCTCAAACTCCTGGGCTCAAGTGATCCACCTGCCTTGGCCTCCCAAAGTGCTGGGATGATAGGTGTGAGCCACTGCGCCCATCCCAGGCTGAAGTTTTTGACAAGTGTTGTCAATGGAAATACTGACCAGGTGCAGTGGCTCACACCTATAATCCCAGCACTTTGGGAGGCTGAGGCAGGTGGATCACCTAAGGTTAGGAGATTGAGACCAGCCTGGCCAACATGGTAAAACCCCATCTCTACTAAAAATACAAAAAGTTAGCCAGGCGTGGTTGTGCGTGCTTGTAGTCCCGGCTACTCAGGAGACTGCAGCAGGAGAATCACTTGAGCCTGGGAGGCGGAGGTTGCAGTTAGCAAAGAGCATGCCATTGCACTCTAGCCTGGGTGACAGAGGGAGACTTTGTCTCAAAAAAAAAAAGAAATATAATGTGAGCCACATATATAATGTAAAATTTTCTGGTAGCCATATTTTTAAAAATAATTTTTTAAAGTTATTAAATGAAATTAATTTTTTATTTTAATTTTAGCTTTTTCTGAGATAGGATCTTGCTCTGTTGCTCAAGCTGGAGTGCAGTGGCACAATCACAGGTCACTGCAGCCTCGACCTCCTGGGCTCAAGCGATCCTCCCACCTCATGCTCTCAAGTAGCTGGGTGCACAGGTGCATGCCACCACACTCAGCTAATTTGTTAATTTTTTGTCGAGACACAGTCTCACTGTATTGCCCAGGCTGGTCTCGAACTCCTGGGCTCGATGATCCTCCCACCTTGGCCTCCCAAAGTGCTGAAATTACAGGTGTGAGCCACTGCGCCCAGCCAAGTTAATTTTAATAACAATTTATTTAACAAAATAATTTCATAAGAAACCAACATTGAAAATGTTAATGATATCTTTTACATCATTTATGTATTTATTTATGAGACAGAGTCTCACTCTGTCGCCCAGGCTGGAGTACAGTGGCACAATCTGGGCTCACTGCAACCTCTGCCTCCCAGGTTAAAGAAATTCTCCTGCCTCAGCCTCCCA
This sequence comes from Pongo pygmaeus, assembly GCF_028885625.2. NCBI lineage: Eukaryota > Metazoa > Chordata > Mammalia > Primates > Hominidae > Pongo > Pongo pygmaeus. The sequence goes on along the minus strand of NC_085930.1, from coordinate 138,056,845 downwards.
AGTAGCTGGGACTACAGGCACGTGCCACCATGCCTGGCTAATTTTTGTATTTTTAGTGGAGATGGGTTTTTGCCATGTTGGCCAGGTTGGTCTTGAATTCCTGGCCTCAAGTGATTCACCTGCCTTGGCCTCCCAAAGTGCTGGGATTACAGGCGTGAACCACAGTGCCTGGCCAGTATTTATTTATTTTTTTGAGACAGGGTCTTGCTCTGTTGCCCAGGAGTGCTGTGGCATGATCTTGGCTCACTGCAGTCCCCCAGGCTGAGGTGATCCTTTCACCTTAGTCTCCCGAGTAGCTGGGACTGAAGGCACGTGCCACCATACCCAGCTAATTTTTGTATTAATTTTTTTTTTTGTGGAGACAGGGTTTCACTGTGTTGCCCAGGCTAGTCTGGAACTCCTGGGCTCAAGTGATCTGCCCACCTTGGCCTCCCAAAGTGCTAGGATTACAGGCATGAGCCACGGTGCCCAGCCTACATTATTCTAAAATACTATATCTTTGGATTTCAGTGTATGTTTTATATACTTACAGCATATGTCAATGTAGACACTAAATTTTCACCAGAAATATTTGATCTGTATTAGGTCTTATAAAATTTACAATTGAAAAAGTAGATTACACACCCACATAGTTCCAAACATGTTTAGAAGTTTTTCAAGCCAGGCCCGGTGGCTCATGCCTGTAATCCCAGCACTTTGGGAGGCTGAGGCAGGCAGATCACCTGAGGTCAGGAGTTCGAGACCAGCTTGACTAACATGGTGAAACCCCGTCTCTACTAAAAACTACAAAAATTAGCCAGCCATGGTGGCACACGCCTGTAATCCCAGCTACTCGGGAGGCTGAGGCAGGAGAATCACTTGAACCCAGGAGGCTGAGGTTGCAGTGAGCCAAGATCGTGCCACTGCACTCCAGCCTGGGCAACAGAGCGAGACTCCGTCTCAAAAAAAAAAAAAGTTTTCCAATAACTTGAGTATCAGTTTTAAAAAATTATAATTAAATGAAATCATTTACACTAGCCACGTTTCAGTTGCTCAGCAGCCACCTGTAACTAGTGGGCACAATTTTATTTATTTATTTAAGAGAGACAGGGTCTTGCTCTGTAGCCCAGGCTGGAGTACAGTGGTGCAATCATAGATCATTTTAACCTGGACTTCCTGGGCTCAAGTGATCCTCCAGCCTTAGCCTCCTAAGTAGCTAGGACTACAGGTGCACAGGTGCTTGCCACCATGTATAGCTAATTTTTTTTGGGGGGGGATGGTGTCTCGCTCTGTTGCCCAGGCTGGAGTGCAGTGGCATGATGTCAGCTCCCTGCAACCTCCGCCTCCTGGGTTGAAACCATTCTCCTGCCTCAGCCTCCCGAGTAGTTGGGGGTACAGGTGTACACCACTATGTCCAGCTAATTTTTGTATTTTTAGTAGAGATGGGGTTTTGCCATGTTGGCCAGGCTGGTCATGAACTCCTGACCTCAAGTGATCCACCTGCCTTGGCCTCCCAATGTTCTGGGATTATAGGCGTGAGCCACCACACCTGGCGCCTGGCTAATTTTTAAACATTTTTTTGTAGAGACAGGGTCTCATTATGTTGCTTAGGCTGGTGGGTACCATTTTAGACAGTGTAGCTCTAATCCTCATCCCTCACCTTTGGACTTGGCTCTGGTGCCCTGTAGGCTGATGAAAGTGGAGAGGAGACCCCAGTGTAAGTCATGTTGAGCTGGTGTTGACATCGTGCTTGGGATCCTGAAAATAGGAATTTTGTCCTGCCGCTCATTCATATATCCCAAGAGCACTGTCTCAGATTAGAAATAGAGCCTGAGAGAAATTTCAGGCACACCAAATTTATTGAGGGATGCTCTGGAAAGAAGCTCTAAGGGAGTGAGAGAAGCAGGCGAGACAGGGAAAGGAGTCTAGCAGGGATGTGTTCTCAGGTAAATTCTAGCCTTGACTTGATCCATGGGGACTCTGGAGTGCAAATGCAAATTGTACTATGGAGTTGTCCCACCTTGAGGCAGGGGGACCATGCTTTTGTGCCCCTATATCTATCAGTCATTGGCTGCATACCAAGCTTTTCTAGGTAAGACAGCTCATTCAAGAGCAGTTGTCCAAAGAAGGTCACAGGTAGAAGCTTTTAGTCGTAGCACAGTGTGTATTGGCTAGTGAGGAGATTTTGGCAGGACATCAACAGCCTACAGTGACCTAAGCATAGAGGAACAGGCCAGGACCAGAACATTTTATTACTTCCTGGCAATATGTTCTCAAGCCTCAGTGTGGAATCATAGTGAGCAGGGCTGGACCCTGTGGGAACACAAGGCTCCCTGGCATAGAGGCTTCAGGCCTAGAATCTAAACAGGTCAGGCATTCTCCTTGGCTCTTTTTTCCTAGGTAAACATTAAATCTCAGACTTCTGTATCACACTTTTTGGATGCCAAAGAAAAGTGAAAATAAGGAAAAGCAAAGAGAATCCCCAAAGGGAGATACTAAACCCTAACAGCATGGCCCACTATGAAGCAAATCCTTGTTCTTCATTCATTCCACTAAAGAATATTTAGTTGAGTGCCTATGCTGGGCTGGGCACTGTGTGAGGCTATGAAGACAAATTCCAAGAAGCAGTTCCAAGGCCATTTTGAGCAATGGCAACATGACTAAAATAAGTGCTGCTGTGGGGTCTTAGGTATCCACAAGAAGGGACAGGCCAAAAAAGGTGGGGCTTGGGGAAGCTGTAGGTCAGTGGAGAGTACTGGAAAGTATAGCAACAGGGCACAGCCAGCCTGCCAGGGACTCTAAGGGAAAAGCTGAGGTCAGAATCTGGGGCACTGGCCAAGTCTGAGAAAGCAAGTTAAGGTCAGCATTCAGAGCCTAGGCCAGGACGAAGGGCTCAGGCAGAGGCATGGGCAGTGCCAGGTGCTGGCTGAAGGAAAATGATAACGTATTTGGCACCTACTATTTGCCAGGCACTTTGAATACATTTAATCCTCACAATAACCTTGCAAGATAAGTATGAGTTTCAGAAAGAAGAAAACAGTGCTTCTCAAACTTTAATGAGCGTATGAATCAGCCGTGGATCATGTTAAAATGCAGATTCTGATGCAACAGGTCTAGGGTGGGGCCCAAGATTGTACATTTCTGACAGGCTCCCAGGTGATACTGATACTGCTGGTCCACAAATCGTACTTGGAGTAGTAAGAGGTTAAAATCCTGACCATGATGTCAATGCTTTTATTAGGAAGGAAAAGGGAGAGAATGACGGGCAAGAAGACAAAAGTAGTCTAGTTTGAGAGACTAGTCTTCCAAACAAAGTCATGGCAATAGGCCCTGGACTGTGACTGTCTGCACTCATGAATGAAGGCAGGTGTGGGCAGTTGTGGACAGGGAGGTATGCTGCTCTGAAGGGTGGAGAGGCCCCCTCTGGATGCTTGGAAAGTAGGAGTGGGGACCTCTGGAAAGAGTTCTTCTGGGGTGACTATACCTATTTCAATGCATCTGATCCATTGTATTTTATAGTCATCGTTCATACTTGGCTTAATGATCAGTTAATTTGGATAATATATTGTGGTGGAAATAACATTCCAGCAACTACTTAGCCTCAGAATGAAAACAAAACCCTTTTTCAGTAGTTCTCTTGACCTTTTTTTTTGTTTTTAAATGGTCTGTTCTTTAAAACCTTCTCATGACCTTATTATTAAATTTTCTCCTCTATCTTATTATGGATATTGGTGCTAAGGCTTATTGAGACATTGCTTTGGGGCCCTGGCTAGTTTTTAAATTAAGATAATTATGATTGTATATTTTTAAAAAAGACATTGCATTGATAAGATGCTTTATTGTTTCTAGAATACTTTCATTGACATTTTCTTCCTTTTGATTTTCATGCAACCCAGGAGGTCAGTGTTATCATTCCAGTTTATAGAGAAGGAAATGGTGGCATAGAAAGTTGAGTAAATTGCCCAGGGTCATGTGGCTATGTAAGTAGTGGAGATAACATCTTAAAAGTATTTGCTGGCATCATACACTGTGCTAAGAGCTTTATATGTAACAGGACATTTACTTCTTGCCCCAATTCCATTATTATCCCCATTTTATAGATGAGAACACTGAGGCCTAGAGGAATTACCTACTTATTCAAAGTCACAGGGCTAGCCAGGCATGGAGCCATGGTCTGAACCAAGGCACTCTAGTTCTAGCACTAATACTTCTGACTACTACACTAGAAAGGGCATGCAGCAATGTTCGGGGCCATAGCAAAAGCAAAAACATTTGTGATAATTTTTCCAGTCCTGTTCCAGAATAATGGTGCCCTCACTGGCCACAGCAAGGACATTAAGAGGCTTGGACTTTTCATTCTCATATAAAAGGAGGGTTTTGTTATTCTTATATGGGAAGAAGAGGCTACTAAAATAGGTGGATGATACATAAGACCTCCTAAAATCATCTGTTGGGCTCAGCCAGCACCACAATTGGAAAATATCTGACACTTATATTTTGGTGCAGAGCCAGCTCCCAAATAATCCCACCCCAGTTTTCCTTGTACTAGGTCTTCTGACACACCCTTGCCCAGCCTCTTCAAGTACATGTGCATCATTTGGGTGCCTACAATCGCAGCATGAAACCAAGTTCACCCCAGATGGTACAAATGAAAACTCCTTAATGAAGGAACTGCTTATATAGAGATATAATCCAAGTTAAAGGAACAAGTGGGATTTGAGGCATCCAAAGACCAGCAGCTTGGAAAGTGCAAAGGGAAGGGAGAGTGTCACTAGAGCTTTTGTGAGCTAGAGCCTTGGAGGAACTGTAGCTTGACTTCCTGGGCTCAAGTAACCCCAGGAAGGACACAGACAAGGCCAGAGATGTGGTGCAAAGAGGGAGAGAGAGGGAAGAAATATCCCGAATTCTCTGTCTTCCTACATTCCATTTGCCTGCCAGGACATCTCATTGCTGTGTCCAGTCAGAAGCCAAACTGATTAGCAAGCCTGGGTGATGCAGTCTACTGAGGTCAGCCCCCTGAACACAGAAAAGGGCAGAGACATGTAGAGAGGGCATGGAAGAGGGCAGGGGGCACACAGAGAGTACAGCACAGGATCTTGTTGGTTCTTTCCTTCCATTCCAGCGGTACTAGGCACACCCTTCTCTCCAGCCTACTGTAATTCCCTTTGCGGGGCCACAATTCCTGATCCAGTGTAACTTGCCTAATTTATTTCCTTGGCTCTGGGTTTTCTGACCTAAAGTTCTTTTTCTAATGAGACTTCCTTGCTATAAGGAAAATGGAAGACGGGCCAACAGGAGGGTCCTGGTTTGCTTGCATGTCAACTTTCTGGATGTGTAAGCCAGTTTTCAGGATTTGCATTGCTCCAGTAGGAAGCTGAGTGTGAGCCACGCCTGAGTGATGGAGGACCAGAAGTTACAGACTGAGAGAGGCAGTGGTGAAGCAGATGTTGTACCAGCGTGCCTGTGGTGCCAGTGGCTTCATGGCCCCCTGGAAAAAAATACAGGCATGTGGTGGAAACTCAAATAACAGGAAATATCACGAATCAGATTGGTAAATCTATCTGGTATATCTATCTGCACCTTGCATTTCAGTTTCACCAAGAATCAGTCAGCTGTGGTCAAACTTGATATCTTTAAATTGGTGAAGATTTATTGACCACCTGATCTAGCTCTCTCCGGGAGAATGTCTAATGATTTAATGCCCCACCAAATTCACATCTAAAGCTTTTCCAAAAGCGATTTCAATTGACTTGGTGTTTGACTAAATATTTGAGAAGATGTTTTAAAAAACCAGTTTAAGAAAATTTCCTAAAATATTATTTTCTCCATTGGAAAAATTAGGAAATAATATTCCTGAATGACAAAATTATTCTGAAAAACAAACCCAAAGTGTCTGGCACATGGTGCTCAATAAATATAAGCTATCATTATTGTTACCTCTGATTTTACCTTTGAAAATTTTGACAGGGTTATATAAAAATATATATTTAGTATTTCAGCTGCTTTGAGAAATCGGGTTCTAGTTTTGGATAATTAAACTGTAAGTCTGTTAATAAATATAGGGTTTATTTACTTTTTTCTTTATTTTTTTATTATTATTATACTTTAAGTTTTAGGGTACATGTGGACAACGTGCAGGTTTGTTACATATGTATACATGTGCCATGTTGATGTGCTGCACCCATTAACTCGTCATTTAGCATTAGGTATATCTCCTAATGCTATCCCTCCCCCCTCCCCCCACCCCACAACAGTCCCTGGTGTGTGATATTCCCCTTCCTGTCTCCATGTGTTCTCATTGTTCAATTCCCACCTATGAGTGAGAACATGCGGTGTTTGGTTTTTTGTCCTTGCAATAGTTTGCTGAGAATGATGGTTTCCAGCTTCATCCATGTCCTACAAAGGACATGAACTCATCATTTTTTATGGCTGCATAGTATTTCATGGTGTATATGTGCCACATTTTCTTAATCCAGTCTATCACTGTTGGACATTTGGGTTGGTTCCAAGTCTTTGCTATTGTGAATAGTGCCGCAATAAACATACGTGTGCATGTGTCTTTATAGCAGCATGATTTGTAATCCTTTGGGTATATACCCAGTACTGGGATTGCTGGGTCAAATGGTATTTCTAGTTCTAGATCCCTGAGGAATCGCCACACTGACTTCCACAATGGTTGAACTAGTTTACAGTCCCACCAACAGTGTAAAAGTGTTCCTTTTTCTCCACATCCTCTCCAGCACCTGTTGTTTCCTGACTTTTTAATGATTGCCATTCTAACTGGTGTGAGATGGTATCTCATTGTGGTTTTGATTTGCATTTCTCTGATGGCCAGTGATGGTGAGCATTTTTTCCTGTGTTTTTTGGCTGCATAAATGTCTTCTTTTGAGAAGTGTCTGTTCATATCCTTCGACCACTTTTTGATGGGGTTGTTTGTTTTTTTCTTGTAAATTTGTTGGAGTTCTTTGTAGATTCTGGATATTAGCCCTTTGTCAGATGAGTAGGTTGCAAAAATTTTCTCCCATTCTGTAGGTTGCCTGTTCACTCTGATGGTGGTTTCTTCTGCTGTGCAGAAGCTCTTTAGTTGAATTAGATCCCATTTGTCAATTTTGGCTTTTGTTGCCATTGCTTTTGGTGTTTTAGACATGAAGTCCTTGCCCATGCCTATGTCCTGAATGGTATTGCCTAGGTTTTCTTCTAGGGATTTTATGGTTTTAGGTCTAACATGTAAGTCTTTAATCGATCTTGAATTAATTTTTGTATAAGGTGTAAGAAAGGGATCCAGTTTCAGCTTTCTACATATAGCTAGCCAGTTTTCCCAGCACCATTTATTAAATAGCGAATCCTTTCCCCATTGCTTGTTTTTGTCAGGTTTGTCAAAGATCAGATAGTTGTAGATATGTGGCATTATTTCTGAGGGCTCTGTTCTGTTCCATTGATCTATATCTCTGTTTTGGTACCAGTACCATGCTGTTTTTGTTACTGTAGCCTTGTAGTATAGTTTGAAGTCAGGTAGCGTGATGCCTCCAGCTTTGTTCTTTTGGCTTAGGATTGACTTGGCGATGCGGGCTCTTTTTTGGTTCCATATGAACTTTAAAGTAGTTTTTTCCAATTCTGTGAAGAAAGTCATTGGTCGCTTGATGGGGATGGCATTGAATCTATAAATTACCTTGGGCAGTATGGCCATTTTCAGGATATTGATTCTTCCTACCTATGAGCAGGGAATGTTCTTCCATTTGTTTGTATCCTCTTTTATTTCCTTGAGCAGTGGTTTGTAGTTCTCCTTGAAGAGGTCCTTCACATCCCTTGTAAGTTGGATTCTTAGGTATTTTATTCTCTTTGAAGCAACTGTGAATGGGAGTTCGCTCATGATTTGGCTCTCTGTTTGTCTGTTATTGGTGTATAAGAATGCTTGTGATTTTTGCACATTGATTTTGTATCCTTAGACTTTGCTGAAGTTGCTTATCAGCTTAAGGAGATTTTGGGCTGAGACAATGGGGTTTTCTAGATATACAATCATGTCATCTGCAAACAGGGACAATTTGACTTCCTCTTTTCCTAATTGAATACCCTTTATTTCCTTCTCCTGCCTGATTGCCCTGGCCAGAACTTCCAACACTATGTTGAATAGGAGTGGTGAGAGAGGGCATCCCTGTCTTGTGCCAGTTTTCATCAATACCTAATTTATTGAGACTTTTTGGCATGAAGGGCTGTTGAATTTTGTCAAAGGCTTTTTCTGCATCTATTGAGATAATCATGTGGTTTTTGTCTGTGGTTCTGTTTATATGCTGGATTACGTTCATTGATTTTCATATGTTGAACCAGCCTTGCATCCCAGGGATGAAGCCCACTTGATCATGGTGGATAAGCTTTTTGATGTGTTGCTGGATTCAGTTTGCCAGTATTTTATTGAGGATTTTTGCATCAATGTTCATCAAGGATATTGGTCTAAAATTCTCTTTTTTTATTGTGTCTCTGCCAGGCTTTGGTATCAGGATGATGCTGGCCTTATAAAATGAGTTAGGGAGGATTCCCTCTTTTTCTATTGATTGGAATAGTTTCAGAAGGAATGGTACCAGCTCCTCCTTGTACCTCTGGTAGAATTCGGCTGTGAATCCATCTGGTCCTGGACTTTTTTCGGTGGGTAAGCTATTAATTATTGCCTCAATTTCAGAGCCTGTTATTGGTCTATTCAGAGATTCAACTTCTTCCTGGTTCAGTCTTGGGAGAGTGTATGTGCCGAGGAATTTATCCATTTCTTCTAGATTTTCTAGCTTATTTGCGTACAGGTGTTTATAGTATTCTCAGAAGGTAGTTTGTATTTTTGTGGGATCGGTGGTGATCTCCCCTTTGTCATTTTTTATTGCGTCTATTTTATTCTTCTCTCTTTTCTTCTTTATTAGTCTTGCTAGCAGTCTATGAATTTTGTTGATCTTTTCAAAAAACCAGCTCCTGGATTCATTGATTTTTTTGAAGGGTTTTTTGTGTCTCTATTTCCTTCAGTTCTGCTCTGATCTTAGTTATTTCTTGTCTTCTGCTAGCTTTTGAATGTGTTTGCTCTTGCTTCTCTAGCTCTTTTCATTGTGATGTTAGGGTGTCAATTTTAGGTCTTTCCTGGTTTCTCTTGTGGGCATTTAGTGTTATAAATTTCCCTCTACACACTGCTTTGAATGTGTCCCAGAGATTCTGGTATGTTGTGTCTTGGTTCTCATTGGTTTCAAAGAACATCTTTATTTCTGCCTTCATTTCGTTATGTACCCAGTAGTCATTCAGGAGCAGGTTGTTCAGTTTCCATGTAGTTGAGCGGTTTTGAGTGAGTTTCTTAATCCTGAGTTCTAGTTTGATTGCACTGTGGTCTGAGAGACAGTTTGTTATAATTTCTGTTCTTTTACATTTGCTGAGGAGTGCTTTACTTCCAACTATGTGGTCAATTTTGGAATAGGTGTGGTGTGGTGCTGAAAAGAATGTATAGTCTGTTGATTTGGGGTGGAGAGTTCTGTAGATGTTTATTAGGTCCGCTTGGTGCAGAGCTGAGTTCAATTCCTGGATATCCTTGTTAACTTTCTACCTTGTTGATCTATCTAATGTTGACAGTGGGGTGTTAAAGTCTCCCATTATTATTGTATGGGAGTCTAAGTCTCTTTGTAGGTCACTAAGGACTTGCTTTATGAATCTGGGTGCTCCTGTATTGGGTGCATATATATTTAGGATAGTTAGTTCTTGTTGCATTGATCCCTTTACCATTATGTAATGGCCTTCTTTGTCTCTTTTGATCTTTGTTGGTTCAAAGTCTGTTTTATCCGAGACTAGGATTGCAACTCCTGCCTTTTTTTGTTTTCAATTTGCCTGGTAGATCTTCCTCCATCCCTTTATTTTGAGCCTATGTGTGTCTCTGCTCGTGAGATGGGTTTCCTGAATATAGCACACTGATGGGTCTTGACTCTTTATCCAATTTACCAGTCTGTGCCTTTTAATTGGAGCATTTAGCCCATTTACATTTAAGGTTAGTATTGTTATGGGTGAATTTGATCCTGTCATTATGATGTTAGTTGGTTATTTTGCTTGTTAGTTGATGCAGTTTCTTCCTAGCGTTGATGGTCTTTACAATTTGGCATGTTTTTGCAGTGGCTGGTACCGGTTATTCCTTTCCATGTTTAGTGCTTCCTTCAGGAGCTCTTGTAAGGCAGGCCTGGTGGTGACAAAATATCTCAGCATTTGCTTGTCTGTAAAGGATTTTATTTGTCCTTCACTTATGAAGCTTAGTTTGGCTGGATATGAAATTCTGGGTTGAAAATTCTTTTCTTTAAGAATGTTGAATATTGGCCCCCATTCTCTTCTGGCTTGTAGAGTTTCTGCCGAGAGATCTGCTGTTAGTCTGATGGGCTTCCCTTTGTGGATAACCTGACCTTTCTCTCTGGCTGCCCTTAACATTTTTTCCTTCATTTCAACTTTGGTGAATCTGACAATTATGTGTCTTGGACTTGCTCTTCTCAAGGAGTATCTTTGTGGTGTTCTCTGTATTTCCTGAATCTGAATGTTGACCTGCCTTGCTAGATTGGGGAAGTTCTCCTGGATAATATCCTGCAGAGTGTTTTCCAACTTGTTTCCATTCTCCCCGTCACTTTCAGGTACACCAATCGGAGGCAGATTTGGTCTTTTCACATAGTCCCATATTTCTTGGAGGCTTTGTTCGTTTCTTTTTATTCTTTTTTCTCTAAACCTCTCTTCATGCTTCATTTCATTCATTTCATCTTCCATCACTGATACCCTTTCTTGCAGTTGATTGCATCAGTTACTGAGGCTTGTGCATTCGTCATGTAGTTCTCGTGCCGTGGTTTTCAGCTCCATCAGGTCCTTTAAGGACTTCTCTGCATTGGTTATTCTAGTTATCCATTCGTCTAATTTTTTTTCAAATTTTTTAACTTCTTTGCCATTGGTTCGAACTTCCTCCTTTAGCTCGGAGTAGTTTGATCTTCTTAAGCCTTCCTCTCTCAATTCATCAAAGTCATTCTCCGTCCAGCTTTGTTCTGTTGCTGGTGAGGAGCTGTATTCCTTTGGAGGAGGAGAGGCACTCTGATTTTTAGAGTTTCTGGTTTTTCTGCTCTGTTTTTTCCCCATCTTTGTGGTTTTATCCACCTTTGGTCTTTGACGATGGTGACGTACAGATGGGTTTTTGGTGTGGCTGTCCTTTCTGTTTGTTAGTTTTCCTTCTAACAGTCAGGACCCTCAGCTGCAGGTCTGTTGGAGTTTACTGGAGGTCCACTCCAGACCCTGTTTGCCTGGGTATCAGCAGCGGTGGCTGCAGAACAGCGGATATTGGTGAACCGCAAGTGCTGCTGCCTGATCATTCATCTGGAAGTTTTGTCTCAGAGGAGTACCTGGCCGTGTGAGGTGTCAGTCCACCCCTACTCAGGGGTGCCTCCCAGTTAGGCTACTCGGGGGTCAGGGACCCACTTCAGGAGGCAGTCTGCCCATTCTCAGATCTCAAGCTGCGTGCTGGGAGAACCACTACTCTCTCCAAAGCTGTCAGACAGGGACATTTAAGTCTGCAGAGGTTATTGCTGTCTTTTGTTTGTCTGTGCCCTGCCCCCAGCAGCGGAGCCTACAGAGGCAGGTAGGCCTCCTTGAGCTGTGGTGGGCTCCACCCAGTTCGAGCTTCCTGGCCACTTTGTTTACCTACTCAGGCCTGAGAAATGGCGGGCTCCCCTCACCCAGCCTCACTGCTGCCTTGCAGTTTGATCTCAGACTGCTGTGCTAGCAATGAGCGAGGCTCCGTGGGCGTAGGACCCTCCAAACCAGGTGCGGGATATAATTTCCTGGTGTGCCATTTGATAAGCCAGTTGGAAAAGCGCAGTATTAGGGTGAGAGTGACCCGATTTTCCAGGTGCCGTCTGTCACCCCTTTCTTTGACTAGGAAAGGGAATTCCCTGACCCCTTGCGCTTCCTGGGTGAGGCGATGCCTCACCCTGCTTCGGCTCATGCACGGTGCGCTGCACCCACTGTCCTGCACCCCCTGTCCAGCACTCCCCAGTGAGATGAACCCAGTACCTCAGTTGGAAATGCAGAAATCACCCGTCTTCTGAGTTGCTCACGCTGGGAGCTGTAGACTGGAGCTGTTCCTATTTGGCTCCACCCCCTGTTTACTTTTTTATTTAGTTTTGATACAGAATCTTGCTCTGTCCCTCAGGCTAGAGTGCAGTGGCATGACCTTGGCTCACTGCAACCTCTGCCTCCTGAGTTCAAGTGATTCTGGTGCTTCATCCTCCTAAGTAGCTTGGATTACAGGCATGTGCCACCAAGTGCAGCTAATTTTTTTATTTTTAGTAGAGACGGGGTTTTGCTGTGTTGCCCAGGCTGGTCTGGAACTCCTGGTTCAAGTGATCCGCTTGCCACAGCTTCCCAAAGTGCTGGGATTATAGGCATGAGCCACCTCACCTGGCCTGGGGTTTATGTATATAAATCAATATTACAGATGGAGGTATACAGTATTATTATGAAATCATTTTATCAAAACATTAAGTCTTAATTTTATCAAGTCACTAGCTCCAACTACCAAGATAAAGAAAATATAGAGGAGATAAGAACATGTTAAACAACACCATGGGGATGCAATCAACAAATCCAGACTGTAGATTTTATGAACTGAATTACATCCCTCAAAATTCATATATTAAAGCCCTAACCCCAAATGTGACTGTGTTTGGTGATAGGGCTCTTGTATTGGTCTGTTTTCACACTGCTATTATATAAGAACTACCAAGACTGGGTAATTTATGAAGAAAGAGGTTTGATTGACTCACAGTTCTGTAGGCTTAACAGGAAGTATGACTGGGAAGCCCCAGGAAACTTACAATCATGGTAGAAGGCAAAGGGGAAGCAGGCACGTCTTACCATGGTGGAGCGGGAGAGAGAGAGTGAGAGTGAGAGGGTGAAGAGGGAGGTGCCACACACCTTCAAACAACCATATTTCATGAGAACTCACTCACTATCAGGAGAACAGCAAGTGGGAGGTCCGTCCCCATGATTCAGTTACTTCCCACTGGGCCCCTGCCCCAACATGTGGGGATTACGATTTGAGATGAGATTTGGATGGAGACATAGAGCCAAACCATATCAGCTTTTAAGAAGGTAATTAAGGTTAAATGGCATTGTAAGGATGGAGCCCTAAATCCAACAGGACTATTGTCTTTGTAAGAAGAGGGAGAGATATCAGAGCTTGCACCAGCCACCTCCCCCTTGCCTCACCAATCCCCCTTCTACCATGCACCCACAAAGAGAAGGCCATGTGAGAACACAGTAAGGAGGTGCTGTCTATAAGTCAGGAAGAGAGGCCTCACCAGAAAGCAACCCTGCTGGCACCTTGATCTTGGACTTTCAGCCTCCAGAGCTGTGGGAAAATACATTTCTGCAGTTTAGACTACCCATTAGGTGGTATGGTGGGCCCTCCATATCCATGGGTTCTGTTTCTGTGGATTCAACCAACAAAAGATGGAAAAATATTTGAAAAAGAAAATTGCATCTGAGGGTCAAGTCTGGTGGCTGATGCCTGTAATCCCAGCACGTTGGGAGGCCAAGGTGGGAAGATTGCTTCAGGCCAGGAGTTCGAGACCAGCCTGGGTGACAGTGAGACCCCAGTCTCTGTAAAAAAGAATTTTTTGGGCTGGGTGTGGGGGCTCACACCTGTAATCCCAGCACTTTGGGAGGCCGTGGCAGGTGGATCACCTGAGGTCAGGAGTTCAAGACCAGTCTGGCCAACATGGTAAAACCCCGTCTCTACTAAAAACACAAAAATTAGCTGGGTGCAGTAGTGTATGCCTATAATCCCAGCTACTGGGGAGGCTGAGGCAGGAGAATCACTTGAACCTGAGAGGTGGAGGTTGCATTGAGCCAAGATCATGCCACTGTACTCCAGCCTGGGTGACAGAGCAAAACTCTGTCTCAAAAAAAAAAAATTTTTTTTTTAATTAGCTGAGGGTGGTGGCACACACCTGTAATCCCAGTTAGGAGGCTGAGGACGGAGGATTGCTTGAGCCCAGGGGATGAAGGCTACAGTGAGCTATGATTGTGCCACAGCACTCCAGCCTGGGTGACGGAGCAAGACCCCGACTCTAAAAAGAAAAAAAAATTGCATCTGTACTGGGCTTGCACAGACTTTTTTTCTTGTCATATGGTAAACAATATAGTATAACAACTATTTATAATATTTAAATTGTGTTATGTACTATAGAGATTACTAGACTAGATTACTCCAAGTAATCTAGAGATGATTTAAAGTGTACAGGTGGATGTGTGTAGCTTATAGGAAAATACTACATTATTTTATAAAAGGGACTTGAGCATCTGCAGATTTTTGTATTCAAGAGAGGTCCTGGAACCAATCCCTTGTGAATAAGGAGCGACTACTGCGTTTTGTTATGGCTGCCCAAGCAAACTAATACAGTAGGAAACTTTACAGGACTATCTAGCTTCTTTAACAAGTAAGTTGCACCTAGCACGGTGGCTCACGCCTGTAATCCCAGCACTTTGGGAGGCCAAGGCGGGCGGATCATGAGGTCAGGAGATCGAGACAATCCTGGCTACCACAGTGAAACCTCATCTCTACTAAAAATACAAAAAAATTAGCCGGGCTTGGTGGCGCGCGCCTGTAGTCCCAGCTACTCTGGAGGCTGAGGCAGGAGAATGGCGTGAACCCGGGAGGCGGAGCTTGCAGTAAGCCGAGATGACGCCACTGTACTCTAGCCTGGGCGACAGAGCAAGACTCCGTCTCAAAAAAAAAAAAACCAAGTAAGTTGCAACAAGAAAGTGCGCATGTGTGTGTGTGTGTGTGTGGGAGAGAGAGAGAGAGAGAGAGAGAGAGAGAGCTAGATTAGGGGGGACCTTACAGATTAAAGACACTTAAAAGATAGACAGATTAAAGATACTTAAAAGATACAACCACCGGTAACAATGTGTGGGCCTTATTTGGGTACTGATGCAAACAAACTGGAAGGAGGAAAAAGAGAGAAAGATGGAAAGAGACAACTATACTATGACATTTGTGAGACAATTGTAAATTTGAACACTGGATATGTTATAATATTAAGAAGGAATTTTTTATTTCTTTTAAGCATAATCAAGTTTATTCAGGTACACACAAAGTTTTACAGATAATATGATGTCTGGAACTGGCTTTAAAAATATAGGGGGATGTGGAAATTTAAAAAGTTGATCTCATAGAATAGAGAGTAGAATAGTGGTTACTAGAGGTGGGGAAGAGTAGAGAAGAGATAGGGAGAGGTTGTCTAAAAGATACACACAGCTAAATAGAAGTAAGTTCTAGTGTTCTATAGCATTGTAGGGTGATTATAGTTAACAATTTTTTGTGTATTTTCAAATAGCTAGAAGAGAGGATTTTGAATGTTCCCAACACAAATAAATGTTTGAGGTGATAGATTTGCTAATCACCCTGATTTGCCCATTACAGATTCCACCCGTGTATTGAAATATCACACTGTACCTCATAAATATGTATAATTATTATGTCAGTTAAAAATAATAAAATATTTAAAAATATCATGTAGCAGGTGATAGAATAAATGAAACAAGATTGGCTGTGAATTGATAGTTGTTAAAGCTGGTAAAGGGTTCATGTGGGTTCATTATACATTTTCTCTACTTTGGTACATGTTTAAATTATCCATAATAAAAAGTTTAAAAATGGTTTTATAAGAACTAGAAAAATTATTTTCTCTCAAACTCAGAAATATCTAGAAATACCACTTATTTATGATTTATTGACAATGAAAGGATTTTACAAACAAGGGAGACCTTGCTAGGAAGGTTTGCTGGATATATAAAAGCTTCCATGAAAGCACATGCAAGAAGAGTTCTTGATATTAGCATTCAATAAATGTTTATTAAGCATCTACTACAGTGAGTTATATTCCTGGGTGCTACCAACAAGATGGACACAGTCCTTGACCTCTCAGGGCCTAAAGTCTAGCAGAGCTGATTGACTAAAAGCAAGTAAGCTGATAGATTTTTAAAATATTTTTGAGTTATCATAAGTGTTATACCACTGACAAGGACTGAGATAGGCTCGTTTAGATGGGGGCTGAAAAGAAAAACCTTTCCACAAGAGTGTCATTCAAGCAGAGAGACACCCACAAGATGAGATAAAAGAGCCAGTCCTGGGGGCAGTGTAGAGAGAACATTCAAGTGAGGAAACTGGACAAACTGATGGGGAGTTTGGTTTGTCGGAGGAACTGAAGAAAGCCAGTACGGCTGAGGTGTGATGACCTGAGGAAACATGAAGTAAAATATCTGAGATGAGGTGAGAGACCTAGGTAGGGGCTAAATCATGCATCACCTTTTAGGCCACAGTGAGGAGCCTGGATTTTATCCTAGGACCTATGAAATCCATTGGGGATTCTAAGAAAGGAGCTTGATTTGCCACAGGAGTAGAATGGAAGTTTGAGGAAGGTTGACCTGGAAGAGAGAGCTTGAAGGAGCAGGGGAAGAGGGCCATTAAGGCCCTGGAGCTCCCTCGAGGACTCATGAGACAGCAGTGGGATCTTCCAAGGTCACCCTGTGTCAGCAGCCTCAAGAGATGGGGTATCCCTGACTTGCCCAGTGCTCCGGCAGCTGGTTAAGTAGGAGGATATTCTTGTAATTTGTTGTTGTGTAACAGACCATCCCAAAATTTAGTGGCTTAATGCCATAGACATTTCTCATGAATCTGCAATTTGGACCTGAAGGGATGATTTGTCCCTGCTCCATGCCACATCTGGGGCCTCAGCTGGGATGATGGAAATGGCTGAGGCTGGCACAGCCGAGGGCTAGTTGGGCCTCTCACTCTCTCTTCGTGTAGTCTCAGGGCCACTCTGTGAGGTTTCTTGTGTAGTCTTTCCAGTGCGATAGCCTCAGGTGAGTTGGACATCTCATGTCACAATTCAGAGCTGCAAAAGCAGGTGCTCCCGCAGAACACAGTGGATGTTTCAAGGACATTTGGATCTAACTCTAGAGTTACACAGTCTATTTCTCCCTGATTCTATTTGTCACATGGGGTCAGCTCTAATTCTTTATGGAAAGGGACCACCTCAGGGCATGATCATTGATAGTGAGCAGCTTGGAAGCTGGCTAACAAAAGTTTCTACATTTGTATACACTGAATGTGGGGCTCCCAAAGGGACATGCTCAGAGAAACATAGATGATCATGGTTGTATTACCCCTGTGGGAGAGATCTGATTTACCCTGGCGGCGAATCTGTATGGGTCTGCAGCAACTTCAATTCTTGCCTACTCAGAAGAAAGAATTCGACTGAGGGGCATAAGACAGAAAAAGAGACTGAGACAAGTTCCAGAGCAAAAGTGGAAGTTTATTTAAAAGGCCTTAGAACAGGAAAGAAAGGAAAGTTCACTTGGAAGAGATCTAAGAGGGCATGTAAAGGTTAAAGAGAAGTGTCTGTTCATGTCCTTCACCCACTTTTTGATGGGGTTGTTTGTTTTTTTCTTGTAAATTTGTTGGAGTTCGTTGTAGATTCTGGATATTAGCCCTTTGTCAGATGAGTAGGTTGCAAAAATTTTCTCCCATTTTGTAGTTGCCTGTTCACTCTGATGGTAGTTTCTTTTGCTGTGCAGAAGCTCTTGAGTTTAATTAGATCCCATTTGTCAATTTTGGCTTTTGTTGCCATTGCTTTTGGTGTTTTAGACATGAAGTCCTTGCCCATGCCTATGTCCTGAATGGTATTGCCTAGGTTTTCTTCTAGGGTTTTTATGGTTTTAGGTCTAACGTGTAAGTCTTTAATCCATCTTGAATTGATTTTTGTATAAGGTGTAAGGAAGGGATCCAGTTTCAGCTTTCTACATATGGCTAGCCAGTTTTCCCAGCACCATTTATTAAATAGGGAATCCTTTCCCCATTGCTTGTTTTTCTCAGGTTTGTCAAAGATCAGATAGTTGTAGATATGTGGCATTATTTCTGAGGGCTCTGTTCTGTTCCATTGATCTATATTTCTGTTTTGGTACCAGTACCATGCTGTTTTTGTTACTGTAGCCTTGTAGTATAGTTTGAAGTCAGGTAGTGTGATGCCTCCAGCTTTGTTCTTTTGGCTTAGGATTGACTTGGCAATGCGGGCTCTTTTTTGGTTCCATATGAACTTTAAAGTAGTTTTTTCCAATTCTGTGAAGAAAGTCATTGGTAGCTTGATGGGGATGGCATTGAATCTGTAAATTACCTTGGGCAGTATGGCCATTTTCACAATATTGATTCTTCCTACCCATGAGCATGGAATGTTCTTCCATTTGTTTGTATCCTCTTTTATTTCCTTGAGCAGTGGTTTGTAGTTCTCCTTGAAGAGGTCCTTCACGTCCCTTGTAAGTTAGATTCCTAGGTATTTTATTCTCTTTGAAGCAATTGTGAATGGGAGTTCACTCATGATTTGGCTCTCTGTTTGTCTGTTATTGGTGTATAAGAATGCTTGTGATTTTTGTACATTGATCTTTTATCCTTAGACTTTGCTGAAGTTGCTTATCAGCTTAAGGAGATTTTGGGCTGAGACAGTGGGGTTTTCTAGATATACCATCATGTCGTCTGCAAACAGGGACAATTTGACTTCCTCTTTTCCTAATTGAATACCCATTATTTCCTTCTCCTGCCTAATTGCCCTGGCCAGAACTTCCAACACTATGTTGAATAGGAGTGGTGAGAGAGGGCATCCCTGTCTTGTGCCAGTTTTCAAAGGGAATGCTTCCAGTTTTTGTCCATTCAGTATGATATTGGCTGAGACACTTATCAAAAGAAGACATTTATGCAGCCAAAAAACACATGAAAAAATGCTCACCATCACTGGCCATCAGAGAAATGCAAATCAAAACCACAATGAGATACCATCTTACACCAGTTAGAATGGCAGTCATTAAAAAATCAGGAAACAACAGGTGCTGGAGAGGATGTGGAGAAATAGGAACACTTTTACACTGTTAGTGGGACTGTAAACTAGTTCAACCATAGTGGAAGTCAGTGTGGCGATTCCTCAGGGATCTAGAACTAGAAATACCATTTGACCCAGCCATCCCATTACTGGGTATATACCCAAAGGACTGTAAATCATGCTGCTATAAAGACACATGCACACGTATGTTTATTGTGGCATTATTCACAACAGCAAAGACTTGGAACCAACCCAAATGTCCAACAATGATAGACTGGATTAAGAAAATGTGGCACATATACACCATGGAATACTATGCAGCCATAAAAAATGATGAGTTCATATCCTTTGTAGGGACATGGATGAAATTGGAAATCATCATTCTCAGTAAACTATCGCAAGAACAAAAAACCAAACACCGCACATTCTCACTCATAGGTGGGAATTGAACAATGAGAACACATGGACACAGGAAGGGGAACATCACACTCTGGGGACTGTTGTGGGGTGGGGGGAGGGGGGAGGGATAGCATTGGGAGATATACCTAAAGTATAAAAAAAAAAAAAAAAAATGGTGGTAGACACAGCCAAAAATCCAAGGTTGCAGTTTTCTATTTAATAAATAACCACTACTACAAAAAAAAAAAAAAAAGTTTAAAGAGAGAGAGTAGGTCAAGTGCCCCCTTTAACCATGGTACTAGGACTTTTATAGGCTTGCCTCTTTCCCATGATTCTTCCCTCACAGTGGGCTGCTCACATGTGCAGAGCCCTCCTTACCCTAGGGAAGTGAGCATGTACAGTGAGTTTAGGAAGCTGTACATGTGCCCATCTGAGGCTTTCTTCCTTTTTCCTGTGGAGTGTACCCGGACAATCATACTTTGCCATTTTTGCCTGTTAATGTGCATGCACAGGAAATTTCTTCTCCCTGGGGTCTGCCTTTAATTAACCCTTTAATGTTAGCAGGTGTGGACCATCAAGAAATGGCACCTCCCTGGCACTGGCTGCCAATTTATCACTTTTAGAGAGGCAATGTGATAATGGCCGAGCCATCACCTGACATTTCTAGTAGATCGGGGGAAAGCCCGCTCCTGCCTGGCTCAGCCTACCTATAACAGTTGGGCCAACTCTTAGCCTTCCATCTTGCAGAGTGGATTGTCACAATTTGAAAAGAGCTGAAGTATCTGGGACAGCAGACAGGATTTCAGAGGCTATTGGGGAAGACATGATAAGAGCTGAGAGGGCTGACTGAAGAGGATTCTGAAGGGAACCAAGATGACTAATGAGGAATTTGAGAAGTCTTTGCTTTGTGGTGTATGAAGTCAATCCCCTTTCCCTTCCCTTCACGAAAATCTTCAGTAAATTGCTATTTTGTTAACACATTGTGGATCTGTTTTGAGGGATCCGTCAAATGCTGAGTTCTGTTTTCAGGAAGGTTTGGGATGAGAACAGATACTGCCCAAGGGAGCCACACTTGGCATACTAGCGAACAAAGGAAAAGCTAAATAATGAATGGATGGATAAATGGATCCTAGAATTCCTATAACCTTCCACTGGCTAATTATAACCCCTGGCAAACCTGGAATCACTTCTACCTAGCCTCCAGACAAATTCTGGAACTGGCCATTTCTGTTCTCTTTCTATCCCAACTTCCCTTTTGCTTGTTTTTTCCCACTATTGTATTGTGAATTTGGGAGTTGAAATAGTTTCTGTAGTATCAGCTCTCTGTTTACTTATTCTTTAACTCTTTGACGTATATTGAGTGCTGTGTCAGATGCGGTGCTATGTGCAGTGAAGAATTCTGCGAAAAAGTGGAACTCATAGCCAGAGGTCAAACTGGAAGAAGCAGTGCCACAGAAAGGCAAGAATCAAATGCTATAACTGTTCAGAGTTGGGGTGTCACTGAGGACAGTGGAGGGTAGAAGGTTGTGAAAAGCTTCACAGAAATGGTGGGCATCTAAGCCAAACCTTAAATAAAGAGTGACATTTACACATGAAGAGATAAAGATTGGGGGTTTTGAGACGGAGTAAGGAAGTAATCCCTGGCCAACCCACTCAGTCTTCCCCATCAAGGCGCTGCTGACTTGTATCCATGCCCTCTTGGATCTTTCCTTAGTGCTTTCCTGGCCGCAAAGGCAGCTAGCTGCATTGGTATTTAAATAAAAATGGCTCCAGGCTTCTCCATCCACATATCTCTCAAGGTTCCTTATCAACTATAATCTGGGAACAGCTCTCCTGCTGAAACAGTGAGTAGAATGAATGGCACTAGTAGAGGCCTGGGATATGAGGAGGGAAACTGAGGTCCAGAGAAAGAACACTGATGCTGTGTTTACTTATCTGTTCCCAACAAATAAATATATTCATGTGTATGTCTGTTTGTTTCCCCACCTAGACTATGAGCTCCTCAAGGGCATGAACTGAGTTTCACCCATCTCAGTACACTCAGCATAGAGCGTGGTATATTGTAAGTGTTCATATTTGGTAGCTGAAATGGCATTCTAGAGCTTAAGGCAGTGATTCTGGAAGTATGATCCTTGGACCTATAGCATGAGCTGGGAACTTGGTGGAAATGCAAATTCATGGGCCCTCATCCCAGACCTACTAAATTAGAAATTATGGAGACAGAGTCCAGCAGCCTGTGTTTTAACAAGCCCTCCAGGAGATTCTGATGCAGGTTAAAGTTTGAGAATCATTGCTTTAGGATATTTGAGCCTAGACTAAGACTTGCTCTGGCCTCGTTTGGGACTTCAAGAACTAAGCTTCTTTTTATCTTATAACAGACACATCCTTATTTTCTTCTTTTATCCCCTGCCCCTTAACAAAAGAAAAGTGGTAGAAGGAGAAAAGAAAAAAAATACCATAAAGGTATTGCCAGTGACCAGGGAAAATAAGTAAGTAATGGCAAGTTGCTTTCCTTCCTGAAAAAAACAAAAACTTTGCCTGTAAAAAATATATTCAATGATTTTAAAAACAGATTTTTTATAGAATAGGAAGAGAGCAAATAAAAATTTATATATATATTAAAAAAGCACTTTGGTTTTATGTGAAAGTGCTATTCCTCCCAGACAAAACCACATGCTCATTCTCTTTGTCAATCTCCATTGTCATCCCTGATAATTCCCAGAAGCTGCCACGAGAATGTTTCTTTCTTGAGTGGAGAATCTTGTAAAATTCATTATTTTCTTGGGCACTCACAATGCTCCCAGACTGATGGGACAGTCAGAATTGATGGGATCCTCTGCCCTGTGCATGCTTGTACCTGGCAGATAAGGACAACAAAGAATATTTGTGTATATCCATGCAAGATCAATCCCCATGTAACCTGGATCCTCACTATGTGGTCAATACTGAGGCTGGCTTTGTACCAGCATACATATATAGTTGTGATTTTATTCATATCCTCAAGGAACCCAAAATCTGTTGGGATGGTGTGATAAATACACACAAAATTGACTTCATCCTAAGATCAGGGCTTTTCGAGTTTACACAGTGTTTTCACATACAGTTTCATTTGATCCTTAGAGCAGTTCCTGGGAGCAGCACACGATGGCTGCAGCAAGGTGAGTCCCAAACTTGGATCTGTAGAATGAGCTTGTAATAATCTAAAAGGAACTCTTCCTGACTTATGATTGTTAATTGGGTGGCTAAAGAGTTGAGTGTAGTCTCAGGAAGGCAAGAGAGGATTGTGACTGTATCTAAGAGAGCTTAATCCAATCAGTTACACAAGACATGATTTGAAGGGGGAAAAAAAGAATGTTTATGAAATGTGTCCTTTTAACTTACCCCCAGTTGGGGAATTATTACAATAGTGTTTAGTTTATAGGAGACAATATTTACTGCTTCTTCCAATGCTTCTAGTGAAAGCATACGTCAAAGAGGGTGGAAGGAATCTAACAGTGTTAGTATATCTGCCAATTTTCGAGTGTTGGCAACAGACTCAAAAAGTTTTAATACGCCACATTGTCCAAATGAAACCACCAATTTGCAAGCCATACTCTAGAATTGATAATGAAGAAGACATTCTGAAAGAAGACTAGCCAGTTTAGCAGATGTGCTGTTTTCTCTGTAAAATATACTGATGAATATCCACATCTCTAAAATCTTCTGATAGTCCATTTTCTTCTATGCTCAGCACTTCTGCTCTGACCAATTACGTTATGTGCTTTCTTCCTAGAGTCAGTTGAGTTCGTTCCCAAACCTGCTTATGCCAGTTGTACTATTTTATAATTATACAGCTAAATAAAATACTAGGCCAACCAATTAAATAATAGATACAAAAAATGAGTTCTTGCTTTTATGAAAATTAAGTTGGATGCTATGAAAAGACTTGACAAAAGTGTTTTGATTAAAATGAAGTTGCAGCCTGGGTGCCTTGGCTCAAGCCTGTAATCCTAGCACTTTGAGAAGCTGAGGCGGGAGGATCACTTTGAGCTCAGGAGTTTGAGACCAGCCTGGGCAACATGGTGAAACTCCATCTCTATAAAAAAATATATGAAAATTAGCTGGGTGTGGTGGCTTGCGCCTGTGGTCCCAGCTACTTGGGAGGCTGAGGTGGGAGGACTGCTTCAGCCCAGGAGGTGGAGGTTGCAGTAAGCCAAGATTGTGGTACTGCCCTCCAGCCTGGGTGACAGAGTGAGACCCTGCCTCAAAAAATAAATATATATATAAAATGAAGTTGCTATTGAATAATATGTAAGTGAGACAATGGTGATTGTGGCAAGAATTGTAAAAATCTGGAAGAATTCTGCTCTGAAGTTGTTTCACAAGGGTCTTTATATTTTTGATCCACTTTAAATAATTTCAATAACTGGAAATTTTAGATGATACCTTATTGGTGGGCTTTATGTAAGAGAAATGAGGTCAATTTTAAAGAAAAGGCCTTAGCCATATATTTAAAAATTGTCAATTAAGGCCGGGCACGGTGGCTTACGCCTATAATCCCAGCACTTTGGGAGGCCGAGGAGGGAGATCACCTGAGGTCAGGAGTTCGAGACCAGCCTGACCAACATGGAGAAACCCTGTCTCTACTAAAAATACAAAATTAGCCAGGTATGGTGGCGCATGCCTGTAATCCCAGCTACTCGGGAGGCTGAGGCAGGAGAATCGCTTGAACCCGAGAGGTAGACATTGCGGTGAGCTGAGATCACGCCATTGCACTCCAGCCTGGGCAACAAGAGCAAAACTCTGTCTCAGAAAAAAAAAAAAAAAAGGCAATTAAGGTACAGTTAAATGCTGCAGTCTAAAATGTTAAACATATTCTTTTTTATGATTTCCTCATTTTTTCCAATTATCTTTTTTTGAATTTAGTTTTAAAAGTTCTGTTGACGGCTAGGCGCAGTGGCTCACTCCGGTAATCCCAGCACTTTGGGAGGCTGAGAGGGGCAGATCACAAGGTCAGGTGTTCCAGACCAGCCTGACCAACATGGTGAAACTCCGTCTTTACTAAAAATACAAACATTAGCCGGGTATGGTGGCATGCATCTGTAAGCCCAGCTACTCAGAAGGCTGAGGCAGGAAAATTGCCTAAACCCGGGAGGCGGAGGTTGCAGTGAGCTGAGATCACGCCACCGCACTCCAGCCTGGGCGACAGAGTGAGACTCCATCTCAAAAAAAAAAAAAAAAAAAAAATTCTTCTGACAAACTACATTTCTCCACTTTGTTAAACAAGAGGACTTGTACTGAACTACATCTGCATGGATCTTAGACAAATAAGAGACAAGGCTTCAAAAGAATAAAAAGTTGGTGGTGTTCTCCAGTGCTGACTTGAATAACTGTCCCTTGGAGCTCTCTCTAGTGCAGGGTATGGTTGTTTGAGTTCAATGACGTCATGCCATTGATGTCATTGGCCACAATGCTTTGTGTGAACCCTGAAATACGAGGTACTAACATCAGGTAGCACAGTAGGCAGCTGCACCAAGGGGAGTTAAGCATGCCTTCTATGATACTTCAACAGCTAACAGCAATGAAAATTATTGATTATTGGTGTTTATCATGTATGAGTTTAATTAATTGAATGCATTTAAAATGCATTTAATTTTTACAGCAAACATAAAGAAATTGAGGCTTGGAGATGTGAGGCAATTTACCCAAGGTCATATAATTAGTAAGTTGGAGAGACCAGGATTCAAATTCAGATTTAGCCTGGCTCCAAAGTCCTTGCCATTGACCACCTTGAGCATATATCTCTCAGTTATAGTAACCACCTGTTGAGTGTAGTAGCCACTTGTCTTGTATTCGGCGCAACACTAAATGCGTCATATACTTAAACACACTAAAGTGTGATTATATTTCATTAAGTGCGTATAGGGTGTTCTAGAACACTTTGAATATCTCTTGGTTACAGCTGGTTCATTTGTTGGTTAGAATAGCATGATGGAGATGCAAGGATTTGATCTTAGCCAATGTATTTTGTAAGTTACCAAATTTTAGAGAGACAATGTGATATGGGGCAAAAATGTGGTCTTTGTAGTAAGACTGTTCTGTTTGCATCCTGGCTTTGCCACTTTCTGGTGAAGTAGCCTTTATAATTCGTGTTACTTCTCTGGGCCTCAGAGCTCTCATCGGTAATAATGAGTATGATGGTATTTGTTTTGCAGAGTTCTTGTGGAAACAAAAGATGATACTTCTAAGGCCTAGTGAAGCTTTTGGAACATTATAGGAACTCAATAAATGAAAATTTCGGCCAGGCACAGTGGCTCACACCTGTAATCCCAACACTTTGGGAGGCCGGGGTGGGTGGATCATTTAAGGTCAGGAGTTCAAGACCAGCCTGGCCAACATGGCAAAACCCCGTCTCTACTAAAAATACAAAAATTAGCCAGGCATGGTGGTATGTGCCTGTAATTCCACCTACTGCGGAGGCTGAGGCACAAGAATCGCTTGAACCCGAGAGGCAGAGCTTGCAGTGAGCCGAGGTCATGCCACTGCACTCAAGCCTGAGTGATGGAGTGAGACTCTGTCTTAAATAAATAAATAAATGAAAATTTTAAATGTGTGATACACTGCATGGCTCATTGAGGGCATTTGAGAAATGGTAACCATTATGGTTGACACCTGTGTTGTAATTGTGTGTTGACTTTTTCCTTCACTTGGTTGATTGATTCATTCATTCAACAAATATTTATTCACCACCCACTGTATGCAGGCACAGAGGTAAGTGGGACATAAAATAGTGTGATTAGCTAAACATGTTTTTGTCCTCAAGGAGTTTACATTCCGTTGAGGAAGACAGAAAATAAAAAATGTATTAATATATAAAACACTGACAGTGCTGTAAGGAAACCCAGGATGTGCTGACATGGGAAAGTGGGTTGGGTAAGCGGACCCAACTGAAATAAGTGGTTGGAAAAGCCTCCCCTGAGAAGGTAACATTTAAGCTGATATCCAAAGGATGGGAAGCGTGGGATAAGCTTCCCAGGAAGAAGGCAGTCTGGAGTCCTGAGGACTGGAGAAGTGGTCTGTGTGGAGGGAGGAGGAGGGCAATGGAGCAGAAAGGAAAGTTGGAGACAGACAGGGACTAGATCTTGTGGGGCTTTGCAGGCCATGGTGAGAGGATAGGATTTTACTCTGAAACTCTACTCTGTAGAGTTGTGAGTGAGGAATGATGGTGCCTTGGACTAGAGTGACCAGCAGAGGTGGAGAAGTGGATAACTCTCAGGTACATTTTAAGATTGTGCACAACTCAAGGGCAGGAACTGACTCCGATTTAATTTGGGGTCACAATGAGTAGTGAGGTGCTTACATTGTGGCCATTCAATAAGTGTTCTTGAAATTAGATAGTAGGAATTAGTTATTCTATGATAAGACCAATTATCTCTGCTATCATATAAGCTTCCAGTATAATATAAACTTAAGAGTGTGGGCTTGGAGTTTAGCAGACTCCCACTTACTGGTTGTGTAACTCTATGTTTTATTTTCTTCATCTGTAAATTAAAGATATTTGTTGACAAAGATGAAATGACATGATGCACCTAAAATGCTTTAAAATGTGTCTGGTACATGTAAAATGTTCTTCACCTTAAGTGAAATTCAGGCAGGTCTCCCTTTCAGTACACACTAACTTGTAGCACTTGGGAGTACAATTTGCTCATTTTCCCTTTTCATATTTGCCATGGAGTCTAGGAGCATTTTATAAAAATCAGTCTCCTGTCAATTCTAAGTCATTGCTCCTCCTCCCTCATAAAAATAAGCAAGATAAACAAGTGAGAGAATACTTCTCCTTTCAAGCAAATACCATTTGAACATAGAAACCTCCACTCTTCCTGGCCATTTCATATTCTTCCTGATAATGCACAAACATTTTTTATGACCTAACTCCTCTTTTCTTTTAATTAGTTTTGCTGAATAAAGCAGGCAATTTATGCTACATGGCTGGCTCCTTCCTGAAGATGCTCAGATAATTTATTTTGAGGAATCTGTCCTCTGTAATGTTAAAGCAAGTAAATTATGAACACTGTAAGGTGTCATGATAATGATAATTACAGTTTATTGAGGCTACTCTGTGCCAGGCACTTTACTAAGCACTTTATATATCCTGTTTGATTACTTTACTTCAATTGTATGAGGTATATAAAGAGTTATCAGATATCCCTAAAAACTGTAAGCCAACATAGGAATAAAGGTATGACTTCCATACATTGATTGAAGCATAACTGGAAAGAAACTGTAGGAAAGAGGGATGAAAAAAAAATTAAATCAGTGGAGCAGAATAGATTCCCAGAAGCAGCCCCATACATGGATGGGAACTTTATATGCAATAGATCTGGCATTGTAGATTGGTGGAAAAATAGGGCCCATTAAATAATTGATGTTAAGAAAATCAGATGTCCTTATGAAAAAAATTGGTCCTATCTTACACCTTACCAATAATCAATTCTAAGTAAATCAAATAATCTGAGTGTGAGAAACAAAACTTCAGAATTTTAGAAGAAAATATAAGAGACTATGTGTCTGACGTCAGTGTAGGAAATAATTTCCTAAACGAAGAACAAAAAGTGCAAAACATGAAGGAAAGTATTGTCAAACTTAGCTCTATTAAAATCAAGAACTTGTGTTTATTGAAAGATGGCAGAAAGAATGTGAAAGTCAGGCTATGATCTGGGAGAAGAAATATGCAAAACATATAACAAAGGAATTTTACCCAGAAAAAATGTATATATTTTATATATATATATATATTTATTTATTTATTTTATTTATTTTTCTGAGATAAAGTCTCACTCTGTCACCCAGGCTGGAGTGCAGTGGCATGATCTCGGTACACTGCATCCTCCACCTCCTGGGTTCAAGCGATTCTCCTGTCTCAGCCTCCTGAGTAGCTGGGATTACAGGCACACACCACCTTGCCCGGCTAATTTTTTTTGTATTTTTAGTAGAGACGGGGTTTCACTATGTTGGCCAGGCTGGTATCAAACTCTCCTGACCTCAGGTGCTCCACCCACCTCAGCCTCCCAAAGTGTTGGAATTATAGGCGTGAGCAACCACACCCAGCTTATAATGTATATTTTTATACATGATACATAGATACATTTTATAACACGTGCATGTATCATATACAACAAATATATTAAAAATAAATAAGAAAAAGTCAGTAGAAAAAATACACAAAGGGTATTGCACAGAAGAGAACCAAGTATGTCCAATAAACAATAGGCAAACATGCTGAAGCTCATTTATAATTAGGACAATGCATATTAAACCAGAATGAGAGACTACTTTATATCCCCAAAATTGATAATTTTTTTTTCCTTTCTTGAGATTGAGTCTCACTCTGTCACCCAGGCTGGAGTGCAGTGGTGCGATCTCAGCTCACTGCAACCTCCATCTCCTGGGTTCAAGTGATTCTCCTGTTTCAGCCTCCTGAGTAGCTGAGATTACAGGTGTGTGCCACCACACCCAGCTAATTTTTGTATTTTTAGTAGAGACAGGGTTTCACCATGTTGGCCAGGCTGGTCTCGAATCCCTGACTTCAGGTGATCCATTGGCCTTGACCTCCCAAAGTGTTGGGATTACAATCATAAGACACCACACCAAGCCGATAAGATATAAAAAAAAAATGTTGGTGAAGCTGTGGAATAACAGAAACTCTTATACACTGTTGGTGGGAGTATAAATTATTTTAACCACTTTTGAAAGTAATTTGACATTGTCTAATCAAGTTGAGTACAGGCATAAAATGTTCCATGAACCAGCAATTCCTAGGGATGTGTGTGTACATGCACAAATGCATGCATGCACACACACAGAGCCCTTAGACCAACTCTTGCCCATGTGTAACATGAGCCATGGGCAAAAATGTTCATAATAATTTCTTTTTGTAGTAACAAAACAATAAGAAACAATTTAAAAGGCTATTGATAGGAGAATGGATAATTTTTGCTATACTTATTCAATGAATACCTTGCTTCACTGAAAGTGAATGAACTTCAGCTATGTGTATCAATATGAATGAGTCTTCCAAATAAAATGCCAGGTGAAAAAATCCTTACAGAAAATATATACAATGTAACATTTATATAAGTGTAAAAACAGGTAAAATGGAACCATTTATTGTTTAAGGTGTGTGGCAAAAGTAATGGGATGATAAAACAAAATTACTTTTGGGAGAAGAGAAGGCAGGAGAATGGCACAGAGGAGGGGCATAGAGGGGATTTCAAAAGAACTAATATCATTATCGTTCTTGCTTATATCTAGGGGGGTTCATATTGTTATTGTTAATACTTTATATATTTTATACATTGTTGTAAGTATGAAATGAGGAAGAAAAATGGAGATAAGAGATGAGATGACTAGAATGAATGGCTATATAGGTAATAACCCAAAGAAGCAATATCTTTTGAAGATACCAGCCAAATATTCACTTTTATCTTCTCTATAACACTTTCTCTTTCCTTCTGCTTTCCTCTACCAAAAACAAAAACAAAAAAGGAAATCAAATAAATAAATAACATATAATAAGGGTAGAATCAATTATTTAAAAAGCAAATAAAATACTGATCTGTAAAATCAAGATAACCAAATAGAAGATGCCCTTCTGAAGGCTGAGGGAAATGTTCTGCTGTGACATTGACTCTTCATAGCCAGGTTGTATTAGGCCATTCTTGTGTTACTAAATACTTGGGCTAGGTAATTTATAAAGAAACAAGGTCTATGGCTGGGTGCAGTGGCTCATGCCTGTAATCCCAGCACTTTGGGAGGCTGAGGCGGGTGGATCACTTGAGGCCAGGAGTTTGAGACTAGCCTGGCCAACATGGTGAAACCCCGTCTCTACTAAAAATACAAAAATTAGCTGGGCATAGTGGAGCATGCCTGTAATCCCAGCTACTTGGGATGCTGAGGCAGGAGAATCACTTGAACCTGGGAGGCAGAGGTTGCAGTGAGCCGAGATCACACCACTGCATTCCAGACTGGGTGACAGAGCAAGACTTTGTCTTCCCCCGACCGCCTCCCCCAAAAAAAGTTTAATTGGTTCGCAGGCTGTGTAATAAGCTTGGCACTGGCATCTGCTCGGCTTCTGGGAAGGCCTCAGGGAGCTTTTACTCATGGCAGAAGGTGAAGCGGGAGCAGGCACTTCACATGGTAAAGGCAGGAGCAAGAGAGGAGAGTGGCAGGGAAGGGAGATGCCACACTTTACAACAAGATCTCATGAGAACTCACTCATGATCCCAGGACAGCACCAAGCCATGAGGGATCTGCCACCATGACCCAGACACCTCCCACCAGGCCCCACCTTCAGCACTGGGATTACAATCCAACATGAGATTTCGGTGGGGACAAATATCCAGACTATGTCACAAGTATACCCTGTACTGTATGATGTGAACATCAGGCGGTGATAATCTGGTGAAATGTAGTTATATAGAGAGAAACCTTGGAGTAAGAGTCTCAAAGAGCTTGTTGTTTAACCCTCAGAGTGTTTTTGCTCAGAATAACTCAATAGCTGGCTACAAAGTCTGGAGTATCTCTGTGCAGCATGCAGATACTTATGCATTCATCCATTTATCCATCCTTTATCTTTCCTCCAGCATTCATTGAGTTTGCCCTTTATGGCAGGGATAAGGAGATGCTAGAGATGACAAAAAGAAAAGGCAGAACTAATTACCCTGCAGGATGATGGTGTGAGATTGGAGTCAGGTCTCCAGCAGAGTTGGGGGCATGAGGTCATAGGGGTTACCTCTGCCTGCTGAGAGGTAACAGAGGCCTTCATCACTGACCAGATGACTCTGTGCCCTGATGTGTCTTGAAAGACAGAGAAAAAGCTTTCAGACCTGAGGTCTTCAAATGTTTATATTTTGCTCGTGGATTTCTACAGGAAATCTGAAATAGCTATGCACTGCTCACAGTTTTCATGCTGACATCTAAAATTTTTTTATCATAAGTTTAAGTAATTGTAAAGAAATTATCTGTTACAACAAGTATTGGCATTTCAAAACAAGCCCCTCATATTTTAAAAATGTTTCCAGTGGAATCTACATACTAATTTGATATATATTCATCCTTTTTTAAAAAAATACAACAAGCTCTTCTTAATATATTGACATTTTATATATCGTGTAAGAAATGTTTCTAATGGAATCTATATACCAAATGATTTCATCATCTTTTTACAAGTAGCAGAACAAGCTCTTCTTAAATTTTACGTCATTCTTTCTTCTCCTTGGATTTGTATTTCCATTTCTTTAGCTTACAGAACTTTATCCTATGAAACATACCTTGTGTCATATTTCTCTGTAACAATGAACAAGGGTATACAGTCTATAAAGCTCTAAGTGTTAAAACATCTCTTCTGCATTGAGTCATTATGATGATTATTGGTATACAATTGGTCAAAACAACATAAATATATGTTTTGATGATTATGAAAGAAAATTTTTATTGGAAGTTGATCTCTTAATTAGATAGGTGGAGTTGTTTTTCTTTGCTCTCTCTTTTTTGGCAATTATATTTATTGTTGGCTATTATTGCTAGAATGAAGTAGTATTCAGCGTCAATATTCACCCTATTTTTTTCTTTTTTTAATTAGATATAAATGCTGAGAAATTTCGTGCATATTTAAGCAGTGGAATTGGAAGTTTTGTTTAGAAATATCATTAAGGCCGGGCACTATGGCTCACGCCTGTAATCCTAGGACTTTGGGATGCCAAAGCAGGTGGATCACCTGAGGTCAGGAGTTCAAGACCAGCCTGGCCAACATGGCAAAACCCTGTCTCTACTAAGAATACAAAAATCAGCCAGGCATGGTGGCAGGTGCCTGTCATCCCAGCTACTTGGGAAGCTGAGGCAGGAAAATCTCTTGAACCCAGGGGGTGGACGTTGCAGTGAGCCATGATGGTGTTGCTGCACTCCAGCCTGGGTGAAAGAGCAAGACTCCGTCTCAAAAAGAAAAGAAATGTCATTTAATTATTGAATTATTTTTGAGTTAAAAAGCAAAAATTATTTAGTGATTTTTCTCTTAAAATTATTTTTTAAACAGCTGTTATTATATAATTCGTATCTCTTGTAACTTTGTTGACAGCAATGACTCAATACCAGTTGACTTGTGAAAGTATTTGTAACCAGTTATGAGAGTTAGTAACTTTCTCAACAATAATACCAGTAGACCTAAAAGGAAGAAGCTAAGGCAAAATTACTATAGAGAGTTTATTTGGGCCAAGTTTGAAGACTGCACCCCAGGACATACTTCCAGGTTGCCTTGGAGAGTGCTGTGGGGAATACAGGAGAAGCTCAAGTTTTTACAGATAAAAGGAACAAATCAAAAGAGTGGGTAATTCTTCAGGAATTCTCATTGGTTTACAGAAATAACATTTGTTAGTGATTGGCTATACCTTGTTGGACTGTAGGATGTATGGCACTTTATGGCTACTTGGCATTAGTCTAGAGCCTGCATAGCAAATGGCTTCAAAAGGTAATTATCTAGCTCAAGGAGGAGTGAGACATGACTACTGTTACATCTTCAATGCCTCTCTGGGCCTGATAATTTAAAGGGCCCACATACCTCAGATAAAAAGCTTTTTTTTCCTCATATGAATATTTCAAATTGTTCCTTTGCTTGGGAACCTGGAGGTGTTTTCACCCTGAGGCAACAACACACCACTGTAAGATGTGGGATGTAAGAGAGAAGAGCCTTTCTTCTGTAAAGTGGGAAGAAATCCATTGTAAAAGGGCAACTTACAGCTTGACCTCACTGTCTCTTAGATTTTAGGAAAGAGTACGAATAGGCTTTGAGGATCTGGAAATTGATTTCCTTAAAACAACTCAAGATTCCACATGTAAAGTTTCCAGATTGTTGCTACTTTTAGCGTGGTCTGTGGGCCGGCAACATTGGCATACCTGGGAGCTGTTAGAAATGCAGAATCTCAGCCCCAGCCTAGACCTCCTGAAGCTGAATCTGCAAAATCCCAGGGCGATTCACTAGCACATTAAAGTCCAGATTGCTGCCACTTCCTTCCCCTCAAAACCGTGTAGTGCACACACTGGCTGTTATGCAGATTCCTTCCCAGTGTAGGAGTCATTTACATACCTCTTGAGCAGCCTCTGCTCATAATTTTGGCTTTGGTTCTCCAAGAAGTCACTTGGTTTAGTTTCCAGCAGTCTGTGAGGCCCACTGGGCTGGGCTTTCTGACTCTGCAAACAATTTAAACATGTTTATCATGGTCCCTAAGGAACCCTCAGTAAGTGGTAGCTGATAGTTATCATTTTCCTCTCACTAATGGTCAGATTTGAGTAAGAGATCCTTTTTCCTCCTTGAGTGTCACTCGAGCCTGTGATTTTGAATTACTGGATGTTAAGATTGGCAAGACCTGTGTGTGTCATGGAGAGGTTTCCTCCTATCATCCCAGTGAACATTGTGACCTTGTCATTAGGAGAGCTATAAATAGAAGAATTTTTTTTAAGGAAAATAAAAGCCTATTCAAACAGAGCATCAAAAGCTGCTGGTTCTAGCAAGAAGAAAATGGCTGATTGTATTTTTTGAAATGTCTTTGCCTTTCCCTGTATTTTTGCTGTGTTAACAGTTGTGCCATCCAGGCTTGACCTAGCCCTTGGCCCTCCCTCTTGGCTTTGCATTGACTTTTTGTATATGTGGGATTCCAGATTTGTAAACAAGGGGG
The DNA here is from genome assembly GCF_028885625.2 of Pongo pygmaeus. Lineage (NCBI taxonomy): Eukaryota > Metazoa > Chordata > Mammalia > Primates > Hominidae > Pongo > Pongo pygmaeus. The sequence goes on along the minus strand of NC_085930.1, from coordinate 138,022,851 downwards.
CCCGGTGCCAAAGTCTCCCTCTTGGGTGCAAACACCCAAGTGTCAGTGGTGTTTGGAAGCAGAGTAGCAGTCCGTGGGAGGAAGCATTCCCTGACATTATTCTCACTTTGCACCCCCAACAGGAAATCCTGCAGTATCCTGGGAAGAACAAGGATGCTCAGTGTTCAAATCCTGCCTGGTTACCTAAGCTGCCTGGACTTCTGTGTCTCTATCTCTAAAATGACCATCAACTCAAATGGCTATGGGAAAATTAAATGAGACTAAGCATATGTGTAGATAAGTGGATGCTCTAAAAAAGTGATTTTCCTCCTCCTTTCGAACAAACAGTGCTTCTTAAAATCAATGCTTCATAAAATCATAGGCTCTTAGGCTGGAGAATATTATTTAAAATCATGACATTTGCTGTAGAAGAAACTAGAGGGAAAAAAATGAACCTACACTGATGAGCCAAGTTTCAGATTTTACAATAGTGCCTGTGCACTAATGGTAATTTAAGATGATGGTGTCCAGGAAGGGACCCATTTCTCTACAGCTGATTAGCCACAGATCAGTGCTATGGGTTATAGAACTAGGAAGGCAGAACATGAATAGACAGACAGATAATATGTAGAGCAGAAGGAGCACAATAATGAGAGTCCTTGAATGCACTTTATTTGCTGCTTTGAGCAGCACTTTGAATAGCAAAATTATGCATTAATATCAGTGGTTCACAAAACGTGGTCCCTGATCAGCAGCATCAGCATCACCTGGGAACTTGTTAGAAATGCAAATTATCTGGCCTCACCCCAGATCTGCTGAATCAGAAACCCTGGGAGTGAGGCCAGCAATCAGTGTTTTAAGCAAGCTTTGCATGTGATTCAGATGAATGCTAGAGTTTGGGAATTACTGGTTTACATTTTAACAGCTTACAACCATCTTTTCCAATGCAAAGCAAAGTGGAATCATAAATGTCTTAGCATTTTAGATTCCTTACCTCCTTGACATATACTGTGAAAATTCCCAGATATTATTGTCTTCTGATTCTTGCAGATATATGCATGAGCACAGTCACCAGGTAGAACTTCCTCAGTTGCCTTGGGTGGCTGTTGTTTAATTATGAAGCAGTAATATAAAAGAAGGATTCTGAAAATTAAGCAAATGAATCTGCTGTCACTTCTGTTCTTTAGAAATACCTTTCCTAGTCTGGATGCAGTGGTTCATGCCTGTAATCCTAGCACTTTAGGAGGCTGAGGCAAGAGGATAACTTGAGACCAAAAGTTTGAGACCAGCCTGGGCAACATAGTGAGACCCCGTCTCTAACAAAAAACCCCAAAATTACCTTTCCTCTAGAGTTACAATACATTTATAACCTTATAACAAATTGTATACAAATCACTATGTTTTTATTTCTACACCTTCACAATCCTGTCTCTAGAAGCAGTTACACCAAAACCCTGTGTTGTCTGGAGGTGTGAAGACAGACACTCTGGGCCCCTCCAAAGGATGTCATCACTCAGGCCCAACTTCTGCTTAATTTGAATTTCCCATTTGATGGTTAAAAGTCAAGAAGGCCAGAAGTTAAAAGCTTGTACCACATTCTGCCTCTTATTCATATTCTGTATCATCATTGGTGTTTATGTGTCTGCCTCAGTCTCCCAGATTGGGGCTCATCAGGGGCAAGAGTCATCTGTCTCATTCCCCTTCTACAAAATAGGCATGCAGTAGATGTTCACGGACAGGACGACACCGAAGCCAGCAAGGCTGAGCAGCTGGTGGAAGGCTGGAGAGCTCTTCCGAGCATCCACAGCTACTCCCTCCTGCTCACTTTATTACACCATCTCTGTTTATCGGGTGTTTATTACTTACTTGATTTCCACGTGTCATTCTCTAGAGACTTTGTAAGTGACTGTGTTCACCCCTAAAACTTTGCAGAAGTCAGGCTTTGTAAATATAGTGGAAGAAAGGAGATTCACAGCTAAGAGCTTCCTAATGAGGACACTGTGAACATGTTATTTTCAACATTCAACTCCTAAGTTTGAATAATTCATGAAAAAAAATCTGTTGAACTAGAAGTGACTGGGCTATTTTAATGAAAGTAGAGATTTGGAATGTTTTAGAGCTGCAGATCAACACCCTCAGTTTTCATGAGAGAACTGAAGGCAGGGAGAGGAAATGACCAGCCCACAACTCAGTGAATTAGTGAGCTCAGGTCTTCTGTGTCCCTTGCCCTCAAGGTCACACAGTGGCTAGTGGTCAATCTGAAACTAGAACTCAGGCCTTGAGATTCACACACCCAGTTCTTTCCATGGAGCCACCACAACTTGTCACAGGGACACCAGAGAGTAGGCAGGTCCAAGGTCCCTCTCTCCTGCACTTCTGGGTCACAGAAGACACAGGGAGATCATATTTCCTTTCCTTTTCCATCTTCAATGATCAAGCCCAATTGCTTTCTGCTCTGGCTGCATATTAGACCCCCGGGGAGCTTTTTAAAAATTCTGATGCTCAAAACCCACCCTAGGTCAATTAAATCCATCTGGTGGTGGGGCCGAGGCTTCAGTGTTTTAAAGCCCCCTAGGTGGTTCCAATCTGCAGCTAAATTTGAGAAACATTGGGTCTAGATTGTCCCTCTCGTTTCTCCTATTCTCTTGAAGGCCAGCATCCTTCCCTTGCTCCCTGTGTTTCCTTTTTGCTAATCCTTGTGTTGTTTTTGTTTTGTTTTGTTTTGGAGAGGGAGTTTCACTCTTGTTGCCCAGGCTGAAGTGCAATGGTGTGATCTCAGTTCACCGCAACCTCCATCTCCCAGGTTCAAGTGATTCTTCTGTCTCAGCCTCCCGAGTAGCTGGGACTACAGGTGCATGCCACCACGCCCGGCTAATTTTTGTATTTTTAGTAGAGATGGGGTTTCATCATATTTGTCAGGCTGCTCTCGAATTCCTGACCTCATGATCCACCCGCCTTGGCCTCCCAAAGTGCTGGGATTACAGGCGTGAGCCACCGCACCTGGCCTAATCCTCAGGGTTTAGCATTGCAATCACATGGTTAAGTTGAGGCTGCTGCCATTCCAAGCCATTTAAGACATTAGCCAAAAACTTAGCTTTGTGGTCCCCTTCTCATCTACTCCTCTCTCTCTCAGCTTGGCTGGGTCTTTGCTTCCTTTACCACTGCCTCCCCTCAGCCCCCACCCAGGCCTTACTCTCCCAGGAGGGGCTACCATTTGTAGCCCTTCTCTCAAAGCCTCTCTCCTCCTTGGCTTCATCCCCAGATTACTGTGAGTCTGGACTAGAGGAACTGGGAGCTCAGGCTGGATGGAAAGCTTTGGGGATGCTGTTCCTATGATTATTGGTCCCAGATGAATAATTCTTCCAGCAGCTCTTCTTTTTTTCTTGCTGGCTAAGTGTGTGGGTGTGCAGCAGGCATTTGCTAGGGAACGTCAGCAAAAAATAAAACTTTTCAAGCTTCAATTCTGCAGACAGATTGAGAGGCCTCCCAACAGTTCAGAATTGCTGAATCTGGCTCCATCCACCCACTTACCCCCCCAGGAAGTGGTAGGTCGAGTTCGATGTGTTTTGATTTGTTAACAGTGGCCTAGCTTATGGGAGTTTAACTCATAAGGGTGATGCTTTAAAATAAACTAGTCAACAAATAATTATTGAACATTCATTGCATGCAGGGCACTGTGCTAGGCACTGATAAAACCCAAATGGAAGGTCACCTCTGCTAAACGTATTTTGTGGGCAATGGAAGGAGACAGGAAGAGAGGGGAATAGGAATAGGAAGGAAATAAAAATCCATAAAAGGGAAAAGGGTTAGGAGTGGCAGGGTGACAGCTGTGTGTTTAACTTCGCAGGACTTAAAGTCCTGAACTATATGTCCAGTCCATTCTCACCAACCATATTGGAGCCACCATATTGTTTTAATCTTGCCATTTGACCTCCAAGATACTTTGGGGGCCCCTCAGGGAGCTTAACAAACATTATCCTAAGACAGCTGCAGCTTCTTTCTCAATCCGTCTCCATCTCCCTCGCGCGTGTGTCTTTTTGTCACTTTCTAACTCCCACACTTTATCTCCCTTGCTATCTCTTAGATACATAACATATTTTCATGAATACATAAAGAAATAAATCCAAGCTCTCAGCCATTTATCAAACTAATAATGAATATTACTGGTAGAAATGACCAGCACAAATTAACAGCTAAAACTACACATAGAAAAAAATGGTTATTGATGAAAAATTGCCTGAAGAATCAAATCTTCTTGACAAAATGTAGACATCCAAATATGATCAAGAAAAATTGGATTTGGTAGAAATAATGGCCACAAAGTAAAATCCATTAAGACAGATGTTATAATTGGTAAAATTTGACATGGACAAAAACTTGATAACGAATCCAATTTTGTCAGGAAATTTAAACAGAGGCAGGAGGATTGCTTGAGGCCAGGAGTTCAAAATCAGCCTGGGCAAAATAGTGAGACTCCATCTCTATTAAAAAAAAAAAAAGAGGCTGTACGCAGTGGCTCATGCCTATAATCCCAGCACTTTGGGAGGCCGAGGTGGGTGGATCACTTGAGGTCAGGAGTTCAAGACCATCCTGGCCAATATGGTGAAACCCCACCTCTACTTAAAAAAAATACAAAAATTAGCCAGATGTGGTGGCGGTGCATGTAATCCAAGCTACTCGGGAGGCTGAGGCAGGAGAATCACTTAAACCCAGGAGGTGGAAGTTGCAGTGAGCCAAGATAGCCCCACTGCACTCCAGCCCGGGCGACGGAGCAAGACTGTCTCAAAAAAAAAAAAAAAAAAAATTGATGCCAATTAAGATAACATCAATTAAATATATATAAAATGGTAAAAACTAGAAACTGTACCGTATGAAAAATTGATCAGTGAATTTCATTACTAATGACATTTGTTCTAGAAACTCACTTTCTTGATGGAAGTCTGTCGATGTTGGCATAATTCTGATGAAAATATTTATAGTCAAATTTCCACTGAGGTAACAATAACAGTGAAAAATATCATGACCCCACAGGAGCTGCCTGATGAACAGGCAGCAAGGCGAAAGCTAGATCACCACCCACAGAGTGGGGCTTAGGAATCTCTTTCTTTAAACAAACAAAAACGAAAACAAAAATCCTCCATCTTTTGAGCTATAATGTAAACGAACCAACTATTAACAAAATGTTTGGGGAACAACCAGAAAAATTTGAACACGGACAAGATGCTAGAGAGTATTAAGCCGTTATTATTATTATAGGCATGATGATGATGTTGTGGTCATATTTTTTATAGTCCTATTGTGGACTGAATATATTCCCCCAAAATTCATATATTGAAGCCTGAACCCCCATTGTGACTGTATTAGAAGAAGGACCTTTAAATAGGTTACTGGGGCTAAATGAGGACCTAATCTAGTGGGAGCGGGGTGGGATCCTAAGTGTCCTTATAAGAAGAAGAGCCATGGGGTAGGGCACTAGCATAAAGAAAAGGCTATGTGGGGACACAGTGAAAAGGTGGCCATCTGCAAGGCAAGAAGGCCGGCCTCAGGAGAAACCAACCCTGCCAGCACCTTCATCTGGACTTCTAGCCTCTAAAAATGAGAGGAAAATATTGTCTATTGTTTTAGCCACCGAGGCTATGGTATTTGTTATGGAAGCACTAGCAAACTAAGATGAATCCTTATATACTAGAGATACCCACTGAATTATTTATGAGTGGAATAATATGATGTCTAAAGTTTGCTTTAAAATACTCCAGAAATAAAAATTGAGGATAGCAGATAGATAAAACAAGACTGGCTAAGGTTGACAGTTGTTGGAGCTGGCTAACAAGTACTTGGAGGTACATTGTACTATTCTCTTCTACTGTGGACTATGTTTGAAAATATTCAAATAAGTTTTAACAAATTGACATGGACAATTGTACAGGTGATTTTTATGTATATTCAAATAGATAATTAACAAGAAAAGGTTTCCCATAATCTTGTATTGTAACCTGGGCTGCTGTGGCCTGGAATAAAATGTGTCACAAATATATATTTATAAATAAAACAGTCACTAAATATAATAAGAGAAAAGGATAAAAATGCCTACTGCAGACAGTGGAACTGTGGGCAAGGGGCAAGCAGTCAGAGAAGGAGGAATCAGCATTCACTGAGTGCCTAATACATACCAGGTGCTTTGTAAACATTGTCTTTGGATACTCACATAGGTCTATGAAGTAGACTTATAATTTTCAATCCTTTAAAAACATTTTAATATGAAGAAACTAAGGCCCAGGGAGGAGGAATGAATTCCTAAGATCACACACTAGGAAGTGGCTGAGCTGGGATTTTAATCCTATCTGTCTGCTTCCAAAACTTGCATTCTTTTCTCTGTACAATACCTTTTCCCTAGATATTGCCAAATATCAGATCATAAAGGACAGAGGAATTCTGAAGAGGTAAAATCGTAGAGAGAACATTACCAAAGGAGTTGAACTTGGAGGTAAGTCCTGGAAGTGGAGAAAAGACATGCAAGCAACCTAGGAGTGGGGAGGGATGGCAAGATGCAGAAACTTGGTAGCAGGTGGAGAATGGGGTAAGAATGAGAGGCCACAACTGCAGGCTTATATTTCTTGAATGAAGGGATAGACCAGATGATCTTTCAAATCTAAAATTCTGTCAAACCTCATCTGAGCCTTTCTACTAGGATGTTCCACCTTCATCTCCAGTTCTACATTTTTAAAACTAGATTCATTACTTTCTCTCCTCCCCACCTGAAACAATTTCTTCCTGGATTCCCTCACCTGCTGATAGGATTACCTCACCCACCTACATTTAACACCTGTCATCTTTACCAATCTTGTCCAGGCCCAAGTCTTGGGACAGCACTGGTAAAAGAATCCTGTTAAAAGGTTGTGTCACTCCTTTGCTCAAAACTCTAGGAGCTCCCCTATCTGTTCCTTGAATACCTAAGCCATGTTCTGGCCTCAGAGCCTTTGCACTGGCAATTCTCTCTACCCAGAAGGCTCTTCTGCCGGATAGCCATCTTAGTCCCCTTTAAGATTATATTCAATGTCACCATCCCAATGAGACCTTCCTTGACCACCTGTTTTAAGTTGCACCTACCTCCATCTTCCCCTGCTGCATGCCTAATCTCTTATACCCTGATCTACTATTTTTCCCTCAGCACTTGTTTCTTTTTAACACACTATTTGTTTTTCTTTTCTCTTAAAAATTGTGTATCTCCCTTCATTAGAATAGAAGTCAGACAAGGGCAGGGCTTTTGTCCAATTTGTTCACTTCTCTAACCCTAAGAATTAACAACAATGCCTGGGCGCATAGAAATTTCTCAATGAATGAATGAATCCATGTTTTATAAATGAAGTACAGCATAACATAGAAACTAATAAATAAAGACATGGATAAAGTTCTGGGGAACAAAAATGGCTGTCAGTTCTACCCACCTGGGAGTGTCAGGAAAAGTTTCACACAAGAGGTGACAATTGAGCTGAGACTTAAAGGTAAGTGGGCCAAGGCAGATGGGGTAGGTGAATAATGGTCCCCAAAGAGATCAAGTCCTAATCCCTGGAGCCTGGGGTTATATGATGTATTAGTTCTTTCTCAGGCTGCTATAAGGGCATACCCAAGACAGGGTAACTTATAAAGAAAAGAGGTTTAATTGACTCATAATTCTGCAAGGCTGGGGAGACTTCAGGAAACCTTACAATCATGGTGGAAGGGGAAGCAAATATATCTTTCTTCACATGGTAGCAAGAGAGTGAAATGAGAGTTGAGTAAAGGAGGAAGCCCCTTGTAAAACCATCAGATCTCATGAGAACTCACTCACTATCATGAGAACAGTATGGGGGAAACTGCTCCCATGATTCAATTATGTCCACCTGGTCCTGCCCTTGACACGTGGGGATTATTACAATTCAAGATGAGATTTTGGGTGGGGATGTGTCTGGAATTTATTCCTTCCAGTGGGTTCTTGGTCTTGCTGACTTCAAGAATGAAGCCATGGACCCTCACTGTGAGTGTTACAGCTCTTAAAGATGGTGTGTCTGGAGTTCCTTCAGATGTTCAGATGTGTCTGGAGTTTCTTCCTTCTGGTGGGTTCGTGTTCTCGCTGACTTCAGGAATGAAGCTGCAGACCTTCACAGTGAGTGCTACAGCTCTTAAAGGTGGCACGTCCAGAGTTGTTTATTCCTCCTGGTGGGTTCATGGTCTTGCTGACTTTAGGAATGAAGCCACAGACCCTCGTGGTGAGTGTTACAGCTCATAAAGTTTGTGCGGACCCAAAGAGTGAGGAGCAGCAAGATTTATTGTGAAGAGTGAAAGAACAAAGCTTCCATGGCATGGAAGGGGACCTGAGCGGGTTGCTGCTGCTGGCTCAGGTGGCCAGCTTTTATTCCCTTATTTGGCCCCACCCACATCCTGCTGATTGGTCCATTTTACAGAGTGCTGATTGGTGCATTTTTACAGAGTGCTGATTGGTGCATTTACAATCCTTTAGCTAGACACAGAGTGCTGATTGGTGCATTTTTACAGAGTGCTGATTGGTGTATTTACAATCCTTTAGCTAGACACAGAGCGCTGATTGGTGCGTTTTTAGAGTGCTGATTGGTGCATTTATAATCCTTTAGCTAGACACAGAGTGCTGAGTGGTGCATTTACAATCCTCTAGCTAGACAGAAAAGTTCTCCAAGTCCCCACCCAACCCAGAAGCCCAGCTGGCTTCACCTCTCAGGGACACAGCAAAACCATATAATGTGGCAAAAGAGACTTAACAGATGTGACTAAGCTAAGTAACTTGAGATGGAAATATTATTCTGTATTATTCAGCGGGACCATAAATGCAATCACAAGTATTCTTATAAGGGAGAGGCAAAGGTAGATTTAGCAGCAGCAGCATAAGCAGAAGTTGATGTGACACTAGAAGATGCTGTGCTTCTGGCTTTAAAGATGGAGGAAGGAGTCATGAGCCAAGGAATGCAAATAATGTGGCTCTAGAAGCTGGAAAGGGCAAGAAAACAGATTCTTCCCTCCAGCTTGTGGAGGGAGCACAGCCCTGCTGACAGCTTGATTTCAGCTCAGTAAAACTGATTTTGGACTCTGACCTCCAGGAATTGTAAAAGAATAAATGTGTATTGTTTTAAGCCACCAAGTTTGTGGTAATTGGTTACCGCAGCCATTAAAAACTAATACAGAAGGTGAGGGCATCCTATTAAGAGGGAATAAATAGTATGTACAAATTGTGAAAGTGACAGCACTTTCAAGACACCTCTGGGAAACTTAATGTACTTGGGTTAAGCAGTAGGGAGTAGAGAAAGATGGGGTTGGAGACGTGGCAGGGGCTAGATTGTGAAGGGCCTTGCATGTCATGTAGAGGAGTTGGGTGGTATTCTATTGGTATAGGGAAATGTAATGACCTTCAGTCCTGAATGGCATATTTTCCTGGCTGCAGGGAGTGCTGCTGGTAGATGGCCCTTACTTGCAACTCTCTTCTGGAATCTCTTTTTTATGCATGCAGCTGTCTATCCCAAGCTCATACCAGCTTCCTGGGGCAACCAATCAGTGGTCTACACAGAAGTAGACTCTGTCATTTCACTCCAATTCAGAAGAACTCTGAAGGGCCATCCCAACTTCAGAGCTTCCCAGGAGGTTAGCTAAAGCTTTGTTGTGATGACTTTGGAGCTCAACTTCCCTGTGTGTCCAATCCTGCCTCCTTCTCTCTCTTCTACAGGTATTAATCCCAAGAGCCCTCCCTAATAAACACCCTGCCTGCTAATCTTTGTCTCATTTGGCCTCCTTGGGAACTCACCCTGCCAATGGGGGTTAAATGGTCTTTAAGTAAGAGAATGAAAGGTAAGATTGGTTTGGGTGGTGATAACTCAGACCAGTGTGAGGATGCGCTAGGCTGGGGAGAGACTGGAGGAGAGATCAGTTAGGAAACTGGAGCAAGATTCCAGGTGAGAGATGATGAAATCCTGGGCAAAGGTAGAGACAAAAGCAACTCTATGCATGGTCATCAGCTTTCCTGTGAACAGCCTCTTGGAGCCTAGTCCATAGCATGTTAACTAAAAGAAGTTCTTCGTCATAGGCAACACAAGGGAAAATAGACAAATTAGATTATATCAAACTAAAAAGCTTCTGCACAACAAAAGAAAGAATCAACAGGGTGAAGAGACAACCTATGGAGTGGGAGAAAATTGGAAACCCATCTGATAAAGGGTTAATATCCAAAGTATATTAGGAGCCCAAACAACTCAATAGCAAGAAAACAACCTGATTTTAAAAATGGGCAAAGGACCTGAATAGACATTTCTCAAAAGAAGACATACAAGTGGCTAACAGATATATGAAAAGATACCCACATCACTAATCATCAGAGAAATGCTGGTTAAAACCACAATGAGATATCTCCTTACACCTGTTAGAATGGCTACTATCAAAGACAAAAGATGTTGGTGAGGATGTGGAGAAAAGAAACAATTGCACGCTGTTAGTGAAAAATTAAACTAGTACAGCTATTATGGAAAACAGTATAGAGGTTCCTCAAAAAAATAAAAACAGGACTACCATATGATTCAGCCATCCTACTACTGGGTATATGTTCAAAGGACATGATATCAGTATGTTGAAAATATATCTGAACTCCCATGTTAACTGCAGCACTGTTCACAACAGCCAGATATGGAAACAACCTAAGAGTCCATCAATGGATGAATGGATTTAGAAAATGTGACATATTTATAAGAAAGGCATGTTGAAAGCTGAGATAAGCCAAAAGCTAAGCCTCTTACACCAGTTAGTCAAATTAGTAAATGCAAAGGAAAAGTTCTTGAAGAAAATTGCAAGTACTACTTCACTAAACACATGAATAATAAGAAAGTGAAACAGCCTTACTGTTGATGTGGAGAAAGTTTGAGTTGTCTGGATAGAAAACCAAACAGCTACAACATTCCCTTAAGCCAAAGCCTAATCCAGAGCAAATCCTAAGTTTCTTCAATTTTATGAAAGCTGAGAGAGGTGAGGAAGGTGCAGAAGAAAAGTTGAAAGCTGGCAGTGGTTGGTTTATAAAGTTTAAGGAAAGAAGCCATCTCCATAACATAAAAGTGCAAGGTGAAGCAGCAAGTGCTGATGTAAAAGCTGCAGCAAGTTATCCAGAAGATCAAGCTAAGATAATTGATAAAACTGGCTACACTAAACAACAGATTTTTAATGTAGACAAACAGGCTTCTATTGGAAAAAGATGCCATCTAGGACTTTCATAGCTAGAGAGAAGTCAATGCCTGCCTTCAAAGTTTCAAAAGATAGGCTGACTCTCTTGTTAGGGACTAATGTAGCCGATGACTTTACCCTTGACACCAATGCTCATGTCGCATTCCAAAAATCCTAGGATCCTTAAGAATCATGCTAAATCTACTCTGCCTGTGCTCTATAAATGAAACAGTAAAGCCTGGATGATGGCACATCTGTTTACAGCATGGTTTACTAAATATTTTAAGCCCACTGTTGAGACCTACTGTGCAGAAAAAAGATTCCTTTCAAAATACTAATGCTCATTGACAATGTACTTGGTCACCCAAGAACTCTTATAGAAAGGTACAAGGTGATTAACATTGTTTTCAGGCCTGGTAACACAACATTTATTCTCTAGCCCAAGGATCAAGAAGTAATTTGGACTTTCAAGTCTTATTATTTAAGAAATACTTTTAGGCCAGACACAGTGGCTCATGCCTGTAATCCCAGCACTTTGGGAGGCCAAGGTGGGCAGATCACGAGGTCAGGAGATTGAGACCATCCTGGCTAACACGGTGAAACCCCATCTCTACTAAAAATCCAAAAAAAAAAAAAAAAAAAAATTAGCCAGGCGTGATGGCAGGCGCCTATAGTCCCAGCTACTTGGGAGGCTGAGGCAGGAGAATGGCGTGAACCTGGGAGGCAGAGCTTGCAGTGAGCCGATACTGCACCACTGCACTCCAGCCTGGGTGACAGAGCGAGACTCCATCTCAAAAAAAAAGAAAAAGAAAAAGAAGTACTTTTAATAAGGCTATAGGTGCCATAGATAGTGAATCCTCTGATAGATGTGGGCAAAATAAATTAAAAACCTTCTGGAAAAAATTCACCATACTAGATGCCATTAAGAACAGTTGTGATTCATTGGAGGAAGTCAAAATAACAGCATTAACAAGAGTTTGGAAGAAGTTGATTCCCCTCACAAATGATTCTAAGGTGTTTAAGATTTCAGTGGAGGAAGTAACTGCAGATGTGGTAGAAATACTAAGAGAACTAGAATTAAAAGTGGAACCTGAATATGTGACTGAATTCCTGCAATCTCATGATAAAACTTTAATGGATGAGGAGTTACTTCTTATGGATGAGCAAAGAAAGTGATTTCATGAGATGGAGTCTACTCCTGGTGAATATGCTGTGAACATTGTTGAAATGACAACAAAGGATTTAAAATATTACATAAACACAGTTGATACAGCAGCAACAGGATTTGAGAGCACTAACACCAATTTTGAAAGAAGTTCTGGCCCGGCGCCGTGTCTCATGCCTGCAATCCCAGCCTTTGGAAGGCTGAGGTGGGCAGATGGTGAGGTCAGGAGATTAAGACCATCCTGGCTAATAGGGTGAAACCCTGTTTCTACTAAAAATACAAAAAATTAGCCAGGTGTGGTGGCACGCCCCTGGAGTCCCAGTACTCGGGAGGCTGAGGCAGGAGAATTGCTTGAACCTGGGAGGCAAGCAGTGAGCCGAGACTGCACCACTGCACTCCAGCCTGGGCGACAGAGCAAGACTCTGTCAAAAAAAAAAAGGAAGGTCTACTGTGGGTGAAATCCTATCAAACAGCATCACATCTACAGAGAAATCTTTCATAAAAGGAAGAGTTCATTGATGTGGCAAACTTCATTGTTGTCTTCCTTTAAGAAATTACCACAGCCACCCCAACCTTCAGCAACCGCCACCCTGATCCAGTCATCAGCCATTAACATGGAGGCAAGACTCTACACCAGCAAAGATTACAACTCAATAAAGGCTCACATGATTGTTAGCATGTTTTTAGCAATAAAGTATTTTTAAGTTAAGCTATATACTTTTTTTAGAGATAAAACTATCGCACATTTAATAGACTATGGTATTATATATATATATACATGTATAGTGTAAACATAACTTTTATATGCACTGGGAAAATAACAAATTTGTATGACTCACTTTATTGTGATATTTGCTTTAATAGAGTGATCTGGACTTGAACCTTCACTATTTCCATGGTATACCTGTATTCTTGAAAACCCCTGACAGTAGATTTTAAGTGTTCTCACCCCAAAAAAATGATAAATCTGGGAGGTAGTACATTTGTTAATTAGCTCAATTTAGCCAGTCCACAATTTATACATATTTTAAAACTTCATGTTGTACAAAATAAATATATAAAGTTTTTACTTGTCAATTAAACAATAATTTAAAAAAGAAGTCTTTCTTTATTATGGCCCAAATCTGTTCATTTTGTCATTCATTTCTAATCCAGCTTTGTGGAACATGTCTACTTTCTTACCAAAAATATCTTCTCTGTTTCCCGGGCGAACAGTCAGCTTCAACAAGCAACAGGTTTGACCAACCATTCTTCTCAGAGCAAGAAACCTACTATACTGGAAAGTGTTCTTCTTTCCATTTCTCCTTGAATGTCTCCAGTGTCAGAAAGCTCATTGTCTTACAAGGCTGTGTATTCTCATTGATATGGTTTGGCTGTGTCCCTACCCAAATCTCATCTTGAATTGTAGTTCCCATAATCCCCATGTGTCATGGGAGGGACCGGGTGGGAGGTAATTGAGTTGTGGGGGTGGTTACCCCCCATGCTGCTGTTTTCATGATAGTGAGTGAGTTCTCACAAGATCTGATGGTTTTATAAGAGGCTTTTCCCTCTTTGTTCGGCATTTCTTCCTGCTATCATGTGAAGAAGGACGTGTTTGCTTCCCCTTCCACCATGATTGTAAGTTTCCTGAGGCCTCCCCAGTCTAGCAGAACTGTGAGTCAATTAAACCTCTTTCCTTTGTAAATTATCCAGTCTCAGGCAGCTCTCTATAGCAGTGTGAGAATGTACTAATATGCTCAGTCTCAGCTGAGAGCCTTATACTAAGCCTGAAACTGCTCATAGCTTTCACTTGGTTCTAGTTGAGACATATCATCAGCATGGAATGTGTTTAGAGGTCCTAGTTTTGGAGTCAAACAGAAATTGGTTCAAATCCGGATTCTGCTACTTAAAGTGACCTTGGTCCTTTTATGTCAACTAGTTTGCTCAACTGTAAAATGGGGACAAAAATAGAATCTACCTCATAAAGTTACCGTTAAAAAAAATATGTTGGCTGGGCGCGGTGGCTCGCGCCTGTAATCCCAGCACTTTGGGAGGCCGAGGCTGGCGGATCACGAGGTCAGGAGATCAAGACCATCCTGGCTAACACGGTGAGACCCTGTCTCTACTAAAAATACAAAAAATTAGCCGGGCATGGTGGTGGGCACCTGTAGACCCAGCTACTCGGGAGGCTGAGGCAGGAGAATGGCGTGAACCCCAGGGGGTGGAGCCTGCAGTGAGCCGAGATCGCGCCACTGCACTCCAGCCTGGGCGACAGCGAGACTTTGTCTCAAAAAATAAAAAAATAAAAAATAAATATATATATATATATATATATAAAGCATGATGCCTGGCATGCTGTAAATACTTAATAAGTGCTAGATATTATTATGGATGTTAGATGTCAGTTGAATATGTCTCTCCAAAATGCATTGCATTATGATATGTGCCCTCTTCAGGGGTGGCAGGGGAAGCAGCAAAAAGAAGTTCTGTCTCCTTATTGAGTTGTGAGTGGATGCATACCTGACCTCTTTGAATAAAATGCATGTTAAGCACAGTAATCCTGTGTAGACTCTCATTCAGGACATGAAGCTGTAATCAAGGTGCCTCCCATGGCCTATATCTGCCTACTTAGGAGGAAAAAAGAATTTGTTTTCCATTTACCAAACAGCAGCCCTGCATAATAAGAAGGGATTGATTTTCTCAGCATTCCATTAGCTCTGAGTATTTCAAGAGAGCATAATGCATTCCAGTGGGGGACATGAATTGCATCATCAGGGAGCTGGAAAGGGACCTGGAGAGGAATCAGGCTGGGGTAGCAGCTTTCAAAGGGAGTAATCTCACTCTTCTCCACATTTTCCTTATATGTTTTTTCAGAATCTTTGAAGTGTGGCATTTTGTATCCACATTTCTGATCCAGACACGTTTCATAACCAGCTCAACTGCTGACCCAGTTAAATAATAATGAGTGGATTCTCATAAATCTCAACTTTTTCTCTCAGAAGAACCCAGTGGAAGAGGCTACAGAGTGGTGGCTGTGGGAGAAGTCATCAGTGGTGATGTCAAAACCCATTGCTTGATTGGTGGTGCTAAAGATGAGCTGTCTGCACATCAAAATCACCAGTAGGAGAGAAAGAAAAATTTAGTTAATCTATTGGTTGTTTTGTCTACCTGGTATTCACACAAGTAGAAAAAACAGAGAGAAGAAAATACTGTCTTCCACAGAATGGAGTGATTTTTTTTCCTCATAGAAGAAAGGTTGCTTCCTGGAGGTTTTTTTGGGAAATATAGTATAACCAGTAGTGTGATGGCAAATGTTTAACACAGACGCTAGCAGGTGAAGGGAGCCTGAGCTGGTAGAAAGTGCTCATTTCTGTGGTGTATATGTTCTCACCATAGTCAATTTCAAGCTACCAACACAACATCACTGAGTGCGGTATTGGGAGAGATGAGCAGAAGCACACCATTCTGTAGTGTTTCCACCATCCCTAACCTGTGAGATCACTACTCACTCACACTCACTCAGTCATTCATCTCTTATTTATTCAACAAACATTTATTGAGCACCTGCTGGGCACTGGAAATACTGAAATGGACAAGAGGATCTCAAGATAGACAAGAGAGCTGATGACTACAGGGGAATGTAATAAATATACGACAGAGTTAGGAACGGGCAAGGTGACTGGGAGGAAGAGTGGCCTCTTGGACTGGCCATTCAGTCCTCCAGCTGCTTCATTGGAGAGTTTGACAGTAGATCCCTTTCCCCAGCTTGATACACTCTCTTTCCTTGGCCTCCAGGACACCATTCTCTCCTGGTTTTTCTCCTGTCTTGTTGGCAGCTCCTTCTCAGTCTCCTTTGTTGCTTCCTCCTTAGCTCTATGACCTCTAAATGTTGCAGTGTCTCAGATTCCAATCCTTGGATGTCTTCTCTTTTCTACCTCCTCACCCAATGGTAATTTATCCAGTGTCAAGATTGTAGATCATCCACGGCCCCCAACTGTAGATCCTTCTGCAACCCTGAACACCAGACTCATCTGTCCAGCTGCCTATTTGAAAACCCCCATATGGCTAACAAATGTCTCCAACTTAACATGCTCAAAGTTGAACCCCTGACCTCTGTCCTCTGAAACTTGCTCCTCCTCCATCTTCTCCACCCCAGGAAATGGCCACTCTACCCCTCCACTTGTTCAGGGGCTCAAAACCTATGAGTCATTCTTTCCTTCTCTAACGCCCCAAATTTAATCCATTGGCAAAGATTGTGGACTGTCTTCCAAACATCAAGGAAGCAACCGTGCCTCACCCCCTCCACCACCTTCACCATGGATCATGCCACCATCGCTCACTTGATTTATTGTATGACCTCCAAATACGTCTTCCTGCCTCCATTCTTGTCCACTGCTGCCCCACCCACAACACACACCTATATTCAATTCTCAACATAGCAGCCCAAGTGGTCCTGTTGAAAAATAGGTTAGATCATTTCATTAACCTCATAGGATTGTTGTGGGTATTGCAATGTCTGGCACATGACAAACATTCAGTTTTTGTTAGCTATTATTGTTGCATTTAAATTAAGAGGCTATTCATTATACTATGTGATTTCTTTTTGTTTGTTTGTTTTCGGAGACGGAGTCTCACTCTGTCGCCCAGCCTGGAGTGCAGTGGTGCGATCTCGGCTCACTGCAAGCTCCGCCTCCCGAGTTCACGCCATTCTCCTGCCTCAGCCTCCCGTGTAGTTGGGACTACAGGCACCCGCCACCACGCCTGGCTAATTTTCTTCTTTTTTTTTTTTTTTTTGGTACTTTTAGTAGAGACAGGGTTTCACCGTGTTAGCCAGGATGGTCTCGATCTCCTGACCTCGTGATCTGCCCACCTCAGACTCCCAAAGTGCTGGGATTACAGGCGTGAGCCACCACCCCTGGCCTATACTACGTGATTTCTAATATCCAATTTTGTTAGTTCTCACAAACAAGTAGCTTGTGCTTCGAACATAGCACCCACAATCATGAAGGTAGCAGGTCTTCAGTTCAGAGCAGAGGAGATGTTGAGCTGCAATACAAATGAGGCCCTCAGAAGGTCTATTTTAATAATGGAGACTAATTTAGTTTAGAAAGCAAAAAATTTCCAATTTGGCAAATTAAGGTATAATTAACATGCAGTAAAAATTATGCTTTTTTTTTTTTTTGGAGATAGGTCTCGCGCTGTCACCCAGGCTCAAGCCACCTCTGCCTCCCAGGTTCAAGCCATCCTCCCATTTCAGTCTCTTGAATAGCTGGGACTGTAGGTGCACATCACCACGCCCAGCTAATTTTTGTATTTTTTGTAAAGACAGGGTTTCACTATGTTGCCCAGGCTGGTCCTGAACTCCTGAGCTCAAAGGATCCCCCCGCCTCAGCCTCTCAAAGTGCTGGGATTACAGGTATGAGCCACTGCGCCTAGCCAATTTATCCTTTTTAGTGTACAGTTCCATGAGCTTTGACAAATGCATACACTTAGGTAACTGTGTCACAGGTACTTTATCACAACTTGATAAAGTTTCCATTTCTCTTGAGTAAAATTGGGATTACTGGGTCTACCTGTGTTGTGGGAAAACTTACATTTTAGATTATTCTTGAATAAATGTAGAACTATTACTCTCGGATTCATGATGTGAAAATAAGTAATTCAAAATCTAAGCTGTTGGAACTATAAAATATTTTGAGCCTTAAGGGAATGTGATTATGGGACCTGAGTCACAAAAACAGGCAGCTATAACCTTTTGTGTCTCTGATTATAGATTAGCCTTTTTTCCTTACCTACATTATTTTGTAATATGTTGGAAATTACTAACGGGCACCAAGGTAGGAACCCCTTCTCTCTTAACTATTGATCTTTGTTGTAGGTTAACTTCCCTCTTTCTTCTCTCAAACAGACTTCTTGACTATCATATGGTCTAAGATGAAATGTTAAATATATTACTTTAAATTGGAAAGGAGAAAAAAAGCTGGATATAAAAGAAAAACTGTAATTAAATTGCTAACTCATAAACCAACCTTGTATAGAAAATGTTATAATCCTATTACATTTTTTTGTTTTCTGCCTATATAAGCAAGACCTTAATTTTTAACTTTGGAGTACTGACCCCATTCCTTTGAAGCCTGTGTTATCCAAATCCAAATGGCCATTCTCAGCTTTGCGCTTGAATAAACTTTTTTTTTGAGACAGGGTCTCACTCTGTCACCCAGACTGGAGTGCAGTGGCACAATCTCGGCTCACTGCAGCCTCCACCTCCCAGGCTCAAGTGATTCTCCTGCCTCAGTCTCCTGAATACCTGGGAATACAGGTGTGCGCCACTACCCCCCGGGCTAATTTTTGTATTTTTAGTGGAGATGAGGTTTCACCATGTTGGCTGGGCTGGTCTTGAACTCCTGACCTCAAATGATCCACACACCTCAGCCTCCCAAACTTCTGGGTTTACACGCCCAGCCAATAGACTTTTTTAAACTGAATTCTGGTCCTTTTGATTATTTCAGGTTGATGATGTAATGGTTGATTTTATACATCAACTTTACTGGGCTAAGGGATGCCAGATAGTTGGTAAAACATTATGTCTGGGTGTGTCTGGGAGAGTGTTTCTGGAAGAGGTCAGCGTTTGAATTGACGAACTGAGTAAAGCAGGTTATCCTCCTCAATGTGGGTGACCATCATCCAATCCTTTCAGAACCTGTATAGAATAAAAAGGCAGAGGAAGGGCAGTGAATTTTTGCTCTCTTTTTGAGCTGGGACATCCATCTTCTGCCTGTGAACGTCAGTGCTCCTGGTTCTCCAGCTTGCAGACAGCAGATATGTTGGCCTCCATAATTGCATGAGCCAATTCTTACACTCTCTCTCCCCGCAAACTCCTGTCTCTATATATATCATCTGAGTTCTGTTGCTCTGGAGAACCCTGACTAATACACATGACAAATACTGATGTAAAGGGTAAAATCAGTCTGTGCCTTGGAGGATCTTCTGTGTTTCAATCAGTAGGAGGAGTGATGTGTAAATTAGCAAAGTCATCATTTGCAAATGGCTCTTTTCAAAATAATTTTTTAAGTACTTAAAAATACTTTGTTGGCTTTCCTTCTTATGAAAGATAAACATTTCCTTTGTTTACACATATTGATTTGCTTTATAAGCAAATCTACTGAGTGCAATTTCTACTGAGAGTGCAAAAGTCCAGCCTGCTTAAACACTGTGATTACCTTGTAGTGCATGAGGTCTTGCCATGCTCTTCCAGGTCACTATTCCATAACCAAATTGGGCCTAATCCCGACTAAGGTGCTCTCTGCTCATTTTAATTTAATTTATTTTTTTAATTAGCAAAAAGTTTTTTTAAAAAAAATAACAAGCTTTTTAAAAAAGAAATTAGCAAAAAAATTTTAAAAAATAATTTAGCTATCTGCTTGTTAAACACATCATTAAAAAAAGTTTTGGAGGTCTTTCCTTGGAAGGGTGGGCAAAGCTGGAGGCGGCCTACTGTAGGAAGAAGATCCCAGGCCAGAAGTTAGAAGATATGTAGTAGTTCTAGCTCTGATCACAACTAGTTATGTTAACTTGGCCTCTTTGGCTATTAGTTTTGGATAGGACAAGGGTAAAGTGAGAGGGATACCTAGGCTGGAGAATTTAAGGATATACTCTCAGGACTGACTGCACTTACTTTATCCTGAAAATGAGTGCCTGCTTAAATATTGTGCCTTAGTTTCTCATTTGTCTTTCTCTAGCCCTAGGTTTACTCAGTTTCCTCATCTGTAAAATGAGGAGCCAGGCTTTGTTATCTCTGTAATCCTTCCCAGGGCTAACATTTTATGTCTCAAACCTAAAGCTTAGGCCAACATAGAACCAGTCAAAGTAAGACATGTGTAATTATCCAGTTGAACCTGGTCAATAGTCTAGCTGAATAATTCAGGGCAAAAGTACCCTGTTTTTGTGCAATAGGAGGGTGGATTTTCTTTGCTCTGCAGTTCAAGAAGGTTGTAGGAGCAGTCCTAAGTTACCCTCTATCTTAATTATATAAACAGTCCTAGCTCACTGGCTCCATTGCTTTTTTCTGACTTGTAGCCCAGGCCATCCACAAATTGCCATGCCATCTCTTGCCCTGTGATGATACATTCACTTGTGCAATCCAGAAATTCTCAAATGTGTGTGTTGGTGAGGGAGGGTAGTGTTAAGGTGTACAACTAGCTGTGCCCTAGGGGTGATATTTATTTTATTTTAAATTTCACGTAACTTGAAAGGAAGACCTGTCAGTGGCACGCAGAATCCACTCCTACTGGTTGGTGAGAGTGACTGTTAAAATTTCAAGAATTTAGCGAGCTGCTTGTTAAACACAACATCATTAAAAATTAGATAAACTTACAATTAAATAAATTATATTAAAAACGAAGGTAATAAATAGCAAAATTTCTTCACTTCCTAATTGTTTTACTACATTAACTATTACGTTCTTGAGGTTATTTACATCTATTATATATGTATAGTAGAAATACTAAATAACCATGTGCTACTGCACATCTCTTCTCAACTCTATATTCAGTCACATCATATGGTAGCTGGAAATCAGACACACTGGGAGCATTTACACCATGGAAATTGGCAGATGCTTTGCTAGGGCTTTGCCACGGGTTTTCACTTGCTTGGGTTAACTAAAAAGTTGAAAAATATGTTACTTGTGATTTATCCTTGCCCTATCTATATAAAGCAGCTTCATGTAGTGGAAAGAGTTCTGCATGGACTGGTTCTGCTAGTAGTTTGAGAATACCACCTCTGTCCTTCAACTTCCCCCCTCTCTGGGGCAGGCAAAAGTATAATATTTTCCCTTGTTATCTCATAAGATTATTAGGATAATAAATGATCATTTTTGAAACAAAACTTTATTTTTTAACTCTTAAAAATTGTTTGGTGGTTTATGATTTGTAGTTTAATAAAAAGGCTTAAAAAAAGTGAATACCTTTGTCTTAGTCCTTTTCGTGCTGCTATAATAGAATATCACAGCCACAGTAATTTATAAACAATTGATTTTGTGTGTGTGTGTGTGATGGAATCTTGCTCTGTCAGCCAGACTGGAGTGCAGTGAAATGATCATGACTCACTGCAGCCCCAACCACCCGGGCCCAAGTGATTCCCCCACCTCAGCATCCCGAGCAGCTGGGATAACAGGTGTGCGCCACCACGCCCAACTAATTTTTAAATTATTTGTAGATATGAGGTCTCGCTATGTTGCCCAGGCTGGTCTCAAACTCCCAGGCTCAAATGATCTTCTCACCTAGACCTCCCAAAGTGATGGGATTACAGGCATGAGCCACTGTGCCTGACCAACAATAGAAGTTTATTTGGCTCATTTTTCTGAAGGCCATGAAGGCCAAGATCAAGAGGCCACATCTTGTAAGGGGCTTCTTGCACCATAGTAACAAGGCAGAAGGCATCGTATGGCAAGAGAGTGCATGTGAGAGAGGAAAGAGAGTCAAACTCACTCATTATAAGGATGCTGCTCCTATGGTAATGGCATAAATCCACTCATGAGGGCAGAGCCCTAATGACCTAATCCTTAAACGTCCTACCTCTCAACACTGTTGCTTTGGTGATTAAATTTCCAACACATGAACTTTGGAGGACACATTCAACCCATAGCAACCTTATATAAACACAACGCATTGTTGCAAAAGATCACACAGTTGCAAGAGAATGGTTAGTAGATATGAAGGCATAAAGCTAGAAAATAAAAAATTAAAAATGCATGGGTAAGACGAAAGGTTATTAATAACTCAGAATTTTATGTTAAAATTATTCATTTGTACGCATTTTTTTCTCCACACACAAAAAATGTGTGAACAAAATGTAAAGGGATTCATTTAGCACCTAATGCTGTGATTTATTTGTTGGAGCACAGTGGTAGAGTGCCACCTTACCTCCTTCCTCAAGTCTCACACTTGATCTGCTGTTGCAAACTGTAAGCTTGGGCCAGAAAGGGACAATGTCTACTCTCTATTTCTGCCCACTTGAGGCCATTAGACATAACCTTGAGTGGTTATGTCTGAACCCAGCTGTGGACTATAAACTCATCGTGTGGGGGTGGGGGTGGGTCACAAAGTTATGATACAATAATAAGAAGTCTGAATTCATTTCAATCCCAAAAGCTTTGTTTGTGGAATAAAGAATGATTGTTTTTTAAATGCATCTAGACACTGTTGTTATGAATCAAACACAATTTCACTTCAAAGCCCTACTGAATCCGTAGTGTCTTTCTGTTACCAGTGCTAAAGCTGAGCTCTAGCCAAGAGCACCCAGCTGAGGGGCCTCATACAAGGGCTGGAAGCAGTCACAACTCTCCTCCATGAGCCATTTGTCCTATTTTGGTGCTGAGTCATCCCTGAGAGAAAGCACTACCATTTTCTAATGGATCCATATAATTGATCCTCTTTTACTTCATTTCATAAAGCCATGCAAATAGTAGCAAGGACTCTGTAGGAATTATGTATGTTCTTAATCAACAGATATTAACAAACCACCACCAGAGTACAAGTGTTTTTGCTATCAGAAAAAGAGGTGTTTATGTCTAAATGGTTTGGAAAACCCTGGGTTGAGATTTTTGAGTCTGTCTGGACTAATATTTCCAATTCTCCTCCAAAATGTGTGTCTGTTTGTGTGTGTGTGTGAGAGAGAGAGAGACAGAGAGAGAGAGAGAGAAAGAGGGATCTATCTATCTATCTATCATCTATCTATCTATCTATCTATCTATCTATCTATCTATCTATCTATCGAGAGAATGAGATTGCAAAGCTCACCCCCAATATAGATCAGGGTAGCTGGATTTTACCAGTCTCTGTTCTTTCTCAGACTCTGGTGAAGATTCTGCTAATATGATGTTTGTCATAGATTCGTCCACAATCTACCAGTTAGCTTTTACTGCAGAGTAAGACACCTTAAAATGTATGTCAAAACAACAAACATTTATTATTTCTCACAAATTTGTGGGTCAGCTGGACCAGCTCATTTGGGGCTAGGTGGTCTAGAATGGCCTCACTTACATTATCTGATGGTTGGCTGGGGCAGTGGGGATACTTGGCCAGGTACTTTTCATCATCCAGCAGGCTAGTGTGGGCTTACTTACATGGTAATGGTCTCAAGGCTCCCAAGAGCAGCCAGAGAGCAAGCCCTGGTGTGTAAGTGTGCAAGTAGTGTGACATCCTCTGCCTGTATTCTGTTTGCTAAATTCCCATTGAAAAAGTAACGTGTCCAGCCCAGAGTCAGAGTGGGAGGACACAAAAAGAGCATGGATAGAAATTGTGATCATGATCGCAAATTATCACGCTCATTGATTTTAAAGACATTAGGGAACAAAATCCTATTTCCAATTTCCATTAGAGAAAAAGAACTGTTTTCTGCTTTGCCTAACATTATGGCTATGTAATTTTGAATTTTCTATAACAATAAAAAGGAAATAGCACTAATTTTTATAGTGTATTTTATATAATCCAATGTATTTATGTAATTCAATGTTATTATTTCAGTATGTAATCAATATAAAGACTTAGGAGGTCTTTTTCTTTTTTTAATATGAGCCTCTCAAACCTAGTGTGTACTTCATACTTACAACATACCAGAATTTGGACTTGCAACATTTTAAATGCAATGGACCCATGTGGTTAATGGCTACCACACTAGATGGCACAACTTGATAATATAGACTTCATTTCTTTATTTACGTGAGAAAATTGAGGCTTAGAGAGGATAAGTAGCTTTCCCAAGGTCACATGGCTGTTCAGTGGTTGGGCTAGAATTCAGCTCCACACTGATTTGACATGGAAGGCTTTGCTCTTTCCACTATACCACATGGGCTGCATCAACAGGCTTTTGATGAGATGGGTAGAAAGCACTTGTGCCACAATCCTCCTTTTGAAATATAAACTACTCACCTTTCCCTTAGACTGCTGGATCTAATTCTTTGACTTCCAGGGCCTTCCACGATTTAGCCTTTATCCTATTCATTCATTTGTCTCCTTTCCCAAAATACATCATGTTAACCTGGGAATTGGAAGACATGTTTCACTCCTGTACTACCTCCCTTTGGGCCTCCGTTCATCAACACTTTGATATGTATGTGCTCTTCTTTCTTGGTGGTTCTCAGGAGCAAGAGCTATGTCAATGATTTCTCTTTTATTCTCCTACTCTGTATGCTTATTCTTGTACTTTGTAAGCTCTGATGTACAGCATTTTGTACAGTTCTTTTTTGGGAGTGGGAGCTCAATAAGTCAGTTACCCATCTGAGCTGACATCAGAGAAAGGACCAAGGCTGCTCCACAGAAGGATCTAATGTCCCAAGGGATGTAAATCTAGGGATGTTAGATGATGGCCTCCAAGTACCTGCTTCCTCTGGAAGGAAGGAAGGCAGCTGGCCGACACATGGCTATGCCATGAACCCGGGGTAGCCTGGCACATCACAGGCCCTCAATAGATGTTTGTTGGAAGAACAGATTCCATGTACTTCTAAGCTGATTTGAGCTCAAAGCAAGGAGGGATTGACACACTGTCCTCCATCCTCACAAAATTGATAAACATAGTATTTTTATAACATTAGGTAAATTCTGAACGTAAACTTAGTGGCAGAATACAACTGGATATTATTGATTGACAATTAAAATAGCAATTAAAAACTGCCCAGTATCTAACTGATCTTTTTCAACATTACATCTATTTTTCTATCTGAACAGAATATATATATTTTTCAACTTCTTTTATGTTCCCCTGATGAAAAAAATAGCAGTTAAAGACTGCTTCACTCTGATTAATCCTTTCCAATATTTTATCTGTTTTTCTGTTTGAAGAGACTGTATTTTAAAGCTCCCTGTGTATTCCTTTGATGAAATATTGGAGCAGTTTTGGTTCCTGAGGTTTCTTTTTTTCTTTCCATTTAATTAAGCTGATTAGTATCCCATATGGAGTGGAAACAATTGTTTTCAGATATGCTAGTATACAGTTACCCAAGGAGCTGCAGTTGTTTACATGTTTCTAATTTCCTTATGGAAATTCTTAGACTTTGTTAGATAAAGATCTGGCAGACTCTAATTTTGAACATTACAGCCTTTGGTTATCAGACATGGCTATATCCTGTTCAGTGGCCTCTGGGATAAAATATTCTACAATTTTCGTTCCATAGAATGAACTTTCAAAAGCCTACCCAGCATCCATTTCCTCTTGCCTGTTTCTAACAGCACCCTGATTTTTGTTCAGGAATACCTCTATCTTCATGCAGAGCTGAGGTTTAGGGAAGCTGACCCTGCCTCCAGCTGCAGTGTGGGCCTCACTGTTCTATGGGTAATTCTACTCCTTTGCCACAGCGGAATCCAGACCTCAGATGATCTATAGGTGGCATTCTCAGGTCAAGGGGATTGGTTCAGGAATGGGCATGTGACCAAATTTTGACTAATAAGATAGAAGGTTTTGTAAGAGTTTCAGGATAGGAGGATTCCTAAAGAGTGGGGTTACTGGATAAGATGGTCCCTCTTCCTGTGGACGTTGTTATGGCTAGGAAATGCTATTGTCACTTCGCTGGTGGCCCGAGTACGTTGCCAAGCCACAGGAGAGGAAGGGGCCAAGCAAATCATAGAGAGGCAGTTTTGGAGGCTGATGGAGCCACACCTGACAGCTACCCAGCATCTGGACTCTTTCAGTTAAATGAACCAATAAATCCCCTTTAGGGTATGAGCCAGTTGGAATAGAGTTTTCTATTACTCACAGGCAAATGCATCCTTGCCAATATAGACAATTTCACCAAAGAATTGTGAATCATAAAATAAGAACTCAGTCCTAGGAAATAAAACATAAATGTGTGAGTGAATACAGAAAAGAAAATACAGAGCAGGCCTGGATGTAATACAGTCCTCCTTTCTTCTATCTTTCAAATGAAGAAACAAGTTCAGAGAGTTCTGACAAAGCTTGCAAGTTACAGAGCCAGAATTCCTGCTGGGCTTATAAGTCATACACACACACACACACACACACACACACACATATATATACATATGTACACACACACACGTGTATATATATATGTATGTACACACACACACACACACTGAGCTGTACTTTGACAAATTCCTTCAGAGAAATCCAATGGGCAATCTGGTACCAGACCCTACCTTGACCTAATCAAACAGCTAAGCCGAAGGCTTGCTACTCTTGCTATAGTTCTTATAAAATATTTGAACAGAAAATAGTTCTGTGTATCTTCTTATTTTTCTATACAAGTTTCTGTCTCAACAACCTCACCATTTTTCTTTAAGTGACTTGGCTTTTTTTTTTTTTAACAATTTATGTTCTGATTGCTTTATTCGTAATGCATAGAGCTGGTAAAAGGGGTCAATGAAAAGAAGATAAATAGAAACTGATTACAGCACAAATCAAATGTGTAAATAAACATCATAATCTCATTTTGACATCCCAGGCTTGTGGTCAGGTATCATGGTCATATGTCATCCAACTTTGGTAGGCAGTTCAGCAATCTCCAGTCATTCCCTAAGTGGGCTCAGTAGTGACCATCTGGCACTGGTGGACCACCAAGCAGATGCCTGGTTGATGAACATTCCCATCATGTCTCTTCCAGGCCCTGAGACCTACACCTCTCTCAGAGCAAATTTAAAAATTTCTGGCCTGGTATGCCAGGTTCTTGGTGTCCTCATTCCACTTTCCTCTCCAGCTTGTGGAAATGATTTTATTTTCTCTCTCTCTCTCTCACTCTGTTTCTCTCTCTCTCTCTCTCTACCTGTATTTCTAGCTCTATCTACCCTGTTATCCTTCTTCTCTTCTAAATGCCATGCTCTTATTTTCCTATGCTTCTTATTCTTTTTTTTCACTACTAAAAATCTATCCTTTCTTCTGTCTGTCATAATAAGACTACCTCTTATTGATTTCATAATGAGAACGTCCAACAATCTATTTGTCCCTTTATCTCAACCTTTTTGGTTAAACAATTCAATTTTTTTTTTTTTTGAGACAGTCTGGCTGTGTTGCCCACGCTGGAGTGCAGAGGCACAATCTCGGCTCACTGCAAGCTCTGCCTCTTGGGTTCACGCCATTCTCCTGCCTCAGCCTCCCGAGTAGCTGGGACTACAGGTTCCCGCCACCACGCCTGGCTAATTTTTTGTATTTTTAGTAGAGATGGGGTTTCACTGTATTAGCCAGGATGGTCTTGATCTCCTGACCTCGTGATCCACCTACCTCGGCCACCCAAAGTGCTGGGATTACAGGTGTGAGCCACTGTGCCTGGCCAATAATTCAATTTTTAATGTTAGAACATCTCAATATTTTCTTAAGATGATTCAGGTATTTAAAAATAATTTCCCTAAACAATTATAGAATTTTTAAAAGTCTCTCTTTTTCTATTTTCTAATACCTTCCAGAATTGGATAATTAGAAGATGTTTTTGAGTTTTTTAAAAAATTCTTTTTATTTTCTTTTTTTAAAATTTTTATTTTTTTATTTCAATAGGTTTTTGGGGAACAGGTGGTGTTTGATTACATGAATAAGTTCTTTAGTGGTGATTTCTGAGATTTTGGTGCATCCCTCACCCAAGCAGTGTATACTATACCCAGTGTGTAGTCTGTTATCCCTTGTCACCCCCCCTACCCTTTCCCCTGAGTCCCCAAAGTCCAAGGTATCACTCTTATGCCTTTGCGTCCTCATAGCTTAGCTCCCACTTATAAGTAGGACATATGATGTTTGGTTTTCCATTCCTGAGTTACTTCACTTAGAATAATAGTCTCCAATTCCATCCAGGTTGCTGCAAATACCATTATTTTGTTCCTTTTTATGGCTGAGTAGTATTCCAAGGTGTATATATACTAGATTTTCTTTATCCACTCATTGGTTGATGGGCATTTGGGTTGGTTCCATATTTTTGCAATTGCAAGTTGTGCCGCTATAAACCTGCATGTGCAAATGTCTTTTTCATATAATGACTTGTTTTCCTCTAGGTAGATACCTAGTAGGGGATTGCTGGATCAAATGGTAGATCCACTTTTAGTTCTTTAAGCAATTTCTCACACTGTTTTCCATAATGGTTGTACTAGTTTTCATTCCTACCAGCAGTGTAAAAGTGTTCCCTTTTCACCACATCCACACCAACATCTATTAAAAAAAATTTTTTTTGATTATGGCCATTCTTGCAGAAGTGAGATGGTATTGCATTCCACTTGTATATCTTCTTTTGAGAATTGTCTATTCATGTACTTAGCTCAATTTTTGGTGGGATTCTTTGTTTTTTTTCTTGCTGATTTGTTTGAGTTCTTTGTAGATTCTGGATATTAGTCCTTTGTCAGATGTATAGGTTGCAAAGATTTTCTCCCACTCTGTGGGTTGTCTGTTAATTCTGCTGATTATTTGTTTTGCTGTATAGTTTTTCAGTTTACTTAAGTTCCATCTATTTGTTTTTGTTGCATTTGCTTTTGGGTTCTTAGTCATGAAGTCTTTGCCTAAGCCAATGTCTAGAAGGGTTTTTCCAGTGTTATTATCTAGAATCTTTATGGTTTCAGGTCTCAGATTTAAGTCTTTGATCCATCTTGAATTGATTTTTGTATAAGGTGAGAGATGAGTATCCAGCTTCATTCTTCTCCATGTGGCTTGCCAATTATCCCAGAAGCTTGTTTTTTTTTTTTTTTTAAATGAAGAAATGGTAAAGAAGGTAAGTCCTCCACTAGACTAAATATGAGCATGGCACCCTGATACAAATAATGTAGTCAAATTCTTACCTGGACTTCATTGTCTACCCCCAGGCAATTTGTCAAGTTATTTTCCTAAATACAGAGTTTTCCTGCCAAGAATTCTGGTGGCAGTTGTCAGGCAATAAAATTGTAATTTCCTGGCTATAAATGAATGGTCTTTCCACTGACAGATGACATCATATTGTATAGATTCATTCTTGAAGAATGTATTGCAGCCCTAAAGTACTACTACCTTTGCCTTTTAAAGGGGCTCTGAACTTTCTGAAGCTTAATAACTAAAAGGATATTTTAAAAACTTCAATAATGGGTATTATATCATTATTTACCATGCAAGTA
Organism: Pongo pygmaeus; assembly: GCF_028885625.2. Classification (NCBI taxonomy): domain Eukaryota; kingdom Metazoa; phylum Chordata; class Mammalia; order Primates; family Hominidae; genus Pongo; species Pongo pygmaeus. The sequence goes on along the minus strand of NC_085930.1, from coordinate 137,993,454 downwards.
TTATTGTGGCACATTGCAAAGCACTGGTAATATGGCCATTGCAGAGTTATCTTGCCTAATCATTTAATCCTAAGGTTTCTTTTAAAAAAAATGGCTCATGATCCACAAAGACAGTAAGCACATAAGATTTCAGAGGAGAAAACAATCACTGTAGCCTAGAATAACTGAGGTTTAAGCAGTGAAATCAGAGTTGGCCAGGTAGGATTCAGCTGGGAGAGAGGAAGCAGAAAGCTACTCTTGTCTAAGTGAATAGTGTGGACAAATCTGCGGTGATGAGAACGCATAAAGCATGCTTCAGGGAACAGTCAGTTGAGTAGTCTAGCTGGGGTAGAGTATACTGTTGTAGAAAATCTTAAAACTCAAGCAAGATAGTTTGCATTTTTTTCCTTCTGTGAACATATGGGAACCTAGCACTGGAGGCTAGGAGGGAGTGATGAGAGCTTTAAGAAGGTGAACCTGATTGCAGAATGCGTGGCTCTGGAGGCTGGGGGTCCATTTTAGATGAAATGAAGTTGTCTATGTGCAACTGCAACAGCTTGACTGAAGGAGGGAAAGGGAGAGTGGAAATGATGAGTCAGAGGGGGAGATGTTAGGAAGAAAAAGAGTCAGCAGCTCTTGGGGACCAACTGGAAAAGGAAGTCCAGATGGAGAGGGTGTCCAAAATGATTCCAAAGTTTGCAGCCTTCATCATGGTGGAAGAAACTACCCTTGGAAAAATCAGGAAAGAAAAGGGAGCCAGGATTAGGAGGTAAAAAAAGGAATTTGTTCCCTAATAGACTGAGTTTGAGGTGACAGTAAGATAATGAGGTGGTGCTGTTCAGAAGGCAGTGGGGAAGAAATAACTGAGTTGAGAAAACCAGTCAGGGCTGGAAATAAGGATCTGGGAGCTGTTCCCTCCTCAGAATGGTCCTCTTTCCTTCCTAATAGAATCCCACCTGTGTTTGGGCTGCCATGTGCCCAGATGGAAAGGATAAGCCATGACTGGCCAAACCCCAAATATGGTATCTCATTTCCCTTTGGTTAAGCGGTGAGAGTGTGATTCAGTTCTGCCCAATGAGGCTAAAGGGCTCTAGGGGAGATTTTTTTTTTTTTTTTTTTTTTTTCCTCCTGGTAAAGAGACCACCATAGGGCGGAGCCCTGAGCTTCCATCTTCCTCCTTCCTGCTAGCGAGCTTGGCCAGGGGGGCTTGGACACTTTGGAGAGGGGCTGACACACGGATGATGACAAAACAGATAGTAAGAGCCTCTGGTTCCCAGTGGCCTTGTGGATTTGCTGAACCAAGCCTTGATGTGCTGACCTCCAGACTCGTTACACATAACATTTATTAAATGTCTTTATTACTTAAGTCACTGTTGGTTGGTATTTTATGATTTTCAGCTGGTTATCTTAACTGATATGGATATAATTACTAATGCTTGTGAGAATGGATGAGCCCTGAGAAGGGGAAGAAAAAGACAAAGCCTGGAAACTTTTTTTAGGAGATGGAAACCTTTTGCTAATTAAACCTTAAGGTTTTTAATTTTAAAAGCTACATAGAAAACTTGTTTTAATTTTGAAAACATAATACTCCTCCTCCCCCAACACGCGCACCGGACAACCTCTCTCCTTAAACCACTCCGGGTGCATTTTCCAGAGAGCATGTGTTTCAAATGAAAGGTCAAAAAGGAGATCGGTTTCAGTTTGGAGCTAAGGGAGAGTGATTATTTCTCTAATGTGAGCTGCTTCCTGTTGCTAAAACACTGCCCCTTCAAACGAGATTGTTTGCTAAATGAGGCATCTCCTTCCTCTTTCTTCCTTGGATGAATTAGCAAGCAAGAAGAGTCAGTCTGAGGCTCCTCAGACGGACTGAGGAGCTTTATTTACTCTCTGTGGATAGTGGCCTGCCACCAGAGAGGCCACAGGCGATGGAGCTGACTCATAGGGTAAGGAGAAAATGGCCTGGATCGTTGACAGAGGTAAGCAGTGTCCAATTCCTCCTAGGCGGGGGAGGGAGAGGTTATGGCAAAGAAAGCCATTTCTATTCCACTGGGCAATTAATGCCACCATTTTTCTTGAAAAAGCATTTTTTTTTTCTTAAGCCGTTGAGGATAATTTAGCCCCCATCTTGACAGGATGTACTAATGACCGCTAATGGATACATTCTTTTAATAAATGAAGAGGCACAAGAAAATTGCCAGATATTAAACAGAGTCCCACATGTCTTATCTGAGACTATAATGGCCCTATCAAGTGACCCAAGTGAAAGAAATGTGACTCTTCAGAGGTTAGAGGAGTCTATTTTTTCTTAGTGCAATATAAATTCATGGCTAGAAAGAACAGTAATTCTTTGGTCTACCCTAGGAAATATTTAAAGGGGGCTGTCTCTCAAATGATGCATTTTCTATTGGTAGTAAAGGAAATATGAAATAGGTACCTCTGTGCACTGTGGATTTATGTAAATGGCTTTTTACCAGGTAATGTAGCTTAAAGCTCTGTCAAGTCTCTAACACTTGGAATTTTTGGCAAAGAAATGAAAGAACCTGTAAGTTATCATTATTTTATTTTATTTTTTTCAATACCTTCCAGGGTGGTCTTTTTGTTTGGTAATTTTAAACTACATTCTTGAAAAAGTTTCTCAAGATTCAAGCAATTCCTAGGACTGTACACTTGGGGAACATTTCTTAAAATACATAACAAATTCAAATTAATAAGAAAAAGACAACCCAGAAGAAAAATGGACACGTGAATTAATCAGAAACTCAAGAGGTAATGGCCAATAATCCTATGAAAAGGTGAATGATGCGTATGGTGGTCTTCTGCAACTTGCCTTTCTGCCTTTCTTTCTTTCCTTCCTTCCTCTCTCTTTCTTTCTCTCTCTCTTTTTTTTTTTTTTTTTTTTTTTGAGACAGAGTCTCACCGCTCTGTTGCCCAGGCTAGAGTGCGGTGGCGCAATCTCGGCTCACTTTAACCTCCGCGTCCGGGGTTCAAGTTATTCTTGTGCCTCAGCCTCCTGAGTAGCTGGGACCACCAGCCTGCACCACCACGCCGGCTAATTTAAGAAGGTGAACCTGATTGCAGAGTGTGTGGCTCTGGAGGCTGGGGACCCATTTTAGATGAAATGAAGTCGTTCATGTGCAACTGCAACAGTTTGACTGAAGGAGTGAAAGGAAGAGTGGAAATGATGAGTCAGAATGGCAGACTTTTGACAAGGTTTTGACGTGTTGGCCAGGCTTGTCTCAAAACGCCCGACCTCAAGTGATCCGCTCGCCTTGGCCTCCCGAAGTGCTGGGATTACAGTTGTGAGCCACCGCGCCTGGCCCAACTGCCATTTTCTTTTTCTTTCTTTCTTTTTTTTTTCCCTGAGACGGAGTCTCACTCTGTCACCAGGCTGGAGTGCTGTGGCGCGATTTCGGCTCTCTGAAACCTCCACCTCCTGGGTTAGAGGGATTTTCCTGCCACAGCCTCCTGGGTAGCTGGGACTACAGGTGCACACCACCATGCCCAGCTAATTTTTTGTATTTTTAGTAGAGACGGGGTTTCGCCATGTTGGTCAGGTTGGTCTCGATCTCCTGACCTCGTGATCCACCCGCCTGGGCCTCCGAAAGTGCCAGGATTACAAGCGTGAGCCACCGCACCCGGCCCCAACTGCCATTTTCAATATAACACTATGCCTCTGCGCTTGGTCCATCCATGGTATCGTGTGTAGCAACATCATTTTCACTATGGTAATTATTCAGTGGAGGAATATTCCACAATTTTGTTCTCCCTACATGCAGCATGGTTCTGTGTCTGGAATTGGTGGGTTCTTGGTCTCACTGACTTCAAGAATGAAGCCATGGACCCTAGCGGTGAGTGTTAACAGCTCTTAAGGCAGTGCCTCTGGAGTTGTTCCTTCCTCCCAGTGGGCTCGTGGTCTTGCTGGCTTCAGGAGTGAAGCTGCAGATCTTCGCGGTGAGTGTTACAGCTCATAAAAGCAGTGTGGACCCGAAGAGTGAGCAGTAGCAAGATTTATTGCAAAGAGTGAAAGAACAAATCTTCCACAGTGTGGAAGGGGACCCGAGCGGGTTGCCACTGCTGGCTGGGGCAGCCTGCTTTTATTCTCTTATTTGGCCCCACCCACATCCTGCTGATTGGTGGAGCTGAGTGGTCTGTTTTGACAGGGTGCTGATTGGTGTGTTTGCAATCCCTGAGCTAGACACAAAGGTTCTCCACCTCCCCACTAGATTAGCTAGATACAGAGTGTGGACACAAAGGTTCTCCAAGTCCCCATCAGAGAAGCTAGATACAGAGTGTTGATTGGTGCATTTGCAAACCCTGAGCTAGACACAGGGTGCTGATTGGTGTGTTTACAAACCTTGAGCTAGATACAGAGTGCCAGTTGGTGTATTTACAATCCCTGAGCTAGACATAAAGGTTCTCCAAGTCCCCACCAGACTCAGGAGCCCCAGCTGGCTTCACCCAGTGGATCCCCCCACGGGGGCTGCAGGTGGAGCTGCCTGCCAGTCCCACGCCATGTGCCCACACTCCTCAGCCCTTGGGTGGTCGATGGGACTGGGCACCATGGAGCAGGGGGCAGCGCTCACTGGGGAGGCTGGGGCAGCACAGGAGCCCACGGAGGGGGTGGGAGGCTCAGGCATGGCGGGCTGCAGGTCCTGAGCCTGCCCCACGGGAAGGCAGCTAAGGCCCGGTGAGAAATCGAGTGCAGCGCTGGTGGGCTGGCACTGCTGGGGTACCCAGTACACCCTCCGCAGCCGCTGGCCTGGGTGCTAAGCCCCTCATTGCCCGGGGCCGGCAGGGCCAGCCAGCTGCTCCGAGTGCGGGGCCCACCAAGCCCACGCCCACCCGGAACTCCAGCTGGCCCGCAAGCGCAGCGTGCAGCCCCGGTTCCCGCTGGCGCCTCTCCCTCCACACCTCCCTGCAAGCTGAGGGAGCCGGCTCTGGCCTTGGCCAGCCCGGAAAGGGGCTCCCACAGTGCAGCAGTGGGCTGAAGGGCTCCTCAAGTGCCACCAAAGTGGGAGCCCAGGCAGAGGAGGCACCGAGAGTGAGCGAGGGCTGTGAGGACTGCCAGCAAGCTGTCACCTCTCAGTTCCATATTTAGAAAGCTCAAAAACAGCTTAAAATTATAAAATGGATTATGTATGGATATATACATACCTGACAAAACTGCTTAAAACAAGCAAAATCACAATAAAAACAATCTTCAAGATAATATTTTCTTCATGGAGAGGGAGACTGACACTGAGGAGAGGATGGGAAATGTATCAGTTATCTATAGCTATGTAAAGACCCACCCTAAAATAGTGGCTTAAAACAACCAGTTATTGTTCATGATTCTCTGGGTCAAGACTTCAGGCAAGGCTTGGTGGGGATGGCTTGTCTCTGGCTCACTCATGTGTCTGTGTTCAGCTGGGCTGGTAGGTCCAAGATGGCCTCACCCTCAAGGCTGGGGCCTTGGTGCTGTGTGTTGGCTGGAGTTCCTCAGACTTCCTCCATGTGGCTTCTCTCTTCATGTAGAGTTTCATCTTTTGTTCCATGTTATTTTCCCTCCAAGAGGTTAGCCTGGAGTTCTTTACAAGGAGAAATCATCCACTAATATTTGTATAACTAAAACTTGATGGCAATTTAAATATATTAGCAAAGGTGTGCTCTGTGGTCCAATATTGTCGGGAAATGTTGCATATGGCTTCTCCTTGTGGAGCTTCCACTGCAAACAAAACAGAAAGCTTACTAAAGTCTCTGAGAGGTCTTGCATGGAGCAAAGAAAGACAAAAGGTGAGATGCTATGTCTTTTTTCCAGGGATATATAAAGGAAGGGCTGGGTTAGATAAAGCCAGAAGGCTTTGGCTTGCCTTATGAGAACATCATCATCATCTTAACTCTGCTATTCCTGTGCCCATCAGAGTCCCAGTATAACTGCAGGTGGCTCCAACTGCCAAGGCGTCTGAACACTCCTAAAACCTGTAGGGAGTAGCCACAAGGCCAAAGGGTCAACAGTGCTTTTCCAGGAGTCAGGTCATTTATGTTTCTGCCTCTGTCCACCGTCCTGCCAGTGACCTTGTCTTGAATTAGTTCACCTCCTTAACTCCTGTCTCTTGTTTGCTTTAACCCCCATGACCTGCTTTGATCAATTACCAGCTTGTCCCTGATGCTTGATGACCATAAGTTCCTTGGATTCTTTCCTTTGAAAGTTAGTCCATGTTAGTTGTGACAAACTCAAATAATACCAAAAAGCGAAAGCCTTCCCTTATCTGTTTCAATCCCCCAGTCCCACCATTAACAGTTGATCAGTTCAGTTTCCTTCTAGATGATTTTCCATGTTTATGTAAACACATGTGCATATATATTTGAACAAAATGGGTATCAACATGTTCATATAGTTCTGTAATCTTTTTCATTTAATATATCATGCATATTATTACATGTCAGTACATATAGATTGATCTCTTTTTAATAGTGTCAGTGGGTGGACTCACGTCTATAATCCCAACAGTTTCGGAGGCCGAGAGGGGAGGATTGCTTGAATCCAGGAATAAGTACAAGACCAGCCTGGGAAACATAGTGAGACTCCTTTCTACAAAACCATAACTAAAAAATTAGGTGGGCATGGTGGCACATGCCTGTAGTCCCAGTTACTCAGGAGGCTGAAGCAGGAGGATGGCTTGAGCCCATGAGTTTGAAGCTGCAGTGAGCTGTGATTGTGCCACTGTACTCCAGCCTGGGCAACAGAATGAGTGTCAAAAAAAAAGTGTCATTACACCGAAGTATGGAAGTTCCTTTGTTTATTCAGCTCTTTTCCTCTGGATCAATGTTCATGTTGCTCCTTATTATTATTATTATTATTATTATTAGGCTATTATAAACAATGTGGCTGTGACTGCCTCCCCACCCACTCCATGTATCTAAATCTTTGTACATTCACACCAGCTAATGTTCTGAGGAATACGTTTCCAGAAGGGCAGTGCTGGATCTTAAGGCATGCCTGGCCTCCTCTCTCTCATTATCCTTTTGACCCTGATATCCTAGAGACCTCTGTTGTTACTTGCCTGCCTGCCCAGATCAGTCTGTGGTTCACTTGTTCCAGGGCTCCTCAGAGAGTCAGTCACTTATACATGCTCTCTGAAGCTTTGTCCAGGCAGCCTAGGTTGCTCACATCAGTTGACAGCTATGCTCAATTACAGCACTTGCCACGTTGTGTTATAATTGTTTTTCGACTTGTCTAATTTCTCCACTAGATTGGAACTTTCCAAAGGCATCCTCAGTGTCTGGCACAAGACTTAGCACTCAGACCAAATTCGTTAGCAAATTTTATTGAACTCACACTGTGTGCTAAACACTAGCACTGTGTACATAGAGCTATGGACAAAATCAAATTCCCTGCTTGAGTGGGCAGAGACACACAATCCACAAACAATCATAAATAATTTGTTAGATGGAAAGTGCTATATAAAGAAAAATAAGGCACAGTACAGCCTTAGAGAATGCTGCTGTTCACAGGTGGCATATATTTGAGCATGGATCTAAATGAGGTGAAGGATTGAGATGGCTGCTTGGGGAAGAACTTTCCAGGCATGAATGAATGCCTGAATTGAGCATCTCCACTCCCTGATATGAGAGAAGAGACGTAACAAAGATTCCCCCAGAACCAAAAGGATCCGAGATAAGGTTAACTTGATTAAGGAGCTTAATGTGAATGCCACACCTTGGGTTTCCCAGGAAGAAGACTCCCAGATGAAGACCAGTGTTTAGGAAGCTTATTAGGAATGCTTGCGGGATCAACACCTGTTGGGGAAGAAAGGCAGCAAGATTGGGCAGAGGACAGAGTTGGGCTATGGTGCAGTCTCAGTGGAGGTTTCCATCAGCCATTGGGAGTTCTGAAGCTGGGCTGGCCCTTCGGGGTGGTCCCAAGTTGGGGGCTGGATCTTTATGCCTCGACTTAGTCCATCATTAGATGTTGGCCACCCCAGGAAGGAGTATGACCTTGGGTGAGGTGGCTCCCCTCTGCCACAGTAGTCCTTGGCAGCTGAGGGCTACTTAAATGATTTCAACTTCTTCCTTTTGTTCCCCCAGCACCAGGAGTGGAGGGAGGGAGTCCTTCCTTCCTGAAAGGGTTCTGGGTGGGCCAGTTCAGTGTTCATCACCATGAGACAAGGTGGCACATGGTGATGGGGAGCACAACATGCTGGGGTGGGTGGGGGAGGGCAGTCAATAGATGCAGGTCTAAACCTTGCTGCATTGGAGAGAAGATAAGAGAAAAAGTTGCTGAGACGGTTTCCTGGGCCTTTGTGCTCTCAGAGTCCTTTCCTTTTCTTAGCTTGCCCAGTCGTGCTGACACCTGCAGGCTGCATCTCTCAAACTCCCCATCAGTTGGTTTCTGGCAGGTTTGACCAGGAGAAACCACTGATCAGACATAAGCAGGAGGAAACCAGAGAAACCAGAGTATTTCCATCCTTCCTCTTTGCCTTGGGCAGGAACTGCATTAGCAGCTTGTCTTCTCTCTTGTTCTAACTCTCCTATGCAGGCTCACTGTGGTTCCAGCTCCCATAAAGGAATCTCTCAGTTCCTGGCTCTGGCCACACTACTGTGGTAGATGTGAGGTACTCAGGTCCTCTTTAAGGAAGGACTTGCTGCCCAGCGGCAGGTGGTGCAGCCAGCATCCAGCTGTCAGCTCCTACAGGGTCAGCCTTACTTGCAGAGAACCACCTTGCTCGAGGTCATGCCCTTCCTGAAGCAGCTGGCATCCAGTAAGTGGAAGAGGCGGGGTGTTGAATGCCCTGCCATTCTGGCTTGTTGGAGGACACGGGTGGGCTGAGGTTTCATTGGGTCTGCATAACTGTGTGGCTTCTGCCTCTGCCCATTCTGTTGCTTCTCCTTCCCCTTCCCAGGTGTTGACCACTCATGAACACCTTGCACTCCAGTATATTTCTAAGTGCTTCTGAGAACCCAACCTGCAACACCACTTCTCCCCTCTGCCTCCAGCCTAGAGATGGGAATGGCTTCCTGCTGGTGCTAATCTTTAGGTGGCCTCACCATGTCCCATTTGGACACTCTGCTCTTGCATCATCCATGTAATCAATTAACTGCATTAAATCCCCATCTCTTTAAATAAAGTAGGTTCTGACACAGCCAACATTATACTGAATGGCGAAAAGTTGAAAGCGTTCCCCCTGAGAACTGGAACAAGACAAGGATGCTCCCTTTCACCACTTCTATTCAACGTAGAACTGGAAGTCCTAGCCAGAGCAATCAGACAAGAGAAGGCAATAAAGGACATCCAAATAAGTAAAGAGGAAGTCAAACTGTCACTGTTTGCTGATGATATGATTGTATACCTAGAAAACCCTAAGAACTTATCCAAAAAGCTCCTAGAACTGGTAAATGAATTCAGTGAAGTTTCAGGATACAGAATTAATGTACACAAGTCAGTAGCACTGCTATACACCAACAGTAACCAAGCTGAGACTCAAATCAAGAACTTAGCCTCTTTTACAATAGCTGCAAAAAATAAAATAAAATACTTAGGAATATACCTGTTACCAAGGAGGTGAAAGACCTCTACAATGAAAACTATAAAACACTGCTGAAAGAAATCATAGATGACACAAACAAATGGGAACACATCCCATGCTCATGGATGGGTAGAATCAATATTGTGAAAATGACCACACTGCCAAAAGCAATCTACAAATTCAGTGCAATTCCTATCACGGTATCACCAACATTCTTCACAAAGCTGGAAAAAGCAATCCTAAAATTCATATGGAACAAAAAAAGAGCCCACATAGCCAAAGCAATACTAAGCAAAAAGAACAAATCTGGAGGCAGCACATTACCTGACTTCAAACTATACTATAAGGCCATAGTCACCAAAACAGCATGGTACTGGTATAAAATAGGTACATAAACCAATGGAACAGAATAGAGAACCCAGAAATAAAGCCGGATACTTATAGCTAACGAGTCTTCAACAAAGCAAACAAAATAAAGTGGGGAAAGGACACCCCATTCAACAAATGGTGCTGGGATAATTGTCAAGCCACATGTAGAAAAAATGAAACTGGATCCTCATCTCTCATTTTATACAAAAATCAACTCAAGATGGATCAAAGACTTAAGTCTAAGACCTGAAACCATAAAAATTCTAGAAGATAACATTGGAAAAACCCTTCTAGACATTGGTATACGCAAAGACTTCACAACCAAGAACCCAAAAGAAAATGCAACAAAAACAAAGATAGATAGGTAGGATTTAATTAAACTAAATTACTTCTACACAGCAAAAGAAATTATCAGTATAGACCACCCACAGAGTAGGAGAAAATCTTTGCAATCTATACATCTGACAAAGGATTAATATCCAGAATCTACAAGGAACTCAGATCAGCAAGAAAAAAAACAAAGAATCCCATCAAAACATGGGCTAAGGACATGAATAAACAATTCTCAAAAGATGTACAAAGGGCCAACAAACATATGAAAAAATGTTCAACATCACTAATTATCAGGGAAATGCAGATCAAAACCACAATGAGATGCTACCTCACTCCTACAAGAATGGCCATAATCAAAAGATCAAAAATAATAGATGTTGGCATGGATGTGAAGAAAAGGGAACACTTTTACACTGCTGGTGGGAATGTAAACTAGTACAACCACTATGGAAAACAGTGTGGAGATTCCTTAAAGAACGATAAATAGATGAACCGTTTGATCCAGTGATCCCACTACTAGGTATCCACCCAGAGGAAAAGAAGTTACTATACGAAAAAGATACTTGCACATGGATGTTTATAGCAGCACAATTCTCAATTGCAAAAATATGGAACCAGCCCACATGCCCATCAGTCAATGAGTGGATAAAGAAAATGTGAGGGATAAAAGACTACACATTGGGTACAGTGTATACTGCTTGTGTGAAGGGTGCACCAAAATCCCAGAAGTCACCACTGAAGGACTTATTCATGTAACCAAACACCACCTGCTCCCCAAAAATCTATTGAAATGGAAAATAAATAAATAAAGTAGGTTCTGTTTTCCTGGCTAGACACTGCCTAATATACTGAGTTTTACATCTACACTTCAGTTTATATTCTCATTTCCCTTGCTAATCTAGTATTTTACAAGGGGGCCCTCAACTCACAAATATATATTAATATATATATGTTTGTGTGTATATATTCCTCATCTGCAACCAAACGCAGATCGAAAATACAGTATTCCTGGAATGTGAAACCCACGTATATCAATGGCCGACTTTTCATATATGCATGTTCCTCAGGGCTCAACTGCAGGACTTAAGTATATGGAAATCTGGATATGTGAGGGGGTCCTGGAACCAATCCCTTGTGGATACCAAGAGATGACTGTATATATTTGCTCCAACAGTGAAGATGCAGCATACATAAGTGTTTTGCCACGACTATGCCAAATGTCATACTTGGGGTCAGGATGAAGCCCATGCTGAGGTCCAAGGGGAGTGGGTGGATGGGCACATAGCTGTAAGAACACTTGGAGGGCCTTAAGCAGGTGAAAAATAGGTTTATTCAGCAGCTCTCCCATCAGCAGCTCTCTCACCCTGTCTGCCTTTATCTTGGTTGTGTGCTGTGACTCTGTGGCTCCTCTCAGCAGTCGGCTCTGCACCTCTGGCTGCTTCCACACACAGGTGTATGGCCAGCTTTCCCTTCCTTCAGGGTCAGCAGCTTAACTCTTTCCCTCTGGGCACAAACTGGTTTCTGGCTCCCCTCTGCCCGCTTTCAAGGTGACTGGCTCTCCCTTACAGGGATCAGAAGCGTTACTCTTCGGGCCCCAGTATGCATGCTGTGTTGAGCCATGTTTAGCCATGCCCCAGAGTGCCTGTATGGTGTCAGCAGGGCAGTTATACCTTTTCCAAACAATAGTGGCTTTGAGCCAAATATGAGCTTACACAAACAGGTTATATAACAAGTAGAGTATGCACCTGCACCCTAAACTTGCCGAGTCATGCAGGCCTGGATGTCTGCCTCGGCCTAATTCTTGACCAAAGCACATTGATGTACCTTACAGTAAGTAAGCCCAGCAAGCAGCAGATGATCCATAACCCATATGATCCTCAGGCGGGTCCTCAGCCAGCACTGCTCCTCACCACCACTTGCTCTCAGCTATATCCCTGTGACCCCAGCTAAAGTTGGACATGTTTGGCACCAGCAATCCCCAAGCTGGCCTCTGGCTGTTTTGCACTGACCTTCCTCCTTCTCCTCTTCTTCCATTATCTTTGTGTCTGGCTCTGGCATCACTTCCCTGGATTTCTCCTGAGGGCAGAGCTCGGAGTAGGCTGAGGCAAGACAGGAGCCAAGGGCACACAAGTTAAGGACACATTCACTTCTTAGGTTGTGCAAGTGCAGGCCGGGCAGTTCTTCTCTTTGGAGGGTTAAGATGGGAAGCTGTTACACAGGAGGCTGAGTCAGGAGGATTGCTTGAGCCCAGGAATTTGAGGTTGCAGTGAATTATGATTGCACCACTGCACTCCAGAGTGAGACCCTGTATCTGTCTCAAAAAAAAAAAAAAAAAAAAGGAAACTGGGACTGAGCTTGAGGCTTCCTGGCCAGAAGCAGAGGTAGAGGGTAACCCTTGTATGTCAGGGTACAATCAGGAGACACATCACACCATGTTTTTTGTTGTTGTTGGTTTTTCTTTTGTTTTGTTTTTTAACAGGATTTAATAGAATTAATTGTTAATTAGGTAACTGAAAAGGCAAACTTGATAGAACTCTAGAACTCGAAGGTATCATGGAAGTAGCAACTGCAAGAAGTAGCCACCACTCCTTGGGCTAGGGGAGCAAAAGGAGGAGGTGGGAAATATTAAAACGTATAGAGGGTCCTGAGGGCTGAGACCCAAACCTCTGAGGAGCAGGTGCTACTCTTCTGGTGCCAGTGTCTCAAGGAGCACCATGAGGCTGGTTCTACAAGTGTTGAAATTGCAAGCTAGACTCAGCAGCTGCTACAGGAGCTGCCGCAGCTGGGGTCAATGTTGCTGGGGTAAAGCTCATAGAAATGGGAAGAAATGGAGACAGACAAGGAGGAAGTCCCTGCCTCCCCCGTCCAGTCCCGCGGTCTCCCTCTAACGCCCCCTATCGGCATAGCCTACCAAGGAGTCACAGAGAAAGCAGGAATTTGGTTTGCAGAGTCCCAGCCCCAGTGGGACAAAGCTGAGCACAGAAGGATAGGTTTGGAGCCCGCCCTACACTGAAGTGGAGGGGATTGGACAGAGGCACGAATACAAGGATTTGGGGCGGATTGGGAGCCATTTTAGAGGCTGCCTGCTACAGTTGCCTTTCTCACTATGACCCCTGGCGATAGTTGCATTGACTTTTTTAAGAGTAGTAGATAGCCGTTCTGCCCGAATGACAAACTACGAAGGCTCAATTCATCTTGAGACTTCTGTTCTAACCAAATTACACTTTATAACAGAGTTAATTTAAGGCACATATAATGATACACATAAGTATTATGGCACCATATGGTAATTAGGCATCCGTGTGGTGGAAAGCTCACAGAAATGACTGTAATTATTATTACTTCTATGCGGCCAAACCCATTTAACTTTTTATAGTCCCATTTGTTTGGGTCGCCAGTATGTATCAACAGCCTCCACGTTGATAGTTTTCTCCAGTACCACCTACCATTTAATTATCACCCCACATGCAAACTCTGACACTCACATAAACTAAATGACAAAGATCCAAACTAGTATCATGCAATCGTTGGGTGCTCTGCCTCTGCCTCCTTCTTTCCAGTGTTTTCCATTTCTCCCTATTCCCCAAATGAAAACTGAGCAGGAGGAGGCTTGAGGTAGTAACAACTGGATCAGGAGGCTGTGACCTGAATTTCTTAAGAAAGGTGCTGATATATTAAAAGACCTGGTGAGAACAGCTTAAACTATTCTCATTTCAGAATGGTGTACTTGAATTATTAAAGCAGGCAGCCCATAGATCTCCCCTCACAAGTTGCAGATTGCTTGAGGGTAATTTTAGTAGGCAATAAAGTCTTTCAACTTTCAACAACAACAAAAAAGTTGGCTGGGTGCAGTGGCTCACGCCTGTAATTCCAGTACTGTGTGAGGCTGAGGCGGGTGGATCACGATGTCAGGAGATTGAGACCATCCTGGCCAACATGGTGAAACCTCATCTCCACTAAAAATACAAAAATTAGCTTGGGTGTGGTGGCGCATGCCTGTAATCCTAGCTACGCGGGAGGCTGAGTCACGAGAATTGCTTGAATCCAGGAGGCGGAGGTTGCAGTGAGCCGAGATCACGCCACTGCACCCCAGCCTGGCGACAGGGAGATAGTCTGTCTCAAAAAAAAAAAAAAAAAGTAAATATGCAAATCGAGGCAAGAGAACATATTAGTATTTAATGAGCTCCAATTCTTTGGAAATTGTTGTTGGATCCTTTCTTGTATTGATGAGGGAGAATGAGGGCCAGAAGAGGGGGAAAGGGGAAAGCAAATCACCAGGGGCAGGGATGGGATGGGACATATTGGGGAACTGTGAACTAGAAACCTACAAGGTAGGGTTGCCAGATAAAATACAGGATATCCAGTTAAATTTGAATGACCAGATTTAGCAAATAAAAAATATGGGACTCAGTTAAATTTGAATTTTAGATACACAGTGAAAAATATTTTAGCATAAATATATCCCATACAATACTTGGGACATACTTATTCTAAACATTATTGTTGTGTATCTGCAATGCAAATTAATCGAGAGTCCTTTATTTTTATGTGCTAAAGCTGGCAACATTACTACAAGGCTAACTTCTCACTTTCATCCTGGAAGTTGTTTTGTCATTATCTCTGAGGGTCATGTTGCTGTGGGGCCAAAGCGACTTCATGCCCTTTTGGATAGCCATGGGTCTGACATTCATCCTGCCTTCCCCTGCTGCTCTCTGCCTCCTGCCTCTGGTCCCTCAGGCCTCAAAGCCCCTATGCCAGCAGACACAGGGCAGCATGTGGAGGGAGAAGATTCTGCACACTCATTTGAGGCCCACCTGACCCTGTCTCCCTCACATGTTCAATAGCACTTGGACCCACCCTCAGCTTCTGGAATGTTGTGCCTCCAAGTCTCTAAGCACCACAATGTGTGTGTAAATCTAGCAAGATAGACAGATTTTGAGACTAAATGGGGACTCTGGGTATGGATTTACACATGGGCAAAATTTTTATTGCTGAGCAGTTTGTGTTAAATGGGATGTAGTTTGCTCCTTGGTGATCAGTCTGGGAGGGTAGTTGGAAATCTACCCCTGTACGGGCTTCTCCTGAAGTTGCTCTTTCAGATTTTACAGTATCATGGATCCTTTTTTAGTGGCCAAGTTTTGGGGCTAGCAAAGCAGATAAAGCTACACGGAATATTCACATTTTCATTGTGGAAGGAGAAAACAAAATATGTGTCTCCAAGATTTCTAATAAACCAGAAAAAAACAAAATGGGTTCCATTCAATGCTAATCTCTTCTTCTGCTTTTCTCTCTATCCTTCTATCTAATTGCAGTATGGGTGAAACTATTGCCCACTACTGGGAGAAGACTATTTTCTTTGCCAATTGTCCAAACAATGGAAATTTCCTGCATTCTTTGCTGTAGTTTCTCAAAGTTAATGGGCATATGCTGACTTTTAAAAAACTAGCTGTTACTAGGAGTGAAAAGAGTTACAAGAGAAAAAATGCTTACCTTCAGACTCTCCAGTGTTGGCAAAAAATTCTTTCTAAAGAAATGAATACCAATGACAAAAATGTCCATGCTGTTCTTCATAAATTTGGACCCTGGTTCTCATACTGCGACTTACCAGATCCCAGATGTAATGCCAGGACAGGGAGGATAAAAGGAGAAAGGCAGGATCTAATTATTAGAGGTTCAATGTTGTACCAAATGGTTCCTGCTACAAGGCTAACCTCATCCTCCATTCTTCCTCCTTTTCCCTCTGCTCTGACAACCTGAGCTGTTCATTGCCCTCTGAGTACTGCAGCTGTTTCTCCCCTCTGTGCTCATACCTTTGCTGCCCTCCCGCCTTTTTTTTTTTTTTTTTTTCTTGAGACGGAGTCTCACTCTGTTGCCCAGACTGGAGTGCAGTGGCAAGTGCTGGGATTACAGGTGTGAGCCACAGCACCTGGCCCCTTGCTGCCCCGTCTGTCCAGCTATTCCCATTTCATTTAGCTGACTACTTCCTATCCTTTAACATTCAACATGGGAAATGTCTCGTCCAGCCAATGCCCCATCGTGGCCCTTCCAAGTTGAGTAATGTGTCCTTCCAATGTGTCCTCCATAGAGGTTGCTGTGTGTTCCCATAGCAACCTCTGCCAAGCTCCATCATTGTGTGAACCACAGTATAAGTACTTGTTGGTTTTGGTCTCCGTCTCCTCTGCCTGGTTCACATCAGACTGGTGGGTGCTCAGTGGATAGCTGAGGTACAATGACTTTGAAATCCTTGATAATAAATTCTAACATGCTGGCTGGAGGACCTCAACTTAATCAAGCCCATCTGAGGCTTGTGACAATAGTAACATGGGCCTGTGCACTATTTTCAAGATTTTCAAATGCCCACTGGATATCACACATTTACCTGGGGTAAGAAACTTTCTTGTCAAAAATGCCCTCTTGCATTATTTCTGAATGGAGTTCTATTAACCCTCTCTGACGACCCCATTTTTTTTTTCATGAAGAACAATAGATGTAAGTGGCTGCTAGTATATACTTGTCCTTTAAAAAAAAAAGTCCAAATGATCACTTAAATGCAATTTTGGGGGGAATGGGGAACAGTAAGTAAAATCACCACTAGGTTGCACATAACAAATAAATGTTTTCTTTGGTGGTGAAAAGGTGAGATGCCAACTTTATGTCATTATTCATTACTTACTCAAATTTACTGAACACCTGTTACATACCAGGCATGGCTTTAGGAGCTCCAGAAATGTATGGGCTCCATATATGTTATTGCATAGTGAGTGATCCTCTGCCCACCATTCTTCTTGCGTAAGGTCGGGGCAGTTCCTGCCAGTGTGGATCACAGGGCCCCAGCTGGGGAGAACAGAGAGAGGCCACTGATTTCCTTGCAGAGTCTGGCATTGAGAGAGGGTTCAGGGCCTCAGGGACTGGGTGAGTGAGCATCATGCCTCAGCCATCCCTTTCAAGGCTTCATGTTTGGGCTGCTTATTTTCTGTGCTTATGGGAATCTGAGAACAGACTTGGTTGAATTCATTCTTATCACTCAGCTGCACAATAATTTCTGGGCAAAAGGAAGCTTCTAATTAAGAGTTCAAATCCCCCAGAAGCCACATGCCAAGCCACATATGTGACAAAATCCCTGGCTGCCTTCTCTGGTATAGGGACGATAACAGCTAACTGGCGTGCTGCTCCGGGCCAGCTGGGCCTTTAACTCAAACAAAACAACATTCACAACTACAAAAATCTGCTGCAGCTGCTGGTTTAAGGGATAGGTTATTCAAGGGCCCATCTCCCACCAGCTATTTTGCATCTTCTCTTTTGTTAGGACCTGAGATACTTGAGGTCATTGAAGACTCTGGGCCTGCTTTATATCAAATATCTAAAATTCTGCTCACATTCCACATTAGGTATAGTATATTTTGCTCTTGCTCTAAAACATTTGAGAGAGTTTTGTTTCAGTTAGCTAATGCTGTGTAACAAATGACTTCAAAAACATAGCGGCTTAAAGCAACAATGTATTCTATTTCATGGCCTGGTTTTCTTTGGTTTCAAGTGGTAGCTGGGAACAGTGGGTGACTGCAGTCATCCCAAGTTTTGATTAACAGCTCAGCTGAGGTTGAAATGTCTGAAATACCTGGGCTTTAGGAGTCAGATGGAGCTTGACTGGGATTTCAGCTGCGGGCCTTGATTCTTCTCCATATGAGCCTCCCCATGTGGCTGCCTGGGCCACCTCACAGCATGGTGGCTGATGTCCAACAAGAACTGTTCCAAGAGCAAGCATTCTAAGAGGGAGGAAGCAGAAGCTGCCAGGTCAGTTAAGGACTAGTCCTGGAATTGGCATAGTACCACTTCCTCTATATTAGTCAAGGGAGTGGCAAGCCCGGCTCACAGTCAGCGTGGGAGGGAACTATACAAGGGCATGAATACTGGGGAACGTGTTCATCTGGATCATCAAAATAACAGTCTATGGCAAGTTTTGATTATTTTGGTACTTAAAAAAAAAAACCCAGAATTACCATATGCCCCAGCAGTTCCACTTCTGGGTGCATACCCAAAAGAACTGAAAGCAGGGACGTGAAAAGATATTTGTATACCCATGTTCATAGCAGCATTTTCACAATAGCCAAAAGGTAGAAACAACCCAAGTGTCCATTGCCGGATGAATGGATAAAGAAAACATGTATTGTCTTAGCCCATTCAGGCTGCTGTAACAATGTCATAGACTGGGTGGTTTATAAACAACAGACATTTGTTTCCCACAGTCTAGAGGCAGGGAAGTCCAATATCAAGGCACCAGCAGATTCAGTGACTGGTGAGATCCCTCTTTATAGAGAGCCATCTTTTCTCTGTGTCCTCACATGGTCAAAGGGGTAAGCAATCTCTCTGGTGTCTCTTATATTAATATGAGGGTCCTAATCCCATTCATGGCCCTTACGATCCAATAACTGCCCAAAGGCCCCACCTTCTAATACCATCACCTTAGGGGTTAGGATTTCAACATAGGGATTTGTGAGGGAGGCAAGCATTCAGACCATAGTAGGCACATACATACAATGGAATATTGGTCAGCCTTTAAAAGGAATCCAATTTGGACACATGCTACAACATGAGTGACCCTTGAAGATATTATGTTAAGTAAAATAAGCCAGGCACAAAAAGACAAATATTGCATGATTCTACTTATATGAGGCACCTAGAGGAGTCAAATTCATAGAGACAGAGTGGAATAGTGCTTGCTAGGGGCTGGGGAGAGAAGGAAATAGGGAATTATTGTTTAATGGGCCCAGAGTTTCATTTTGAAGAGATGGAAAAGTTCTGGAGATGAATAGTGATGATGGTTGCACAACAGTGTGAATGTGTTTAATGCCTCTGAACTATATGCTCAAAATTGGGTAAAATGGTAAATTTTATGCATATTTTTATCACCATAAAATTTTTATTTTGAATTTTATAAAAGTAAAATGTTCATTTTATTTTGAGATGGAGTCTCTCTCTGTCACCCAGGCTAGAGTGCAGTGGTGCAATCTTGGCTCACTGCAACCTCCGCCTCCTGGGTTCACGCCATTCTCCTGTCTCAGCCTCCTGAGTAGCTGAGACTACAGGCGCCTGCCACCATGCCCGGCTAATTTTTGTATTTTTAGTAGAGACAGGGTTTTGCCACATTGCCCAGGCTAGTCTCGAACTCCTGACTTCAAATGATCCACCCATCTCGGCCTCCCAAAGTGCTGGGATTACAGGCGTGAGGCACTGAGCCTGGCCATTCATTTTATTTTCTTGTTGTTTTTTTTTTTTTAAATTATATTTATAACTATGTAAGAGTTCAGTTGAGCTGCAATTAACTATTTCTTTGCTATTCAAAGTCAAGGGACTAGAAAGCATTGGCATTACCTGGGAGCTTGTTAGAAATGTAGACTCTCAGGCCTCACCCCAGATCTACTAAATCATAATCTGCAGTCGGACAAGATCCCCAAGTGTTTTGTACGCTTATTGTTTAAGAAATGCTGAATTACTTGACATAATCCTTGTTTTGTTAACATTTAATTAAACATTTATTGATTTTAATTATGTAATTTTCTGTTTTGCATTTTGGAATCATCATACATTTTTCAAGCCCTCAAAAAATTTTATAGGATTTTGAGATGCTCTCAGGCCCTAGACCCCATGTCTAGAATGCCCTGGAGATGAATCTGGTAAATTTTGCACATAGTCACATCCCTTTTGTCTCTAATTCCTGACTTTCTCTTCCATAGTTACAGTTCTTCAGATCATCTATCTGGTTTTTACATGAGTTCTTCTCTGAGATGCTGCTAAGATGGCTCTCTAGGCTTTCAGAACCACAGGCCATGGAAAAGAGAGCCCTACCCTCAATGCAGACACAGGTTTCTCTCTAGGATACCATATCCCAGGCCCATATAACCTTATTGCTGCAATTACTAAATTATTAAAATCAACCGTAAAGCTTCCTACTGAAGAAAACTTCCTAGTTCATTTTTTCTTTAACTATTTACTGAAGCATAATATACATGCAGAAAAGTGCAAAAATAAGTTTACAACCAATACATTTTAATACATTAGCACTCTCTTATGACAAACCTTCAAATCAAGGAATAGAATATTAACAGTACCCAGGAAATCCTCTGTGTCACTACTACCCCATCTCCCACAAATTAACCACTATTTGAACTAATAGCATAGATTACTTTTAACCAGTTTTTTTCTTTGTATAAACACAATGCCATAATATATTCTCTTTTGTGTCTAACTTCTTTTGTTCGACTTTACATTTATGAGGCTCATCCATATTGTTGTAATTGTAGTTTGTATTCTTATTGTTGTGCAGTGTTCCATTGCATGAATGTACTACAATTTAAATTCATTATATTATTGATGGGTATTAGGGCAATTTCCAGTTTGGGGCTATTACAAATAGTGCAGCTAGGTACATCTTAATACTTTTGTCAGGGAAACACATGCCACATTTCTGTGGGAATTAGGAGTGAGATTGCTGGGTCATAGGGTGTGTCTATGTTTAGCTTTAGTGATACTGTCAAGCAGTTTTCCAAACTGTAAGCCCCATCCTTAATGTAAAAGTGAATGCTTCTGCCCCTGTTCTATCCCTTCCTAAGAGTTGTGACAAATCTCAAACAGGACATTACTTTCACATAGAAGGTTTATGAATTTCTGCCAAAACGTTGGTGCTCACATTTCAAAATAAATAAATGCATCCATGAAATCCTCACCAGCGGCAGACTGAAAAAGCAAAGAATCCAGATGACAGCCATAATGCTGAGATGCTAAGATGGTTTTCTTTGTTGCCTAGAGCGCTGGGAGTCTTTTGCAAAAGCTGCTGCCAATCAGGCTTGCCTATCTTTGCAGGGCTAATTAACAGCACTTGGGCAAGCAAGAGGGCGGACGCCTGCACGATGATGCGAATGGAGCCATCCCAAGGCTTATGACTAATTATAAACACAAAGCACTTAAGGGCCGAGATTAATAATGAAAAAAAAAAAAAACCGAAACACAAAGCTGAAAAACCTCTTCAGAATTCTAATGCCAGCATGTTTGTGGTTGCGTGGCTTAGGGCAGGGGTGCTGGCAGAAATCTCCGGACTAAATCACACAGCGCCTATGTCATGCAGCCAGCCTCCCAGTCATGTGCTACAGAAGGGCTTCCTTTGTGTCACGCAGGATTTCAGGGGAGTGTGTCAGCTCCATTTCCAGGGTGCCCTGGGCCCTAGCATGATAAATCTGTTATTCTCTTGCCCTCCTTCAGCATGGAAGAGCAGACTGGGGTAATTCAGGCCCCTACAGGAGTGGGTGGGGTGGGGTTGTGTGTGCAAGCTCTGATCCCCTTAGCTACAAACCAGAAATAATCCATAAAGTATGCAAATTAGCTCCCAATTAATAGCACTTATTAACATCTTGAACTGTGTAAGGAGAAGCTGTGTTTGCCAGAGAGGAAAGCAACACTCATGAACCTCGTTGCAAAACACGTCTGGTCAGGCGAAAAACCTGGACTTGCTGAGAGGCAGAGAAGAATGAAGTTGAAACTGAAAGGCTGCTTTGGTGCCCTCAGGTCATCTGGAAAAGTGTCCACACAGTTCAGGCTTGAGGAGTAATTTGATGTGAGATGAGGAATCAGATGAGAATGAGTTTCCCTGCTTCCCCTTTCCTTGGGGCACTGCTTGGTCCAGGCCCTAATGAGTTCTGAATGTTCAACTACAGGTCCTCCCACCAACCTCTGAGAAGAGAACAGGACAACCCAATACCCCCAGAAAACTGGAAGTAAGGGTCAAGGGTTGAGGCGAGGGTGGTGGGGGAAGGGAGGACAAAACAAACTATTACTTTAAAAAAGTGGTGAAAAATTGTTTGCCATTATCTGTTATTTTTTTCCTATAATAGCCATTCTGACTGGTGTGAGATAGTATCTCATTGTCATTTTGATTTGCAGTCTCTCTGATGATGACTTATTTTGAGCATTTTTTAACGTTTGTTGGCCAATTGTATGTCCTCTTTTGAGAAGTGTTGGTTCATGTCTTTTGCCTACTTTTTGATGTTTTTTTTTTTTCTTGTTGGTTTGTTTAAATTCCTTATATATTCTGGGTATTAGTCCTTCATTAGATACATAGTTTACAAACATTTTCTCCCATTCTGTTTGTGTCTGTTTACTCTGCTGATAGTTTCTTTTACTGTGTGGAAGCTCTTTAGTTTAATCAGGTCTCACTTGTCAATTTTTGTTTTTGTTTCATTTGCTTTTAAGGTCATCATAATTTTTTTTGCCTAAGCCAATGTCTGGAAGAATATTTCCTAGATTTTCTCCTAGAATTTTTGTAGTTTGAGGTTTTACATTTAAGTCTTTAATCTATTTTGAGTTAATTTTTGTATATGGTAA
The DNA here is from genome assembly GCF_028885625.2 of Pongo pygmaeus. Taxonomy (NCBI): domain Eukaryota; kingdom Metazoa; phylum Chordata; class Mammalia; order Primates; family Hominidae; genus Pongo; species Pongo pygmaeus. Next base: position 137,970,895 of record NC_085930.1, on the reverse strand, counting down.
ATGGTCCAGTTTCATTCTTCTGCGTATGGTTAGCCAGTTTTCCCAGCACCATTTATTGAATAGGGTGTCCTTCCTCATTGCTTATTTTTGTTGACTTTGTTGAAGATGAGTTGGTTGTAAGTGTGCAGCTTTATTTCAGGGGTCTCTATTCTCTTCCTTTGGTCTATGTGTCTATTTTTGTAGCAGTACCATGCTGTTTTGCTTACTGTGGCCTTGTATATCATTTGAAGCTGGGTAATGTGGTGCTTCTGGCTTTGGTTTTTTTTGCTTAGGATTGCTTTGGACTTTTTTTTGGGTTCTATATGAATTTTAGAATAGTCTTTTTCTAATTCTGTGAAAAATGACATTGGTAGTTTGACAGGAACAGCATTAAATCTTGCAGATTGCTTTGGGCAATATTGGCATTTTAATAATATTGATTCTTCCAACACATGACCATAGGATGCTTTTCCATTTGTTTCCGTTTGTGTAGTCTATAATTTCTTTTAGCAGTGTTTTGTAGTCCTCCTCATAGAGCTCTTTCACATCCTTAGTTAGATGTATTCCTAGATATTTTATTTTATTTTTGTGTGTGGCTATTGTAAATGGAATTGCATTCTTGCTTTGGTTCTCAGCTTAAGTGTTATTAATGTATAGAAATGCTACTGATTTTTGCACATTGATTTTGTATCCTGAGACTTTGCTGAAGTCACTTATCAGATCTAGGAGCTTTTTTGGCAGACTATGGGGTTTTCTAGGTATCGAATCATACTGTCAGTGAAGAGAAATGACGTTCTCTTTTTCTATTTGGATGCCTTTTATTTCTTTCTCTTGCCTGATTGCTCTGGCTAGGACTTCTAGTACTATAATATGTTTAATAGAAGTAGTGAAAGTGGGCATTCTTGTCTTGCTCCAGTTCTTAAAGGGAATGCTTCCAGCTTTTGCCCATTCAGTATAATGTTGGCTGTGAGGTTGTCATAGATAGTTCTTATTATTTTGAGGTATGTTCCTTTGATGTCTAGTTTGTTGAGGGTTTTTTAACATGAAAGGATATTGGATTTTATCAAATGCTTTTTCAGAATCTATTAATACAATCATATGTTTTTTGTTTTTAAATCTGTTTATGTGGTTAATCACATTGATTTGCATATGTTGAAGCAACCTTGCATCCCAGGAATAAAGCCCACTTGATCATGGTAAGTTAACTTTTTGATGTGCTGCTGTATTTAGTTTGCTAGTATTTTGTTAAGGATTTTTGTGTCTTTGTTCATCAGGAATATTAGACTGTAGTTTTCTTTTTTGTTGTTGTGTCTTTGTCAGATTTTGGTATCAGGATGATACTGGTTTCATAGAATGAGTTAGGGAGGAGTCCCTCCTCAATTTTTTGAGAATAGATTCAGTAGGACTAGTACCAGGTCTTCATTGTATGTCTGGTAAAATTTGGCTATTAGTCCATCTGCTCCAGGGCTTTTTTGGTTGGTAGGCATTTTTATAACGGATTCAATTTTGTTACTCATCATTAGTCTATTTAGAATTTCTGTTTCTTCCTGGTTTGATCTTTGGAGGTTGTGTTTCCAGGAATTTATCCATTTCCTGTGGATTATCTGTGCATATAGAGATGTTCATAATAGTCTCTGAAGATCTTTTGTATTTCTGTGGGATTGGTTGTGATGTCATCTTTATTATTTCTGATTGTGTTTATTTGGATCTTCTCTCTTTTTTCTTTGTTAATCTAGCTAGTAAAACCCCATCTCTACTAAAACTATAAAAATTAGCTGGGCATGGTGGTGGGTGCCTATAATCCCAGCTACTCGGGAGGCTGAGGCAGAAAATCACCTGAACATACTAGGTAGAGGCTGCAGTGAGTCGAGATCATGCCATTGCACTCCAGCCTGGGTGACAAGAGTGAAACTCTGTCTCAAAAAAAAAAAAAAAAATTGAATTGAGATGAAGCCAAGATTCATTCATTCATCCATTTATCTATTATGAATTTACTGAGCACAGAAGCACCATGTTAGGGGTGAAACCATCTGTAACGATTCTGTGGTTTGCTGATGGCAGATAGTTGTCCACCAAGGATTTGTTCTCTCCTTCCATATAGTAGAGTGGTTTCTGGTAGGTTGCTGCCAAGTCAGGGATCACATGTGCCTCCCCCTTGTATCTTGTAAAGTGGGGTGTGATATTGTGAATCCTCATCAATACAATGTGAGTAGAAGTGAAGTGTCCCGGCCAAGACTTTTAAAAAAAAAGTGTTTTAGAGCAGTTTTAGAGTCAGGCAAAATTGAGAGGGAGGTACAGAGATTTCCCATATACACCATGCTCCTCCATACACAGCCTCCTCTGCTATCAACATCCACCACCAGAAGGGTAAATTTGTTACAACTGATGAACCCACAATGACAATTGTTATCACCCAAAGTCCATAGTTTACATTAGGATTCACTATTGGTGTACATCCTATGGGTTTTGACAAATGTGTAATGACATTATCTGTCATTATCATATCATACAGAGTAGTTTAACAACCGTAAAATTCCTCTGTACATCACCTATTCATCCTTCCCTCCCCCTAGCCCCTAGGAACCACTGATCCTTTTACTGTCTTCATAGTTTTGACTTTTCCAGAATGTTACGAATTTGGAATCATATGATATGTAGCCTTTTCAGATTGGGTTTCTTTCACTTAACTATGCTTTTTAGTTTCCTCCATGTTTCTTCATAGCTTGATAGCTCATTTCTTTTTTGCTCTGAGTAATAGTCTATTGTCTGGATGTATCACCATTTATTTATCCATTCATTTACTGTATTAGTACATTTTCATGCTGCTGATAAAGACATACCTGAGACTGGGAAGAAAAAGAGGTTTAATGGACTTACAGTTCACATGGCTGGGGAGGCCTCCCAATCATGGTGGAAGGCAAGGAGGAGCAAGTTACATCTTACATGGATGGCAAGCAGGTAAAGAGAGAGCTTGTGCAGGGAAACTCCTGTTTTCAAATCCATTAGATCTCGTGAGACTCATTCACTATCCTGAGAACAGTGCAGGAAAGACCTGCCCCCATAATTCAGTCACCTCCTACTGCGCTCCTCCCACAACATGTAGGAATTGTGGGAGTTACAATTCAAGATGAGATTTAGGTGGGGACACAGCCAAACTATATCATCCCACCCTTGGCTCCTCCCAAATCTCATGTCCTTACATTTCAAAACCAATCATGCCTTCCTAACAGTTCTCCAAAGCTTTAAGTCATTTCAGCATTAATTCAAAAGTCCACAGTTCATCATCTCATCTGAGACAAGTCAAGTCCCTTCTGTGTCCAGAATTAGTGGGTTCTTGGTCTCACTGACTTCAAGAATGAAGCCGCGGACCGTCGCGGTGAGCGTTACAGCTCTTAAGGTGGCGCGTCTGGAGTTTGTTCCTTCTGATGTTCGGATGTGTTCGGAGTTTCTTCTTTCTGGTGAGTTCACGGTCTCGCTGGCTCAGGAGTGAAGCTGCAGACCTTCGCGGTGAGTGTTACAGCTCTTAAGGCGGCACGTCTGGAGTTGTTCATTCCTCCCGGTGGGCTCGTGGTCTCGCTGGCTTCAGGAGTGAAGCTGCAGACCTTCGCAGTGAGTGTTACAGCTCTTAAGGCAGCGCATCTGGAGTTGTTCCTTCCTCCCGGTGGGCTCGTGGCCTCGCTGGCTTCAGGAGTGAAGCTGCAGACCTTTGCGGTGAGTGTTACAGCTCATAAAAGCAGTGTGGACCCAAAGAGTGAGCAGTAGCAAGATTTATTGCAAAGAGCGAAAGAACAAAGCTTCCACAGTGTGGAAGGGGACCCGAGCGGGTTGCCACTGCTGGCTGGGGCAGCCTGCTTTTATTCTCTTATCTGGCCCCACCCACATCCTGCTGATTGGTAGAGCCGAGTGGTCTGTTTTGACAGGGCGCTGATTGGCGCATTTACAATCCCTGAGCTAGACATAAAGGTTCTCCACGTCCCCAACAGATCAGTTAGATACAGAGTTTCGACACACAGGTTCTCCAAGGCCCCACCAGAGCAGCTAGATACAGAGTGTCGATTGGTGCACTCACAAACCCTGAGCTAGACACAGGGTGCTGATTGGTGTGTTTACAAACCTTGAGCTAGATACAGAGTGCCGATTGGTGTATTTACAATCCCTGAGCTAGACATAAAGGTTCTCCAATGCCCCACCAGAGCAGCTAGTTACAGAGTGTCGATTGGTGCACTCACAAACCCTGCGCTAGACACAGGGTGCTGACTGGTGTGTTTACAATCCCTGAGCTAGACATAAAGACTCTCCACGTCCCCACCAGAGTCAGGAGCCCAGCTGGCTTCACCCAGTGGATCACGCACTGGGGTGCAGGTGGAGCTACCTGCCAGTCCTGCGCCATGCGCTCACACTCCTCAGCCCTTGGGCAGTCGATGGGACTGGGCACCGTGGAGCAGGGGGTGGCACTCGTTGGGGAGGCTTGGGCTGCACAGGAACTCATGGAGGCGGGGGAAGGCTCAGGCATGGCGGGCTGCAGTCCCAAGGCCTGCCCCGTGGGAAGGCAGCTAAGGCCCGGTGAGAAATCGAATGCAGCGCTGGTGGGCTGGCACCGCTGGGGGACCCAGTACACCCTCCGCAGCCGCTGGCCCAGGTGCTAAGTCCCTCATTGCCTGGAGCCAGCAGGGCCAGCCGGCTGCTCTGAGTGTGGGGTCCACCAAGCCCACTCCCACCCGGAACTCCAGCTGGCCCACAAGCACCACACGCAGCCCCGGTTCCCGCTCAGGCCTCTCCCTCCACACCTCCCTGCAAGCTGAGGGAGCCGGCTCTGGCCTTGGCCAGCCCAGAAATGGGCTCCCACAGTGCAGCGGTGGGCTGAAGAGCTCCTCAAGTGCTGCCAAAGTGGGAGCCCAGGCAGAGGAGGTGCCGAGAGCGAGCGAGGGCTGTGAGGACTGCCAGCAGGCTGTCACCTCTCACTTCCACCTATGAGCCTGTAAAATCAAAAGCAAGTTAGTTACTTCCTAGATATAATGGGGGTAGTGGCATTGGGTAAATACAGTCATTCCAAATAGGAGAAATTGGCCAAAACAAAGGGGCTACAGGCCCCATGCAAGTCCAAAATCCAGTGGGGCAGTCAAATCTTAAAGCTCCAAAATGATCTCCTTTGACTCCATGTCTCATATCCAGGTCACACTGATGCAAGAGGTAGGTTCCTATGGTCTTGGGCAGCTCCACTCCTGTGGCTTTGCAGGGTACAGCTTCCCTCCTGGCTGCTTTCATGGGCTGGCGTTGAGTGTCTGCGGCTTTTCCAGGTGCATGGTGAAAGCTGTCAGTGGATCTGCCATCTAGGGCCTGGAGGATACTTGCCCTCCACTCACAGCTCCACTAGGCAGTGCCCCAATAGGGACTCTGTGTGGGGGCTCCAACCGCACATTTCTCTTCCACACTGCTTTAGCAGAGGTTCTCCATGAGAGCCCTACCCCTGCAGCAAACTTCTGCCTGGACATTCAGGTGTTTCCATACATCCTCTGAAATCTAGGCAGAGATTCCCAAACCTCAATTCTTGACTTTTGTGCACTCATAGGCTCAACACCATGTGGAAGTTGCCAAGGCTTGAGGCTTGCACCCTCTGAAGCCATGGCCCTGAGCTCTACGTTGGCCATAGCTGGAGTGGCTGGGACGCAGTGAACCAAGTCCCTAGACTGCTCACAGCACGTGGACTCTGGGCCTGGCCCACAGAACCACTTTTTCCTCCTAGGCCTCTGGGCCTGTGATGGGAGGGGCTGCTGTGAAGACCTCTGACATGCCCTACAGACATTTTACCCATTGTCTTGGGGATTAACATTTAGCTCCTCGTTACTTATGCAAATTTCTGCAGCTGGCTTGAATTTCTCCTCAGAAAATGGGATTTTCATTTCTGTCATATTATCAGGCTGCAAATTTTCTGAACTTTTATGCTCTGCTTCCCTTATAAAACTTAATACCTTTAGCAGCACCCAAGTCACCTCTTGAATGCTTTGCTGCTTAACAATTTCTTCCACCAGATACCCTAAATCATCTCTTTCAAGTTCAAAGGTCCACAAATCTCTAGGGCAGGGGAAAAATGCATCAGTCTTTTTGCTAAAACAACAAGAGTCACCTTTGCTCCAGTTCCCAAGTTCCTCTTTCCATCTTAGACCATCTCAACCAATACTTTATTGTCCATATCACTATCAGCATTTTTGTGAATGCCATTCAACAAGTCTCTAGGAGGTTCCAAGCTTTCCCACATTTTCCTGTCTTCTTCTGAGCCCTCCAAACTGTTCCAACCCCTGCCTGTTACCCAGTTCCAAAGTTGCTTCCACATTTTCAGGTATCTACAGCAGTGCCCAACTCTACTGGTACCAATTTACTGTATTAGTCTGTTTTCATGCTGCTGATAAAGGCATACCTGAGACTGGAAAGAAAAAGAGGTTTAATGGACTTACAGTTCCACATGGCTGGGGAGGCTTCACAATCATGACAGAAGGCAAGGAGGAGCAAGTCACATCTTACATGGATGGCAAGCAGGCAAAGAGAGATTTTTGCAGGGAAACTCCCATTTTTAAAACCATCACCTCATGAGACTCTTTCACTATCACAAGAACAGTGTAGGAAAGACCCACTCCCATAATTCAATCACCTCCCACCAGGTTCCCCCCATGACATGTGGGAATTGTGGCAGTTACAATTCAAGATGAGATTTGGGTGAGGGCACAGAGCCAAACCATATCACATACTGAAAGACATCTTGGTTGCTTCCAGGTTTTAGCAATTATGAGTAAAACTCTATAAACATTCATGTGCAGGTTTTTGCAGGAATGTAAGTTTCAACTCTTTTGGGTAAATACCAAGGAGTGCAATTGCTGGATCTTATTGTAAGAGTATGTTTAGTTTTGTCTTCCAAAGTAGCTGTGTTTATTTTGCATTCCTACCACAATCAATGAGAGTTCCTGTTGTTCCACATCTTCACCAGTAGTTGGTGTTGTCAGTGTTCTGGATTTTGCTCAAATAGGTATGTAGTAGTATTTCATTTTTCTTTTAATTTGTGTTTCTCTGATGACATATAATATGGAGCATCTTTTCATATGCTTAATTTGTCATTAGTATATCTTCTTTGATGAAGTATCTGCTGAGGTCTTTGGTTCATTTTTTAATTGAATTATTTTTTATTTTTATTTTTTAGGCAGAGCCTCACTTTGTCACCCAGTCTGGAGTGCAGTGGTATTATCTTGGCTCACTGCAACCTCTGCCTCCTGGGCTTAAGTGATCCTCCCACCTCAGCCTCCAGAGTAGCTGGGACTATAGGTGTGTACCACAATGCCCGGCTAATTTTTGTATTTTTTGTAGAGACAAAGGGTTTTGTCATGTTTTATCATGTTGCGCAGGCTGGTCTTGAACTCTTGAACTCAAGCAATCTGCCTGCCTTAGCCTCCCAAAGTGCTGTTATTACAGGCTTGAGCCACCATGCCTGGCTGATTTTTTTTAAAAAAATCATTGAATTTTCTAATTCCTTGAATAGTTTAGATGACAGTCCTTTATCAGATACATCTTTTGCAGATATTTTTTCCAGTCTGTGGGAGAAAATATATCTTTCTTCTCAAGCCTGTTGCTTGATTTCTATTTCTCTTGACAATGTCTTTCACAGAGCAGAAACATTTAATTTTACTGAATACTAGTTTGTTCTTTCTTTTGTGTGTCATGCCTTTGATGTTGTATCTAAAAAGTCATTGCCATACCCAAGGTCATCTAAGTGTTCTCCTATATCATCTGTTCACTTTTTCTAGCACCATTTGTTAAAAATACGATTTTTGCTCAATTATATTTCCTTTGCTCCTCTGTCAAAGATCAGTAGACTATATCTATATGAGTCTTTCTGGGCTCTCTATTCTGTTCCATTGATTTATATGTCTGTTCTTTCACCAATACCACACTGTCTTGATTACTGTAGCTTTATAGTAAGTCTTAAAGTTGGATATTGTCAGTCCTCTGATGTTGTTCTTCTCCTTCATTATTGTATTGACTATTCTGGGTCTTTTGCTTCTCCATATAAACTTTCTAATCAGTTTGTCTACATCTATAAAATAACTTGCTGGGGTTTTGACAGGGCTTGGATTGAATCTATAGATCAATTTGGGAAGAACTGACATCTTGACAATATCGAGTCTTCCTATCCATGATCATGGAATATCTCTCCATTTATTTAGTTTTCCTTTGATTTCTTTTATCAGAGTTATGTAGTTTTTCTCATTTATATCTTCTACATACCAATATCCCCAACTTATGATGGTTTGACTTACAATTTTTCAACTTTATAATGGTGAGAAAATGGTACACACTCAATAGAAGCCGTACTTCAAATTTTGAATTTCGACCTTTCCTTGGATTAGTGATATGACATTCTGCTTCAGTGCTCCACAGTGCAGTGGCTTGCAGTCAGCCACATGATCACCAGGGTAAACAACTGATACAATCATTCTGCTTTTCACTTTCAGTATGGTAGTCAATAAATTACATGAGATATTTAACACTTTATTATAAAATAGGGTTTGTATTAGATAATTTTGCCCAACTGTAGGCTAGTGTAAGTATTCTGAGCACATTTAGGGTAGGCTAGGCTAAGCTATGATGTTTGGTAGGTTAGATTAAATGCACTTTCAACTTAACGATATTTTCAACTTAGGTTGGAGTTGTTGGAACATAACCTCATTCTAAGTCAAGAAGCATCTGTACTTTGTAAGATTTATAACTAAATGCTTCATTTTTTTGAGTGCTAATGTAAATGTTATTGTGTTTTAATTTTAAATTTTGCTTGTTCATTGCTGGTGTACAGGAAAATGATTGATTTTGGTATATTAACTTTGTCTCTTGCAAACCTTGCTATAATCACTTAATAGTTCCAGGAGTTTTTTAAGATTCTTTCAGATTTTCTACATAGATGATTATGTCATCTGTGAACAAAGATAGTTTTAATTTTTTCTTCCTAATAAGTATACCTTTCCTATTGCATTAGCTAATATTTCCAGTACAATGTTGAAAAGAAGTTGTAAGAGGGAACATCCTTGATTGTTTCTGATCTTAGTAGGAAAGCTTGGAGTTTCTTACCATTAAGTATAATGTTAACTGTTTTCTATAGATGTTCTTTATCAATTTGAGGAAATTTCCCTCTATTCTTAGTTTGCTGAGAATTTTGTTTTTTTTTAAATGATCAATGGGTGTTACATTTTGTCAAGTGCTTTTTCTACAGCTATTATTATGATCATGTAATTTTTCTTCTTTAGCCTCTTGATATGATGGTTTACATAATTTGATATTTGAATATTGAACCAGCCTTGCATACCTGGGATAGATCCCACTTAGTTGTGGTATATAATTCTTTTTATACATTGTTGGTTCAATTTGCCAATATTTTGTTGAGGATTTATGCATCTATGTTCATGGAGGATATTGGTCTGTAGTTTTCTTTTCTTCAAACACATTTGTTTGGTTTTGGTATTAGGGTAGTGGTGGCCTCAAGGAATGAGTTAGGAAGTATTTCCTCTGCTTCTATCTCCTGGAAGAGAATTGGTGTGATTTCTTCTTTGAATGTTTGATAGAATTTACCAGTGGACCCACCTGAGCCTGCCTGGTGCTTTCTGTTTTAGAATGTTGTTAATTATCTATTCCATTTTTTTAAATAGATGTAGGCCTATTCAGACTGTTGATTTCTTCATGTGTGAGTTTTGGCACATTGTGTCTTTCAAGGAATTGGTCCATTTCATCAAGGTGATCAAATTTGTGGACATATCATTGCTCATAATATTCTTTTTTTTTTTTTTTTTTGAGGCAGGATCTGGCTCTGTCATCCAGGCTGGAGTGCAGTGGTATGATCAAAGCTCAAGCAATCTTTCTACCTCACCCTCCTGAGTAGCTGGGACTACATGCGTGTGCTGCTATGTCTGGCTAATTTTTAATTTTTTTGTAGTGATGGAGTCTCACTAGGTTGCCCAGGCTGTTCTCCAACTCCTGGGCTCAAGCAATCCTCTTGCCGTGGCCTCTCAAAATGCTGGCATTACAGGTGTGAGCCACTATGCTTGCCCTTGTATTATTCTTTTGATGTCTGTAGGTTCTGCAGTAATATTCCCTCTTTCATTTATGATATTAGTAATTTGTGCCCTCTTTTTTCTTAGCCTAGCTAGAGAATTATTGATTTCACTGATGTATTCTAAGAACCAGCTTTTGTTTTTTTTATTCTCTATCGATTTCCTGTTTTCAATTTCATTGATCTCTCTTCTAATTTTTGTCATTCCTTTTCCTTTGTTTACTTTGGAATTAATTTGCTCTTTTTCTAGTTTTCTGAGAGGGAAACAAATTTTCATACATTGTATTAGTCAAAATATTTAAAAATATCTCCTCAGATATCTTCTTGACCCATGTGTTATTCAGAAGTGTGTTGTTCAATCTCCAAATATTTTGGGATTTTTCAGCTATCTTTCTGTTATTGATTTCTAGTTTAATTCCATTGTGGTCCGAGAGTAGACATCATATGATTTTTATCCTTTTAAATTTGTTAAGTTGTGTTTGATGGCCTAGAATGCAGTCTACTTTGATGAATGTTCCATGCAAGTTTGAGAACACTGTGTATTCTGCTGCTGTTGAATAAAATAGCTTATACATGTTCATTATATCCAGTTGATTGATGGTGTTAAGTTCAATTATGTTCTTACTGATATTCTGCCTGCTAGATCTGTTTATTTATGATAGAGGGGTGTTGTAGTCTCCAATTATGAGAGTGGATTCATTTATTTGTCCTTGTATATATATATTTGCATCTAATATATTGATGCAGTGTTATTAGGTACCTACACATTAAGGATTGTTATGTCTTCTTGAAGAATTGACCCATTTATCATTATGTGATGCTTCTTCTTCTTTTTTTTTTTTTTTTTTTTTTTTTGAGATGGAGTCTCGCTCTGTCACCCAGGCTGGAGTGCAGTGGCGCTATCTTGGCTCACTGAAAGCTCTGCCTCCCAGGTTCACGCCATTCTCCTGCCTCAGCCTCCCTCAGCCTCCCGAATAGCTGGGACTACAGGCATCTGCCACCATGCCTGGCTAATTTTTTATACTTTTAGTAGAGATGGGGTTTCACCGTGTTAGCCAGGATGGTCTGGATCTCCTGATTTTGTGATCCGCCTGCCTTAGCCTCCCAAAGTGCTGGGATTACAGGTGTTGAGTCACCGCGCCTGGCCTATGTGATGCTTCTTTTTATCTCTGATAACTTCTCTTACTCTGAAGAGTATTCTGTATGAAATTAATATAAGTATGCCTACTTTTTTTGGATTAGTGTTAGCATAGTATAGCTTTCTCCATCCCTTCACTTTTCATCTACATGTGTCCTTATAGTTAAAATAGATTTCTTGTAGACAATGTATAGTTGGGTTTCTTGTTTTTGATCCACTGTTGCAATTTTTGTGTATTAATTGGTGTACTTAGACAACTGAGGTTTAAAGTGATTATTATTATAGTTGGATTCATATCTACCATATTAATTCCTGTTTTCTACTTGTTGCCATTGTCCTTTGTTCCTATTTTTGTCTTGTACTCTTTTTGTCCCTTTTTTTCATTTTATAGGAGTCTACTTTCTCTCCTTTCTTAGTGTATCTGTTATACTTTTTGTTTTAGTGGTTGCTCTAGAGTTTATAATGTACATTTACAACTAATCCAAGTCTACTTTTATAAAATACAATACCATTTCATGGATAGTGGGAGTATCTTATAATAATAAAACAATTCCAATTCTTCTTTTTGTTTCTTATATCATTGCTGTCATTTATTTTATTTATACATAAACATACATAAGCGCACAGACATGCACACAAATATACAGCATACAATCAAATACATAGTTGCTATTATTATTCTCAACAAACTGTTGTCTTTTGGATCAATTAATTTTTTTTAAAAGATTTTATTTTACCTTCACTTGTTCCTTCTTAGATACTCTTCCTTTCTTTAAGAAGTTCCAAGTTTCCTACCTATGTAATTTACTTGTCTCTGAAGAACTTCTTTTAACATTTCTTGCAAAGCAGATCTAATGGCAACAGATTCTCTCAGTGTTTTTTTGTCTGAGAAAGTCCTTATTTCTCCTTCACGTTTGAAGGATAGTTTTGCAGGGTGCAGAATTTTAGGTTGGTGGTATTTTTCTCTCAACACTTTAAATATTCCACTTCACTGTTTTTTGTTTGTTTGTTTGTTTGTTTGTGTGGTTTCTGGGGGAAGCCAGATAGAATTCTCATCTTTGCTTCTGTATAGGGAAGATTTTTTTCCCCTTTGTCCTCATTAAATATTTATTTTTATTTTTTATTTTCTGCAGTTTGAATATGATATATCTACATGTGAGAGGTTTTTTATTTGTTTTTGTTTGTTTGTTGTTGTTGTTGGTATTTATCATGCTTGGAGTTCTCTTCCTGGATTTTTGGTGTCTGACATTAATTTGGGGATAATTCTCAGTCATTATTGCTTCAAATATTTCTTTGGTTCCCTTCTCTCTTTCTTCTCCTCTGATATTCCTATTACACATATTTTATATCTTTTGTTGCTGTCTAGTCATGGATTTTTGCCATGTCTAGTCTACTAATATGCCCATCAAAGGCATTCTTCATTTCTGTTATTGTGTTTTTGATTTTTTCTTATAATTTCGTCTATCTGCTTACATTGACCAACCTTTATTGCATGCTGTCTTCTTTGTCTATTAGAACACTTAGCATATTAATCATAATTGTTTTAAATTCCTGGCTTGATAATTCCAACATCTCTGCCATGTCTGATTCTGGTTCTGATTTTTTCTTTGTCTCTTCAGACTGTATTTTTTGGCTTTTAGTTTGGCTTTTAGTATGCCTTGTAATTTTTTCTTGATAGCCAGACATGATGTACTAGGTAAAAAGAACTACTGTAAATAGGCCTCTAGTAACGTGGTGGTGAGGTGTTGGTGGAGGGGAAGTGTTCTGTATCCTATGATTTGGTCTCAGTCTTGTAGTGAGCCTGTGCCTCTGGACTGTGAACTTCACAAGTGCTTCTTAGATGCCCCCTCCCCTTACTTGGGACAGGATGGCTAGAATGGGCTGAGGTTGGGCATTTCCATTCCCCTAGGTTAGTTAGACTCTGAAAAAGCTCCAGTCATTTAGGCTCTAGTAAAATAGTTTCTCTTTAGGGCAGGTCTTTTTAAGAACAGCGTGTATTTCAGAATGGTTCCTTTTCTCCTCTCCTTGTTGAAAACATGAGGGGATTACAAAAAAATACTATTGTGAGAACCTGGTTGAGCTCTTACGGGTAAAACTTGCAAGAGTGTGGGGCTTCCCCTATGACTGAGTCCCCTTGGAGCTTTTAACTCTTAGTGTCCACACTGAGCCTCCAGCAGTTCATCAATTACAGTTTAGGTGTTCCTATCCTGGCGCTGGTTCCTGAGATTCCTGCTTGTGGATTTCTACTACAGCAAGTTATGCTTCTTATGTTCTCGTTTCTGTTGCTTCCATTTTAGGGGCAGCAGTTTGCCCTGTGACCATGCTTCTCTAAGAAGAGTTGTTGATTTTTAGTTTATTCAGCTTTTTACTTGTTAGGATGGAGTGATTATTTCTAAGCTTTTTACAGGAATAACTGTTGGTTATTACTTTTAATAGGAATCATGGCCATTTACATACTCATGAACCTTCAGGCCACGACTTTTAAGAAGTGGACATTCCTTTTTCACTCTTTTTCTTCTCCTATCCACCAGTTGAATTTTAAAGAAGTCAGCCTGGTTCTCAGAGTGACTACAGAGAATATATCATTCCCATCCCCCTTCCAGTATTACCAAGATCCATTTTGGCTTTTACAGGATTAAGTAATAAGCTCTCATTGTGCTAAACCATTGAGATTTTGGGGTTTGTCTGTTACAGCAGCTAGTGTGTTATGTGAACTAATGTGACAGGCAGTGCTTGGGGATGCTCCCTGGGGATCTCCATTTCTCTACTCATCATGGATGTTATGGCAGATATTGCAGACTGGCTCACTCGCCTCCATTCCAAACCTTTTGTAGTATGCAAGGTAAATTGTAGAAAGGCAAAGATATTTCCTTATTTCCCCAGACACTCATTTTTAGTTCAGGTTTCACAGGAGACAGATTTTGCCAAGCAGATGTACTTGTGTGAAATTTGAGAAACAGCAATGAACATAGTGAGGTGGAGGTTGTGCTTTCACTATTACTACTGTTTCTTCTGGCAAGCATGTTTGTGAAATTGAAAGTAGTAGGAAACCCACCTACAGTGGTGTAAGCAAATAGAAGCCTATTTTTCTCAGATAGCAAGAAGTTTGGATGTAGGCAATCATTGGATTTGTTCATGAGTTTACCAATATCAGGATCAGTATCTGTGCAGTTTTTTCGAATTTTCCTTCATGGTTACAAGACCATTGTTGGAGCTGCTTTATTCAAGGCAAAACAAACAAACAAAAAAACAATAGAAAAGGAAAACAGTAACATCAACTATGTCTGCCTGTTTTATCAGAAGACAGGTTTTCCCAGAAGCCCTCAAAACCAGCTTACCCAAGGTCTCACTGTCCAAATTTGGACATGTTACCACCTGAAGATTAGGATTCTACTGGCAAGGAAAAAGGAGGGAAAGTTATGGGAGTGCCATAATGCATAGAACTCATAGTCTCTGCTCTCAAGGATCTAATGATGGCTTCTAGAGCAAAACATATGCATGGATATTTGAATAATAGTATGAGAGTTAAGAAAAAATATAAGGTAATAATAACATAAGTAATAGAGCAGACATTTTAGAGGAAGTGGACACTTTAGCATTCAAATGCAGCCTATCTCCATTTTAAGGAGGGCTGACATGAAGGGATTCTGTGTTTTAGTTGGACCTGCAGGCAGCTTCTTCCTTGCTGCACGGTGTCATGCTGATGTCACCTGCCAGAGCAAAAGAGTGTTCTGAGAAAATGTCCAAATGAAGTGCCTTCTACAGTGTTGACGGGCAGGAAGTGAGTGAACTTAGCCTCATCCCAGGTGGATTAAAGGGCACTGTAGGAATTGAGGAAAGTTTCCAAACACAAGTCTAGAAGTTTATTTTGTGAGTAGAATGTTTCTCTGGATGCTGGAAACAATAAAGCCAACCACTTGCCTGTAATTAGCCTGGGCCCCGTAAGTCACACAGACATAATACCAAGCTCTAAAATTGCCTTCAGAGTAAGGGGCCAGCACCCTGGAGTTACCGGCACCTGCTTTTTTGGCACCAGATTTATTGACATTAATGATCCCAATCCCATACGGAGTTCCCTGGACTGTTTAGATAATGAATTTGCCTTATGACAGCAGTGCTCCTTCTAATGAAGAATGAGTATTTTCTATAAGTTTTTATTTTAATGTGGTGACTCTTGTGATATTGATCCCTGGATCATGTTCTGTTCAAGCTGAGCTTTAATTTTCTCGATAACATGGTTCACCAATCCGTTGGGATGCTGGTTTAAACAAGGACAGAATTCTACACAACTGCCTCTCCCATATCCCTAGGGCCCTCATTGTGCCTCAGGTCAAATTCCAACTGCCAGTATATGCATCTCTTGCCTGAGGGCTTTCTTTGAAATTATGTGAGGACTTTGTCTGCCCACTCTGCAGGCCGGAAGTGTCAAAAGATTAATGTCACCCTTCCTCTGGAATAGCTCTCAACCAAAGATTGATGGGATTTGATGGCTCCTCTAGTGGGAGATTGCTAAGGCTTGTATTCTCCACTTTTCCCAGAGTGTCTTCCTAGCATTAAGCTACAGTAGCCCATGATGGTTGCTGGTTTACTAATACACCCTTGATTGAAGATGCCCCTTCCCTGTTTCACTTTCCCCTGCTCCTCTGCACTGATTTCCTCTGAGCAGGCTCACATTTCAAGCAAGGAACGTCAATGTTATTAATTGACTGTGAAAAAGAAAAAGCCCTGGCAACCCCAAGAAGACCAAAAGAAAGAAACACGGCTATTTCCAAGTTTTATCGATGACACAGGGAAGGTTCCACCAGAGAGAGTCTGCCAGAGGGAGAAATGCAAAGGGCTGATGGGTAACAATCTATGAATGGTATTATAATAAGTATTAATAATTCTGCTCCTTTGCCACCCCAATAACAACTTTCACTCAAATCCTTGTCTCAGAGTCTGCTTCTTAGGGACCCAAGTTAATTCATGAAGATTGCTCAGATTTTTTTTTCTTGCAGACTGTTTTTTTTTTACTACAACTGTCTCTTCTGTGATGAACATCCAAGTGTTTCAGAGGAAACATAACCTAAAGTGAGCCCCAGTATGATAGTCATGAAGAAAGGACATTTGATTGGCTTCTCTGATTTACCCAAAGGAGAAACATGCACAAGGGACAAAATCAGAAAAATGAACATAGCATGTTGATTCCAAGCTCTTTCTGGAGACCTCTATGCCTGGTAAACTAGTTTATACCATGTGATATCCCTGGACCATGTCTACAGTATACACAGATCACATGGCCTCTTTGTGTCCTTTACAAAGGACACTCAAAGCAGGAAGCAGCCACAGGTCTTTTTTGGCTTCCTGACTCCAGGGGGAATAAGATGACAACATTCTGAAGAGACAAAGTCAAGAGATACATGTCCTAGTGGAAGCCCAAATATTTATTTAAACTTTTAGCTCATCACCCCTAAACACTGTGACTTGACTCATTTATATTTGTTCTCTTTCCTTGGTGTACACTTGAAGATGGTGACTTTATTGGTTTGCAGGAGTTGCCATAACAAAGTACCACAAACTGGGTGCCTTAAATGACAGAAATTTGTTGTCTCCTAGTTCAAGAGTAAGGCGTTAACAAGGTTGGTTCCTTCTGATGGCTGTGAGGAAAGATCTCTTCCATGTCTCTCTCCTAGCTTCTGGAAGTTTGTTGGCAATCTTTGGTGTTCCTTGGTTTATAGATGCATGACCCAGATCTCTGCCTTTATGTTCCCATGGTGCTCTCCCAGTGTGTGTGTTTATGTCCAAATTTCCCCTTTGTATAAGGACAACAGTCATAATGGATTAGGAGCCCACCCTACTCCAATATGACCTTGTCATAACTTATTAATTATGTCTACAATGACCCTATTTCTAAATAAGGTCACATTCGAGATACTGGAGGTTAAGACCTCAAAATATGATTTTTTTGGGGGACACAATTCAGTGAATAACAGTGACCCAAGCAGGGAGTACAGTATAATGGTTAAGAAGTAGGACTTGGAGATGAAACTGACTTGGTTGAAATTTTAACTGTACTACTTACTTGCTCAATGATTTTGAGCAACCTATTTAATCTTTCTGAATTTTAGTTTCCTCATCTATACAATGGAGATGATAATAGCTACCTCAGAGAATTCTTGAAAGAATTAAATTCAATAAGATTGTAAATGCAGAGTAAGTGAGAATAAATAACAATTCTTATTACTATTCATAGCCCCTTGCCCACCAGCCCTTTGCACTTTCGTCTCTGGCAGAGTCTATCAGAGAAGCTCTTTGGGTCAGAGCTCTCTTTTCATCATCAATAAAACTTGGAAATGGCAGTGTTTCTCCCCCTTGATCTGTTTGGGGTTACCAGAACTTTTCCATTTTTAGAGTCAATTCATAACATTGATGTTCCTCACACAATGTGTGGGCCTGCTGGGGGAAGGCAGTGCAGGCCCAGATAGGAGAGATGGTCTTTATAAACCAAAAAAACATACTCTACTACCTAACCTTTTGAATTTTCCCTAGTACATCCTGCTGGAAAAGAGAAACCAGTTCTTAAATTTTAGTGCTGTTCTTTGGTCAACTTTAACCTGAAAGAGATTATAAATTTTCATTATTTCATAGTACTTTTATTAACACAGGTGAACACTGTTTTTCATAGGCAGTCTTTTACTCTATGATACACAGAAATACCCAGAATTTGCTGAATTGGATAAACTGGCTGTCTAAAGACTTGGGCAAAACTGATGATCAGTAGACTTAGAGGGTCAGAGAGACAGAAAATTCCTTGAATATTAGGAGTCAAGACGGAGATTCTTAGGCACTCAGAAAAATTGTAGAGGGGTAGAGATTTAGGGGGAAAAAAAGGAAACATTTGTTAACTATCTACTCTAAACAGAACACTTGGCAACGTACAGTGGCTAATGCCTGTAGTCCCAGCACTTTGAGAGGCCAAGGCGGGCTGATTGCTTGAGCCCAGGAGTTTGAGAACAGCTTGGGCAACATGAAGAGACATCATCTCTACAAAAAATACAAAAATTAGCCGAGTGTGGTGGCACACACCTGTAGTCCCAGCTACTTGGGAGTCTGAGGTGGGAGGATCATTTGAGCCTCAGGGGTGGAGGTTGCAGTGAACAGAGAATGGAGATCATGCCACTGCACTCCAGCCTGGGTGACAGAGCAAGACTCCATCTCAAAAACAAAACAAAACAAAACAAAAACAAACCCAAGAACACTTAGTGTTTTTTTTCTTTTTTCTTTTTTTTACCAGTTTTGCCACTGTCTTAATTGGCTATCCCCTCCCCTGTCTCTCAGAGCCTGGGTTTCCTGCCTCTAGGGAAAGCCATTCACATCTTCATGAGGAGAATGGAAAGCACAGTCTCCTGGAATTTCCCCGTTTTTTGGAATTTTTGCAGACCACCTTCCATTCACCCATGATGACCCACTGCTCCTTGCCTCTGCATTCTTAGCTCTTGGGCCTTCATTTGTCTCTTTCAGTTTCTGATAAAGGGACCTTCACCACCATTTCTTTTGATGACCCATTTTGGGCATAGTTCTTTGACTTAACTGTCCTTTCCCTCAGCTGCAAGCCTGGCCCCATCCCCAGCGATCACCCTGCTTCCTGTTCCTGCTTTAAATAACTATCTGGGATTCTCACTGGGGGGATCAGTCAGACATAGCTTTACAACCATGCTTATGTTTAGTCCTCAAAGATATTGGGCAGTGTGCTCTAGAAAGGAGTCTATCACTGTACAAATGGGAAGATACTCTGGGTTTGGAGTCTTTTAACTAATATTTTCATGTTCACCAGAACTTCTGAAGTTGGCATATACCTTTGTCTAGTGAGGTCATGCTGGGCCATCTCCATTTGTTTCTTCTCTGGACACGCTTTGGATAGATCCTGCAAGATGGGGAAGGTTATCAACTTAGAAAGACAACAAGGATATTTGTTCACGCCAAACAACTTTATTGAATAAACCCCTTGTTGTGCATTCTTCTTCTTAAGATGGTTGGATTCAGTGGTTTTACTGTAGCAGAAATGCTGTGGAAAAGGGGGTGACAGAAATATATTGATGAGATATTACCAAAATAATGCTGTGTAACAAACCATTCCAAGAATCAATGGCTTAAAACAATATTTTAAAAAATATTTATGACTTGGCAGGCCAACTACGACTTAGCTGGGCTGGCATTCTGTTCCAGTCTCCAGGCTGCAGATTGGATTCAGGCAAGCTCTATGTGTTTTAATCTGGGGCCCAGGCCAAAGAGGCAGCAGCTATCTGGAGTAATCGTTCTCATCATAAATAACTAGAGTGCAAAAGAGCAGCCCAGCAATACAAACATATTTCAAGCCTCTGTTCATTTCATATGATCCAGCCCGAAGTGAAGAGGGAGGTATCTACTCTTCATGAAGCTATAGCAAGATGGTGGATGATTCCACTACAGGAGAATGATATATTTGGACATGTATCTTCAAATAAAATTTATTTTATTTATGTTATCTTCAAATATGTATATGTATCTTCAAATACATATATGTATTTTATTTATATGTATCTTCAAATATGTATATGTATCTTAAAATAAATTTATTTATATTTATCCAAAGTAGCCAAAATAAATGTCTATGTCAAGAATAGCAGCTTTACATCCTCAGGATACTAGGTATCTACAACTCTGTGTAGCTGTGTTGCTGTATGTGTCTATGTGTTGGATTAGGAAATGCAAAAAGGACTTAAAAGTTGTAAAACTGCTTTAGAGTTCATTCATTAACTTCTGAAAAGACAGGCAAATGCTAAAAGTGTGTAAAAGGAGTACAAGGTACACAGAATTTTTTTTCATTTTGTTTGCCTAAGCAGTGTTTTTGAGGAAAAAGTAGGCATCATTAGCTAAGATGTTGCAAAAACTCAACTAGAAATTTCACTTACAGCTGATCAGTCTTTTGGGTAATTAACAAAATGGGGTAGGAGGAGAAATTAATGGTTGTGCCAATATTTGCTGGCAATTTTGACTTATTTTTCAGTAGCCCCCAATTGATAAAATTATCACTATTCAAAAAAAACTTACAAATAGTCCCTATCAATGGGAAAAAAGAAAACCTGAGAGTGTCAGAGACCCTGAGAGTGTCAGAGACAACTACAAAAAGAAGTGCTTGGGTTTTTAATTTTTGTTTTTGTTTTAAATATAGCAACTTCATGTGGTTCAGTGCTCTGGGATACTTTTCTTCTGTCAGCATCCCTTCTGCATTCAGACTCTGCTTCTGTTTGTCATACCAACCACTCTGATTGTGTAGTTCACATGAGCAGCAGCATAGTCTTGAGACCCTCTGCTATACAACCTTCGTCATTTATTGTCTCAAGCCAAGATAAATTACACACTTTAGAACAGGGCCTTAACCATAAATACTTAATGATTTTCACCTTCAAAGCACTGTGCAAGCATATGTAGCCTCGTTTGGGGGTGATGATTTGCATCTGTAATCTTTTATGACATAATTTCTTTGTTTTTAAAATACTGTCATACCCTTTATTATTCTTAATACAAAGCTGAGTTGTTTTCTATAATAGTTTTACTGATATATAATTCACATAACCATAAAATTCACCCTTTCGAAGTATGCCATTCAGTGTTTTTTTTTTAGTATATTCAGAGTTGTGCAACCATCATCACTATCTAATTTTAGAACATCATAACTCCAAAAAGAAACCCCATATCCATTAGGAGTCACTCCCCATTCCGCCTCCCTCATCCTATCTCTGGCCAAACTGTATAGCCTTTGGCAATCACTCATCTATTTTCTGCCTCTATGCTTTTGCCTATTCTGAACACATCATATAAATGGAATCATATAATACATGGGCTTTTGTGGCTGACTTCTTTCATATAGCATTATGTTTTTGAGTTTCATCCATAGTGTAACATGCATCAGTACCTCATTCTTTTTTATTGTTAAATTACATTCCATTGTATGGATATACCAAATTTTGGTTATTGATTCATCAGTAGATGAATATTTGGGTACATGCTATGAACATGCATGTATAAGTTTTTGTGTGAACATATTTTTCCAATCCTTTTGGGTATGTTTCCAAGAGTGAAATTACTAGATCATGTGATAACTCTATATTTAACATTAAAAAAAACTCCCAAATGTTTTTCTAAAGTGGCTGCACTATTGTACATTCCACCAGAAATGTGTGAAGGTTCCAGTTTCTCCACATCCTTGCCAACACTTGTTATTGCCTATCCTTTCAATTTTAGAAATCTCTAAAATGTGAAATAGTATTTCATTGTGATTTTGCTTTGCATTTCCTTGATGACTAATGATGGCAAATATCTTTTCATGTCTTTATAAGTGATTTGAATATCTTATTTGAAAAAGGGCCTATTGAAATCATCTACCCACTTAAAAATCCATTTTGAGTTAATTTTTTATAAATGGTGTGAGGTAGCTGTATTAGTCCGTTTTTGTGCTGCTGATAAAGACATACCTGAGACTGGAAAGAAAAAGTCGTTTTAATGGACTGACAGTTCCACGTGGCTAGGGAAGCCTCAATCATGGCAAAGGCAAGGAGAGCAAGTCTTGTCTTACATGGATGATAGCAGGCAAAAAGAGAGAGTGTGTGGGCCGGGCATGGTGGCTCACGCCTGTAATCCCAGCACTCTGGGGGGCCTGGCGAGCGGATCACCTGAGGTCAGGAGTTCAAGACCAGCCTGGCCAACATGGCAAAAACCCATCTCTACTAAACATACAAAAAATTAGCTGAGTGTGGTGGTGGGTGCCTGTAATCCCAGCTGCTAGGGAGGCTGAGGCAGGAGAATCACTTGAACCTGGGAGGTGGGGGCTTGCAGTAAGCTGAGATTGCACCACTGCACTCCAGCCTGGGTGACAACATCGAAACTCTGTCTCAAAAAAAAAAAAAAAAAAAAAGAGAGAGCATGTGAAGGGAAACTCCTGTTTTTAAAACTGTCAGATCTTGTGAGACTTATTTACTATCATAACAACATGGGAAAGACCCTCCCTCATGATTCAATTATCTCCCACTGGGCTCCTCCCACAACACGTGGGAATTATGGGAACTACAAGATGAGATTTGGGTGGGGACCCAGAGCCAAACCATATCAGTAGGGGTCTGTCTTTATTCTTTTGCATATTGATATCCTGTGTCTCAGCACAATTTGTTGGAAAGACTGTTGTTTCCCCATCGAATTGTGTTGGCACCTGTGTCAAAAATCAATTAATCATAAATATGATGGTTTATTTTTAGACTCTCAATTCTATTTCAATGATCTGTATGTTTATTCTTATGCCAGTACCACACCATTTTGATTACTATAATTTTATAGCTTTGAAATTGGGAAATGTGAGTCCTCCCACTCTAAGAATGGAACTTTTACAGGGAGCTTCCAGATAGGTCAAATAGTGACAATTATCTGAGGATAGACCTTCTGGAGGAACCCCAAACCCGTTCTGTACCCTCCAGTGTCTATTAGGCTGCTGGTTTTCACAGCTATTATGATTGTGAGGCTATTGGTTTTCACAGTAATTGTGGAACCAGGGAGAAGGGAATGGGAAGAGATCAAACCACAAAGCTTCTAATTCTTACCAAGATTCAGCCATTTTTTCTTGAAATTTTCCTTGAATTTTTGCAAGCTTTTGGTTAATTTCCAGAGTTCTGAAAAAGTTGATTTTGCCAGTTTTTGCCAGTGTTCTGATTGCTTTATGGAAGAGTAGATTTTTGGAGGTCCTTATCCATCATCCTGGAAGTGCTACTTTTATGTTATTTTTAAAGAGATCCATGTGATAGATGGGAGTAGGAGACTAGGAAACTATAGGGCAACTACAATTCCAAGTTATCTTGTCAGTGTTACATGTAATAGATAAATATGTTGATACAGGGTGTACATGATGTCAGAAACTACTTAGGTGTTTACACTTAGTTGTACAACAAAAGCCAAAGTCAATCAAATAATCATTTCTTGAGTAGCTGCTATGATGGGATAAGCACTGTACCATAGAGAATAACAAAGATGAGTAAAAGTGTGTTATTTAAGATTCTCTCTGTAGAAGCAAACATAAACCTAGCTTGAACTTGTGTAGGCAAATGAAAGACCTTTATAGGGAGAATTTTGGGGTGCCTTTTGTAATCAAAGCCAAGGATGGACAACCAATCTTTGGGTAGTATGGCAATAAGGCTTTGAGATGGAGCCTCATATACTGGAACCAGGGCTTTGAAACCTCCAATGCTCTCTGCCTTCCTCTCATCTCTATTCTCTCTCTGAAGCTTCATTCTCTGTCCTCATGGGACAGCCTCCTCCATCTGACAGGAATGATGGCAGTGGCAGATTTTATCATTGATCCCAATTCTTCGTCCCTTCATGGATCCACATCCTTTGCCATGTGACTTTGCAGTTCCTCCCACTGAAGGGGTAGAATGTATTCTCCATCCTTGACTTTGGAAACAGTCAAGTGACTTGCTTTAGCCAGTTGAATTAGGTATAAGTGACAGAGTTCTATTAAGAACTGTAAAGGTTATGAGATTTTATCCTACTTATAAATATTCAGTTAGCATGCCACCATTTTATTGATGTAGGCAGAAGACAAGAGATTCCTGTGACAGAAACAAAGGACTTTATTACTCATGACACAGCAAGCAGCATGAGCTTCATGTTTGCATCAGTTCTCCTTGCCTCCCACCAAATTGCATTAGGATGATGTGGAGGGACCTAGGTGGATGATGCATTTGCAGTAGGTGTGTCAAGCTGAAGAACCCTGAGGTTAGGGAACCCAAATCTTTTATAATGGACAGTAAGCCTGTCTGATCTTTGTCCAAGAGGGAGACATTGTTATACTAACAATAAGCTTGTCTGCCTTTTGCTTTAGGGGGAGACACTATCTTTATCCTCCAAGACTGTAAGTATATCTGCTTCTTGATCTGGAGGGTGACAATATCTCTATCTTCCAGGGCCATTTGCTATACAAAGTTTGGAACAAGGTGCAGTCAATGCCTTGCTAGCAGGATGTACAGAAATGTGAGAGACCCATGGAGAATTGTCTAACAACAAGTTCAAGTGTCTAAGCTTAGATCTTGAGACGCCTCACATGCTTCCACTTGCTTTCTTTCTCTTCCACCTGCCTCCATGGGAAAAACATTCCATGGCTAGCACGTTTATCCCAGGAGGAGGATAAAAGACATGTGGAACAGAACTTCCCGCATGAGCCTAGTCAGAAGCAACTGATTCTTAAATGACTCAGGGAAGCATGAACTAAATGAATGCTTCTGGTACAAAGGTCTTGTGGTTGTTTGTTATGCAGCAGTATCTACTGATGCAATGACCATTGATGGCAACTCAGTTTTCCATTTTGTGTCTTCCGTCACCCAAGAAGGACTGTCACAAGTAGTTTCTGGTCTAGTAAAGACCTCTGATTGGCTCATCCCTAATTGTAAATTAACAAGTTAGCAGCCAGGCATGGTGGCACACGCCTGTAATCCCAGAACTTTGGGAGGCCACGGCAGGTGGATCACCTGAGGTCAGGAGTTCAAGACCAGCCTGGCCGACAGGGAGAAACCCCGTCTCTACTAAAAAATGCAAGAAAAAAAATTAGCCAGGCATGGTGGCACACACCTGTAATCCCAGCTACTTGGGAGACTGAGGCAGGAGAATCACTAGAACTCGGGAAGCGGAGGTTTCAGCGAGCTGAGATCACGCCACTGCACTCCAGCCTGGGCAACAGAGTAAGACTTCATCTCAAAAAACAAAAACAAAAACAAAAACAAACAAGTTAGGCTGGTTGGGCATGGTTGCTCATATCTGTAATCCTAGCACTTTGGGAGGCCCACTGGGATCACTTGAGGCCAGAAATTTGAGACCAGCCTGGGCAACGTAGTGAAACCTCATCTCTACCAAAAAAAAAAAAAAAAAAAAAAAAAAAAAAATTAATGTAAAAAAATCAGTAGCATATCTATACACCAATAATGTTCAAGCCAAGAGCCAGCCAAATCCTATTTAAAATGAGAACACAGTCCCACAATACAATAACAGCACACATTCAAAATACCTAGGAATACATCTCTAACAAAGGAGGTGAAATATCTCTACAAGAAGAACTATAAAAATCACTGAAAAAAACATAGATGATGCAAACGAGTAGAAAAGAATTCCATGCTCATTGATTGGAAGAATCAATATTGTTAAAATGGCTATATTGCCCAAAGCAATCTATAAAATTTAATGCTATTCTTATCAAACTACCAATGTCATTTTTCACAGAATTAGAACTATTCTAAAATTAATATGGAACCAAACAAGATCCTGAATAGCCAAAGCAATCCTAAGCAAAAAGAACAAAGCCAGAGACATCACATTATCTGACTTCAAACTATACCATAAGGCTATAGTAACCAAAATAGCATGGTAGTGGTACAAAAACAGACACAAAGACCAATGGAACAGAATATAGAACCCAGAAATAAAGCCACACACCTATGGCCATCTGATCTTTGACAAAGTTGACAGACATAAGCAATGGAGAGAGGGCTCCCTATTCAATAAATGGTGCTGGGGAAACTGGTCAGCAATATGCAAAAGAATGAAACTGGACCCTACCATTCACCATATACAAAAATTAACTCAAGATGGATTAAATATTTAAATGTAAGACTTCAAACTATAAGAATCCTAGAAGAAAGTCTAGGAAACACCATTGTGGACATCAGGCTTGGGAAAGAACTTATGACTAAGTCCTCAAAAGCAATTGCAACAAAAACAAAAATTGACAAGTGGGACCTAAATAAACTAAAGAGCTTCTGCACAGCAAAAGTAACTATCAACAGAGTAAATGGACAACCTACAGAATGGGAGAAAATATCAGCAAACTATGCATCTGACAGAGGTCTAATACCCAGACTCTATAAGGAACTTAACCAATTCAACAAGCAAAAAAACAAGTAATCCCATTAAAAAGTGGGCAAAAGACGTGGACTGTTCTCCAAAGAAGTATGCAATTGGCCAAAAAACATGAAAAAATGCTCAACATCAGTAATCATTAGACAGATGCAAATTAAAACCACAATGAGATACCATCTCACGCCAGTCAGAATGGCCATTACTAAAAAGTCAAAAAACAGATGCTGGCGAGGCTGCAGAGAAAAGGAAATGCTTATACCCTGCTGGTGGGAATGCAAATTAGTTCAGCCACTGTGGAAAGCCATTTGAAGATTTCTCAAATAACTTCAGACAGGAGTACCATTTGACCCAGCAATTCCATTACTAGGTATATACCCAAAGGAAAATTGATCATTTTACCAAAAGACACATGCACTTGTACGTTCATTGCAGCACTATTCACAATAGCAAAAACATGGAATCAGCCTAGGTGCTCATCAGTGGTGGACTGGGTAAAGAAAATGTATACACCATAGAATACTATGCAGCCATAAAAAGAATGTAATCATGTCATTTGCGCAACATGGATACAGCTAGAGGCCATTATCCTAAGCAAGTAAATGCAGGAAAAGAAAATCAGATACCACAGATTCTCACTTATAAGTGGAAGCTAAACATTGGGTACTCATGGACATAAAGATGGCAACAATAGATACTGGAAACTACTAGAAGGCGGGGGAGGAGGTAAGTGCTGAAAAACTGGTACTATGCTTGCTACTTGGGGGACGGGATCATTCATATCCCAAACCTCAGCCCCACGCAATATGCCCTTGTAACAAATCTGTCCCTGTACCCCCGCTTCTAAACGAAAGTTGAATTATAAAAATGAATAAATGAATAAATAAATAGAAAAAATATTAGCTAGGCATGGTGGGGTATGCCTGAAGTCCCAGCTACTAGAGAGAGTGAGGTGGGAGGATTACTTGAAGCCAGGAGTTTGAGGCTGCAGTGAGCTAAGATTGCCCCACTGCACTCCAGCCTGGGTGATACAGCAAGACCCTGTCTGTTAAAACAAACAAACAAACAAACAAACAAACAAAGCTCAGCCTGCCACAGTTTCATGGCAGTAAGCCAATAAAATGTGCTAATGTAGTCATGGGAAAACATAGTCAATACTGTCATCACTATCACCATGTAAATGAGTAAGGGACAATTCCTAGGGAAGGAAAGAGGTGCTGGGCATCTAGTACAGGCATTCGTGGTGTAGGAGGGACAATGAGGTCCTATTCAAATAGAGTGCAGTTGAGTTCTAGACATGTTTTACTTATGCTAATTCAATCATTCCTGTGTATTTGTGTGTGTGGGGGTCGGGGGGTGGTATGAAAGGCATGAATCTGCGGTTGACTCAGCCTCAATTCCAAGTCATCACTCCAAAGTTTAAGTCATTTGCTACACTAAGTATGATTCTAGGTATTTTTGGAATATCTATTTTATAGTATATAATGGCGTACATTATACAATATATTTACTCATGCTTCTTCCTGTATAGGGTTGGATTTCAAAATCATATATACTGTACTTTATGGAAAATTTTGGAAATTTTTAAGTGTAATTGGCTTGTTCCTTTTCATATCCTCATAAGCTCCTTCTCCAGAAATTAGATGTTTCTTAGAAAAGGAGAGGGGGCTGGTCATAGTGGCTCATATCTGTAATCCCAACTACACTGGAGGTTGAGATGGGAGGATTACTTGAGGCCAGGAATTTCAGACCAGCCTGGGCAACATAACGAGATCCCATCTCTGAAAGAAAAAAAAGAAAAAAGAAAGAAAGATGAAAGGAAGGAAGGATAAAAGGAGGGAAGAAAGGAAGGAAGGAAGGAAAAGAAAGAGGGAGGGAGGGGAAAGAACCTGAATAGGCAAAAATTGTTTTATCATCTCATAGAATAGATGCTTGAAGTAGAAATTAGGTACAGTTTTTGAAAAAATAAGTCATGGTTTTTTTTTTTTAAATGCAGTTGAATTGGTAGATGGAGACACATGCTTGTGACTCTAGCCTTCCTCATCAGTCTGGTATGCTATTATAGAAATAAAATATCATGGAGGTACAAAGGAATGCTATTAGTAATGACAAAGGATAAATTACTGTATATGGAACAACATGGATGGGCCTTACAAACACAATGTTGAATGAAAGAAACAAAATTTATGAGAGTATTTATTTTATATTTCATTTATAGTAAGTTCAAAACCATGGAAAACTAATCAATAAAGTTAGAAATCAGGAGTCACATGAGGAAGCAAAGAGAGCTTAGGCCCTGGCAGAATGCCTGAAATGTAGTCTTGCCTCCTGGGTTCTCCTTCACTAGATTGAGGCCCTAGGGAAGACAATGATGGAAACACCAAAACACAGGGGAGTCTGTGTGCCGTGTCCTGGGGACAGTCTGGAAATTCAGCAAGGGTTTGGGGATTTTCTTTCACAGATCAGAGGAAATATCTGAGTAGATGAATGTTATATGTTGCCAGTAAAGCTTCTGTGCTTCAGAGGTGGAGAGGAGGAGCAGAATATTCTGGCACAGGTAGGAGTGGTGTGGATATGGTTCAGAGAGTTGATGGTGTTGGAGTGTTCTTGTTGCCTGGACAAGGATGGCCCAGCAGTGTCCTGCTTGGATCAATAATTAAAGGTTGTGTGGAAATGAGGCTATCTGAACCAATGCCAGTGTGGAGAGAAGATGAGATCTAGAGAGGGATTCTTCCCTGCGCTTCTGTCAACCCCTATGCCTTGGCATCTTTGGCAGCAAATGGGGATTCTGGAACTCTGGGTGATTCAGTTTCTACCACTTGAAAGTTCTTTTAAAAAATAAGGAAGTATTTTTTTGCAGACTTGAATTTGTAGCCTGAAATTTGTTCCTACATTCCTTAAATTTGCATAAAGTTAGTGTTACGACAATTCCATTTTATTCATAAAAATATTTTGTGGGTATTTTCCAAGGTCTTTAATCTGATTTTGTGATATATTTCATCAAATGCATGTGCCATAATTTATTTTGGCTATTCATGTGGGACATAGATTTTGTTTCTAATTTTTATTATTAACCATGCTGCTGTGATACATGTCCTTCACATTAAACTCCCTGTCATGTTTTTGCTGTATCATCATCACTCCTGCACTCATCATATCTTATTCTCATTTTGTCTTTGTCCCAGTGGAGAATTCAATTAAATTTGTTATTTGTACTGTATTATATATATATTTTAAAAGATTTTATTTGTAAGAGCAGGTTTAGGTTCACACCAATATTGAGCAGAAGGTTCAGAGATTTCCCATTTACTTCTTGCTCCCACACATGAATAACCTCTGTCATCATCCACATCCCACACCAGAGTGGTACAATTGTTATAATTCATGAACCTATAATTGACACATCATTATCACCTAGAGTCCATCATTTACATTACAGTTCACTCTTGCTGTTGTAAGTTCTACGGGTTTTAACAAATTCATAATGACGTATACTTAATTGCAGTATCATATACAATAGTTCAGTTCTTTTTTTCATGAGTCATGCCTTTGTGTTATATCTAAAAAGTCATGGCCAAACCCAAGGTCCAAGGTCATCTAGGTTTTTCCTGTTATTTTCTAGGAGCTTCATAGTTTTGTGTTTTACATCTTAGGTCTGTGATTCATTTTGAGTTAATTTTTGTGAAAGGCTATAAGGTCTGTGTGTAGATTCATTTTTGTATGTGTGTGCATGTGGGTGTCCAGTTGCTGCAGCACCATTTGTTGAGAAGACTCTTTGACTCTTTTCTCCATTGTATTGCCTTTGCTCCTTTGACAAAGATCAGTTGACTGTTTTCATGTAAGCATCATATATGTTTTTAATGAGGTGCTCCTCAATTTTTCTGGAATAAGATAAAACATAAATAAGTAAAACAACCATATTTATGAAACAAAAGTCAGAATGTTTAGTATAACAAATGTGAGTTCACAAGTGATGAAACTGCCTAGATACTCTATGGACACATGAGATACAGAAACTTAACCAGGTAAATCCCAATACTCAATGCTACTCATCTGTAAAACTGGATAATAACAATACATTCTTTATAGGATTGTTGAGAGGATTAAATAAACTAATTCATGTATAGCGCTTGAGGCAGTATTTGGCTTCTTTTAAATGCTCCATAAATGTTATTATTATGATATTATCATCATTAGTGGCAGTCAAAAATAACCATTTTTCATAGTGACACACAGGAAGCAATATGGTGGACTAGTTAACTGACAAGAGAATGCTGCTGGCGACCACAGAATTTTCAGGAGAAGCCAGCTCTTTATTTCCTCCTTTCTTCAGGGCTTTAAAAGCTTCTTAAAAAAGATATGGACCTAGAGCAGCAATGCACTGGGGCTTAGGATCCCAATGGAACCACAGACTTGAAAATGGTTGGAACTTCTTGCCATCGCTTGCCTCTACTTGTCTCTGTGGCCTTGCTCTCTTGCTGTCTTCTGATGACTGGTTTTGTCTTCTACTTAATCTGCACAAGCAATATGGCCACCGACTGGACCAAAGTTTTATGTGTAGGAGGTTCAGTAGCCTGGAGAGAGACCCATCCCTTTTCCGAAGACTAAAGTCACATTTTCCCAGGGGATAAGATTAATTAGGCTAAATTGTGATGGTGCTTACCTCTGAATTGGCAACTTGGAGCTGAGGGAACAGGATAATATTAAACAAACCACTCTCATGGAAACCATGTGGCTTGAGGAAATGGGAAGGCAAGATCCAGAGAAGCAGGGACAGTGGTAGGACAAACAGTGTATAGATGTCCACTGTGGCTGGTTCTCCCTGCCGTCGTCTTCTTCTTCTTCTTTTTTTTTTTTTTTGAGACAGGGTCTTGCTCTATCGCCCAGGCTGGAGTGCAGTGGCGCAATCTCAGCTTACTGCAGCCTCCGCCTCCTGGGTTCAAGCGATTCTCCCACCTCAGCCTCTTGAATAGCTGGAACTGCAGGCACACACCACCATGCCTGGCTAATTTTTGTATTTTAGTAGAGATGGAGTTTTGCCATGTTGCCCAGGCTGGTCTCAAACTCCTGAGCTCAAGTGATCCACTTGCCTCAGCCTCTCAAAGTGCTATGATTTACAGGCGCGAGCCACCTCATCCAGCCTCCTTGACATCTTCTTGTGGCCCTCGAGAAAGGAAATGGAGCAGCCTCCTCTGAACACTCATTCAGGGAAGTGGGAATTGATTACTAGCTTGGCTAGTACTTCACCTATGTTATATATAAAGTTTCTGTGCTGCAAAAGAAATAGCACTCCAATATAAAATTTTGTTTTAATTCTCAGCAAGGCCAGGTACTTCTATAGAAGGGTGCACCCTTACAGATGGAGCAATGATAAGCACACACCTGGACAAGGGAGGGAAAGGTTTTCTTATCCCTGACGCATGTGACCCTTGCTGCTGTGTTGTTCCCCTATTGGCTAGGGTTAGACCGCATAGGCTAAACTAATTCCGATTGGCTAATTTAAAGAGAATGACAGGTAAGTGCTTTGGCGGGAAAAAAATGGTTATGCAGGGTGGAGAATGAGTTAGGGCAGAGCAGGTAGCAGGTAATCGGAATGTGTTAGGGTGGAGCAGGTGATCCGAATGAGCTAGGGTGGAGCAGGTGATCGGAATGAGTCAGGGTGGAGTAGGTAATCAGCATGAGTCAGGGTGGAGTAGGTAATCGAAAAAGGTTGCTTTATGAAAGTTAAGTTTAAAAGTAGAAGGCAAAGAATTGAACATACTAACATATTAATTCTTTGAAGAGAAATTTAGAATTCATATTTAACAACTTCCTCTTCTTGCATTTTTCGTACAGCTTTCTCTTCAAACTTATTTAACATGTCTTGAGTTAGTTGTTCTGCTTGATATTCTAAAAGAAAAAGCTTCTCTGGATAAGGTGGAGGACAGTTAAGGGAGGTTTTAGTAAGTGCCATTTTTATGAGCCTCTGCATCTACTTACGGACGCATGGTATGACATAGCTCCTGACAAGAATAAGTACACCTATTACGGCTACGAGGGAGGTAAGAATTGAGGCGATTATTCCTTTCCATTTACTGAACCACTTCTCTAGCCATCTTGTAAAGGGGTCATTTACCCTTGAGTTGCTGGCTCATTGGATAGAGCAGTCAGACCTTGCAATGCCTTTGTTATACTTCCATTAGGGGTGGTGGTGTTTGGGATGAAGGTGCAACATTGAGTTTTAATCATGATGCAAACTCCTCCTTTTTCTGCTAATATCGTGTCTAAGGCTATCCTATTTTCCCAAGCCATCTGGCTAGCAGTAGCCCCTAACTGCTCAGCTATTCTTTTAACAGCATCTCTAGTGTAGTTAATAAATCACTGTTGGTTGTAACAGATGTAGTTTATCCAATCTACATTTTTATTAATTGTCTCCCACCAAAATATTGACTCAAATCCTGCAGCTATTTGATTTCTGGCTTTAAATTGATCTGGTAACCCCCATGGGACTCCAATTGTGTCTAAATAGACGTGAGAGTCGAAAGATCCATAAGAGGCTTCTCTCGCTTTACGATGTCTAATTTTTCCTTCTTCTGGTTGATGAAATGCCAGGGTGAAAGGGATAGCCAATTGGATTAAAGCACAAGTGCCACTCCAGTTATTCGGCAGAGTGTCCAGTAAAGGTCCACCACAATACCACCACACATCCGCTTGGGGATGAACAAGGGCTGACTGATTGGTAAGCTCTTGAAAGTTCTTAAGCTCACTGCATCCCTTAGGTCTCCAAAGAATGCTAAGTTTCCTCCCTGTCGTGAGAGACACAAAGTGAACTTAGTGTTGGGAGACGGAAGCTGGATGGCCCTCTGGGGCTGACCCGCAGGGTGCCGGACTTCGGGATATAGCAGAGAGAACTTGGCATGACTTGTTACCCCAGGCTGTAGAATCCTGGAAAAGAGCTACCATGCAGCCCATCCTCAGTCAACCAGAGGACCACCCTAGTGGAAAAGGGACAATCTGGGCCTCTGGCCTGCCGTGCGCAGAAGCAAAACAGCTGCTTTTGTTTACATGCGGATGGAATATTTGATCCATTCGGACCAGGCATTTACATCTTGGTATCCTGCCTCAATTGCCAAAGTTTGTTTTAAGTCTTTAACTTCTACCATCGCTATCTTGGCCTTGTTGTTAGATGGAGGAGGAACAATGGTTCCGTTGTAAGAGGTTTTGGAAAAAGGCTTAGAGGCAGGTGCAGGTGGCAGGGGATCAAAGGAAGGCATTTCAAATAATCCAGTAGGGTCTGTCCCTGAAACCTCAGCCCCCATACCATAAAACCAGCTTGAAGAAGGTAACTGGCTTAGAAAAGGGGAAGAATTTTGAGGGCTCAAAATAATAACCTGTATAGGATTGCACTGGTTTAACTGACAGTTGTGGGGGACTATTCCTTTAGTAAAATGAATGTATGGTTTTAGGAAATTACAAACACTAGTTGGGGCAGTCCGTCCTCACTCTTTAGTGGTCCACTGAACACTGGACCAAGTACGGCATAAAAGCTCTACATCAGGGGCAAGACTCCTGGTTGACCCTGGTCTTTATCGAAACCTCCCCAGATTAGGTGGTCCCAATTCACTAATGCCCAGTTTGAGGAGAGCCAGGAGGGACAGAGGTACTTTTCTGAAGTAGAGAGCTGTCTTTCACTTGACAAATCCCCACAGGGTATAACAAGGCAAGCATCAAACGCAATAGTTTGAGGCAAAATTGACTAGGTTATGTTAATAACTAGATGGTCAGCGATAGAGCGCGGAAAGAAGAAACAGTAATAGAATAGACGAAAGAGAGTTAAATTCTTCTTAGCTTTAGTTTGGTAGGGTTTTCCCCTGGGACTATGGCCCACGACTCTGGAGGGGGCGGTGCTTTCTTGACTCGGATATGGTGAGTCCATCCTCTCTCTGCTGTGCGGACTGTGGTTTCAGTAGTTAGGAGCACTAAATAAGGACATTCCCAGGCTGGCTCAAGCTTCTCCTCTTTCCAGCTCTTGATGAAGGCATAATCCCCAGGCTGATGTTGATGCACCGGGAACTCCAAGGGCGGTGCTTGTGCTAATAGACCTTTAGTTTTGAGAGAAGAGAAAGTAGAAGATAGACCAAGTATATAATTTTTAAGGAATTGATCTTTTGTTTCAAAGGTAGGAATATCAGCAGGGGAGTGCAAATAAGGTAATCCATAGTGCATCTCATAAGGAGAAAGACTAATATCTTTCCCTAGTGCAGTTCGAATTCTCAGCAGGGCAATAGGAAGACACTTGGTCCATGGCAATCGAGTATCTAAGACTAATTTGGTTAAGTGGTTCTTTAGAGTCTGATTCATTCTTTCTACTCTCCCTGATGAGGGTGGGTGCCAGGGAGTATAGTGTTCCCATCTAATGTCTAAAGTTTGGGATAGCTTTTTAATAATGTGTGCGGTGAAATGAGTTCCATTGTCTGAGTCAATATTTTCTATTAGTCCAAACCTGGATGCTATATTTTCAATTAGGGTCTTAACTACATTATTTGCTGTTGCATTTGAAAAGGGAGTAGCTTCGACCCAGTGAGTGAGGTGGTCTGCTATCACTAGTAAATATTTTAGACGACCTATTAGAGGCATTTCTCTGTAATCAACTTGGATACTTTGGGATGGCCTTAAGCCTGGATTCCTTCCCTCTAGAGGTAATCTTTTTATAGTATGTCTGTTAGTTTTCTTACATACTAAGCAACTATCTGTAACCTGTTTGGTCAGGGTATAAATTCCTATACAATCATAAACTCTGAGAACTGCATCACACATGGCCTGGGGCCCCCCAGTGGGTCCCCTGATGTAGTTGGGAGAAGAGTTCCCTCATAAGGGATTTAGATAACATTTCTCTCTGGTCTGGCAGTATCCACTTTCCTTCTGAATTCTCTTTAGTGCCTATTTTTATTAGTTTCTCTACTAAATGGGGATTATGGTAGGAGGAGGGAGGTAGGGAGTTAAGTGAAAAATACACATTTCAGAAGACACAGCAGCCTGGTTGGCTACCTGATCTGCTAGGTTATTTCCTCGACTTTCAATAGAAAGGCTTTTCTGGTGTCTGGGAACATGGACAATAGCTATTCTTCCGGCAACTGAAGATTATTCAATACTTGGGTGATCAGCTCCTTGTGAACAAAGTCTTGACCTTTACTATTAATGAGACCTCGTTCAGTCTAAATTTTCCCAAACATATGGGCCACTCCAAAGGCATACCTGGAATCTGTATAGATAGTTCCTTCCTGGTTCTGTACGTACTTTAAGTCTTGGCTGAGTGCAAACAGCTCACACGTTTGAGCAGATCAACTGTTGGTCAATTTTCCTGACCCTATTTCTATGAGAGTTTCTCCATCAATCACTGAATACCCGTTGTGTCTTTTTCCCTCAATCACCCGGGAGGAACCATCTATGAATAAGTGCTGTCCAGTCCAGAAGGGGGTTTCTCCTAGGTCTGGTTGAACCTTTGTATGGTAATCAATTAAATCTAAACATGTGTGTTCTCTCCTTAGATTTGGATTCCCTGTTAGGAAACCTGCTGAGTTGAGTGAATTATCAGTGGTCAATGTTAAATCATCCTTTTCTAACAGAATGGCCTCATTCTTTAAGATTCTTGAGTCAGTAAGCCATCTCCTTGCTCTTTGGATTAAGATAGTTCTAACTTGGTGAGGCGCGCTTACTGTTAATTTCCCTCCAAAGGTTAACTTTCTGTTTCCTCGACTAGTATTGCCGTAGCCGTGATGGACTGGATGCGTTGAGGCCATCCACAAGTGACTGGGTCTAAGACCTCTGATAGGAAGGCTACGGGCTGCTGGCTGCCTCCATGTTCTTGAGTTAGCACTCCTAAAGCTACCTCACTGTCCACATTAACAAAAAGGTGGAATGGCTTTTCTAGGGAGGGTAAGGCTAAAACAGGGGCAGTTATGAGCCTTTCCTTCAGCCTCTCGACTTGGTCAGCTTCCTCAGAAGTCCACAGGGGACAGTTAGGCTTCTCCTGGGCAAGCTTTTTATATAACAGTTTACTGTGTAGTGCATATGAATGAATCCATAAGTGGCAGTATCCAACTAACCTTAAAAATTTCCTGAGTTCTTGTTTAGTTTGAGGCAAGAGTAGGGACACGATTCCCTTGATTTGTTCAGGCCCTATTCTTCGCTTGCCTGTGCTTATTAAGTGGCCTAAATATTTAACTTCAGGCTCTACATACTGAAGCTTTCTTTTTGAGACTTGTAGCCCCTCAAACTGAAGATGGTTAAGAATATGTGTAGAGAAGTCAGTTACCTTCTCTATATCTTCACCAGATACAAGAATGTTGTCCACGTATTGAAGAAGGCATATTTGTTCTGGAATGACAACTTTTTCTAGTACTTGTTCTAAAATTTGGCCAAAAAGATTAGGGGAGTCTGTGAACCCTTGGGGCAAGACTGTCCATCGATATTGTTGTTTCTGCCCTGAGTAGGGATACTCCCACTCAAAAGCAAATATATCTCAGCTATCTTCAGCCAGGGGACACGCCTGAAAAGCATCCTTGAAATCTATTACAGTAAACCATTGATGATTATATGGAATCTTGCTAAGAATGGTGTAACGATTGGGGACAACGGGGTGGGTAGTCTGGACTATTTGGTTGATAGCTCTAAGGTCCTGTACTAGACGGTATGACCTGTCTGATTTCTTGACTGGCAGTATTGGGGTATTATAAGGGGACATACAGGGCTTCAGAAGCCCATCCTTAATAAGGCCTTTGATTATAGGTTTCAACCCTATCCTACCTTCTAGGGGAAAAGGGTATTGCTTCCTTCCTACTACTTCTCCCGGGGTTTTTAGCTTGATGTGGATAGGAGGAACTTGGAGTTTCCCTCGGTTTCCTTCTTTGAGCCAGACATTAGTATTAATATATTTTTCATCTGCAGTGGTGAGTAGGTTTAATGAGGTAAGGAATCGTCTTGGGCTGACTTGTATACCTATGCCGAACTTTAACATTAAATCCCTCCCCAGTAAATTAGTTCCTGCTTCAGAGATTAACAAGAACTGAATATGACCTGAGCGTTCCTAGTATCTAACTTCTGTGCTTTGTAAAATTTTTGCTCTAAATCCTTCCCCTTTTACCCTGGAGACTAAAAGTTCCTCTGAGAAGGAGACAACATTAGATGGGGGGAAGCAAACAGAGGAGCAAGCAGCCCCTGAATTGACTAAAAAGGTGATAAGCTCATGTTTAGGTCCCACCTCCAAATTTATCAAGGGCTCCTGGTGGGACTCAAGATAAAAGAGACAGAGCCCCTGACCCCCCTATTCTTCCTCGAAAGTCATGAGTGGAAGTGCTTCTTTCTCCTTTCTTAGTTCAGGACATCCTCTCTTGAAGTGGCCTATTCTTCCACATCTCTAGCACCTATCTTGTCCTTTCTCCTTCTTAGTTCTGGGATTCTTTAACCTTGCTCTGCTATACTCTTTAGGGGGCCTGGTAGACAAGGACCTTTGTCCTCCAGATGGAGGCTGGGGTCCTTTAAAAGAGGGTTCAGACCCTTTATAGTTTCTGGCTCTCTGGAAGCTCTGTCTAGAAGTACCTGGGTTTGGAGCCATCTGTTGGAAGGTGGAAAACATAAGTTTTATCTTTTGTTTCTGTTTTTCTTCAACCCTTTTCATGTATACTTTCTGAGCTTCCCTGAGAAGCTCACTTAGAGGATGGTCTGTATATCTTTTGTAACTTTTTTGAAACGTCTGGCCAACTTTTAGTGACAAATTGGAGTTTCAACATTCCTTGCCCAAGGGCATCATCCAAATTGAGGCTTGCATATTGCCTCATTTGCTCCCTCAGTCTGTCTAGGAATCTTATAGGCCCTTCATCCTTTTCCTGTTGTATATCAAGTGCTTTAGAAAGATTTCGGGTTCGAGGTACTGATTCCCGAATTCCTTTTATTATCATCTCCCTTAGGTCCTGCATATATGCCCAGTGATCTGTGTTGTTATTGTCCCACCTGGGGTCTCAGGCGGGGAATTTCTGGTCTGCATAGGAACATTTTCACCGGGAGGGTGCTCATGTTCCCACACTACCATAGCAGCCCTACAAATCATATTCCTTTCTTCCCCTGAAAAGAGGATGACCAAGATGGACATTAACTCGACCTAAGTGTATAACTGAGGTCCTAAGAATTGGTCAATTTGGTCTGCCACTCTGTAAGAGTCATCTAGTTGTGGTTTAAACTCCTTTTTAAAATTCTGGACTCTGAACTGGTTAGGGGAGCATTTACAAAGCCAATGGCCCCCCCTCCTTGTGGTACCTCTTTCAAAGGGAAGAGCATTGGGGCTCACCTGTTAGGTATGGAGGGAAATGGGAAATTCTGAATATCTTTTTTATATTGTTCTACCTCATGCTGGAGTCCTTTTAGAGAGGAGTATTTAAGTTGGGAGGGAACAGGCTGGTGGGGTGGTAATTCCCAAGAGTCAGGGTTATAAGGAGAGGGATAACGTGAGTAGAGGGGGAATTTGGAATGGAATCTGAGGCAGCAGTGGCTGTCTGAGGGGAAAGATTGGGGATACTGAACAGAGGAAGATAGTCTAGGGGATCCCATGTGCTGGAATCTTTAGGCATGAGAGCTGGCTCCTCTGACTTTTCATTTTGAGATGCCAGATTGGGTTCTTCCCTATTTGTTTTTAAGGGAAAAAGGAGGGCAGGTCCTTGTCTCCAACAAAGGACATAACCTAGTTCTTCTTGAGACACTGGACTTTTTTCATTAACATATCGGATTAGAAGCTGACACATTACATCCTCATTCGACCCAAACTTTGGCCCGAAGATTGAGGGTTTGAGGATGGGTCCCTGAGTCCAAATAAAACAACAATATATTATCATTTGTTGTCTTTTCCTATGTTTAGTCCTTTCATTATCCTTCCAGTGTTTTAGCATGAGACCTAGGGGGCTATCCGAGGGGATATCTTTGTTACCATCTTTATCCCCTTTGCTCCCTGTCTTGCTTGGGGTATTTCCCATCTTGATGGTTTTGGGGTAAGTTTCAAGGTTCAATTTCCCTTACTGGAAATTTCTCGCCTTTTGGGGTGAGGCTCAGTTTCCCCACTGGAAATTTCTTGCCTTTTGGGGTGAGGCTTAATTTCCCCACTGGAAACTTATTGCCTTTTCTACTACTGGAGGTTTGTGTGAGGTTCAGCCCCCCACAGTGGGGATGTCTTACCGCTTTTTAACCTCTAAGCCACCCTGACCAAGGAATACTTCTCCGCCCCCGCCACAGCTTTCTTATCTTGGTCCT
The DNA here is from genome assembly GCF_028885625.2 of Pongo pygmaeus. Taxonomy (NCBI): domain Eukaryota; kingdom Metazoa; phylum Chordata; class Mammalia; order Primates; family Hominidae; genus Pongo; species Pongo pygmaeus. The sequence continues at coordinate 137,931,512 of NC_085930.1, read as the reverse complement.
GACCACCAAGGAAATACTTTACTGGCTCTCGTGGCTTCTCCTTCCTTGGTCTGTGCACAGAGTCGTTGCAGCAGTATGTGAGGATCCTTTAAGCTAGGTTGCTGGCCAGTTTTTTTTTTGTTTTTTTTTCATTGCTGAGAGCTCAGATTATTCCTGGCACTGGGTGGGTTCTGATTTCTCCCTGCTGAGGCTGCCACAAGGGGTGGGGCGTGCACCAGAGAGAACCAGAGACTGCCCCCGGAGGGGAACATAATCCTGAATGAGCCCCCAAATTTTGGTGCCACAAAAGAAATAGCACTCGAATATAAAATTTTCTTTTAATTCTCAGCAAGGCCAGGTACTTCTATAGAGGGGTGGGCCCTTACAGATGGAGCAATGGTGAGCATGCTCCTGGACAAGGGAGGGAAAGGGGTTCTTATCCCTGAGGCACGTGGCCCTTGCTGCTGTGTTTTTCCCCTATTGGCTAGGGTTAGACTGCACAGGCTAAACTAATTCCGATTGGCTAATTTGAAGAGAATGACGGGGTGAGTGCTTTGGCAGGAAAAAAATGGTTATGCAGAGTGGAGAATGAGTTAGGGCAAAGCAGGTAGCAGGTAATCAGAATGAGTCAGGGTGGAGTAGGTAATTGAAAAAGGTTGCTTTACAAGGAAGTTAAGTTTAAAAGTAGAAGGCAAAGAATTGAACATACTGACATATTAATTCTTTGAAGAGAAATTTAGAATTCATATTTAACAACCTAGCTTGTGGACATGCCTTCTCCTGAACTCTCTCTCTTTCTCTTTACCTGTTCCCATCATCCAGCTTGTAGGCAAAGGAAGTCTTGCTGAGGCTTCCAAGTGAAAGATATTGGCACATTTTACAAAGACCATTGGACCATCACTTGAAACACTTTGCTCCTTTGCTGTCCTGAGAGCAAGCACATTGGTGCTTGGGGGAAGTGTCTTGGGGAGTTAAGCACCAGCTCACAGAGATGGTGAGGTGTATTTCAGAACCCAAGCTTCTGCCAGGGAGCATATAGATTTTGTGATTTCAGTATTAGCAGCTTACTCTCCATGGGTTTTATCGCATAAATTTCAGGAGGGAGTGTTTTCTTGACTGACACCTTAGAAGCACTCTTTGTGGCAAAGTCACAAACATTTCCAGATCTTGCTGGGCATGGAGATGGCTGCACCACTGGAGACAATCTATTGGTGTCACTTGACACAGTGTGAGAGGTCAGGTAGGGGTGAACAGCATTGTCTGCACACAAAGTGGGAACATTATCTGCTCTGTGGGGAGGCCCATCATGCTCAGCTTGCTCAGGAGGGAGAGTGACACATGTGGGTCATTCCGTGGTGCCTTTTCTGCTTCACAGTGAAAAGAAGGCCTGACACTTCCAGAGGAAAATGACACTGAAAGCACTCAGGCGGAGGAGGGGCAAACATGACCATGCTTTCTGGAAAACTCTTTCTTCATGCACTCATGCCAATCATTGTTTTATCCAACTTAGCTAATCCATTTCTAATTTTTTGTTCCTTAATAAAAGAAAAAAGTCAACTGTCACTTACTGAATTCTTTTTAAAAAACTTTTATTTTAGGTTGAGGGTTACACATGCAGGTTTGTTATATAGGTAAACTGCATGTTACGGGGGTTTGGTGTACAGATTATTTCATCACCCAAGTAATAAGCATAATACCCAATAGTATGTGTTATTTATCGAATTCTCACTGTGTGCTAGGACCAGTAGTGTGCTGAAGACGGCTTGGACAGGCTCATGAGAGCTTAATTGTTCAATTTGTAGTAATTTTGCAAGACAGCTGTTAAACACAGCCATTATTAAAATTCAATTATATTACCTTATACTTAAAAACAAAGGCAATAAATTCAACTTATCATATTCTAATTATTTTACTCTTATTTATGCTCTTGAAGTTATTCGTGTCTATTTTGTCTGTATGTTGGAGCTACTGAATGATAACTAGCTACTGTGTATCTCCTGTCACATTAGTGGCTTGAAATTGTTCATGTTGGGAGTATTTACACCACAGAAATCAGCAAATGCTACAAATTCAAGCTTGGTTTATTGTTTTGTTGATTGTTTAGACTTAAAAAATGATGGAGAAAATGTCAGTAATTAAAAGTAATGGCAAAAACCGCAATAACTTGCACCAACCTAATATGAACAGCACAAAAGTTTGAGAAAATATTCTTCCAGTATTTAAGATGACTACATGATTCAGCAAACTAGTTGTAGTTACTCGTGTCATTGACCAATGAGTGAAGTTCTGATGTACATTTTTGTCTCATTTTTATCTTATTAATGTGAACAAAAATATCAACCAACATATCTGTCACAGCTACACTCCTTTGTCAGTTGCAACCATAGATTGGCTATGGATAGAAGAGTTCAGCAAAATCATTGAAAGCATTTTGTGAGAATTAATTGGCTAAATGGAATTTACAATAATAAGTATTATATATTTTATTATTTTTTGTAAATTGTGTACACATTCTATCAGTATAATTTATATAAATATATATACATATGCACACATTTTGGGAGGGAGAGCCAATTGTAACTATTAGCTGTTATTTACTCTGCCATGAATATACTTCCCTCTTTATCTCACCCTCCAAGACCCAATTCAGGGACAAATCTATCCCTTCTTTGGGGTTCTTTGTCATAGCCCTTGTTCACAATGCATTAGGGTTCTGTGAAGTTCCCTCTCCTTCCTAGAACAAATACAGTTGAAGGGCAGGAGCTTTCAGTTACTCAGTTCTGAACATCTGGAGCTGAGTTCCTTGCTTGGTACATAGGAGGTACCCAAAAGGTATTGGTTAAAAGAAACAGTGAGAGTCTGAGAGTCTTGAAGGCAGTGGGTGGGGAAGAAAAAAAGAAAAGGAGGAAGTCACATACTTAGAAAAGGCACAATGTTCAGTACTATACATCATCTTTTAAAATTTAAATCTTCTTAAGGTTCCTAAAGGTCTGTATAAAATACAGCAAGCTTTGATTTCCAAAATCACAACCTATAAAAGCCCTTGACTGAGTAGATTTGTCTGAGGGTTCCATGTGTTTAGAGGAACAAGACAAGTCACCTGGTAATCATATCATTCCCGGTATTTGACGTGTGTCTTGGGTGATGCACAGTGGCCAATCCTTCCTGTTTCCTTTATAACATTTATTGAATACTTTCTTGAATGTGGCAGGCACTGGATTTTCCATGCATCATATGTGAGGGAAGTGACAATGGAACATCAAAAGCCCAGGAGAACTTACTCTCCTTCCAGCCCATGCATCCTTCTGTGTGCCTTGGCTGCATGCTCCTCCCCACATCCTTTTGGAGGAACCTGGATACCAATCCTCTAGTTGGGAAGTATTTTCAGTCTTAAAACCCAGTCATTATTGACTGGCTGGCTGAGTTTCCTGTTCAAAAAGTGCACAATCACCCATCTCCCCAAAATGTACGTCCAGCCAAGGATCAGATTTCCCTCAGCTGGCCAGCCACTTCTCTAAGATGAGCAGTTGCCAACAAACAAGCTTGGAAGCAAGCAAACAGTCATCTTTTCTCCCTCACTACCTCTGTCCCATCAGTCATAACCTCCAAGAAAGGTCAGGTGGGACCTGTCCAGCCTCCAGGCATAGCCTATCACAGGGTAGACATATCAAACAAAACAGGAAAAATAATTTACCTTGCCCTTGTCCTTTCCCTCAAGTTTTATTTTTACTTGCCATTGACTTAAGAGAGCCCACAATAAGAAAAAGAAATCAAGCCTAGATCATTGTCTCTTCCCTGGACTGTTGAACTAGACTCTGCTTTTGTCCTTGCCCCCTGCAAATCTATTTATTTATTTATTTATTTATTTTTTGAGCCTCGCTCTTTCGCCCAGGCTGGAGTGCAGTGGCGCGATCTCAGCTCACTGCAACCTTCCGCCTCCCAGATTCAAGCAATTCTCCTGCCTCAGCCTCCTGAGTAGCTGGGATTACAGGTGCATACCACCACGCCTGGCTAATTTTTGTATTTTTTGTAGAGACGGGGTTTCACCATATTGGTCAGGCTGGTCTTGAACTCCTGACCTTGTGATCTGCCTGCCTTGGCCTCCCAAAGTGCTGGGATTACAGGCGTGAGCCACTGCACCCGGCCTCAAATCTATTCTTAATTCAGAGGCTAGAGGGATTCTGTTAAAAGGTACTTCAAAAAATGCCATTCTTTTGCTCAGAACTCTCCAGTGGCTCTCCCTTCCACCAGATGAAAAGCCAAAGCCTTCCAATGGCTAAAGGCTCTACATGATCAGCTCCTATCCCCCCAGCCCTTTATATATCTCATTTCCTACTATTCACTCCCTCCCTCATTCCTCAGCAGACACAATAATCTTGTTCTTTGAACTTATCAGGCACCTCTCGCCTCAAGGCCTTTCTCCTCATTGTTCTATCTGCCAAAGACACTTTCCCCCAGATATCCATGTGGCTCACTCGCTCATCTCCTTTATGTCTGTGCAAACATCACCTTCTCAGCGAGGTCCACCCTGGCATGTATGGTACTATGCAGTGCTGTAAACTGCCTTCTTCCTCTCTATTGCTGTTCCTCGTCATCCTGTTCTATTATTTCCACAGAATGCATCATCTTCTAGCATAGCATATAATCTATATATTTATCATATTTATAGTTTGTCCCTCCCAAGTAGAAATGTAAGCAGTAAGAGGACATAGATTTTTGTCTTTTGTGCCTATTTTGTCTAGAATAGTGCATGGCATATAATAGGAACTCAATAAATATTTGCTTGATAAAGTATATTCCATTTAAGACAAAGAATCCGAGGCTGACTCTAAGTCACAAACATTATTGAGGCATTTTGGAGTAGACATCAGTTTCCTCCATGCTAGAAGCCACATTCATCACCTAATCCTTGCTTCCCTTTCATTGACAGTGGGACTTAGGGGAGACAGTTCCAGGGAGTTCACTGCAGAGCCAAGTAGATAGATAGCATTGGAATTTTCCTGCATTTACTTTTTCATCAAGGTCAAGAAGGCCACGTGAAAACTCTAAAATGTGGTTTTTCAGTTAAATGCATTGTTTTGAAAATGTCCTTTTGTTTGCATGATACGATATTCATGTGTCAAAACTTACAGAACAACTCTCAAGCAAGGAATTGGTGGTGGTGGTGGAGAGAGGGAGGTGGTGGGGGAGAGGGAGGTGCAGTTGAAGAGAAGGAATTTAGAAACATTGGCTTATTCATGTGAGCTGCTCTATTAATAAAGCCAGTGCCCCCTTTATAACAGGGAGCCCTGGGAAACCAAATAGAAAACTCCTGTTTTTTAAAAGAGACAGACTAATTGAGTCATCGTCTCTGAATTCCCTCTCTGCTAGTTCTCACTCGGACTGCTGATGATTTTATTTTTAATTTATCTAAGGGGCCTATGAGTCATTATTGAGATTAGTTTCCATAAGGTCCTCTATCACTAAACACTATAATAACCTGCAGTAGTTATCTATTGCATAATAAATTACCCCAAAACTTATTTGGTTAAGACAACAACCATTTAATTTGCCTGCGATTCCATGGGTCAGGACTTTAGAATCCATTTAATCGGCTTACAATTCTGTAGGTCACAAATTCAGGGCTTGGCTGGGTGGTCTTTCTGCTCCAGGTGATGTCAGCTGGGATCATTCATTCGGCTGCATTCAGCTGGTGGCTGGGCTCAGCTCTAAGTTTGGCCTCATGCACATCTCTGCTGCTTCTGCGTTCTTGGGTTCCTCCGTATGGCCTCGCTTTCTCCAGGGACTTGGGCTCCCTCAGAGCATGGTGGTCTTAAGGTGCAGCCATGGAACTTGCACAGCAGTAACATTTCTACCATATTCGATTGGTCAAAACCAGACCAAAGCCAGCCGATATTCAAGGGGAGGGGATTCTACCTCTCGCTGAAAGGAGGGGCAAAGAATTGATGACTGTATTTAATCCATTACATAATCAAATACAGGCAGTCAGTCTCCACTTTCAGTTGTGCTTTATCTCACTTCTCTGCTTAATAAAAAATGCAAATAAAAGGTGTAAAAAAAGTTGTATTCAAGGAACCTTGAGCATATAAGTGCCCAAAATATGCACTTCACTATAAACGCTCCCACTTTAGTCAAGCATTCACTGGAGGAATTTCTCTGCATCCAGCTCTGTCCCAGAAGAGGTATTATTTCTGCTTGGAACCAGTCTGTCTTACCACAGAAGTTGCTCCCCAAATTCTAGGTTCTTATCATCATAAATCCCTTATCGCCAAACTTCCGCCATCCTCATTGTTTCTGCTTCTTCTGGGAGCTTGGAGCCCTGGTACACCTTTTAAAATGCTATAATTATTATAAATGCAAAGAAGGAGAAAATCTGGTTCTCACTGAGTAGCTCCTATGGGCTCTGATTGTGACATGGAATTAAGTTTCCTGTAGAAAACTGTTAGATCTGGGTAAGCCAAGTAGCAATCCATTGTAAGATGGAAAAGGTACAACTGGAACTGAGCCCAAGCAAGACTAGAGGGCATGAGAAGCTGCATGGGCAGGGAGCAACGGTCCCCATGTCGCCCATCACAACTGCATCAGCACCCCTCCCTCAGCTCACATCTGTGGCCATATGTGGGATCCCATAGGACCAGCTAAGGAAAAGAAAAAAGCCTTAGCTTGGTTTATATTTGGGTTGGCTCAGTATACAAATACAGGGTGAAAATGAACAGCTACTATATTAACCACCACACTCAGGGTAGGCTCTAAATAAAGTAGAGAAGAAAAATATTGTTGATGGGTAGAGCTGCAAGTAATGCATCTGGTCATCTACCTTGCATGGAAAGACAAGTGGCCAAGATAAGAACATATATATACTCATGGGAAATGGCCAATGATTTAATGGACCAGTTAGAGGTCTAGAAAGAAAAGGACTGGGTACTTGGAGACAAGGAGATCTGGAGTAGAGGCATATGGACAGACCTGTGGAAATGGGCATAAAGTGTAAAGATTTTTGTGTGACATGTTAATGTCCATTATAAAGCATCTGTCACAGAAATGACATTGGATGTCCAAATAGATAAAATGCTTAGCCGGTTTACATTAGTCAGCATTCATCATTGGTTCCTCCAGAACTGGCATGATAGATTGTCAAATGGACCCATGAATAGAGTGGTCATGGTAGCAGAGATGGAGGTCCCACATGAACGTAACTGCATGGACCACCACTTAAAAAGACTGACATAGCTATTGCCCCTTCTGAATGTCTAACCTGCCAGTACCAGAGATCAATGCTGAGCCCCAAATATGGCACTACTTTTTGGGGAGACCAATTGATCACTTGGTGGCAATTTGTTCTCATAGCAGTAGACACATGTTTTGGGTGTGGGTCTGCCTTTCGTACCTGCAGAGCCTCATCCAGCACATTATCCAGTGGCATATGGAGAAACTGGCCCACAGGCATGGGATCCCACAACACTTAGTATCTGATCAGGATAACCATTTCACAGTGAAGGAGCTGCAGCATGGGCCCATGATCATGGTATCCATTGGTTGTATCACTTACCATATGGCCCAGAAGCTGGCATTTGATAGAACATTGAAATGTTCTGGTGGAGCTTGAGGCAATACTCTGTGAGAACGGGGTGTGGGTGCCTTCCTCTAAGACATGAGTTAAGCACTGAATCAGAGAACCCTACTTGACTCTGTGTCCCCTGCAGGGAAAAATACATGGATAATCAAGGGGTAGAAGCAGGAGTGGTCCTAAGTAGCATCAATCCCAGTGACCTATTGTGTGGCTTTATGCTTCCCTAACCCACAACATTGGGGTCTGCAGTGTGAGTGGTACTGGTCCCAAAGGTAAAATACTCTCTCCAGAGGACATGTCGAAGGAGAATTGAACTACACACTAAAATACAGGCATTTTTGAATTCCTTGTGATTAGGGACCAACAGGCAAGAAAAGGAGTCATTGTGTTGGTAGGGCTAATTGACTTAATAAAAAGGAGGAGGTAGGGCTATGTTATACAATGGGGACGGGGAAATATATGTGGAAGTGAGGTGGCATCACCTGGTGAATTATGACTACAGAAGGACAAGTGCCACTAGCCCAGCTTCATAAGGGTATGATTACCAGGGACTCAGACTCCTCAAGAGTGAGGATTTGGTTCATGTTACCAGGTGAGTCACACAGACCAGCTGGAGTAGTAGCTGAGAATGAGAGAAGTTGAGAATGGATAGTGGACAAAGGAGTTGATGAATACTAGTTGTGACTCCAGGACCAACAGGGAGTGGGCTGTAGGTCATCCCATGAACCTCCCTCTTCTAAGTTTTCCCTAAGAAGTGAGGCCCTTTGGAACCCAGGAAGAGCTGCTCTGTAAACATGTATGAAAGTGGAATCACATGGCACAAGGGGAGCACTGTGGCAGTCATGGAGGTGTGGTGCCGAGATCTTCCTTCATGAAAGAACTTGCCCATCCAGCTGTCAGGAGGTCAGTTAGCTGACAGCCTCCAGCTGTCAATACCTTCAGATTTGCTTCTGTTAAGTCTAGACAGCAATCTTCTTGGAAGGTCCTAGCCAATGACTAAATAGGGCAGGAGGTTTTAGGGTCTTGCCATTTCTGCCCAACATAAGATTCCTTTAATAGGCAATCTTAGTTTCCATTGGGTTGGCTAAGATGTTGGCAGATGTGCGCTATGATCTGAGACTCCTTCTGCCCAATTTTGCTTCCTCTCTTCTTTCTTTTAAGGTCTGCGTCACAGTCTAAAGACTTTCCTTCCCGATCTTTCTTTCTTTCCTTTTAAAAATCTTTTACAGGCATTACCCTCCAGTTAATCTCTTACACTTTTAAACTCTGTCTCAGCACCTGCTTCCCAAAGACCCAACTTACACAATAACCTAGCTACTTTTGGAATGTAGGTAACTCAATTTCTTTGAAGCAAGTACTATGTTTATTCAAATCTAAGTTGTAGTTCAAGGATGTGGAGTTCAAGTGCACTATACCTCGTAGGTATGCCAATTGGTACAATTAGTTCAGAAAAGTATTTGAGAATATTTATTAAAGGTGAACATTTGAATTCCCTATGACCCAGCCATTTACTTCTAGGTATGTATCCATCAGAAAGTTGCTCATAGCAGCTCACGCTGTGGACTGTATTGTGTCCTGAAATTCATATGCTCAATGTGATGGTATTTGGAGATGGGGCCTTTGAGAGGTAATCAGGCTTAGGTGAAGTTGTGGGGGTAGGGCCTTCGTAATGGGACTAGTGCCCTTATAAAGAGACATAGAGAGCTTGCTCTCACTCTTTCTACCCTGTGAGGACACAGTGAGAAAGTGGCCACCTGCAAGCGAGGAAGAGAGCCTTCACTAGAACCCAATCGTGCTGACACCCTCCTCTTGAACTTCTAGCCTCCAGAACAATGAAAAATAAATTCCTGTTGTTCAAGCCACCCAATCTATGGTATTTTGTTATGGTAGCCAAAGCAGACTAAGACACAGCACTATTCATGATACAGTTGACCCCTGAACAACATGGGGGTTAGGAGTGCCAACCCCCCATGCAGTTCAAAATCCATGTATAACCTTTGATTCTCCAGAACATAGCTACTAATAGCCTACTGTTGACTAGAAGCCTTAACACAACATAAATAGTTGATTAGCCCATATTTTGTATGCTATGTGTATCATACACTGTATTCTTACAATAAAGTAAGCTAGAGGAAAGATAATGTTGTTAAGAAAATCATAAGGAAAAGAAAATGGTTCCTGTTCATTAAATGTAAGGTCACCATCAGAAAGGCCTTCATCTTTATTCTCTGAGGAAGAGGAGAAAGAAGAGGGATTGGTCTTGCTGTCTCAGGGGAGGCAAAGGTGGAACAGGTGGAGGAGGTGGAATGGGAGGCAGGCACACTGTGTAAAATTTATTGGGAAAAAAATGAGTCTGTGCAGTTTAAACGTGTATTGTTTAAGGATCAACTGTAGTAAAAAAACTGCAAAGTATCCAAATGTCTACCAATAGTGGAATGGATAAATTGTGGTATAGTCACAGAACGGAATACATTAAAACAACCAGAACAAACAAGCTACAAACATATGCAAAAATGTGGCTGAATCTTACATGCAATGTTGACCCCCCAATTAAACCAGACTCGAAAGAGTACATATTGTACAACTCCATTACCATAAAGTTTTAATCCAGGAAAAATGAATCCATGCTGTGAGGAGCCAGGAGAATGGTTATGGGAACGTTGTGATTAAAAGTGGCCATGATGAGGATTCCGGGTGCTGCTTATGTTCTGTTTCTTGATCTGAGTGTTGATTACATGGGGGGTTGAATTTTGAAAGTTTGTTGATCCACATGCTTATGATATGTACAATTTTCTGTATGCACAAAGTTTATACTTCATGAAAAAGTTTACAGAAATCTAAGGTTGTCATTAATTTTAAGGTGGAACTTTGTATAGGTTGCTATATAGGTACTGTGTTTCATTAATGTATAAGACACACGTTCTTTTCACATTTTAATATCCTAAATATGGTGATGTGAATTGCGATGGGTGGTGGTCATAATGTGGTTGCCATCATGATGTAGTTGTTGTTGCCTGTACATGTGTGAACATCAAGCCTCGGAACTTGCAAAAGGGGTAGGTATCAGAAGCTTGGAAGAAAATCTCAGATTCCTTGTGCTTTTTAAAATCACTTATAATTTTTATATTTATTGAAATAACTCTTTTAGGCACCGTTAGACAGATTTTTTTCATATAGAGCTCTCACACATATGGACAAAGAGAAATATAAGCAAAATAAATTGGTTAAGGATTTCTAAGACTCCTCCACATTCAGAGTCCCATTGTTCTGTAATACCTTTTTACTGAGTCATTCATGTTGTCTTTTCTACATAATGTTATACTCCTTGCCATCAGAAGCTTTGGTGGCTCAGCATTTCTTTAAAAAAAAATCCATTAAAAAAGCTAAAAGCCATTGGTTCTGTGTTCTTACTAAGCTGGATTTTCAGTGAGGTGCTGCCTACCTTCTGTGGTGGGAGCTATCATGTGCCACCCAGATTCTCCTTCAGCAATGAAGCATACATTCTCTCTGATGCTGGGAGTGCTGCTGGCAGAGAGCCTTTACCTGTCAGTCCCCTTTGGAGACTGGGCCTTTGAAGAGGGCCCTTTAAAGAGGGCCACCTCATCCAAGGTTGTGCTTCCTTCCCCAAACTGGCCAACACATGGGTATAAAGGCCTGGTCCCTTGTCCCAAACAGGAACTAGTAGAAAGGATCATCCCAGCTTCAGAGTTCCTCATGGATTGGGCTGAGGCCTTTATTGTGACTGTGTCACAACTCAATTTTTTCCTCTGTCCAATCCTGCTTCCTTCCACCAGTGGTGAACCTAAGAGCATCCCCTAATAAACCTCTGGCATAATTATATCCATTTCAGAGTCTGCTTCCTGGGAAGCCCAATCGGCAACACCTACTTTTGACTCCTGTTTGGGGAATGTTTGATTGACTGCTTCTCTCACCCCTCCCTACAACCATTTTATTCCTAAAGGTAATGACTGCTTCTTCATTGCCTTGGGATTTTATCCAAAGTTGCCAACACCTGCTCATTTTGCAAGTTTTGAAGCTGGTATGTTTGACCTTCCACATTAAATAGACAATGGCCAATTAAATGCTACTGTAAGAGGCCATTGATTATAACTCTCAGCCCCGTTTCAGAGGTATGAAAAATGTGAAGAAAATTTGCATCTTTCAGGGTTGTTCTCCTATTCCTCTGGGTTTCTTTTGGGTTTAAGAGGTTCAGATGACCTCATGGCTTTAGGGATGGGTATTTTGTCTGTGGGCTGCATGAAACAAGGCTGGCCTCTGCTAAACTGCCTTGTCCTGCTTGGCCTTTGGTAGTGGCCTCTTTCCTTGGTTGCCAAAGGTCACAGCTGGTCCATTTTCTTGGCTTGACCTGTGCCTAAGGGTCTCTGGGAGTTTTGGGCCTCTCCTCAGTTCTGGCAGATCTCTTGAGATCTGTCTGTGACTTGGGCCCTCCAATTCAGGTCGCTGTGCCCCTTGCCCTGGTGAACTCTTCTACTCCCTCTCAGCTGTCATCTGAGAAACAGTCTAGTCTCTGTCTAGGTCAGCCCTGCCACTATTTCTACTCCATGCTGGTTATTTCATGTTGGCATAGGACACTTGGAGGGTTTTGTTCCTCCTAGCACTCCAGGGGAGAGGCAGGGCTTTCTTCAGACCCTCAAACCTAAGTCCTTCCTTCCTGCTTCAGGGTTTCAACATTAGGAGGGGGCAGGACCACAGCCCCCATTCAGAAACACTCATCTGCATCTAAACTTCTTACCTTTCTCCAAGCCTTCTTCCTGCCTTAAGCACTTATTTCTTTGAGTATGAAAATGGCTTTTACATCATTTTTTGGGTCCTCTCAAGTCTGTGGTTCATAGTACAAATCTCTGTGGTTAGTCCTCTAAGATTGGCTGATGATATTTAAACCCTGTTTCTGGAATTCTAAGCAAACTGACTTCCTTACTTTCTTCTTTCTCTCTGCCTCCTCTTCCTCCCCCTTGTCTTTCTCCTTTGCCTTCTGCTAAAATCTCAACAAAGTCTGGCCCTTTCAATAAAAAATGCTTTACGTGTGCTGTGAGTTAAAAATTCCATTCAGCAATTGACTTACTTGAATCAGTTTGTATCAAAATATTTTTCCCAACTCCAGATACCTATCACACTTTGTTCTCCGCAATGAATTCATCTTCTGTCTCAGGTCCATGAAATGTTTAATAAGAGTGATCAGTTATTAAGCCACAAGAAAAATTTTAATACGTTCCAAGGACAAGAAATCATGCAGGCCATAATCTTGGAACACAGTGCAGAGAAACTGAGCATTAACGCCAAAACTTTAAAAATAATAAAAACCCAACACACTCCTACATAACTTTTAGATTAAAGAGAAATCAAAACTATAATTACAGATTATACAGAAACAATGACAACAAGAACATGATATAAATGAGAAGGCCAAGGTACACATAGAACAACTAGAGGTTTTAAGGGCTTTTATAATTAGACAAGCAAGAAGAATAGAAATAAATTTTTCAACTAGAAGTTAAAAAGAGAGCCAAGAGAATATGACCGCGAAAATAGAAAGAAGAAATTGATAAAGACTAAAGCAGAAATGAGTGGTTAGAGGAGAGAAAATAAATGAATTTGAAAAATAAACCAGAGATAGTTCTTTAAAACACCAGAAAAAAAAAGAGAGAAACGTCTGCAAAGCTAGTCAAGATAAATAAGAGGAAAAAACAAACAATTGGGATGAGAACAGAATATAATGACAAGTAAAGGGAAGATTTAGAGGTTTTATTTTGTAGATTATGTTGAGCTCTGTGCTAAAAGTTGTGAAATCTGGGTAAAATGAATGATTTCCTAATAAAACATAAACAAACAAAATTTATTAGAGTAGGAGAGAATATAAATATACTCACGATCTTAGAAGAAAATTTAAAAGTTGTCAAAGCTCTCCCAAAATGTGTCTAGATTTTACAAGCTAATTCCATGAGAACTTCATGGAGCACATAATTGCCATGTGGTTTAGACTGTTCCAGGGCATAGGAAAAAATGGAGCATGATTCACTTAATTTTGCCAAAGTAGCATAATCTTGTTATCAAAACTTGTGGCAGAAATCTACTAAAATCGCAGATGTGAATATGGTTCCAAGAATCCCAAGTAAAATACTAACAAATCAAATTCAATAGAACAACAAAAGAACAATGTGGTATCAGGATTTTTCTAAGAATGCAGGCATAGTTCAATAATAGAAAAATCTCAAACATTGTAGGTGGGGAAATAAATTGATACAGCTTTTGGGGAGGATAATTTGGTACAATCTATCAAATTTAGAAATGCATCTAATGTGTGACTTAGCAATTCCTCTTACAGTTATCTGTATCCTAAAAAATTATGGATACAAGATGTTAGTACAAGAATGTTTTTACTGCAACATTTTTTCTTGGTAATACAAAAAAAGAGAAACAGTCTAAATATTCATCAGTAAGAGAATGATTAAATCACAGCGTTACCACCATACTTAAGAATACATGGTAGCAGTTTAAAAAGACTGTTACTTTCTATGTACTGAAACAGGAAAAGCTCTCATACATTAAGGTTTTTTTTAGAGCAATAAAACAAACAAAAAACTAAATTTGTGAGCTAAATCATATTATAGAATGATCCCATTAAAGTTAAAAAATAGAGCTATATATTTATATATCTACACATGTAAATGTAACTGAATATAAAGAAGGTCTACAAAAGATAACTTGAGAGATGAGAATGGGATCAATGGAGATAGTAGTGGGGGCCAAAGAGATGGGACTTTTTAAAAAAATACAATGCTACTTTTTTTTCTTTCCAACTTTTATTTTAGGTTTAAGAGGTACATGTTCAGGTTTGTTACATGGGTGAATTGCATGTTGTGAGGGTGTGGTGTACAGATGATTTCATCACCCAGGTAATGAGTATAGCACCTGATAGGTAGTTTTTTGATCCTCACCCTCCTCGCACTTTCCACCCTCAAGTAGGCTCCAGTGTTTGTCGTTCCCCTCTTTGTGTCCATGTGTACTCAATGTTTAGCTCCCATTTACAAGTGAGAACAGGTGGTATTTGGTTTTCTGTTCCTGCATTAATTTGCTTAGGATAATGGCCTCCAGCTCCATCCATGTTGCTGCAAAGGACGTGATTTCATTCTTTTTTTTTAATGGCCACGTAATATTTCAAGGTATATATGTACCACATTTTCTTTATCCAGTCCACCATTGATGGACACCTAGGTTGATTCCATGTCTTTGCTATTGTGAATAGTGTTGGCAATGAACATACATGTGCATGTGTCTTTATATCAGAATGATTTATATGCCTTTGGGTATATGCCTTTGGGTATATACTCAGTAAGGAGATTACTGGGTCGAATGGTAGATCCGTTTTAAGTTCTTTGAGAAGTCTCCAAACTGCTTTCAACAGGGGTTGAACTAATTTAGATTTCCACCAGTAGTGTATAAGCATTCCCTTTTCTCTGCAACCTCACCAGTGTCTGTTATTTTTGGACTCTTTAATAATAGCCAATCTGATTGATGTGAGATGGTATCTCATTGTGGTTTTGATTTGCTCTTCTCTAATGATTAGTGATGTTGAGCATTTTTTCATATGCTCATTGGCTGTATGTATATCTTCTTTTGAGAGGTATCTGTTCATGTCCTTTGCCGATGTTTAAATGAGGTTGTTTTTTTGCATGTTAATTTGTTTAAGTTTCTTATAGATTCTGGATATTAGACATTTGTAAGATCCATAGTTTGCAAATATTTTCTCCCATTCTGTAGGTTGTCTGTTTGCTCTGTTGAGAGTTTCTTTTGCTGTGAAGAAACACTTTAGTTTAATTAGATTCCATTTGTCTATTTTTTATTTCATTACATTGCTTTTGGGGTCTTCATCATAAATTTTTTTTTTCTTAAGCCAATGTCTAGAAGAGTATTTCCTACATTTTCTTCTAGGAGTTTTACAGTTTTAGGTTTTACATTTAAGTCTTTAATCTACCTTCAGTTGATTTTTGTATATGGTGAATGGTAGGGGGTCCAGTATTTATATTGTGCTTGTGGATAGCCAGCTATCCCAGCACTATTTATTGAAAAGGGAGTCTTTTCCTCATTGCTTTTGTTGACTTTGTCAAAGATCAGATAATTGTAGGTATGCAGCTTTATTTCTGGGTTCTCTATTCTATTCCCTTGGTCTATGTGTCTGGTTTTGTACCAGTACCATGCTGTTTTGGTTACTGTAGCCTGGTAGTATAGTCTGAAGTTGGGTAGTGTGATACCTCCAGCTTTGTTCTTTTTGGTTAGAATTGCTTTGGTTATTCAGGCTATTTTTGGTTCCATACGAATTTTAGAATAGTTTTTTTTTCTAATTCTGTCTAAAATGTTGTTGGTAGTTTGATAGGAATAGCATTAAATCTGTTAATTGCTTTGGGCAGTATGGCCATTTTAACAATATTGATTCTTCCTATCCATGGGCATGGAATGTCTTTCCATTTGTTTGTGTCATCTGTGATTTCTTTCAGCTGTGTTTTGTAATTCTCACTGTAGAGATCTTTTGCCTCCCTGGTTAGCTATATTCCTAGGTATTTTATTTTATTTTTTGAGGCTATTGTGAATGATATTGCATTCTTGATTTGGGTCTCAGCTTCGATGTTATTGGTGTGTAGAAATGCTAGTGATTTTTGTACATAGATTTTATATCCTGAAACTTTGCTGAAGGTGTTTATCAGATCTGGGAGCCTTTGGGCAGAGACTATGGGATTTTCTAGGTATAAAATTGTATCATCTTCGAAGAAAGATAGTTTCACTTTCTCATTTTCTATTTAGATGTGTTTTATTTCTTTCTCTTGCTTCATTGCTCTGACTAGGACTTCCAATACTACGTTAAATTGGAGTGGTGAAAGAGGGCATTTTTGTCTTGTTCTGGTTCTCAAGGGGAATGCCTCCAGCTTTTGTCTGTTCAGTGTGATGTTGACGGTAAATTTGTCATGGATGGCTCTTATTATATTGCAGTATGTTCCTTGATGCCTACTTTGTTGAAGGTTTTTAACCTGAAGGGCTGTTGAATTTTATTGAAAGCCTTTTCTGCATCTATTGAGATATCATGTGATTTTTGTTTTTAGTTCAGTTTATGTGATGAGTTACATTTATTGGTTTGCATATGTCGAACCAACCTTGTATCCCAGGAATAAAGCGTATTTGATTGTACTGGATTAGCTTTTTGATGTGCTGCTGGATTTGGTTTGCTAATATTTTGTTAAGGATTTCCACATGTATCTTCATCAGAAATATTGGCCTATAGTTTTCTTTTTTCATTGTGTCTCTGCCAGATTTTAATATCAGAATGATGCCCGCCTCATAGAATGAGTTAGGGAGGAGTCCATTCTCCTTGATTTTTGGGGGAATAGTTTCAGTAGGATTGGTACCAGCTCTTCTTTATACAACTGGTAGAATTTGGCTGTGAATCCATCTGCTCCAGGGCTTTTTCTGGTTGGTAGGCTTTTTATTACTGATTCAATATTAGAACTCATTATTTATCTATTCACGGTTTCAGTTCTTCCTGGTTCATTTTGGGAAGACTGTATGTCTATCTATTTATTCTGGATTTTCCAGTTTGTATGCATAGAGATATTCATGATAGTCTGAGGGCTTTTTTGTATTTCTGTGGGATTGACGGTAATGTTTTCTTTATCATTTCTAATTACATTTATTTGGATCTTCTCTTTTTTTCTTTATTAGTCTAGCTAGTGGTCTATCTTATTTATTCTTTCAAAAAACTAACTTTTGGTTTGATTAATCTTTTGTGTGATTTTTCACATGTCAATTTTATTTGTTCAGCTCTGATTTTGGTTATTTCCTTTCTTCTGTTAGCTTTGGGGTTGGTTTGCACATGTTTTGCTAGTTCCTCTGGCTGTGGTGTTAGGTTGTTAATTCAAGATCTTTCTAACTTTTCCGTGTGGGTGTTCAATGCTATAAACTTTCCTGTTAATATTGTTTTACCTACGGCCAAGATTCTGGTGTGTTGTAACTTTGTTTTCATTAGTTTCAAAGAATTTATTTCTGCCTTAATTTTATTGTTTACCCAAAACTCATTGAGGAGCAGGTTGTTTAATTTCCATGTAATTGTGTGGTTTTGAGAGATCTTCTTAGGATTTGTTTCTGTTTTTATTGCATTGTGGTTCAAGAGTGTGTTTGGTATGAGGATTGTTTTATGTCTGATTGTGTGGTCAGTTTTAGATTATGTGCTGTGTGCAGTTGAAAAGAATGTATATTCTGTTGTTTTGGGGTGGAGAGTTCTGTAGATGTCTGTTAGGCCTATTTGGTCAAATGTTAAGTTCAGGCCCTAAATATATCTGCTAGTTTCTTGCCTCAATGATTTGTCTAATACTGTCGGTAAGGTGTTGAAGTCTTCCACTATTACTGTGTGGTTATCTAAGTCTCTTCATAGGTCTCTAAGAATTTTCTTTATGAATCTAGGTGCTCCTGTGTTGGGTGCATATATATTTAGGATAGTTAGGTCTTCTTACTGAATTGAACCCTTTACCATCAGGCAATGCCCTTCTTTGTCTTTTTGGATAATTGCTGATTTAAAGTCTGCTTTGTCTGAAATTAGAATAGCAACCCTTGTTTTTTTCTGTTTTCCATTGGCTGAATAGATTTTTCTCCATCCCTTTACTTTGAGCCTATGAGTGTCATAGTATGTGAGATGGATCTCTTGTAGATATCACAGAATTGGGTCTTGCTTCTTTCTCCAACTTGCCACTCTGTGCCTTTTAAGTGGGGGTGTTTAGCACATTTACATTCAAGGTTAATACTGATATGTATGGATTTGATCCTGTCACTGTGTTGTTGGCTGTTTGTTATGCAGACTTGATTATGTAATTGCTTTATAGTGTCAATGGTTCATGTACTTAACTATGTTTTTGTGGTGGTCAGTAACAATCTTTTGTTTCCATATTTACCACTCTCTTAAGGACCTCTTATATGACAGGCCTGGTGGTGACAAATTCCCTTAGCATTTGCTTGTCTGAAAAAGATTTTATTTTTCCTTTGCTTATGAAGCTTAGTTTGGGTGGAAATGAAATTCTTGGTTGGAATTTCTTTTCTTTAGAGTGCTGAATATAGACCCTTAGTCTCTTCTGGCTTTCAGAGTTTCTGCTGAAAGGTTTACTGTTAGCCCGATGGGGTTCTCTTTGTACACGAACTGCCCCTTCTCTTTAACTATCTTTAATATTTTTTCTTTGGCATTGACCTTGGAGAATCTGATGACTGTGTCTTGGGTATGGTTATCTTGTATAGTATCTCACAGGGGTTCTCTGAATTTCCTAAATTGGAACGTTGACATCTCTAGCAAGGCTGGGGAAATTATTGTGGACAATATCCTCAAATATGTTTTCCAATTTGCTTGCTCTCTCTTCTCTTTCAGGTACACCAATGAGTTGTAGATTTGCTCTCTTTACATAATGCCATATTTCTCAGAGGTTTTTTGGTCATTCTATTTATTTATTTATTTTGAGATGGAATTTCGCCCTTGTTGCCCAGGCTGGAGTGCAGTGGCATGATCTCTGCTCACTGCAACTTTTGCCTCTCGGATTCAAGTGATTCTCCCGCCTCAGCCTCCCAAGTAGCTGGGATTACAGGTGTGCACCACCACGCCCAGCTAATTTTTGTATTTTTCGTAGAAACAGGCTTTCACCATGTTGGCTAGGCTGATCTCGAACTCCCAACCTCAGGTGATCCACCCACCTTGACCTTCCAAAGTGTTGGGATTACATGTGTGAGCCACTGCACCCAGCCTGGTCATTTTTTAAAATTATTTTTTCTTCATTTTTGTCTGACTGAGTTGATTTGAAGAACTGGATTTTGAGCTCTGCAATTCTTTCCTCAGCTTGGCCTATTCTGCTGTTAATACTTCTCATTGTATTATGAAATTCTTGTAGGGAGTTTTTCAGCTCAAATCAGTTTGGTTCTTTCTTAAAATGGCTATTTTATCTTTCAGCTCTTGCATCATTTTGCTGGATTCCTTAGATTCCTTGGATTGGGTTTCAACTTTCTCCTGAATCTCAATGATCTTCATTGTCATCTAGATTCTGAATTCTATGTCTGTCATTTCAGCCATTTCAGCCTTAGGAACCATTGCTAGGAAGCAAGGGCAATTGTTTGGAGGTAAGAAGACATTCTGGCTTTTTGAGTTGCCAGAGTTCTTGGACTGGTTCTTTCTCGTTGGCATGGGCTGATGTTCCTTTAATCTTTGAAATTGCTATCCTTTGGATGGGGCTTTTTACTTTTATATTATTTGATGCCCTTGAGGGTTTGACTGTGATATAAGTTGGGTTTAGTCAACTGGCTTCATTTCTGGATGAATTTAGGGGGCTAAGATTCAGCTCAGCACTCCTGAGCTGCATGCTGTAACCCTTGGGGACTGGGTCCAGGCCCATAGCTTTATTCTCTGGCACCTCAAGGTTTTAAACCTATTGCACTGGAGGCACTGAGATATTCCTGGTCTGCTGGCAACAACACTGATCAGGGATGCCAGAAAAAGCACTTTGTTGGGGCAGTAACAGTGGGGCCTGTGCTTGCACATGCACACCAGTGGCAGCAGTGCACTGGGGTCTGTGCATGTGTGTGTACTGGTGGTGGTGGGTTGACAGTGTGGTGGGGTCCATGAGTGTGCACATGCACTGGTGGTGGCAGTGTGGTGGGGTTTACACACATGTATGTCAGTGGTGGTGGGGCAGCAGTGGCAAGGTCCACGTGCGTGTGTACACTGGAAATGCAGTGGCAGGAGGCTGTGGACAAGTTCACACCAGCAAAGTGGTGAGGGGAGGCTGTGGGCAAGTGCGTGCTGGTGGGGGCCTGTCTGAGGAGATGTTCTCCAATGGTTAGGCAGAGTCTGCTGACGAAGGAGCTATGGCGGTGGCTGCCAGGAAGTGCCCAGATTGGGCAGCCAAGGCTGTGCTGCAAAAGGGCATGGCCACGTAGGGATCCCAGGAGAGGCCAGTAGACAGGGGGGTGCTAAGAGCAGACTGGCCCAGTTCCATGGGCAAGATAGCCCTGCTCTGTCCAGGTCCAGCATCCAATAAAGGGCAAAGCCCACTCAGGAGTGTGGCGAGCATTGGGGCATCCCTGGCCGTGCTCCACTGCAGCTGTTCCCACACCAAATTCTCTGGGCTCCACCTAGGCAGGAGTTCCATCCCTGCCACCTCTCCAAGCAGCTCTCCCTGCCAGCTCAAATGTCTCTGAGCATGGCGGGGTCTCCTGCAGCTAGGATTCCAGAGGCCCGTGGCAAGAGTGGGCCATGCCTCACCTATTTAACTCAGAGTGGGCCAGTCTTCTTGATGGTCTGCACTCTCAGTGAGAGATGCTCTTTTGTCTGCATCTAGTCGACCATCTTAGATCTAGAACTTTTATCTTTTATATCTAGCTCTGTATTGTTTAACATTTTTACAAGTAGGATATCCTCAAATAATATTTGTGTAACTAAATGGTAAAGAACCATGTAAAACATATTATAATAACTCATCCCATCAATAATCAAAAGAGAAAAAAACTTACCCTTGATGGATTCCAGAAAGTTTTCTACCTTCTACTTATTCCTTGAAAAACATCTTAGTAAATAAGGAAGATAAAAAACTTTTAAAGCAAATAGTATCAGGAATACCTTTCTTAAAATGATGATGGTCATCATATTTCACAGAGAAAGGGTAAAGCATTATCTAGTAAAGTCACAGGCATAAGGCTTGGCAGTCAATGACATGATTATTATTATTTAACACTCTTCAAAATTTTGGCCACTTCAGTTCAACAGGAAAAGAAAAAGAACCCACTAATCTTAGTTGAGAGAGAGAGAGAGAGAGAGAGAGAGAGGAGATGTCAATGTTGTTAAGAAGGATTATAAAATTTACAGATGTGATA
Organism: Pongo pygmaeus; assembly: GCF_028885625.2. NCBI lineage: Eukaryota > Metazoa > Chordata > Mammalia > Primates > Hominidae > Pongo > Pongo pygmaeus. The sequence goes on along the minus strand of NC_085930.1, from coordinate 137,910,058 downwards.
ATCTACATGACAAGCCCAAGAGGCTCAACAATAAAAAATTACTTGCATATGCCAGTGCTTCCTGCCTGCCAGGCCCTCTGCTAAGTGCTTCATAGGCATGATCTCATTTCACCCTCACAAGAATCCTGTGAGGTCCACTTATCATTGTTTCTATTTTATAGAAAAGGAAATTAAGTTCCAGAAAGGTGAAGAAGGCAGTGACTGGTGAGGTGTGGAGCCAGGATCCAACCTCAGCCATCTGACTCTGGAGCTGCTTGAGTTTCTCCAGCCCTGCTACACACTTCAAAAGCCAAAAAATATCTTCCAGTAAGCTGTCAACATATAATAAATATATTTTTAAAAGCAATAAGCCATGGACCCAGGAGGCAGAGGTTGCAGTGAGCCGAGATCGTGCCACTGCACTCCAGCCTGGGTGACAGAGTGACACTCAGTTCCTCACCCCACCCGCCCCCAGAAAAAACCAGTAACATTTATATATAAGATCAATGGCCAATCTGGAAATATCTGGGAAAAAATACATTGTATTTGCCATGGGAACAAGAATTATGTATTATGCAGCAGCATACTTAAAAAGGACCAGCATAAAACTTTATTGAGAGGTAAAGAGAAAACTTGAATACATGGAAAGACATGCTCATTTGTAGCTTGGAAGTCAGTATTAAAAAGATATTGATTATTCTGAAAATTTACAAATATCTGACAAATTCCAAATAAATTATCAACATTTTTGTCAGAGCTTGACTGACTTATTCTTTTAAGAAAAATATTTTATTTCAAAAACTCATTATATTAAAAAAAAGTCATTAAAAAGTGTGTCTAAAAAACATTTTCTTCAGAAGTAAGCATTGTTTGTAATGCTCTCTAACACATAAGCGGACACACATGGCTCTGCTATTTTAGCAAAATAATGTCAAAGTGGCATGTGCAGCTGGCTCAACTGGGTCATGAGAATATATTACTACATTTTTAGGAAGTTTGTGAGCTGATTGATAAACATAGCCATTATTAAAAATCAAATTACATAAACTCACAATTAAATTATTTTAAAAACACATGTAATACTTTCTTAAAACTTCTAATCACTCCCTAATTATTTTGTTACATTTTGCTATTGTGTATGCTTTTGAGGTCATTTACATTTATTGTTTCTGCATCATGGGCGTGTTATATAATGGTGCGCTGCTGTGTATATCTTCCCAACTCTGTGATCAGTGACATCATGTTAGTAGCTTGAAATTGACCGTGGTGGGAATATTTGGACCATGGAAGTTAGCAAATGCTACAATTCAAGACCTTGTCTTCTTTTCAGATAGTTGGTTTTTAACGTAACAGCACACTGCCGGATTAAAGTTATGCTAGCAGGAGTGATATGTATTTCAACTGTATGTGTGTATGTATATGTGTGGTGTGGTGGTGGTGGTGGTGTGTGTGTGCGTGCATGTGCGTGTGGTGTATGTGTATGTATTTTTTCAGCAAAATGTGGAGAAAAGCAAATTATAGCTCCCTAGTTAGAAAAAGGATAAATGAGGATGAGAAATACAGCTTGTCTCATCAATACTAGATGGGGCAAAAAGGGTTTCCTATGACAAAATACTTAAAAGAGTTATCAAACTTAAACATGTCATGAATTTTTCTTTTATAAATAGAAAATGTTCCAGGTTTGCTGACCGTTTTTGTGATGAAAGTGGTGTCGATAAAATGTACCTAAAAGATATTTGGAAAAACGAAATACGCTTGTCTTTTCAAGGCCAAGGGTATGTTGTAACAAGTGTGCAAAAACAACAGCCTTTTAAGTAAATTCGTGCTTTGGGGAGAGTATACTGAAAATGGAGAGTGAAAGTGTCTCCAGAGTTATGTGATTTTGAGGCTGAAAATGACGTAAGCAGGTCATCTATAAAAACTGTCGTATCTGTTTACTTTAAAAACTTGGAAACAGGATATTCTAACCTTATAAAAAAATCTTCTAAAATAAACTAGTTTTGTAGTAATATGAAAAGATAAATCTTCTAATTATTTTGTAAGTACAACTGATTGACATCAGGAAAAATGGAAATTATTAGCTGAATTTTAACAAAGACCTCTACAAAATTGGTGAATGAGGCTGAAAATGATTTTCGCTATTTTTAGGCATAGCCCATGAAGCACTTCTTTCATTTGCTATCTATGCATATTGGCGAAGCCCCTTTTCAGTTATTTCAAAGCCAAGTACTGGAATAATCTGAATTTAGACCTAGGACTGCACACAGCAACATCACGGTGTTAAAGATTATTAAAAAAAATCAAGCATATTTACCTTTGCTAAAACACGTTTTTTAAAAAGTGAGAACACAAATATGCTGTGCCCTAATAATTAAAATGAACATGAAAACATTTTTATGATAGGTTCACGGGGCACATTCACAGGTTTGTTACAAAGGTATATTGCATGATGCTGAGGTTTGGAGTACAGTTGAACCTGTCACCCAGGTACTGTGCATAGTACCCAGTAGGATATTTTTCAACCCTTACCCCTCTCTGACCTCCCTTGAATTTCTCAGTGTCTATTGTAAAATAACATGTTCTAAAAAACAGTTTATTAGATATTTATATTTTCTAATTTTGTGGAATTTGGGCTGGCAGCATCGGCATCCCCTGGGAGCTTATTAGGAATGCAGATTCTGAAGCCCCACCCCAGGCCTCACCGTATTGCTTTGAGTTAAATGGAGGAATCCTCTGTGCGGATGAGTTTTGCCATAAGTACAAACAGGAGATGACAGAGCTACTTTGCTCTTTGGTGGGTGGGTAGGTGAGAGGGTTGAGAGTTATCTGTTCTTCTGGTTGAGATTTTGAAGACTAGAGTAGTTCTTGATATTCTGAAGTATATTTATATTAAGATAGACTTTCTGGGAGTAGATGAAGCCACTACATGGTGTAATTCCCAACCCTACCTTTATGATAGCACCAAATAGGATAATTCTGCAATAATACTAGCTAACATGTAACACTTACTATGTACCAGGCATTGTCCTAAGTTCTTCTTCAAGAAGAATTTGGGCCTGGTCAGTCTAGCTCCAGACCCCATGAATAAACCATTATGCTATACTGCCTGGGTATAAAACATATAAAGGAATAAATGCCCACAAATTAGGGATGCATCTGCAGATATTTTTACTGATGGGGAACAAGATAAAAAAAAGTTTGGGGACACTAAGCTAGTGGATACCAGCTCAAATGCTACTGTGACATAAAAAATCTTTCCTAATCTGGCCCAGCCAATGTCCCTGACCTCACTTCTTGCTCTGCCTCCTTAAAATCTGTGCTCTAAATTCCACCATCTTGAACTGGCATCCTGGCAGCTCCCTAAATTCCTAATGCTTCCTTCCATCCCTGACTCCTATCTCTCCTTCAGAACTCAGCCTGGGTACCGCCTGCCTTTCCTAACTATTTAATATCTGCCCTTCCCCCACAAGGCCAGTCCAGGCATCCTTTGTACACTCTCAGCATTGTCTGCATATTCTGCATGACATTTGTCCTACTATTTTATAATCATCTATTTACTTGTTTGTCTACCAGCCTTGAGGGCAGCACTCTATCTTGTTTATTTGTGTATGTCCTCATGCAGAGCCTGGAACATATTAGGTGCTGTTTGCATGAATGAATGATTGACGAAAGAGAAAGCAACCATTGCCCTAGGAGTTGTTCTAGGATCTGTTATTTGTTTAATGGCCACCAGAGGGGGGCAGACGAACAGGGTCCAGTGCACAGCACCCATCTAGAACTCTGGGCAGAGAATTTAAATACTTATTCTAGGGCTGGAAGGGAAGTTCAATGGTCATGTAAAGCGTTCCTCTGTTTTAGACAAAAATTAAACAAACCTTTCCAGGTAAGCACAGTGATATTTAAAGTTTTAAGTCAAAAAGAATTGTTTGAATCTAGGCAGACTTTAAATCTGAAGAGTTGGATTCTGGTTCCAATTCTAACATTATTTAGTTTGTCCGATCTCAGATGAGACCCTTGGATTTTGGAGACTTAGTTTCTGAATCTGACAAATGGGCAACATACTCATTTTTTCTACCTCCTGGGAGTGTTTTGTGACCCACAGGTAATAATGCACACAAGCACCCTAAAAATGACAAGTAACAAATAAAGTATAATAAAAATCAGGGGCTAAATAAAAATAATTTAAATCTCCCTTGTTCAAAATTAGTTTTCTGAAATGTGAGTTGAAAGCCAAAGTATAAGCATGGAGTTGAAATGAGCATGGACTTGTGTTGAGAGCACAAATGCATCAAGATTTCAAGCTGTGCATTATTTAGGCCATTTTATTCATTTGGCTCCCATTTGACACCTCAGCTGCACTGCCAGAGCTAATCCCTCTGCATCTAGCATCATCTATGCCTGGATAATTCACATATCTCACCACACGTTTATATATCTTTTCTTTCTTTTATAAATGTGCATGAGTGTTGTTACAATGAATAAAACACAAATTCATAGAAAAACTTTCCTGAGTTTCCGTCACATTTACCATAATCTATTTTTTCTTAAGAGATGGGGTCTAGCTCTGTAGCCCAGGCTGGAGTGCAATGTCACAATCATAGTTCACTGCAGCCTTGAACTCCTGGACTCAAGCAATCCTCCTGCCTCAGCCTTGTGAGTAGCTGGGACTATAGGTGTGCACCAGCATGCCCAGCTATTTTTTTTGTAGAGATGGGGGTCTCACTATGTGGCCCAGGCCAGTCTCCAACTCCTGGTCTCAAGCAATCCTCCCACCTCGGCCTCCCAAAGTGCTGGGATTGTAGGCAAGAGCCACTGCAGCTGGACCCATAATATATTTTAAAAATCAACATATATTTAAAAATATATTTAGGATTGAGTTGCATTATATGCATATTGAACCTATGCAAACATGACTCTGTGGGCTTAGCAAAACAAAGACAAAGAAAAGAAAAAGAGAAAAAAGAAATTCTCACAAACAGCAAAACAAAAATTAAACCCACAATCTTTTTTTTTGAGACAGACTCTCACTCTGTCACCCAGGCTGGGGTGCAATGGTGCAATCTCAACTCACCATAACCTCTGCCTCCTGGGTTCAAGGGATTCTCCTGCCTCAGCCTCCCGAGTAGCTGGGACTATAGGCATGTGCCAACACGCCTGGCTAATTTTGTATTTTTAGTAGAGATGGGGTTTCACCACGTTGATCAGGCTGGTCTTGCCCTCCTGACCTCAGGTGATCTGCCCACTTCGGCCTCCCAAAGTGCTGGGATCCCACAGTCTTTTAATAGAGTTGGTGATTTGGCTCCATGAAGGGATGGATGCCCAGGCTGAGCACAGATTGGTGAATGTGACTGCTTCCCCTCAGTGGGTTTCAGCTCTTGCCCAAACCTCTCATAATAGAGTGTATTTATGTATTTGTCACTAATTTAAGAAGTTTTAAAGGGAAACTTTTACATGAGCAATCATTTTGTCTTATATTTATCTTTTGAAGCCAGCTCACCATAGAAGATGCTACTCCACGTGTGGAGGGAACATGACATTTTGGGGCACAAAATAGGAATCCATCAGTGGAAACACTGATCTAGCCTAGAAAACAGGCTCCCAGCGCCTTCCCAGATATGGGGTGGAACCCAGACCTTTCTCGTTAAGATCAGTACTCTTTCTACCCACAGCTGTGCTAGTTAACATGACTTGCACTCTGGAGCCCATCCTCCCCGCAGGCCTGAGCAAATCCGTGAATGCCTAAACTGTGCATACAGCCGAGGCTACTCTTTCAGTACAGGCAGTCTATCCCCACACAGACAGTTTTTACTCACAAATGTTTGTTTTTCAGGGTCCTGCCTGGTCATCATTTCCACTGTCTTTCATGTGTTACCTTTATATTGGAATCAGAATGTGAGCTGGAAGTGATTTTCAAGCCGGTTTTGAACCTCAGTCAGGGCAATCAGAGGCACGTGTGAAGAAATCTCCGAGGCTGGGCAGCCTTCAGGCCACCAGCACTTGGTTTCCTTTTCTCCCTTCCTCCCTCAGTAATGTGAAGGCCAGATGCATCCTATGCCCCAGCACCACCTCACCCTCTGGCCTGGTTTTTGAGCTTCCTTTTCCTCTTGGGTGAGGCCATGTTTCCTTGACACTTCTGGCCTCTATTCCTTGAAGGCCGGAAGGCAGTCTTGGGGCGGGGGAGGGCCAGTCCCTCGACATGGAGGGGAGGGTGCTGAGTCGGGTGGGGGCAGCAACAGCAGCTGGCAGCCCCAGGGTGTGAGTGGGCAGGCCTCCGTGGGCACCGGGACAATGGCTCGCTCACCCCCTCACCCTCTAAACTCAGCAAGGCTGAAGCGCTGTTTGGTGCTGGCTTCCCTCCTCTCTGGTGGGTGAAGAGGTCTCCCTATGAGGGGAAGTTCAGCATTGAGCTTCCACAGCAAACTCTCCAAATGCCAAAGGAGGCTGTGGAAATTAGGATTATCATGGCTCCAAAGGTTTATGGACCATCTTGAAAATCTGAGGTAGCTTTTATCTGGGGTGGTGGAAGTTTCCTCTGGCTCCCATGGCTGGCTGGCTGGCCTGAGCTTCTATGGACAGAATTTTGTTAGATCTCAAGGAAAACTTGCCAATGCTGAGAGCTCGTAGACACCAGAATAGGTTGTGAAGACAGCAGAATCTACTTTGGCGGTCTTTAAAAACAGAATAACTTCTCTTTGCTCTGTAATGGTCTGAAATGACAGTCTGTTAAAAAAAAAAAAAAAAAAGGAAAACATGACAACCACAAAGCTCTTAATTTTCAACAACTCTTGATTTCAAGCTGTTTCAGATTTGCCGCAAGTCCTCCATCCTTTGATTGCCTGTACAATATTAAACACATATTGAAGACGCTTTGCAACACGCCCAGATACTAGAGCTCCAACGCAGAGGAAGGAAATTAATATCTGGCAGGAAATCCCAGGGACACAACTTTGTTTGGAAAATTATGTCTACCACACAAATGGAAATTAAAATTCACCCCTGAGGGGCTGATAGGATTTTTCCCCATTAAGTAACCTCCTACCTCTGTTTAATTGTGTAAGGAAGTTTGTAACCTTTGCATCCTCTCGCCAGGCTCTGTCCTCATTTCCTCACCTCTTTTGTAATCTAGGTCCCAAGACTTCTAGAAGACTGTCTTGATGGGTCTTTATTCCCCTATTGCTACTTTAACAGAGACATGTGGAGGCAGGAGAGCAGGATGAAGGAGGCAGCTGAGAGGCAGTTAAGGGATCACTGACCTGAGACTCTCCTTCACTCCCTCTGCCTTCTCCAGCCATACCCTCAGACCTTTGTCCTCTACACTTGGCTATGTTTTCCGAACCCAAGCAATGACATGGGATCTGACAAGGGCAAGTGTACTTATGGGCAAAGCAGGATGCAGTGTACTTGAGCCTGTTCTGTCCCAGGGAATTGGGAATCCTAGTGATGGATCACACACGAATCCCCTAACTAAAAAATCAGGTACATGCCAGTTCACTTCTTTAGACCTTGTTTGTGTGGCAAGGATGTCACATATAAACGAATTCATGCATAGATGAGGCCATGTCAGTCATGACTTAGGGACATCAAATAGTGTGAGAGCCATTTTAGGATGTTGGGCAGCCCTGGGCATGCGATCTTTGGTAGCATCTGCACCATCCCAAATGCAGTAAAAGGTCCTTCCACCTCCTTGGGAAGTACATGGATGTGGCAGTTGACATCATATAATGTTCAACGTGCACTTAAACATTTATTGAATTATATTTATTCTATTTGAGAGACAATATAATTTTTTTTAGGTCTCAAATATTTCTTAGGGCATTCAAAATTACTGTGCCTGTAGAGCCCGTGGATAAAATGTCCTAAGCATGGAACACTGGCTTAGAGGACTAGACATGAAAAATAAAGTATGCATACCCCTTTAGCATATGCCCTGCAAATCCAAACATAAGCATGACCTTAAAATGTATGTTCATGGTGAGGAGAGGGCAGTGGTGCTGTTGAGAGAAAGAAGAGTCTCAAAATTTCCAGTGAGCAGAAATTACTTGACTCATCCTGACTGTCTTCTCATCCTTACTGTCTTCTCATTCTGACTGTCTTCCTTGGGAGTGAATGGAAAGTAATAATGTTAATTAAAGGGGAGCAAATGTCCTTAGGTTTGCCTTTATTTGGGGGAATAGTTTTTGTTTTATTTTTGGGAAACTTCAGGCTGCTTCCCATTGATGGGGCCTATGACTTTGGCACTATGGTTCCCTCATCACAAAATCTTCCACCATGAGGGTCTCTAGGACCCCCACCGTAGGTATGAGACTCTTTCCATTTGTAAGGAATGGAGGGGAATACTCAGTTGAACTTTGACAATGGGCATTCACATTCATTGTAAGGATACACAAGAAACATGAGGAGTGCTGTTTTGTCTCAGCAAGTGCACTGTTATCCACACAACAAACATTTGTTGAGCACTGACTGTGTGATGACTGTGTTCTAGGCTGTAAGGACTCCAGCGGTGAACAAGACAGATAAGGTTCCTACTTGCACGGAGCTTGCATGTTTGATAGATAAGAAACAAAGGGCATAAATGAATGAGGTGATTTCAGATGGTGGTAAGTGCTATGAAGAAAAGAATCTGGTGATATGGTAAAGAGGGATAGGGAGAAGGGTGTGAGGCTACTTTAGATTGCATGGTCCGAAAGATTTCTTAGGAAGTAGCATTGTAACCAAGCCTTGAGAGTTCCGAAGGAGCCAGCTGGGAGTAGGTCTGGGGGCAGAATTTTCCATGCATAGGAAGGTACTGTTGCAATGCCCCTAAAACTTTGGCAAGTTTTAGGAACACAAAGAAGGCCAGTGGGGCAGAAGCATAGGGAGTAAGAGTGAGTGCTGGGAGATGAAGTCAGACCCAGAGAAAACCACAATGTGTTCAACACTAGGCCCAACGGTTGCTCTGGTGCCCCAAACATCTTGTCCCCACAGAATTGAAGTCAATTTTTTTCTACTCCATTAACTGTGTCACCCTCATGACTCAGTAGCTTTTTGAATGGGCTTCTCTCTCTCAATGCCTCATCATGAACATCTTTCTGCTTCTCTATCCCTCTCTTAATTCATTTTGCATTAAAAATTCCCAAGGGTGAGGATCTGGGTATGTTGGTTAATACTATCTAATAAGAAGTGGTCCTATTGGTCAGAGTCTCACACTAGGCTTTCTCATTGGCTACCGGTCTCCCTTAGGTCCAGCTTCCCTGGCTTGGACTCCTGGTTCAATCAGCTGTGGCCAGGGTCTTATGACCTAGAGCTTGGCAACTTATTTTGAAGGAAACTGTAATAACTACTTTCATCAGGATCAAGTTGTGTATTGTGTACTGGGCCAAAATTAAAGAGACTGACAGAATTCTTAGAGAAAGGATATATATGATCATCTCAAAGGCTATGAACCTAATGGGGCTTTTTACAAAGGGCTTAGTTCTTAGCTACTCACTGAATCTTCCCCAGGGACCACTGAGTCTGATCCTGTACCATCCAGATCTAAACACTTAGAAGTTAGCTGTTCAATGTAACCTCTTCCTATTGGCTTTTTCTTTCCGCCAATTATATCTTTCATTCCCACATGCATTTATGGTGTGTCCCTGCCATTTTCTTTCTCCTTTATCTGGACTGACTATGTGTATGGCTTTAACATACAGAACAGAGCAGAAGTACTTTATATAAGAGAACCGCAGCATCCACCTGTTGGAACACCCCGTCATGGAACGCAGCTACTGTGCTGCAAGGAAGCCCAATTAGCCATGTGAGAAACCAAACTGGATAACTGAGGCCTCCAACCAGCAGCTCCAGCTGAGCTCCCAGCTGACAGCCAGCACTAATTGCCATTTATGTGAGTGAAGCCATTTAGGGCCTTCTAACAATCCCAATGCCCCCAGCCAACCTTAGTTTAGTATACACACACCTTACCCCAGCCAAACCCGGTGAAGTATTCACACACCGTATCAACCCACAGAATTGTGAGAAATAGCGAACTGTTTTGTTCAAAGTCCCTAAGCTTTAGGGTGGTTTTATTCAGTAATAGTTAACCTTGTAAGGGACAGCAAATAGATTACACTGAATGCATCATATTCGGCCTTATAGAACTTCAGAATCAGATACAGATAGCAAGGGCTGTAGGCCTATGAAAATTGAAAATGAAATTTTCATTTTACTTGATAATTGCTTATTTGGAGAATCAATAGAAGAGAACTCCTTTCTATCCTAGTGACAGGCAGCCAAGGCCACACTTGACCCTATTGTGGTGGTGGTGATTTAGGGATAGACTGCAGGCATAGCAAGGTGGGGAAGGGAGGGAGCCGGAGTCAATTCATGTTTCGATAGGGAATATTGAGTCTGTGACATTTTGCTCAGAAGGTTCAGAATTTGGCATTGTTGTTTCCTATAGAATGAGGGAAGTTCACATGGATATTATTTATTATTCAGATGTTAATTCTTTGAATGGTGAAATGAAAAACCTCCTGCTTTCTCTCTCCCCTTTCCTTTCACTTTCTGCTTCTCTTTCCTTTGCTCACACTTTTCCTTTTTTCCTTCTTTTCAAAGAGAAGAAACAACAACAATGTCCAAACCTGTTTTTGTGCTCCAGCCTGAAATTCAGATTTGGTCTTTACCCAAAGTCAATATTTTGGGAGAAGTTTGAACTAAGTCATTCATGCAATCTTGGGTTTCAAGTATGAAAAATCCCCAGTTTTCTACTTAAAAGGAAATAAAAAGTCTGAAAACTACGTACCAAAAATCTATCAAACATTGGAAGCTGTCAACTTCAAACTTGGCAGGAAAAAATAATCACCAAAGGAGGAAATTCAAGTCAAGTGTGAGTAGAGTGGCCAAAGCTTGTAATGTGTTAAAGGCACGTAGACCAGAGCTCATGCAGGGTACTGGCAGGTGAAACCCTGCACTGCAACTGACCTGTCACTGTGCAGGAACCTCTAGACAGGGGCCTCTTGTTTGGATAACTGTGGCGATCTCAGTTAATTTGTCTCCCTGATTCAAGTCTATATCTTTTTAAAATCACAAATCTGATCAGGTCATTTTTCTGTTTACAAACTTTCAGTGACTGCCCATTGTCCTCAGGATGAATCAATACTTCTCAGTAGGCCTTAAGAGTTGACAGGCATGATCCAGCTATGATTCCCTCTCTGGCCACATCTCTGGTCACACCCAAACTCACACCCCTTTCCCCAGTCACGCTGAGTTCCATGGTGTTCCAAGAATGTTCATTGCTCTCCAGCTTAAGTCTTTGTACATGCTGTTCTTTCTCCTGGAACCGCACCTCATTCTCAACTCTTATTTGTCCAGCAAGAATCATTTCAGATGTCACCTCTTCCAGGAAGGACTAGGAATATCCCATCTGAATTCCCACAGTATCTGGGAATTTGTCATGTTGTGTAATAATAGGCAGCTTACATGTATATATCTGACACTAAACTATTAACTCCCTAAGGGCAGTCACCATGCTATATTTAATTTTTTAATTCTTAAAACCTAACACATAGTGCTTGGCATATAATAGATGCTCAATAAACCAATGTGAATAAAAAAATAAATGAATGTCCCTGAACCCTACCTACATTTTTGCATCATGGGAAGAAACCAGAGGGATATAGGGTAGCAGGGCTTTGAGGTGACCACAGAGTTGAGACGCTGAGACCTGAAGACAATTTTATGTCCATGTCATAATTTTGCCAATAGTTAATTCTTCCCTAAAAAATGTCTCCTATGAGAACCTACATCCACAGCCATGCAACATGACAGTGTTCTTGTTTTCTGAAGTCTTGTTACAATGGACTCTGTCACAGAGGACTGGAATTTAGTCATTTAATTAACAAAGATATTTTGAGCTCCAACTGTGCCAGGCCCTGTACGTATAGAAACGTGAAGACAACATGACTTGTTTTCCTCAAGGAGCTTATAGTGTAGTGGACAATGGGTAACAGGGTTTGGTTTTGATTTGATGCTACTCTGGGGGAGGGCTGCCTCATTTACTGGGAACTCAGTGGACCAATGTTAATTCTGCCCTAAAAAATGCTTAAATTTTTTTTCTAGGAGAAAAAAAATGAATAAAGTTCACCCAAGAGAATAAATGTAGATGACATATCTCATCATGGAAACAAAACCTTTTTTTTTTTTTAAATGATACATTAACAAATAAATAACACACCGGATGCAGATACTTGGAAATCAGGAAATTCAAGCTGTGTGCTTCCGATGTAACTCAGTCACAAGGATGGAACAGCCTTTTCTCCCTAGAGGCCCAGTCTGTCCCTAAAATCCTTTAGAATTGTGGTCCAAATTCTGTTGGTGAGATAAAAATTTTTTTTTTTTTTTGAGATGGAGTCTCACTGTCGCCCAGGCTGGAGTGCAGTGGCGCGATCTTGGCTCACTGCAAGCTCCGACTCCTGGGTTCACACCATTCTCCTGCCTCAGCCTCCCGAGTAGCTGGGACTACAGGCGCCCTCTGCCACGCCCGGCTAATTTTTTGTATTTTTAGTAGAGACGGGGTTTCACCGTGTTAGCCAGGATAGTCTCAATCTACTGACCTCGTGATCCGCCTGCCTCAGCCTCCCAAAGTGCTGGGATTACAGGCGTGAGCCACTGCGCCCGGACAAAATGTCCTTGAGTGAGACGTTTAGTAAGGGAATGGGAGATGGTGAGAGCCTAAAATGGGTCTTTGGTTCTCTAGGCCAAACCCAGAACTGAAGCTGGGAAGGATTTCAATATGTAAACAACATCAATAACTGGACCTATATCAGTGGATCACAGGAATATAGGATGGATGTCACAGGGCAGAATGTGACCTAAAGTCATTGCAAGGAGAGCAGGAAAACATGCTCCAAATTCTCCTCTGAATGCCATCCACCTAGTCAACTCTCCAATCTGAAATATCCACTCACTTTTGCATTTCTTCTCAAAGTTAAGCTTCTGATATCTAGAAATATACTTAAAAGGGGAATCTCAGGAGAGCTATTTGCTTTTTAATAATATTGTAAATTATTGACTCTAATTATTTCCTCCATCTGTCCACACCCTTTGCCATCTATATTTACTGTCTATATTTGTACTTCCCTGACCTAGACTTGTGCTTTAGCCAATGGAATGTGAGTGAAAGTGATAATATGGCAGAGTTTTGGGTCTGTCTTAAGTGACAGTACTTGATTCTGTTTGCCTGTCTTGTATCTCTACCATTACCATGAGAAGAGCTTGTCCTGGGAAGGTGCTGCCTCCTAGCAATGATGAACACACATGGAGTAGACACGAGCCCCAAATCAATGAGGAGCCAAGCCCAGCTGTACCTTCAACTTGATTCAGAGATACCTAGCTGAAGCTAGACTAGATTAACAGAACCACACCCAACCTTTGAACACACAAGCAAGAATTAATGATTGTTGTTTAAGTCAACGAGTTTTGGGTTGATTTGTTACCCAGCAATAAATGGCTGCTACAAATAATAGTAATAATAATAATAATAATAGCCAATTTGCCTAAAACTTGACCAAGATCATTCAGCTAGTGACCAGTGCAAATGGAATTCAAATCTGGCTCTAAATTCCATACTCTTAATCACTTCCTTATATGATCTTGAGAAATAAACCTAGTTAATACTTAGGTGAGTTATTTTCAGGCAGAGATTTTTATCCTGGAATGAAGACAATATGAGAAAAGACATACATTTCTTTTCACATGGATTACAGGGAAGAGGAGAGCTATAGTCATACCAGAATAATTCACTCATAAGAAAATTCAGTCAGGGCCCCCAGATCTGACAGAGAGGGAACAGCATATTAAAATAGAAAACTAGAAGAAAGCAGGATTCAGGATTTAAAAATAGCAGGCCATAAAAAATACAGATGAAGGGCTGCCCAGTGTGACCACTATCATGCCAGAATTTGTCTGCCTCTTACTATCTTTGTGGTCTTCTCTGTGCCTTAGCTTTTCATCTATGAAATAGGAATAATGAAAGTAACTACTTCATCAGACTGTTGAGAGAACTGAATGAGTTGGTGTGTGTCAAGTGCTGGGAAGAGTGTCTGGCACATTATAAGCAGTGTATGCGTGTTAGCTTAGTGGTGCCTCTAGAAGGGAGCACCATACTTACTATCTGCCTGGTATTTCTGACTCCACCACTGTGATGGTTTTGTATTGTGTCAACTTAGCTACTAGAACTACATTTCCCAGAATTCCTTCCCCTATATGGTATAGATTAGGAGTGCCATATCAGGAATCTTCATGAGATTTGGAAGGTGAACGTGGAGCATCAGCCATCACTGTCTGGAGGTCAGTGTCGGGCACAAGGGGCTGCTGCAGTTTTCACTCATCACGGACCTATACAGGGCAGCAGCTGGGCTCACACCTCCTCTCCTCCTTCTGGACCTCCTCCTGTAGCTGCTCTGGCCAGGTGTGTGTGTCACTCCATGATGGAGGATCCCAGCTTGTGGGTCACCGATGTGGTCGAGATTGAGATGGTAGAAGACAGATATGACTTGCAGTTGGTCCCTATGGATTTCATTTGGTCCTCATGTATTCCTCTTTGTCTTCACAGATTTTAGTTTTCCTTGCTTTTCTGCACTTCATGTCCAGCTTTCCATCCAAACAGCCTGGCCTGCTGACCCATAGCAACTTCAGTATTGGCCCACCAAATGCAGAGGGAATAGCCTTGCACAGACATCTCCACCAGCTCCCATCATGACTCAAGGTCCAATCTCTATTGCAAATCTGTGTTTTTCTACATCACTCATTGTGGTCATGCTTCCTTGATTGAACTTTGCCTGATACATCCCCCACTGCATTACTTTGTGAGTTGGATATAAGACAGTGGTACCATTGAAAGCTCAAGGTTCTTTTTAACACATTTTGCATTTACCATAACTCTAAGCATTTTGGCTCCCAACTGCCACCCTTTGCCTTCTCACTATTTCCCCAGAACTTCTCTGTGGGAGGACTTTGAGCAATAAGGAAAGAGTATTGACTGTTGAAATCTCCACAGAAAAAATATCCAATTTCTTTCTTCAGCACAGTGATGGGTGGGGTTAACCACAGATTTGTCATCAGATTTTAAAATCAAAGCAGTAAGATTTTCCTAAAAATAAATGAAAAAAAAAAGAATTCTATTTACCTCAATATTGCTATTTTCACAATTTCCTAGAACAAGTTGTACAGAGTAATACAAATGCTAAGAAGGTGGGTCCAAATGAAATACAGAATTCATAATAAAAAGATGTTGTTACTCAAAGGAAGGGCAAGCCAGTGTGCTTCGAGATGGTATTACAGCAATGAAAACAAGCTCAATGTTCATGTCAGATAAACAATTGTCATCACAGCTCTGGAAGTTTGGGAAGTGACTCATCTTCAGGAATGGGCACTGAGTGAAGACAGCTGTTTACCTCAGCCCTTTGGTGGTTGACACAAACATTCTTTTCTTCCCCTGTGACTTGGCCACCGGGAGATGCTGTTGCAGCCATGTGCATCGGCACCCCAGCTTCCACCACATAGACGCTCACCTCTCCTGCCCCGTGATGCCTTACACTCTCTGCCCTCAGCCTCTCACTGTCCTTAGGGGTGGAAATTCTTTAAAATCAGTGGCTTTCCTGGTAAATCGGGGAGAAAATACTTCAGGAAGCCTCTCCTTGCAAGGAGGGACCATTGTTAGGAACTTTTGGTCTGAGATGCTATGGCTGAGTCCAGGGGGGCAACAAAGAACAGACCAGTTCCAAACTCGATCAGCTAGCAAAAAAGAAAAAAAGAAAGGGACTAAAGGGAGTGTAGAGACACTGGTGGAGGCAGGGCAGAGCCAAAGTCAGGGAGAGGATCCTCCCCTGTCAGTGGGAGGTAGTGATTACTGGAGTCAGGGCCACAGCAAGGTCAGGGATGGAGGAATGGAGGAGAATTCATGCAGGAGAAGCTTGGCTGGAGCTGCAGTGAATGAGAGGGTGCATCACCATCAGGGCTCTGGCTAGTTGCACTATTGTCTTTTTCTGCTTTATCTGAGTTGTTTCGTTACCAGGACCCAGAGTTTCTACTGCTATAGCCGTAGAGGGCTGACTGCTCAGGAAGCAGGGTGGCAGGGGAGGCATGTCATCCAGAGAAGTGCACATCCTTGCACCGGGTCACATGAACAACAATGTTCATGGTGGCATTGCTCATAATAGCTCCAAATGAGAAACTAACCAAATGACATCATTGTCAGAATGGATCAAGAAATGGTCGTATATTTATGAGTAAACTGCAGCTGTTTATACAGTGGAATACTATATTCATTTCCTAGGGCTGCCATAACAAATTAGTACAAACCATGTGGCTTAAAATAACAGGAATTTATCATTTCACAATTGAGGAGGCTAGAAGTGTAAAATCAAGGTGTCAGGAGGGTTGGTTCCTTCTGGAGGCTGTAGGGGAGAATCTGCTCCATGGCTGTCTCCCAGCTTCTGGTCTTTGCCTGCAATCCTTGGCATTCCCTGGCTTGTAGCTGTCATCACTCCCATCTCTGCCCCCATCTTCACATAGTATTCTCCCTGTTTCTCTCAGTGTCTTCACATGAACATCTTATAAAGACAACAGTCATCAGATTAAGGCCACCCCCAATCCGGTATGAATCATTTTAACTGATTACATCTGCAAAGGTCCTGTTTCCAAATGAGGTCACATTCTAAGGTTCTATGTGGATGTGAATTTTTTGGGGGACACAATTCAACGAGTGCAAATACTATACAGCCATGAAAATGAATGAACTACGGCTGCATGCAACATGGCTGAAACACAGACAAAATATTCAGGAAAAAGTTACACACAAAAGAGTATGTACTGTGGTGTTACACTGTAAAACTCAAAGTCAGGAAAAGTTAAACCACAGTGCTTAGGAATGCATAGTGTGGTGATATATAGGATATATGTATCATATTACAATGAAAAGCAAGTAAATGATTCCCATAAAAGTCAGGATATTGGTTACCTTTAGGAGGGAAAGGAGTATGAGAGGGGGTTCCTGGGATGCTGGAATGTTCTCTTTTTTGACATGGCTGGTGGTTGCAAGACTGTTTTTTGATATTCCATGAAGCAATTTTATTTTCTGTATGCCTGCTGTTTTTCACAATAGAGCATGGGGTTGTCAGAACTGGAACCTGCTGTTTCAGGTTCTGGCACCAGCTGCTGGGTCTTGGGTAAGTTGCCTCCCTGGACCTCGGTTTCCTCATCTATAAAATGAGGTGGTTGGAGATGATGCTCTCCAAGCTCCTTAAAATATAACTCATTTAATTCTCCAGGCATTTATCGAGGAGAGGAGACCCCCAACATTATGTTTACAAAAAAGGAAACTCTTGAGAGAGGCTCCATAGCATCAGAGTTAGACTTTGAAACCAGAACTTGGAGTTGAGTCTTAGCTCTGCCTTCTTTCTAGAAGGGACCATGGACAGATTACTTTAACATTCTGGGCTGCAGTTTTCTTAGGCACAAAATGGGTGTAATGAAAGAACCTTCCTTACAGGATTGATGAGAAGATGAAAAGGAATGATGTACACAAAATGCCTGGCTCAGCACCTGGGATCTAGTAAGCCACTGGTTACTGGCATCTTGCTAACTGACAAAAGCCAAACAAATCAGATGAATTCAACAAATTGTTCTTGAATACCTATTGTGGAGCCAAGGGTATTCACAGAATATGATCTCCTTTTATCTTTACCTCAATGCTGTGATGTTGCTTATCCTTCTGAGTTTTTATAGATAACACATTTGGACTAAGAAAGAGGGAGGAAGTAATATGATCAAAGCAGCTCCTTAGAAAGATTTCTCTGGCAGCTGTGGGGACAGAGTAGAGGGAAGACAGAATGATGGTGAGGAGATCTGTCAATGGCAACAGTTCAGGCAAGTTGTGGGGAGGGCTTGAACAAGGGCAGAAGCCAGGCTGCAGGTGGCATGAAGCTGTGTCACATCAGTCTCACTCACTACTGTGGCCAAGTCTCCTTAAATGTTTGCTGAGTGAATGGATGACAGAATGGTGTCTCTGACAGAGACATATGGATGAAAGAGATAGAGGTAAAGTGCAGGGAGGACCCATTGATGACAAAGGGGTTTCCAGATCAGTCTGTCACAGGGAGAAATTCAAGAGAAGAGGTGGGGCCGGGCATGGGGTCTCATGCCTGTAATTTCAGCACTTTGGGAGGCTAAGGTGGGCAGATCACCTGAGGTTGGGAGTTCAAGACCAGCCTGACCAACATGGAGAAACCCCATCCCTACTAAAAAATACAAAAAATTAGCCAGGCCAGGCGTAATCCCAGCTACTCCAGAGGCTGAGGCAGGAGAATCGCTTGAACCCGGGAGACGGAGGTTGTGGTGAGCCGAGATGGCACCGTTGTACTCCAGCCTGGACAACAGGAGCAAAACTCTGTCTCAACGTGAGTTGTAGAGCCTGGACTAGAACCAGCCCCACGTTCCCTTTACCACTTGCTCTTGGAGGGAAAGATGCACAGGTTAAGAGCATCTTATTCCCTCCTCTCTTTCTTTTCTGGGCCAGCACCCTTGAAGCAGCAGGAAGAGTGTCTAGAGCCAGGATGTGCAGTTCCAGATGCCTGCCTTACCCTTCAGTCCCCAGTTCTGCCTTGGTGTGAAAGGAAAGGCCAGCTGGCACCATCAATAGCTAGCTTGTCAGCAGCAAAACAACCATCCCATTGATCAAGGAGGCTGATTTTCTGCCAAACACTGGGAAGGCTTCAGTGCACATTCTGGTCAATCCCAACTGGATTCTGGGATAGCAGTTCCTGCTAGCTTCTTCCCTCCCTGTTTATTTGGTTCTATAAATGTAGAGGGCATCCATTTGAAATCTGGGTACCCAGATCTGGATGGGCTGTCAGGCTGGACTGAAGGAGTCCACTTCAAAGATTATCCTCCATGGCTGGAAGGAAACTGAATAAAAAAGTTGAGGTCTGTCTGGGTGCAGTGGCTCACACCTGTAATCCCAGCACTTTGGGTGGCCAGGGCAGGGGGGATCACCTGAGGTCAGGAGTTCAAGACCAGCCTGGCCAACATGGTGAAACCTCATCTCTACTAAGAATACAAAAATTAGCTGGGCATGGTGGTGCATGCCTGTAATCCCAGCTACTCGGGAGACTGAGGCAGGAGAATCACTTGAACCTGGGAGGTGGAGGTTGCAGTGAGCCGAGATCAGCCGCTGTCTTCCAGCCTGGGTGACAGAGCAAGACTCCATGTCAAAAAAAAAAAAAAAAAAAAAAAGTTGAGGTCTAGCCTCTGATGGAGGCTTTGGGGCACAAGACAGGGCTCATGTGGTTGGCTGACCCTCCTTCTCAGCCCCCATACTTCCTAGGCATGTTGCTTCTGCTTGGATGTCCAGAAATTTGTAAAGCACTCTTTCAGGACTGTGTTCGGACACGCTGGGGAGGCCTGTGGGATGCTGCTTTCATGTGTGCTCTTGGGGTGCAGCAATGAGTTGGAGGGCGGTGCTGACACTTCCCCTGATAAAATGGTCCCCTTGCCTGGAGAGAGCCCCTTTGCTTAGCTCTGGCAGGGGTATGTTTTTCCATCCTCCTTTGTGTGAACTCCTGGAGTTAGTTTTGTGTCACTTTGGATCTTAGTGAAGCAATGTGCAAGGGGAAGATTAATGGAAAAACTCTCCTCCCAACTGCCTGGAAAATATTTTCCCCTTTTCAGCATGAAAACTAAGAGGAGTGTCAGCTGAATGGTCCGAAGAGAAGAGGAAGTTACTGTTTCCTGTGTTAGCTCAGGCCCCTGCTCTGCCCTTTTTGCTGAGTCTCTCTCATGAGTAGGACTTTACTTTTTTTTCTCTAAGGATCTCTATTGGACCTCAGAGGTAAGAAATCTGTCAGCAACTGACTTCTTCTGTTCAGCACCCATCCTGTGCAGGTCCTAGGCAGGCTGCTCTCTTGACATCTGATATGTGGGACAACCCTGCAAGGAAGATTAAAGTAACTCTACAGATAAGGAAATTGAGGCTGAAGGAATTAATTATCTTCCTGGAGGTCACATAGCAGCTAAATGATGAAGCTGAAATTCAGATCTATTCTCCGTGGGTTCTTCCTGTAATGCTGCATGATGTCAGTTCCTGGCATAGTGCCTGGCACACTGCAAAGCTCACATGTGTTGAGAGAATGAAAGAAGAAAGGAGCCAGTGAATGGAGGCCTCTTCAGGCTCCCATGAGCTGAGTTGACTTCATTTTAACATTTTTACTTCTTGTGAGGCCTTCTCCTCACAATGCCTTCATTTCCCAATCAGGAGAACTGATGGGAAAATGCTTGTTCCTGCCTGTGACTTTGGTTGGTGATCTAGGGAAGGTTGTGAGGGAACAAGGAGGGCTTATAAGATAGGATAGTGAAACAACTTAGCTGATAGTGTGACCTCATGAAGGATATCTAACATCTCTGAACCAACACAAAAGGCAAGAGTAGTCTCTTCACTTTGGTATTTTTGTAAAGATTAAATGAATGTATGAATGGATGCATATAGTAAATAAATAATTAAATGCAAAGATTTGATACTAGAGGTATTTAGTAAAGCCTCTGGTACATGGTGGCGCTTATTCATCATTTTGTTTTTGTTTATTTTGAAAACTTTAATTCAGGGAGTCTTGTGCCTGGGGGATGGGAGGCATCTTGTGTATGGACATTTTGCTTGGCGGTGCATTTGTCTGGGAATTGGTCCACAGCATTTATTTGATTCTCAAAAAAGGGTTCATGACCCCAAAATGTTTAAGAACCACTGCAGTTGAATATGATTTTTGACCCATGGTTAAAAGCCACTGAACTAAGAATATATTGTGTCTGCATGTTCTTGGAATTATGCTGGGGGCTATTCGAAGCAAAACAAAGAGAACATGAGGAATCTTTGCCTTTTCACAATTTAAATATGGTCAAACTTGTAAGTGGATGCACGGACAGAGTTATGC
The DNA here is from genome assembly GCF_028885625.2 of Pongo pygmaeus. Classification (NCBI taxonomy): domain Eukaryota; kingdom Metazoa; phylum Chordata; class Mammalia; order Primates; family Hominidae; genus Pongo; species Pongo pygmaeus. Next base: position 137,889,143 of record NC_085930.1, on the reverse strand, counting down.
TGTTTGAAAGAAGATGATGCATTGGCTGAATTAGGTACATATGTAGATAAATATCAGAAATGATGTGTGAGGGGAGAATGCAGAAAAATAGTTAAATATTCACTAATAGTGTTAAAGCAATAGATATTAGTTTTTCTATTTTAACTTTTCTTCTAAGAGTATATCTAATAGCCAGCTATTATTGCACACTTACTAGCATCAGGTAGTGGGTTGTTTGTCCTAAATGTTTGATGCTGTTTAATTCTTATGACCACACTATGAAGTAGATACAGGCACAGCCATCCCTCCATATCCATGGGGAATTTGTTCCAGAATTCCCCATGGATACCAAAATGTATGAACACCCAAGTCTCTTATGTAAAATAACATAGTATTTGCATACAACCTACACACATCCTCCTGTGTACTTTAAATCATCTCTAGATTACTTATAATACCTAAAACAATGCTTACATGAACTCAGCATAGTATTCAACATGCAGCAAACTCAAGTTTTGCTCTTAGAACTTTGCAGAATTTTTTTTCCATAATATTTTCCATCTGTGGTTGATTGAATCCATGGATGTAAAACCCATGGATACAGATGGCCAACTGTATTATCGCTATTTTATTTCTGAGGAAGCTGTGATTCAGAGAGGTTAGATGACTTGCCCAGGGTTACACAGCTAGTCAATGGCAATTCTCAAAATCATGAGTTGTCCTGGGACTTATCTTTGAAAATGTCTTTATTCCTTTGGCATCTTTCTCAACCCAGAGTAGTGAGTGCATCAGTTAAGATGCTTTTGGCTAAAAGTAACAGAAATCCTCAGCTCGAGCTGTATCTTAAAAACAGTGAATTTTATTTTGCCATATAACAGAGATCAGAGGTTCAGCGGACTTCAGATAGGACATACGTAAGCTCTGCTTCATTTCTTTCTCGATTCTGTCCACCAATTTGTGCTAGCATTGACCACAGGGGTGAGCAAGATGTCTGAGGCACACTTAGCAATGTCTAGAGGAAGAGTTGGGGATGGTCTCATCTTGTGTCTCCATAGGAAGAAGAAGATAGTTCCCAGATGGCTCAGGAAAATTTTCCTCATATTCTCTTGCCAGGACATGGACACATACCCATTCCTGAACCAATAACTGATGAGTATGTGCAGTGGTTTGAATGTGTTTCTCAAAAAGCGTATGTTGAAAACATAATTCCCAGTGTGACAGTGTTGGGAGGTGGGGCCTAGAAAGAGATGATTAGGCCATGAGGGTGGAGTGAGTGGATTAATGTAGTCATTACAGGAGTGGGTTTGTTATAGAAAGGGAAGTTCAGCCCCTTTTTACTCTCTCTCTCTCTCTTTGCTTTTATACCATATGATGATTTCTGCCATGTTATGACACAGCAAGAAGGCCCTTGTCAGATGTCTTCCCTTTGATCTTGGACTTTCAAGTCTCCAGAACAGTGAGAAATAAATTTCTGTTCATTATAGCTATACCAGTCTATGGTATTCTCTTGCAGCAGCACTAAACAGACTAAATAGGCTTTGTATTTCCATGACAGGTTTATTAACCAAGTAGGGGTTGAATGAATGTCGGAGAGTCAACCCTACAAAGTAGGAGATCTTCAAAACAAGAAATTTGGGGGGTGCTGATCTAGTTCCTTGGCCTTTCCTAAATTGTGCCTCAGTTTCTTCATTTGTATAACAACTATAATAGCATCTACCTCATGAGCTGTCCTAAGGATTGAATGAGATGATATTTGTCCAGATGATATTTGTTTTTCTTTTTGGTAAGGTACCCAAATGTTACCACAAGGAAACCGGATAGTTTGACAGGATGGTTGAAAGAGGTGCCCTGTCCTCTCTCTGTGCTAAGGTGTGTATGTGACTCAGGATAAGTCAGTTAGACTCTTTTTATGGAAATTTAAATGTTCAGTAGCAAGGAAAAAACATTGAAAATGGTTGGAGTTGATTCATCCTGTGGGGGGCAGACTGAAGAGGCCAGAGGCCAGAGGCCAGTGCTCAATTTCTTCTCCTGAGAGTCCCAGTACTACTGTGAGTCCTGTCCTCTCTCCATTCTGTGGGCCTTAGCTTGGGTTCCCTAGAAACAGAGCCTGAGGGAAATTCTTGTCACATGATTTATTGATGCCCTTGAAAGAAATCATATAAAAGTGAGGGAAACAGAATAGGATGGGGGAAAGAGCTAAGTAAAGATGTTATCTCAGCTGGAGTCTGGCCTTAGCCTAAGAGTCTGTGAGTTATGAATTGCACACCAGAGTAAGTTCTGCCTTCAGGCAAAGTGGTTGGCTTTTTAAATCTCCCATATCAATCCAATGGGAAGTGGAGGGTAATCCCCCAGATGAGTGGACTCTTGTTGGCAGAGGGCAATTTTCTGGAGAAGAGGGCAGTTATGCACTGTTTGTAACCAATGCTCACAGCAGCTGGTGGGTGAGTGCACCAAAGGTAAGAAAGATCTTGGTGGAGCACCAATAGCAACTATTAAAATTCCCAGTGTCTCCTTTCCTGCTTACATTAGCCAGAATCAGTTTCTGTGGCTTGTGATCAAAGTGCCCTGACTAATGCATTCTGTAAAGTGCTGGTAATTATTATTATTGATACGATTGCATTATTATTATTAGCCACTACTCCCCAGATCTGCTGAGAAAGTATGTAGCTTCTAAAGAATGAGGGATGAAAAGCCTGCTATAAATCTTGTGTAAAATATATAATTGGTTCAGCATCAGACTACTCTTTTTAAGGGAAAAATTACAGAGAAAGTATGAAGTGTTTGGAGTTGGTTTCTCAAAATTCCACTGATTTTTAATTAGAAAGAAAAATAGAACTGTGAAAGGAGACTGAGTAAGCGTTGACTCTGAAACAACCCCCCTCAAGTCCCCTCTCATACATAATTTAATTAAATGACAGAATTTATTCTTTTAAGTGGAGAGTTAGTATCTGTTTGAATTCTGATCAAACAGCGGTACCCTGGACCTCATGCCCAAGGAAGACAGAAATTGAAATATACATTTTATTTTATTTGATGCCTGAGGTACATAATCTACTCTGCAAATATGTTATTTGAAATTTCCAAAGTTTCCCTTATCAGATATTGCTTTTTTCCCCTGTCTGTGTAAGTGCATTTCATTCAGAAACACCCTACATGCCAGGTTCTCTGCTAAGCAAATTTGAAGATGCATAGTTGAATCACTGATTCAGCCTTTCATGAGCTAACAGACTAGAAAAGAAAGTGTGAACATAAATACATATCTCACAGAAGAATGCATTACATCTACTACTGAAGAGGGATACAGACAGAAAACCTACACAGGTTCAGAGGAGGTTTGGAAGACTTCCAGTGAGGTTCTTATGAAGACATCAAGTGGTATCTGCATGGTACTGTGCATGGACAAATGGCTGGAGTTTAGGCCTTCAGAGATGGGCCATTCACAGGGGCGAGAACAGCATCAACAAAGACATCAAGGCAGGAAATTGTGAATGTGTTTGGGAAGAATCAAGTGGCTTGGCTCAGCATGTACCCCTCTGAATATAAACATGACACCCCTGAGACACCTGTGAGAATGGCTTGCTCATCAATTGCAGGTAGAGCTGAGAGACACCCATGTCCACTGCCTGCTGTCTGTTATGACGGAGGACAAGCAAACATCAGGCAAGGAAGAACACAGGAGTGTAATCTCTAGGAGCAGTGGGAGGATGGAAGAGTCATCAGAGTTTTTTCTGAGGAGGTCATGAATTGGGCCTATGATGCAGGAGCAAAGTCAGGGGTGCTTTTAACAGGAGATTTTAAGACCCAGGCAAAGTGGACAGAAAGATGCTGGGTATTGGAAACTAGTGAGCATGATTCGGCATCCTTATAAACTGTCCCAGGGCCCTTTGTGGGAGATCATACCCCCAGGTGTCAAGGTCTAGGGTAGGCATGTAGCTACAGAACAGATTTTAATCCATTAAAGCTAAGAGAGCTCTGTGGGACTGAGACCCATCAAGGCAGCTCCTCCTGCAACCAACCCAGCTGACCAGCCCAGCCTTACCTAAAGATCTGTGGAGTATCCCAGGGACTCTTCTGTTGTCAGTTGCTTAAATGGCACACTTTACTGTCTGAGCAGGCTATACAGCCTCTCTATATCTCAGTTTCTCACCTGTAACACAGGATGAATAACAAGATCTACTTCACAGAGTTGTGTGGGTGAGGCGAGTTAATACATAGACACCACTTAGCACCATGTGTGTCGATCCTTCTATTTATATATCAACTCCAAATTCCAGTGGGGCAGCTGCAAGCCAGATTGTCAAGAGCAGGGAGTCAGAGCGATGGGACACATCTCCCAGGAACGGAGCATCCTGGTACCATTGGAGACACCCAGTACCACAGGCGAGCCTGCCACCTGGTGCTGGAGAGCAGAGGGCCCCTCCCCAGCAGAGATCTCAGGCCACACCATGATCATCACATGGAAACTCCCATCTTGAATCCAGGGATGGAATTAATATGTGCACAGGGGAGGAAAAAAATGTGAGTCTCTTGCCCCCCTTTTCAGTACCATCACATCCAGGGGGCTCTTCCCTGCAGCACCAGCTCCTTTTCAACCATGCGAGGAAATGGAATGGTTTTCTTGAAAGATTTTCTTGAAGAGGAAAACCTCTTTAGAAGAGAGATGATAAAACAATAGATGGGGAAGTATCTGAAGTGGAAAGGCTTTGGGTAGTAAAGGATCCAGGTTTCCAGACGTTATCCTTGGGGCTGCTGGGACCAACAGAGAGGATATGAATGTGCTGTCAAAGGAGGTTTTTCTGTTTGAGCAGCTACAAAGAGGAAGGCACTGGCATCACTAATGGGAAGTGAGAGGAGGCAAGAAGGGGGGCCCAGCGATGCTTTCAGATGACTGTCTTATTGATTACGGTTGACAGGATTGCTTGTGGCCCCGAGCCTCGAATCCCAGGATTTCAGAAATGCATGAGCTGGGCTGGACACTGACCTACTTCTTATGGTCCATTCTCCTCCTGTGATATTTGTCTGCTCTTGAGCTGACATATTCGTTTCCAGAGCCCTCGAGGTAATACTGCATAAGGCAAAAATGCTCACTAAATAAGACTCTCTGTTATTTGCTCTCTGTTATTATAAGGAATTGGTATTTAAATTTTACATCTCTTCTGGCCCACTCCATCTTCTCAAAGGAGAGGCATATAACGAGGAAGGCCATACCTTCAGGTGTGGAAAGCCTGTCTTTGTGCCAGTTGTCCTGGCATAATTATTAACAGTGTCCGCTCCGTTTTCTCTCCCACAGGTGTCCTAGTTCAGTCCATAAATTAAATGATCACCTGTCTTAGTTTGGGTTCCCTCAGCAGCCGACAGTGAGACAAAGATTAACCACAAGTACAGTCATGAGCTGCGTAACTACCTTAGGTCAACAATGGAGCATGTATTGTAGTAGCCGCCGTAAGGTTGTAGCACAATGCATTACACATGTGTTTGTGGTGGTGCATATGTAAACCTACTGAGCCGCCAGTCATACAAAAGCTTAGCGCATATAATTACGTACAAAACATAATACTGGATAATGATAATAAGTGACTATGTTACTGGCTTATGTATTTACTATGCTATACTTTTTATTGTTATTTTAGAGTGTACACTTTCTACTTACTGAAAAAAAAAATCTAACTGTAAAACATTCTCAGGCAGGTCCTTCAGGAGCTATTCTAGAAAAAGGCATTGTTATCACCAGAGATGACAGCTCCATGCATGCTATTGCCCCTAAAGATCTTCCAGTGGGACAAGATGTGGAGGTGGAAGACAGTGACATTGATAATTCTGACCCTGTTGTAGGCCTAAGCTAATGTGTCTGTGTGTCTGAGTTTTTAACAAAAAAGCTTTAAAAATGAAAATAAAATAAAAATAGAAAAAGCTTGTAAATTAAGCTATTATATTAGTCAGTTTTCACAATCCTATAAAGAACTTCCCTGAGACTGGGTAATGTATAAAGGAAGGAGGTTTAATTGACTCACAGTTCTGCATGGCTGGGGAGGCCTCAGGAAACTTAAAATCATGGCAGAAGGGAAAGCAGGCACCTTCTTCACAAGACAGCAGGAGAGAGAAGAATGAAGCAAAGGGGGAAAAGCCCCTTATAAAGCCATCAGATCTCATGTTCACTATCACAAGAACAGCATGGGGGAAACCGCCCCCATTATCCAATCACCTCCCTCCCTCGACACATGGGGATTACATGTCCGTCCCTGCACACATGGGGATTACAATTTGAGATGAGATTTGGGTGGGAACAAGAGCCAAACCATATCAGATATAAAGAAATAAAACATTTTTGTGCAACTGTACAAGATGTTTGTTTTAAGCTAGTTATTACAAGAATCAGAGAGTTAAAAAAAGTAAAAAGTTTATAAAATAAAAAAGTTATAATCAGTTAAGGTTAATTTATTATTAGAGAACAAAAAATATTTTAAAATAAATTTAGTGTAGCCTGAGAGTACAGTGTTTATAAAGCCTGCAGTGGTGTACGGTAATGGCCTAGGCCTTTACATTCACTCACTTGCTGACTCACCCAGAATCACTTCCAGTCCTGGGAGCTCCATTCATCATGAGTACCATATACAGGTGTAGGATTTTTAATTTTTTATACTATATTTTTACTGTACCTTTTCTATGCTTAGATATGTTTAGATATACAAATACCACTGTGTTACAATTGTCTACAGTATTCAGTACAGTAACATGCTGTACAGGGTTGTCGCCTAGGAGCAATAGGCTATACCATATAACCTAGGTATGTAGCAGGCTACATCACCTAAGTTTGTGTAAGTATACTTCTTGATGTTTGCACAATGACAAAATTGCCTGATTACACATTTCTCAGACAATATCCCCATGATTAATGGATTTCATGGCTGTAGTTTATTTGGGAAGTGCGGTGAATATACTACTTGGAGACTAGAGAAATAAGACAGGGAAAGAAACACAGCTAATAAAGAGTATGCTATTAAACCAGCTACCCCAGTGCACAATGGAAGCTTAATCTGGGGGAAAATTCTGGGAAATGATATGAAATGCATGCCTAGAATTGTCTTACTTCAGGGACAGGGCAAATGAGTTGGGGTATTTCTCCACCAACTCATGAGTGAAAGAGCTGCTCCTGAGAGCTGTTAGTTCCCTACAACTTCTAACCTGCCTCATGAACAGAATGGTCTTTTGTGGTTCTGAGAAAAAACTCTGTCAAACACAGAGAGGCAGATTCCACACTGGAAAATCAGCAGGGGCCCATTGGAAAGTCTGAGGAATATGGATGGGCACTGACACCATCTGCCACATCAGCATGTCTTTAACTATCCTTCTCTGTATCACTTGGCTGGCATTCTGCCATCTCCAAGTTCACCAATAAAGCCTCGCTCTGTAAGTGCAATAAACTTTCTCTTCAACTTTCTCAATGGCGTTCTTGGTTCTTTTCACCACTACTCAAGCTTTCCCTCTTCAAACTCTACATACCTGACTTTTGTGACCCTGTTTTTTCCCTAATTCCTTGGTGCTCCTATTGTCTTTGACTAATTGTGAGCATTTATCAAAGGCTTTTTCTCTTTTCCCCTTGGTAATTTTCTATATCCATGACATCAATAGTAAACTGCATGTAGATGGTTCCCAAGTTAATATTTCTCAAATCCATGAACTTATTTAATCTGTATAAAAGCTCTTTCACACTGAAGTCTTTTTTAACTCTGAGTCTAGTGCTCTTTTCACTACAGTTTTATCAGCTGTGATTTCTCTCTGGAGATCTATCTTCCACATCTTGGTTGCCTGCTCAGTGTCTCTATTGGTTTGTTCTGCTGTGGTGTTAAATTCAGTGGGCTCAAAACTTGCTATTTCAGTTTGAGGATTTAGGTGTACTAGTCCTCAGATCTAAAAACACTGGTTTCAAATTTACAAGAAAAAAAAAACTCCATTAAAAAGTGGGCAAAGGACATGAACAGACACTTCAAAAGAAGACATACATGTGGCCAAAAATCTTATGAAAAAAAGATCAACATCACTGACCGCTAGAGACATGCAAATCAAAACCTCAAAGAGGCATCATCTCACACCAGTCAGAATGATGTTATTAAAATACGCTGGTGAGGTTGAAGAGAAAAAGGAATGCTTATACACTGTTGGTGGGAGTGTAAGTTAACTATTGTGGAAGAGAGTGTGGTGACTTCTTAAAGACCTAAAATCAGAAATACCATTTGACCCAGCAATCCCATTACTGGGTATACCCAAAGGAATATAAATTGTTCAATTATAAAGACACATGCTCACATATGTTCACTGCAACACTATTCACAATAGCAAAGACATGGAATCAACCCAAATGTCCATCAATGATAGACTGGGTAAAGGAAGTTGGTGCATATACACAATGGAATGCTGTGCAACCATAAAAAGAATGAGATCATATCCTTTGCAGAAGCATGGATGGAGCTGGAGGCCATTATCCTTAGCAAACTAACACAGGAACAGACAACCAAATACCACATATTCTCACTTATAAGTGGGAGCTAAATGATAAGAACACATGGACACATAGAGGGGAACAACACACACTGGGGCCTATCAGAGGGTAGAAGGTGGGAGGACGGAGAAGATCAGGAAAAATAATGGGGACTAGGATTAATATCTGGGTGACAAAATAATCTTACAACAAACCCCCATGATGCAAGTTTACCTATATAACAAACCTGCGCATGTACCCTTGAACTTAAAAAAAAATGAGAACATAATTTTTAAAAGTTGTCCCTTAAAGAAGTCTTTTGCCTCATGCCTTCCTGTTTTGATTCATTTAGTAGCTTCTTCCTGAGCAGCTTCCCCTCTCCTCTTCACCTATTCCCATAGTCAAGACTATGTTTGCAAGTGGCATGAGCCTTACTTGACCACCATTAGGGAAAAGAAGAAAATAATTGGCTCAGTGGAGTAACTTGTAGGGAAAGCAGAGGTTCACTGAGCTTCTCAGACAACTGGAACCAAGTTCTCCAATGTCATCAGCACTGTCTTGCTCTATTTCTAATCTCAGCCTCCTTTTCTCAGCCCAATCTCCTCTTAAAGCAGGATTCATGGCCGCTAGTAGCTTTTCCTAACATCTCACGCAAGCAGGACTTGTTTCTGTTAGTTCCAAGTTGGGTGTGTGTCTTGTTTTTGAGAATTCTAATTGTCTAGAATTGGATTCTATGTCTACTCTAGTAGCTAAAGTGCAGAATGCTAACTTTGGCAGCCTCACCCAGAATAATCCCCAATGGTTGGAATGGGAAGGGGCAATTTCCAAAAGAAAGGGGGATACATTTCCAAAAGGGTAAGGGAGAAGTGCTGAGCTGATATGGCAATTTGTGTTACATAATTTTACCTTTTTCTGAAATCCCAATTCCTCCATGAAGCCTTTTCTGGTATCCTAGCCCTATATATTCTTTCCCTTGTCTGAATACCATCACATTTCTTGGCTGTGATGCTTATTTGTCATTTAGTCTTATCTTGTCTTACCCCATCACTTCTGTTATTAAAAGGCATTGCTAGTTTATGATTTATTTCTTTATTTTTAATGATTCACCTATTTAGATTATTTTCTCATTAGCTTGGCTATTGTCAGGCTGTAGGATTGTGTCTTAGTTTACTTTTTATCCTGTAAGTGACCCAAGCATGAGACTTTTCCCAGACTGGGCTTGAAAAGAGTTCATCTGTTTGATTTGGTTCCTACTGGGCTGTCATCCATGTTGAACACATATCAACCTGGGAGGTCTGGTAGAGAAAAAGTCCTGTGCTGAGAGTCAGGAGACCTGGTTTCTGATTCTCACATGAGTCATGAGACATAGGCCAAATCACAACTCTCTCTGTTTTATAGATTTTTCCATCTGTGAAATGATGACAAAAAAATATGCCCTAACTCTTAGGATTCTTGTCAGAACACACTGGGAGCAATAAAAAGAAAAGTGCTATATACATGCAAGGTATGTTTATTCATATTGATAATTGAAAGAGAAAACTCAGATGTTCCCAGTAAGGTATCATTTTCAAGTACAATTCTTGCTACCAAGTTTGCATTTACACAATTGTTTCCCTCCCTAGATAAAACCACCTAACCTGCTGGAAACATGAACCACTGGTTAAGCCAACCATTTAATTAACTTATAAAAGCTTTGTGGAACTTTAAAGAAAATATAATAGTAAATTGGTTTCCAAAACTTTCTAATAGGAAACCTCATTTCTTTGGTCCCACGTGGCATCAAAGTGCCAAATTGGCAAATTATGACTTTACTGTTAGAATGGCTTTTTTTTTTTTGGTTGTTTGTTTAATTTCAGTAATGAAGTGTTGATGTAATGTTCTTTTTAAACATCAACCTTTGCTTTCTCCTACTGCTAAAGAGTCCAGATTCTAATTCTCTTCTTTTAGTCAAGCTGCAGAAAACCAATTCAAAAAATTTACTCACTACTTTGTGTGTACCGGACACATGTAAGGGACTGGTCAATAGGGTTTATAGTGGCAATAGGGGTCAACTGGGTCAAAAGGATCTTAAGGAGTATCCAGTCAAATAGGGAAGACAAATGGTAAACAACCCATTCTAATTATATCTACAATTATGCATGTAACAATTCTATAAAGCAGTATATGAGTCAGGGTGGGTTAGCTGATGTAACAAACAGCCCCAATTTTTTGTGTCTTAACATAGTAAAAGGTTATTTCTTACTCATACAAATTCTAATATACTTGTTTCTGGTTGGATGGCTCTCTTCGAAGTGGGGACACAACGGTCCAGGCATATTCTGTCCTGTGATGTCACTGTCTTCAACTTGGGGCATGTAAAGTCACCATGAAAGGAGATAATAGCCTGGGCAAAGCACACAGGATACTTAGCCATCTTAATCTGATAGCGACACACATGACCTCTGCTCATATTCCATGGCCACATAGGTCCATCTAGTCGCATGGAACAACTGAGATCCTGGGCAGCTGCTTCTCAGCCACAATAGCACTATTCAAAAGGGACACATCTCTTAGGTGGATGACTAGCTGCCTCTGCCACAAGTAGTACTGAGAGGTGAAGCCAGCTGGACTACCTGGGTTGAGCGGGGACTTGGAGAACTTTTCTGTCTAGCTAGAGGATTGAAAATGCACAAATCAGTGCTCTGTGTCTAGCTAAAGGATTGTAAATACACCAATCAGCGCTCTGTAAAAACACACCAATCAGTACTCTGTGTCTAGCTAAAGGATTGTAATCGCACCAATCAGCACTCTGTAAAAATGCACCAATCAGCACTCTGTGTCTAGCTAAAGGATTGTAAACGCACCAATCAGCACTCTGTAAAATGGACCAATCAGTGCTCTGTAAAATGGACCAATCAGCAGGACATGGGCGGGGCCAAATAAGGGAATAAAAGCTGGCCACCCCAGCCAGCAGCGCCAACCTGCTCGGGTCTCTTTCCACGCTGTGGAAGCTTTGTTCTTTTGCTCTTCATGATAAATCTTGCTGCTGCTCACTCTTTGGGTCCACACTACCTTTATGAGCTATAACACTCACTGTGAGGGTCTGCGGCTTCATTCTTAAAGTCAGCGAGACCACGAGACCACCTGGAGGAACAAACAACTCCAGATGTGCCACCTTTAAGAGCTGTAACACTCACTGAGAAAGTCTGTGGCTTCACTCCTGAAGTCAGTGAGACCACGAACCCACAGGAAGGAAGAAACTCCAGACACATCTGAACATCTGAAGGAAAAAATTCCAGACATACCATCTTTAAGAGCTGTAACACTCACTGTGAGGGTCCACGGCTTCATTCTTGAAATCAGCAAGACCAAGAACCCACCGGAAGGAATAAATTCCAGAAACAGTACTATTTTTACAAGTCACAAAATTGAGGGTTTAAGTAACTTACCCAAGGTCATACAGCTGGTGTGTTGAAAAACCAGATTTGAACCCAGTTTGTTTGCCCCAAAGCTCATGTTCTCCTCACTCCATCACACTAGCTTCCTTACCATGGCCGTGTGACAGGCTCCAGGCCACAGCTGGGCTCTATCTGCATGATCTGCCCATTGAACCCATTTTTCCTGGTTTGAGCCAGTCTGGAAAGCTGGTCCTGCTGCTGCCTTAACTTCTGGCCTGATTTTCTTCACAGCTCTTGGCTGTGACTTGGGGTCTTGCTTAGTTTTCCTCAACTCTCTCCTCCAGATGCACTCTTAGCACTGGACAAAGTTTCCATCATTTTGACACAGAAAATCAAGAAATAGGATTAGAGCTTTTACAACTGCTGTTTGAAGAAGGTAGCGGAAATTTGCCTATATAATTTGAGGCACTTTTAGCAATAAAAATTAGTTGTATCATTTTATGGTTCCATTTCTTCCAGGCTAGTAAATGGTCAGTTTCAAAGAACAGACAGGGCTCTAGGAATTTAGATGTAAGAGACAATTCTGGGTTTGAAAAATGGAGCCAATTCATTTTGTGAGTATAAATATGTACATGGGGCTCCAACAGAAGCAACAGGACAGATTTGTATAATGAACTCTCCAGCTAGCCCATCCTGACTCATACACTGTTTTAAGTTTTGGATGGACCACAGCAAAGGGCTGTGCTCACATTTACCCTGCCTATTTCAGATGTATGAAACATCAGCCCCATCCATGAAACCCTGATTACTTTGAATTCCAGTCCCTATGGCTGCAAAACAAATTAACTGCAAACTTAGTTTAAATAATCATGTATTATGCTCATAGATGTGTGGACCAATAATTCAAACTGGTGGGGATGGTTTGTATTATTTTTTCTAATTTCTGGGGTCTCATTGAAAGACTCAACGGCTGAGGGTTGAGATCATCTGAAAGCTTATTCACTCACAAGTCTGATGATTAATAATGGCATTGGTTGGGGGTCTCACTTCCCCTTCACATGGGCCTTTGGATATATCTTTCTATGTGAGCTAGTTGGGCTTTCTTACAAACGTGGTGGCTGGATTCCCACTATGGACATCTTGCGAGAAAAAAGAGAGAGCCAAGCACAGGTAGCTTGTCTTTTTTCAGCTGTCCTCAGAATTCTGGAGCATTGATTCTGCCACATTTTATTCATTGAGGCAGTCACAAAATTCTCCCCAGGTTTAAGGGGAGGGAAGATAGACGCTGCTTCTTGATGGGGAGTAGCAATGTCTGGAAGAACAGGTAGGACTTGAAACATTGCTGTGGCCATATTTGGAAAATCTAATTTGCCATACCTTACTTTCATTTTGATCCTTAGATCTGGCTTAAATATTAGTTGTCACATATTTGGTGCCCATGTGCCAGGTACCTTATTAAATCTAATCCTGACCTCAACTCTGCAAAGTAGGTCATGCTATCCCTTTTATAAATTAGGAAACTGAGACCCAGAGAAGTTAACTAACTTATCCAAAGACACAGAGCTAGCAAATGATAAAGTTAAGTTGCAAGACCAAACCTGACCCACTCCACATCTCATACTTTCCCCCACAGTTCCTATGTGATTCCCATTGGGAATGACTCATCCCTTTAATGAAAGGAAAGTTTGGCAGGGGAAGATTGGAGTGGTGGAGATGGGGTAAAGAGAAGTTCAGACAGTTTGAATTAATGGTAATTTCCATGAAGGTGCCTGTTCTAATAATTTCCACCTTCCCGAGTCCACATATCCTTAGAGCCCATCAAGTCAAGCTGATGTAATTTAAAACCCTCCCTGGTTTCCAAACAGCTGTAATATATTTACTTTGATTCTCCGGTAAGTATAAAATATTACTCAAAGACCACAGGACTGTATAATGTTAATGGGCAATGAAATCCACCCTTCTTCAGGTGGGTCAAGGAGAAACCATGGAAAGATATTATTAGGATGACTAAAGTAACTCTTTATCATCTTGATCATTCAAATCAAGATACTTTTTCTTTTACTGTTTTTTTTTTTTTTTTTTTTGAGACAGAGTCTTGCTCTGTTGCCCAGACTGGAGTGCAGTGGCGCGATCTCGGCTCATTGCAACACCTCCTGGGTTCAAGTGATTCTCTTGCCTTAGCCTCCCGAGTAGCTGGGATTACAGACATGCGCCACCACGCTCGGCTAATTTTTGTGTTTTTAGTAGAGACAGGGTTTCACCACATTGGCCAGGATGGTCTTGAACTTGTGACCTTGTGATCCACCCACCTCGGCCTTCCAAAGTGCTGGGATTACAGGTGTGAGCCACTGTGCCCAGCCTAAATCAAGAATTTTTGAGAGTGAAAAGTGATGCTTTAATAATTATGCTGAAGAAGGGGTGTGGTGAAGTGTTCTATATCTTGATCTGGAGAATAGTTACATAAGTGTGTACATATTTTAAAAATCATTGTGCTGTACTCTTAAAAGGTATATACTTTACTGATGTAAGGTATACCTCAACCACAATATCAATATAGTTATAAAAAATGATAATTATGCCAGGACAATGAGTGTAAACAAGTTCTGTCTCAGGCAAATGGGGACATATAGTCATCCTAGTCATGACCAATTCCCAAGCTGGCCTCACTGGGGGTGAACAAGAAGGTGTTTATGGTCAAAAATGATTGAATTTCAAAATCAATATCCAATAAAGTTTTATCTTAGCTGAAGCCAACATCCCCCTTTCTAGACTTACAGTCTAAATTTTGTGGGATGGAGTGATGGTGAAGGTGGGGAGGAAATGGTGGTGGTGACATGTTGTGAATAGAGGTGGGGAGGGTGATGCTGTTGTTAGTGGTTGTATTAGTTTGTTCTCATGCTGCTAATAAAGACGTACCTGAGACCGGGCAATTTATAAAGGAAAGAGGTTTAATGGACTCACAGTTCCACATGGCTGGAGAGGCCTCACAATCATCTCAGAAGGCAAAGGAGAAGCAAAGGCATGTCTTACACGGTGGCAGCCAAGAGAGCTTGTGCAAGAGAACTCTCATTTATAAAACCATCAGATCTTGTGAGACTTATTTGCTACCATGAGAACAGTGTGGGGGAATGAATGATTTCATTCAATCATGAAATTGAATCTTTCATGATTCAATTACCTCCACCTGGCCCTGCCCTTGACACGTGGGGATTATTACAATTCAAAGTGAGATTTGGGTGGGAACACAGCCAAACCATATCATTCCGCCCCTCATCTTCCCCAAATCTCATGTCCTCACATTTCAAAACCAATCTTGCCTTCCCAACAGTCCCCCAAAGTCCTAACTCATTTCAGCATTAACTCAAAAGTCCACAGTCCAAAGTCTTATCTGAGTCAAGGCAAGTCCCTTCCACCTATGAGCTAAAATCAAAAGCAAGTTAGTTACTTCCTACATACAATGGGGGAACAGGCATTGGGTAAATACACATGTTCCAAATGGGAGAAAATGGCCAAAAGCAAGGGGCTACAGGCCCCATGCAAGTCCAAAATCCAATAGGGCAGTCATTAAACCTCAGATTTCCAAAATGATCTCCTTTGACTTCATGTCTCACATCCAGGACACACTGATGCAAGAGGTGTGCTCCCACAGCCTTGGGCAGCTCTGCCCCTGTGGCTTTGCATACATCCTGTGAAATTTAGGCAAAGGTTCCCAAACCTTAATTCTTGACTTCTCTGCACCATGTGGAAGCTGCCAAGGCTTGGGGCTTTCACCCTCTGAAGCCACAGCCCAAGCTGTACCTTGGCCCCTTTTAGCCATGGCTGAAGCGGCTGGGAGGCAGGGCACCAAGTCTCTAAGTTGCACAGAGCAGGGGGGCCCTGGACCTGGCCCATGAAACCATTTTTTTCCTCCTAGGCCTCCGGGCCTGTGATGGGAGGGGCTGCTGTGAAGGTCTCTGACATGCCCTGGAGACATTTCCCCCACTGTCTTGGCAACTAACATTTGGGTCCCTGTAATTATGCAAATTTCTGCAACTGGCTTCAATTTCTCATCAGAAAAAGTGTTTTTCTCTTTCTATCACATTGTCAGGCTGCAATTTTTCGAACTTTAATTTCTGCTTCCATTTTAAAAACAAGTTCCAATGAAGGAGCCAAGATGGCCGAATAGGAACAGCTCTGGTCTACAGCTCCCAGCATGAGCGACGCAGAAGACGAGTGATTTCTGCATTTCCATCTGAGGTACCGGGTTCATCTCACTAGGGAGTGCCAGACAGTGAGCGCAGGACAGTGGGTGCAGCGCACTGTGCACCAGCTGAAGCAGGGCGAGGCATTGCCTCACTCAGGAAGCGCAAGGGGTCAGGGAGTTCCCTTTCCTGGTCAAAGAAAGGGGTGACAGATGGCACCTGGAAAATCGGGCCACTCCCACCCGAATACTGCACTTTTCCGACAGGCTTAGGAAACGGTGCACCAGGAGATTATATCCTGCACCTGGCTCGGAGGGTCTTACGCACACGGAGTCTCGCTGATAGCTAGCACAGCAGTCTGAGATCAAACTGCAAGGCGGCAGCGAGGCTGGGGGAGGGGCACCCGCCATTGCCCAGGCTTGCTTAGGTAAACAAAGCAGCCGGGAAGCTCGAACTGGGTGGAGCCCACCACAGCTCAAGGAGGCCTGCCTGCCTCTGTAGACTCCACCTCTGGGGGCAGGGCACAGACAAACTAAAAGATAGCAGTAACCTCTGCAGACTTAAATGTCCCTGTCTGACAGCTTTGAGGAGAGCAGTGGTTCTCCCAGCATGCAGCTGGAGATCTGAGAACGGGCAGACTGTCTCCTCAAGTGGGTCCCTGACCCCTGACCCCTGAGCAGCCTAACTGGGAGGCACCCCCCAGTAGGGGCAGACTGACACCTCACATAGCCGAGTACTCCTCTGAGACAAAACTTCCAGAGGAACGATCAGACAGCAGCATTCGCAGATCACGAAAATCTGCAGTTCTGCAGACACCGCTGCTGATACCCAGGCAAACAGGGTCTGGAGTGGACCTCCAGCAACCTCCAACAGACCTGCAGCTGAGGGTCCTGTCTGTTAGAAGGAAAACTAACAAACAGAAAGGACTTCCACACCAAAACCCCATCTGTACAACACCATCATCAAAGACCAAAAGTAGTTAAAACCACAAAGATGGGGAAAAAACAGAGCAGAAAAAGTGGAAACTCTAAAAAGCAGAGCGCCTCTCCTCCTCCAAAGGAACACAGTTCCTCACCAGCAACGGAACAAAGCTGGACGGAGAATGACTTTGACGAGCTGAGAGAAGAAGGCTTCAGGCGATCAAACTACTCTGAGCTACAGGAGGAAATTCAAACCAAAGGCAAAGAAGTTGAAAACTTTGAAAAAACTTTAGATGAATGTATAACTAGAATAACCAATACAGAGAAGTTCTTAAAGGAGCTGAGGGAGCTGAAAGCCAAGGCTCGAGAACTATGCGAAGAATGCAGAAGCCTCAGGAGCTGATGTGACCAACTGGAAGAAAGGGTATCAGTGATGGAAGATGAAATGAATGAAATGAAGCAAGAAGGGAAGTTTAGAGAAAAAAGAATAAAAAGAAATGAACAAAGCCTCCAAGAAATATGGGACTATGTAAAAAGACCAAATCTGCATCTGATTGGTGTACCTGAAAGTGACGGGGAGAATGGAACCAAGTTGGAAAACACTCTGCAGGATATTATCCAGGAGAACTTCCCCAATCTAGCAAGGCAGGCCAACATTCAGGTTCAGGAAATACAGAGAACACCACAAAGATACTCCTTGAGAAGAGCAAGTCCAAGACACATAATTGTCAGATTCACCAAAGTTGAAATGAAGGAAAAAATGTTAAGGGCGGCCAGAGAGAAAGGTCGGGTTACCCACAAAGGGAAGCCCATCAGACTAACAGCGGATCTCTCGGCAGAAACTCTACAAGCCAGAAGAGAGTGGGGGCCAATATTCAACATTCTTAAAGAAAAGAATTTTCAACCCAGAATTTCATATCCAGCCAAACTAAGCTTCATAAGTGAAGGAGAAATAAAATCCTTTACAGACAAGCAAATGCTGAGATATTTTGTCACCACCAGGCCTGCCCTAAAAGAGCTCCTGAAGGAAGCACTAAACATGGAAAGGCACAACCGGTACCAGCCGCTGCAAAATCATGCCAAAATGTAAAGACCATCAAGACTAGGAAGAAACTGCATCAACTAGCGAGCAAAATAACCCGCTAACATCGTAATGACAGGATCAAATTCACACATAACAATATTAACTTTAAATGTAAATAGACTAAATGCTTCAATTAAAAGACAAAGACTGGCAAATTGGATAAAGAGTCAAGACCCATCAGTGTGCTGTATTCAGGAAACCCATCTCACATGCAGAGACACACATAGGCTCAAAATAAAAGGATGGAGGAAGATCTACCAAGCAAATGGAAAACAAAAATAGGAAGGGGTTGCAATCCTAGTCTCTGATAAAACAGACTTTAAACCAACAAAGATCAAAAGAGACAAAGAAGGCCATTACATAATGGTAAAGGGATCAACTCAACAAGAAGAGCTAACTATCCTAAATATATATGCACCCAATACAGGAGCACCCAGATTCATAAAGCAAGTCCTGAGTGACCTACAAAGAGACTTAGACTCCCACACAATAATAATGGGAGACTTTAACACCCCACTGTCAACATTAGACAGATCAATGAGACAGAAAGTTAACAAGGATATCCAGGAATTGAACTCAGCTCTGCACTAAGCGGACCTAATAGACATCTACAGAACTCTCCACCCCAAATCAACAGAATATACATTCCTTTCAGCACCACACCACACCTATTCCAAAATTGACCACATAGTTGGAAGTAAAGCTCTCTTCAGCAAATGTAAAAGAACAGAAATTATAACAAACTGTCTCTCAGACCACAGTGCAATCAAACTAGAACTCAGGATTAAGAAACTCACTCCAAACCGCTCAACTACATGGAAACTGAACAACCTGCTCCTGAATGACTACTGGGTATATAACAAAATGAAGGCAGAAATAAAGATGTTCTTTGAAACCAATGAGAACAAAGACACAACATACCAGAATCTCTGGGACACATTCAAAGCAGTGTGTAGAGGGAAATTTATAACACTAAATGCCCACAAGAGAAAGCAGGAAAGATCCAAAATTGACACCCTAACATCACAATTAAAAGAACTAGAAACGCAAGAGCAAACACATTCAAAAGCTAGCAGAAGGCAAGAAATAACTAAAATCAGAGCAGAACTGAAGGAAATAGAGACACAAAAAACCCTTCAAAAAGTCAATGAATCCAGGAGCTGGTTTTTTGAAAGGATCAACAAAATTCATAGACTGCTAGCAAGACTAATAAAGACAAAAAGAGAGAAGAATCAAATAGATGTAATAAAAAATGATAAAGGGGGTATCACCACCGATCCCACAGAAATACAAACTACCATCAGAGAATACTACAAACACCTCTATGCAAATAAACTAGAAAGTCTAGAAGAAATGGATAAATTCCTCGACACATACACTCTCCCAAGACTAAACCAGGAAGAAGTTGAATCTCTGAATAGACCAATAACAGGATCTGAAATTGTGGCAATAATCAATAGCTTACCAACCAAAAAGAGTCCAGGATGTGATGGATTCACAGCTGAATTCTACCAGAAGTACAAGGAGGAACTGGTACCATTCTTTCTGAAACTATTCCAATGAATAGAAAAAGAGGGAATCCTCCCTAACTCATTTTATGAGGCCAGCATCATCCTGATACCAAAGCCTGGCAGAGACACAACCAAAAAAGAGAATTTTAGACCAATATCCTTGATGAACATTGATGCAAAAATCCTTAATAAAATACTGGCAAACCAAATCCAGCAGCACATCAAAAAGCTTATCCACCATGATTAAGTGGGCTTCATCCCTGGGATGCAAGGCTGGTTCAATATACGCAAATCAATAAATGTAATCCAGCATATAAACAGAACCAAAGACAAAAACCACGATTATCTCCATAGATGCAGAAAAGGCCTTTGACAAAATTCAACAACACTTCATGCTAAAAACTCTCAATAAATTAGGTATTGATGGACGTATCTCAAAATAATAAGAGCTATCTATGACAAACCCACTGCCAATATCATACTGAATGGGCAAAAACTGGAAGCGTTCCCTTTGAAAACTGGCACAAGACAGGGATGCCCTCTCTCACCACTCCTATTCAACATAGTGTTGGAAGTTCTGGCCAGGGCAATCAGGCAGGAGAAGGAAATAAAGGGTATTCAATTAGGAAAAGAGGAAATCAAATTGTCCCTGTTTGCAGATGACATGATTGTATATCTAGAAAACCCCATTGTCTCAGCCCAAAATCTCCTTAAGCTGATAAGCAACTTCAGCAAAGTCTCAGGATACAAAATCAATGTACAAAAATCACAAGCATTCTTATACACCAATAACAGACAGAGAGCCAAATCATGAGTGAACTCCCATTCACAATTGCTTCAAAGAGAATAAAATACTTAGGAATCCAACTTACAAGGGACGTGAAGGACCTCTTCAAGGAGAACTACAAACCACTGCTCAATGAAATAAAAGAGGATACAAACAAATGGAAGAACATTCCATGCTCATGGGTAGGAAGAATCAATATCATGAAAATGGCCATACAGCCCAAGGTAATTTATAGATTCAAAGCCATCCCTGTCAAGCTACCAATGACTTTCTTCATGGAATTGGAAAAAACTACTTTAAAGTTCATATGGAACCAAAAAAGAACCTGCATCGCCAAGCTAATCCTAAGCCAAAAGAACAAAGCTGGAGGCATCACACTACCTGACTTCAAACTATACTACAAGGCTACAGTAACCAAAACAGCATGGTACTGGTACCAAAACAGAGATATAGACCAATGGAACAGAACACAGCCCTCCGAAATAACGCCACATATCTACAACTATCTGATCTTTGACAAACCTGAGAAAAACAAGCATTGGGGAAAGGATTCCCTATTTAATAAATGGTGCTGGGAAAACTGGCTAGCCATATGTAGAAAGCTGAAACTGGATCCTTCCTTACACCTTATACAAAAATTAATTCAAGATGGATTAAAGACTTAAACGTTAGACCTAAAACCATAAAAACCCTAGAAGAAAACCTAGGCATTACCATTCAGGACATAGGCATGGGCAAGGACTTCATGTCTAAAACAGCAAAAGCAATGGCAACAAAAGCCAAAATTGACAAATGGGATCTAATTAAACTCAAGAGCTTCTGCACAGCAAAAGAAACTACCATCAGAGTGAACAGGCAACCTACAAAATGGGAGAAAATTTTTGCAACCTACTCATCTGACAAAGGGCTAATATCCAGAATCTACAATGAACTCAAACAAATTTACAAGAAAAAAACAACCCCATCAAAAAGTGGGTGAAGGATATGAACAGACACTTCTCAAAAGAAGACATTTATGCAGTCAAAAGACACATGAAAAAATGCTCATCATCACTGGCCATCAGAGAAATGCAAATCAAAACCACAATGAGATACCATCTCACACCAGTTAGAATGGCAATCATTAAAAAGTCAGGAAACAACAGGTGCTGGAGAAGATGTGGAGAAATAGGAACATTTTACACTGTTGGTGGGACTGTAAACTAGTTCAACCATTGTGGAAGTCAGCGTGGCGATTCCTCAGGGATCTAGAACTAGAAATACCATTTGACCCAGCCATCCCATTAGTGGGTATATACCCAAAGGACTATAAATCATGCTGCTGTAAAGACACATGCACACGTATGTTTATTGCGGCACTATTCACAATAGCAAAGACTTGGAACCAACCCAAATGTCCAACAATGATAGACTGGATTAAGAAAATGTGGCACATATACACTATGGAATATTATGCAGCCATAAAAATGATGAGTTCATGTCCTTTGTAGGGATATGGATGAAATTGGAAATCATCATTCTCAGTAAACTATCACAAGGACAAAAAACCAAACACCGCATGTTCTCACTCATAGATGGGAACTGAACAATGAGAACACATGGACACAGGAAGGGGAACATCACACTCTGGGGACTGTTGTGGGGTGGGGGGAGGGGAGAGGGATAGCATTAGGAGAGATACCTAATGGTAAATGTCGAGTTAATGGGTGCAGCACACCAGCATGGCACATGTACACATATGTAACTAACCTGCACATTGTGCACATGTACCCTAAAACTTAAAGTATAATAATAATAAAAAAAGTAAAATAAATATATAAATAAATAAAATAAAAATAAGTTCCAATTCCAAACTATATCTTTGTGAATACATAAAACTGAATTCTTTAACAGCACCCAAGTTACCTCTTGAACATTTTTACTGTTTAGAAATTTCTCCACCAGATGCCCTAAATTGTCTCTCTCAAGTTCAAAGTTCCACAAACCTCTAGGGCAGGAGCAAAATGCTGTCAGTCTCTTTGCTGAAACATAGCAAGAGTCACCTTTGCTCCAGTTCCCAACAAGTTCCTCATCTTCATCTGAGACCACCTCAACATGGACTTCATTGTCAGCATTTTGGTTAAAGCCATTCAACAAGTCTCTAGGAAGTTCCACACTTTCCCACATCTTCCTCTCCTCTTCTGAGCCCTCCAAACTGTTCTAGCCTCTGGCAGTTACCCAGTTCCAAAGTTGCTTCCACATTTTTGGGTACCCCACTCTACCAGTACCAATTTACTGTATTAGTCTGTTCTCATGCTTCTCATAAAGACGTATCTAAGACTGGGTAATTTATAAAGAAAAGAGATTTAATGGATTCACAGTTCCATATGGCTGGGGAGGCCTCACAATCATGGTGGAATGCAAAGGAGATACAAAGGCACGTCTTACATGGTGAGAAGAGTATGGGAGAAACTGCTCCCATTATTCAATTATCTTCACCTGGCCCTGCCCTTGACCCATGGGGATTATTACATTTTGAGGTGAGATTTGGGTGGGGACATAGCCAAAGCATATCAGTGTGATGTTGCTGTTTAGAGTGATGGTGGCAATGGCAGCAGTGGTGGCTGGTGGTGTTAATGATCGTGGTAATATATGTATTTTTTTTTAGAGACAGGGTCTTGCTCTGTTGCCCAGGTTGAAGTGCAGTGTCACAATCATAGCTTGCTGTAGCCTCCAACTCCTGGACTCAAATGATCCCCCTGCCTCAGCCTCCCAAATGCTGGGATTACAGGCGTGAGCCACTTAACCTGGCTGATGGTGATAGTACTGATGGTGAGAGTGATGTGATGGTGGTTCTGGCAATGATGAGCTGTGTGATGGAGGTGGTGATGGTGGTGGTGGTGATGGTAGGTGGTATGATTGTGGTGGAGGGGAGTGAAGATGGTGGTGGTGATTAGTGGTGTTGCAGTGGTGATATTAGGAACACTATATGGTACGGCAATGGTGGTGGAAGTGGTGGTGGTAGGTTGTGTGATGGAAGTGGAGGTGGTGGTGGTGGTGCTGATCATGGCTGGTGGTGAGATGGTGTGGTGGAGGTGGTAGTTTTGGTGGTGGTGATGGTTGGTGCTGATGTTGGCCATGGTTGGTAGTGGTGAAATGCAATCAATCCTTTCTCTTCTAGGGGATCCCTGGGATTCTTTTATAAATTATGCAGATCTTCCTCAGACCTTTGCATGCCACAGGAGAAACAACTTCCTTAGTCAAATAAAATGTATTTTTCCCCATGGCAGGGGCTTCCCAAGCTTACATCTTCCTAGCAAGGAGTTGCCCTGAAGATGTGCTAAATTGTGACTTGACAGCTTCTTTTGCTAAAGAAGAAGGGGAAAAAAATCCCTGGTTGCTGCTTCACTACCCGATTTTTGGTTCACTACAATCAAGTATATAAAGTTTTCATTCTACTTTATGGACTCAGACATCCCTTGTCAAACCCATACTTGTCCTAATAAAGTCCCTAGTGAGTGAACCTCTTCAGGTATTAAAGATAGGGGGCCCAGGCAGGATGAAACTAATAGACAACTATGTTGTAAGGAGTCTGGTGCCTTATCAACCTCCCTCAGCACCCCCAGATTGAACCTGCATAACAGACTGTCTTTTGTATCTCTGGCTGTAACTCCCATTCGCTATGTGCTAGGCACCATGCTAAGTGCTTCACATAAATGATCCCAATGTAATTCTTAGCAAAAATGGTGTGAGGGAAGCAATATTATTCCTACTATAAATTTGAAGAGGCCAAAACTCAGAGAGGGGAAGTCCTCACAGCTGACAAGTGTGTAAGTAATGAGTGTGTGTAAGGAACCGCCATACACATACTTATCGTGGCTCACCTCATTGTTACAATTCAGTAGATCACAGACTGAAACGCCTAACAAAGAAATCTTCTTTTTCTTTTTCGTTCTCTTCTTCTTTTTTTTTTTTTTTTTTTTTTTTTTGAGACATGGTCTCACTCTTGCCGCCCACGCTGGAGTGCAGTGGCATGATCTCGGCTCACTGCAGCCTCAACTTCCTGTGATCAGGTCTCCCACCTCAGAATCCTGAGTAGCTGGAACCACAGGCACACACCACCACACCTGGATACTTTTTTGTAATTTTGTAGTGGAGATGGGGTTTCATCATGTTGCCCAGGCTGGTCTTGAACTCCTGGGCTCAAGTGATCCACCCACCTTGGCCTCCCAAATTGTTGGGATTATAGGCGTGAGTCACCACACCTGGACTTTTTTTTTTTTTTAATTAACTTTTAAGTTCAGGGGTACATATGCAGGTTGGTTATATAGGTAAACTTGTGTTGTGGGGTTTGTTGTACAGATTATTTTGTCACCCAGGTATTCAGCCTAGTACCCATTAGTTAATTTTCCTGAACTTCTCCCTCCTCCCACCCTTCACCCTTTGATAGGCCCCAGTGTGTATTTTTCTCCTCTATGTGTCCATGTGTTCTCCTCATTTAGCTCCCAGTTATAAGTAAGAACATGTGGTATTTGGTTTTCTGTTCCTGCATTAGTTTGCTAAGGATAATGACCTCCAGTTCCATCCATGTTCCTGCAAAGGACATAATCTTGCGGTTTTTTTATGGCTGCATAGTATTCCATGGTATATATATGTACCACACTTTTTTTGTCTGTCTACCATTGATGGGCATTTAGGTTGATTTTGTGTCTTTGCTATTGTGAATAGTGTGCTACAATGAATATGAGCATGCATGTTTCTTTATGATAGAATGATTTATATCCCTTTGAGTATATACCCAGTAATGGAATTGCTGAGTCAAGTGGTATTTCCGTTTTTAGGTCTTTGAGGAATTGCCACATTGTCTTCCACATGGCTGAACTATTTATACTCCCACCAACAGTGTATAAGCGTTTCTTTTTCTCCACAACCTCGCCAGCACCTGTTATTTTTTAACATTTTAATAATAGCCATTCTGACTGGTGTGAGATGGTATCTCATTGTTGTTTTGATTTACATTTCTCCAATGATCAGTCATGTTGAGCATTTTTTCATATGATTGTTAGCCACATGTATGTCTTCTTTTGAAATGTGTCTATTCATGTCCTTTGCCCAATTTTTAATGAGGTTTTTTTTTTGTACACTTAAAGTTCCTTATAAATGCTGGATATTAGACCTTTGTCAGATGCCTAGTTTGCAAAAATGTTCTCCCATTCTGTAGGTTGTCTTTCACTCTTGATAGTTTCTTTTGCCGTGCAGAAGCTCTTTGGCTTAATTAGATCTCATTTGTCAATCTTTGCTTTTGTTGCAATTACTTTTGGTGTCTTCGTCATGTAATCTTTGCCTGTTCCCATGTCCAGAATTGTATTGCAACAAGGACATTTTTAACCTAGCCATGGTGCCAGAGCAATAATCGATTTCATTTTTCCAAAGGCCCAGTGTGCTTGCAGGGGCCCCTTAGAAAGGAAAAACACAGAAAGACAAAGAGCTACCACTATTAATGTGAGTTTTCAATGTCCTGTTAAAGCCAACACTGAATTTCTGACCAAAAAATAAAGGGGATATTTCTGTAACTGAAATCAAGTCATTCAGGAACTGTTCCCAATAAAAAGCTCCTATTCCTTTTGATCTGAGATTGTCCCTCCAGAATAATACAGAGGAAATGCTGGTTTGGAAAAAGTATGTTTTTCTATGAATCTTATTTTAAAACAAATATTTAAAGAGCTTTCTTTTTGCAACATATTTTGTTAAAAGAGCTTCTCTCTCATAACAAAGCCACAGGTCTTCCTCTGGGAGCTGAGAAAAGGAGGCGTCTGCCAAGTCTGGTGGCTTGGAGCCAATTCATCTCGAAGCAAGGGCTGATGGGTAGAGCAAGACACACAATGGGCCAGTTTTAGAAAGCTGGGAAACAGGGGGCTGTTTCGCCCACTCCCAGGTTAGCAGCCGTGTGGGTTTGGTTCACGCTTCAAGGCAGGGGAACAGGGATGGCCCTAGCACCTTTGGGGTGAAACCAAATATTAGACAGCCTGACCCCAAAGGAAACCTGAAGCAAGTTGCAAATTATATTGGGAAACAGTGGGTGATGGGGAGCAATAAAAGGAAAGAGCTCTTGCAGATGCAGCCACAGGACCTGAGGGTGATGCTGAACCGACTCCTGCAAGCCCTGTAATCCAGGCCGCCAAGCTAAGAAAAATCGCAGCCGGAGACCAAGGAGTTGCCTCTAAATGCCACTTGCTTTCTGGTACTACAAGCAAGTTGTAGCTATTATTATCCTCCGGGCGAACGCCAGGGGAAGCTGTAATAGTCCCTGCAGGGCTATGCAAATGCCTGCACCTTAGCATTTTCTGGTGGTCATGCCTGCCAATGGTTTTATGAGGAGGAAAGTGGAGAGGGGAAGGTGCAGGAAGGGATTGGCTCTGAACCCCAAGGCCTCTGAAAGCAGACGGCCAGGAGGGACCCAGAGTCTTGGAGGCTTTCTGCAAGGCCTCCATGGGTCTCTTCTGCCTGTGAGCACTTGGTGCCTCCTTCTCCCTCTCAAGGAGAGGAAGGAGACAGTGGAGACAGAGTTCTAAGGACCTGCTCAAGTCTTGTTGGCCCTGGGAGAATTGAGAAGGTCCCGAGGAGCCAGGAATCCGAGAGGGGGCAGGGGCTGTTTCCTTAGTAACCCCTCTGTTGTGGCAACAGCAGGACAGTCTCTTTGCCTTTATGTTTCCCTGTAGACCTGTGGCAAGCCCTTCCCAGTGTGCCAGTGGAAACTGCACTAATGATTTGGTTTTCCCAAAGATTTCACCATCAGTCTCTCTTGGGCTGGGAAGCAAAGGGCAGGTTGAACCTGACTTGATGATAGGCATCTTAGGCGCCAGAATGAAGGTACCAAAAACATGGGAGAGGAAGATATGGAGTACATTTCACTGCCACCAAAACATGGCAGGGAGCCTTGCATCCTTAGGCCATTTTACTGCCACTTTTTCACACCGTACTATACTTTATGGCAGAAAAGTATTCAACCCTGTTGATCTTCCTCCATATGTCAGTCCTGGAATATGTCAGTCCTGGAATTATTCTTTCACTTATTGATTCATTCAACAATTATTGATGAATCGATTGCCTGGGAACTTGCTAGATGCTAGGGATATTGTATCATAAAAACCAATATTTATTGGGTACATTATTATCCTTATGCTGCAGATAGGAAAACTGAGGAACAGAGAGGCGCTATGGTGGGGACCTTGTAGATCTGTCCCCTGTTCTTGGGAGCTTATATTTTGGTAGCAAAGATGGACATCAAACAAATGATTACACAATTATTTAATTGTCATTGTGATGAATGTTATAAAGGAGATGGGCGTTTGCCACGGTCTTGGGAAAAGATGTGAAAAGGGACTGGGAGACAGCAAGAAGAACTGAAGACAAGTCTTTTGAGAAGTTTTTTTCTGAAGAATCCAGAGACAAGGCCATGAATGGGGGAAAGCATGAGAGGCGGTGAGGGCTTGAAGTTCCAGGACCACTCACAGGTGCCCGAGGTACCTCTCTTGCTCCAGCCTAGTCCTGGCCTTGCCCAAGAATGATGAAATAAAGAAGTTTTCCTGGGAACACTTGAGTGTATGAGTTTGATGTTAAGATTGCCCAAAGTGTTAAGGAGAAGAAATAATTGCAGTGGTGACTACCTTGAGAAGGTGAGGGGGAGTTATTGGCTCTATATGGGAGCAGCAATACTTCATCATTTTAATGGAGGGAAAATGGAAGAGACAGATGCAGACAAATTAGGAGATTTGGTGGTGGAAAGATGGAAGAGTTGCTGTCTGATTGTTTTTTCTATTTTCTCAGTAAAATATCAGGCAAGATACTCATCTGGGAGCGAAGCAAGAGGAAGGGATGTGGGCAGTTTGAGGACAGAAAAGAAAGCTCGCAATTGTTGCATTGAGGAGTGGTGGGGCATGCCTTGGCAGTGTAGCAGGCTCTCCAGGCAGGGCCCCCTTAAGACTTGTGGTCATCATGAATTAAATGTGAGACCAGCTGGCATTTTTTGTGAGACCAGTTATGCATTTTTCTCCAACAGGAATCTGCTACTCAGGTGGAGGTATGGAGTGGGTGGATGGTTGGGCTTAATCTGAACTGAGATTGAATCAGGTGAGCATATGAGAGAAAGAGAGAGGGGTAAGGGGGTGGGGAGATTGCTGGGCAGTGAGTGGAACGATGAGGGGAAAAGGAGGGTTAGGACTGAAGGTGGCTGATGGATAAGGAAACCGTGGCTTCTGGATTGAAGTTCTCTGTGAAGATGCAGGCTTATTGGGTTGGAATGGGCTGTCTGAGTAGGGTTAGCCGAAAGTTTTCTGAATTAGTGCTTTTATTAGTGGTGACAAGGTCAGGAGAATGACAATGGTGAGGATAGCTGGGGGGCATTGGAAGGAAAGTGAAATGGAG
This sequence comes from Pongo pygmaeus, assembly GCF_028885625.2. NCBI lineage: Eukaryota > Metazoa > Chordata > Mammalia > Primates > Hominidae > Pongo > Pongo pygmaeus. The sequence goes on along the minus strand of NC_085930.1, from coordinate 137,860,425 downwards.
ATGAAGAAGTGAAAGAACAGAGGAGCCAAGTGTTGCATAAGTTATTGCCAAGAAGGGTTTCAGAGCCAGGGTGAAGAGAAAAATAGGGAGTCAGGTGCCAGAAACTTCCATGATTCAGGGGATCACTTAAGGGTTGTTAGAGGACAGGAACAGAAATGAGTTGGAGTGGTCTAGTTCAGAAGCATGAACTTCAGAGTAGCTGGGGATTTTGAAGAGAGAAGGTTGGAAAATGTCTTGGAAGTAGCAATGGGAAGCAAGGAGGCCATCTGTGAGAGAATAAAAGAGGTGCCACTTGGTGGGCTGAAGGGAGGTGGTGTCTTCAGGGCAGACTAAAGCTCCAGAGTTAGGGCAAGAGGCTCAGAGAAGATGGCAGGGCTCCAGAAACTTTTGGTGATGGCTGAACATGGGCTCCAAGGGGCCCAGTGGAAGGACTTGAGGGCAGAGAGGGATAGAAGATTGAGTTGGTGTACACACAGAGCAGAAAAGGGAAAGTGGCCTCGGAAGGGATAAGAGTTGATCTGAGAGACTGAGACATCTGATAGTCTGAAAAATGGAGGCAGACTTTTTTGGAGGTGGATGGGGAAGATTGCTAATAACTCTGCCAGTCATAACTTGTATATTAAAAAATAATCATTTGATCACAAATGCTGTTAGAAAACATCATGTCTCAAACTCACCTTGGGTTATAGCTCTCTTAAATTGTTCAGCTGCGCCCTTTTTGCGGACTTCACCAAATTGTCATTTGGTTCCTTGACCTCTGCCCCTCCCAATCTGACACCATCAAGGTAAGCATCAGAAATGAGCAGAGAGCATTGGATTTGTGGCTCTGTGTTGAAGTTGCTTCATCCAGGGCATGACTCTCTCTCAACACCCACTAGACACATCAGCCTGGATCTTCTGGTCATGTTGCTAACCAGAAGTAGAGTTGGAGTTCCAGAGGAAGAGCTGGTGGAAATTCATCTGATCAGAGCAGTCAAGGCCATGCCCCACTTCTCCTTACTCAGCCATTCCCCTCCTCCCACCCAAGTTCATTCTTCCAAAATATCTTTCCCTAATAAGAAAGAGAGGAAGAAGTGGAGGAATTTTAATTCAAGATCCCAAGCACATTTTTATGATTTTATAATTCTTCCTCCTTGTCTCAAATCAGCCCATTTGTCTTGGGGGCAGGGAGCTCTGTCCTGCAGTGAAAAGATTCATGTTGGGAGTGTGAGGGGAAGAGACCTGACACAAACCACAGTGAGGTTTTCCGGGGCAGCAGCAGGTATACTATGGCAGACAGCTTTGTGAGGCACTCTGCACTACTGCCAACTTAGTAACAAAAATAATGCATATGAAGGAAAATAGGTAAAGTCATGGAAACTCTAAGTGCAATAAAAACACAAGGATCCAACAAGCTGGGTCCAGAAGTAGCACCCAAGGCCATCTTAGCACCCTCAGAGCCTTCCACTAGCAGCTGTTTGTTGAGAGTCCCTAAGAAGGAGAGTACAAAGATGAGTGCAGTATGCATGTTCCTTGAATGAATGTCTTGAAGGGACACATTTGCAGAGTCCCTCAATTTTTTAAATGCCATCAACTAGAGTGACCCTAGTGAGTGGTTACCCCTGGTATCTAAGAGTACACACACATGTTCATGCACACACACCCCTGCCCCCATACATATTTTTTTGTCAAAGCACTAGAGGAAAAGCCTGCCAAATCTGTGACTCATTTAGCCTGAGCTCTTGGTCTAATCATAACTTGGTTTTTGGATGAAATGTAAACTTATTTGCTGGAAGATGATCAAACCCTTCTAGGTTTGATATTCTGTAACTTTAACAGCAAATTCTGAGTTTAGTGTGTGTGGAAGGAGGAGGGAGAATCTGAAAGGAGGGAAACTGGTTTTAATAATCTTACTTATATTTAGCAACTTTCAGCTTACAAAGGTCTTTCATCCAGGGTTGTCATTTGACCCTCCAAACATCCCTATTGGGTAGGTAATTTCACATCATCTTTATGGACAAAGAAACTGAGATGCCAAGAGTGTAAATCCCGGCAGATCCAGGGCAAGGCTGAGGTCTTTAGGCTCATTGACTTTCTCCTTCTTTACCCTTAATAATGAAAAAGTCAGGTACAATGAATTCTTTAAAAACAGTAACCAAAACTTGTACCTGGAGAAATGCCACAGAAGGGTATGCCTGAGTCAATGAATTTTACCTAAGCCATTTTACACAAGTGTCATTGCCCGTTGCTGGAGACTCTCATTTGATTCTAGAAAGCATGTAAACAACAGGCTGTGGATCTGAGCCAGATGCTCAGCAGATCCTATAAGAGACTTCATTTTCCAGAGCATTCTAAGAAGGTGTCAATTGCTAAATGCATGAAGAAACCAACTTAAATCAGCAGAAACAGACTCTAAATCTTAAGTCTTCCAATCAAGTGGCTGTTTCTGCTAATTGTGCCCGTACCACCACTCTTCAGATGAACCCATGTGCCTCTTCACAGAGCCCATCCTTCGGAGTTGTCCCCAGTTCTCAGGGTGAGGAGGTAGCATGCCAGTTCCTCCCCATGGCTAAGGGCACATCTGAGTGCTCTCAGCTGTCCATTTGGCTTCCCAAGACAGTTCAACCTTTTGGCTGCACAGACCTTGCCACGGGCCATCCAGGAACTGACCGATCGTGGATACAGGCAAGTCTTGCTATGGATTGGAAGTAATTTAAATTAAAAGCTGCCCTGTGGGGGAAAACCCTATGATTCCTCCCAGAATGAAAAACATCTTTTAAATCTGTGATTTCATTCTCAGTGACTGGCTTTATACTTTTCTTCATTCTCTTTGATCTGAGATCTAGGGAATAGCACACCATCATATCTGCATTCTAATGACAGGAAGTGTGGAAGGGGTAAAGAGGAGACAAGGAAGGACTAGGCAGATGGCTCCAGACAAATGGTTGGGTTTTGGGGGAGCTGGAGTGGAGATCAGGACCTGAGGCTGAGGCCCATGATGGAGGCTCATTGCTGGAGGAAGCCCCACAGAGGCAAGGGTGGCACTCAGATGCCCAGGGCTCACACCAACACCAGGCCAGGGAGTGAGCAGCAATACTGCTGGGACTCACCTGGTGGTCGTTGGGAAGCTGCTGACACCCTGGTTCCCATGGCTGGATGGGAGTTGGCCTGCTGATGGTTGGTCTGGAATTCTAGTGGCTGAATGGGGCTGGGTAGAGGAAGGGGCTGAGAAATATAGAAGATAAAATAACCATCTCACTTGTCTAGAAGTACCTGGTGGTGTTATAATAGCAGGCCCTGCCTGGCCCTGCTTTCTCAAAGAGTGCAGGGTAAAGTTGTCTTCCAGGGATGGGGCTGACAGAGCCGCCTGGAAGAATGACTGCAGGAGTAGGGAAGGAGGCAGCTGGGTGGTACAGATAGGGCAGGGAATCTAGGTTAGACAGGGACAGACAGTAGCTTTTCCTCTCCAGCAATTGTTATGCTCATTGGCTATGATCAACTCTGGGGCAGGAAAAATGTAATATGGAGTTGCCGAAATGCAGAGCTCATGGAACAGACAGACAGCAATGAAATCTTCTGGGGTATAGGGAGGAACATGGTAGCCGAATTTCCATGGTAACTGCTTCCATATGGGAGGGGATTCAGAAGGCCAACATCCAGATTTTTAAGCAATTCAGGCCACCTAGACGCTCCTTCCGTTAAAATAGCTGGGAGCCCAGCAGTCCTGGCTCTTTGCTCTCAATCCACTCCACTCAGGCTGGTGACCACATGACACCACAACCCGTCTGTCTTCAGACCTGCCTCCAGCTCCACCTGCCGCTGCCTGCCTTTTTCTCATTCCATCGCCATCTCCAGGGTGGCCCATCTAAAAGGCTCAGCTTGAGCCCCATCTCCTTTTACAAACTATCTGCCTCAGTTTCACATTTTTACCCATCATTATGTGGGTAAAAATTCTTATGTACTTTATTGGGAGAGGAAAAATGAGGCAAAGTGTATGAAAATGCCCATTAAACACCAAAGGGCTATAAAATATGAGAAAGTTACATTTTATTAATAGTCATTATCACAACAAGAATATATTCTATTTTATGTAATAATATGAATAATCTAGATTGTATATTATTTTGTAACAATGTTTCACTTGCATTAACCTTGTCTTCTCAGCCAGCTGGTGAACTCCTTGAGGGAAGGGATTCTGTCTTGTGTTAGCAAACATTGTTACTTCTACCAACACATTGCTGACTAAAGGTGAATGCCAGATTGGTTGATTGAATGATTTCTGCTTGATCAGAATAGCCCACTTTTCAGATAAGAGAGAGAACAGGAGCCCAGGAAATTCCTAACAATATTATTCAGGAGGCTGGTTTGTTCTCCTAACAATGTAACTACTGGTAACGTGATTACCCTCTGATTCCCCTACTTAAGAAATCCCATCCTGGAATCTAGTGTGGAGGCTTGGTTCCAGAAGCCAGTGTCTCAAAAGAGCAAGGTGGAACATTATGATCTTTTATGATCTAACTTCAGAAGTCACATAGCATCACTCTGCATAGTCTATTGGCTGAGGTGGTCACAAAGTTCCACCTGGCCCGATGCAAGGGAACATAGACCCCCCGCTCCCCACCCACATTTCTTGTTGAAGGTGGGAAGTGGCAAGGCTCTAGAAAATAGTTTGGCAAACTGTTTCTTAAAGAGAAGGTCAGTAAATATTTTAGACTTCCATGCCATACAGTCTCTTGCAAACTATTCAACTCTGCTGTTATAGCATGAAAGAAGCCACAGACAAAATAGGCATGGCCATGTTCCAATAAAACTTTAATTCTAAAAACAGGCAGCCGGTTCCCAGACCATAGTTTGCCAGCCCCTGTTATAGAAGAATATGTACAATGAAATATGTTGTATTTTAAAAAATACAATCTACCCTCTGCTCAGAGAGAAATAATTCTTTTATAACATATGAATGCCACAGGTATTAAAAAATTCCTCTAAGTCAGAGATGCGGCTGCCTCACAGAACCTTGGGATGCTTAAATGACTTCTCACCATTTTACCAGGTCAAGGAGTCATCACAAGTCCAGCTGAAAGCCTTTTAAGCCAATGAAACCCTTCTCCCATTCCATTTCCCACTCCCTTCCCGTCACCAGATTATCCTAGAACATTATCAGGTGAGAATGAAGAAGCCTATGCCACCTGTCACTCCCAGTGTGGCAACCTTTGTCTTTAGGCACCCCAGGAGTCTGCTCTTTCTCTCTGGGGCTTCTAGCATCCTATGACCTTCATCTGCCAGCCAAGAACCCTGGTTCTGGAATTTGCTCAACATCTTGGCACCAGCAGGATTGCTTACGTCCTCCCATGAGTATAGAATCAGACAAATACCAAAACTGCAGAAAGGTAAAAGTTAAAAATATATATACATACACACACATATATATGTATATTATATATTATATATGTATATTATATATTTTATATATGTACATTATATGTTATATACGTATATTATATATAATATATGTATATTATATACGTATATTATATATATTATATATGCATATTGTATATATTATATATGTGTATATTATATATTTATATATATATATTCTATTTATATATTTTTTGTTTGTTTGTTTTTTTGAGACAGAGTCTCACTCTTGTTGCCCAGGCTGGAGTGCAGTGGTGTGATCTTGGCTCACTGCAACCTCTGCCTCCCAAGCTCAAGTGATTAACCTGCCTCGGCCTCTCCAGTAGCTGGGATTACAGGCACATGCCACCATGCCTGGCTAATTTTTGTATTTTTAGTAGAGATGGGGTTTCTCCATGTTGGCGAGGCTGGTCTTGAGCTTCTGACCTCAAGTGATCTGCCCGCCTCGGCCTCCCAAAGTGCTGGGATTACAGGCGTGAGACACCGCGCCCAGCTGTAAAAGTTAAATATTTAAAGGCTAAAAAGCAATACTGGCTGTCACTAGCTTATCAGGGAATGTAAGGTGTTAGTTGCAGGTCATCTTGTCTAACTTAGAAAAGTGGCAAGACAGTGGCCAATGCAGGAGCCTTCAGGATCCTCTGCTAAGTTTCTGGCTGGATTGCTATAGCTCCCTGTGGTTTGCCAGTGCTGAATGCTCAGCTCTGACCGTCACTTCAGTTCCCTCCATCTGTTTAAAATGCTGCTTCATTCTGTTTTCCATATTCTTATTCTCGCATCCTTTCTCTCTTTTATCTCAGTGTGTGCACACGTACACACAGACACACACTTTCTCTTTTAACACATCTCTTACACAGAATGAATAGAGCCAGAGGCCTTATGACTACAGTTAAACCCACATGAACAGGCAGGAACTGCCTGATTTTTTTTTTTTAAGCCCTGAGGTTGAGATTGTTTTATTGCTTAACACAGACCTTCAGTGATGCAGTGTGGGCAGGGGTCCTGGAAAACCCTCTGACCACTGTATGTTTGAGATGGGCACAGGAGAAGGAATGTTGGAACTACAACTCCCCTACAAACTTGGGAGTTTATCTTCTTTCCTGTGATTTGTCTTTTCCCCTCCCGCAGAAGTTTTCTGTGACAAACTGATTTCCTTATTGAATTAAATACATTTTTCTCCATCTGATTTTGCTGGAAAATTATATGCAGAATGGAAAATATCATGCAGTTCCTTCCTACATAAGCCTGTGTGTGAATGGATCCAGCAAGAATACAAACATTTAGCTTTTTTTCCTGTGGGCTCTTGGTTCAGTTTTTTTTTTTTTTTTAAATTTTATTTATTTATTTTTTTTATAGGTACTGGGGTTTGGATCTAGAACACAAATCAATTGCAAACCAGTGTACCATGGCTTCCTTGTAGCAACCATGCCCCATATCCTGTCTGTGGCCTATTTCCCCCTGTTAGATTTCACTTTTAGATAGCAATGACTTATTGAAGCATTTGACTCAAGCCTGAGAAGCAGGCAGTGTTGTTGGACTGGAAGGAAAGGCACCATTGTTTGGGGGCACAATGACTGGGATCTGGCATGATGTGGAAGAAGGTCAGAACGATAGTTCCTCTTCCACTCCGTTCTGTGCCCTCGATACTGTTACCTGGTGCAGCGGGAGGGCCGGTCACAATGACGCTCTGCTCTAGTGGCTGGAGGAAGGCCCCAAAGGCTCCATGCTGTGCCATCAACTCTTTAATTACCAAATTAAAGGAGGAGTGGTCCAGGGTGTCTTAGGGGAGAACTGAGGTTTCCTGGATGGTGGTGGGGATCTTAGCAAATGGGGTTAGTGATGACTTACCAACCAATATAGAAGCATTTCAATATTTTAACAACTAGTTTGGCTGTATTATTGTGTTTCGCCTGAATAATAGTTCTGCTTGGACATGCCTTGTGTATCAGGCCAGGGTCAGTGGTTATGAATTTTCCTGCTCACCATGTGGTAATCCTCAGATCATCCTGAAAGCGCCAACAAATCACTTAGGCTCAGTTACTAAGATGCACCCAAAGCCAAACCAAGAAGTGCAAAACACAAAGATGGTGGAAAATTGATCTGGACAGCAGTGGCAAGAACTGCCCATTTCCCTGAGCACAGTGGTGGCATCTAGTAGTAGAGGGGGCAGCTGTGTTGAGTGTCTACCATGTGACAGATGTGGTTCTAACCATTCTCACATCTGTTATGTCTTCAGGACCTGCAGTTAGTGGAACTAAGTCTGAATCCTTGTAAGTTCCTCAGTGTCTATAAGCCTCTGAAATTTTAACACAATAATAGTACTTACTGCATGGAAAGTCACAAGTAGAAATGAAAATTTTAGCCAAAGGAAAAGCTGAGTCTGGATCCTTCCACTGGGTAGTCAAAATGTCCCACAGGACTTATCAGGGCTCTGATTTGATTGTAGTTGATATGGTTTGGCTGTGTCCCCACCCAAATCTCAACTAGAATTGTATCTCCCGGAATTCCTACATATTGGGGAGGGACCCAGGAGGAGGTAATTGAATTATGGGGGCCAGTCTTTCCCCTGCTATTCTCGTGATAGTGAATAAGTCCCACGAGATCTGATGAGTTTATCAGGGTTTCTGCTTTTGTGTCTTCCTCATTTTCTCTTGCTGCTGCCATGTAAGAAGTGCCTTTGGGGCCGGATGCAGTGGCTCACACCTGTAATCCCAGAACTTTGGGAGACTGAGGTGGGTGGATCACCTGAGGTCAGGAGTTCGAGACCAGCCTGGCCAACATGGTGAAACCCCATCTCTACTAAAAATATAAAAATTAGCCAGGCATGGTGGTGTGCGCCTGTAATCCCAGCTACTTGGGAGGCTGAGGCAGGAGAACTGCTTGAACCTGGGAGGTGGAGGTTGCAGTGAGCCGAGCTCCCACCATTGCACTCCAGCCTGGGCAACAAGAGTGAGACTCTATCTCAAAAAAAAAAAAAAGAAGTGCCTTTGGCCTCCTGACATGATTCTGAGGCCTCCCCAGCCATGTGGAACTCTAAGTCCAATTAAACCTCTTTTTCTTCCCAGTCTTGAGTATGTCTTTATCAGCTGTGTGAAAACAAACTAATACACTAGTTATGTAATCTAAGTCCAGGAACAGGGAGTTCAGGAGAGGAGACATCAATCTGCAAGTACTGGAAAGGAGTGTTATCTTTAAGATAATGAAGTAGCGTTCTGGAGTTTATCAATATCCTTTGAGTTTGATTAGTGATATGGTTTGAATGTGTCTCCCAAAGTTCATGTGTTGAAGACTTGATCCCCAGTGTGGTACCGTTGGGAGGTGGGGCCTAATGGAAGGTGTTTGGGATATGGGAACATCACCCTCATAAATGGATTAATGCTATTATCTCAGGAGTAGGTTCCCCATAAAAGGACACGTTTGGCACCTCTTGTTTTCTCTCTCTCTCCCCAACTCTTTTTGCTTTTCCACCATGGGATGATACAGCAAGAAAGCTTTCACCAGATGCCAGCCCTTTGACTTGGACTTCCCAGCCTCCTGAATCATGAGCCAATAAATTTTTGCTCATTATAAATTACCCAGTATGTGGTATTCTGTTGTAACAGCATAAAACACACGAAGTAAGAACCAATTTCCTAACCCATGATTATCTCCAGGTGTTTCAACAAAATTACATTTCTGAACGTGCAAAGTTTGGAACCAATGCCACAGGGTAACTTTGTGAAGGTGTGGACCATTTTCTGAAACCAACTTAAGGCACCAGCTCATATTGGAAGGTATGTCTCTACCTCTCTCTTCCCTCTTCCTCCACTCTTGTTCCATTTGTGCTTTTTCTTCTTTCTTCTTCATTTTCACAATGGACTGTTTGTATCCCCTTCAAATTCGTATGTTGAAATCCTAACCCTCAGTGTGATGATATTTGGAGGGGGTGCCTTTGGGAGGTACTTAGGTCATGAAAGTAGAGCTGTCATGAATAGGATCTTATAAAAGAGACCCCAGAGAGTTATCTTGTCCTCTGTCTGCCTTATGAGGTGATATGGTTTGGTTCTGTGTCCCCACCCAAATCTCATCTTGTAGCTCCCATAATTCCCACATGTTGTGGGAGGGACCCGATGGGAGATGATTGAATCATGGGGGCAGGTCTTTCCTGTGCTGTTCTCGTGATAGGGAATGGGTCTCATGAGATCTGATGGTTTTGAAAACAGGAGTTTCTGTGCACAAGCTCTCTCTTTGCCAGCTGCCATCCACGTAAGATGTGACTTGCTCCTCCTTGCCTTCCACCATGATTGTGAGGCCTTCCCAGCCATGTGGAACTGTAAGTCCAATAAACCTCTTTCTTTTTTAAATTGCCCAGTCTTGGGTATGTCTTTATCAGCAGTGTGAAAACGAACTAATACATAAGGATACAATAAGAAGTCAGCAGTCTGCAACCTGGAGGAGGGCTCTTACCAGAACCTCACCATGCTGGCACCCTGATATTGGATTTCTCACCTCCAGGACTGTGAGAAATAAATTTCTGTTGTTTATATGTCACTCAATCTATGGTACTTTGTTAGAGCAGCTATAACAGACTAAGACAATCCTCTTTATTGCGCCATCCTTTTTCCCCTTTTGCTCTGTTTTATTTATCACTGTGAACCTCTATTAATATCTTCTCTTTCTCTGCCTCATCCTTCTATTCACTCTCTTTTTCCTTCTTCTTTTTCTTTTTTTTTGAGGCAGGGTCTCATTCTGTCACCCAGGCTGGAGTGCAGTGGCACGATCTTGGCTCACCACACCCTCGACCTCCAGGGCTCAAGTGATCTCTCTACCTCAGATAATTTTTGTATGTTTTGTAGAGATGAAATTTCACCATGTTGCTCAGGCTGGTCTCGAACTCCTGAGCTCAAGTGATCCACTCACCTCAGCCTCCCACAGTGCTGGGATTACTTCTTCAAGTGTTTTATTACTTTAGATGAGCTCAAATGTAATATCTCAAGTGGTGGCAATCATATTTAAGCTACACAGAAGCAATTTGATAAGGGGAATTCACCCCAACTCCACCAGCTGAGGCCCTCTGATTCCTCTGGAGACAATGTAGAAACACCATGGCATCAGAGAGTAAGAAACTCAATAAGCGTCCAGCACAGGCCTGAGGAGAGACCTGGCTCTCAAGCACCACACTGCATTATCACTCATTAGATCTCCCTCCCAGGCTGGATGAAATAGCCGTCAACAGTTTTCATTTCCTTCTGATTCCAAATTTGCCAATCTTACAACAAATGTAATTGCTGAAGGACATCAGTATTGGGAAAGTAGAAGCCCTGGTCCTGGGATAGTAATCATCCAATCCTTGGCATAGGGAGATTCTCTCTGCTGAAAATGTCCAGGTTTCGTTTACATCGTTGTCTCCCTGCATCTGTTCATCTTGGAGCACCAACCTATTTGGGTTCTTGAAATTCAGCAAGATCAAAGACCACTCACTGATCAGCTAGGTCATCCTGGAAGCCTCATGGTAGCCAACAGGCAGGCCTGCAGGCAGTGTGTCCCCCTTCCCTTTTGTGTTCAGCACCCCAATGAGGATGTGTATAATTGCAACAATCTGGAGGCAGTAAAAATACTCAGGATTAAGCAAACTGTGCTAGGGATGGCCTGAGTTCACAGGTTGTCCCCAAAGAAGAGCAGATGGAGAGGTGTTTTGTGAACAAGAAATTTGACTGTTATGACAACTGCATAGCAGCATGAAAGTGTCTGACATGGTGTTAACAGACAAAATGATAATGACACATAATTAAATATCACTAAATTGTATGTAGGCATCAGGATCAAGATTGGAAGAATGGAGATGTGAAAACATAGACAGTTGATTATTACATTCTGAGTGAAAATGTTTTAAAAACTTTAAATTTTGTATTACCCAGTTTTCACTATTATAATGCTGCGTGACAAATAACCCCCAGTCTCTTAACAGCTTATAACAACCAATGTTTATTTCTTGCCAACTGGTAGGCAGGTTGATGGTAGGCCAGATGTGGGTCAGCATGACTAGACTGTATCCAAGACTTTAAGTTAGATTCAGGTCTGCTCCATGTATCTTCCTTCTGAGACTGACTACAGAGACCAAAATGACCTGGGGCATAACTTTCTATTAGCAGAGATCCCAAGATTAAGAGGGGCAAATGAAGACATGTGATATCTCTTAAAGTGTCATCCTGGAACTGGAGTGTGTCACTTCTGCTCACATTCCACTGGCCAAAGCCAGATATGACCAAGCCCATTGTCACTGGGATAAGGAAGAGTACTCCACTCAGGGAAATTGTTGAATTGTGTCCCCTAAACTTCACATGTTGAAGTCCTTACCCCTAGTACCTCATGATATGACCTTGTTTGGAGATAGAATCTTTACAGAGATAATCAACTTAAAAAGAAGTTATCAAAGTAGGCCCTAATCCAACATGACTGGTGTCCTTATAAAATGAAGAAATTTGGACATAGAGACACAAAGGCAAGACAATGTGAAGACTTAAGGAGGAGATGGCCATTTACAAGTCAAAGAGAGGCCTGGATTCTCTTCTCACAGCCCTCAGGAGAAACCAACCCCATCAACATCTTGATCTCAGACTTCCAGCCTTTAAAGCTGTGAGAAAATAAATTTCTTTTGTTTAAGTCACTATAGCAAAGTAATACTGAAGGTTGTCAAGAGCAGGAAGGGAAGGAAGAACTAAGGATAGATAATGCAATCTATGCTGATGTTTTTCTGCTAATCATTTTTAAAATTAACATAGTGGGCCGGGCATGGTGGCTCACGCCTGTAATCCCAGCACTTTGGAAGGCTGAGGCAGGCAGATCACCTGAGGTCGGGAGTTTGAGACCAGCTTGACCAACATGGAGAAACCCCGTCTCTACTAAAAATACAAAATTAGCCGAGCGAGGTGGTGCATGCCTGTAATCCCAGCTACTCGGGAGGCTGAAACTCTGTCTCAATAAAAAATAAATAAATTTAACATAGTGAAGAATCCATTGCAAGTTCTTTTCTCATTAATAATAAGTCCATAACAATCACAACAGTAACAATTAATCAAATAAAACTCAAGCACTACTGTATTCCAGGCAGTGTTCTAAGCTCTTTATATATGAAAATTTATTTAATACTTAAAATAGTGTCTATGCGGTAGAACTATTGTTATGTCCAACTTAAAAGCTGAAGAAGTTGAGACCCTGTTACTGGTAGTTAGGCATGAGTGGGGCAGGACAGGGCTCTCCCCCTACCACCCGCTAGAAATGTCAGGTGATGGTTCGGCAATTATCTCATTACCTCTCTAAAAATGACAGTTCACCAGCACCATTGACAGGCCATTTCCTGATGCTCCACACCTGTTAACATCAAAATGTCAGTTGAATGCAGGCCCAGGGAGAAACAGCACTCGAATATAAAATTTTCTTTTTTTCTTCGCAGCAAGGCAATGTACTTCTATAGAAGGGTGCACCCTCACAGATGGAGCAATGGTGAGTTCACACCTGGACAAGGGAGGGGAAGGGATTCTTATTCCTGACGCACGTGGCATCTGCTGCCCTGTCCTTCCCCTATTGGTTAGGGTTAGACTGCACAGGCTAAACTAATTCCAATTGGCTAATTTAAAGAAAGTGATGGGGTGAGTGGTTTGGCAGGAAAAATGGTTATGGCAGAGCAGGAAATGGAAATGAGTCAGGGTGGAGAATGAGTCAGGGAGAAGCATGTAATTGGAATGAGTCAGAGTGGAGCAGGTAATTGGAATGATTCAGGGTGGGGCAGGTGATCAGAATGAGTCAGGGCGGAGCAGGTAATCGGAGTGAGTCAGGGTGGAGCAGGTGATCGAAAAAGGTTGCTTTATGAGGAAGTTAAGTTTAAAAATAGGCAAAGAACTGAACATACTGACATATTGAGTCTTTGAAGAGAAATTTAGAACTCATATCTAACAGCATGCATGTTAAGAGACAAAAACGGTGAAGTATGATCTTTCGGGGGCACATGCCACCAGAAAAGGAAAGAAAGCTTCAGATGGACACATAGGTGACTCCTTAAGCACTGCGGGTGCTCAATTCCCAAGGGTAAGAAAGCACTGGGCATGCGGAAAATTCACTCTAAGGGAGGGATCATGGGAAAGAGGCGAGACTAGGATCAAGGTTAAAGGCCCCTTTTTTGCTGTCTTCTTTTGCTCTCTTTTCTCTCTTTGACCTTCAGGTACCTGCTTCGGTCTCTTTCAAGCAAATTTTCCTTTCTTTCCTGTTCTAAAGCTTTTTAAATAAACTTTCGCTCCTGCTCTGAAACTTGGCTTGGTCTCTTTTTCTGCTTTATGCCCCTCAGTCGAATTCTTTCTTTGGAGGAGGCAAGGACTGAAGTTGCTGTGGATGCATATGGATTCACTGCCAGTAATTTGGGGTAACTCAGATCTCTTTCACTGGTAAATGCCCAGAGAGGCTAAGCCATTTGTCAAAGCTCACACAGCACAGTGGCAGAGCAGGGATATATCCCAAAAGAGTTCCATTTGCAGAGCCTGAGCCCCTAATCATTATGCTGTACACCGTCTCTCATACTCAATACTGTATTTTCTCCAATACCTTTGAATGATTGTCCACATCAGGCAGACAAGTTTTATTTCTTATAGTCTGCAATCTTATGTGATTTGGCCCCTGCAGACCTCCTTGGCCTCATCTCAAATCACTCTATTCTTCACTCTGGCACATTGACCTTTTTCTTGAACACGCCAAGCTTGTCCCTGCCTTTTCTTAAAGCCTTTGCATTTGTTGTTCCTTATTCCTGGAATACCCTTCCCCCAGATCTTTGCTGGATGCATCTTTTTGTTATTCAAGTCTCAGCTTAAATGGGATATTCCCTAGAGAGGTCTTTTCCAACCACTTATCCAAGCAACTAACTCCCACCCTAGCTACTCTTTATCTTATCTCATTGTTTCCTTTTTTGCCATGGCTGTTATTAATATCTGGAATTCTTTTAAAATTTACTGTTTACTTGTTCATTTTCTATCTCCCTCCCTCTGGAATGTAAACCCCATGAAAGAAGAACTTTCTTGTTCATGACTAGTCTCAATACATAGAGTGGTTGATGTCAGAGAATAAACATTTGTTGAGTAAATGGATAAAGTTCTCACTCTTTCATGACATTAAGTGAACTTTCCAGAAGTACCCAGTCTCCAAGCCTCCCTCTGTCTTCCAGACAGTACAAGGAAATCTGAAGATATATAATCCACATAGAGGCAGAAAGATGCTAGTGAAGCCAAATTTATTTCCAACAAGAAATAGTCTTTGAGTCTTAGTCATTGTGGTTGAAGGCAAGTGAGGTCATCCATTCCATTAAAGAAGAAAGATCAGATGGAAATAGGCATACAAGACGCATGGAGAACAGCTAGAGTAGAGCTTCCATAACCTTGGCTTCACAATAATTATTTACTGTATTGGATGAGGTTGGATAAACCTGAGCTTGTCTAGAGAAGATGCTACTTGAGTTATCTGTGTTTGGATTAGTTTTGGGCAGCCAAACCATCTGGAGAGGTTTAGGGCTCAGTCCCAAGGCTCTGATCTTTACTTGGCTGCAAACGCCTCATTGCCCTGCCACCTCTGCTTCATGGGCTGGAGGTCTGTCCTCTTGCAGTCATGTGGGAAGAATTGGACTCTGAGTTGGTTTCTATTTTCTTATGAAACCATCCAGGGGAATGAGCTGGGGGATAAATAACCAAACTTCTGAAGTGCAGCTTTGACTACAATCCAGTGTCTGGGCTGACTCTGAAACATCTCAGACTGTGTGTCCTGAGACTGTGCTGGCTGATGACCTGGCCACAAGCATTCCATCTCACATCCCAGGCATCTGAGCAACGCTGCTTCCCGTATGGGAGGTAGAGGATTTGGTGGGTTAATTGAAACTAAAATGTCTGCAACCCTAGATCCTGCCTCTGTTTTGGAGTGACTTGTTAGGAAAGTCACCAGTGATTTATACATTCAGGGTATCATTCCTCAAAGAACTCAAGATTCATGGCAGAATTTGATAAATGTTGAGGTTTGATCTTGATGGAAGACTAGAGATTGAAAATTGGAAGATGATCTACTTAACTTTATACAGAGAACAGATGCATCCACATTTTTTCTTTATTTTAGTTTATTAAGTTCTGGGATATGTATGCAGGATGTGCAGGTTTGTTACATAGATAAACATGTGCTATGGTGGTTTACTGCACTTATCAACCCATCACCTAGGTATTAAGCCCAGCATGCATTAGCTATTTTTCCCGAATTGTGTTCACTTTTTAAGATGGCTAGGATCAGGCATGGAGAAGGGAAGGTGAGAGTTTTGGTCTCCAGTCTTTGTCAGTGTGGAAGGCTCCCCTCTGGTAGAAGGGGCTTAGGAATCACGGACTGTTCCCCCAGCCTAGAGAAACTCACTCAACATTTCTTAAGTCCAAAAAAGGAAATTTTGGGTCAGAGTGAAATTTCTCATTCTGTAAGGAATGCTACTGACATTAGCAGGCAACCATCTCTCTGTACCTACACTCATTTTTACATCTTTAATGAAATTTCATGTGCTTAAAACTTTTTATTGAACTACACATACAGAAAAGTGCATATATCACAAGTGTACAGGTTGACAGGTTTTCACAAACTAAACACACATAATTGGCATCAGACCAAGAAACAGAATATTGTCACATCTCAGAAGTCTTGCTTACCCATGCTTCCACTTACTGTCCCCAGTACTAACTACTATCCTGACATCTAACAGCATGGATTAATTTCACCTATTTTTACTTTGGCTTCTTTCATTCAATATTTTAGTCGTGAGATTCACCCATGTTGCTGTATATAGCAGTAATTTACTCATTGTCATTGCTATAGAGTATTCCATTGTGTGACTATACCACAATTTATTTATCCGTGCTACTATTGATGGACAGTTGGGTTATTTCCAGTCTGAGACTATTACAATCATAGTTCTGTAAATATCCAAGTATGCATTTCTTGATGCACACACATATATGGAATATATGAGGAGTAGTATTGTTTGGTCATATGATAAATGTGAGTTTAATTTTATAGGAAACTGCCAAACTGTTTTCCAAAGCAGTTGTACCATTTTATATTCCCACTAGCAGTGGATGTGAGTTCCACTTGCTCCATATCACCACTAACACTTGGTATTGTCTATGTTTTCATTTTAGCAATTACTGTGGATAGGTAGTAGAAACTAGACTCACTTTTTTATTCTACCTGTCTTTTACTCTTACTTTATCTGTCTCTATTTTTCTGTAAACTGTCCTTCTCTGCTTTCCACTCCACCTGGAGGAAACCATGGTTTCACCCCCACTTCCTAATAGTTTACATCATTGGTCCACCTTAGATCAGCTTAGCCAGAAATAGACATTTCTTAGTGTCAATTCCAAAATGAGTGAAAGGGAATCTGATCCATTTGGGTTATGTTACAGATTGAATTGTGAACGCCCAACCCCCCGCAACCATATATTGAAGGCTTAACCTCCAAAGTGACATTTTTAAAGATGGGTCCTTTTGGGTAGATGGGGTTGGTATCCTTATAAGAAGAGGAGGAGACACCTGAGAGCTCTTTCTCCACACACACATAGAGTAAAGCAATGTGAGGACATGGCAAGAAGGTGGAAGTCAACAAGCTAGGAAAGGAGGTCTTACCAGAAACCAATTATGATGGCATCTTGATCTGGGACTTCTAATATCCAGCACTGTGAGAAAATAAATTTCTGTTGTTTAAGCTGCCCAGCCTGTGGTATTTTGTTGTGACAACCAGAGTAAGTATATTCATACAGGTCAGGTGGTTGCACATGAGCCAGTCAGTTGCAGTGGGGGTGGGTCAAGGTCTACAAATATGACTCCTGGGAGAGTATACCTGGGACCAGGTAGATGGCTGGTTCCTTAAGCAGGGACCAGGAAAATATCCCAATGGTCATCTTTTATAGAAACCTTTAAAAGAGACTACCCCACTACATGGCCCATGAGCTAATTCACGGACCTCAGTAATCAAAGGGACATTTTACTCAGTCATTTAACCAGTATTTATTAGACTTCACTGTGTGTTAGGCACCGTACTCAGTGCTCAAGATACTGCAAGATTGAGTCTGAAAAGCGTTTGCACTCAAGGAACAAAGGGTGGCTGGTGAGCAGATGTCTGATGTTTCAAAGTCATTCATGTCAAGATAAATGTGTTCTGCCATCTGGTTACACTACTATTAATTGTATTTATTATTAGCCTTCCATATGATGATAAATAATGTACTTCAACTGAAATCTTAACCATTGCTTAATTTCTGCTGAATTAACAAATCTCTTCCTTTCTACTACTAATAATAATGGTTAAGATTTCTGTAAGGTGTTATTACTAGATGGCAAGCATTGTTCTGATTGCTTTATATACACTGACTCATTTAATTTTCATAAAAGCTTAATATAGTAAGTACTTTTATTATTATCCCCATTTTATCGCTATGAACTTCAAATATGCCCTTATTGTTACTGCCAATCACACTATATTTTCTAATCCACTTACTTTCCTACACAATGACTTCACATCCTTCCTACACAATGACTTCACATCCTTTCCTGTCCCCTCAGACCTCCAATTCCACCCCGCTATGTCCTAACCCTTAGGTGATGACCTTGTTTCCAGCTTCATAGTCCAAGAAGAACTTCCATGAACTCCCACCACTACATCTATCTACCCACCTGCCAGCATCTGCCTTCCTGCCTAATAATGAGACGGATTATCTGTGCTCCTGTGGAAAGAAGTCTCTCCATTCATATAGGAATTCCCAATCATTTTCTTCTACTCAAGAACCTTATCCCAACCGTTTGTCACTTTCTCCTCTATATCATTAACTTTTCACTAGCTTATGGATTATTCCCATTTATAAAAATATGCATATTAATCTGTTCTCATGCTGCTACGAAGAAATACCAGAGACTGGGTAATTTATAAAAAAAAAAAAGAGGTTTAATTGACTCACAGTTCCGCATGGCTGGAGAGGCCTCAAGAAACTTACAATCATGGCAGAAGGCACCTCTTCACAGGGTGGCAGGAGAGAGAATGAGTGCCGAGTAAAGGGGGAAGCCTCTTATAAAGCCATCAAATCTCATAAGAACTCACTATCATGAGAATAGCATGGGGGATTCAATTATAATAAATGCCATCATATAATATATATAATTATAATATACGCCATCATAATTGATTTCTGGTAAGACCTCGTTTCCTGGCTTGTTGACTGCCACCTTCTTGCCATGTCCTTGCATTGCTTTCCTCTGTGTGTGTGTGTGGAGAAAGAGCTCTCAGGTGTCTCCTCCTCTTCTCATAAGAATACCAACCCCATCTACCCCCATGATTCCATTATCTCTACCTGGTGCCACCCTTGACACATGGGGATTATTACAATTCAAGGTGAGATTTGGGTGGGGACACAACCAAATCATATCATATGCTGTTGTTCTTCCACATTAAAAAAAAAATCCTTCAACTATATTTTCTTTGTTTCCCTTTGCAGCAGAATTTGAAAGATTTTTCTAAACTCACAGTATCAAACTCTCCTTCTCCCATTCTCCCTCACGACCACTCCAATCAGGATGTCGCCCCTACCACTAAACTAAAAGTGTGCTTGTTGAGGAAAACAACAACCTCCATGTTGCTAAATACAATCCTTTGTTCTCCATCCTCTACGAGACTTAACCCATTGGCAACATTGGCACAGCTGAGAATTCCTTCCCACCCTCTTGATATCATTTCTATATGTGGATTCCAGGCCTTTCACTCTTCTGGTTTCTTCCTATCTCTCTACTTGTTCTTTTTCATTCTCCCTTGCTGGTTCTGCCTCTTCTCTCTCACCTTTGAACATGGAGTGCCTTAGGGATCCATCTTTGGTCCTTTCTTCTCTCTACATTCATGCTCTTGGTGATCTCATGCAATCTCATAGGCTCTGAAAACCACCTATACATCAACATCTCAATAGTTTATGTATCCAAACCAAACTGCCAACCATCTCTCTCCCAAACTTTAGAGGTATATATAACACGTCTTATCAACTTCTCCACTTGGATATCTAATAGACATCTTAGACATAACATGTATGAGACTGATTTCTGAGGCCATGGCAGTAATATATGGTCACAACCATCTTGTGACTATGAGGAGGGCTGGCATGAAGTCAATGTCAATATGTTGAGAATGGCAGAGTAGAAGATGAAAGAGTCAGTGTTCTTGAAGACACATTTGAGCCACTCTAATAACCAACGTAATGGCTGTTCTAATTCTGGACTTCTCGGTTTTTGAGATCACAAATTCTTTTTCATTTGGGTTTTCTCTTACTCGTGGTTACAGTCAGCCTAATTATATAGCACAAACTGGAGGACAATCTAATGGAGAAATCAATATTTTTCCCTGATTGTCTTCTTTAGTCTTTTGCCCATCAAGAGACTAGAGACAATGAAAATAATGGGAACATTTAAAAAAATTATCTGTAGGAAAAATTATCTCTTTCCCCATCAAGAGGCTAGAGATAATGAAAATAATGGTGAGGACATTTAAAAAAATATCTGTAGGAAGCACCCGGAGATTTCCTAGGGAGATTTTTTTTTCTTGAGGAAAGATATCTTTTCCTTTATTTCCTTTACTAACACAATGCTGACACTTAATGGAATGAGTTCGTGTCAAGGGTGTGGCTAGCATAGTGGGTGTGTAATGCGACTGGTGTAATTCTGGAGTGGGAATTTCATATATGAATAAATATTTATTCCAAACTCAATTTTCAAATTCTCCCACTCTGTAGAGTGAGTGAGTACACAAGGAGTTCTAAGTATCAAAGTTAGGGTTAAGTTCTGAGGATGGAGGTCAGTGGTATGATTCAGGAAAATGGTAAAGCCACTAGCTTTGGGACTAGACATTGCTGAGGGACTATAGTATGAAAAATAGTTCAAGACAGCAATGCCTGGACACTGTTACAACTTTTCTGGAAGGCAGTTTGGCAATGTGTATTAAAGTCATTAACAATAATCACATCTTTTAACTCAATAATTTCACTTTATTGGAATCTAGAACAAGGAAATAATCCTAATGAGGAAGAGTTACATCATACCTACCCCGGTCTCTTTGGTTCCACTTCTCTGTGATGCTAAGTTAAAGCCATTCTATGCTAATTTGACAGCACATGTTACCACAGTAGGCTGAAGACGAACAGTAAGAGGGCCTCAGGAAGCTGATAGGAAGAAAATCCATTTCTTATTTGAATCCACATTTTGTTTTCTTGGGAAAACATGATTGTTCGCTGTGGTGAAGTGTGCTTTCCATTAGGTAGCTCAGAGGAAGCTGGCTGGAACTCTTATCCCTGGAAAGGCTGAACTAGACTGTGAACATTCTCTTCTCCAGGGTTACAAGACCAGAACCCTCCCAACCTTACTTTGGGATCTTTGACCCCAGGGCCATAGCAACTTCTATTAATATCTGACAAATCTGAGGCAGCAGGGTCTGGAAGACACAAGAAGAGACTGAGGGCTGGATGGGTGTGAGAGACAGGATGCCTTTCTTCTCCAAGCCACCTCCCCAGTCATGCTGCTTGATGGCTCCAGGGGCTTTCCATTGTCTTCTGTGCAGCTTCCTCACATCTTAACTGGAATATTTATATGGCCAGATAGGTTCCTACTTCACCCTCTCCATTTTTCTTCAACTTCCTGGAAAAGTGTGGGAAGTTCTTGCCACTTACTTTAGGTCCATATACAACATTGCAGTTTATCACAAGCTTCAAGGAGAATTGGAGCTTTCGAGTCTCTCCTTCCATGTCACTTTCTATTCACTGCCTGAGATTCCCACCAGTAGGATGACACAACATTAGAGATTGGCATTGACTAGGGTGAGTGTTGAATTAAAGACACACAAGTAGAAACATCTGGGAGACCAAGAAACCTTAGCTCAGGAGACACAAGGAATGAAAAAGAACTCTTGTTGACTCAAGAAAGAAGAACTCAAGAAAGAAGAACACATTAGGAAGGGCATCTTTCCCCACCAGTTCCCAAAGAAGAAGGTATGTGGAAGACACTGGATGTCTGTGCACTGGACAGAGCCTCCAAAGCAGCCCACTCACCCTCCGTACGGCATTCTCCAGACTCATCTATGTGGGAAAGCACCCAGCATTTAGGCCACCACGAAGCTGTGCTGGTCAGGACTGCACCACCCCCCGCCAAAAGTCTCAGGCTTTTGCTGGAAAGTGACAGGCTTCCTTCTTTCCCTGCCCTAGCCAGCTTCCCATCTACCACAGAACCCACAACCTAGGATATACACAACACCCCCAGGATTTCCCCCTAGGATGTTCTACCCCACAGATTTAACACATATATCTCCTCTGAAGGATTGCCAGTGAGTGCTGAAAAATAGGATTTGAAGAAATGCATTGTGGAGCTACAATAAGTTGCCTCCACAATTGGAGACTGATTCAGGAAAAGAGAAGACACTCAGAAAAGAACTAGTGTAAATTAATATAAGTGGAGGACAGTGGCCTCTTTAGAAGGATGTAGGATGTAGCCTCACCAATCTAGCAAATTTTAGTTGGAAAGAATGAAGTGTGTGAAAGTGCCTGAGTAGTGTCTGGCACATCATACATGCTCAATACATGCTACCACTTTGGATCTCTTATTCTAGTCCAAAATGCATCTGAGGTGTAAATAATTTTGGGCCTCTCTGATAGGATCTTCTTTTGTTATAATGAACGTAAATGTATTTCCCTGTAGCTTCCTCTTATTATATCTATTTCTGGAGCTTTGACAGAATAAACCTTATCTCCTTTCACCATAACATACTTTAAAACATTTGAAGGCAGAAGTTTTCTTTCCCAAATGTTCTCTTCAAGATAAAATTCCTCAAGGCCTTCAACCATTCTGCTTATGACCTGCTTTTGAGGGCTTCATCAGCTTATTCACTCCTTCTGAATACACTTGTGTTTGTCACTGTTCTCCTGAAAGGTGACCATGAATTGGCCACTATCCTGGAGGAAAGGGAGGGTTAAATAGCATAGACAAAGCAGGCCTACCACATTTTCTCATTGTCATTCATGCAAACTGGTATCAAATTTATTTCCTTGTCTAGTTTTTCAGAAACAATGTTACTGTGATAATTTGCACTATCTTGCTATCTGTGAAAATCTCTGCAGATTTTTAAACTATTTTTTTGCCATCCGTAAGTGGAGATTGCATATTGTTCACCAAAAGCTGCTCTCCCTTCTTCCATAGTAGTTGGATACATGGCTGGCCAGCTAGAAATTACATTTGCCAGCTTTCCTTGCAGCCAGGTGTGGTCATATGACTACACTCTTGCTGGTTGAACATAAGTGAAAATGACACATGAAATTTCAATTAGGCCTTTAAATATAGCCTGTGTACTCCTCCATGTGCTTTTCCTCTTTCAAAGGCTGTAACCTGAACAGGCCTGTAACCAGGCTCCAAACACACAGATGAAGACAATATATTAGGGGTTGGTAGGACCACAAGATGAAGGAGATTAAAGCCCTGACTGGTCAGTGGAATGGAGCATTGGCCAACCAGGACCTTCCACACTAAGATTTGTATTAATCAGCTCATGGTATAATAAGGTTGTGTAACAAACAACTTCAAATATCAATGACATACAAAACCCACCATTTATCGTCATGCTGATGGGTCTGCCGGTCAGCTGCAGTTTGGCTAATCAGGCTGGGTTCTGCTGGTGTCTCTCCAGGCTCTGCTCCACAGTCTTTTCTCTCTGGGCCAACAGCTGCAGAGGGCAGAGTCTTCTTCTGGCAGATCATTGGAGTCAAAGAGGATGAGCAAATGTATGATATCTGCTAGTGAACAGCTTATAGATTTCATTTTCTCCAGTCCTCTACCACCTTATTACTTGTCATTGGTCCTTAAAAATTATTAAATGTGGTTTAGCAGTCTCATTTTTCAGTTTTCTCAGGAGTCTGGGACATACTTCAGAAGACATTACTCATTTTAGAGAATCCATGAGCTTTTTTGTAAGTTCTTCACCAATTTAGATCTTAGTCTCTCAGCATCCCAATTCCAGAGTCATAAGAAAGAATCTTATTGGGCCAGCCCAGTGAATAGATTAATTTCTGCCTAGGCCAGGTATTTACTCTGGTCCAATCATCTGTGGCCAAGAAAATAGGGTCCTGAGGGCTGGGTGCGGTGGCTCACGCCTGTAATCCCAGCACTTTGGGAGGCCGAGGCGGGCAGATCACGAGGTCAGGAGATTGAGACCATCCTGGCTAACAAGGTGAAACCCCGTCTCTATTAAAAATACAAAAAAATTAGCCGGGCGTGGTGGTGGGCGCCTGTAGTCCCATCTACTTGGGAGGCTGAGGCAGGAGAATGGCGTGAACCCAGGAGGCAGAGCTTGCAGTGAACTGAGATCGCACCAGTGCACTCCAGCCTGGGCGAAAGAGCTAGACTCTGTCTCAGAAAAAAAAAAAGAAAGAAAATAGGGTCCTGAAATAAAAACATGATATATTAGTCTGTTCTCACGCTGCTAATAAAGACATACCTGAGACTGGCTAATTTATAAAGAAAAAGAGGTTTAATGGACTCTAAGTTCCACATGGCTGAGGAGGCCCCACAACCATGGCAGAAGGCAAAGGAGGAGCAAACTCACATCTTACATGCTGGCAGGCGAGAGAGAGCATGTGCAGGGGAACTCCCCTTTATAAAACCATCAGATCCTGTGAGACTTATTCACTATCATGATAACAGCATGAGAAAGGCCCGCACTCATGATTTAACTACTTCCCACCAGGTTTCTCCCATTACATGCAGGAATTATGGGAGCTACAATTCAAGATTTGTGTGGGGACACAGCCAAACCATATCACATGACAACCTAAACTCATTTATTCAGCAAGGTCTGTGGATGAGTGGCAATTTCAAAGAATAGGATGGGGCTAGCTATGTACCCCAATCATGCGGAGTTTCTGCAACTGCAAGTCAAGGACCAGATATTGGGTTACATATCCCTACCTAAGCACTGACAACTGGGAAGACAGCCTGAAAGATACCATGCTCTCTTGTGGTAGATTGCTACATTGGTGGCCTCCAGTGAACCACATCTCTTGGTATTTACACACTGTATACTCATTTTCCACACTGACTCTGTACTTGACCATGGAACTTGCTTTGCCTAATGAGACATTAGCCAATGATGCCAATGGAGGCTTGATATAGGATTGTATATTGGGGATTGCTCTCTTGAGATGCTTCTTCTCGGAAGCCAACTGCCATGCTCTAAAAAAGCTTAGACTAAACTCCTGAATGGTGACAGGTCCTGGAGGATGAGAGGCTCTCTCAATGTCTTAGACCCAGCCAAGCTCCGGCTGAATGTAGCTCATGAGTGACCTCAGCTATGCCATGTGGAACAGAAGGATGAGTCAGCTGATACAAGTGAGTTCACAGACTCATGAGGAAAAATAAATTGCTGCTGTTTTAAGTCACTATATTTTGGGGTAATTTAAAAGGCCATAATAGATAATTGAAATACTTCCCCTCTCTAAAATGTCCGTGGTGCCAAAACTCATCTGGAAATGCAGATGTCTGGCCCAGAATCCTTGGAGAAAATTTTTTGGCACTGAGAATAGATCCAAAGGACCCCAGAAATGGAATCTGGAGAGGTCTTCTTCCTCTCCTCTTCTGGAAATTAAAATTATTTTCACAAATGCTGAAAACAAAAGGGAATCCTTAAACCATGAGGCATAAGAATGTTCTATTACCTAGTCAGATAAGGCCAGACTCTCACACAGTGCCCCGCACTCTTCTCTTCCATACCCTGTCTCCTTCTCGATAAAATACATCAACATCAAGGGAAAGCCATAGATTCTTCTGGTCCTCCTTAGACACCAAGAGAGAAGACTCCCATTAAGTACCTCCTGTTGCATTGCCCAATCTCCTGTGAGGTGGTCCAATGTGTGATGGGTTGTATGTCCTTAAAGACTGAAGGGAAAATGTTTCTGATTAATGCCAGAGATTACTCAGAGAAGTAAAAATTACCATCTTCTGAGGTCATGAAAATAGTAGTTGGTATGACATCTCAGAATTATTTTGGGTTTGTCCCTGGCTGAAAGCAATATGACCCCTTAGGAGCCTCAGTTCCTTACTAATTCCATAACACTAATTCAGAATGTGTTGTTCCAAGAATTGTCTACATGTACCAAGAGATTTATACTCTAAAGCACCAAGATCATCAGCATTTACAATCTCTTCTCTTTCAGCATATGTCACTGAGAAAACCCTAAATTTTGCCAAGCAAGTTTTCAACAAATGCATTCAACAAATATTTTACTGAATGGCTACCCTGACTGGGTATCCAGCAGGGTATTGTCTGTACAGTGGCCTAGTGGCTACCTTGTTTGGGACTATCTAGCATTCATTCCCACGAACCACCCCCCACTCCCCGCCGACCAGCTGCTCTCCTTTGAAGAGTGAACTAAGCAACTCTTTTTTTTTTTTTTTGAGAGTGAGTACTACTTTCCTTTCAGATCCATTCTAATGAGGCTTCTCTACCTCCTCAAACCAAGAATGCTCACTGTGATACAAGCCAGGCCAGTTGAATGTTCTCACTGTGGATTTTAAATCAAAACAGATTGATAAAGACTGTGAAAACAAGTTGCTATTTGGGAATTCTCATGCCCAGTGAGAAGGTTTTTTACTAGAACATTTTCTGTTGTTTAGCTTCCTAGATTTTAGAGTTTCCTGGTTCCTGTTTGTTTCCAAGCACTCTTCTCTGGCCTGACTATAAACTCCAGATGTCCTTCCAAAGAAGTCATTTTTCATTAGATTACCCAGACAGATTGCTGTTACTGGCATCCAAAACACCCGAAATAATATAAGAGATGAATGAAACAGACATGATCCCAGCTTTCAGAGCCTGTCAATTTGGTTGGGTAGACAGACACTAAACAAAGAAAAAATATGTAATTACAAATTGTTGTAAAATAAATGAACAGAGTACTATGAAAGAGAATAATAGGGTAATCTAATTGAGATTACGGGGCCACTGGACACCTCAACTGAGATCTGAAGGATGAGCAGACAAAGAGTGGAGGGAAAGAGCCTTTCTGGCAGAGGGCAGAGAACAAACGAAGGCCTTGAGATAGGGAGGAGATTGTTGCATTCCAGGAACTGGTGGAGGCTGGAGTCCTCGGGAGGAGTGGCGTGAGCTGAGGCAGGAGGGGTGGGCTTGGGCCTGATCATGCAGTTTGGTCGTTCATGGAGATAATTTAAATTTGATTTCAAAATAATAGGAATAAACCATCAGAAAGTTATAAGTCTGGCGATGGCATAACCTAATTAGATTTTAAAACAGCCCCTCTTGCTACCATATAAAGAATTGGCTTGCGGGGCAGACATAGAAAGTAATTGAGTGGTCTGGGAAGGAGATGATGTGGCTTAGGCTAGGATGGTAGCAAAGGAGAGGAGAAAGCAAAGCCCTATTGGGATTTAGAGGCACGAGTGGGCAAAACCCACTGCTTTGGAGCATGCCTGCCTTGTGGGCAAGGACGTGGTCCTGCTCATTTCTACATCCCATGAAATACCTAAATAACTTGTGCTTCTATAGAATCACACAATTTACAAAGTGCTTCTGTGTCCAGATCTCACTTGATCCTTGCAGCAGTCCTGAGGGTTGCTAAAAACAAAGTAGTCAAGGCTGGAGGAAGAAGTGAAATGGCCATTGCATACAGTTGGTAACAACCATGCCAGGACTTGCGTCCTACTCCTCTCATAGCTTGCTGCCCGGCTCGTATCCACCCCCAGAAATGTTTGCAGATCTGAAGATGAACTGAGGGCCTCTCCACTGCTCTTTGGTGTCCATTTCTTGTCCCACTGAACCTGGGCTCTCTAAGATGGTCCTGGAAGCTCATTTGCATCCAGTTCCATCTCTTACCCTGTGGCGTATTTAACCAATAGCAGGCTTTGGCCGGCACATGCTGAAGGCAATATGACCCCTGGGGCTCCTAAAAAGTCATATTGCCTTCAGCCAGGGACAAACCCAAACTATTTCTGAGATGTCATACCCAGTGCTATTTGGCCAAATCATACATTCTTATCACCTTTTATCTCTCTCTGCCTGGATCTCCTTGAACATTCTTTTAATCATTTCTGTTGCCTTCCCTGGAATGCCTACTCCCTTCTGGGTAAGTGTTGTCTGGACTGGCAGCATCAGTATCACTTGGCAACTTGTTTGAAATATAAAGTCTCAGGCCCCACCCCAGACCTACTGAAAGAAAATCTGGGGGTGGCCCTGCCATCTGTGCTTTAATAAGCCTGCCAGGTGATTTTGATGCAGACAAAACTTTGGGAAACACCAGCCTAAGTCTTTCCAGGAACAACCTCTCAAGCTGCAGACAGCTGGGCTCAGATAAAGATGTGTTTTATATGAACCCATGTCAGGGGCTGAAGTCTCTGATGGTTCTTACCCAAGCTCTGGGTCCACATGGCTGAAAGACAGTGACAGCTCATGAAGCTGTACAGGGTCTTTGCAAGACCATCCTCTGCTGATCTTTAACCCACTGCTTGTGTGGACTGAATCAGATCTTTAAGGAGGAAACCTGGAAGAAGGTACTAAAGGGGAGTTGCCCAGCCCTTCCTGACTTTGCCCTTTGCAGTCATGTCTCTATTGCCCATCAAACATGAGAACTGTCTAGACCCAGATTGGCTCAGGTTAACCGAACCCTTCTTGGAGACAGGGATCAGTCAGATAGGTAAATGCTTACAGGTAGCCCTGATAAGTACCACAGTGGGGGCTGCGTATTAGTTTGCTTTACTGCCATAACACAATACCATAGGCTGAGTGGTTTAAACAACAGAAATTTATTTTCTCACAGTTCTGGAGGCCAGAAATCCAAAATCAAGATGTAGAAAGGGTTAGTTTCTCCTGAAGCCCTTCTCCTTGGCTTGTGAATGGCCACTTTCTGTCTGTGTCTTCTTCATGTGGTCTTTTCACTGTGCATATATACCCCTGGTGTCTCTTTTTGTGACACCTCTCCTAATCTCCTCTGCTTGTAAGGACACCAGTCATATTGAATTAGGGCCCCCACATATGACCTCATTTAACTTTAATCACCTCTTTAAAGGTCTGCAAGTATAGTCACATTTTATACAAATTTATTTATTTATTTATTTGGAGACAGGGTATCGCTCTGTCACCCAGGCTAGAATGCAGTGCTGTGATCACAGCTCATTGCAGCTTTGACCTCCCAGGCTCAAGGGATCCTCCTGCCTCAGCCTCTCGATTTGCTGGGACCACAGGTGTGCACCACCACACCTGGCTAATTTTTTAAAATTTTAGTAAAGATGAGGTCTCAGTATGTTGCCCAGGCTAAACTCAAACTTCTGGGCTCAAGAGATCTTCCTGCCTTGGCCTCCCAAAGGGCTGGGATTACAGGCGTGAGCCACCGTGCCCAGCCTCTATGCAAGTTTATAATCTATGTGAGCTATGTATGTGCGTGTATGTATATATATACGTGTGTATGTGTATGCATATATACACATATGTACATACATACATCATATAGATTGTGATCTTACATCCTAAAACAACTCATTCTGACAGAGTTTATATATATACGTATATATATACATATATACATATACATATACATATATATACATATATACATATACATATATATACATATATACATATATATACACATATATATACATATATATATATATATATTTTTTTTTTTTTGAGACAGAGTCTCCCTCCGTTGCCCAGGCTGGAGTACAGTGGCACGATCTTGGCTCACTGCAACCTCCGCCTCCCAGGTTCTGATTCTCCTGCCTCAGTCTCCAGAGTAGCTGGGATTACAGGCGCACACCACCACGCCGGGCTAATTTTTGTATTTTTAGTGAAGATGGGGGTTTTGCCATGTTGGCCAGGCTGGTCTCGAACTCCTGACCTCAGGTGATCCACCCACCTTGGCCTCCCAAAGTGCTGGGATTACAGGCGTGAGCCACTGCACCTGGCCAGATTATATATTTTTTATTTTGCAAAAGAGACACGAGTTTCAGAAGTGATAAGTGACTCTCCTGAGGCCACCCCACTAACTGGTGCTAGAGCTGGGATTCAGACTCCATCCAGCTGGCCCAGAGCTGAGCTTCTCACCCTGCACTGCCCCACCCCCACCACCCCCACCCTCTGATCACCTCCCATCAGCACTGACACAAGAAGGCAGAGCGCAGCTTGCCTGACCTCAGCTGGGAATGTGGGCATTCAGTGACTCTAATGTCTTGGTTCCCTGCATATGTCCATGAATGACCATAAAAGTGCTATAAATACTGATTCGGGGGTTACAAATAAATGTTAGGGAGTAGGTGAATTTGCAAATACAGAACCTGTGAATAATTAAGATCAGCTGTACATTTTTCCCGTTCTTCATGAGAACTAGCCTCCCCTTCTTCCCATCCTTGCCCTTTTCTCCCACAATTTATGTTATCAGGGCTCTGAATTTTTCCAGAGTCGCTAATTAAAAAGCCTCTCCACGGGTGGATCATGAGGTCAGGAGATCGAGACCATCCTGGCTAACATGGTGAAACCCCGTCTCTACTAAAAATACAAAAAAAATTAGCCGGGCATGGTGGAGGGCGCCTGTAGTCCCAGCTACTTGGGAGGCTGAGGCAGGAGAATGGCGTGAACCTGGGAGGCGGAGCTTGCAGTGAGCCGAGATTGCGCCACTGCACTCCAGCCTGGGCTACAGAGCCAGACTCCATCAAAAAAAAAAAAAAAAAAAAAAAAAGCCTCTCCAAAAACATCATCAAAATATACATCTATGCAGGCTAATGACAGCCCTAAAGAGCCAGATGGACATGCGTGTGTGGACATATGGAGACACATTTGATCTTTGTGGGCCCAGCCAGCACCATTCCTCATGGCTTTGTGAGGACCTGGAAGACAAGGCAGATCATGGGAATGTCTCTGGCCCACATTTTATAAGGTTTCAGAATAAATAGGAAAAAGGGAGTACTAATTTATGGCAAGGGAATTAGGCTGCAAGGAAGATGAATAAAGGTGATCTGCTCAAAATGGACAGGATATTCTGCTAGGGCAGGATAATTTTTGTGGAATTTGAGGAAATAAAAAAGTGTGCAAGTACCTATATCTTGAAAAATTGTATCGTAATTCTTATACCATTATCTCATATCCTGCTCCTTCAATCCCAATCTTTTCACAATAGAATATTATTTTTTCCTATTTTATGGGGATTAAAATGTCTTTTTGCCATGTCTTTTTCACCTAGACTCAGACCATCATTTCTCCAATATTATTGGTTATACATATTGGGCCTATTCAGTGTGGGAGGGGACCACACCAAGCATGAAAACCAGGATGAGAGAATCATGGGGGGTCATCCTGGAGGCTTGATTGCCATGTTGAGTTACTCCCTTGCTCAAGAACTGTCAGTGGTTCCTTATTGCCTGGCTCTAAGGTACAAATTCAGAACTCAACTGATCCTCTTTCATTAACTCCACTTCTCTAAGCCCCATTTCTCTGTCTTATAAGGTTTGCAGGCTGCTGATCCCCACACACAATATGTCCCTCCCCACCTTTGACTATGCCACTGCCCCCAGCTTAAAGCATTCTTCCTACTCATTTCACCATGTCAAGATCATCTTTCTCTGGATAGCATTCTGGACAGGTATAGGAACATCTGGAAGCCTTCCAAGAGATAATAATCTAATGAAAGAGGAAGCCAGGCTCCCAGGTGTCTTCCACTGATGATTTTCAGAGGTCTAAGAAAAGGGACAATCCAGAGAGCCACTGTAGGGGACAGAGGAAGGAGACTTCTGTCACTCAGATTTGTCCTCAGCTAAGTCACTTATGGGTTTATATTGGAGTCCTGGAGGAGAATGAGAAGCTGGGAGCGAGGAAGCATTCCAAAAGCTGCTCTCCCACTTACTCTGTGAGCCATAAAGCTAAAAGCCATATGAGGTTGGCCCTCATGTGACAAAGTATGATGAAAACAGAGAGAGAGTGAGAATGATAGGGATTCTCAGGGCATCAGAGGCACCAGCAAGGAGATCCTAGCCCAGTGCAGACCCCTGGAAACACCCTCACAGACATCATGGACACTACCAACACGAGTTGGAGCAGGATTGGGGAACATGGTGGCTGCCACAGATGGCCAAGAGAACTTTTCCAAGAGCATATCTGAGCCACTCACTGTGCGCTCCCAGAAGTGATTGCCTTGCAAGAGGCTGGGGGTCCTGCAACAGCAAGCCTGGGTGAGAGCTAAATAAATGTGGGTCTTTGTTACTTACGCGACTCCACTGTACTCCCCAGAGCAGCCCACGTCATTTCTCCTGTGGGGCTGAGAGTGAGTGCAACTCATCCCCTTGGTGGAGCTTCCAAAGGCTTCAGAAAAACAGGTGAATTGTGAGTGGCCCATTTAATTTCAGTAAACAGAGAAACTCATCCCCCTGCAACCTCCCCTAACAAAACCCCTCAGATTGGATCCCTGTGTTGACTGGGAGGAAGAAATGTTTGCATGGTAAAAGGAATTCTTTCTCAAGGTGTCCAACAATGATAGACTGGATTAAGAAAATGTGGCACATATACACCATGGAATACTATGCAGCCATAAAAAATGATGAGTTCATTCCTTTGTAGGGACATGGATGAAATTGGAAATCATCATTCTCAGTAAACTATCGCAAGGACAAAAAACCAAACACCGCACATTCTCACTCATAGGTGGGAATTGAACAATGAGAACACATGGACACAGGAAGGGGAACATCACACTTCGGGGACTGTTGTGGGGTGGGGGGAGCGGGGAGGGATAGCATTGGGAGATATACCTAATGCTAGATGACGAGTTGGTGGGTGCAGCGCACCAGCATGGCACATGTATACATATGTAACTTACCTGCACGTTGTGCACATGTACCATACAGCCTAAAGTATAATAATAATAAGAAGAAGAAGAAGAAGAAGAAGAAAAAAAAAAACGTAGGTATTCCACTCCTAGGTATTTGCTCAAGAGAAATAAGATGGCATCATATATCCACACAGAGACTTCTGCATGAATGTTCATAGCAGCCATGTTTGTATCAGGCAAAAATGTAAAACAATCTAAATGTTCATCAACAGGTGAATGAATAAACAAATTCTGGTATATGCATTCAAGGAAATTCCATTCAGCAATCAAAAAGAACTAATGATGCACGCAACAACATGGATAAATCCCAAGATAATTATGCTAAATAAAGCCAAACAAAGATGAGTTAATGCTTTTGATTCAATTTGTGTAAAATTGTAAAAAATGCAGAGTGATTGATAGTGACACAAAGCAGATAAGTGTTTGTACGGAAATGGAGCATGGGAGAGAGATGGATTACCAAGGTGCATGAAGAAACTTTTTGGAGTGATGGATATGTCCTTTATGTTGATTATGGTAATTGTGCATATATGTGGCAAAACTCTTTATATCAATTAAATCTCAATAAAGCTAACTAAAAAAAATAAAAAATAAAAAAAAAAAAAAGGGGAGGAAAAACTAACTATACCTTTACCTCTGTAAGCAACGGTGGAAAATAGGGGGTGTGGCATTTCTTTGTATCACTGAAGACAAAATCAGCATCTTAATTTATCATCACTCTCATAGCCATTGACAAGGCTGTGATAACATTGAGTCCTTGGCCTCTAAGAGATTTTAATCTGGTAGGGGAATTCTTAAAACAGCATTAGCTGAGTGAGAGCCAAAGTGGGGTCAGGAGAGAGGATGGGGAAGGAAGTGCTGAGGCCTCAGACAACAAAGATGTCAGAGTTCCCAAGAGGGGCCATCTCTGAGGGCCGGATTCAGGGGACCTTGGGGGAAGGGTCACAGGAGCTACATCTCAGGGGCTAGGTTTGGCACGTGGGGTTTAATGCAAGGGAGAGGAAGCCAGGGAAAGGCATTCTGGACCTCATGGGTAAAGTTATAAAAGTTTCCCTAGAATCTCTGCTGGTGTCTGGGACATGTTCAGCCAAGGCCTTTCTTTTGCTGTGAGGGTGCAGATACCAGGTCCAGCCCTGAATGAAAACAGCTGTGTGTCTCTCATGTGCCCCCTACCCCGTGTGTTTCCATTAACTCATCTGCACATTGTTCAACGACAATTATGCTTTCTGGCTACTCACCTATTTAAACCCTCAGACTGTAATGGCAAATACAATAAATCTCCACAGTGGCAACTAAATATTGTTCTGCAGAAACTGTGGCATTTTGAGTCATGATGCTGAGGATGTGAGGTTTGTTGGGTAGATCTCCTAGTGCAGGCCAGGAATGGGTCAGAAACCTGCCCTAGAAAGAACATGTTCTTCAGATGTTACAGGGCAGTGTGGTGACCAGGAGAAACTCCAGACATGTTGAGTGGCACATGGGACCGGTAGACAGCACTAGGTGGAGTCTTGGGAGGACAGCAAGGACCAGGCATGAGGAAACGGTGTCATCTTTACCAGTTCCTGATTTTCCAGTGGCACCTGCAGGCTTAGAGGTGGAGTCACTGCTCTTGGTTAACCAGCCCCAGGGTCCTGCATTATGCCTGTGTTTTCCCTACACATTAAAAAAAAAAGTACCTGTATTAATTCTCCTCATAGTAGGGGGAAAAATAGCCAGGTTTTTGAAAGACTTAGGAGGAGCAGTAGAAAACTGCCTTCCAGTGGCAGTCAAAGAAAGAATAGTTGATCCTCAGTCTGGACTCGTTGCTCTGAGGACAAAGATGGCTTTAGTTTTCTCTTCATAAGATCAAGGGCTAGCAGCCAAACCAACCAGCCAACCCACCAAATACTCTATTTAGTATCCAAACTCTGGCTGCAAATTCATAACTAACCAGCCAAGGGAAAGGCAGAGGGGAATGAATGTTTGTCCAGGCTCAGCAGGCAATAGGCAAGTAATGCTGTGTGCTCTAGGAGAGGTGCAGGCCTTGCTACTGAGGACACGTGACTCTAAGGTTTGCTTTATTACCCCAACCTTTCAGTTGTTAAACATCTTGTGAATTATAAAAGTATGATCCTTATCACATCCCACAAGCCTTGCTGGTTTGGCCATGGTTCCTTATTCCTGCTTGGGGTCTTTACCGTTGTCCCTCTACTTGGAATGCTTTTCCCCTGTTCTTCACTTGCATAGCATCTACTTAGCCTTTGGGTCTCAGGCAAATGTTACTCCCTCAGTGAGTCCTATTGGGCTGATCAATTGGGACTGTGTTTGATTGCAATGAGAGAAAACTCAACTTCTGAAGCTTAAACAAGTGGGGTTTATTTTCCTAACTTAAGAGGTAGGCAGAGGTATGGAGTGCAGGCTGATGCTGCAGCTTGATGATGTTGTCAAGAGCCAGGCTTTTCCTGTCTTTCCATCCCTCTGTCCTTACAGTACTTGGCATGCTGCCTCATGGTTGCAAGATAGCTGCCATGCCTCCAGGCATCACCTCTACACTTCAGTCTGGAAGAAGAGGAAAGGACAAAGAAGAAAGGATAAAGAACAAGGGCTGTTACAACTAGGTCTATTTTTTTATCAGAAAAGCAAAATATTTTAGGAAGGCCTAATTAACAGACTTTGGCTTTCATTTTATTGGCCAGAAATAGATTACATGGCCTCTCCACAACCAATCACTGGTCAAGGGAAATAAGAATTCAAAGACTGCTTAGAACGACTTCAAGTCATCCCTTGGGCTGGGTGAAGGCCTGTACTCTCCAAGAAAAAAGGATCCCTAGGTACCTGAAATAATCAGGGTTGTGTTAGCAACAAATGTTGTCTGTTATGTCGTCACTAGCTATCCGATGAAATGAGCCCCTTATACTCTCAATGCCCTTGCTGCAATTTGCCATTATATGTTCATTTGTGTTTACTTGTATAATGCCTAAATGCAGCACTAGACTTAAAGCTGCAGGAGGGAAGATACTATAAATGCTTTGTTCCCTATTCAACACCTAGCATAGCACTGAGCATATGCTAAGCTCTATAGGCATCTTTATTGAACCAATAAAAGAAACAGGCTAGGTGTGGTGGCTCACACCTGTAATCCTAGCACTTTGGGAGGCCAAGGTAGGAAGATCGCTTGAGGCCGGGAGTTAGAGACTGGCTTGGGCACACAGTGAGATCCCATCTCTACAAAAAATACAAAAACTGGTTGGGCATGTTGGTACGCACCTGTAGTCCTAGCTACTCAAGAGACTGAGGCAGAAGGATGGCTTGAACCCAGGAGTTGAGGCTGCAGTGAGCCGTGATTACACCACTGCACTCCAGCCTGGGCAACAGAGTGAGACCCTGTTTCAAAAAAAAAAAAAAATCCTTGCTAAAGAGGTCATCCAATATGCACAGAAATAGCTGAAATAGCTCCTGTAACAGGGACCTGCTTCTCTACTTTGGCAGCACTTGATGTTTCTGGTTAGAGAATTCTTCCTAATGTTGATCTGACTCTCTGTGATTTCCACCCTTATCATGGACTGAATTGTGTCCCCACGAAATTCATATTTTGAATTCCTAACTCCCAGCGCTTTAGCTTCAGAAGATGACTGTATTTGGAGATGGGGGTCTTTAAAGAGGTAATTAAGGTTAAATGAGGTCACTGGTGTGGGCCCCACTCCAATTTGACTGATGTCAAAGAAGAGATGAAGACAGAGACAGGCCTAGAGGGAAGACCACATGAAGACACATGCGGAAGACAGCCATGGCAAACCAGGGAGAGAAGCCTCAGAAGAAACCAGCTCTGCCGAGACCTTCATCTATGATGTCTAGCTTCCAGAAAAGCAAGAAAATAAATGTCTGTTGTTGAAGTCACCCCATCTGGAATACTTTGTTGTGGCAGCCCTTGAAGACAAGTACAGCCCCTCTCCATTGCAGACCATCACAATCTTCAAGACACCCATCATATCAGCTCTGCAAAGTCTGTTTTTGTAAATACATTTTGTAGCAGGGCACCAAGTCAGCTCCCCTCTAACTCCAAAACTTGTGTCGTTTTTCTTTATCAAAGCAGCCAAATGGAAGATAGGCAGGGGATTTAATTTGCTTGTGTGCTAGTTTCTTTCCCTGAGGCAATAGTGACACTTTGCATTCTTGATCTTTGCTTGGATTGGTGATAGTAGAACAGTTCTCCCTTGGGTTTTCTTCCAGAGCATTCATGGGTTAACATCCTTTCTCCAATTCTTATAAGCAAATAATAGCCAAATGTGATTCATTCTTGCCCGAAAATGTTGATCCTTAGAATGGATTTATGTAAGTGTCCTGAATACAACAAATTTTCCTTTGTTAGTGATTTGTGGTAGCTAATGTCGTAACAGTGATCTCACTTCAGCAAGATATTGGCTCTCCCCTCATGAGTGGTATGTTGGTCAGCAACCACTACAATATGCTGCATGACAAACTACTTAAATCTTGTTTTAATGCCTATGGGTTGACCAAGGCAGCTCTGCTTCAAGCTGAGGCTCAAGTTCATATTTTCTCTGCATCTCTCATTCTTGACCCAAGATTTGGGGCAGTGGTGACCTGAAGCATAATCGTCTAATGATGGAGGTTAGAGTCTCTTGGAGGGGGAGGCAGAAATATGA
This sequence comes from Pongo pygmaeus, assembly GCF_028885625.2. Lineage (NCBI taxonomy): Eukaryota > Metazoa > Chordata > Mammalia > Primates > Hominidae > Pongo > Pongo pygmaeus. The sequence continues at coordinate 137,823,458 of NC_085930.1, read as the reverse complement.
TGGCCCTGAAAATGTAGGCTTGGAGTAAGCATATTTTCACTTCCACTCACATTTCATTGGCTAAGCAGTCACAAGAACAAGCCCAACATGAATGTGTCTGGGGATATCCCTCCTCCAGGGAGGGGATGAAAGGAGTGAATATTTGTTCAACAGTAATCTAATCTACCGCAGGTGGTCAGGGGAGTCTTGGGTAGAGGCCATCAGCCTGGGAAAGCCCTGGAAGCTAGGCTTCCATCAAGTAGTGGGGAGACCCCAGGGAAATTGGGAGTGGATAGATCTAAAGAATAAGGCAATTCTTGACCTTGGGAGGGTACAGAGTTAGAGCCTGAGTATTCAGAACTGTGGTGAAGTCCAAAAGGCCAATGGTGTATCCAAGAGCAGGACTGTGGTCTGGGGAGCCTGCAGCATTTTGGAAGGTACCTGCTGGTGTGAGGATGTATATACCTGTTGGAAGATCCCAGGTCAGGAGGTTATAAAAAATACTCTCGAGGTGCTTCCCTACTTCTCTCTCCATATAGTCCTCTTCACATTTACCCTCCTCTCTGGGGCCCACTTTTTCTCCCTCTTGCTCAACCCTGCTTTCAGACCATATCCCTTCTTCACTTATCCATGCCTCTTCCAACAAAAATGTCCACAAGGCCTTCCATACTGACACCTGTGCATCCTTTGGAGAAACGGATCAACTTGCAATTTGCATGAATGAAACTACATGGGTGGCTGATTTGTAACTCTATCCTGACTTGGAAGCTAAGGATGCAGAGACCCTCAGAGTAACTAGCTTGCTGAGGCTCTCTGAGGTCCTCATATCAGTTAGAGCGAGGCTGGGACCACCACTGTGCTTTGGGGGTTTATCATTTCTACTACTGATGACACACTGTTTTAAAGTTCACTGACTTGAAACAACTATGTATTATTTCTCATGGGTATGCGAGTCAGCTTGGGGTCAGGGACTCTAGGTTGGGCTCAGCTGTGTGGCTCTGCTAGTCTCTGTTGGGCTCACTCATGCACGACTAGCTGGGGCTAGACAGATCTAAGATGGAGCTGGAAAGTGGCCCTGCTCCGCACATCTCTCTTTCCCTTCCTGTACTGATGGGCTAGCCCAAGTGTGCCTTTCTCAAGGCAATCACAGAAGTGCAAGAGAACAAACAGAAGTGCTTTCAAGGCCTCTTGAGGCCTAGACTCAGAATTGTCATACTATCTGTCATTCAGAGGTCCCCAAGACCACCTGTAAATTCACTGATTCACTGGAGGGACTCACAGAACGCAGCAAAGCTGTTATACTCATAGTTACATTTTACTATAGGAAAAGGATACATATTAAATAAGCCATGGAGAAAAGGTGCATAGGAGACAGCAGGTGCAAACTTCCAGCTGTCCTCTCCCAGTGGAGTTGCACAGACAGGGCTTAATTCTCCCAGCCAGGCTGTATGGCAACGTACATGGAACATGGCCACCCAGGGAAGCTCACTCCAACCTTAGTGTCCAGGGTTCTTATTGGGGTCTGGTCACATAGGCATGGCTGACTGCCCATGTGGTGGGCCTTAGTTTCCAACTTCTCCAGAGGTCACCTGAATACTATGTGGCTCACAGCCCCCGCCATAAATCTCATTTAGTGTAGACTATGTGACATGACCCACGGGCTCCAGCTAAACAATGACATTCTTATCAGGCTGCCACAGGCCAAAACTTGCTTTGGAATGGGCAGGTTTGGACCACCCAGGTGTGCTGAGTTAATCCTTCATTGCACAGCATCCTTCTGCCTCCTTCTATTGGCTAAAGCACCGCTGACACAGCTGAATCCAGGCAGATTGGGAGGGCACTACAGTCACATAGCAAAGGGCATGGATTCAGAGAGAGGTGGCGATCTGGGGCCATTAATGCAATTCACCGTGAAGGCCCCACCTGGGCTGAGGCGTGGGCTAGCACATGGGCAGCCACAGGTGGCTCATCCTAGTCTTATCGTTGCTGGGACATAATGCATACTCACATCTCTGTGCTGTGCTGTTCTCCACCTTCTCACAACCTCTCATCTATCCAGAAAGTTCCAACTCAAATTTCAAGACTTTCCTCCTCCATGAAGCCCTCCCTGGCTACCCCAGCTGACAGGGGCCTCCTCGTGAACAGATGATGATGAAACTAATGATCATGGTTTTACCTCGTCTAATGCTTTGAGATGGGGAGACCGCTCCTTTGTCACACTTTCTGATTCTTTGTCTGTCCCCTTCTCCTGATCATCCTCAAACTCAATTTCACCCAAGATAATGACTTACTCAGTTCCAGGTTTGCTTCGGAGACTCCCAGGCCCAGCCGTCTGGTTGTATTCCTGACTGAGGCCTGTTCTCTGCCAGGAGTGGAAAGTGCAGATCCATTCTTCTGACTGCGGTTTCCAGTCCTCAGTTGGCGCATTCCCCACTTGATTCTTCTCCTCCCCCATGCGGAGGCTATTTCCACTGCAGCGCTAAAGTAGTTCGAACCCCTTACAATCCAAGCTCCATTTCCCAGGCTTGCAAAATGCTTTATGAGCAAAGATATTGCCTTCTCCTTGGTGCCCAGGGTGTGCAGGTGGGGGAACAATTCATATGGCCTGAATCACAGCAACTCCTGGGCCTGTCCCAAAGCAAAACCAAGACACCTGATTGTTTTATTGGACCTTGAAGATGTCCACTGCCTCTTCCTAAATGCCACCTCCTCCATGAAACCTACCTTAATCCCTTAGTGGGAAGGATTTCTCCCCAGTCTGAAAAATTACGTCTCACAACACATTCTTCTTAAGTGCCCCATCTCCCCCACCATGTTGTAGGTAATCTAAGGCCAGGGACCATATCTGTTCCCTCCATGAGACCCAAGGCTTAGGGCACTGTTCAGTGATAGCTGGTAAATGGCCTCAAACAGCCTCAGTCTCTAAAAGTCAAACTGGGTAGAGAAAGAAGAGGTCAGACGATCTCTATGTCCAACCCATCCTTGCAGGTCCACAGCCAAGGAGCAGGTGAGGCCACTCGATGGGGATACTGAGGCTGAGAAGGGGCCTCACGGTGCCAGGAGAGTGGCCAGTTGGGCAATAGGGAACTCGACTCCCTGACAGTGGGGATTTGTTTTAGTCACCTTTGTATCTCAGGACTTAGTAAAACGCCACCCACCAAGAAATATCAAGACTAAACAAAGCCATGAGTGAGGAGCAGGCAGCAAGTTGGAAGCCAGAGGAGCAGGTAAAATCAGGCACTAAAATTATAGATGGGACCAAAGCAAGTGGTTTCTTTAATTTTTTTTTTTATTTTTCATTATTATGGGTGCATAATAGTGTATATATTTATAGGGTAAATGTGATGTTTTGAAACAGACATGCAATGTGTAATGTAATCACATCAGAGTAATTGTGGGCATTAATAAAAAGATCTTGAAAGGCTGAAGTTGGGGGTGGGATAGAAGAAGCCTACAGAATGAATCTGGTAGGCTTCATTTTCTTCCTCCAGGGTCTGGGCTGTGGCCCTTAAGCAGCAGCTCACCCACCATCACCCCCAGGCTGTACCTACGTCGGAGACTTCGATAGCGTTTAGGAAGGAAGCTCTGGCTTGCCCCCATCGATACTCAGGCATCAACTCATCCATGGTGGCACCATGTTTACAGGGCCACCAGTGGCCGGGGGTGTCTTGGGAAGACCAGACCAGTGGAAGCCTCAGTTAAAGGTAAGAGAAGCTCCCGGGTGCTCTAGAGAAGTGCTTCTCAAACCTGAATGTGAGCACGAGCCACTTGTGGATTTTGCTAAAATGCTGATTCTGGTTTGATAGGTCTGGAGTAGGGCCTGAGATTCTACCTTCCTCACAAGGTACCTGGATGTTGCTGACGCTGCTGGCTCGAGGACTTTATTTGAGTAGTGAGGGGCCAGACTAGCAATGGATCTTAATGCTGGCTGCAAACAATCACCTGGGGGAGCTTTAAAAAACACCAATATCTGTTGCCAATGGTGGGATGGCCTGCCATCGTGTGGGTGGTTCTCCAAGTGTGGTCCCTGGACCCACTGCATCAGCATCACCTGCAAACTTTCGAGAAATGCAAATCTCAGGCCTCACTCCACACCTCCCAAATCAGAAACTGTGGAGTAGGACCCAGCAACGTGGGTTGTAACCAGCCCTCCAAGTGCACGCTGTAGTTTGTGAACCTCTGCATTTTTTTTGCATCCTAATCTTATGCAATGGGAGGTATACAACATCACACAAAATCATTTATGTGAGGTTCTTACTGGACATATTTGACTGAATCTAGTCATGAGGAAATTATGACTTTCTCAGGCTTAATAATGCTGTGTGGTTTTGCAGGAGAATGTCCGTAGTCTTACGGGAGGTGTGCTGCAACATTTAGGGGTGAAATGTGTATTTTCTTCAGCGACTTTTGAATGGTTAAAGGGAAATATGTGTGTGTGTGCGTGTGTGTGTGTGTGTGTGTGTGTGTAATAAGAGAGATGGAGTAAAATTTCACTTTGTTGATTCAAATGTGTACCCGGTATTCAGGGCCTTGATTCTATGGTAGCTTGTCTTAAACTGTGGTCATAAAACCACCTGCATCAGAACCTCTAGGTTGCTGGTTTAAAATGTAAATCCTGAACCTCATTTATACATAGGAATCGGGGTCTCTGGGGTAGGGCCTCAGGTAGGCACCATAGAGGGTTCAGAGCTAATATTTGAGAGTCATTGTTTGACACTCTTTGTCGGAGAGTATTAGGTCACCAATCCAGACTGCTACAGGGTCCAGGAGGTAAACTGAACAAGTGAAGCAGCAGCTGGTGTAAGGCAGTCGACGCTGGTGGGGACTGCAGCAAATGACAGAATGTATGCCCAGTTTAAAGCTCCAGCTTCCAGCTGACTGGGATAGAATGTCTTGCTAGTGTTGCTCAGTGTTGCTAGATCTTTCTCTCTTTTTTCTCAAGATACATCAGAAATCTGGAGTTTTTAATGTGAAACCCCTCAATTTTAAAATGTTGGTGACTTACTTAAAAAGTATTGAAACACCACTGAAGTGAAACAAAACATTTCTGGAGATAGTATTCAGCCTACTGGCCACTCGTTTGCAATCTCTGGCATGGACTTAGCTAAGCAACCAGAGTACTATGAGGGCCATGGTTCAAGGGTTCCCTAGCTCATCAGAGAAGAATTCCACAGCTTGTACTCTGATCATGTTGCCATGTCCTTGAACAATGACTTCCTCTGCAGGAATCTTCCCGAAGTTCCCCTACTGTTCATTAATGGTGTGATCTGTCCACAGTTTCCCTTCTAGGCTGTTAGTTGGCGGAGACAGGACTGTTTAGTGGCTGAAGCTGGGTGGCACAGCATACCGAGTGTTCCTTGGCCTGCAGCCCAGAAGCCCCTGGTGCTCGATTTTCCTGGACCACAGTGTGTCTTGCTCACTGAAACCCTTATAGAACAAACAGCTGGAAAGTTGTTTGCTGAGCCCAACCTGGGATTGGGACAGCAAGAGAACTTGTGTGGACAGCCCTTTCATTCTAAAGGGTTTTTCTTCCCATGTTGGGCACTTCCTGCAGCTCCCAATCCAATAACCATGTCAACTGTCCACAGATCCCAGGATACCGAGTCTCTGGTCCCATCAGTTCCATTAATCTATTGTATGAACTTGAACCAGTCACACCCTCTCTGCACTATCAGCTCCTCTCCTGTGGAAGGAGCCTATTGTCAGTGATTTTTCAGCAGCAGAGCTCTTTTTAAATAATTCTACTGAAGTTTTCCAGCAAAACCCCAAAATAAAATCAATGCAATAAAGGCTTTCCTCAGGAAGTTTAATTCTTCCAAGGTTGACTGGTACATGTCAATGTTTGCCAAACCCCACATGCATCTATAAGGTCCTAGGGAACAGAGTTTGAAAATTATGGGGCCTGCTCAAAGTCTTTTTTTAAAATTTGGAAATGCCATATCTAAGATGTTTTCGAGCAATTTCCTCTAGGTCTCCCATTAGTTCACACATTAACTGCAACTGCAAGGAAGTCCACCTCTCTGAGGCATTTATTGAAGCCTCCTGCTTACACAGAACAGTACTAGATGCTGCAAAGGGAAATAGCCATGGCCTCCAATTTCCATGGCCTCCAATTTAGGGTTATGGTTGACCTGGGGTGTCAAAGAGGAAAGGAACCTTGGACATATTCTAATCCTGTATTTATAACCTATTCTAACCCATGGCCTCTTTCTGATACATATAAAAATCTCACAGGCTCAGAGCTTTTGATGTAATCCCCACCAATGGTTTGAGAAAGCTTTTGTACAGCTTTGCCTTCTGTAAATTATATTATGAAAACAATAGATATTTTTTTTTATGTTCCATACAAAAATTATGTAACAGTGTATTATTGACTTGGCGCGGTGGCTCATGGCCTGTAATCCCAGCACTTTGGGAGGCCAAGGCGGGTCGATCAGGAGGTCAAGAGATCAAGACCATCCTAGCCAACATGGTGAAACCCCATCTCTACTAAAAAGACAAATAATTAGCTGGACGTGGTGGCACACACCTGTAGTCCCAGCTACTCAGCAGGCTGAGGCAGGAGGATGGCTTGAACCTGGGAGGTGGGGCTTGCAGTGAGCCGAGATTGCGCCATTGCACTCCAGCCTGGGGACAGAGCGAGACTCTGTCTCAAAAAATATAAATAAATAAGTAAAATAAAGAGTGTATTATTGACCTTGCATTTTCCAAAATATGTACGTGCTACCCCAAAGAATGTGATACACTTCCTTCATCCCCTGCTTTCCACCTTTACCCCACCGTCATCTATTGACAATAACTGACTCCGTTCATTCTTTTTCATTTATACTTGCACCTTGGTTTCCTCAACTATAAAATGTGAGGACATACTATGGGGAGTTGGAGCAGGGGATTGGTGAGGATACAGGTGAAACAAGGTTGGCCTTGAGTAGATAACTGTTGAAACTGGGTGATGGGCACATAGGGATTCATTAACTCTTCTTTCCATTTTTATGTTATGAAATTTTCTATAATAAAAAGGTTAACATGATGGTAATTTATATAATAAAAACATTAAAATGGAGATAATGTTATTGATTTGCAGGTTGATATTGAGTATTTTACCCAGTTGCAAGCCAAGAAGTACTTTGAACAGCATCTTCATTTGCTGCAGCCACATCTGACCTTGGTTCCAATACCAAGTTGCCACTTCCTGACTGTAAACATTTGCGGCTATACCGGAATCTCACAATGTGCCCCCTGAAAAAAGACAAGGAAATGCAGCAGTCCAAGCCCCTAACTGGAGGAAGCTCCCAACTCTGGGGACTTACTCCTTCACTCATCTCCTGCCAGCAGCAAATGGAGCTGGTCTGGGCTATGGAAAGGCCCTGAGCGCAAAGGGTTAACACGCTGCCCCTGGAATGACTGGGCTTTCCCTCAATTGGTGCTGCCTTTCAGGCCCACGCCTGCCTGATGATTCTTGGTGTAGGTTAAAGGACCATGAATTTGTGGCTCCTGAGTGCATGGTAATGAGCTCAAGCACCAAAAATTGAGAACTGGTTATGCTTGGCTTCTCCATCCACGTTGAAATAGCTCACCTGTATCCTGAGTGGTGAAGAAAGGGCTTTGGGAACACTGGATACCTGAGGATGGGCAGTATAGCCTCCAAGAAAAAAAGGAATCAGAGGCTGGTACTAACTAAAGAATCTGTGAGGCTGGGCACGGTGGCTCATGCCTGTAATCCCAGCTACTTGTTAGGCTAAAGCAGGAGAACTGCTTGAACCTGGGAGGCAGAGGTTGCAGTGAGCCAAGATTGCACCATTGCACTCTAGCCTGGGCGACAGAGCAAGACTCTGTCAAAAAAAAAAAAAAAAAAAAAAAAAATCTGTGAGGCTCAAACATGGGGGTGAGGGGTGAGAAAAGGGCACCAAAAGGACTGACATCTAAATAATCTGTCAGTGACAAAATGGCTTCCAACTAATTAAACATAGAAAAACCTCCTTTAGGGAAGATAATCCTATTGGATCTGCTTGGAAGATTTTTCCAGCCAGCCTCTGCCTCTTGGAGCTTCAATTAAAAGCTGTTTAGCAGATGGCAAATTCTGAGTTACAAAGTTAGACTCTTTGGCAACGATATGTGCTTTTGCTTTCCCAGGGGATCCTGGCCACATATGGCCCTGGAAGAGGCGCGAGAGCTCTTTCTTGGCACACAGTAGAGAGCTCCTCTCCCAGCTTAACACACAGATGACAGGCATTTCAACATAACCATCAAGGGTGGTGAGCAAGAAGGGATTTTCAGTTAATTCAGAAATATTGGGTCCCTGGAAATCATAATATATCAGGGCTGGAAGGGAACTCGAATAGCGTCTAGTACAACCTCTTCTTCTTACAGAATGAGGGCACTGAGCCTTGGAAGAGGTTATGCAATTTATCTAAAGTTGCCCAGCAGGGGAGAAGCAGAGTCAGGATCGGGCTTGTGCTTATTTACCATAGAAGCACTTCTCTATTCACTTGGAGGACTGTGTTCATTGCCTGACCCTTTCCTTATAATCACGAGGCTCCTGAAGAGATATTTTACCAATGACCTGACAAATTTGCCAGGAGAAGGCCTTTGAAAGGGTCATTCATCCACATGTCCACCTCCTGCTTTATTGCAGGACAAAACCAGCACCCTCTGAAATGGAACTTCATTACTCTTCAAAGCTTTCTACTATAGTTGAAGTCACGGTTTCTCTTGGGTGCTGTCAAAGAGAAACAGAACCGGACACTAAATTAAAGATCGGGGGACAGGTTTTATTCAGTAAAATTACAGTAGAGGAGGGAACTCAGTATAACCTGAGCTCAAAGAGTATAACTCTATCAAAACAAAAAGTAGGAGGCTTTTTAAATGCTGGGGTGTGCTAAAGGAAAAGTGCTGAAGGACGTTAAGGGGGATGTTGACGTGATTGGGCACCTGTGTTTGCTAACTGATGCTGATTGAAGGGATGCTCCTAGTCTCCCACAGAGACTGGGAAACAAGAAGACAAGAGACTTATCTTTCTCTTATTTTCATTTTTAATTTCATTAGAGACAGGATCTTGCTCTGTGGCCGGGGCTGGAGTGCAGTGAGCTCACTATAACCTTGAACTCTTGGGCTCAAGTGATCATCCTGCCTCAGCCTCTTGAGTGGCTAGGACTACAGACATAGGTCACCAGGGCTGGCTAATTTTTAAATTCTTTTTGTAGAGACAAGGTCTCACTATGTTGTCCAGGCTGATCTTGAACACCTGGCTTCAATGGAGCCTCCATTATTGGCCTCCCAAAGCACTGGGATTACAGGTGTGAGCCACTGTGCCTGGCCCCCTCTCTTTCTTACATTGCAAAGTGATGGCTCCCAGGTCCTTGAAAAATACATGGGTTGTAAGAGATACACCACAAAAGGACTGAAGTAGGATTTACAATGGCAAGTTTTTCAAAGTAAGTTTTTTGTTGTTGTTGTTGTTTTTGTTGTTTTTTGAGATGGAGTTTCACTCTTGTAGCCCAGGCTGGAGTACAATAGCACGATCTCAGCTCACTACAACCTCCACCTCCCAAGTTCAGGTGATTCTCCTGCCTCAGCCTCCTGAGTAGCTGGGATTACAGGGGTGTGCCACCACACCCGGCTAATTTTGTATTTTTAGTAGAGACAGGGTTTCTCCGTGTTGGTCAGGCTGGTCTTGAACTCCTAACCTCAGGTGATCCACTCGCCTCGGCTTCCCAAAGTGTTGGGATTACAGACGTGAGCCACCGCGCCTGGCCCAAAGTAAGTGTTTTAAGAAATAAAGGTCAGGGGCCTATAGTCAGGCATTGGAACAAATACTAAATTCTTTTGGCAGCAACAAGCTTTCTCAGGCAGGAACTTAGGAGAGCTGGGGTTCTTATCCTAGGGACGTGACCTGGAGCTGTTAGAAACTACATCAGTGTTAGTTTGTGCTGAGAGTCTGCAGTTCTCATAGGTCAAGGTAGAGGCCTAGCTGAAAGGAGGGCTCAGTGGAGCCAGACTCAAGTTCGGTCAAGGATAGAGTCATTATCAGTGCTGATGACACTTCCACTGCTCTGTTAGGAAGTTGATTAAAATATTTTTCCAAATTTGTCACTAGAGTTTAAGCCTATTTCTGTCCATTCCTTACGGTGGCTGGAAGTTGGTTCACATTCTATTTGTTACCGCTCTTCATCTATTTACAATCGACCTTTCTCAAACTGGATTTTAAGTTGTTTGAAGGCAGGGCCCACCCATGTATTACATCTTTTGAAAATTTTCCATTGTACTAGTAAGCAGCTGACTTGATAATCATTAATCGACCAAAATCCCAGATTATATTCCATTTTCAATTGTCCTAAGCAACATTCTATGGTAAGCCCGTAGCCTATTTCTATAACAATCTCTGTGACTGTTTTCCCCTGAACCCTCTTTAATATGAGGGCTAAAATAAGGCTCATTCACCCACCTCTGTATATTTCATGAGTACACTGTCTTCACAAAGATCCCCAAGAATTCAATTCATCAAAATTTTACTGAACAGCAGCTATAGGTCCCAGGTGCTGGGGAGAGAGAGATCAATAGGTCAAGGTTCCTGCTCTCAAATAGACTAGTGGGGGAGACTGACAATTAAATCAATGATTCCGGTACTTAGTGAGAAGCTCTGTGATGGAAGTGTGTGCACATAACAGGGACTCTGATTTAGTTTGGGTGGCAAATGGTTAAAGAAAGTCTCCCAGAAAAGACAATATCGGCCTGAGTTGGGTTCCCTAGAAGCAGAGCCTGAGAAGCGAAATCCTGTATAAGTGATTTATCAAGGGACAACTCTCGGAAGAAACCTGTAAATAAATGACGGAAGCAAGAAAGAGAAGCAGGCGAAGCTAGGCAAAGATGTGGCTTCTGTTAGTCTAGCTGCAGTTTGACCGAAGGGGACACGTGGAGTGTGTGGCTGCACAACAGAGCTGTCCCACTTTGAGTCAAAAAGGCCAGACCTGACTATTCCTCATCAGTCAGTCATTGGCTGCAGGCTGCTCCTGGGGGAGAGCGCCTAATATCCTACCTAATTCTGGGAGAGAAGGCGCCTGTTGATGATAGAGGGTGAGTCTCTGAAGAAGGATGTCCCTTGGAGCTGTTAGAAGCCAACACTAACAGACAGCTGGAAGGATAGGTGTGCCTGCCCAGCTAACAGAGATCTGAGCAGCATGGCACCGGCCTCTGATACAACACCTGAACTCCCTCTTGAAAGGGCAAGGCAGTGAAAATTAATTATATGAGGTATCTGGGAGCTGGCACGGTAGGGCATTCTAGGGCAGAGTTATAGAGGGAAGAGAGAACGTGATGCATTTGGAAAGAGCAAGTGGTTTGGGATAGATGGGGTGGATTCAATACTGGATTTTTTGAAGGCTGTGTGTGTGTGGCAGCAGTGAATATCAGTGGGCAAAGACCCCATGCCCCATCATAAGTAATTGATGTCTACCCTTTCCCCACCTTGCAGGAGATGGAGCTATAGTCACTGGAGAAACTGAACTGAGGATGGATGAGAACTCCAACCAGGACACACAAGAGGATGACCAGCTGAAGTTAAGTGACACTGAGTGGCTCCAATACACAAGGTTGTGTGAGTTTCTTCTCTAGTAGTAGGAGATATTTATCAAATCTTCTCAGGCCCATTTCTTTAAAGAGGAACTTGATTTGTTCACCTGTAGTCAAATGCCCCGAGAAGCCCAAATACAGTCATCTGCTACTCTGTGATTATTTCCACAGCCTGTGACTCTCACCAGAGGTCATCTAGCCAGACTGGTTGCACAGGATCTTGAGCTCTGCCTGGTGTTCACAAATTGATAAATTGGTATTTTGTTCTGTTTTTCTCTTTTCTTGAGAAGTTGCTTTCTTTTGAAAAGATGGACACTGTTGTAGTCTCTCCCACTCCCAACTCCTCTGGGACCTCGGTCTTCCACACGTTCTCAAAAATAATAGCTAAGTGTTTTGCAACAACACGTATCAACTCTTTAAGTCTCCCACTTTGCTAGTTTGAATCTACACATCTTCAAACAATTTTTCCTCTATGGAGTGTAATTTGACACATACTTTTCCACCCAAGGGAGGTGATAATTGTCTTGGTCTGTGATTATGGTTAATTCTTTTATAAATATAAATGAATAAAGTTGCATGAACTAAGAATCTACTCTGAAACTAACACTTAAAGCTGCCAAAAGATTATAAAAGGCTTTTGTTGCAATAGTGTGTTAGTGTAGACTCAAATGTGATTGGATGTGACCAAACTAATATTGATACACGGTTGAAAGGTATAAAATAGGTTGACAAATGCAAAATTACAAATCAGCTTCTGAACTCCACAGATGTCATGATGAGCAGTCTATCCTTCAACCAAAATAGTTTTTCATATCCTCAGGAACTTTTTGGCTTTCATTTTTACTTTGTTGGTATTCCCATGTACTTTTTAGGCCATTGTATCCATTCATTCACTCATTCTTCCATTCCACAATTCTATTTTGAAGCTCCTCTTTTGTGGTAGACATGGTCATGTGCTGGACATACAACAGTGGACAAGGCATTCAGGGTCCCAGCTCTCATGGATCTCACAATTCAGAAGCAGAAACAGACATCGAGCATATCATTTTAATAATATTTACATAATCACAGTTGGGGCAGTTTTAAGAAATAAAAACACAGTAGTGCTCTGATGATCTATTACTGCATAACAAACCATCCTAAAACTTAGTCTTATAACAATGACAATAGATTGCATAGTATTGAGCAGTCAACAGAGATAGCTCATTCCTGCTCTACTTGGCATTAGCTAGCATGGCTCAAAAGCAGGGTACTGCTATCATTTGAAGGAAAACACACTCACCTGTCTGGCAGTTAATGATGGCTGGCAGCTGGGACCTCAGCTGGAGCTGTCAGATGGAATACATACACGTGGCCTCTCCATGTGGCCTGGGCTTCCCCACAGTATGGTGGCTGAGTTCCCAGGGTGTGTATCCTGAGAATGATCGTGGTAGAAACCACATTCCTTTATGACCTAGACTCAAAGTCACACATCGTTGCTTCTGCCCCATTCTAGTCAATATTGCAAACAGAAAGTATTGCACCATTTCAAAGGGAGGGGAAATAGACACCACCTCTTGATAAGGGAATGGCAAAATTTTGGAATAGCATGTAGGATCAAAAGTATAGCTGTGGTGATTTTTTCAAAATACAATTTATCTCAAGTGCCTATGAGAAAGCTAAGAACCTATCAGAAGGAATCAAGAAGGTGTTTTTAAGCTGGGACCTGGAGGGTGAATAAGACTAAGACAGATAAAAAGGGAAGGAGTAGGGGAGAGGAGAGAAATGTTCCAGACAGTGGATCCTGGCACAGAATGAGCTTGGCTATAAGAAGAACTGAAAGGAAGCCAATGCGGCTGCAACATTCATAATAAAATGAATGAGCAAAAGTTCATAATAAAAAAGTTGCAGCAACTTGAAAGTGCTTAGTAGGGACCCTCCAGCTACCATCAGGTAATGTCATGCTTAACCAACCTACACCTAGTCTCTTGGTTACCTCTGCCTGCATAACAAACCATCTCGAACTTACTGGCATACAGGAACGACATCATTTATTTTTATTATTTTCTCTCATGGTTCTGGAGGTTGACTGGGTTCAGCCAGATACCTTTCACTTGGGGCCTCTCACGTTGCTGTAGTCAGGTGGTGGCTGGGCCTGGAGTGACCTCAAAGCCTTTCTCACTCACATGTTTGGTACCTGGACTGGGAACACTCAAATAGCTGCAGCTAGACCAGGTGTTGCTGAGCATGCATCTCTTATTCCCACTCTCTCACTCTCTGGTCTTTCCATGTGGTCCCTCCAGCACAGCAGCTCCTGAGTAGTCAAACTTCTTAGAGGGTGGCAGATGACTCCCAGTACAAGTATCCCAAGAAAAACCAGGAGAAGTTGCATGGCCTTTTCTAACCTAGACTTGGAAATCAGGTAGTGTCACTGCTGTCCCATGCTATTCACTCAGGTGATCACAAAAGCCTGGCCACTGTCAAGGGGAAGGGACAAAGATTTTTTTTTTTTTTTTAAAGATGGAGTTTTGCTTTTTGCCCATGCTGGAGTGCAACAGCACGATCTTGGCTCACTGCAACCTCCGCCTCCCACGTTCAAGTGATTCTCCTGCCTCAGCTTCCCAAGTAGCTGGGATTACAGGCACTCAGCCAACAGGCCCAGCTAATTTTGTATTTTAGTAGAAACAGGTTTTTACCATGTTGGCCAGGCTGGTCTCGAACTCCCGACCTCAGGTGATCCACCCGCCTTGGCCTCCCAAAGTGCTGGGATTACAGGCGTGAGCCACTGTGCCCAGCCGGGACATCAACTTTTTGATGATAGGAGTGTCAAAGAATTTGCAGACATGTTTTAAAACTACAACACTTAGGGTAACCATATAACTCACTGTCCAAAGCAAGATACTTTTGAGAGTCAAAGGGGGCACTTTTCAGGCATGAGCTAGGACTGTCCTTGGGAAACCAAGACATGTGGTCACCCCACTGCCATGCCCGCACAGTGAGAGCACAAGCTCTCTTAAATTCTTTTGTCTTTCTGACATTCATCATGTCATTTTTAAACATATGCTTTACTCATTGAAATTGGTTTTAAATTTTATTTTCTGTTTCTTGCTTTTAGATGATGAATGTTATGTTGAGGTCACCTTTTCATAATGAAACTGGAACTTGAGAGCTACAAATCTTGCCCAACAATATCTTTCATGCAAGCTGGGACAGCTGCTGGCACTGTGGATATAAGTGCTTAGGATGCCTTCTCTCTTAGATGAGAGAACCCCAAGCAATGGAAGAATTTGCTTCAAGAAATGCTTTTTAAAAATCTCACTTTTTGGCTAAGTGGTAAAAAAAACACACACACACAGTGATGACTCATCAATTGACATCAAATCCTTCATCCCAAAAAAGTGTTTTTATAAGAAGTGGGTGTTTTTTTCTTTCCCCAAAGGCAGACTGCATAATATTTGGTGCTTCTCTTTTCTGAATAATTTATTCCGTTTCAGTGGAAATTGACAGTTTCAGACTGGAGCCAATAACATTTTATTTTCAGAGCTATGCATGGTACCCCCATTATCCAGGGATCTGCTTTTGCCTACAACCCTAAGGGGAGTTCAGCCATCACACCATTTCACACCAACACAATTCCCCTCTTCCTCCCTTCCCTTTGACCAGCTACTAACCTGTTCTTCTGAAGACCCTGGAGCAGAATAAATGCCTAGAGAGAGCATTTGGAGACAGCATCCAGGTATAAAAAAGCATGGCAAGTTTATTGTTTTTCAGGAGCCCAATCACAGAATCAATCCATATCTCCTGACCCAGGTACTCCACTCAGAAGTCTGTTCTTTTCACAGCTCTCCTCCACAAAACATTTTCTTTCTGTTGTTTCTTTCCTAAGACTCTACAACTCTGAAAGAAAGCAACGTGATTCATTTCTGATCCATGAAAGTAAATATCCTATTCCATTCCATTTGTCTTCTTGGAAGCTCCCACAAATGTCTCCTTGCTAGAAAACAAAAATACAAAACTTGTACTCATTTCTGTTCCAGACTGAAATACGTGGGAAACTTTTATGGGTCCTGGACTATAGTCTGGCCTTCATGAATTACAACAACAGAGAGATACAACAACAGAGTTAAGACTAGGAAAATAGTTTAAAAAACTTCTCAGGTTGAAAACAGCAGCATCCAACAGCTGCTCAGATCAAGAGCAGGACTGGACTTAGGGTGACCAACTGCTATGGACTGAACTAAAATACATATCTTGAAGCCCTAACCTCTGATGTAATGGTATTATGAGACAGAGCCTTTGGAAGATGATGAGGTTTAGACGAGGTCATAAGGGTGAGGCCCTCATGATGGGATTAGTGTCCTTATAAGAAGAGACACCAAATACCAGATCTCTCTCTCTCTCTCTCTCCCCCCATACCCCACTGTCTAGCACATGAGGACACAAGAAGAAGGCATCTGTTTACACACCAGGAGGAGAGACCTCACAAGAACCCAGTCATGACGGCACCTTGATCTTAGACCTCCAGCCTCCAGAACAGTGAGAAAATAAATTTCTGTTGTTTATGCCGTCCGGTTTAATGGTATTCTGTTACGGCAACCTGAGCTGACTGAGACATCAACGGTCCCAGTTTTCCTGGAACTGAGTGGGGATCCTGGGATGTGAAACTTCCAGTTTTCTAACCTAGAAAGTCCTGGGGGCACCGGGGCAAGTTGGACTGTAGTCCTCTACCCCTGCTGCTCTGTCTCAAAGAGCCAGGGTCTGCCCAGGAACAGGAAGAGGAGGCAAAGATGCCTCAGCCAGGCCTAGAGGTGAAAGCACAAAGCCAGAGGGGCTGTCAGGCAATTAGACTTATAGGTTCAGAGGTGCTAAGGAGTGCGTGGGACAAAAGGCTCACGGTGATTAAGGTGAACAATATTCTTAACAGTGAAAAATATTAAGGCGAAACTCCAATCTACAATGAAGTAATCATTTAACTTCGTAAAACAAATTCCACCTGAACTTCTGGAGTCTCTTTCAGGTCCTTCCCAGTGAGAATCCTTGGGAGTTAGGGGTGGTCTGGGCTTCTAGTCAAATCCTGGGCTTCATTCCTGTTCCTCTCATACGCTCCAGGACCTCTCTCTCCATCCATCTCAGGGATAGGACGTTAATTGTTCAAGCTTCCTTTTTGTCCTCGCTGACCTTCCGTACCCCTACACGGCTTCAGACCAAGACGACATGCTCCCTGTGCTACCTTGTACTGAAATGCCTGGCGGGTAGAGTGGGTGGGATATGGGGGATGGGCAGTTAATAGCATCATGGAGTCTCCTCCCCAGGTCTGTCTTCAAGAAAAAAAATACCCAAAAGTTGGGAAAAAGGCAAAAAGATGCATGACCTTCACTGTCAAGCCTGCATATGGGCCATGCGACTTTCTAGTAGAATTATTATTTATTCTTGATTTATGATTTTACAGTTCTAACAGTTCTCAAAGGTTAGCTGTTAGTTTGTCGAGAAGCACTAAGATACAAAGAGGTGTTTTTTTTTTTTTTCAGACGGAGTCTCTCTCTGTCGCCCCGGCTGGAGTGCAGTGGCATGATCTCAGCTCACTGCAATCTCCACCTCCGGGGTTCACGCCATTCTTCTGCCTCAGCCTCCCAAGTAGCTGGGACCATAGGCGCCCGCCACCACGCCCGAGTAATTTTTTGTATTTTTAGTAGAGAGGGGGTTTCACCGTGTCAGCCAGGATGGTCTCTATCTCCTGACCTCGTGATCTGCCCGCCTCGGCCTCCCAAAGTGCTGGGATTGCAGGCGTGAGCCACCGTTCCCAGCTGATACAAAGAGTTTTTATCCAATAACAGTGCAAATAATTTTTTGTCCTACAGAAATAAAAATGTCTTCTGTTTAGTAGAGAAGATAATCCTAAAGTTTACAGTTTTATTGCTCTGAAGAAAAAGTCAGCTTAGTATCTAACTTTGAGATCTTATTCTACAGTTTTTTCTTTTACTAACCACATTTACATCTGTTTTTCTTATATACTTGGTTCTCCCATTAATGAGTTAAAATAGAACCTTGACATGTACTCATTATGTATTTGTAAGAGAATCATGCTTTTTTTTTTTTTTTTTTTTACATTTTGGAAATTAGACTTTTTGAAGTTCCCCTCACTGCACACCCATTTTTCTTTCCCTTTGAACCTACAATGATGTAGTTCTAAGTCACAAGTCCTCTTCATCCTTCTGCCCCACAGACAGAAAACCTGGCTCTCCGTCAGGGCTGTGCTGAGTGGCACCTTTGGGTAAAAATTCTTTTAAAAGAGGAATTACAGGCCGAGCACGGTGGTTCACGCGTGTAATCTCAGCACTTTGGGAGGCCGAGGAGGGTGGATCATTTGAGGCCAGGAGTTCGAGACCAGCCTGGCCAACATGGTGAAACCCTGTCTCTACTAAAAATACAAAAATTAGCTGGGCTTGGTGGTGGGCGCCAGTAATCCCAGCTACTTGGGAGAATGAGGCAGAAGAATCACTTGAGCCCGGGAGGTGGAGGTTGCAGTGAGCAGAGATCGCGCCATTGCACTCCAGCCTGGGTGAAACAGTGAGACTCAATCTCAAAAAAAAAAAAAAAAAAGGAATTACTGGTTGGCAGAGTTATACATAAGAGCAAAATCTGAACACTTAAATGGCCAGAAATAGAAAATAGAAAATTATGATACATCAGCAGTTAATATTACACAGCTATAAGCATAATTATCATAAAGACTATTGCAGCAACGTGGCAAATGCTCAAGCTAACATGTTGTGAAAAAAGCAAGATGTAAAATATGAACTGGAAGGAAAACAAACATGAAAATATCTATTAGGAAACTTTATTTTTTTTCCAAGTTATATTTAATGTAGTTTTTGTATTTTCAGTGAAAAAATAAGTAAAAGAGAAAGTTTAAAACCAGAGGAAACAGAAAATTCATGTGATATTGATATTCCATGAATAGTTATAACTGACATGGTCATGAAATTCTGGTTGGAAACTTTCGTTGAGTAACTGTCCTGAAATCTCCCCAAACTCCCCCATTCCATCACCCCTCACCTCTGAAAACTTAGGAGCTCTGAGGTCACAACTCTATCATCCTATATCATCACGGCAAGGAAAGACCAAGTCCTGTGACCATAGATGGAGCTTGATAGGATAGAACTTGAGGGGTGGGCTTCCAAAGGTTTGTGAGGACACACAAAACCCCAACTCTCAGACCCATGGGCAGGGATATAAGCAGCTCTGGGGCTCTCAGGTCCCCTTTTGGGCTGTCAAGTTCCAGCCTCCCATCCCTGCCCTCATGGCCCTGCCCCTGGTGCCAAACATTCTACCTGACTTACCCATATCCACCTGTGGGCCAGAGAAACTGATTATTCAGCCACTAGAACCCAAACTGGGACCCCAGGGCCCTTACCCCTTTGTCCACCTTGCCTTCCCTCTACTCAGAGCATCCACGCCTGACCACGGTGAAACCATCCTGACCATGGCCTAGCTGTCCTTTTGAGGACAGACCTTTCCCTCCCTGCCCTCTTGGAGAAAAACACAAAAACAAATCAGGAGCCAGCTTTGTTCCAAGGGGAATGTTTTCACCCTGCTCCCACTTCATGAAGTTCTTTGGCCCAGAACACAGGAAATGAAGCATTTATGAGGTTTCCCGGAGGCATCCATGCAGCAGGACCAAGTACCTGCCAGCTCCGACCTCACTTGGAGTTGCTTTTGTTTCTCTGGGAGCTGGCGTTCTTAAGCTGGCTCATTTAAGTGTGTGTATTTACAAACAGACTTTACTGGTATTCCTTAAAAAACTGCTTCCTTCTGAGTACCCGACTCAGTCTCTGTTCAGTGAGTCAGAGTCATATGTTGTTTTATACATTGGTATATCCTTGGCTGTTTTCTAAGTACAGATCCCAAGCATAAGCTCCTGATGGGCAGGGACATGGGTGACATTTCTTTATAGCCTAGCAGCTAACATAGTGCCCTGTACAGAATAAATACCTGTTGGCAAAGTGGAAACAACCCAGATGTTCATCAACAGAAGAATGGATAGACAAATTGCAGTTTGTTTGTACAATGAAATGTTACTCAGTAATAAAAAGGAATGAACCACTGACATGCAACACATGAATCAATCTCAAAAAGTTTACATTGAAAAAAAGAAGCCAGACACAAAAGAGTACATACTACATTATTTTGTTTGTACGAAACTCTAGAACCAGCAATACTCGTCTATATGACAGAGGTCTATTATAGGCTGAATGTTGGTGTATCCCTCCCCAAATTCCTATGTTGAAGCCCTAAGCCCCTGTGTAGAAGTTTATTTGGAAATAGGGCCTCCAAGAAAGTAATTAAGGTTAAATGAGGCCCTGATATGATTTGTATGCTTATAAAAAGAGTCACCTGGCTGGGCGTGGTGGCTGACACCTGTAATCCCAGCACTTTGGGAGGCTGAGGCGGGTGGATCACAAGGTCAAGAGATCGAGACCATCCTGGCCAACATGGTGAAACCCTGTCTCTACTAAAAATACAAAAGTTAGCTGGGCATGGTGGTGTGAGCCTGTAATCCCAGCTACTTGGGAGGCTGAGGAAGGAGAATCACTTGAACACAGGAGGTAGAGCTTGCAGTAAGCTGAGATTGCGCCACTGCACTCCAGCCTGGGTGATGGAGTGAGACTCCATCTCCAACAACAACAACAACAACAACAACAAAAAAGACACCTGAGAGCTCGTTCTTTCTCTTTCCACCAGCATGTCTAAGGAGAGCCATGAGAGGACAAAGGGAGAAGGTAGCCACCTGCAGGCCAGGAAGAGAGCCCTCACCAGAAACTGGACTGGCCAGAACCTTGATCTTGGACTTCTAGAGTTCAGAACAATGAAAACTAAATTTATGTTGGTAAAAGCCTCCTAGTCTATGTTATTTTATTATGGCAACATCAGGAGACTACGATCAGAATAGTGGTGTCTTAGTTCGGACTCCTATAACAAAAATACCACGGACTGAGTGGCTTAAACAATGAACATTTATTTCTCACAGTTCTGGAGGCTGAGAAGCGCAAGATCAAGGCACTGGCAGAGCCAGTGTCTGGGGAGGACTCTCTTTCTGGTTTGCAGATGGCAATTTTCCTGTTTAATCCTCACATGACAGAGAGATTCAGAGAGAGAGAATGCAAGTGTGAGCACGTGTGGTCTGGTTTCTTTTCTCTTCTGCTAGGGGCATGAATCCCATCCTGGGAAGCTCCACCTTCATGGCCTCATCTAAACTTAATCACCTCACAAAGGCCCCTTTTCCAAATACCATCACATTGGGGATGGGGTTTCAACATGCAAATTTTGGAGGGATACAAATAGTCCACGGCAAGTGGTTACATCAAGGGAAGTGTTAGTGACTGGCAAGGGAAATTTCTAGGGGGAAGGAAATGTTCTACATCTTGATAGGGTGATGGTCACATGGATATTTACGCATATATGCAAAAAGCATTGAGCTGTACACTTAAGACGTGTGCCTTTTACTATCTATGAATTACACCTCAATAAAGAACTGAAAAGCCACTGTTGGCAAGAATTTTTTCTGCACTGTGACTCATACCTCCCTAACTGATCAATTTGGGATGAAGATTTATGAAGCACCCACTGTGTACAGATTCTGGCAGTAATCACAGGTATAGCAAGAGCAGGGAAAGCAGCAGCAGCCTTGGTCCCTAGTTCTCAAGGAGCCTTTTTCAGCTCCACAGATAATAGTATCTGGACATTCTTAAGTCACAGCCACTGAGCCAGATTGTATCAAATGCTAACAGCTCATTAAGAGACTTCTTGACACGTGAGAAGCCACATTAACCCCTTCATGCTTCCACTGAGGCAGCTGTTGCCTGGTTCCTTTGAGAGCCAGCCAGACCCTGGGTTGGTTCAGCTGCTGGCAAATACCACCAGGAAAAACAGAAAGGAAATGGAAAGCCAGTGCAGAGAGTATTAATGAGATTTTAAACTGCAATTCTGACCTTGAGGACTCCCTACGTCTAAGCAAAAGAGGCCGAAAAACAATTTACTCCCACATTTCAGCAGTTGACTTTTCTGTATTGTGCAGTGTTAATGGAGTTGTTAGCATCTTGGGACAAAAATGAGAAAATTTCCCAGGTGGTTCCCACTCCTTTCTTTCCAGGACTTTGGCAATGCCAGTGTGATGTGATCAGACACCACCTCAGAAGCATTGTAAATTTGGGGCAAGAGCTACACGTTTCTTCCCAGGGAGAAAGGTGCCATTTCCTTTGGTGATACCAGCCTCTTTGCAGTAAAACAAACAAAACAAAACCCCAGAACTTTGCTTTTATAAAATCACTACATTCTAGAAAAGGCAAACATGTAGCACGTGTGCCATAAACTTTTCTCTTGTGTCCTTAGCAGACATTGTTAATTGATCACAGCATTGTTAATCACTGAGCCCAGTTCCAGAATCAGTGATGTGTTGAGCTGGCTGGTACTAACTTTTGAGAGCCAGTTGTTAAATTTTCTTGCTACCCAGTTGTTAAACATGCCCATTATTAAAAATTAAATTATATGAACTTATAATTAAATGAATTATATGAAAGCAAAGGGTAATGGATGCATAAAATACATTTCCTAATTATTTTACCACATTTTACTATTACCTATGGTTCTAAGGTTATTTACATCTATAGAATCTGGAAATACTATATAATGATGCCCTACTCTACATCTCTTCCCAACTGTTTAGTGATATGGTCCTGGTAGCTTGAAATAGGCCACAGTGACACATTGTTTTACATCACAGAAATTGGCAAATGCTATGATGCGAGGGTCTGTCCTACAGACCCTGACCCAACGACAGATGAATAACATGCACCGACACAGATATTTTGCTTTGCCAGTCCAGCTGAGTGTGGGGAACGCTTACAGACTCCCAGGAGAGTGCTGTAAACAGTTGCGACCGCAGCCCCCACCAGCCAGTGAGACTCACATTTATTCAGTAAAGATTAATTGACAAAGGCTTGAGTCAACACCACTAGAGGGTAATTGACATTGCAGACCTCCCGAGTAGAAAGCAATTAAGCACCTGCAGTAGATCAAAGGTTAGTCATGAGTAAACAAGCTAGTTAGATAAACTCCCCCACATTCCTTTGTATCTACTTTAATCTATTTAACTAAAGGTAAAGGGACTAGGCAGCCTTCAGCCAGATCTATTACCGAAGTTATGCAAACTCTCAAGCCTTCCAAGAGAGTTTGTGGCTATTATAACTAAAATTTTTCCCACCAGCCTGACTGAACCCCCACACTACAAGTCAAAGCATCCCTTCTACCAACACTGAGAACTAGTTGTTAAACATTTGCCAGCACACCACTGCATCAGATGACAAGAGACCCTGCAGAAGGCAAAGCATGCCAACGCAAACCATGCTGCCTGTGATGGGGGAGGGAGTACTGATCATCATGCCTTTCCAAACAAGACTTGGCATGGCAAAATGTGCTGCTGAGCACTAGATCCAGCCATGTCTGAAGCCAAAACTGCTGTACATTTTACCAATGAGACTTACCTAGGGGCACTGTTTTCTAACTCTCACAAAGACATCATATGGACTAGCAGCTTGGCCCTGGAAGGGACAGGTAATTGTTTTCTCTGGAGTCTTCCGGAAGGGTGCCTGGAGGACTCATCCCAGAACAACCAGCCAAGGTCAGTCAAAATCAGAAGCAAACATGGGCATAACAGCTGGAGGGGCTGGAAAAGGGGTGCAGCAGAGAGGCCCCCAGAGCTGAGAGGGGTGCAGGCAAGGGGTGAGACTCCAGAGCTGATCTGGAGGTTCTTCCCAGGTAACCTGGCCTGGCCATTTGGGGTGGCAGAGGCTAAAAGGCAGAGAGCAGGCCCAGGGCTCAAAGACCTTGCACTCAGAAACGGTAATGGAGATCCTTTTCTCTCAATTTCAGGCAGTGAAACACATGAAGGGGAAAGTCCTCACAATCTGGGCCAAATCGGGGTATCATAGGCAGAATCTTATGGCCTGAAGCTCTGCCTCCAGGGTCAGGAACTCCAAGCTGTTCCCCTCTCAGTTTCTTCTCTCTCTCTCTCTTTTAAATTTAAAGTACACCTCTGCTCTAAAATATTCAAGACTAATCTTCACTATGTTCCTCTAGGAACTTCTCCTAAAATGCAGATTTGGGAGCTACACCTCTTGGAAAGGTGATTAAGAGGTTTGGAAGCCCCTGAGATACAACCTCTTTATTTTATTGCTGGTTTTTCTGCAATGACATCACTGCCAAAGGCAGCAGAAGCCAATGTATTGGGGGTGGAATGGAGGTAGAAGGGTAGCTTTGGGGCTGTGGTGGCAGGCAGGACAGGCTGCACAATTTGTGGGGCTCAGTGTCAGATGAAAATGTGGGCCCCTTTTTCAAAAATTACTAAGGATTTCAAGGCAGTGACGGCAAAGCATTAAGACATGGGCCCTTCTGAGCCCAGGGCCTGTATGTAATGGCAAAGGTCACCCCATGAGACTGGTCCTGGTAGCTGGTCACCAGCTGCCTGTGGAGATCTTATATTATCTGAATATTTATAATCCAAGGGATGCCCACCTGATTTTTAAGGACCAAAGCTGCAGAGAAAGGCAGTGAGTCTCGCTGACCCCGTCCTGACTTGGAAGGAGAGCCGCAGTCCTGGGGGACCCAACAAAGCAGATCTTCAGGGTTTGGGGAAACTTCACTTTCTCCCAGGGTCCAGAGGCTCCAGAGCCCTGGCTTGGTACCTGTTTGGCTCTGGAATGGATACAGAAATGTCTTAGGGAGATAGGAACAGAAGTGAAGGAAGACCCCAAATTTGGCAGCTCAGCTACCTGGGAGACCACAAGCTGACCAGGTCAACCTCCACAGAGGACTATAATCCCGCCCTGCCTCCCAACCAGCCCCGAGTGTCTCAGGCATGACTGTTTCTCATTGGTCAAGTCACCCCCTTTTCACTCTGATCCTGTCCTGAAAAACAAAACAAAAACAAAAAACAAAAACTAATAGGATGACCAACTCATCTCAGTTTGCCTGGGACTTTCCCGGTTTTAGCACTGAAAGCCCTGTGATCTGGTAAGCCTGTCAAAAAGGATGGCTGGTCACCCCAGAAACCAGTCATGGCAAATGTCCATAGGAGGCCTCCTTCTGAAAAGGATGGAGTCATTCCTGTGGCCAGGCATCTCCTAAGGTTAATTGGCTAAGACCCAACAATAGGATGCAGCAGGTGCAACTCCTTCAGCATCTCCAGGTACATTTTTCTGGGCATTCCCCCAGGATCTTACATCAATCACCATCATGTATAGCAAGGGCATCTTACTAACTGTGACTGTAGTTAGTGATTGGTAACAGCTGCTTTGGGTTTCTTCCACCTGAAAACCCCATCCATGCCCCGGGCAGTGCTTCTCATCTCTGGCTGCACATTAGAATACTCTGGGAGGCCAGGCTTTGTTGTTGTTCAAAATGCCTAGATCATTCTGACACACACCCAGGGTTAAAGGCCCACTGCTCTAGGGCCTAGAACAGTGGACATTTTACTGCCCCTTTGTCCAAGACAGCATTCTGAGGTCTGTCAGGCCCTGCCCAGGGTCTCCTTCAGCCCACCTCCCTGTGAGTAGACGGGGGCTTATACACAGGCATAAATCCTAGATTAAGCAAGTTTGCTTTGCAATTTTTTTTTGGAGGGACAGGGTCTCATTATGTTGCCCAGGCTGGTCTGGAATTCCTGGCCTCAAGTGAGTTTCCCATCTTGGCCTCTCAAGTAATCGGAATTATGGACATGCACCATGGCACAAGCAAGTATTTTAACACCCAAAAGAATATCAGCCCTATTCTATTTTCTTGATTGTCAAAGCATTTGGCACTGCTTTTGATGATCAGTTTAAATATTTTCTCTCCAGGTTCTTGCCGTTTAAAGACTAAAACTCTGAAAGCTCCTGGTTTCACAGACAATGGTCAGGAGGCTCTATTGACTGTCCAGTTGGAATGTTCTTGCACTGTGGATACTGTGAGTCTGATGACTAACCGTGTTCCTTCCTTTACACTGGCTGCTAGGAAGCTCAGAGTCAATTTGTAGCTCACTTCTAGGAATTGTACAGATTTATACTTACTTTGCTAACTTTATTTCTGTTTTTATCTTACTTCCTGAGCCTACTTTCCCTTCAACCCCGTGTACTTAGCTATTTATTTTGTCTGATTGAATTGAATGTATACACCAGCTGCCACAAATCCTTTCAGAAGTGAAGAAGGGAATAATAAATAAACAAATAAAATGCAAATGGTAATGCTATTATTAGGAAGAGGCAGAGCTTCTGGTTTTGGATGCAAAGCTACCTCCTCAGGATGCAATGCTTTTCTTCCTGACTTATGCAGAAAAAGTACTAATGCCCAACCCAGGAAGTGCCTTTCAGCCTTCTCTCTGACACAGTCTTCTGGCCTCTTCACACAGTTGTGGTAGACACTTGCCTTCAACACCACACCATCCTCCCCAGTCAAGGCTATGATTCTCTCTACCGGGTTCCAAGCTCAACTCAGGACTCTAGGAGAGTGATTTCACTGCTGGGGTGGAGTGCTGCCATAGTTGTTCCAATTAATTTATTTGATTTATTTTCAGGGTTATGAGAAGGGCTTTTAAAATCAATATGCAAATGTAATTTAAAACTTAAATCAATATTCTGAACCAAGAGCACGGGCATTTTTAACCGGAATGCAGGGTAGTCTTAAATGCCTGAAGTTACGGCTCTTTGTGACTGATGACTTGGTTCTCCATGGTTTTATTTGCAGATGCCAGGAACTTGGTTATTCCAAGAGCTCTCTTGTTCAGAAAGCAAGGAGGCTATGTAGGGTGTTCAAGATGTCTTCACTTTCTTCCAGCTGTATGACTATTCAGAGGTTCTGTACAAATGGCTAAGGCAAACTCTCCATATTATAAGCAACATTTACAACTCAGTCCATGAACTGTATGCCCACTTTCCATCATAGAATCCTAGTGCTGAAAATTATCTGGGTGAACATCCAGTGCAGCCCTTTCATTTTATGAATAAATAAGCTTAAGGGACTTGTCCAGGATCCACATAGGGAATGAGTGGCAGAGTTTGGACTGCGATTCAATCCCACTCACAACTCTGACCAACCCAGAATCAGGTGCATAAACTTCAATTCTAGCCTCCTAAGACAAGCTTACCAGGGATTTCCTCCAGTCCTACTCTACTTCCAACCTACTTCATATATTCAAGGTACCCTCCTGATGCCTTCTATGCCCCAAACCATCTGAATACACAGCCTTCTGAACCCATAATTGAACATGAGGCCTAATTGAAGGCTCCCGTGGGCAACGGGAACTCTGTGTAGGGGAACCCAGCCTTTCCTCCTCTCTCGAGTCAGGGAATGCCTACATTCTGGACAGAGGGACACCTTGCTTATTAGCAAGTTGTCTCCAGCCTTGCACATTATCTCTTTCAGGGACCATCTCATGTTTCCAGGGAGATTACATGATTTTCAAAAGGCTCCTTTAGAGACAGTCCCACCCTTGCAAATTGGGACACAGTAGAAAGAACATTCAGGGAGTAAAGCCCAGCCCACACAGCTTGGGGACTGTTGCTCTCCTTGTTTTCCTGAGACTGAATTTCCTACAACACCTCACCCTTCCCCTTCCAGGTGCTCTGCGAGTTTGGGGAGAGGTGTTTGGTAAATTGACAGCATCTGGATCATATCAGAGATTTAAATGTCAAACTAAAGGTATTTTCTAGTCTTTCCCAGAGGGCTAAGATTTGAGTGCTCATGAATTCATCTCCTCCCTAACTACTTGGATTTTACACTGTAAATGTTCACAGATTAGCTGTTTCTAATGCCTCTCCATCTCAAACGGTAAAGTGGAAGCGCTCAGGCCCCACCAAGCTGCCAAGAAGTCACGAGCTGTAGGCGTGTGACCCATTGTTTTGGTGTTCAAGATTATAGTAACGCTGGCGGGAGTTTATTTCACACATCCACCCTGCCGTCTCCGGCTCTGATCCAGCCTACAGAAGGGAGGCAGAAGATTTTTTAAAATGATGGTAAACAATGAGGTCACAGCCCAGAACAGCCCAGCCCTCCTGGCCCCAGCCAAGAAAACACATTCTTAATGGTTACAGGAGCCCTGTGGTTTGCTCTAAGTCAAGGAGTCATGGCTAGTAGGATGAACCAGACTGGGACTCACAAATTAGGAGATCCACTTAAGGGCAGTGGCTTGGAACTGAAGAATTCTCACATGAGTCCCCAGATCAGTACCCTAGGCTCTAAACTCTAGCACCTAATGCAGTACCTAGCACATAGTAGGTGGTCAATAACCCCAGGGGCCTTCCTCCCTGGGCTGTAATTCCAGAACCCAACACAGCACCTGGAACATAATTGGTAGTCAATAAATGTTGGGTGAATTATTGCATTCATAAATTAATAACTGGATGGATAGATGTGTGGAAGGATAAATGGATGATTTGATGAATGTTGTTAAACCTCGACTTAAAACTATCAAGTCAAAAAACTGGACTCAGCTCCTTGCAAGGCAATTCCTTTATGGGTTGAACCCTTATTCTTATTGGCACAAAATTCTCCCATTGATTGAACCAAAATCTACCATATTGTACCTGGCCCTTGGCAGTTCTAGTTTTCTCCTATCTTTCTGCTCTTTCTAGAGAGAACTTTCAAAGGAAAAGCAGACCCTTTCTGCATTCTCATTCTCTTCAGTAGCATTAGAAACTAGTAAGAAATGCCATATTTTTTAGCTGTAGAATCACAAGGGTAAACTTTAAGAAATCAACAAGTCTTTATTTCCTCTAAGACTCCACCTGTTCTGGTTTTCCCATGCATGAGTGGAATGATTTATCTGAAGAGTCCTAGGTCTGGGTCCTTGCTCCCTATACCAACAGCAGCCATCTCTATATCAAGATGGCAGCCACAGAACACCGAACCTCCTGGACACTTCAGTGACTTTGTAGTGTGTCAATTAGCTAGGCCAACCTACTTTTTCCAGAATCTTCTTTCGTATGTGTTTTCAGTTAGAGTGGGTATATTTTCACCAGTTCAGATATTTGAAAGGATCTCCTAGGCTCTACAGTGTATACTCACATAAGGCTTTTATTTAAAGGCAACAGGGAATGAAAGAGAATGCAGGGAAGCAGTGTAGGTCTGACAAGCATTCTGCAGCACAAGGTTTGTCCACAAGGGTCCAATCTTTGTGCCCACAGCCCATGTTGAATCTCTGGATTGAACTGCCAAGATCTGTGCTAGGAATCTTGGCTTCAGGAGAACCCACTGCAAAGAGCTATGTGGCTCTGTAAGTAGGCAAGTCCGGCTGCTCAAACTAGTGAGGCCAGGTGCAAACCACCAATAAAGAAGATAACACTGTGGATTGCCAGGGGAGTATTGGACCTTAAATAGTACACCCCTTGTCCCACTGCCCTTGTCTTGGTCAGGAGCCAAAAACCAAACATTGAAGTATCCCCAGAAATAAAAATAGAGCTTTGCCAGTGATATGGTTTGGCTCTGTGTCCCCACCCAAATCTCATGTTGAATTGTAATTCCTGGTGTTGGAGGTGGGGCCTGGTGGGAGGTGATTGGATCATGGGATGGTTTCTAATGGTTTAGCACCATCCCCCTAGTGCTGTCTTGTGATAGAGTTCTCATGAGATCTGGTTGTTTGAAAGTGTGTAGCACCTCCCCCTTTACTCTCTCTCTCTCCTGCTTTGCCTTCTGCCATGACTATAAGTTTCCTGAGGTATCCCCAGAAACAGAAGCCTGTGCAACCCACAGAACCATGAGCTGATTAAACCTCTTTTCTTTTATAAGTTAACCAGTGTCAGGTATGTCTTTATAGCAGTGTGAGAATGGACTAATACAGCCAGTATCTCTATGGTGGAACACAAGAGAGATTCTTGGGAGATTAGAAGGGCAGAAGGAAGCAAGAGTTGTTTTGCAGCTCACACATGTTGCTGATCTGCTGACTCGCCTCATTGGCAGGAAGCCACTGCTGGGCCTGCAAGTGCTCTATCTTCTCCTGGATCCTCCTTCAGTTTCCGCTTTCTGGGCCAGCCATCTATGTTTAGCTCTATGACAGAAGGCCCCAGCTTCTCCAAGACACCCAAACCACGTACATCAGAGGCAACAAGAAAAGACACGGGTTTTAATTCATCTTTATGGGGCTCCACCTTGTACCTATGGATTCCAACTTGTTCTTGATCTCTCCATTCTGTGTCCATCTTTCCTTCCCAACTGCATGCCCTGTGAACTTGAAGTTACAACATCACATGTGAAGACATAACTTTCCAGAAGCTACTTAACCAGTTCTCATAGTGATGTAAGGACATATGTCTGTAACAAATCTTTAAAAATATGTTTCTGTCTATCTATCTATCTATCTATCTATCTATCTATCTATCTATCTATCATCTATCTATCATCTCCCAGTGGCTCGGCTTCTCTGGTGAATCCTGACCCCTGGCTGATACAGGTACCCTGCCACCTTCTGGGAGCCTAGCCATTGGCATCTTCCTCCTTCTGTGTTGCAGAAAATGCCAGATGTTGGCGAATTCCCTAGGCTCTGCCTCTATGAACACTGCCATTCAAATTGTAAGCTCGTTCTGACAGTCTCTATTCTATGTGCAGGTGGAAGGCTGGGCAGGCAGCCCTGTTCTTCACTATGGAGTGGGCTGCATAGACTTGCAGATGCCAGATAGCCCAATAAACTCAGCTAATTTCTCACAAGAGGGAAAATGCCAAACAGTGATAAGAAATAACTGAAGAAGTCCACTAGCCATGAAAAATAGTGATTCTTGGATATCTAATAAACCTTGAGACAGGAGAGTAAGGTAAGATCACTAGACAGAGACATGAGTGCCTTGCCATATGGATTTCAGGGCCAACTTCCAGGGCATCCCTTGGCACTCACAGAATGCCCCAGTGTGCACATGATATAAAGATATATTTTCTCTGGACTCAAACCCAACAGGTGGAGCTTTGCACATCTCTTATCAGAGAGGTTGCAAATTGGCAGCCTGTGGGCTGAAGTTGGCCTGCCAATATGTTTTCTTTGAACCCAACAGTGTTTTTAAATTTTTTGCCAACTTCCACAAATTGGGGATTTCACATTTTAAAAAAACAAATTTTCCCACTTTTCTTGAAAAAATCAGAAGGTTTGGCAAGTATGGGCCTTTTTTCCTGTGTGGCAAAAATTGGCTGTAGCTGAGTAACAGCTGCTCTTGTTAAACAGGGATAGAACTCTCTAGCTCATGCTGTTCCACCCAGCCTGCTTCTCTTGCTTATGTTACCTGCCTGGCTTCTGGAGGCATCTAAGTTTACAAGCACTGGTATTCCCATCTGTAGCAGATGCTGCCTGGCATCCTGCTCATATCCTTTCCCATTACAGTAGAAACCCAAGCTGGACTTCAAACTGCCAGGATCTGCACCTTTTTACCTGAGGACTTTCTTTGGCAGCCACTCCCTCTCTGGTTGCTCCCCAACAGGTCATAAGTGCACCTTCTCAGCAGTCTTCAACTGATGGGAGTTGGTGTATAAATACCCTAGCTTCCTTCCCGTTGGTTGGAATAACTCTGAGGCACACATATGGTACCCTGATTTTCAGAGTTCCCCAATGCTATTAAGTTCTAGATACCCACAATGGTAGCTGACTTGATAAAATGCCCTTTAAAGGCTGCCTTATCCTCCCTATCTCTCCTCCCTTCTCCTTTACCAGTATTTTTTTTACCACCCGAATAAACCACTTGTACATTTTATTGTACAGTAACAAGAATTCATAGTAGTTATGTTCTGTAAAGTTGCATGAACACTGAATTAGCAAATACTGAACAATTGTTCCTAGGAGAAATAGATGGTTAGGTTCCTGTGAGCTTCCAGTCACAACATTTTTGTCAGCTAATCAATAGATAACCTTATTTTAGGTATGTCTATGTTTAAAGACACCTAAATTAATATATATGATTAATTCATTGGCATTGAACTCATGGCCAACAGCACTATGACTTATGCCTAAATGAAGCTCAGCTCACACATGTATTTTCTGTATGAGGCACATTGTAGCCTTCTTTTGCTCAGGAGCACTAGACAGCCTTCAGCACTACATATGGGGACCATTTTAAACATCAAAATAATCAATAAAAAGCACAAAAATTGGAAAAACATGGTGCTATGCAGAATATGAAAAGGACACTTGTTTACAATATGAAAGTTGAAACGTGAATGCAGAGTATTGCTTTGTTTGACCTTAGCTGAGAACATGAACATTGAGTAACTCAAATTTTTTGCTGCTATGTGCATATCCATAATCAACTGTGAAAGTGCCAAGAATATTGATTCTGGAAGTTACAAGTTAAGTTTAGTGAGTAGGCAAGTTTGTAAATATGAAATCTGTTAACAGTGAGGATCAACTGTACCCCAGAGTCTGGGGGACCTCAAATGAGGACATTATTAGAAGTGCTTTCTCTTCAAGTAATTTCCTCTTCAAGTATTCAGTATTTGTAATTCAGAAATATACACAACTGGGAATAAATATAACAGTGGTTTTCAGGCATTGGCCAGTAGGTAGCAGAGGTAATGATCCCTGAGAGAGAGAAAACAAATGGGGCGAGTCCTGTGATTTACCTAGTGTATTGCCTGGAGGCAGTTACAAGGCTATAGTGCAGGAAGAAGGAAACCAGGTGGAACTTAGTGGTTTCCCTGAGTTGAAGAGACTGGGCTGGAACTCTGGGGAGGTCAAGGAGGTTACAGTTTGTAGTTCTGAAGAGTAGAGAGCTACACCCAGAGAGAGCTCCAGTGATTTGCAGAGCCTTCATATGAGTTCTGATCAGACCAAACATGTGAAGTAACAATGCAATGTGTGTTCTGGGAAAAGACCTTCCTGAAAGGAGGAGAGGGAATAATCCTAAGAGCTCACAGAGAATTAGGTATGGTTAGTGTTTCCGCCAGTCAAAGTGGAAAACCCTGTACTTCATGGGGCATCAGATAGAGTACTCAGAAGGGTCTTGCCTCGGTGGTGGGGAAAAAATTGACCCTTAACTAAAGACTGCTCTAAAATCAAGCTATTTTCCAGTAACTTAACTATATTCTAGAACAAAACTCAACAATACTTATAGGAAAACAAAAATGTCCAACACTCATCAAGGTAAAATTTACGATGTCTGACATCAAATTAAAAATTACCAGTCATGCAAGAAGCAGGAAAAGATAACCCATAATGAGGAGAAAAATTAATAGAAACAGACCAAGAAATGATGCAGATGATACAATTAGTAGACAAGGACATTTAAACTATTATTATATTTTCCACATGTTTGAGAAAGTAGAGGAGACATCGAGCATGTTAAGTAGAGACATGGAAGATATATATATAAAAAAGATTCAAATAGAACATCTAGAGATAAAGTTAGAATGTCTGATATGAAAAATACACTGGATGGGATTAATAGCAAATTAGATACTACAGAAGAAAAGATTAGTTGAATTGAAGACATAGCAATGAAAACTATTCAAGATGAATTCAGAGAAGAAAAAAGTAAGATAAGTCAGGAGCTTTATTACAGTGTGGCTTCTAATGGCTCATCATTCGAGTCTGTCCCTGGAACCTTATTGACACATAGTGCTTGTGGCCCTTGGGAGGGCACAGGAGGGAAAGCTGGACAAGGGGCTAAGTTTCCTAGATACAGTGCGAAGCAGAAGAATGAGGCTCCTGCCCAGGCTCAGGCTCCAGATGTCTCCAACACTCTCTAACTTTCCTCTTTCAGGCCTTAGAGATTTGGTGGGTAGCTGCTTCTACCTGTTATATTTTAAGAATATAGGCCAGGCGCGGTGGCTCACGCCTGTAATCCCAGCACTTTGGGAGGCTGAGGCGGGCGGATCACGAGGTCAGTAGATTGAGACCATCCTGGCTAACATGGTGAAACCCCGTCTCTACTAAAAATACAAAAAATTAGCCGGGCATGGTGGCGGGTACCTGTAGTCCCAACTACTTGGGAGGCTGAGGCAGAAGAATGGCGTGAACCCGGGAGGCGGAACTTGCAGTGAGCCAAGATCGCACCACTGCACTCCAGCCTGGGTGACAGAGTGAGACTCCATCTCAAAAAAAAAAGAAAAAAATATATATATTTAACTGACAAATAAGAATTGTATGTATACAATGTGAAATTTGATGTACATATACATTATCTAACAATTACCACAATCAAATTAATTAAAATATCCATCACCATCCGTAGTTATCATTTGTGTGCATGTGTGTGTATGTGTGTGTGTGTGTGTGTGTGTGTGTGTGTGTGTGTGTTGAGAACACTTAAAACCTGCTCTTTAATCCAATTTTAAGTAAACAATACAGTATTACTAACTATAAACCATGCTGTACATTCGATCCCCAGAACATCTTCATCTCAGAACTGAAAGTTCGTACCCTTGATCAACATCTCCCCATTGCCCCCACCCACTGCCGCTGGCAACCATGTTTCTACTCTCTGCTTCTATGAATTCAACTTTTTAAGATGAGACCACACACTTTTGAAGGATGTTCTTCTGAGGAAATAGGAAGGAATGGCTATGAAGTTTCCTGTCTCCTCAGTTCTTTGCTCAATTTTTGTCCTCCTATAAACATAGTTTCTTTCTGTTTTAAGACTTGCTACTCTTAAAACAGAATAACAAAATAAAGAAGAAATCAATGTCTTAAATATTACACTAAATTTTCATAGCTCTTGTTTCTCTCTTTAAAAAAATTTTTTTAGAGATGAGGTCTTTCTATGTTGCCCAGGCTGCTCTCAAGCTTCTGTCATCAAGCAATTCTCCTGCCTCAGCCTCCCAAAGTGCTGGGGTTATGGGCACAAGCCACTCACTGGACCTGTCTTATAGCTTCTGTTTCTATTGGATGATAAAATATAAAATCAAGGATGGGTTTGCCTTTCTCAGCAGCTTCTCTGAGCTTTTGTCTTAGGCCATTTTTAGTGCTATCACTGAATGCCACAAACTGGGTAAATTATAAAGAACAGAAATTTATTGGCTTACAGTTCTGGAGGCTAGAAAGTCCAATATCAAGGTGCCAGCATGGCAAGGGCCCTCTTTCTGCATCAAAACATGGCATCAGGCACCACACAGCAAAGGGCAAAGAGACAGAGAGAGCAAGAAGGGGTGAACCTACTCCCACAATAGGGAACCCACTGCCATTATAAAAGCTTTGGTTCACTCATGAGGGTAGAGACCACATGATCTCAACACCTCTTAAAGGTTCTATCTTCCAATTCTGTCACAACGGCAATTAAATTTCAACATGAATTTTGAAGGAGACAAACATTCACACAATATGAGCCCGTTCTCAGATATTACTAAATACACCCTGAATAAATGCTGGGGTCCTGCACAAAAGAATATTAAAACCTCAGTAAGACACCACTAACTTTCTTTTAATTATAAACTATTTCAAACATATTGAAAACTATACAGTAGATACCCATATATTTATATTCCAAGTTTTTAAAAAGTAGATAATTTGTTGTATTTGCATCAGAACTTTCAATGAATATTTTGAAGTTATGGATATATACAGATATAAAGAAGGGAGCTAAAGCCTCCTTTCTCCCCTGCTGGTCTCTTCTTTCCCTCCATTCCCAGAATTAATCATCTCCTGAAGGTGTTTTTCTTTTTAATAATTTTATATATTATCATATATGCTTAATATGGAGTATCATTTTGATTATTATAACATTTACATAAGTAATATCACACTATCCTTTTGCAACTTACTTTTTTCACTCAATATGATGTTTTAGAACTTTATCAGTGTTGATCTGTGTAGATTTAATTCATTCATTCTAACTGCTTTATTTTATGATGTTACATGAACATTTAGTAATTTCATGTGTTTTTGCTATTACAGTGCTTCAGTGAACATCCTTGCAAATGTCTCCTAGTGAACACGTACAAAAGTTTCTCCCAGAAGTAGAAATGCTGCATTATAGAGCATGTGTGTCCTCAGCATTACTGGATATTCCCAGAATATTCATCAAAGGACACGAATCTACACTCCTAGCAACAGCATAGGAGCAGTCCCTTTTCCCCACATCTTTAGCTGAATCACTATTATCAGGTTTAAAAAATTTATATCAATCTATATCTAGACTCTCTATTCTGTTCCATTGATTTGCTTCTCAATTATATGCTAATACCACACTATTTTAATGATTATAGCTTTATAAATCTAGATATCTGCTAAGAGGGATTTACCTCCTTGTTCTTCATAAGTATCTTATTTATTCTTGTTATTTTATTCTTCTGTAAGAATTGTAGGATAGATTGCTTGTTGTATTAGTCTGCTTTTGCACTGCGATAAAGAACTTCCCCAAGACTGGATAATTTATAAAGAAAATAGGTTTAATTGACTCACAGTTCCACATGACCGGGGAGGCCTCAGGAAACTTACAATCATGGCGGAAGGGGAAGAGGCACCCTCTTCACAAAGTGGCAGGAGAAAGAAGAGAAAGCAAAGGGGGACGAGCCCTGTATAAACCATCAGATCTCATGAAAACTCACTCACTTTCATGAGAACAGCATGGGGGAATCCTCCTCCATGATCAAATCACCTCCCTCTCCCTCCACAGGTGGAGATTACAGGTCCCTCCCTCAACACGTAAGGCTTACAATTCGAGATGAGATTCGGGTGGGGACACAAAGTCAGAGACTATCACTTGTCAAAATCTATGGAAAGCTCAGTTAGCATTGGAATGTAATGACAGTGAATTTCTAGATGAACTTGGGAAGAATTGACATCTTTTTCACATAGAGTGTTTCTATCCAGGTTCATCTATGTCTCTCCAGGTTTACTTTGATTCCTTCAATAAATTTTATAGTTTTCCCATATATTGTGTAAGATTTATTACCAGGCAGTTAGAATTTTTGTTGCTGAAATGCCACTTTTCACTTACCAGAAAGGAGAAGATCAAAAAGATTAATAACACTCTCCACTGGTAAGATTATAGGAAAATGGACAATCTCATAATTTATTAGTGTAAGTGTAAATTAATACAACCTCTTTGGAGAATATTTTTAATAGCTCTAAACTTTTTAATGCATACATTATTTGAGACATTTCATTTCTAGAAATTATTCACAAATATATGCACAAATATGTAAAATGTTTTGTGTATGATATTAAGGCAGTATAATTCTAAAAGTATAAAATTGGCCACAACCTAAATGTGTATCAGTAGAAGCTTGGCTAAATCAATCATTGATTAGTTGATCTGTTCAATAAAATATTATGCAGCCATTAAAATGAGGCAGCTTTATAAATACTTATATGAAAAAATATGCAAGATTTTAATTTTTTCTTTTTTCTGTTTGCTTTAGATTTACTTTGCTCTTCTTTTTCCGGTGTCTTAAGGAAGTAGGTTAGGTTATTGATTAGAAATCTTTCTTCTTTTTTAATATAAGCATTTGCAGCTATAAATTTTCCTGTAATACTGCTTTAGCTACATTCCATACGTTTTGTTTTTTATTATTATACTTTAAGTTCTAGGGTACACATGCACAATGTGCAGGTTTGTTACATACGCATACATGTGCCATGTTGGTGTGCTGCACCCATTAACTCGTCATTTACATTAGGTATATCTCCTAATGCTACCCCTCCCCCCAGGCCCCCACCCCATGACAGGCCCTGGTGTGTGGTGTTCCCCACCCTGTGTCCAAGTGTTCTCATTGTTCAATTCCCACCTATGAGTGAGAACATGCAGTGTTTAGTTTTCTGTCCTTGTGATAGTTTGCTCAGAATGATGGTTTCCAGCTTCATCCATATCCCTACAAAGGACATGAACTCATCATTTTTCATGGCTGCATAGTATTCCATGGTGTATATGTGCCACATTTTCTTAATCCAGTCTATCATTGATGGACATTTGGGTTGGTTCCAAGTCTTTGCTATTGTGAATAGTGCCACAATAAACATACGTGTGCATGTGTCTTTATAGCAGCATGATTTATAATCCTTTCGGTATACACCCAGTAAT
Organism: Pongo pygmaeus; assembly: GCF_028885625.2. NCBI lineage: Eukaryota > Metazoa > Chordata > Mammalia > Primates > Hominidae > Pongo > Pongo pygmaeus. The sequence continues at coordinate 137,785,914 of NC_085930.1, read as the reverse complement.
GGGATGGCTGGGTCAAATGGTATTTCTAGTTCTAGATCTTGAGGAATCACCACACTGTCTTCAACAATGGTTGAACTAGTTTACAGTCCCACCAACAGTGTAAAAGTGTTCCTATTTCTCCACATCCTCTCCAGCACCTGTTGTTTCCTGACTTTTTAATGATTGCCATTCTAACTGGTGTGAGATGGTATCTCATTGTGGTTTTGATTTGTATTTCTCTGATGGCCAGTGATGATGAGCATTTTTTCATGTGACTGTTGGTTGCATAAATGTCTTCTTTTGAGAAGTGTCTGTTCCTATCCTTCACCCACTTTTTGATGGGGTTGTTTGATTTTTTCTTGTAAATTTGTTTAAGTTCTTTGTAGATTCTGGATATTAGCCCTTTGTCACATGGGTAGATTGCAAAAAATTTCTCCCATTCTGTAGGTTGCCTATTCACTTTGGTGGTAGTTTCTTTTGCTGTGCAGAAGCTCTTTAGTTTAATTAGATCCCATTTCTCAATTTTGGCTTTTGTTGCCATTGCTTTTGGTGTTTTAGACATGAAGTCCTTGCCTATGCCCATGTCCTGAATGGTATTGCCTAGGTTTTCTTCTAGGGTTTTTATGGTTTTAGGTCTGACATTTAAGTCTTTAATCCATCTTGAATTGATTTTTGTATAAGATGTAAGGAAGGTGTCCAGTTTCAGCTTCCCTTCAGCTAGCCATATGGCTAGCCAGTTTTCCCAGCACCATTTATTAAATAGGAAATCCTTTCCCCATTTCTTGTTTTTGTCAGGTTTGTCAAAGATCAAATGGTTGTAGATGTGTGGTATTATTTTTGAGGGCTCTGTTCTGTTCCATTGGTCTATATCTCTGTTTTGGTACCAGTACCATGCTGTTTTGGTTACTGTAGTCTTGTAGTATAGTTTGAAGTCAGGTAGTATGATGCCTCCAGCTTTGTTCTATTGGCTTAGGATTGTCTTGGCAATGTGGGCTCTTTTTTGGTTCCATATGAACTTTAAAGTAGTTTTTTCCAATTCTGTGAAGAAAGTCATTGGTAGCTTGAGAGGGATGGCATTGAATCTATAAATTACCTTGGGCAGTATGGCCATTTTCACGATATTGATTCTTCTTATCCATGAGCATGGAATGTTCTTCCATTTGTTTGTGTCCTCTTTTATTTTGTTGAGCAGTGGTTTGTAATTCTCCTTGAAAAGCTCCTTCACATACCTTGTAAGTTGGATTCTTAGGTATTTTATTCTCTTTGAAGCAATTGTGAATAGGAGTTCACTCATGATTTGGCTCTCTGCCTGTTATTGGTGTATAGGAATGCTTGTGATTTTTGCACATTGATTTTGTGTCCTGAGACTTTGCTGAAGTTGCTTATCAGCTTAAGGAGATTTTGGGCTGAGATGATGGGGTTTTCTAAATATACAGTCATGTCATCTGCAAACAGGGACAATTTGACTTCCTCTTTTCATAACTGAATACCCTTTATTTCTTTCTTCTGCCTGATTGCCCTAGCCAGAACTTCCAACACTATGTTGAATAGGAGTGGTGAGAGAGGGCATCCCTGTCTTGTGCCAGTTTTCAAAGGGAATGCTTCCAGTTTTTGCCCATTCAGTATGATATTGGCTGTGGGTTTGTCATAGATAGCTCTTATTATTTTGAGATATGTCCCATCAATACATAATTTATTGAGAGTTTTTAGCATGAAGGGCTGCTGAATTTTGTCAAAGGCCTTTTCTGCATCTATTGAGATAATCATGTGGTTTTTGTCTTTGGTTCTGTTTATATGATGGATTACATTTATCGATTTGTGTATGTTGAACCAGGCTTGCATCCCAGGGATGAAGCCCACTTGATCATGATGGATAAACTTTTTGATGTGCTGCTGGATTCGGTTTGACAGTATTTTATTGAGGATTTTTGCATCGATGTTCATCAGGGATATTGGTCTAAAATTCTCTTTTTTTGTTTTGTCTCTGCCAGGCTTTGGTATCAGGATGATGCTGGCCTCATAAAATGAGTTAGGGAGGATTCCCTCTTTTTCTATTGATTCGAATAGTTTCAGAAGCAATGGTACCAGCTCCTCTTCGTACCTCTGGTAGAATTCAGCTGTGAATCCGTCTGGTCTTGGACTTTTTTTGGTTGGTAGGCTCTTAATTATTGCCTCAATTTCAGAGCCTGTTATTGGTCTATTCAGGGATTCAACTTCTTCCTGGTTTAGTCTTGGGAGGGTGTATGTGTCCAGGAATTTATCCATTTCTTCTAGATTTTCTAGTTTATTTTCATAGAGGTGTTTATAGTATTCTCTGATGGTAGTTTGTATCTCTGTGGGATCGGTGGTGACATCCCCTTTATCATTTTTTATTGCATCTATTTGATTCTTCTCTCTTTTCTTCTTTATTAGTCTTGCTAGCAGTCTATCAATTTTGTTGATCTTTTCTAAAAACCAGCTCCTGGATTCATTGATTTTTTGAAGGGTTTTTGGTGTCTCTATTTCCTTCAGTTCTGCTCTGATCTTAGTTATTTCTTGCCTTCTGCTGGCTTTTGAATGTGTTTGCTCTTGCTTCTCTAGTTCTTTTAATTGTGAGGTTAGGGTGTCAATTTTAGATCTTTCCTGCTTTCTCTTGTGGGCATTTAGTGCTACAAATTTCCCTCTACACACTGCCTTAAATGTGTCCCAGAGATTCTGGTATGTTGTGTCTTTGTTCTCATTGGTTTCAAAGAACATCTTTATTTCTGCCTTCATTTCATTATGTACCCAGTAGTCATTCAGGAGCAGGTTGTTCAGTTTCCATGTAGTTGAGCGGTTTTGAGTGTTTCTTAATCTTGAGTTCTAGTTTGATTGCACTGTGGTCTGAGAGACAGTTTGTTATAATTTCTGTTCTTTTACATTTGCTGAGGAGTGCTTTACTTCCAACTATGTGGTCAGTTTTGGAATAAGTGAGATGTGGTGCTGAGAAGAATGTATATTCTGTTGATTTGGGGTGGAGAGTTCTGTAGATGTCTATTAGGTCCACTTGTTGCAGAGCTGAGTTCAAGTCCTGGATATCCTTGTTAGCTTCCTGTCTCGTGGATCTGTCTAATGTTGACAGTGGGGTGTTAAAGTCTCCCATTATTATTGTGTGGGAATCTAAGTCTCTTTGTAGGTCTCTAAGGAGTTGCTTTATGAATCTGGGTGCTCCTGTATTGGGTGCATATATATTTAGGATAGTTACTTCTTCTTGTTGAATTGATCCCTTTACCATTATGTAATGGCCTTCTTTGTCTCTTTTGACCTTTGTTGGTTTAAAGTCTATTTTATCAGAGACTAGGATTGCAACCCCTGCTTTTTTTTTGTTTTCCATTTGCTTGGTAGATCTTCCTCCATCCCTTTATTTTGAGCCTATATGTGTCTCTGCACATGAGATGGGTCTCCTGAATATAGCACACTGATGGGTCTTGACTCTTTATCCAATTTGCCAGTCTGTGTCTTTTAATTGGAGCATTTAGCCCATTTACATTTAAGGTTAATATTGTTATGTGTGAATTTGATCCTGTCAGTATGATGTTAGCTGGTTATTTTGCTCGTTAGTTGATGCAGTTTCTTCCTAGCATCGATGGTCTTTGCAATTTGGCATGCTTTTGCAGTGGCTGGTACCGGTTGTTCCTTTCCATGTTTAGTGCTTCCTTCAGGAGCTCTTGTAAGGCAGGCCTGGTGGTGACAAAATCTCTCAGCATTTGCTTGTCTGTAAAGGATTTTATTTCTCCTTCACTTATGAAGCTTAATTTGGCTGGATATGAAATTCTGGGTTGAAAATTCTTTTCTTTAAGAATGTTGAATATTGGCCCCCATTCTCTTCTGGCTTGTAGAGTTTCTGCTGAGAGATCCGCTGTTAATCTGATGGGCTTCCTTTTGTGGGTAACCCGACCTTTCTCTCTGGCTGCCCTTAACATTTTTTCCTTCATTTCAACTTTGGTGAATCTGACAATTATGTGTCTTGGAGTTGCTCTTCTCGAGGAGTATCTTTGTGGTGTTCTCTGTATTTCCTGAATTTGAATGTTAGCCTGCCTTGCTAGATTGGGGAAGTTCTCCTGGATAATACCCTGCAGAGTGTTTTCCAACTTGGTTGCATTCTCCCTGTCACTTTCAGGTACACCAATCAGACGTAGATTTGGTCTTTTCACATAGTCCCATATTTCTTGGAGGCTTTATTCATTTCTTTTTACTCTTTTTTCTCTAAACTTCTCTTCTCGCTTCATTTCATTCATTTGATCTTCCATCACTGATACCCTTTCTTCCAGTTGATTGAATTGGCTACTGAAGCTTGTTCACGCATCACGTAGTTCTTGTGCCATGGTTTTCAGCTGCATCAGGTCATTTAAGGTCTTCTCTACGCTGTTTATTCTAGTTAGACATTCATCCAATCATTTTTCAAGGTTTTTAGCTTCTTTGCAATTGATTCGAACATCCTCCTTTACCTTGGAGAAGTTTGTTATTACCGACCATCTGAAGCCTTCTTCTCTCAACTCATCAAAGTCATTCTCCATCCAACTCTGTTTCGTTGCTGGTGAGGAGCTGTGTTCCTTTGGAGAAGAAGAGGCGCTCTGATTTTTAGAATGTTCAGCTTTTCTGCTCTGGTTTCTCCCCATCTTTGTGGTTTTATCTACCTATGGTCTTTGATGATGGTGATGTACAAATGGGGTTTTGGTGTGGATGCCCTTTCTGTTTGTTAGTTTTCCTACTAACAGTCAGGACCCTTAGCCACAGGCCTGTTGGAGTTTGCTGGAGGTCCACTCCAGACCGTTTGCCTGAGTATCACCAGCGGAGGCTGCAGAACCGCAAATATTGCAGAATGGCAAATGTTGCTGCCTGATCATTCCTCTGGAAGCTTCGTCTCAGAGGGGCACTGGTTGTATGAGGTGTCAGTCGGCCCCTACTGGGAGGTGCCTCCCAATTAGGCTACTCGGGGGTCAGGAACTCATTTGAGGAGGCAGTCTGTCCGTTCTCAGATCTCAAACTCCGTGCTGGGAGAACCACTACTCTCTTCAAAGCTGTCAGACAGGGACATTTAAGTCTGCAGAAGTTTCTGCTGCCTTTTGTTCAGCTATGCCCTGCCCCCAGAGGTGGAGTCTACAGAGGCAGGCAGGCCTCCTTGAGCTGCAGTGGGCTCCACCCAGTTCGACCTTCTCTGCCGCTTTGTTTACCTACTCAAGCCTCAGCAATGGCAGATGCCCCTCCCCCAGCCTCGCTGCTGCCTTGCAGTTCGATCTCAGACTGGTGTGCTAGCAGTGAGCAAGGCTCTGTGGGTGTGGGACCCTCTGAGCCAGGCACGGGATATAATCTCCTGGTGTGCTGTTTGCTAAGACCATTGGAAAAGCACAGTATTAGGGTGGGAGTGACCCAATTTTCCAGGTGCCATCTGTCATGGTTTCCCTTGGCTAGGAAAGGGAATTCCCTGACCCCTTGTGCTTCCCGGGTGACATGATGCCTCACCCTGCTTCAGCTCACAGTCCGTGGGCTGCACCCACTGTCTGACAAGCCCCAGTGAGATCAACCTGGTACCTCAGTTGGAAATGCAGAAATCGCCCATCTTCTGCGTTGCTCACGCTGGGAGCTGTAGACTGGAACTGTTCCTATTCAGCCATCTTGGAAGCTCCCACGTTCCATAAGTTTTTAGCATGTTGTGTCTTTGTTTTCTTTTATTTCAAAGTATTCTCTAGGTTCTCATGTGATTTCTTCTTTGGCCCATTAGTTATTTAGAGTATGTTGTTTAGTTCTCAAATATTTGTGAATTACTCAAATTTCTTTCTGGCTTTGATTTCTATTTCATTCTATTTTGGTTGGAGGACACACTTTGTATAATTTAAATCCTTTTAGAGTTACTGAGGATTGTTTAATGGTTTAGCATATAATCTCTCCTGGAGAACATTCCATGTACACTTGAGAAGAATGTATTTTACTGTTGATGGGTAGAAGAAAGGGACACCTCTTAAAATCTCCTTTCTCTCATATCTTACTCTGTCTTCCCTACAGTTCTTTCACAGCATCTCACCCTCTAAGCTTGAATTCTCTTCCTTTCACGCCCAGTCCATAGGGTGTTGTTTTTCTCCTTCTTCATTCTCCCTCTTACCTCTTTATTATATAATCAACTTAGCCTCTCCTATGATGGCTTCTCCTCCTCTTCTTCCTTTTCCTCCTTCTCTTTGTTCTCCAGGTTTTCATTATTCAGATTCTCCTAGAACAAAATAGAACCTGAGAACTGACCCCAGCATAAGAATTCTCCCCCTTTCCCCATGCCTCTTTAATTTAATCTCTTTACCCATTTTTCTGAACCTGCATTGCAAAAAGTACAAGAACCAGCCTGGCAAGGAGAGAACTCGCAATATGATCAAATCACTAGGGCTAAAATGAGCTGGTGAAGACAAATTTTCCTTCTACATCCACCTTCCATGGATCACAGACCCCGTGGGAGATGCTTGTAAACAACGTCTTAATCAACCATAGCAGGATTATCCTCCTGCCTCAAAGTCTCCCACTGTAAATTCCATCTCAGCCCTCTGTGTACCTAATGGAACCAAATATGAAGCTTTGATAGTGGCAAACTCAAAGTTGGAATCAATTTAGCTTAATTCATTATTGATACTCTACTAAAAAGCCCCTTTGAAGTCACAGCATCAGCAGATGCCAAAAACATAAGATCCCTCACAGCTGTCTAAGCTCTTACAGCCTACGGAGGGGTGGAAAGGTAATTGCACTTTTGTTGAACAAAGACTTAGAAAAAATATCAGATATTTGTATTTTATTTCTTGCATATTAACCCAGATATTTGTACACATCTCTATGATTGCTCTCAGCACATTATATGGCTATAATTATTTGTGGGCCTTACTGGCTGTATCTTATTCATCTTGTTATTCCTTTGCTAAGCACTATGCCTGGCACATAGTAGAAATTCAATAAACATTTGCAGAATGAACGGAGACAACACAATAATAAATAGACCCAGTAGGGCTTCACAGTGGTTTTCCAAAAGAATATTTATAGGTACTGAAAACCCAATATATTGGTATCATAACTCAAAATCTATCCCAAGCCCTGTGTTATTTTTTTTTTAGGTATAGTCCCAAAAGTTCAGTGGCATTTTCAATCCCTTCAATCCTACTTCTAGCCAGTGTAATTATTGGCAAAGCCTATTTCAAATGTGTGCTACAGATGCACATATGTGCTCTCACACATACACATGCACACATGCACACCCACATACACGCACACATGCACACCCACATACACACACACACACACGGGCTACACATTTTCTAATCTGAGCATAGAGGATGGTGCACTCACCCTGCCTTCCGCACCAGAAGTGGACCTTTATTCTAAGAATTAGAGGGATAATGGAGGACAGAGATGCACGTGTCTCCTAAACCTCTCAGACCTTCAAAGACACCTGGACCTCAAATGAGGGGATAAGATTTTTGAGGTACTTATATATTTTGTTGTCATAATTTCTTCTGCACCCTAGCCTTTTCCTTATTCTGACAACTGGCATTACCGGTCTTCATTGCTTCCACAAAGGAATGGCATTGCAGAATGCTGATAGCATTCTATCAGAATTGAATGCTTGGCTTTTGAAGTTCAGAACACTAGATCAGGACATAAATAAAAAATTGGTAAGAATACCTGAAGAGCAACAACAGAGCCTCCCTGTTCTGTGCAAGGGCCAGAGTTTTCCTGAGCAGAGTCTGTTGAGAGTGAGACTATGGCATCGACAGTGTCTCATATCACCCAGTGAGGGCTCATGTGGCCAACCTTAGGGTGGTTACAATAAGAATTTTTGTCTCTAGTTCAGCAGAACAAGAGAATCATTGATGGCTGAAAAGATGGAAGAAATAAGGAGAGAATTTCTCCTGGAGTGTCCTCAACATGAAACTGAAAGGCATACCACCTAAATTTTTTGGTAGTCATTCTTCCAGTACATTTGCCACTGGGAGCTGGCAGGAGCTTTCTGAAGTTTTGTTTCTAGGCTCAGGAAGATATTGATTTGGGTTATGGCCATTGTCCATATCTAGGTCATTCCAGAAGGCACTGTTAGGGGTGCTCTTGCCTCCCCATCCCCCTAGCAGGCTGGATCCACATGGGGTGAGCATAGTGTCATTACCTCCCTCCCAGTGTGACACTTACCTGGCATTAGTGAGCAGTCTACTGAGCAAAAGAGGTAGTTTCCTGAAAAACTGTCCATAGAAGAAAAAGTAGAATTGAGTGATTAGAATCAATCCTAGAATCCTGCTAGAGTCACTGGGATTAACTGGGTTTTTAGAACAGGTGGACTTTATAATGTCAGGTATGGCTTTGATTTACTCTTTAGCATATTATTCTAGGCATAATACAGAATATACTGAAGAATGTTTGACTTCTGTTAGGACTTTAAATCTAAGAGAGTACTAATTACATAATTACACACTTTACTGCACAGAATACCATCAGAAAACTTGTCATAGTCCGGTTTATATAAAAAAAGCAGAAATAATCTTGCTGAATACCATAGGAAGTTATTTATTTCACCACTTAATTTACTCCACAAGTATAAATAAAAAAGAAGAGATAAATTATTTATGTTGGTTGATACCTGTGTCTTAGTTTGGGTTCCCCTGAAAGCAAACTCTGAGATAAAAGCGTGGATGTAGACGGTTTATTTAGAAGAGAACCCAAGAAGTACAAGTATGGAGTGGGGGACAGTAAGAAAGAGACAGTGAATAAAGGATGCATGGATGAACAGGTTACCACTGTGGACAACTGGGTCTTCGGTCCTGACAGGAACTCTAGAAATCCTAGAACTCTAGGAATTCTGGAGAATTATGTAAACTCTATCTCAGAATAGTCCCACCAAGCCTATTCACTATTACCCACTATTACGTACTGAAATATTTATCCACCAGTTTCCTTTTCTTAAGGATTGAAGTTGTTCCTGAAGTTAAATCCCTAGCACCTCTGGCCTGCTCTGCATGAACGGTGAGCCGCTCCCTCATGCTAGGGAAGCCCTCAGGCAGAGAGATGCAGGCCCCGGAGGTGGGAAGCTATTTCTGCACACAGTTACTGTCCATTTGCAGCTGCACGTGAACTCAGAGCTGGGGCAGAGGGAATAGAGAGCAGTGCATCTGCCACGGCTGCTGCAATCTCTTTGGGAATTAGAACATTTCTAAATTCGTGTATATATCTTTTAAGTCCCCTATGTCGAGAGAGGAATTGTTGAAGAGAAAGCAAAGAGACTTTAGATTCTGGTGAGTCCCCGAAAAGTATCCTAAACTCCTCCACTAAGCCAAATCCCAGGACAGAAATGATATAGGGAGGTAAATGACAGTAACCCCCAATAGTGTCCCCATCTTTTACAGCACAGGGAAATGACAAGATCCCAGAATCTCCTTCAAGTAGCATGGTGTGGGAGCAGAAGAAGCCTCTTGGGTGTTTAGGCTGGTGGGTGTAAGGCAGCCTCACAGAGTCCCTCATTCCCCTGAGAAGTGGGATGTGGGAAGTTGTGACCCACAAAGGCCTTGGGTATGGAGAGCAGGTGGATGTAGCAAAACCTTTCCAGAGAAGTGTCTGGAGACCAGATGGGGACAGAACCCTTTCAGAGGATTCTGATGTAGATGACAAGGACAAGGACAGGTGCCTGGGCCCTGTGGGACCCCCACAAAGTAGACCTTGCCCTGGGGAGAAAGTGAATGGTGAAACCTTGAACCTCCTGAGGTTGGTTTTACTACCAAGGAGAAGGGGTTCATGAATTCACTTACAGTAAAAATAAAAACTTTCATCCTGCCTTGCACTTCTGAGCCTATGTACTCCATACACGTGGAACAAAGCTCCTTTGTTTCCCTCTCATACCCAAGCAGAACATATCGTGGGACCAGAGAGAAGCAACTTGAGTGTGGGCCCCTTTCTTGTCATGTAAGGGAGATGTGTTCTTTACACTAGTGCTCTAAGACCTTAGCATACATTAGAAGCATTCAGAGGGCTTGTTAAAACATAGAAGCCCAGGCTCACCCCCATAAATACTGGCTCAGTAAGTCTGAGAAAGGCCTAAGAAGGACCTTTGTTCTTGGTTATCTTTTGATATGGTTTGGCTGTGTCCCCACCCAAATCTCATCTTGAATTTTAACTCCCACAATTCCCATGTGTCCTGGGAGGAACCCAGTGGGAGGCGATTGAATTATGGGGGTGGGTCTTTCCTGTGCTGTTCTCATGACAGTTAATGAGTCTCATGAGATCTGATGGTTTTAAAAGTGGGAGTTTCCCGCACAAGCTCTCTCTCTCTGCCTGCTGCCATCCATGTAAGACATGACTTGCTTCTCCTTGTCTTCCACCATGATTATGAGGCCTCCCCAGCCATGTGGAACTGTAAGTCCATTAAACATCTTTTTCTTCCCAGTCTCAAGTATGTCTTTATCAGCAGCATGAAAATGGATTAATATGCCCTTGCATTCAGTGATGGCCCTGCTGGTCATGGCTGTGCACAGAGAAGGCACTTCAGGCACTGCAGACACCAGGCCTCTCCATGTTAGCCCTGTGTAAAAGCCACTCCCTGCCCATGCTTGCCTCTGTGCCATTTAGAGACACAGTAAGATCCTACTCTGCAGTGCTGTTCCTTCCCAATAAAATCCATAGCCAGATCATGAAAGAGGAAAGAGAGAGTGAGGACGTGGGCTAGGCTACCTTGGGCAGTCTGAGGGAAGGCAGGAGTTGGGGTTGGTCATTTGGGTAAGTGGTTGCATGCCATCCATTTCCCTTCTTCCCTTTCTGAGGTCCCGGGGTGTTACCTTGTTGTTAAGAATTTATTTATTGTGTAATGCATAGTATATATCATATCACTCATCTCTGAGAGTCATTTATTGGACAACCATGTGTTGCCGGGCCAGGCACTGTGCTGAGTGTGAGAGAGACAAAGATGGAGCAACCACTAATGGGGGAGACCAAAAAGCAAACAGCCATCACTGTGTGTTATAGCTGTCTCAGTCCATTTGTGTTGCTATAAAGGAATACCTGAGGCTGGGTAATTTATAAAGAAGTGTATTTGGCTTGCACTTCTGCAGGCTGTACAAGAAGCTTGTGCCAACATCTGCTTCTGATGAGGACCTCAAGCTGCTTCCATTCATGGTGGAAGGCAAAGGGGACCCTGCACCTGCAGGGATTACATGGCAAGAAAGGGAGTAAGCAAGAAATGGGGGAGATGCCAGCCTCTTTTTAACAACCAGATGTCACAGGAACCAACAGAGTGAGAACTCATTTACCCATCTCCCTCTGCTCCAAGCAGGAAATTCACCTATTCATGAGGGATCCACCCTCATGACCCAAACACCTCCCATTAGGCCCCACCTCTAACACCGGGAATTAAATTTCGACATGAAGTTTGGAGGAACAAACATTCAAACCATAGCACCAAGTCAAACAAAAAAATGCCTGGGGTTAAGTTATTTGGGGAATTGCCTCTCCGGCTTCCCTTGTTCTTGCTCTTTTCACCTCAGCTTGAGATGGGAAGAACAGCGACTGGGCCGTTGATGACATCTTCTTGAATTGCTTGGGCCAGGTCTGCTATTGCTTTGCAGAATTATTTTTTTTCACTAGCTGACATCTACTGTTCCTTTCATGAATACTCTCAGTCTCTCATTTGTTCTGGCACTTTAACCTGCCATCCACCTGAACAGAAAAATTTCATTTTTTTTCTAGGCAAACAGCAGAATTTTTAACACCAAAGCTGCCATGGCTTTTGAGAAAACACACAGATGAAAAGCTAAAGAGAGAAACATACAGAAACCCCAGTGGCGGTCTAATTGGGGTGTTGATCATCTCACCTCTCTGAGCAATGAGACAGCCTGGAAGTTAGATCAACAATGCTCTGAGTCCCAGGAGAGACCCACGGCCTGCATCTGGGACTTCACCAGATCTGGTTTATCTTGAACTGGAGCCAAGAATCCCAGGCCAGAGTCACCCAGCCCCAGTTATTTTGGGAACCTTTTTTCATGGGCTGTCTCTGTCATGGGAAGGCCAAGCTCAAGCCCCTGGGCTGAGGAGGTTAGTGTGATGCCTAACCTCACTAGAGGTTAAGGAAAGAGATGGAATGGGAGAAGGAGAGATGGAAATGACAGAGCGAGAGCAAGAATTGAGAGAAGGCAGAGGAGGGTGGGAGGGTGGGGAGGGCAAGAGGAACTGTATCCATTTCCTGCGGCTGCCATAACAAAGTCCCACAAGTGGGTGGCTTAAATAACAGAAATGTATGATCTCACAGTTGTAGCAACAAGAAGTCCATGATCAAGGTGTTGGCAGTGCTGGTTCTTTCTTAGGACTGTGAAGGACAGTCTGTTTCACGTCTCTCCTAGCTATCAGTGGTTTCCCGGCCATCTTTGATATTCCTTGGCTTTTAGATGCATCACCCAGCCTCTGCCCTCTTCTTCACATGATGTTCTCTGTGTATGCCTGTCTCTGCCCAATTGTCCCCTTTTTGTAAGAATACCAGTCATATTAGATTAGGGCCCACCCTAACAACCTCCTTTTAACTTGACAATCTACAAAGATCTTATTTCCTGTCAAGGCCCCCTTCACAGGTTCCCCAGCAGAGGCAGAGCTTCAATGTAATTTTGGAGGACACGATTCAACCCATGATAGGAGCAAGGGTGAGAAAGAGAGGAGGAGGGAGCAAGGTCTGGGCCTCATGTGCCAGGTGATGGTGGGGGATGGGAAGAACTGGCAGCAAAGCTGGCAGGGACAGCAGCAAAGGCCTGGGGAGTGGAACAATGTGCTTTGTGTGCTCTGGAAAAACAGCAGTGAACAATCAAACAAAAGCCCTGCCCTTGTAGAGCTTACGTTTTATGGGAGTTCGCGAAGAAACAGACAATAAACACCTTAGTATTTTAATTTGCCAGGTGTTGAGAAGAGTCACAGAGATTCTCAAAGAAAGCCCCATGTTGATGAGGGGTTTCAGTGTAGAATGGGGGGGTCCACGAAGCCTTCACTAAATAGGTGACATTGGAGTGAACACAAAAATGAAGAAATGAGCCATATGGATAACTTTCTGGGGAAAGAGTGCTCAAGCAGTGGGCTGGCCAGGATGACAGCCCTGGGGTGGGCTGTTCTAGGCAAGTTCAGGCACAGCATTGCTAGAGATGAGTGGAAGATGGTGACTCTGCACACTCAGTTTTCTGAAGGCCTCCTGGATTTGGAACCTTCTAATCCTTCATCCTCATTAACCTCAAAATGTCCCCAGAAATTCTGAACTACATCTCCCAGGGTGTCTGCTTCTTGAATTTGGAAATGACACAGTATCCCCACCTGGCAATACAACCTGATTTGAGATTTGGAAGACACAATTCAATCCAGAAATTGCTAAGCACTGTCCACTGGTGCATTACAATGGGATTCCAGGAGAACAACTACACATAACCCACTATTTCACCTCTGACTTCATTAAAACACACGTGTATACATGCTTGTGCACGTGAGTGTGCACAGACACACCACACACACTGGAAGAAACAACTGAGTCAAAAGGTAAAACATTTTTTTCCATGAACATTTTAGCTGACATTCTAAGATCAAAATAAAGACAAAAACAATGAGCAAGTTCATTGCAGGACTTCCCCAATGGCAGTTTTTCCACCTCCACTCTTGGATGCAGACAGCATGGCTGCTTTACAGCCATCAGAGGAAACACAGCTCATGGTGATGGTCAGCTATCCTTCAACATGTTCAAGCCAGAAGCCTGAAAACTGAGCATGCTGGATTCTCTTCTCCCTTCTACCTACCTCACTCCCTCAGTGATCTCAGGTCTCGCGGCTTCAAACACTATCTGAGTGCTGCTGGAGTCCAGCTTTGTATATGCAGGCCAGACATCCCCCTGACCTTCAGCTATCCTACAACCTGCTGCCTTCACTTTATCTCCTCTTTGCTGTCTAAAGGACATCTCGAATGTCACATGTTCCAAATCAAGCCACTGGCATGCATTCATCTCCTTCCACCTTCTGTCCTTCCCCGTCTTGGTTAATGGCAACTCTATTCTTCCAACTACTCAGACCAAAAATTTGAACTCATCTTGACTCTTCTCTTCCTCTCACGTTAGTCATTAATTCTTCAGCAAATCCTATAGGTTCTTCCTTAAAGTATATCCACAAGCTGACCCCTGTCACCACCGATGCCACTTACTGCAAGCCAAGAACCTCTTGGTTGGCCTCCCTGCTCCTGCTTTTTGCCCCCCACTGATTAGTCTCAACCCAGCAGCCAGAATGATCTAGTTAAAACCCAAATCAGATTGTGTCTCTCCTCTAAGGGCTCCCCTCTCACTCAGAGGAAAAGCCGAAGTTCCTTCAATGCAACCAGGTGGTGTCCTGCATGGTCCTCCTGCCCCCCACCCCCTTGCCTCTCTTATTCCACTTCCCTTCAGGCTCCACCCTGCTCTCTTTGCTTCAGCCATGCTGGCCTTTTGCTGTTCCTCAGACATGCTAGCATACTCTTGCCTCGGAACCTTCACATTTATCATTCTGTCCGCCCCAAACACTCAACCTCAGATAGCTGTGCAGCCCTCTCCTTTACACAAATGGCAACTCTTCCATGAAACCTTTCTCCACCACTCAATGTCCATTTCCAAGCCCAGCCCATGCTCCCCAGCCCCATCCCTGCTCTGCTTTTTTGCCTTCATCCTCATCAGCATCTGACCCAGTGGATAGTTTTAATTGTATCTCTCACTAGAATGCAAGCTCCATGAGACACACATTTTTGTCTGTGTTATTCATTGCTCTACTTCCAGTTCCCAGAACAATTTTGGCACATAGCGTGTGTTCATTAATTATGTGTTGGTTAAATGAAGGAAGCTTTATGAGGGAAAGAGCATGCCACTCCTCTTCCAGCATCCCCCTCGGTGGTCAGGGCAGAGCAGGCACTCAGCTGCTCTTGTGGGAGAAGAAGGGACTTGCAAGATCATCTCCCTTAGCTCCCTCAGTTCCAGGAGGACAGGACAGTGGTCCCCAGGAAGGGAAGGAGAGTCCAACCTAGTTTTCCTGATCCCCCGTGGGAGGCTGAGGTTGCAAACAGACAGCTGCAGCTCCTTGCACCTATGCCACACACACAGCCTTTCTGAATCAGAGGGTATTATTCTTTCCTTCTGAACTCTTGGGATATTCCTGTTTTGATTTGGCTCTAGCAGTGACGACACCAAGTTGTGCAAAGCCTGGGAACAGTGAGGGCATTAGGACCAGGAGTGAGGCGCACGCTTGGCTCTGGGTTGTGTCTGGCAGAGGGCTCTCGGCTGAGTGGAGCTATGTGTGAAAGGAAACCAGGCACTGCCTGCCGGCTTTACATCTGTTGATCTGACCTGACTGGAAGCGTCCAAAGAGGGACGGCTGTCAGCCCTGCTTGACTGAGAACCCACCAGCTCATCCCAGACACCTCATAGCAACCTATTTATACAAAGGGGGAAAGAAACACCTGAGCAGAATGGAATCATTATTTTTTTCCCAAGGAGAAAACCGGGGTAAAGGGAGGGTAGCAATTCAATTTGAAGTCCCTGTGAATGGGCTTTCAGAAGGCAATTAAAGAAATCCACTCAGAGAGGACTTGGGGTGAAACTTGGGTCCTGTGATTTTCTGATTGTAAGTGGAAGCAGGTCTTACACACGCTGTTGGCAAATGTCAGGAGCAGGTTAAGTGACTGGCAGAAAAACTTCCAGGTGGAACGAGCAACCCAGGTTCTGCTGCAAGCTTGAAGGAGCCTGGAGTGGGAGAAAGCGAACTTGAACATGACCTGTTGCATTTGGCAAGTTCCAGCAACATGCTCCTAAGGAAGCGATACAGGCACAGACCATGCAGACTCCAGTTCCTCCTGCTGCTCCTGATGCTGGGATGCGTCCTGATGATGGTGGCGATGTTGCACCCTCCCCTGCACACCCTGCACCAGACCGTCACAGCCCAAGCCAGCAAGCACAGCCCTGAAGCCAGGTACCGCCTGGACTTTGGGGAATCCCAGGATTGGGTACTGGAAGCTGAGGATGAGGGTGAAGAGTACAGCCCTCTGGAGGGCCTGCCACCCTTCATCTCACTGCGGGAGGATCAGCTGCTGGTGGCCGTGGCCTTACCCCGGGCCAGAAGGAACCAGAGCCAGGGCAGGAGAGGTGGCAGCTACCGCCTCATCAAGCAGCCAAGCAGGAGACAGGATGAGGAGGCCCCAAAGAGGGACTGGGGGGCTGACGAGGAGGATGGGGAGGTGTCTGAAGAAGAGGAGTTGACCCCATTCAGCCTGGACCCACGTGGCCTCCAGGAGGCACTCAGTGCCCGCATCCCCCTCCAGAGGGCTCTGCCCGAGGTGCGGCACCCACTGTAAGTAAGGCCCTTGTTTTCCTTTCCCTGATCCCAGGGCATGATCAGGTGGTAGCAAACTCGGGAATGCAAACTTTCTGTACCCTGCCTCTCCTGTCCTTAGAGCAAGTGCTTTTCAAGATGCAGTACCTGGGCCAGCAGCATCAGCATCCCCTGGGCACTGGTGGGTTCTCAGAAATGCAGATTCTCAGACCCCATCCCAAACCTGCAAAACAAGAAACCCTGGGTGGGGTCCAGTGGTCTGTATGAACAAACCCTTCAGGTGAGAATCATTGTCCTGGAGAGCAGAAAGTCAGGACTCTTGCTTGTTCATTCTCTTCTCCGTCCTGGGTTCTAGTTCTTCTGTCTTTAGGTCAAATGGCTTTATTTCTATAACACAGAAGGGAGGTTAGAGCAGACATTCTCCAGTTCTAGCCCTCTGACTCCACTACATTTTGATTTTAAGGTTATTGTTAGTGTTTGCTTTTAGTTTGGATCAAAATAACAATGGCAGTTTACATTTAGGGGGCTCTTCCCATGTGTCTGGATTTACTTTACAAGCTTTTAATATATTAACTCATAAAGTCCTGGAAAGTCCTCACAGCTATGCAAGATGGGTGCTAGTAGTATCATCATGCTTATTCTATAGGTATGAAAACAAGGCAAAGTTGCTTTCCCAGTCACGCTGCTAGTAGGTAACAAAGTTGAGATTTGAAGTCAGGCATGTGAGCTCCAGTCTGCCTGACCCACCACTCCATGCCACCCTCCTTGGGCCACCAGACTAAGGAAACAGGTCCAGTGCCTGAGAGCCAGAATACTGTGCTGACTGCAATTTACCCTGCCAGGGCAGCCCCAGCCCCAGGAGGTAAGCTGAGAAGTGTAGGTGATGTGCAGAGCTGTGCCCAGGGAGATGCTGGCCCATCCTCCACTCCCTCTGCTCCCTTACTGTCACCATGGCTGGCCACTGAGGAGGGAGCCTTGGTTACCAGCATCCAGGGGGCAAGGCAGCTGGTTAGTTTTAGTTTGGTGATTTAGGTCCCTTTCCCTATAGGCCATTGCTCCTCCCAGAGCCTGGAGAGTTTCCTGGAAAGCAAACATTTGTGCAGAGCAGCAGTTGGAAGCAGGGCCACACACTCCTCGGATCCCTGATCTAGTTAGTTTCCTTCAGCCTGGCTGCTCAGCCACTCACACTCGAGGGCATGCAATTACAGGGTCAGCAGCCGGGAGTGAACATCTCCTTAAATTATGTGCCCCGGGTGCCTCACTCACCTCACCCTACTTCCATTTCAACCCCGCTACACTGTTTTCAAGCCTTACCTTTAAAAGCTATTTTCAGGAAATTCCCACCCTATTCTAGTTTTGTGCCCTCTTTGCACCCTGGAGTTTTAACTCATAGCACTTACAACAACTAAAGCCAAATGATTATTGATATATTTATCAGTCGAATGCCTGCTTTCCCTGCTCTGCTGTGAGCCCCTTAGAAGGTCAGAACTGAGTTTGTATTGTACATCCCAAAGCCCAACATGCACTAAAGAAGTGATTGCTGAATGAACAGACATATAGTTTTCAAATTTTTTGACACTATTTTTCATTGGCCTGGAGCAAGAATGAACATCCTCTTTTTGCCAACAAGAAATAATATTGCCTGAAACAAGAGGGTCTGTGGCTACCAAAGTGGTATGTGTGTGTGACTGTGTGTTTGCATAGTGCAAATGTGTGGTGAATATGCATATTTGTGGGTCACGGTATATGTATGTTCGTGCATGTGTGTTGTATATATTCTCTGTGTTGTGTGTGCATTGCATTATGTGTATTAAATGGATGTCGTGCATGTATGTACTGCATTATGTGGTGCCTGTATGCTTGGTGCATGTTACTTTGTGTATGTGATATGATATGCACAGGTATGCATTGTGCAATGTGTTGTCTTGTGTGCATGTATGTTGATGTGCATGTATTATGTGCATGGTTCATATATGTAACGTGTATTGGAGTGATGCCAAATGCATTGTTCATCTGGGTGTGTGTTGCAGTTTGCTATTTGTTTTGCATATGTTCATGTGGTGCGTGTGTGCACAGGTATTGTGTTGTAACTGTGTTTCTTGTGTATGATGTGCTTCTGTGGTGCATTGTGCTATAAATGCATGGTGTGAATGGGATATGCATACATGTACAAGTGTGTTGTGTTTATTATGCATGTGGTATAAAGTGCATGGATATGTTGTATGTGGCACAAGTGCAGGTAAATTTTGTGGTGTGTGTGCTGTGCACATATTTGTGTGTGCTGTGTGTGTAGTGTGCATGGGTGTAATACGTGTGTATTGTGTATCTTGTGCATGTGGTGTGATGTGCACATGTACTGTGCATGTACTGTGCCTGTATGGTGTAGTGTTTGTTTTACATGTTTTTGTGGTACATGTGTGCATATGTATTCTTTGTGTGTTGCGTGTATGTTATACATGTGAGGTGTGAGTGATACATGTGTATGTGTGCAAGCATGTTGTGTATGTTATGCATGTAGTGTGATGTTCATGAGTGTGTGATGTGCACTGTGAGGTGCGTGGTGCAAGTCTGGGTACATTTTGTGCTGTGTGTGTTTGATGTGCACGTGTGTGTTTATGTGTGTGTGCAACACTTCAGTGGTTGCTTCTTCCAGCCAGAGTAACCAACTCGTCTTGACTTGCCTGAGACTTCCCAGATTTTAGCACTGAAGGTCCCAGGCAGTCGGGAGGAAACTCCTCAACCCCTGCGAAGGGAGACGATTGGATTCTCGAATCCCCAGCCTGCCAGGGTTCTCACGGAACGGCCGCCAGCTTTGTGCGGAGGTGCTCAGCGCCCTCTGCTGGCCTCGGCTGGGGCGTGCGGCCTGCGCAGCCCAGGCCTTGCCGCAGACTCCCGTCTCCAGTCTGCGGTTCAAGCTCTGGCGCCTTCCCTTAACTGGATTCCTCGCCTGCATACAAAAGAGAGTCCCTGCAAAGCAAGGCAGACGATCTCCACCCTCCCCCCAGGGTGACAGGACTCTTCGGCTCCTACCCCTTTAAATCTGGGCCACAATACAACACAGAAGAGAAACAGCCATATATTAAGCGCCTGCAGTATGCAGGCCCTGCACCGCTGCTTTCCCACCAGGACCAGCAAAACGCTAGGACATCAGGAGCCTGTGCCTCAGGCTGTAGTGCACCCCGTGCTATCGCCAGCCACACATCCTCTTGCAATTCCATCCTTGACTCCTAACCCAGACAAGCCCCTCTGGCCCAGTTCCTACACCCAAACGCCCAAACTAGCTCTGCTTGTTGTCCTTTCCCCTCTGCCGAGGCCACAGGCCTTTTTCTGAGTACCTCTAGGGTCATTTCTGGAGGTCAGTTTGAATAGGCGGCATTTGAGGAAAATTACCAATGGTGCAAGAGCAAAAAAGAAAAATATCAGTGGAAAAGAGGTCAAAAGACAGTCTCTGAAAAGAAAGGCAAAATTATAGTGAACATTTATTGAGCACTTACTATGTGCTAGAGGCTCTGCTAAGTGGTTTTTGTTTTCAACTCTTCATAGAAAACCTTTAAGGTAGGTTTCATTTCATGGATGAGGAAACTGAGGCACAGAAAGATGGAGGGACTGGTGCCAGGTTATCTGACCAGGTGAGTCTGACACCGAAGTCATACTCTTAACCACCACACTACACTTTGCAAGTCTGCCACTCTCCAGACCAGAGATTGGGCAAGTCACATGGGCTGGAAGTGTTTTCATCTTAAAATGGGGAGAACTCACATGGGTCCATGGGGAGACACTTGGGGAAATGCTTATCACAGCATCCTTGATGGTGCTGAGGAGCTGGAAGCTACCTGGATGTCTCGTCGCAGGGCAGGAGGAGCTGGGTGCACCCTATGAGATACTCAGCCTGAGTTAGAAGCAACAGACTCTGGGTACATTCAACAATGAAGGGAGACCTTAAAAATCCCCTGCTGAGTGAAAAAGTAAGGCACAGAAAGCGGCCTACAGCACTGTATCTTTAGGGGAAATGTAAATCCATGCACACTAACCAATCCATTCTTTACAGGAACAGAACAAACTCAATGAAATGGTTGTGCTATGGGAAAGGGAGGGTCCTCGGGGCAGAAGGTGGGGATAAAACTGAACGAACACTCAGGCAAAATAGAGAAGAGCCCATGATGGAACCACAAACAGGAACGGGATTAACTCAGCCCTTCAAAGCTGCTGTCAAAGAAGGGGTGGGAGGAACAAGCCCTGCCCATTTAGCCTCCTGTAGCACGGATGGTTTTCAAAGTTCTTCCAGGCCCCAGCTCTCCTTTGATCATCCTGGTATCCAGTGCAGGGGCAATGGGTTCCTAGGATCAAAGAGGCTGCTGTGTGAGCCAGTGCTTTGTAATCTACATCTAGGGCTGAACTTGAGCGTGCATCAGAACAACTAGAGAGCTTTTTAAAAATACAGATTCGTGGCCTCCTTTCCTGTAGTTTCTGATTCAGTGGGTGTGAGGTGGGGCTCAACATTTGCATTTCTGCAAACTCCTGGTACTGCTGCTGCTGCTCCCAATCCAGAGACACTTTGAGAACCTCTGCTGTAAGGCACACTCTTGATGCCAAACAGACTGGCCAGAGCAGTGCTCCTCAAACTTTAAGGTGCATGCGAGTCATCTAGGCATCCTGTTAAAATGCAGTCAAATTCAGCAGGTCAGAGGGGCAGCCTCAGATCCTCCATTTCTATCAAAGGCACTCCAAGGTGGCACCAGCACTGTTTGTTGGCCCACAGAGCACATTTTTCAACAGCGAGGAGTTACACCACGACTTCCCGAAAGTATGTGCACACCCAACCCCCCTATACTGCTTGTTAAAGACATAGATGTTCAGACCCCCTTACTGGCAATGCTCCAGAGTTCTGAGTTGGAGCCCAGTAATCGGAATTTTTTTAAGCTGATGCTAGATAGTCTGGGAAACTACTGGTAGAAAAAGCGAGTGGAGAGCTGGTAGAGTTTGGGAAGTTTCCACGTAGGAAGCAATACTAGAGTCAGAAAATAGAGAAGAGAGCAGAGAGGAACAGGCTCCCTCATGGCCCCGGCGGTTTGTCCTTAAACATAAATGTCAGCTCAGCGGTAGCTGGCTGTGTGCTACCTGCTTTTAACTTGCCTTTATGGTTCAGCCTGTGTTTCCCTGGTTTATGTACCCATAGCTGTGATTAAACAGTTGTGGACCTGGGGTTGAATCCTGGTACCACCTGTTACTGTGTGACCTTGTACAAGTCACTCAGCCTCTCTGAGCCTCAGTTCCTCAACTGTAAAGTGGGATAATAATAACACCCTTGCATAAGGTTGTAGAGAAAATGAGATACAATGTGTGATGATTTTCCTTGTGTAAAGTCCAAACAGAAGTTGCCCTTATCATATTCTTGAGTATATGGCCTAGGAGTAAGTTAGAAAGATGGAGAAAAATGGAGCTGTGGATATCATATTGCTGTCCTTTCTCTGACTGAAAAGTTATTTTCTGGCCCTGGAGGCTGTCAAATCATCATAAATGTGCAGGTACATTGGAATTATCTGGAAAGTCTTAAAAACTATTCATACTCATGCTCCACTTCCAAGGATTTCTATTTAGTTGGTCTGGGGTGAGGCCTGGGCACCAAGAGCTTAAAACTCCCCAGGTGGTTCTATCGTGCAGCCGGGCTGCAAGGCCCCAGGTGGTCAGTGGCTCTTCACAGCCGGTGGGGATTGCTGGGAGGGATATCTTCTCCTTTGTTCCCACTTCCTGCCCCAGAGGCCATAATGGGCAAGGGGTCAGAGGGAAGGGCGGGGGTGGGAGAATCGCCTTGGCTGCAGCTTTGTTGTCAAGTAGAAGATGGTGTTGCAATCCATGCAGGGTCCACTCAATTCCCTGCGAAGACTCTGTCCTGCCAGACCGTGATTCACCCCAAGATGACTCCCCACACCCCTTGTTGGCTGTGATAGCCTGGCCTGCAATAGAGGAAGGAGGCAGCTGACAGGGCCTCAGTAAGTCCAAGAGAGCAGACATGCCCTTCGGGATGAGGGACAAGAACAGGAACAAGCTGGGCTTGAGACCTGGGGCTGGAACTTAGCTCAATTCCCCCCACAAGAGAAGGAAGACAACCCAGTATGGGCAGTGTGAGTGGTGCTTATGGGGCCTGGCTGTCCAAGTCATGAAGGGATGCCACAAACACCAAGCTTCCAGCCCTCGAGTCCACAGTGGCCACAGCAGAGGCAGTACCTCCTCTGGACCTCCAATCTGGATCCATTACCCCGCAGTGGGGTTGCAGTGTAGACAGAGCTGAGTACATAGTGCCCTTTTTTGGGTCAAATGCACTCATGGTAACAAGTGTGGTAGGGTCTTACTCTGCACTTCAGGACAAACCCAGCTGGCCTTGGGGGTTAGATTAGACGTGGTTAACTGCACCTTGTCCTGGGGTGGGAGGAATTGATGTTATTTACTCCAATGCCACTCACAGTGTGGTCCTCAGACCTGCAGCCTCAGAAATGCAGACCCTTCAGACCCCACTTAAACCTACTAGATGAAATCTCTATTTTAACAGGATCCCTAGGTGATTTCCATTCATGTTAAAGTTTGAGAGCCATTATGAGGCCAGTGGTTCACAGCCCCCACTCACATTAGAACCAATGAATCGTCATGTCAAGGCTCCAACGCAGACCTAGTAAATGTGATTCACAGGAACTCACTCTCTAAGTGATTCTAATGTGTAGCCAGGCTGAGGACCACTGCTTAGGCCACTTTAGGTGACTAAGAACAGAGATGCTCAAGTCACTTAAAGTGATGGAGTTACTGCAAGTTTACATAGGAAGTAAGTAAGGAAAAGGGAACTGTCCAGACAAGGCTGAAGGAGGTGGACAAGAGGGAGACCCACGATCCACAGTTCCTTTGGGGACTTGGTCTTCCTGACATCCTGCAGCAGTAGGGGCCCTAGCACCTGGCCAAATATTCTGTACATCTGTCAGCTCACCTCCTATTGTCTTGTCACTAACAACCACTGCCTTCTACTCTAACCGTGGTCCAGGAACCAACAGCATCAGCATTACCTGGGAGCTCACCAGAAATGCAGAATCTCAGGCCCCACCCCAGACCTACTTGACCTAAGTCTACATTTAATGAGGTCCCGGATGGTTCAAGGGCATATGGACACCGGAGAAGCACTGAGCTACGTCTTGGCTTCTACCACCCCATCTTTGGATTACTGTCTGCTCTATGACCTGCTATCAACTGCTCACTTTTTGCATGCCTAAAGCTCACACTTCTTGAGATGGAGGATCTGGCAGGTTTCTCCGGCCGCTAGCCCGGGGAGGCTGTCCCTGTTAGGTGGAACTATGGCTCCAAGATGCCTCATAGGCCTCCGGTCAGTGTTCAGACCAGTGACTCCCAGTCTGTGCCTGTCTCTGATTCAAAGGTAGATGCCAGGATCAGAGCAAGCCAAGGATCCCCTGAACCCCCCAGAAGTGAGCTGTGGGAGTTTGGAGAACCCGCACAAAGAGAAGGGGATGGCATGTACCTTGTGACCTCTGTCCACTGATGGAGAGTGACAGGCTGGCAGCATCAAGCTCCACTGCAGACTCCAGCCCTTTCCTCCCATCTCTCTTGTCTGCAAGCTTCTTCATCCATTCCTCCAAGGCCTCAGCTCCAGGCTGTGTCCCAGCCCTAGCAGCCTCAGGCCTGGCCTAGAAGTTGGTATGGTGTTCCCAAGATAAGTGCCACCAATTACAGGCAAGCTAGGATTTTCTCGTAAGGGAGGAACTTGGCTCTGTGGGATTACTCCCCTGTTAATCTTGACAACCAGCTTACACACTTCCTGAGAACAAGTTCAGTGTCTTTCTTCCTTCAGTGAACAAATAGTTATTTAACAACTATCAGAAGTAAGAAGGTAAGCGATACCCAGCCCCAACCCCAAGAAGCTTGGGGTGCACTGGGGGATGCAGACAAGCAAACTGGTACATCAGTGGGATCAGGGCTGAGATAGAGAAGCCTACCCGAGTGGGGAGCCTCCACTGATTTGATAGGAACTGGGAGTCAGTATCCCCAAAACAGCTTTAGGAAACCTGGAAGAAACATTTCTACTCTGGCCAGGCAAGGGGAGGGACGGAAGAGCGTCAGTACTACAGCCAGGCCATCTGGTGCAATGCTGTGACTCATTCTCTTCAGAGCCATCATCCAAATGCATTTTTCCAAGTTCACAGGGGATCCTGGAGCTGCATGAAAAGAGGGTGTGCATCTATATGTAAACACAAGACACCAGACTCCTCTGATCTTGGAGTTTGAAGATATAAAGCTAGCCTGCAGAACAGCTCTCTTAGGCTAAGATTATCCCTTTCAATCCAGGACACACCTCTGGGCTGGAGAAAGGTGTCAACATCCCTGTGTTGGCTAATTAGGGATTAAGTCCAGGATGGTTTGATTCCAAAGCCCTTGGTCGTTCCTGTCCCGCTGCTCCCACTCAAAGGATGAACAAAGGTGGTCGGGGCGGGGTTTTGGACACTTTGGATACAAACTGAGATAGTAAAATATTCACTGGATATTTTGTTGAAGCAGAGAAGTTAGCCTCACTATTTAACAATAAAAACATACATTTCTTCCTGAGTCCTCTGCATAAGTCCCTAGTCACTTGGGGCCTTGCTTTACGATGTTCAAGAGCCTTTGCCGTGCCCTGCCTCACCGGTTGGCTCAGCAATGCTATGAATGTCTTTCCTTCAGTTCTTGGTACATGCCAGCCCCTTCCTACCTCTGGGCCTTAGCAGAGGCTGTAACACCTGCCAGGCATGCCATTCATTCCCCACCTGCATTCTTTCTCTGGGCTGTGTCCTACCCACCCTTCAGATCTTGGCTTTGATTTCACGTCTCTACCTCCAGAACGTCTCACTACAGCTGTTGAATAATGATTTGGTTATGTTTAATAGGATATAAACTCCATGCCATTAGGGGCTATCTTAGTTTAGGTTTCCTCTAAAGAAGATCCTGAAAGAAGGCTTTATTTTGCAGGTTATCCCAAGAAGCATGGGTAGGGGCTCAGGAAAGTGGAGCAGAGATGCCTAAGAGAGGCATGTGTTCAAGGCAGCTACCTCTGTGGGCAGCTGGAGCTCAGCCCTTGGAGACAGTGTAGAACATGCATGCATCTCAGCGCTTCCTACCCTCTGCCCTTAGAGGTGAGGGTGCTGGGTATTTAATAAACCAACTCTTTTCAATCACTGGCTGAGCACAGCTCACTGGGGTGGGGTAGGGGTTAATTTTCCAGCTCTTCAGGGATGCTCTGACTGGGGAAATCACAATGGTCAGCCAGAGAAAGCCCTAGGGCCATTAGAAGTTGGGCCGTCCTGTATTATAATGAGATGGCCAAAGAGGATATGGGCAGGGGCACCACAGATTGTGCTTCAGGCATCATGTCTATTTCATTCATCTTTCAGTCCTAACACATAATAGGCTGTCAATAAATATCTGTTAAATGACTTGATAGAGATATGGAAGGTGAAGATTAAAGAGACAATCAGAATGAAGATAGGCAGGCCTGTCTAGAACCTCCTCAATGAATAAATATCCTATTTCCTTACTCTGAGCTTCCTGGCAGCCACACTGAAAAGTAAAAAAAGACGATATTCTTATTTGTATTCTTCATGAGGAGGAAGCACACCAGTTGCTCAGATGAAGGAAAGTATTTTGTGGCACTTACATCTGCAAGGACTTTTCTTCCACAGCATCAAAGTGGGGATAACAAGTGATAGGGGGACAACATCCTCAATAGGTTCCCTCAGTAATGGAGAGCAGGTTTCCTAAAAGTGATTCTTGCATTGTCCCCTGATGAAAGCTGAGAGCGCGACGACAAGCACGACTCCCTGTAAGCACATTTGTAAGGCAGCCGAGACAGAGGGGTCAAGTAAGTTGCCTGTTGAAGACCTTAAGGAATCAGCGTAGACAGTGCAGAATGTGTGGAGGAACTGATGGATCGCATGCTTTTCAAATAACCTTCCATCATTGTCCCTTTGTGACTCTGAATCCAGAACATTCTGCTGGCACTGTAGTCCAAGACGGTGATAGATAGATGATAGATATAGATAGATAGATAGATAGATAGATAGATAGATAGATAGATAGATAGATAGATAATAGCAGTATACTATCAGCTATTGGCTGTGTAACTTTAAACGAGTCATTTAAGCTCTCTGGGCTCTAGTTTCCTCATCTTAAAAATGGGAAAGTGTGTCCATGATCTAGTGCTGTATAACGCACCTTATCAAAACTTAGTAGATTTTAAAACATAGATATTTTTAAAACTTTGGTGCTTCAAAAGACGTCATCAAGAAAGTGAAAAAGACAATCCAAGAGTAGAAGAAAATGTTTGTAAGTCCTATATTGGATAAGAAATTTGTATCCAAAATACAAAAAGAACTCTTACAACCCAACAATTAAACAACAAAACACTCCATTTTAAAACGGGTAAAGGATTTGAATAGACATTTCTTCAAAGAAGACATAAAAATGGTCAATAGCACATGAAAAGATGTTCAAATCATTAGTCAGTAGGAAAATACAAATCAAAACCACAATGAGATGCCATTTTACCCCTACTAGGATGGCTGAAGTAAAAGACAGAGCAAGTGCTGACGAGGATGTGGAGAAATTGGAACCCTCACACATTGCTGGTGGGACTGTAAAATGGTGCAACTGCTTTGGAAAACAGTTTGGCAGTTCCCCAACATGTTAAACATGGAGCTATCATATGGCCAGTAATACCAGTCCTAGGTATATACTCAAGAAAATTAACAACATGTTCACACGAAAACTTATACATGAATATTCATAGTGGCATCAGTCATAATATAAGTCAAAATAGGAGCAACCCCAATGTCCATCAACTGATGAATGGACAAACAAAATGTGGTATATTCAAACAATGAAATATTAGGCAGTAAAAAGAAATGAAGTACTGATACAGACTACAACATGATGAAGCTTGAAAACATTACGCTAAGTGAAAGAAATCAGTCACAAAAGGCCACATGTTATGTCATTTCATTCATATGAAGTGTCCAAAGTAGGCAAGTCTGTAAAGACGGAAAGTAGGTTAGTGGTTGCCACAGGCTGCGGTAGTTGCGGGAGCAGTGGGAAGTGACTGCCAATGGGTAGTAGGTTTTTGGGGGTGGGGTGTTGAAAACATTCTCAAATTAGATAGTGGTGATGGCTGCACACCTTTATACTTGAATCCATGGAATTGTACACTTTATAAGGGTGGACATTATGGTATGTGAATTATATCTCAATAAAAATATTATTAAAACATTAGTGATTTCAGGCTGCGCATGGTGGCTCACTCCTGTAATCCCAGCACTTTGGGAGGCCGAGGCGGGTGGATCATGAGGTCAGGAGTTCAAGACCAGCCTGACCAACATGGTGAAACCCCGTCTCTACAAAAAATACAAAAATTAGCCAGGCATGGTGGTGCATGCCTGTAATCCCAGCTACTCAGGAGGCTGAGGTGGGAGAATCGCTTGAACCTGGGAGGTGGAGGTTGCAGTGAGCTAAGATAATGCCACTGAACTCCAGCCTGGGTGACAGAACAAGACTCTGTCTCAAAAAAAATAAAGTTAGTGATTTCAAACAATAACAATTTCTATGTTATGGTTCTATAATTTGGACCAGACTCAGCCAGGCAGTTCTTCTGCTGATCTCCCCTGGGTTCACCCTTGTGGCTGCCGTCAGAGGGCGGCTGACTACACTGAATACTAAGATGGCCTCGCTGTCAGACCTGGCAGCTGATGCTGGTCCTCAGCTGGGGCACTTTAGTTTTTCTTCAAGCAGTCTCTAATCCTCTATTAGGCTACATTGGTTTCATTACGTGGCATCTCATGACAGCAAGTGGAAGGCCTTGAGGCTCAATCTTGGGAGTTCTCGAATGTCACTTCTAGTACATTCTATTGGTCTAAGGAAGGCACAAGGCCAGCCAGACTTAGGGGCTGAAGAAATAGATTTCATTTCTTGATGCAAAGAGTGGCTGACTCACATTATAAAGAAACATGGTGAACAGATATGTTGTGACCATCTTTGCACACATGAGAATTCCTATTTCAAAGGGCATTTGGGAAGATTAAATGTAATAATTCTTGTAATAATTCATGCTGCTAAAGCACAGCACCTGGTACATAGGAATACTCATGAAGTGGTAGCTATGATAAATATTAATAAGACGCCTGCATCACAGGTGCTACCCTATTCCTCCATTCTCCCAAAGTGAAAACAAATCATAGACTCAAAGGTGGAAGGATCTTTAGATATTACACAGTGAATCCCTCAGTGTCAGATGCGGGAACTAGGTTCCAGAGGAGAGAAGTGACAGACTTGTCCAAGGTCCCTTATCTTCATTCCCTCAAGGGGGATTCAGAGGTCTGAGCCTGATGGAAGGTCTTCGTCCAGGGCACGTGGCACATCTCCTAGCACATCTAGCCTCACGCTCTTCCCCCCAGACCATTATCCTGGCTCAGGCTGCACACACTTGCAAGGGGGTGTCTCAGAGGAAAAGAATCACAGAAGGCAAAGTGTTGCCTGTGGGTGAAGGAAGAGGAGTCTTGCCCAGTGGTGAAAGCGAGGAG
This sequence comes from Pongo pygmaeus, assembly GCF_028885625.2. Lineage (NCBI taxonomy): Eukaryota > Metazoa > Chordata > Mammalia > Primates > Hominidae > Pongo > Pongo pygmaeus. Next base: position 137,757,014 of record NC_085930.1, on the reverse strand, counting down.
TTACAGGAACTCAGTTGGCACAAAATGGCAGCCATAGGTCGTGTCCCATCACAGACATGTTTGTTTGGCCATGCAGTTTTATTTAAAAATGTTGGATTAGTGGCCAACATTTAAAAATTAAGAGATTTCCCAGAAACAATTCAGGTTTCTGGCTTTTTCTGAAAATCAGGAAGATGTGGCAAAACTGGACCAAATTTCCTCCCAGTAACGTCAGCTGTTCCTTTTAGGTGGGCCATGTAGTCTCTGGCTCACTGAAGCACCCACGGGGCCAGAGTCACATCTCCCTGGCTGGCATTTGAGCTTATGCTCCCTTCAAACCTGAACAAAGGGGTTGGAGCACTAGGAGGGGATGGCGTAGACGCAGTTCAGAACCTTTCAAAAATCTTTGTTGGCTGGACCTTAGCCAGCTTCCTAGGTTTCCAGTAGCTTCTCTGAATTGCAGCTCAAACCCTCTTCCTACTTCTGGTCTACCCACCCCTCATTCCTTACTGCCTGAAGCTCTGTAAGGTTGGGTGGGAGTGGGGGAGGAAGAGTGGATAGATTGCAAAGCAGATGACAGGTCCTTAGCACCATTTCCCTCTCTGTCCTTACTTCTACCTGCCTCCTTGTGTCCTCTCTCTAAGGTCCTCATGGTGACATGAGGAGCCCGGGGCTCTCAAACATGGGTGAGTAGGGCCATACCATCTGGACCATTTCTTATTGTCTCCTCAGCATCTCCCAAAACTTACACACTCACATCAGCTAAGGAGTTGGATGCTTTCTATTACAAGCTTTATCCTCCTGAAGGGAAGTCATCCTGCATTTTAACAACAACAACAACAAAAAGAAAGCCACCAAAGCCGCTGGATGAGCAAGGAGATTGGAGAGCTTTGCTCCCGGTGGCAGCCTGAATCACAGGAAACATTTTGCTGTTAGGCCAGGGTTCTAGGGAGATTAGGTCCAGCAGGGGATCTAGCTGAACTCCAATCACCCACCTGGCCTCCTTTTCCTGTAATCCATGAGGTGAACAGCACCACCATATTGCATAACTCCAAGAGACACCAGTGCATGGTGATCTCTGAGCATGGCACCCACTGGTGTTGGGCAATGCACCAGCCCTAGTGGTTGAGATGAGGAGTAAATGAGATAATGCATGGGAATATCCTACAAATATCAGTGATTGTTATTCCCAGAATACCAGCCCAGTTCCTCTGCTGTGTTGAAGGACATCCTCAGAGACATGTTCAGACAATACCAGAAGCCAGTCAGCACATTCCTATCTGAGAAATAGTAACAGCTTCCAGTTATTGAAAGCCTGCTGTGGACAAAACACACAACATTTTACATAGCCCTTTAAAGTAACCCTACTTGTTATCCTCATTTTATAGATGAAGAAATTGAAGCTAGAAAGATATCCAGGCACATGAGAGGTTTGCAAGAATCAATAATAGCTAGCATTTTTGGGCTCTTACTATGAATAAATACTTCAAATGTGTTAGCTCATTTGGTCCTTCCAACAACCTCATTTTACAGATGAGCAACAAGAGTTTAAGTAAATTGTATGTTCAAGATGGATTAATGGAGTCAAAAAGATTGTGAGAAATGAGAATTAGTGACTGAAGTATAACTGAGTCTGTTGGTCTGGACACTGTTGAAAGCAAGGATAGTTCTCAGAGAGCTTATGGTACTTGCCCAGGTCACATAAGGACAGACTGGGATTTGAACCCAATGCCAAAACTTCGCCTTTTATCCACTTGATATAACATCAGCTGAACTAACACATTTTTTAGCAAGTTTATCAAGGTGAATGGAGTTGCAGTTTGGCTGCCCTCAAGGACTCTATTTGCTTGCCACACCCTCCTACTTTGTTCTGTGCTGCCACCTGGAACAATGAGAGAGGACTCATCCCATTTGCCCATCCCTGCATGACTGCGTTGCCCATAGGCTGATGAAGCCCATCCTGGGATGATGACAATGGACTGCCATAAGCCTATACATGTAGTTGGTATCCCTCCCTTCCACTGGTGTCTGGGAGCTAAACAGTCTGCACCATCCTCAGGCTCCCCCTCCAGCACGCTAGAAACAAAACAGTCCCTGGTTAGGCCGGGCGCGGTGGCTCATGCCTGTAATCCCAGGACTTTAGGAGGCCGAGACGGGCGGATCACGAGGTCAGGAGATTGAGACCATCCTGGCTAACGCGGTGAAACCCCGTCTCTACTAAAAATACAAAATATTAGCCGGGCATGGTGGCGGGCGCCTGTAGTCCCAGCTACTCGGGAGGATGAGGCAGGAGAATGGCGTGAACCCGGGAGGCGGAGGTTGCAGTGAGCCAAGATCGTGCCACTGCACTCCAGCCTGGGGGACAGAGCGAGACTCCGTCTCAAAAAAAGAAAAAAAAAAAGAAAAGAAAAGAAACAAAACAATCCCTGGCTCTTCTTAAAAGCATCTAACAGGCCCTGAGACACAAGACTTTGTCAAATTTGGGGTTATAATATTTAGCTCCGCACTCCAAGCCATGTTGTGGGTGCTGGGACTTCTCACAAACCTCAGGCTGAGTCCACTCAGCCGGTGCTGGTCCTCCCCTGAAACACCAGATTATTTCCATGGTGATTTTTAGCTCTGGTCTCCAGGCAGTTCTGCAGTTGCAGAACAAACCACAGCTGTCGGTTTATGTCTTGAAGGCTGCGTGAGCTTCTTTCCCTGAGAGAGGAGAAGGATTCTTTCTGAGCTGATGCCAGGAGACCTGTCTCCACAGCTCGGGGGGGCATCCCCCATAGCCTTATAATGGCTTTCAAGAACCATTTGGCCTTTAACATCTCTTAGCAGCCTGTTTGGTTTATCCCACTCACACTCCTTGCCCATCCATCAGTTCACCATCTTCCCTCTCACTATGAGGAGAGAAGTTATATCTGTTCATAAAACCCAAAAATTCCTGGAACAAGGGGAGTATATGAAATTCTCTTTGAAATGCTTGCTCTCCTTATTTTTCTGCCTCCTTCTTCCTCCTCCTGCAGGAAGGAGCCCCCAAAGAATCAAGAACACACACTTTCAAGGCTGGAAGAGCCTGAGAGGTACCTCTTGTAGTAATGGGACATCTGCTAATAATGGCAGCAAACGCATGGTGCTCACTCTGTGCCACCCACTGTTCTTGGTGCTTTATAAAGATCATTTTCATCTCCACAGCAGCAAACCCCAAAAAGTGGGCCCTACTGCTACCATTCTGAGGAAATCAAGGCACCCAGAAGCTAAGCAACTTTCCCAGGGTCATCTCCGCAGCTAGGAAGTGGTGGAGCCTCAGTGTCCACAACCTGAGTTACCACGCAAGACTGCCACCCGGCAGAGAATGTTCTGTGAGATCAAAGAGAGGAACTTGAGTGCCCTGGTCACCATTTAACTAGCAGAGATGGAAGCTCTCACATCTCCTTACTTTAAGTAATATGCAAGGAGTGTGATCTTAAAGAGCTAGAGGTTAAATACAAATTTCTTTCATTGAAGGAGGCCCTGCTCCATGCCAGGCACTGTGCCAAGCCTTTTATCAAACTTATTTCTCCCAAAAGCTCTGAAGTGGACACTGTTGGGAAACCCAAACTTGAAAGTAGTTCAGTAGATGTCTCATGCTATACTTTAGAATAGTTGTTTAAAGATAGCTATAATTTGCAAAGATGATCATAAATATAACATTTACACTAATTACATTGTGTCTTTTTGGAAGATGGCTATAAAACAGTCACTGTCTATTGGGTGCCTATTATTATTCTTTGATTCTCTCAATTGGCCTAAAGGGTAATTATGGTTACCCTTACCTTCCACATGAGGAAACTGATACCTATAAATATTGAGTGAATTACCCAAGGAAACTTAGGAAGCAACAGAGTGAACATTCAAATCTTAATATGTCTGATTCTGAAGTCTAAGTTCTTTTGACCATCTTACTACAAGGATACACACACCACACGCACACACACGTGCACATGTGTGTGCATAACACACACTTGTGTTGTTTCCAATTCTCACAGTCTATGAATTGAGACAGAGAAAGGAGCCAGGCATGGCTGGCAGGCATAGCCATGCTCTGTTCTTGGAGCAGACAGGACTGACTTTGGTAGGCTATTAAACTGCCCCCACAGGAATTCCAAACCCAGGGCTGTCTGTCCCAAACTCCTTTCCTATCTCAGCTGGCAAATAGCCGGTCTCCCGGCAATAAGCCCAAGTAATAGTTTAGGATTTTTTTTTTTTTTTTGCCTCACTGAATTCACTGAGGCAAAATTTCTTTTCACAGCCACCAGTCCCTGCCTAGGACCCCTGGGTTTACCCAAATGCATGACCACAAAGGAAGTGGAGAGGATATGAGGACATTTTGCACCTGTTTGTGAGCAGTCTAGAACGAGTCTGAGGGCAGAGCAGAAATTCTCAGCCCCACCAGGGGAGCAGGGGAGAGAATGAAGGGAGTGAAAGACCTCAGCAAAGACTATGCATGTGCTGGGGAAGCAGTCATCTCCCTAAAACCTTACAGGGAAGCTGGTTCCATTTTGGACATGTTATTTGAACAGCCCTGAACTCAGACTATAAAAATTCATATAAAGTTCATTATTTTATTTGTTTTAAGGATGGTTCTCAGAATGCTGCCATGCATTTACGGACTTCTTTCTAAAGTCCATAGGAATTTATCTTTCAAATAAGTGTTAGATGGGTGTTAAATTTTCTCTTTAAAACTAATATGATATTTGAGGTAACAGTATTGAACCATGTCGGATTCCTGGTTTTGCTCATTGTGGATGATTACGTAAGATATTTTCATGACGGGGAGCTAGGTAAAGGGAACATAGGAACTCTCTGTACTATTTTGGCAATTTCTTGTCAGTCTTAAACGATTTCAAAATAAAAAATGGTAAAGTGGTAATTGAAAGAAAAAAATTACTAGAAAGAGTGCTGCTTTCCCCAAAAAACCTTGTATGTAACTTCCCTAATGTTGATAATTCTGTTGCAGAGTAAACATTTTACTTTGGCTACCAGGAATCTCAGAGTCAAATTTAAATTCATTCTAGAAATACCTAGGCCCTTATAACCTATATATTTATGTTCTTTCTCCAATGCTGACTTTCTACATTTACTTATATTCCTCAGCTCCTGACTTTTCCTCCTTATTTTTATTTTACCGTCATTTTAAAGATTTGTATTGTGTGTATTTTTTGTGAGTGGCTTCAAATCATTTATGGAAATAAATAGCTTATAAATTTATAAACCAACAAAATAATTAGCTCATTTATGAGATGCTTATGTGTTTTTAAAAATTATTTAGGAATTCTGTTTACCATTACCTAGACTCAATTCTCCCTCTCTACACAGAGTTTTGCCCTGAGAGTCACACACAGGTTTCCTGTGCATTGAGTTTTCTGCCTTTCTTAGGACTGGTACCAAGGTAGTGAGCAGTGTGAGATGACACTTCTTAGAAGGTGTTTCCCTCAGACAGGGCAAGCCTCAGCCTGGTTGTCACTCTGCCTGCAGTTCCACCTCACAGATGACTTTAGGTGTCTGAAGTTTGGGGTCCTTGAGATGGCTTCTATTCAAATGTCCCTCTGAGGAGAAACATGGTTTGAGCAGCAGCTGCAACTCAGAAAGAGGCGCTTCAGAAACACATGTTAAGAAAGTGCCTTTTGTAAGCAAGTGTGAGCTATACACTGCTCCATATATCAGGTTGTTATAATTCACTCCAACCTGGACCCACTGACTCTCAACAGACCCAAAGCAAAGCAAACACCAAGCACTCTATTCACAGACAGCCCCTCAGCAGAGGGAAATGCAAACACCCCCGCTATCCAGCCATAAGCCAGCAAACTGGAAAGGGTGTGAGAGTTTTGAAGGTGGAATATTCAGCACTGCCACTTGCCAGGAATGTGAACTTTGATGTCATCCCTTCCCTTGCAGCCTCCGTTTCCTTGTCTGTAAAATGGGAATAAGATAGCC